>NC_081362.1:23870070-25293985 GCF_030684315.1 Stegostoma tigrinum | reverse complement strand
TACCCCACCCACCCCTCTATTTTCTGCATATAAACTGAAGTCTTCCTGGCCACCATCAGTTCTGAGGAAGGGTCACTGGACCCAAAACCGTAACTCTGTTTTCTTTTTCACAGAGGCTGCCAGACCTGCTGAGCTTTTTCAGCAACTTTGCTTTTGTTAGTTTGAAGATGAGAGTTTTAGACAATATTAGCTTGTTTTGTGTTCATGGATGCTGCCTGGCGTACTGTGATCTCCAGCATGTTTTCAGTTCAGATTTCAGCATTTTCAGTAATTTGCTCTATCAGCGGAAATCTGATCAATAACTTGCTGGGAAATAGATTCTACTTGCTGCAGCAAAGACAGAATCCCAAAAGCTGATTTTTTTCTGAAAGAAGTATCCACACACGAGACATCAATTTCCTGCACCTCTGATGCTGCCTGACGTCCTGTGTTCATCCAGCTCTATACCTTGTCCAAAAGCTGTTGCCTACCTAGTGCAAGGTTAGAGACAATCTCTATTGGGCTGAAGAGGAACTTGGCGAGGGGTTATCATGGTCCATGTAGGCACTACAACGTAGGTGAGAAGAGCAAAGAGCGTCTTATGAGGGATTCCAAGCAGCTTGGGGCTAAATCAAAAAGCAGAACCCTCTTAGTTGGTGATTTCAGGCTTACTGCCTGAGCCACATACAACCTAGCATAGGGTAAAATAAAATGAGAGATAAAATGCATGGTTCAAAGATTGTGGATGAAAAGGGTTCAGATTAATTGGGTGCTAGCCCCAGAAATGGAGAAAAAGAACAGTTTTGTTGGATGGCTTTCATTTGAGTTTGCCCAGTGATTTATTTTTTGTTTTTTGATCTCTAGCACCTGTAGTTCTTTGTTTTATATTACCAAAATGTTGCTTTGGCAAGCCACTACTTTAGGCAGTTTTACATCTTAAATGCCTAGTCATGCACTGTGGTATTCTAGAAGTATTAATTATGCTTCTGTTATGAAGACAGTTGTAAATACAATTTGCATAATTTTAAATGTTGATCCATTGTTCTCTGGCTGGTTATTTTTGAAATTCTGTTAGTTGTAGTCTAATATTGTATGTTTGTTTTCAAAACAAACAGTTTTTGATTTAGCTCATCTGATGCTTTTTTAAACTATATAGTTGTGGTGAAGCTTTGTATTTTTTCACATTTTTTTTTCAAAAGATCTTTCTTTCAAATGAAATTTATTTATTTTTCTTGTATATTTTAGGGGTTGGCTGTGGATTAGGAGCAATTATGAATGACTCTGTACATTATAGTCTACTGGGCAGTTTCAGTGTTGAATAATTTTGAAACACTTTGTAACTTTGTATTTCCCCAATTAGTGACATAGCTGGAATGCTACTGAAGTCCACTGGAGAGTTCTTAGATTCTGGACTTCAGGAAAGTTGTGATGAATTTTGGGCAAGCGCTGATGATAGTACAGCATCAGATGAAATCAGGTACTTGTACCAGTCCTCTAACTACTACTCAAACATGATCAGTGTTGTGCTTTATACAAGCAGGTCAGTTCTTTCATCAGAATTTATTTGAGGAGCTACCTTGAGTTTTCAAATTGAAGTTGAATTTGACTTGCATTACTGTACTAGAGTAATAATGAGCGAATGGAATTCACTATGTTCTTGTTTTGTAGCCATTTTCACTGAAGTTAGGTGAGGCACCAATATTTAAAAAACCCCCAGATCAAAATCCTCCCACTTCCTGCAGACAGAGGGGGTGGCCATGGGTACCCGCATGAGCCCAAGCTATGCCTGCCTCTTTGTAAGATACATGGAGCAATTCCTCTTCCACTATCCCCCATCTCTTCCTAGGTTACATTGATGACTGTTTTGGCACTGCCTCCTGCTCCCATGAGGAACTCAAACAGTTTACCACTTCACTGACACCTTCCACCCCAACCTTCAGTTCATCTGGACCATTTCTGATATCTCTGTCTCCTTTCTGGACCCCTCTGTCTCCATCTCTGGCATCCACCTGGAAACCGATATCCACTTTATGCCCACCGACTCCCACAACTACCTAGAATACTCCTCCTCTCATCCACCTTCCTGCAAAAAGGCCATCCCCTATTCCTAACTCCTTCGCCGCTGCCACATCTGCTCCCGAGATGAGGCACTCCACTCCTGAACATCCCAGATGCCCTCTTTTTAGAAAGACTGCAACTTCCTCTCCACAGTGATCGATGCCCTCGATCGTGTTTCCCACATTTCCTGCAGCTCCTCCCTCATGCCCACCTGCAATAATAACCAAAACAGAATACCCCTCATCCTCATGTACCACCCCAACAACCTCCAAATCCAACGCATCATCCTTCAACATTTCCGCCATCCGCAGTCTGATCCCACTACCAAAGATATTTTTCCCTCCGCCCCGGAAGGTGCTTTCTGGAGGGACTACTCTCTCCATGACTGCCTTGTCCGCTTCACACTCCCCTACAGCCCCACCACCCCCAGCACTTTTCCCTGCAACCAGAGCAAGTGCTATACCTGCCCCTACACCACCCCATCCCAGGCCCTAAGAACACCTTCCACATCAAACAGATGTTCACCTGCACATCTCCGAATGTGATATACTGTATCCGCTGTTCCCATTGTGGCCTCCTCAACATCAGGGAAACCAAGCGGAGGCTTGGGGACTGCTTTGTGGAACACCTGCGCTCAGTTCGCAACAAACAACTACACCTCCCGGGCACGAACCCCATTTCAACTCCTCTTCTTCTTCTTCTCCCCCCACCCCGCCACACTCCTCAGACGACATGTCCATCCTGGCCTCCTGCATTGCCACAGTGACGCCACCCAAAAGAATCAGGAACAGCGTCTCATATTTCGATTTGATAGCGTTGGGCTGCAGGGTTCCCATATGGATTTCACAAGCTTCAAAATCTCCCCTCCCCTGACCGCATCCCAAAACCAGCCCAGCTAGTCCCCGCCTCCCGAAGCATTCCTCCCACCTCAAGCCCCTCACCACCTCTCCTACCCACTAACCTCATCCTGCCTTCTTGACCTGCCAGTCCTCCCTGGACCGACCTATCCCCTCCCTAACTCCCCGCCTACGTTCACCTTCACTGGCTCTAACCCCGCCTCTTTGACCTGTATGTCTCCTCTCACCCTATCTTCTCTTTTATCCATCTTCTATCTGCCTCCCCCTTTCTCCCTATTTATTTCAAGATCCCCTTCCTCTCCCCCATTTCTGAAGAAGGATCTTGACCCGAAATGTCAGCTTTCCTGCTCCTCTGATGCTGCTTGGCCTGCTATGTTCATCCAGCTTCACACTGTTTTATATCAGAGAATAAAGCTAGACTGGCACAGAGAAAGAGGATGCTTTCACTGATGCTGCTGTGTAAACTGAGCCAGAGTAGAGTATTCTGACTGCACTTTCTGTAATACTTTCTAATCAGCTTGTTCAGACCTCTGACCGTAAAGTTGGCTTCCTGGCCAACCTTGTGGTATTTTAACTTGCATCACCTCGAGTCAGCAAACTATTGTAGATATTTTCTACTCAACCTGTTCCGAGATGTTATTACAAGCTCTACTCCAGGTAGGACTTGAGCTCAGGCCTTCTGTCTCGAGGTATAATTGTTACCACTGTGTCACAAGACCGTCTGCACTTTCATTATTACACACATGCGTTTTGTTAGTGACAGTATTTTAGATTAACTTCACAATTTTACATTTCCTGAACTACTAATTCAGTTTGGGATTTCTGAAAGCTTAGAGAGTGATTAATTTAACCTTGAAATGCTTTTTGTTCCAAAACAAGTTTTTCTGCTTTTCCTTCAGAAGTTCCCCTTAAACACCGTTTTATGATCTTGCTTCATTACACCCAATAGAGAAGTATCTTAAAAATGATTATATTTAAATTTAGAAAATATCTAACAATAATATCTAATCAACTTGTTCAGAGATATTATGACATACCTCGTGGAGTAAGTGGGACTTGAGTCCAGCCTCTTAGTCTGGAGACAGGGACACTACTATTGCACCACAAGAGCACCTGGGACATAAAGTTAGACTGTGCTTTTAAGAATTATTTGAAAGGATTCTTTAACTCTCATTTGCTGTGGGTATGAGCTGCATTTCACTTATACTGCTCACATCTGTCATTCAGACACCTGAGATTACCATTCCAGTACAGGATTAGGGTTATCCCGTCTAGCTATTACCTTTTTGGATTTTAAAAAAAAGTCGAAGTAGTAGTAAATATCTGAAGAAAGACATGGGAGTTCTCCCCAGTGTAATGATTGATGCTCATATTTTTTACAAATGACACTATCAAAACTTTTTGTCTTTTAATCATGAAAATTTGCAAGAGTACCAATTTAAGGGAAATCCAACCTTTATTTGCATAGTGCTGATTTAGTTTTATAGGTGGACTGTGATAGAGGCATTATCAAAAGGAATGCATCCATTCATGTTAATTCACAGTTAGCAAGGCTTGTTTAAATTTAAACCAAGCAGGTTGATTATAATTGGCCAGGACATTGCTCTGAGAAATGATCCAGGGTATTGCTATCATCCTCTTTTTTTCAGGTAAAAAGTGTAGTGTGTGTACATTCTTTCTGCCTACAAAGAAAAGGGTCTTGTGTGTTAATATGCGTAGTTTATGTGCCTTATTGCATGGCTAACTAATAATCCTAAATTGATTGTCACCATAATTCTTTGTGCATGAAATGGTGCTTTCTTGCTAAACATGACTTATTGCACAGATACATCCACTGAGAAACCCTAAAGTTTTAAAAGAAAACAGAAGGAACATGACCAGCAGCTATCATTTTGGGCATTCCATGGACTGAAATGCAGATTACATAGGAATTAGGATGTGTTCTGTAATCATTAGACCTCGCTAATTGCGGTGCTGCATCAAGTTACTTTATTCATTTCCTTTTTTTTCCCCCCCATAGGTGTCTGGAATTTTCCCCACACTTTTCCACTCTGTGGCCTTATCTAATTTTAAATAATTTTTGACTTAATTTGTTGACCAATGTTATTGGAAGTGTCCAGTTGTGTGCTGTCATTTGCAATTCGTATAGCTGGACTGACAAACTCTGCATTCCCAATGATCATGTTTCCTGTTCTGTTGGAGTGCTGGATGACTCAAAGAAATGGAAACCAGACAAGCCCTGTCCTGAAAAAAATTGTCATCTTGTGCTTAATTACTGTAAACTTAAAGGGAGAACAGATTCTTCTTAGGATTGAGCTCAGAAAGTGGAGGAAGAAAGATGAAAAGTTAATGTAAATTTGTGATGTAGCTAGGCTGCATAATTTTTTTGTATATTCAAGCAATTGAAGAATGTAATGCAGTTATATTTGTAATTTCAAAGGAACATAATTAGCTCAAGCATTTTGGGACTTTCTGATGTTACTACATAAGTTTTTTTTTCCCTTTGATGTGGAGAGTGGGAAATCAATATTATAGTTCCCTTTCCTCTCCTCCTGAATTTGTGTGCAACCATTTGCAAATTGGTAATTTTTGTTTTCCTATATCATTGTCTTTACAGAAGGTCTGTTATAGAGACCAGTCGTGCATTAAAAGAGCTGTTTCATGAAGCTCGGGAGAGAGCATCCAAAGCTCTAGGATTTGCTAAAATGCTAAGAAAGGTAATGTGCATGTGTGTGTGTGTGTGTGTGTGTGTGTGTGTGTACAGCATTGTGTAAACATTCACAGGCATACTGTGGTAAAATTTTCTTTTTTTTTGTAGAAAAAGTAGGAATTGTGCCCAAAATAACACTCCATTTTTCTTTTATTTAGGATCTCGAAATAGCAGCTGAATTTACTTTGTCAGCTCCCGTGTCAGAAGTTGTAGAAGCTCTTAAAACAAAAAAATATGTCCAGGTATTATTTATATTTTGAATGTTAACTGTCAATTTCTGTATTGAAACTGTGAAATGCATTTACAGTCCTGGAGCATTAACTTAAGGTGGTATTTTGTGTCAAACTAAAGAGAAAGAGATTCTTGGTTTCCCGCATTTAGCTGAGATATCAAAAACTTAAACTCAAACTGCCTTGGTTTTAATGTTGTCTATCCAGTGACGTACTTGATTATCCAGTATTTGTTTACAGTATAGTTAATGAAGCCCAGGTTCGTTTTGTTATTATTTCAAGGTTTTATAGTCCTGTTTGATCATCCTAGTTATTTGTTGAACAATTTGAAAAATAGTTTTGACACTTGAATTACCCACAATTGCTGAAATTGTAGTATTCAAAGATGGAGAATATGTAAAAAAATTGTGGCTGTAAGAGCTGTTCCCTTTTGTTTGAGGTATTTTCAGTGTTGGAATTGATTTTCTGAAATTCAATGAGCAGTAATTACTGTTTTATAAGCTGCTGCATTGTTTGAGAACTTTGGTGGGGCAGAGAGAAAAATCAAAACAATGGCACTTTTTAAAAGGAGGAAGAGAACAACTAAGTACCTAGTTTTAAAGTGTAACCTTATTTGCTTTTTGTAAATCTACAGTAGTGAGTAGAGAGATAATGGGAACTGCAGATGCTGGAGAATCCAAGATAATAAAATGTGAGGCTGGATGAACACAGCAGGCCAAGCAGCATCTCAGGAGCACAAAAGCTGACATTTCGGGTCTAGGCCCGAAACGTCAGCTTTTGTGCTCCTGAGATGCTGCTTGGCCTGCTGTGTTCATCCAGCCTCTCATTATTATAGTAGTGAGTAGAGTGGTTTTTTTGTGTTTTTATTGAAATCTGTGTCAAAAGTATGAAACTTAGGTGCTAAATTAGCCTGGAACAATGCTTTTAGAGCAGTAAGACTGCAATATACTGGGTCTCTACATTGTTAAGGTGCAAAGAGGCCTTTAGTTCTTTCTGTCAGATGTGAGAAATGACGGAATGCTTCCATGTTACTGGTGATTATGTTTGCAGGAAGCGTGTTTGTTTGGTTGGGAATCCTAATAGATTGCCTGGATTGGATGGAGCAGCAATGAGAAGCATTGAGGAATTTACAGGAGCTAGGTGGTGTGATGGATGGTAATTGCAGGAAGGGAGAAAAACTATAGATAAAGTCAGGTATCAATCCTCTCTGATGAAGGGTCTAGGCCCGAAACGTCAGCTTTTGTGCTCCTGAGATGCTGCTTGGCCTGCTGTGTTCATCCAGCCTCACATTTTATTATCTTGGAATTCTCCAGCATCTGCAGTTCCCATTATCTCTGATAAAGTCAGGTAGATGGATTACCTCCAGGCAAGGTAGGAGAGGAAGGCAAGTAGTGCAGGAGTTTCCTGTGGCTGTTTTGGAAAACGTAGGGGGTGATGTACCCTCAGGGGAATGTTTTTTTTTATTTTCATTCGTTCACAGGATGAGAGCGTTGCTGGCTAGCCAGCATTTATTGCCCATCTCTAATTGCCCAGAGAGCTGTTGAGAGTCAACCACATTTGCTGTGGGTGTGGGGTCACATGTATGCCAGACCAGGTAAGGATGGCAGTTTCATTCCCTAAAGGACAACTGTGAATCAGATGGATTTTTCCTGCAATCAACACTGGGTTCACGGTCATCATTAGATCCTTAATTCCAGATATTTAATTGAATTCAAATTCCACCATCTGTTGTGGCGAGTTTCGAACCTGGGTCCCCAGAACATTATCTGGGTCTCTGGATTAATAGTCAATCCAGTGATAATATCACTGGGCCATCATTCCCAATGTAACATTGACAGCTAGGTTTCTGGTACTGTGACTGGCTATAATGTAATGTGGGGTACATCAGCTTCCAAGCAATTGTTTGTGATGGGGGCTGTCTAATCTGAGCTAGGGCTGGGCTATCACAGCAATTGGGTTACAAGGGAGGAAGTGGAGTGACATTTTTGATTAGTGAGAACATTACGGCTGTACTCAGGGAGGATATTCCTGACAAGTTATTTGGGTGGAACTGAGAAATAAGAAAGTGATGATCACCTTATTGGGATTGTACTATAGACCCCTCAATAGTAAGCAGGAAATTCAGAAACAAATTTGCAAGGAAATCTCAGTTATCTGTAAGAATAAAGAGGTGGTTATGGTAGGGTATTTTAACTTTTCTAACATAGACTGGTAACTGTTCTAACATAGACTGGGACTCTAATCTTTAGGGCTTGGATGGAGGGGAGTTCAAGTGTGTACAAGAATATTTTCTGATTCATATATGGATGTACTTGAGAAGGAGAAAAACTAGACTAACTCTTGAGAAATAAGGGAAGACAGGTGTCTGAAGTATCATTGGGGAAGCAGTTTGGGGGCCAATGACCATTATTCTATTAGTTTTAAAATAGTAATGGAAAAGAATAGAGGGATCTAAAAGTTAAAGTTCTAAATTGGAGGAAGGCCAATTTTGACAGAATTAAGCAAGAACTTTCAGAAGTTGATTGGAAGTGGATGTTTGCAAGTAAAGAGATGGCTGGAAAATGGGAATCCTTCAAAAATGAGTTAACGAAACTCCAGAGACAGTATGCTCCTGTGAGGGTGAAGTGCAAGTCTGGCAGGTGTAGAAAATGCTGAACAACTTGAGAAATTGAGGTTTTGGTCCAGAAAAAGAAGGAAATATATGTCAGGTATAGACATTGGAGATTGAGCGAGTCCCAAAAGAATATGAAATGCAGTAGGAATATACTTAGAACACAGAACAGTACAGCACAATACAGGCCCTTTGTTGTGCAGACTTATTATCCTACTCTAAGGTCAACCTAACCTGCATACCCTTCATTTTACTTTTTACTATCATCCATGTGCCCATCCAAATGTCACTTAAATGTCCGTAATGTATCTGACTGTACCACCACCGCTGGCAGTGCATGTCATGCACCCACTGCTCTGTGTAAAGAACCTACCTCTGACATCTCCCCTATACCTTCCTCCAAACACCTTTAAAACTATGCCCCCTCGTGATAGTAATTTCTATCCTGGGAAAATGTTTCTGGCTATCTATCTCTGCCTCTCATCATCGTGTAAGCCTATATCATCAGGTCTCCTCTCATCCTTCTTCGCTCTAATGAGAAAAGCCTTGGCTCCCTCAACCTTTCCTCATAAGACCTCCTCTCCAATTCAGGCAGCCTCCTGGTAAATCTCCTCTGCACCCTCTCTAAAACTTCCACGTCCTTCCAATAACAAGGCAACCAGAACTGTACACAGTATTCCAAGCATGGTCTCACCAGTGTTTTATAGAGCTGCAACATAACCTCATGACTCTTAAACTTAATCCCTCTGCCAACGAAAGCCAACATGCCATATGCCTTCTTAACAGCCCTATCAACTTGGGTAGGAAGTTTGGGGGATTTATGGATGTCGACCCCAAAATCCTTCTGTTCTTTCACACTGCCAAAATTCCTGCTATTAAACCCTGTATTCTACATTCAAATTCACCCTTCCAAAATTAATCACTTCACACTTTTTTCTGGTTTGAACTCCATCTGCCACTTCTTTGCCCAGCTCTACATCCTGTCAATGTCCCATTGCAACCTACAACAGCCCTCCACGTTGTCCACAACTCCACCAACCTTTGTGTCATCGACAAACTTATAACCCACTCTTCCACTTGCTCATCCAAGGCATTTATTAAGATCACAAATAGCAGAAGTCCCAGAACAGATCCTGTGGAACACCATTGGTCACCAAGCTCAAGGCTGAATACTTTCCATCTACTATCACCCTCTGTCTTCTTTTGGACAGCCAATTCTATGTCCAGACAGCCAAATTTCCCTGAATACCATGCCTTTTTACTTTCTGAATGAGCCTACCAAGGGGAACCTTGTCAATTGCCTTTGCTAAAATCCATATACGCCACATCCACTGCTCTGCCTTCATCAATATTTTGTGTGATATCCTCAAAGAATTCATTAAGGCTTGTGAGGCATGACCTGTCCCCGTCAAAGCTGTGCTGACTATTTCTAATCAAACTATGCTTTTCCAAATAATCATGAATACTTCTCTGAGAATCCTCTCCAATAATTTGCCCACCACTTAATTAAGACTGACTGGTCTTATTTCCCAGGATTTTCCCTACTCCCTTTCTTGAACAAGGGAATAACATTTGCCACCCTCCAGTCATCTGGTACTACTCCAATGGACAGTGAGGACACAAAGATTATCGCCAAAGGCACAACAGTCTCGTTCCTGGCTTCCCATAGTAATCTTGGATATATCATGTCTGGCCCAGAAGACTTATCTATCCTTAGGTTTTTCAAAATTTCTAGCACACCCTCTTTCTGAACATCAACCTGTTCAAGCATATCAGCTTGTTTCGCGCTGAGGTCCCTCTCACTGGTGAATACTGAAGCAACGCGTTCATTAAGGACCTTCCCTACCTTTTCCGACTCCAGGCACAAGTTCCCTCTATTATCCCTGATTGGCCCTACCCTCGCTCTGGCCACCCACTTGTTCCTCTTATAATTACAGAACGCCTTGGTGTTTTTCTTAATCCTACCCGCCAAGGCTTTTTCATGCCCTCTTCTAGCTGTCCTAAGGCCGTTCTTCAGTTCCTTCCTAGCTACCTTGTGACCCTTTTAGAGCCCTGTCCGATCCTTGCTTTCTCGACCTTAAGTAAGCTTCCTTCCTGTTGACTAGACATTCCACATGTCTTGTCGTACAATGTTCTATCACCTTACCATGCCGCCTTTGCTTCAGTGGGACAAAGCTATCCAGCACTTGTAACAAGTGTTCCCTAAAGAACCTCCACATTGCTGTTGTGCATTTCCCTGAGAACATCTGTTCCGAATTTATACTCCACAGTTCCGGCCTAACAGCATGGTAATTCCCCCTATCCCAATTAATACTTTCCCATACCGTCTGCTCCTATCCCTCTCCATGACTGTAGTTAAGGTCAGGGAGTTGTGACCACTAAAACTGAAATGCTCTTCCACGGAGAGATCTGACACCTGGCCTGGTTCGTTGTCACACGTCAAATCCCTCTAGTCTTCCTGTCTACGTGTTGAGTCAGAAATCCTTCCTGGACATATGACGAAATCTGCTTCATCCAAACTATTTGGACTTTGGAGTTTCCAGTCAATATTAGTGAAGTTGAAGCCACCCCTGACAACAATACTATTCCTTCTGCACCTTTCCAAAATCTGCACCTCAGTGTGTTCCATCAGTGTCTTTGCTGCTGAGGTGGGGAAGGTGATCGATAGAAAACGCCCAGTACAGTGACTGCACCTTTTCCTGTTTCTGACTTCCACCCATACTGACTCAGTAGACAAACCCTCCTCAACAACCTCCCTTTCTGCAGCTGTGATACCATCCCTGATTAGCAATGCCACTCCCCCACCTCTCTTACCTCCTTCCCTATTTCTTTTGAAACATTTAAACCCTGGAACGTCCAACAACCATTCTTGCCCCTGTGATATCAAGTCTCCAAAATGTCCACAACATAGCAGCTCTAAGTACTGATCCATGCTCTAAGTTCATTCACCCTTATTCCTGACGCTTCAACCCGTCACACGGACTGCGCTTTGTCGGGTGTCTGTACTTCCTTACAGACTCTGCATGCTGTATCTGCCTGTACACCAGCTACCCCATTCTATGATCCGTAGCTCTGGTTCCTGTTCTCGTTCCCCTGCCAAACCAGTTTAATCCCTCCTGAAGAGTTCTAGCAAATCTCCTGCCCAGGATAGTGGTGCCCCTCCAGTTCAGGTCCAACCCGTTCTTCTTGTACAGGTCCCACCTTCCTCAGAGTGTATCCCAGTGATCCACATATCTGAAGCCCTCCCTCCTACACCAGCTGTGTAGCCACATTTTCAGCGCACTTGCCCTCTATTCCTCACCTCACTAGCCGTGGAACTGGTAGTGATCCTGAGATTACTACTCTGCTCATCCTGCTTATAACTTCCATCCTAACTCCCTATATTCACTTCTCAGGCCCTCATCCCTCTTCCTAGTTGTGTCATTGGTATCGATATGTACCATGACTTCTCGTTGCTCACCCTCCCCCTTAAGAATCCTGTAGCCTCAGCCCAAAACATCCCTGACCCTGGCACCAGGAAAGCAACATACCATCCGCGAGTCTCGTTTGCAACCACAGAACCTCCTGTCTGTTCCCCTAACCATTGAATCTCTTGTCACTATCGCTGTCTTATTCTCCCCCATTCCCTTTGTTGCCAGAGACCTGGCTGCTATGGTTTTTCCCTGGTGAGTCATCACCCACAACTGTATCCAAAGCGGTATACTTGTTATTGAGGGGAACGGCCACTGGGGATCCCTGCACTGCCAGCGTATTCCTTTTCCCCCTCCTGACAGTCACCAAGCTACCTTTTATCCTGTAACTTGGGTGTGACTACCGCCCTATAACTCCTTTCTATCATCCCCTCAGCCTCCCGAATGATCCGGAGTTCATCCAACTCCAGCTCCAGCTCCCTAACGAGGTCTACGAGAACCTGGAATTGGATGCATTTCTCGCAGGTGAAGTCAGCAGGGACACTAGTTGTGACCCTTACCTCCCACATCCTACAAGAGGAGCATGCAACTGCCGTAGCTTCCATCCCCTGGACTCTAGATTGCCAAAAGAGATAAGAGATGAGAGAGAGAAAAAAAGCTCACCTTACCAATTGTCCACACAGTCTTTTTCTTTTGGTTAGAGGAGGAAGAAGGGTAGGTGCCACACTACATGTGTAGTGTTTTGGGTTTAGCCACTGCACGATTGTATTAGTTCACTTACCCAGCAGTTTCCATACCCACGTTTGCTCCTGTTCAGCCTTCACTCCACCTGTTCATGAGGCAAATGTTTTTTATACCAAAGCCTTGCCTTACAGGCTGCCCCCTGGCTCGCGCTCTCACGAATTCTGCCGCTGAATTAGAATTCTTAAGGGGGCAATCGGGAGGGCAAAAGGGGGATGTGAGATAGCTTTGGCAAATATGGTTAAGGAGAATACAGAGGAACTCTACTAAGGACAGAATAGTAACTAGGGAGAGAATAGGGTGCCTTAATGATCAGCAAGGTTGCCTGTGTACAGAACCACAGGAGAGGGTGGAGATACTAAACAAGTACTGATCAAACATCCCCTAGGATTCTGTGGGAAGCTGGGGAAGTGATTGCTGAGCCCCTTGCTGAGATATTTGTATCATCACCAGCCACAGATAAGGTGCCGGAAGACTGGAGGTTGGTTAACATTGTGCCACTGTTTAAGAAAGGTCGTAAGGAAAAGCCAGGGAACTAGAGTCTGGTGAACCTGACATCAACAGTGGCAAGTTGTTCGAGGGAATCCTGAGTGATAGGATTTTACATGAGTTTGGAAAAGTAAGGAATCATTGAGGATAGTCAACATGGCTTTGTCTGTGGGAAATCACGTCTCACTAACTTGATTGAGATTTTCAAAGTAGGATCAAAGAGTATTGATGAAGGCAGAGTGATGGATGTAATCGATATGGACTTCAGTAAGGCATTTGACAAGGTTCCTCATGGTAGATTAGTTAGCAAGGTTAGATCACAAATTAGACGTTTGGATAAAAAGCTGGCCCGAAAGTAGAAGGCAGAGGGTGGCGTTGGAGGTTTGTTTTTCTTACTGGAGGCCTGTGGACAGCAGTGTGCAACAAGGATCAGTGCTGGATCCATGACTTTTTATCATTTATATAAATGATTTATATATGAACATTACAGGTATGGTTGCAAGTTTGTAGATGACACCAAAACAGGAGGTGTAGTAGATCGCAAAGAAGATTACTTCGCAGTTCAATGGGCACCTGATCAGATGGGCCAAGGAGTGGCAAGTGGAGGTTAATTCAGATAAATGTAAGGTGCTAAATTTTGGAAAGGCAAATTAGGGCAGGACTTATACACTTAATGGCAAGGACCTGGGGAGAGTTGCTGAGCAAAGACACCTTGGAGTGCTGGTGCTGATGCTGGTTCTTAGTTCCTTGAAAGTGGATCCGCAGGTAGATAGAATAGTGAAGAAGGCATTTGGTATGCTTGCCTTTATTGGTCAGTGCATTGAGTATAGGAGTTGGGAGGTCATGTTGCTGCTGTACAGGACATTGATTAGGCCAATTTGGAATACTGTGTGTAGTTCTAGTCCTCTTGCTATAGGAAGGATGTTGTGAGATTTGAAAGTGTGCAGAAAAGGTTTAAAATGATGTTGCAAGGGTTGGAGGGTTTGAGCTATAGGGAGATGCTGAATAGGCTGGGGCTATTTTCTCTGGAGTGTCAGAGGCTGAGGGGTGACCTTAGAAGTTTATAAAATCATGAGGAGCATAGACTGGGTGAAAAAAAAGGTCTTTTCCCTGGGGTGGGGCAGTCCAAAACCAGGGTCCATTGGTTTAAGGTGAGAGGGGAAAGATTAAAAATGGACCTTTTGGGGCACCTTTCTCACGCAGAGGGGTACTTGTATGGAATGAGCCGCCAGAGGAAGTGGTGAATGCTGGTACAGTTACATCATTTAACAGGCTTCTTGATGGGTATACGAATAAGAAGGGTTCAGATGAGTATGGACCAAATGCTGGCAAATGGGACTAGATTAGTTTAGGATAGCTGGTCAGCATCGACATGTTACACCATATGTTTCCATGCTGTACAGCTATAAATCTTTAACTCTATCGCTCTCAGTTTGGTGTTATGAAATGTTCTGCATGGATTTTTATTTAGCTTAACTACTTAGACATATAATGGTTTGTCTTGCCCATCAGCTGCATGATCTTTGGAGTTGAAATATGCTGTCTGTTGCATTAATATGTATGACTATGTATCTGATTAAAAGTTACACATCACATCTTCAATGTGTATGTCAGATTTGAATGCTGCATTTATGTATGTGAAACTTCATGCTTTTAGCCTGCAGTTTGTAGAGTTGTAAATAGTTGATCTGTTCCAGCATCCAGAAGAATCCTATTGATAAACTAAGCTGTGTAATGACTTTTGTGGCTAGGCTGGTGTCCCATTCATTCTGTATAACAGCTAAAAATATTTGAGAACAATGTAGATAAACACTCTCAAAAAGATGAAGATGTATATTTACAGAATGCTGTGCAGATCTGTATGAGATTTTTTCCTTTTAGGCTTAACTTGGGTTCCAAACAGAGAGCGAGTATCCCCTGGTCCCAGAATTAGTTAGTTAAATTGGTCTTTAAGTCCTAATATTTTGCCGGAATTCTGTTGGCTGAAGTCATGTGTGCTGTCTGTGCTTTGTAACCTGGAATGGCCACTTTCATCCCCACTTTCTGACATGCATTCCTTTCATCTTGGAGTGTCAGCAGTGCTCCTTAGTTCAAGCTGCACATCCTCATTATTGTCACAATCCTGAGCGTTATCTGTTCTACTAGTGACTAATGGGATATCGACAACCCGCAACCTCATCCAACCGTGTCTCATTATGTCCCAGAACCAGTTTACGAAGCTAGTGGGTATTCCAGTGTGCCACTGGCTGGTTTTCTCACTATCCTGTTTCCACTCACCAATTTCCTGCTTCATTTCCTTGCTGTTCTGAGTTATGTGAGCCCATTAGATGTACCACCCAATCCAGTATCCAGGCCAAACTTATTACATCCTGCCCATGTTTTCTAGTATTTGTCTTAATGTGATGAAAATTCATGTAGCCAGCCCTGAGAGTGTTTTTAGAAGAGTGAGAAATGATCTAATTGAAATATACTGTTCCCAAAGGCTTCATGAAAAGTAATTCTTTTCTCCTCCCAGTTGGGAAATCTGGAATTGGGCCACAGTATCAATACAAAGGATTGAGAGTTCTTGAGATGAGGAAATACTCAATTCAAAATTTTGCTCTTTTCAAACATGGTGAGCTATGCGTGCTCAAACAAGCCGTGGAAGATCTTCTTGAAAAGGACAACAGACTCAAAAGGCTAAGTCGTGCACTTCTCATGCCTGATGTTATAGTGCAGAAGCATTCTATTATCTATGGTTATTTTAAAACTAATGCGATAATTCTGTATGAGGTAAAAGAATACGTACACCAGTCAAAGGCAGAATTTCCATAGCTGATACAGAGAAAATGGTACGTTAGTAGAAGACTCTTCTGTGAAGTCCTCCCCTCCTAGGTAGGTGGGTAACTGAATCTCATCTATATTCAGAGATAACAAGGTGTAGAGCTGGATGAACACAGCAGGCCAAGCAGGAAAGCTGACGTTTCGGGCCTAGATCTCACGTAGCTCTCATCTGTGGCTCAGTCTAGAAGGTTAGGCACAGCAGCAGCGTACTCCGGTAACTCCATTGATTTGCTGGCCAAACTGGTAGAAGGGTAGCATGCAGGCTAGTGCACACTGCGTCACAAAAGGGATATGGTGCAGAAGGAGGCCTTTCAGCCCATTGTGCCTGCTCCATGTCTTCAAATGAGTGTTATAATTTGGTGCCATTTCATGCCTTTTCCCCATACCTTTACAGATTGTTCCTATCTAAGTAATCATTTGCTATCCTCTGGAATGCCTGAATGGAACCTTGTTCTGTCACACTTGCAGGCAGTACATTCCAGACCAAAATCACTCCTTGTGAGAAAGTTTTCTTTATCTCCCATCACATTTGCTATATTTACAAATCAATTTAAATCTGTGTCCCCATTCTTGATCATTTTGAGAATGGGAACTGTTTCTCTAGATCTACTGTATCCAGACCCCTCATGGTTTTGAGAACTTCTTTCAGATTTCTTCTTAGCTGTCTTTCACCAAGGTTAACAGTCCCAACATCTCTAAATCTATCCTCATAATAGGAATTTCTCATCTCAAGCCATCCTTGTAAATTACTTCTGTACACTGTCTAGAGCATTAGCACATTTCTCATAATGTGGCGCACATAACTGTACACAATCCAACTGAGGTCTAACAGATATCTTATAAGTTCAACGATACCTCCTTGCTCTGTGCCCCATTAATAAATCCTATTTAGTGTATGCTTTATTAACTCCTTTCTCCACCTATCCACCCACTTTCAAAGATCTGTGCACTTCTGCACCCCCTTTAAAGTTGCACCTCTTATTTTGTGTGTTCTGTCCATGTTCTTCCTACCAAAATACATTATGCCTCTCTGCATTGAACATAATCTGCTGCCTATTCCTCCCACTCCTCCAACTTATCTTTTAGAAGTTTGACGCTGTCCTCCTCAATATACAAAGCTTCCAGATTACCTATTATTTGCAAACCTGGAAATTGTATCCTGCCCACTAATATCTACATCATTAATGAATAATCAGAAAAAGCGAGAGCCTTGATCACAATCCTTTGGAAGCTCCACTACACATCTTTCTCCAGCCTGAAACCTTTAACCATTCTGTTCTCTTTCCTATCAATCAGCCAGTTTTGTACCCATATTACTGTTGTCTCATTCCATGAGCTACAACTTTTCTCTCATGTCTGTGTGGCACTGAATTGGATGTCTTCTGGAAGTCCATGAACACTAAATCAATTCATCCTGTTACCTCCAAAGCAAATCCAGTAAGTTAGTTCATTACCATTTCCCCTTAGCAATCCATGCTGGCTTTTCCTAGTCAAAAGACTTTTATCCATGTGACTTTTTTTAAATTCATGTGGACCAATTTGAAATAATTCTTTCTAGAAGCTTCCCCTTCATTGAAGTTATGCAGGTTTGTATGTTTACTGGGTTTATTCTCTCAATCTTTTTTGATCAAGGGCATGATGTTTGCAGTTCTCCAGTTTTCTGACACTTCCCCAAGTCCAGGGAAGACTGAAAGATTATGGCCTATGTCCCTGCAATTTCCACAGTCTCTTTCTTTGGTGTCCTTGGATACATGTGAACAGGCCCTCGTGCCCTCAAGCTTTAAATCAATACTTTCCCCCTTACTGTGACTAAACTTATTAACTTAATATTCTCTATGCTAGTGCAAGCTGTCTCTTAAGTATTTTGTGAACTTTGGTATTGCCCTCTCATTCTCTTCCTTGGATCCCACGCTCGTACCAATTTAGTTGAAAATATCGTGCAAGCAACTCTGGTGCAGTTCTGTTCAGATGCCTGTCTGGCTAGTCCACCCAGAGCTAATCCCAGAATCTAGAGCTGTCCATCCTCATCGCCTTTACAGCTGCAGCTCATCTGTCTCGTCGTCCTCCTCCTGTACCTGCATGTCGCTTAGAAGTAATCCTGCTTGCTGTTATTCCAAGTAGCTTCCTAAACTCTGATTGCAGGACTGTGTGTTCCATTTCCCACCCAGATTATTGGTTCCACAGTGGATCTGAACTTCTAACTTCACACTTTCCAGAAGTATGTCCTGTGGCCACTTTCCCTGACACCAGGGAGACAGCATACCATTTTGAAGTCATCTGTGACTAAAGGAACACCTATCTGTTCCCGTAACTAATGAATCACCTATTGCTGTTGGGCTTCCTTCCCTCTAGTATAGCTGAGCTGCCTGTGGTGCCACAAGTGTGGCTCTGACTGCATTTCCTTGAGGAAAATAGAAAATAGATTAGCGTGTTGGACCCCATGTGACTCCTTTACTCTCTACTTGTTTCTCCTGGACTGCTTGATTGTCACCCATTCCCTTCTGATCTTCAGGCCCTTGACTACCTCTCTGAATGTACAGTCCACATAACTCTGTGTTTTGGATGTGCCACATCTCCAGCTGCCACTCAGGCTGTCAAACCTAAAGTTGAATTTTGTGTTTTGTGCAACAATTCCTGGACATGTGATTCACAATGACACCAGTAAGGTTTGTGACTTCCCATCTATTAGATCAGAATAGCTTCCCTATGGTGTGGAAGCAGGCCATTTAGCCCTTTGAGACCGCACCAATCTGCTGAAGAGCATCCCAGCATGACCTGCGCTGTCAGGCATTCCACTCAAACTCTCCCTCACGTTGACTTAATTCTGCCTTGTGTTACTTCTTATATTTTATTTATATTGAAACCTAATTACCTTTCTCAAGAACACAAAGAGAAACAGCCTGGATGGGTGTATCACAGGTAATGGTATTCCTTCACTAAATCTGTGTGCCTCACAGGACATCTGTAAAATTTATCTGCATGAGCACAGAAGCTCCTGCAGATCATCCACTGCAGTGGATCGCATCTCCAGTTGTTTTGTCAACTACTCTAAGCAGATGTACAAGACTATGATAATGTAACTAGTGGTGACCTTGGAATTGTACAGAGTCCCATATCATATAGATTGTAATACCAGTCTAAATTCTACACACTAGGATTTAACACTTCTATTGATGGCATACACCATACAAGTAAAGAATGATAATCATGCAGGTCATAGAATTATATAACCCCTAAAGCAGGCCGTTCGGCCCATTGAATCCACACCACCTTTCCGGAGAGCATCCCACCTGGATCCACCTTCCTACCCTATCCCTATTACTCTCCGATTTCCCCTGGCTAATCCACCCGGCCTGTACATCCCTGAACACTGGGCAGTTTTGTATGGCCAGTCCACCCAACCTGCATATCTTCAGGCTATGGGAGGAAACCAGAGCAACCAGAGAAAACCCATGCAGACATGGGGAGAATGTGCAAACTGCATGCAGACAGTCGCCAGAGAGTGAAATTGACCCCAGGTCCCTGGCATGGAGAGGCAGCAGTGCTCACCATTGAACCACTGTGCCTCCCATAAAGACAATAAAGATTTTTTGACTAATTATGGTTATATCACCAGTGGTTATAATGTTAACTTGAATGACCAAATAATGCTGGGTCCTACATGAATGCAGTTTTGTGTAGGGGATATTTTTGATCGTAATATGTTGATACATCATCAGGAATATGGGTAGCGTGAGCAGCCCAGGTTTAAGATGAGACGGTAAAGTTTTAAAAGGGACCTAAGGGGCCACTTTTTCATGCAGAGGATGTTGCATTTATGGAATGAGCTGCCAGAGGAAGTGGTGGAGGATGGTACAATGATAACATTTAAAAGGCATCTTGGTGGGTACATGAACAGGAAGGGTTTAGAGGGATATGGGCCAAATGTTGGCAAATGGGATTAGATTAATTTTAGGATATCTGGTCGGCATGGACAAGTTGGACTGAAGGGTCTGTTTCTGTGCTAAACATCTCTGACTCAGGTGGCTGATGAGAGTGTAACTTCTCTGACATTCTTTTCCTTTCAGGTTCAAATCCCTGGTCTGGAGGACCTGAATATTTTTGTTTCATTCGAGCTGGCAGAGCGAAAATCTCAGATACTTCAGCTGCTCAGTGCAACAGCTGGCAAGGACTGCTCAAAAGAATCTGATGAATCTGTTGATGAAGCTTGCTTACTTCTCATCAAAGGTGACACTAAAGTTAGAGGACAAGTAGATAACTGGAAATTGTGGAGTGGCCAGTCAATCAAAATACTGCCACAGGTAGAAACTATGGAAACGTTGAGAAGCATGGAGGTATGTGACTTAAAATTAAATATGCATCACTAGTCTTAAGAAGTTTGCAATTCATTTCAAAGCAGTCTCCTAAAAAATGTGCCACATTATTTAAACAATAGACTATAAAATGGATCTAAATAGCAGGGTGCAGTTAGTTAAAACATTATCAGCTTTTATGCCTTTAAGGTCATAAAACATGTAACAGTGCTTCCTAGGAGCATTAAACAGCAAGAAAACAAAAAGAGGTAATAAGCTAAACATTAATGAGGGCAGAATTCAAGTTTGTGAACTTAGTTAATGCTAGAAAATTTCTGATTTTTTTAATGGGTGATCTGGAGTTTGAAGTGCAGTGATTTGTTGCTACTGTAGATTGTATTTTTTAATTTAAGGCAAATGTAGATCAATTTAGTTACTTAGAAATTACTGAAACCAATTAGAGCATTGGAATGTGGAATCTGTGGTGGTAGAGAAAGAGATGGGCTTGGTGAGGGTGGCTGTTTTGGAGAGGAACTAGATTATAAAGTGTGCTGTGGGAGGAATTGAAGTTCTGAGGGTGTTCTGGAGATTGCAAACATGTGGTTTATGTACTATGGGGAGGGAAGCTAGATTCTGATTCATTGGAAGGTGTGGAAGAAAAGGGAGGACAGTACTGAGTAATCATTTGATGTGCGTAGGGAATTTCTAGCATATTGTGTTAGAGATAGAGGAGAGCAAATAGTAAGTGGTAGGGAATAGAAGTATAAATATTGGGAGAGGAATGCTGAAGCCTACTGGAAGGAGGGAAGTGGAAAGGGCAGAGGGAAAGATTCAATTTAATTTGAAGGCATGGAGTTTGGATTTAATTAGACTCAATTTCATAAAGCGTGTTACCTAAATTGTATCTCTTTGTCTGTTTTAATTCTTATTTCTTGTTCCTTCCGTTTATTTCTTCACACCTCCAACACCTCTGCCCTTCAGTGCTTCTATCCTTATGTTGTTCTTTGGTACATCCTCCTCCTTAGCCAAATTCTCCCCGAGGACTGTTCCTTTTCTCTTGCCCATCCCTTCTCCAAAAAGCACTTGAACTAGCTCATATGAATGGACTGAAGTGAGCATATAAACAGGCCAGGTACAATTGAAGCTGTTTAAGTGAACAAGCTGGCAGGCTTGGATAATGCAAGAGTGCTAATCTCTGGATCACTCCCACTGTTCTGCTTGTATGAAGGTCAGGAGGGTCAGTGGGTTGTTTGAGGTATGATGCAGGAGAGCAGACTTCACGTTCTTGGGATGTTGAGACTAGTTCTGAAGCACAAGCCACCTAATCAAAAGGAACGGAAAAAGCATACCAATATGCTTGGTGTAGTGCACTGATATAGCTTTTTTTAAGTTAATTGGTTGGAAAGGTCAGAACCTCGTAGAATTAGAATTTAATATTAAGTTGCATGAAAGACTGAGTCTTGAGTAGAGAGGGAAAAATAATTCCTCCTCTGCGTAGGAACAGTCTGAAAAGTGCTGAGGGATGTGAAAAAATGTATGTAAAATATATATGAAATGTATGTAAACGTACAAAGTATGATGAACAGGTTGATGAACTGCAAACAACTATATAGGGTATGATGTAATGGCAGCATGAGATTTGGATTAAAAGCGGTTGAAGAATGTATGTGTTCAGAAGAGGTGAGGACCCGGCAATAGTATTAATTAGCGTTGACTTTGTAGTGTTGGAAAAAGAAGATCTCAGCACTTCCAAGCCATATCCTTTGCAGATACACAATCCTGTGAAGTGTCATTTTTGTCTTGTTTAATTTCTTTAAGTGACTCTTGCTAGTTTTAACAACCTAGAGACTTATTCAGTTTGATAGCCTAACCTCTCTTTTTGAGTTCTGACAGCTTGAAAACTTCTATATAAGTTTTTGCAGCTTGGAGACTTCACAAACCTAGGATGAAACTGTTCTTCTGAATTGGCTATTCAGAACTGAACTCTACTATTAAAAACTATTTTTCCCACATGCCTTTAAAAAATCAACCCTGTAAACACTTCTGTCAGTTAATTCCACAAATATCTGAGGCATTTAACTTGAATCATGTGCTTTCTAGGGAATTATATAGTCAGTTCACTGTTATAAAGACTGTATAAACATATCCAAAAAAAAAAGTTACCGTCACGGAACTGAAATTGCAAATCCATTTTATCTCTACATTAAAATTTAAATTTCTACATGGTAATTACATTGAAATGTTTATCACAAGGCTGGTCAACAAAATTTAAGCTCATGAAGTAGAAGGGCCAATGTCAGCTTGGATTAAAAATCAATTTAAACAGAGAAAGCAGTGAGTCAGGGTAAATAATTAATTTTCAGACTGGAAGATGTTAGGTATTGGTGTTTCCCACTGGTAATTATTGTTTGGATTCCAAAATCCAATGTGAAGATTCAGAATTTTCTGATCCCAACTTAGAAGTGTGGCTAACAGTGTGAATGGTACCAAATGAATGCCGGAGAACATTAGGCTAGCACAATGGGGGAGAAAAAGCATGTCAAATAGTACTTGAGCCATATTGATGTGGGTCAGTGGATTTTGGCAGAAGAAGTAGGGAGAGGTCATATAAGCTGTGTCTAAGAACTGTAGCTGGAGAGCAAGACCTGAGAGTCTTTGATAAATCTTTGAAGGCAGCAGGACATAATAGAGAATGATTAGCCCAAGACAGTGGGATCTTAGATTCCATTAGTGGGTATATCGATTACAAAGGCATATGCTGTATTGAATCTGTAAAATGATCTGGTTAGACCACAACTAGAGTAGAGTGTTTAGTTCAGATCGGTGTACATTAGGATGCACATATGGGTCCTTGAGAGGGTGCAGATGAGACTGAACAGAATTCTTCCAAGGATGAGGGATCTTGGCTACAAGGTTTAGTTGAAGCTGGGGTCCTCCTTGGAGGAAAGATGATTCAGCTGATGTTTGATAGAAGTTTGAGATTATGATGAGTTCATATGTTGCAAGCGAAGCAGTATTGTTCCTGTTAATGAAAAAAAGGTTGAGGGATGTACTAATTTTAGGTTTTAGCCAAGGGAAGGCAGATGGTGTAGTGATGATGTCACGGGGTTGGTAATCCAGGGGTCCATTCTGACTCATAATGGTACAATTTTAATTCAGTTATTAAATCTGGAAGTGAAAGATAATCTTAATGATGACCATTGTCACTGAAACAAATCTGGTTCGTTTATGATCTTGCGACTCTGCAGCACTGTATTTTAATTCTGAAATACTCTGGCCGAGTAAGCTTTTCATTGCATCAGAGTCCAAGTCCTTTTAAAAAGAAAAGAACTGAAACCAGACAGACTATCTAGCATTGTACTGGTCACTGGAAATGATAATCTCGAACCCAATCCCATTAACCCTGCAAGTTGTCTTTAATACTGTTGAGAGGTTGATGCCAAAATTGCATAAACTGTCCCGAAAGCTAGTCAAGCAACAACCTGACATAGCGAAAGTAATTGAATCATACTTTACAGAAATGTCCCAGACATTTAATGTGGTCTACATGGACTTTAACAAGGCTTTTGATAAGATCCTTCATGGCAGACTAGTCTGGAAAGTAAGAGCCCAAGGAATGCAATGTAAATGGATTGTTGGATCCAAAATTGACTGAGAGGTAGGAAATAGTGGGTGATAGAGGCATGTTTGTGATTGTTTCATTTGGAGTTCCATAGGGCTCAATGTTGGGCTCCTTGGTGTTTGTAGTGTACATTTAATGATTAGACTTCAATGTAGGGGGGTATGATTAAGCCTTTTAAAGAATGACATGAAGAGCATAGCTGTAAACTGCAGCAGAATATCAAAGGACAAGTCAGCTGTGCAGAGCAATAGCAAGTGAATTTCAACCCAGAGAAATGAGGTAACACAGTTGAGGTAGCTAGAAGGCTGAGAGAAGAATTGAATTTTTTTCGCACTGAGTTGCGGGAGTCTGAAATTCACAGTCTGAAAGGATGGTTGTGAGACACACAATCTCACAACTGATGAGTGGTGTGTAGATATTCACTTGCAAATGTGTTAAAAGCACTAAAATTGGATTTGTGTAGTCAGATCTTTGTTCTCAATCTAAGCAAGATGAGCTGAATGGCCTCCTCCTCTGCCTTAAAGACTTGAGTACGTTATCACCCCCTCTCAATACTTGGGTATGTCCTGTTTCACTGACAACCAAACCTGCTCAGAATATACCCTGGATGGGAGCCTTCAGTGACCGTCACCAAATGGCTCATCAACACTGTTGGTCCCGCCAATCTACCTATCATAGATGCAGTTCTCCAAGACTGTATTGGTAGGGTTAACCACTGTACAGGTCAAGTGGAGACAAAGGCCTGTCTTTCACATTGAGGATACCCTCAGTTATGTTATGTAACACTACCACTGGCCTAAATGGGCTAGGTTCCCTTTCAATCCAATATCATAAAATCTAGGCATGTGTAAGGTTTTGTAGGTCATCAGCAAAATTGTACTCAACCACAAATTGTAACCCAGTGATCCTGCATACCCCTCATTATCATTATCACTACACTTGAATATCAGTCCTACTTTAGTAAAGTGTGTATAATATATCAAAAACAGGCCCATCTACCTATAAACAGGGTGTCAATCTGGTAAAGCTAGCATGCAGAACCACGTGTATACCAGAGAGCATGTAATGGATAGAGCTAAGCATTCCACAATAAATGAATCAGACCTAAACTCTGCAATCCTGGTGATTGATGATTAAATAACTAATGTATAATTGAGGGAGATGATTTGGACACACTGGGGTTGGAATCTTTGCTTGAGGAAAAGAGATCATATCAAGTCAACCCATTGGAAATTGGCATCATCAGAAGACTTGCAATGGAGAAACTTGGAGAATAGAATGAAATTGAATTGTTTGAAGTAACAGGATGTGAAGTAGTGTGGTTGAGATGTCTGTGGGCTTTTAATGGATATAGGTGGACAGTCTATTCCCAGAAATGGAAATGGTGAAATCAGTGAAGAATGATAGATGGACTAGATGAAGGTTACAAAAAAATAGAAATTGGAAGAAAAACTGATGAATTTTTCCAATTCTGGATGAGAGTAGGACGCAGTGTCAATATCGCAAAGGGTGGTGGGCATCCGAGTGCACTGCCTGGAAGGGAAATAAAGGCAGGAAACCTCACAACCTTTTTAAAAAATACATATACGATCACTTGAAATATCATTATATACTAGGCTATAGGTCAAGCGCTGGAAAGTTGAGATTAATTAAGACTTTTTGGACCAAAGGATCTCTCCAGTTCTGTATGACTCCATGGCATAATCATTGTATTGGAGAAATGGTTGTGGGTGGTGTCCCAAGTAGTTCTGTGTACCCCACAAAGAGGCTGTTGTCGGGACCCAAGCTGATCCATAGTGACACCTTTCACTGGAGAAGATGAGTTAAAAGTGAAGCTGTTCAAAGTGAGGATGAGCTCAGCCAGGCAATGGAGGATGATGGTGGATGGAGACTGAACAGACCTCTTTTCATGGAAGAAGAGGAGAACCTTCAAACCATTCTGATGGGGAGCGGGTGTGTAGAGGGATTCCATCTTGAAGAGAAAGTGGCCAGTGTTAGGAAACAGGAAGTTGCGGAACTGATGTAATGCACAAATATTCCCATCCTGAAAGTGCAAAAGATAGGACTAACGCATTGATATTGGTGAGGCCTATTCTGGAGTACTGTGTTTAGATCTGGTCACTCTAATATAGGAAAGATATGATTAAACTGGGGAGAGTCCACTAAAGCTTTATTAGAATTTTTCTGGGAATGGAAGGCTTGAGTTATAAAAATAAGCTGGGAGTTTTATAAATCGAGCAGAGGAAGTTGAGGAGTGACCTTACGGAGTTTTATAAAACCATGGGAGATATAAAAAAGGTGAATAGCAAAGATCTTTTCCCCTAAGGTGGGGGAGTTCAAAATTAGTGGACATATTGTTAAGGTCAGAGGAAAAAGTCTTAAATAGGACATGAGGGGCAACTTTTTTTAATGGTGTGGTTTGTGTGTGGAATGAACTACCAGAGGAAGTAGTGCATCCAGGTACGGTTAGAACAATTAAAAGACATTTGGGCAAGTACATGAATAGAAAATGTTTGGAGGGATCTGGGCCAAGCACAGGCAAGTGGGATTAGTTTAGTTTAGGAAGATGGTTGGTGTGGGCTACTTGGACCAAACTGTGACTCTGATTCTATTTGCAACCGTCACCTTCAGCTAGAAGTACTAAGTGCATAATCCAGCCAGGTCTTCGCTTCAGGTTCCCAGTATTTATCACGCCAGTCTGCAGCCAGTTTGATTTGCTCCATGAAATCGAGAAACTAGCACTGGATACTGCAAAAGTCGATGGACCCTGACAACATTTCAGCAATATTGTTGAAGACTTTGCTATATAATTAACTTTGTCCCTACCCAGGTTGTTTCAGTATAGCTACAGCATTCTGTACTGACCAATGTGGAAAATTGCCCAGGAATGTCCTGTGCTTAAAAAGCAAAACAAATCCAACCAGGCCAATTGCTTCCCTGTCAAACCACCCTGATCATGAGCATAGTAATGAAAAGGTTTGTTGACAGTTCTGTGCTAGCACTTGCTCAGCAAGAACTTGCACGTTACTCAGTTTGGATTCTGTCAAGGCTGCTCAGCTCTTGACTTCATCACAATCTTGGTTCAAACGTGATTGAGAAAGCCCAATTCTAGATGTAAAGTGAGAGTGACTGTCCTTGATTTTTGAGACAGCATTTGACTGTGTATGGCATTAAGAATACCTAGCACGAGTGCAGTTGATGGGAATTAAGTGATGGGGAGCTGTTCAGTCCCATAACATGTTTGGAGCAGTTTCTCAACAGCTTTAATCACCTTCACCTGCCTTATGAATGATATCCTTTTCAATCATAATGTCAGAAGTGAGGATGTTTGCAGAAAGCAGCCCAGCGTGTCAGCGGTTTACTGTCATTACAAGCTGTGCAACAGTGAATCACTGAATCTCCTTTGACGTCACTTTACAAACCTGTAACCTATACCATTAGAAGGACATCTGCAAAAGATCCATGAGAACATCATGAACTGCTCACTCCCCACCAAGCCTCTCACTGCCCTAACCTAGAGCAAAATTACAGTCCCTTCACTGTTGCCTGGTCAATATCTCAGAACACACTTCATAGCAGCATGATTGATGTACCTGCGCCCTTCACCTCTACTCTTGTCCTGGACTGCAGTATTCAGGGTCTCAGCTTGCAAATACAGCTGAAGGGCAGTCAGGGATGGTTAATAAAGTGGTAGCCCAGTCAGTGATACCCACATGTTGAGTGGATTTTTAAAATTATGGGGGAGATGATGAGGGAGAACTTTTAATAAAATGGATGGTAAAGCCCTGAATCTTGCTGCCTGCAATGGAAGTGAATACAAAGATAATGAATGATTTCAAAGGGAATTTGGGCATTTAAGGAAAATAAACTGGCTAGTCTATGGGGATTGAGCAGGAGAATATGATTATATTGACCTACTAAGTGTAACCAGATCAGAGCATGACCATAAGAGAGATTTACTAAAGCATAATGGTTTCTTCCTGTCTGTAAATCAGGAGGTGGTAGCAAAGTGGTAATGTTATTGGGCTAGTAAAACAGAAATTCCAGGCTGATGTTCTGGGGGGGACACTTGGTTCGAATCGCACTATGGTAGATGGTGAAATTTGAATTTGATTTATTTTAAAATCTAAAATCAAATAAAATGTTGTCTAAAGTAAGCGAGAGCCGATTGTTGTAAAACTGCATCTGTTTCACTGATATCATTAATGGAAGGAAGTCTGCCGTCCCTCCCTGCCATTCCGAATTGTGACTTGAGACTTACAGCATTGTGGTTGATTTTTAACTACCCTCTTGGCAATTCTGGATGGGCAATAAATGCTGTCTTCTGATGAACAAATGAAATAAAACACTAGGAGCTGGCTCCTACGAATGACATTGTCATAGTAAATATTTTTATCTGTGATGTTGATGGAGGGACACTGGGGAATTTTTTTTTTCATATTCTCGTTTGAGATGTGGATGTTGCTGACTTTTGTTGCCTATCTGTGATTTCCATTGAGTTGATTGGCTTGTTACACCTTGTCAGAGGACAATTAAGAGCCAACCACATCTCTGTAGATTTGGTGTTGCCTGTAGGTAAGAACAGAAGAATTCCTTCTCCATTGGATATTAGTGAACCCGATGGATTTTTTACTACAGTTATAATGGTTGCAATGCTAGACTTTGCTGTCACCATTTGCCATGGTGTGACTTGAATCTGTATCTCCAGTGAGCTCACCACTGTACGACTGCCACCTTGTTGAAATAATGTCAATTAAGTCTTTCTACACCATCT
Source organism: Stegostoma tigrinum (assembly GCF_030684315.1). NCBI lineage: Eukaryota > Metazoa > Chordata > Chondrichthyes > Orectolobiformes > Stegostomatidae > Stegostoma > Stegostoma tigrinum. Next base: position 25,265,389 of record NC_081362.1, on the reverse strand, counting down.
TGGCAGGGCTTCTATTTAATGTCTCATCTGATAAGTGGCACTGCAGTGTCAGCTTTGATTCTTGTGCTGAAGTGCTGACGGAGGACTTGAATCCATGATCTCCTGATTCAAGAAGTGAGACTGGCTGTGGTTCAGTTGGTTGCAATGTTGACTTGTTTAATAATATCATGGGGTAAACAGTGCCTGATATTCTATTGGTGTGTGTGTGTGTGTCTGTATATTGAATAATGATCAGACCAAATTAATGTTCGAGAGCATGTGTTGTGGAAGGGGACTTTCTCTCATAAATAAATTACCCGAAATATATAACTTTTGATTTTTTTTTTGCTTGGACAGTAAAATTCATTAGTGGTTTGTTTACTTTTTTTTAAAAAAGTCACTTTGCACTTTGTGTTTTTGTATCAATGGGTATAACTGACAGGACGTGGGGCTTTTAAAAAAAAAACAAGTTCTAGTTTACTTCACGATTGGCTAATTAATTATAAAAGTTTTTTTACTAAGTGCAATATCTATTTTGCCATTGGAGCATTGATATAGTATTAGTGGGTACTGTAATATTAGGGAATGAAGCAAAATTGGTGTTTAAGCGCAATAAAATAATTGAGGCTTCAAAAGATTATATTGATGGAGCACAGTAATGTTGGAGTAGAAGTATGGTGTGATAGAGGGCAGCAATTTTAGAGAGTGGGGCTTTGGTGGATAGTTTTGATGGAACACTTGGGCACTGGTTTTACGAACTGAGCAGGAAATCCAATTTTTTATTGAAATTTGCGGAGCTATACTGTAAATATCAGTACCATTGTTATTCTACAGTTTAAATATGTGAGATCAAGATTTTGAAATACTAATGCTTCCAAATTGTACAAATTGTTCAGGAAGTTACTGTGAGTTTTAAAGTCTAATCTTGATTAAGGAAATATTATGGTAGTTGGTACGAAATTTAAAAATATCATTGTAAGATTTATTTAATAAGTTAATGCTTCTATTTAAAATTAAAGGTTCCAGTGGATTGACTATGTTGCTTAACTAAATTAGAATATTCTGTTAAAATATGTTAAACTGCATTTTATTAGTGTTCTGAATTTAGATAAATTACCATGAATTAAGCTGCAAAATTAATTTTTTTTTCATCTTCACTCTCCTCAGATTAATAATTTACTGTTGGTCGTCATGCAGTCTTCCCATCTTGTGAATCAACGTAAAACATTTCAACAATCCATACGAAATCTAATCTCACTGCACCGTGAACAAACATCTAGCCAGCCTGTCATAGCCAGAGCTTTGGAGCAGCTGAAGGTATATTCTGCCTTGTTCACATTTATCTGTATTACCATGCTTTAGAACTTTTGTTAGGAGTAGGTGATCTCATGGTACAAAAATCATCTCTGAATTGACCATCATGCTGAGATTGTATTGAAAAGGAGTGTTTGTGGTTATCATTTTACAGTTATTTAAGCTAATATTCTCCTAGTCATGTCTCCATCATATTGTGGTGTGTTAATTGTGTTACATCTGAACAAAGAATTCTTGCATGCAGTCAGGCACTCACTCATTCACTCATTGGAGAGACTTAGTAGATCTGGCAGCATCGGAGAAGGGAAAACAGAGTTAACGTTTCAAGTCTGGTGACTGTTCTTCAGAACAGTTATGAATTTTTTTAAACATTTGTTTGCCGTCCCTCCTGTTATCATCTTATTTCAAGACTGGCTTGGCCATCTTGTTTTTAGTGGGTCTGTAAAACAGTAGATATGAATTTCTCATCCTGCAACCCACATCATGCACCTCAGCAGATGCAAGACTACTGTTAACTATGCTGTACTATGCGTTAAAACCTAAACCGTTATAGGAATGAGCAACTTAATAATTGCATTATTTCTTGCTTTAACACGAATCATGAACATTTATAAAAAAGGGATAAAGCAAAATCCATTGTAATGTGAGATCAAACCAAATCCTAAATCTAATTTTGTAAGCATAGTTCCCTAGAATATCTTACAGGGATTATTCACGTGTGAGACATGGACATCTCTGGCTGTCCATCATTTATTACCCATCCCTGGTTGCGCTAGAGAAGGTGATGGTGAGCTGCTACCTTCAACTATTGCTGTCCTTGTGCTGTGGTAGTCCCACAATGCCATTAATGAGGGATTTGCAGGATTTTGACCCAGTGACAGTGAGGGAACAACGATACATGTCCAAGTCAGGATGATGAGTGATCATATTTTCATTTAACTGCTGTCTTTGTCCTTCTGGATAGAAGTGGGTTTGTAAGGTGCTACTTAAGGATGTTTGGTAAATTTCTGCAGTGCAGCTTGAAGATAGTACACACTGCTGCTACGGAGTGTCAGTGGTGGAAGGAGTGAATGCTTATGGATATGGTGCTAGGCAAGTGGGGAGAATTCCATCACCACCTAACTTGTGCCTTGTAGATGGCGAAAAGACTGTGGGGTGTCTGGAGATCACTACTTGCTGTAATATTCCTAGCCTCTCATCCACCCTGGTATTTCCGTGATGAATCCACTTGAGTTTTTGATCAATGCCAGACCCATGGTATTGATAGTGAGCGAGGAATTCAGCGATAGTGACACCATTGAATGCCAAGAGATGGTGGTGCGATGGTCATAACCTACATTTGTATGGCACAAATATTACTTGTCACTTTTAAGTTCAAGCCTAGATATTGACCAGGCCTTGTTGCGTTTCAGCATGGATTATTTCTATATTTGTGGAGTTGTGAATGGTGCTGAATATAATATCTGGAATTCTGTTTTTTTTTGTCTGTTTGAACTTAGGCTGCAATGAGGTCAGGAGCTGAGTGGCCCTGGCAGAACCCAAACTGGGCATCACTGAGCAGGTTGTTGTGAAACAGGTGCAGCTTGATGACGCTTAATGACATCTTTCATCACTTAATGATTGAAAGTAGATTCATGGGGAAGTAATTGGTCATTATGGATTTGTTGTGCTTTTTGTATACAAGGCATACCTGAGCAATTTTTCACTTTGCTGAGTAGATGCCAGTGTTACAGCTGAACTGAAATGGCTTGTTTGGGTGAGTCCTACTGGTGGGACAGGACATATCCAAGGCTGATAATGATGGTATCTGGGGGTAGTCATACTTGTGGAGTTATATCTTATGTAGTGTTAGGCTGTTTGCTTGACTAGTCTGTGAAACAGTTTTTCCAATTTTGACACTAGCTTACAGATGTTGATAAGGAGGACTTTGCTGGGTTGACAAGGCTGTTTTTGCTGTGGTCCTTTCCGGTGCCAAGATCACTGCTAGGTTGTTTCTCTGGTTTTATTTCTTTTTTAAGACTTTTAGTAATTGATACTAGTTCCCTGCTAAGCCATTTCAGAGGCAGCTGAGTCAACTGTATTGCTGTGCATCTGGAGTCAGGGGTGGACCACTCTGGGTGAGGATGGCAGGCTTCCTTCCTTGAAAGACATTAATGAACCTTCCTTCCCCAGCAGATGAATGTCAACCTTGTATGAGCAAATGTGCAAGGATTCTGCCTTCATGAATATGCACGGTCTTTGTAATGATTGGAGTGAGCAAATAGCAAAATATCTTTTTACTAACATGCTGTGTGACCATATGGAGCATAAATTGGTGAACATACGTCTGGCAAAGTGGCTAGGTCTGTGAAACTCATGGCAGCAGATTGGTACTACATTCAGTGCTGTTCCTAATTTTTTTTCTTGCAGAAGATCAGATAGGACGTATGAGCAAACAAATGATCCATCACCATCTCTTTAAGCCTAGATAATGTTGAAATTTTTGCCCACATTTTTCCTTGCAGCATTTCATGGAGTTGTTCTGTTCTCCAAAATTTGGAGTTCTCAGCTTTTGTGACAGTTAGAAAGCTGTAGAGGCAAGTCACCTGAGAACTTCTATTTTGCTGTGGAGTGATATGTGCCCATTGATATAAATAGTACAGAGTATTGTTTTTAGGAATGCACAAAGGATGAGAAATAACTAGGGGAAGAAAGATAAACCATAAATGAACAGTAGTAAACAGAGCAAAGATTGGGAAAATAGCCTTTGGGCTGGCACACAACTTTCAGACACTAAGTTTTCACCGCCATGAGGTTGTTGAAATGAGGGAAGTTTCTAATGCTGTTCTCAGAAAAACCTAAATTTGTTTCTTAGTGTTCGTCAGGATTCTTTCTTTTAATGTTTTGTTGCTTTTCAAATGGCTTTGTATTGTGAGCCTTGAAGGAACAATGGAAAACGCTTTCTAAGCCTTCAAGAATTTGTTCATGCGAACCACTAATTTAAAAGCAGATTTTCTCTTTAAGTTACTGCACAGATTGCATTTAAAACCTGTATGAGTGGATCGTGTCATTGTAATTTTACGTGTCATTCCATTGGAAGTTGCTTTTAACAGTTCATTGTAGGAAAGTCGGGTTTTTTTCCATTATTTTCACCTGTGCTCTACTTTGACATTGCTAATTTTATAAAGGACTCAACTGTTTAAAACCTTGTTCTTTGCAAGACTATTTTAGAACACTCAGTTTTAGGAAACCGTGGCAAACTTTAATCCAGCAGAAGTAAAATTTCAGCAGCTTTTGGTTTGAAGCCATTCATAGAGTGCTGGTCTTGAACAGTTCAGAATGCTCACTGTTATGTATGGTCAGTTCAAATTGAGGTAGGATAAACATCGATAATTTGATACATTTATTACATAATCCATTATTATTTGGAGGTCAGTAGGTTAGAACTGCTCAGGGCATGTATTTCTGCTCTTGTAATAAAATACTGTTCCCTTTTTTGTTTAAATGTCCTTGAATTTGAGTAATAATCTAACAAAAGACTTAAATTTTTGCCATGGTGATTGCCTTGTTTTTTAATGATTTTCAATTTATATTTCAGCAAGAAGCATTATTGCTGTGCAATAAGATTAGTAATGCAATTGATAGGATTGACCAGATGTTTAGTTCTGAGTTTGAAGCGGAAATGGATGAATCTGAACATGCAACTTTACAGCAGTACTACAGGGAAACCATGATCCAAAGTTATAACTTTGGTTTTGAGGTAACGCTCCAGATTTTATTTGCATCTGTTGTATAAAGCAATCGGTAGTTTCTATGAACTATAATCTAAACTGAAGGTTTTTAGAAATAATGCTGTTTGTGACATCAGGTTTCATTTTAAAAGAATTACTTGCCAATCAACAGTGACTTATCTGGGATTACAGGGTGTTGTTACCCCACCGCATTCCACATTCTCCAGCTGTCAATATTGTTTAATTATCCATGGCTCTGGCTTAATTTCATCAATGAGTGATAGTAGATGTACTGGAATGCTGCGCTTTGGTCTGGAATTTATGTTATGATATACCTTAATTGCTAATGTTAGGCAGATCAAGTTACAACGTTGAACCTGTAAACCTCAAATCAGTGATTAAATCCTCTATAGCATGGGCACTCAGGGTTGGTTTCATAACTTTTGCTTTTATTTGTAAGCTGCTGTTCATGTTGTTCAGAATACCCCTGTTTGCTGATAGTGAGCTAATAAAATGTAAAGAAAATAATGAGGTGTTTTTCTTTGGTCCAATTAAATATTCTCCATTCTGAAGAACACATTTCATTTTGAATAATCAGTCATTAAGTAGTCATTGACTGCACTTTATTTTCCCAATGTGCCTGTCGCATTCCCTACTACCCCTGAACAACATAGGGATTCTGATTTAATGTTATTTAATATCTGAGTTGTCCCATCTAACTAGCTGCTAGAAGTAGCAGTCTCAGGTCAAGGGAATCTATTGTAATCGTCAAAAGCAATTCACCTACAGCTACAGTAGATCATTCAGCACCTGCACCTGTTCTGTCATTCAGTTGAAGCTGTGCACAGTTCTACTTTATATGCCTTTGTTTGATATCTAATGATGCTTTAGCATGACAATTTATCAGTCTCAGTCTTGATAATTGAAATTGACAGGACTCCTGGACTTTAAGGAGCAAATTCAGGATTTCCATTACTTTTTTGTAGAAACTATGCCTCCTGATTTCACTTTTGAATGGCCTAGTTACAATTGTAAGATTATGCCCCAGCATTGACAATGTAGTTTCGATGTGTCTATCCTGTTATCATAACACAGGTAATCCAATGAAAAGCTTCTCTATCAACCTTCTAAACTTCTGAAAATATAATCAAATTTTATACTGTTTTCCCTTTTTAAGTGATCATCTCTTTTAGGTGAAAATGCTGCGTATTCCTCCAAAGTCAGTATATACTTCCTGCGTATGGTGCCCAAAGCTGAATGTAGTATTCCAGGTGGAATTGGACTAAGTTTCTATGAAACTGATTTATCATTTCCTTTCCATACTAAACCAGACCTTTTTATAGAAGAATATTAGTTTGACCTTTTTAGATTATCTTTTGTTGCTGTGCAGTAACTTTTGGTGATTTATGTACATGGACATCAAATCTGCTTGGTCCCCACAGTTCCTAAGCTCACATTAACATATTTGTATTTGACTTTCTCAAATCATCAGAAGTAGGAGGAGTAGTCTATGAAAACCCTTGAGCCTGCGCTATCTTCACTGATCTGATTGTAGCCTTAACACCATTTTCTTCCAAGATAGCCTGTGACTCCATTGTTGATTTTTTTTAAAAAAAAGGTCAAATTTGGCCTTTAAATAAATTGAGTTGCAGTATCTCAGCCTTCACGGCTTTGTAGGGAAGAGAATTCCAAAGTTTGATAACTCTGAGATTAAAAAAAGATCAGTGAAGACAACTGCAGTCAAAAATGAGGAAGTTATAATGGGAATGAAGAGATGCAGACCAATAGATTCTGGAACAGTTTCTGTGGATTGAAGGGTAGTTAATGTAACTACACTTTTTTTTAAAAAGTAGAAAAAAAACATTATAGACTAGTTAGCCTGGTTCGTACTGGAAAAATGTTAGAATCTATTGTTTTGAAAAAAATGAACAGCAGAGCACTTGGAAAGCAGTGACAGGGTTAAGCCAAGTTAGCATGGGTTTACAAAAGGGTAATCATGCTTGACAAACCTACTGGAATTTATTTGAGGATGTAACTAGCTGAGTTCATGAGAGGGATTCACTGAATTGGTTTACTTGAACTTACAGAAGGCTTTTGATAAGGTTCCACATAAGAGGACATAAAAGTAAAGGATATATGATTGAGGGTTAGTCTACTGAGATGGATAGAGAACTGTTTGGCAGACAGGAAATGAGAATGAATGAACAGGTCTTTATCTGAGTGGCAGGCGGTGGCAAGTTGGATACTGCAGGGATCAGTGATTGGATCCCAGCTATTGGCAATGTATATTCTAATTTAGATGAGAGAATGAAGTGTGATATCTCATGTTTACAGAAAACACAATGCTGGTGAAGGTGTGCTTTGGACAAGTTGAGTGAGCAAATGCCTAGTTGAAGTGTAGTGTGGATAAGTTGTAAGGCTATCCACTGAGTTAGCAAAATTGGGAACGCATATTAATGTCTGAGTGGCAATAGATTAGGAAAGATGGAGGTGTGACAAGACCTGGGTGTTCTTGTACCAGGTGGAGGTGCAAGTGTAAGAAGCATTGAAGGCAAATTGCAGAATCTGAATTGTTGTTATTGGCACAGAAGGATAAAATTCAGCCCATTGAAGTATACAGCTTTAGTCATCCAGCTTTCTACCTTTTACCAGTATACATGCCCACTTGAGTGCCTGAGCTGAACCTGCCTCTTCCACATGCCCAAGCAATCTATTCCACTTTCTAATTACTTGTTTTATGAAAAAGTTTTTTTCTTATACCATGCTTGCTTCATTTGCACATCACTATAAATAGTAAATGTTTCCTTAGCAACATGACTCGCATGTAGAAGCAGGGATATCTTGCAGTTGTACAGAGCCTTGGTGAGACCATAGTTTAAGTATTGTATGCATTTTGGCCTCGTAATCTGAGGAGTAGGGGAGGGATGTTCTGCCAACGGAGGAAACGCAATGAAGGTTTGCCAGAATGAGGTATGAAGAGAGACTGGATTGTTTACGACTATACTCATTGGAATTTAGAAGAAGGGAGAATCATGTAGAAACCTGTGAAATTCCAAAAGGATTAGTCAGGGTAAGTGCTGAAAGTTGGTGGTACTGTGAACAGTTTTTGTCCCTTATTTAAGGGGACAGGTCAGATACCATTCACTACAATGATATCTGGTATGGAGGGATTGTCTTACGAGCAAAGCTTAAGCAGGTTGGGAGTTTACTCATTGGGAGTTTAAAAGAATGAGAGGTGATCTCATTGAAGTGTTTAGGATCTTTAATCAACTTGATGAGGTAAATGCTGAGAAGACGTTTCCCCCTAATGGGAGACCATAGGACCAGAGGTTGTAATCTCAGAATAAAAATGTGCTAATTTAAGACTCCAATGAGGAGTTATTTCTTCTGAGGGTTGAGAGTGTTTGGTACTCCTTGCCCCAGAAAGCTGCGCACAGAGCCCATGTGAAGATTTAAGACCGACGTGGATAAATTCTTAATCAGTAAAGGAATCGAACGTTACAGGGAAAACGCAGTTGAGAATGTGAAGAATGTCAGAACAACCATGACCCTATTCAAACAGTGGAGCAGGCTTGAATGATCTACCCCGTTCCTATTTTGTCTGATCTTCAACCGTGCAGATGTCCCAACATGTGAACCCATCTAGTTCTCTCCTCCTCCTCCTCAAATTCCATCCAGGGCCAAAAACAAATGTCCAGTTTAAAGCCGTTTGTATAGAATTTGCCAAATAACCAAACCACGTGTGATCCAGTGGAAGGCTGTTCCAAAAGTACAGCCTCTTCTTTTTCCCCCCCATCCATTTCTCACTCCCAGTTTGATCTTTCTCATTTTTGCCCGTTCCCTTCAGTTGCATATGATCACAAAAACCAAATGGTTGCAGATGCCAGAAATCAGAAACATAACCAGAAATTGGTCGTGAAATCTCAGCAGGTCTGGTAGCATGCAAGGAGAGAAAGCAGAGCTGATGATTCGGGTCCAGGACCCCTCTTCCCATAGAAATAACAGTTTCCAGTGTAACTCTTAGATCTTGGACAACATTTACTTAATGAGCAGCATTTTTTCTTTGGAATTGCTTTATTCTTCAATTTCCTTTACAAAAGAAATATGATATTTTGAAGTTCAAATTTAAGTTCTCAATGTACTTGTATCTACAAATATTTTAGAATAACTTCTGTCTTTTCAGTATCACAAAGAAGTTGTGCGCCTAATGTCTGGAGAATTCAGGCAGAAAATGGGAGACAAATTTATAAATTTTGCTAGGAAATGGATGACGTATGTGCTCACAAAATGTGAAAGTGGAAGGGGAACAAGACCCAGGTTAGAAATACTCTTATGAACTTGCATTTTTGAGTAACTTCTATAACAATATTGTCCTCCTAATGTTATAATCTGTTCGCAGATGGGCAACTCAAGGCTTTGATTTCCTTCAAGCAATTGAACCAGGATTTATTTCAGCTCTTCCTGAAGATGACTTTGTGGTAAATTGGCTTTATTGACTTGTAAATAATTATACCCACCTTTTATGGTTACCTCGTAGTTGCGTTTCAAGTGTTTTGTTAGTAAACTGGATAGGATCAAGTTGTATGGTGTTGCATTCCAATTGCATTGAAGAGCTTTATATTCAGTTAAGCACTTTCAACATCTAGTTGTAATGCAAGAAATATAGCAGCCAATTTGCACACAGCAAGATCCCTGAAATAACAATAAATTAAGTTTTTTTTTAGGCCTTTTTTTTGGCAAGGGCTCCACTTCTGTTCCTGTTCAAAACACTGCACTGCTCTTTTTTTTACACTGACTTGAAGGGTCAAACTGAGTCTCAGCTCAAAGATGGAAATTGCAGTCCTGCTCATGAATTAAAATGTAACACTACATTCCCATTTGTCTTTTATTTTTAAAACATGTGAAAGTGAAGGAAATGCTTAAAATAGAGAGATAGGAAGAACTGCAGATACTGGACTTAGATAATGTTTATAATTGACTTCTTTATTTTTCATTATAAACAGTTACTGATCTGGGAGGTTCACTTTGCCATAATATAGTGTTCCATATTGATGTAGATTTTTACTTATTGAGAAGCTGTGCAGTAAAATTTTTTTTTGTGGTACACAGTCTGATTTTTATAGTATGTCATTTGGTTACAGATGGTATTTTCTATTGCTTGAATCTTGTCAAGTAAACTGACAGAATTCTCCACGATTGTTCAACCTCTAGTATTGAGATGTTTCTTTGATTTTTTACAGAGTTTGCAGTCTCTAATGAATGAGTGTATCGGTCATGTGATAGGAAAGCCTCATAGTCCTGTGACAGGTTTGTGTTCGGTGTTGTGTAATTAATGCAGCTGATAACAATTATATTTTATGTCTGTTTATTTTTAGTTTGAAGCAAAATACTGAAGATGCTGGAAATCTGCAGTATAAATCAAAAAATGCTTTATGAACATAGATCGTGTGGCATCTGAGAAGATCAGGAAAGAAATGTATAACTTTAAAGCGATAGCTATTGTATCTGTTCCACTGTCCACATATGTCTTACCTGTTGGATATTTATTGCATTTTTAGTTCCTATTTTGAAATATTGCCATTCTATGCTAAGAATGCCCAATTCTACCTTTCTACTCCCATTCTTTTAAACAACAATCTGGTTTCACATTTAGACAAATCGTAATAGAATCACTACAGTGCAAGTCTACTTCGACCCTCTAAAGAGTATCCCACCCTGACTCTCTATCCTAACCCTGTAACTGTGTGTTTCTCATTGCTAATATACCTAGCCTGTGCATCCCTGGGCATTGTGGGCAATTCAGTATGGCTAGTCCACCTGACCTGCACATCTTTGGACTGTGGGAGGATACTGGAGGAAACCACCTACAGACATGGGGAGAATGTGCAAACTCCACACAGTCACTAGAGGGTGACACTGAACCCAGGTCCCTGGCATTGTGAGGGAGCATTGCTAATTGCTGCTACTGTGCTATCCAATTTTGGCAGTTAACTGTCAAATATCATGAGCTAGTGCATTGCCATGGCAATATCTGTAACAGTTGCAGTGCACCTAGTGTCATGTAGCATGGAAACAAATTCTTTGGCCCGACTTGTATGTGCCAACTGGGTTTCCTAAACTAAACTAGTCCCATCAGCCTGCTTTTGACCCATATTCCTCAAACTTACCTAAACTTGTACTTGTCCAGGTGTCGTTTAAATATTGTAATTGTACCCAGCTCTACAACTTCCTCTGGCAACTTGTTCCATATATGCATCACCCTCTGCTTGATAAAATTCCCCCTCTGGTCCCTTTTAAATCTTTCTCCTCTCAGCTTAAACCTGTGCCCACTAATTTTGGACTCCCATGCCCTGGAACAAAGGCCTTGACAATTTATCTTGTCCATGCTCCTCATGATTTTTTAAAGCTCCACAAAGTCATTTGTCAATCTCCTACACTCCAGGGGAATAAAGGTCCAAGCCTGTCCAGCCCCTTATTTATAAGTCAAACCTTCCAGTCTTTGTAACATTCCTGTAAATCTTTTTGCAATCTTTCCAGTTTAATAACATCCTTCCTATACTAGCGCAATCAGAATCGTACACAGTAATTCAAATGTGGCCTTACCAATGTCTTGTACAGCTGTAACATGACATCCCAACTCCGGTTCTCAGTGCTTTGACTGATGAAGGCAAGTGTCCAAACACGACCTTCACCATCTTGTCCACCTGTGTAATTGCCAACTAGTTGTACAGTACAAATGTTGGACATTTTCCTCTGAAATTATGTTAACAAATTGTCCTGACGAGTTCAAGAAGAAAAGCTTCAACAAAATGTCTTATTTTTCATAATACACTCAGATATTGTTGTTGAGTTGGCAAACTGTCATTTTGTACTTTGAGTTAGAAGCCAGTTTTTTTTTAAAACAGATATCTGTCGGGGATCTCATAACCATTGTTCTTGAACATGCTGTCTTGTTGTCTGGATGTCCGCATAAACTTGACTGGACTTTGTCAGTTCAGTGTGTGGCATGTTATGTTAAAATACTGTGTTTTGGCACTAAGATTGTGTTGGCCATACAGCTATTGCTTTACCTTGTTGATATTGTATGTTTTTCCAGATTGAGATGAACCACTACTATTTGAAATTGACCATTCAGCTAGCATATCTGAAAAGATGCCAAGCCATTCAATGTTTTTTTTTCTTCACATAAAAACTGAATAATTCAATATCTGTGATTTTAGGCCTTTTTTATTTCTCTTTGAAAACTTGACAATGTCCTTTCCAGATTGAAGCAAAATTAGACCATTTGGCCCAGTAAATCCGCTCTGCTATTCAATCAAGGCTGATCTGCTTTTCAGCCCCGTTCTCTTGCCTTCTTCCTATAACCCTTGATCGGGTTGTCCCTTCTTATGAGACTATGACTCAGGTCCTAGTTTCCTGCTAGTGGAAACAATACCTCCATGTTCACGATATCCAGGCCTGTCAGTATTCTGTAAGTTTTAAAATCTCCTCCAATACCAGCACATCCTCCTTTTTAGATACAGCGCTCAAAAAAGCTCACATGATTTCAAATACATTAAGTGCATAATCTCATTTGCCCACTTTGTATTCCATCTGCTGTCTTTTTGCCCACTCTCCTAGCCTGTCCAAGTCCTTCTGCAGCCTCCCGGCTTCCTCGACACTACTTGTCCCTCCACTTACCTTTGATACTATGTTTGCAGATGACACCATACTCTCAGTTCCTTCATCTAGATTGTTAATGTACAAGGTAAATAGTTATGGTCCGAGCAGTGACCTGTGTGGAACTCCACTAGTCACCAGCTCTCATCCTGAATAAGATCCCCTTTACCCTCCTCTGCCTTCTGCCGCTCAGCCAATCCTCTACCCATGCCATACCTTTCCCCTCCTGTGTGGCACCTTGTCAAATGCCTTTTGGACATCCCAATAGATCATGTCACCGGCTCTTCTTTGTCTAACTTTGCTCATGTTCTACTCAAAACATTCTATCAGATTTGTCAGGCATGACCTCCCTTTGATGAAGCCATGTTGACTCAGCCTTATTTTACCATGAACTTGTGAGTACTGTACAGCCTCCTCAATAATCAACCTTAAAAAGTTACCAGTAACTTGCGGTCAGGTTAACCGGCCTATAATTTCCTTTCTTCTGCCTCCCTCCCTTAAACAGGGGTGTTACGTTTGTCATTTTCCAGTCCTCTGGGATCCTCCCTGACTCTAGTGATTCTTTAAAGATCACCACCAATGTCGCCATAATCTGCTCAGCTGTCTCCTTCACAACACTGGTGTGTACTTCATCTTGTTTGGATGATTTATTCCCCCTTCAGACCTCTTCAGCTTCCCCAGCACCTTTTCCATTTTAATAACTACTACATTCGCCTCTGCCCCAATTCTCTTAAGGTTCAACTTTTATATAAATAAATGCAAATTAATATTTGAAAAATATTAATACACTTTTTAATATTGAAACAATCTTTGAAACAAAATTTATAATCACATTAAACACCATGATAAAAATTCAGCTAACTTTTTGCTAATTTAAATCACCAAGTAAGCTGTAACAAAACAGATTGAAGTCGGATTTATGTCATCAGTAAACTTAAGAAGAAAACTTGTCTTTTTCAACTCTTTGAAGAATTTTTCCAGTTAGTTTTATTGTTTTTATGGCCCAACCAGTTATTCCTTTTCTTGTATTTGTGGATTTCCACCCTGAAAGTTGCTCTTGACTCTGCTTCCACCACTCTTTCAGGCACTGAGTTTCGGATTATAATTTGCTGTTTAATTTTTTTTAGTATATTTATATGAGTTACATTCTTTTGTATCATCTGTAGTATGCAGCATGTGAAAGAACTCCCCTTATTTGTTGTCATCATACTTTGTACTCAAGCTAATTGCATTAATTAATTTCATAGCAGTATTGGTTCGTGTTTGCAAGCTTTCTCATGTTTATTTAAGAGTTATTATTGTTAATATTATTGCCAGTCCAGTATATGTGACCTTGCATTAACTTCAAATGCATTTTCAGGAATTCATAGAAATAGTCCTCGTCCTATCAAAGTACCTCGATGCCATAGTGACCCACCAAATCCTCATCTCATCATTCCGGCATCTGAGGGATTCAGGTAAAGTGCTTTGATTGGTTCTGTTCACTTTGATACGGATTGAGGAGGGTTGGAAGATTTATTGAGTCAACACTTCTTGTTAAGGCATTCTTATAATGAAGTGACAGTACCCAAATCATTGTATTTCTTAATACAAAAACCTGTTTGCCAATTCAAGATAATTAAGACATCAGCTTTCTTCACTAACATCAGAATCCAGTGTTCTTGGTTTTATTGACATGTGAAAGGTGGACCCCTGCCAGACATTCTGAAAATGCTTGTAAACTGTATTCAATATTGACTAAACTCAAACTAAGCTGCCAAGTTGTCATACCACTTTATCGTATTCTGTGTAACCAGCATTCAATTCATTGCAGTCTCTATAACAAATTTGAGATTCTCCTGCATTCTGGCTGACTGACAGTCAATCTTGTGCAGTCTCTCTGACCAGTAGCCAACTTGTCACAGATTCTCTGACAAACAACCATTTTTCAGTCTTTCTGACTAATATTACTTGCCTGCATGCTCTGTGATCAGTAGTCATCATCCTGCTTCCTTTTTAGCAAAGAGTTATCCCCTCACACTCTTGTCACCTGAATAAACCAGCTCCAATAATCTCTGCACAATTGTCATACTGTTTATTAATAATATTTTAATTTATTTTATAAAGTTTTTGATTGCTTTTTCACTTACAAGAATTGGGAATTGCTAGCAGAGTCAACATTTGTTCCGCATCAGTCGCTACCCTTGAGGTGGTGATGATGAATCTTTATTGTGAAGTATGACAGTCTTTCTGGGAAAGCTATATCTATGGTGCTCCTTAAGTAGAGGGCTGTAGGGTATTTGCCAAATGGCAAGGAAAGAACAGTAATATATTTCCAAACCAGCTTGTTCTGTGACTTGTAGAGGTAATTTAACAATGTCCTGCTGATCATCTGGGTTGTAAAGGATGCACGATTAGGCAGCCTTATTGAAGAAGTTGTTGTAAATTACAACTGTGAATTTTGTATGCATGATACACTAGTGGAAGAATTGAATGTTGAAGGTAGTGATTGGGATGCCAGTCATGGGGCCACTTTGTCCTAAATGTTGTCATAATCCCTAAGTTCTTTTGGAACCACATTCATCTAAACAAGTGGAGTATTCAATCCCATTCTTGACACGTTGTTCTAAGAGGTTAGATAGCACAGTTTTGATATGGTTGAGCTAATTATTTTTCTGGTCAGTGGTAATTCCAGGATATTAATGTTGGGGGATTCACTGATTCTACTGCCACTGACTGTCAAGAGGGCGGTGGCTAAACTTACTCTTGCGAGAGATCGTTATTACTTTGGCACTGTTGTGTTACTTGTATTACTTGCTCATCAAAAGCCGAAATCTGAATGTTGTCCAGATTTTGCTGTGTGGGTTGACTGCTTCATAATCTGAGGAGTTGCAAATAAAGCTGAACATTTTAATCATCAGTCAGCATCCTCACCTTTTATCTCCTAATAGAGAGGGAAGGAGATTGATGAAACAACTGAGGATGGTTGGGCCTAAGGCACTGAGAAACTCTTGCTTAGATGATTGATCTTCAGTACCCGTCATCATTATTGAGTAGGCTAGGTATAACTTCAGCCATGAGAGAATTATTTCCTAATTACAGTAAGCCTAAGTTTTACTAGGACTCCCTGATGCTCGTTTTGGTCAAATGCTAATTGGACATCATATGCAGCTACTTTCACCTCATTCAGGAATTCCATTCTTCTGGCCATTTGTACGAAAACCACAGTGAAACCCGGAGTAAGATAACAAAGTGTGAAGCTGGATGAACACAGCAGGCCAAGCACCATCTCAGGAGCACAAAAGCTGATGTTTCAGGCCTAGACCCTTCATCAGAGAGCTGTGATGAAGGGTCTAGGCCTGAAACATCAGCTTTTGTGCTCCTGAGATGCTGCTTGGCCTGCTGTGTTTGTCCAGCTTCACACTTTGTTATCTTGGATTCTCCAGCATCTGCAGTTCCCATTATCTGTGAAATCTGGAGTTGTGGTCTTGGCGGAATCCAAATTGAGTGTTGATAATGTTAATTAACCAATACCCTGTTTATCAATTGCAGTATCAGCAACCTCTTCTTCATCTTATTGGTGATTGAAAATAGACTGGTGGGTGGTAATTAGCTAGAAATCTTTGTAGTATTGCAACTGTACTGTGAAAGTTTACTGAAAGGTGTGGCTATCCTGGATGCCAGTCTTCAACACTAAGCCAGAATGTTTTTGGGGCCAGTAACTATTTCTGTATATAATGTGAAGTAAACTGAATTGACTTCTGTGATGCAGAGAACCTTAGCAGGAGGCAAAGACTGATCAGACAATCAACACTTATGGCTGGTTCCAGATGTTTCAGCCTTGACTTTTGCACTTGCACGCTCATCTCCAACTTTATTCTGATTAGTTGGATTAGATTATTGCTTAATTCTGCCTAGAAAACGCATTTGAATGTAATTGTAATCTTATCAGTTTGGCTTGTTATCTTGAGATCTATTTGTTGCTACTCCAGTCATGTGCCACTGTGCTCACTAACTTACAGGCTATGGGAAATATTTAAATGAATGATACAAAATTTTCATTAAGTTAATTCCCTTTTACAAAAAAAAGCTAAGCAAGCAAGAGAGAGTTCTATCCACAGCTTAATAAGCAAGTCAGCATAAACCAACCATGGTTAACCAGGAAAGTAAGGAAGTTCAAATTGTAAGAAAATAACATGAAATGTAGCAAAGATTAGTTGTATTCTAGAGGATTGGAAAGTTTTAAAAACCAAAAAGATAGAAAAGTCGAAAAAAATGAGAGAAAATGGGCCTTGATGGTAAACATAAAAGTAGAATCAACATGGACAGCAAGAGCTTCTTTAGATATAGAGAAGTAAGGAGGGGACCAAAGTGAACAGAGGCCCTTTAGAAAATAAGGCTCAGAAAATAATGAGGAACCGGGAAATGACAGAAGAGTTAAATAAATACTTTGCATCAGAAGACATTAATTGCATTCCAAAGTTAACAAATCAAAGGTCAAAAGTAGGAAAGCAAATAAATGCAGTAACTGTCATAAGAGAAGTTGTACTGGAGAAGCTAATGGAGCTAAAAGTCAGTAGGTCCCTTAGTCCTGACTGGATGCAACTTAAAATTTTTAACCGATGGCAATGGTTATCATTGATGTTTTCCTTCGATACCACTCATGGTGTTTCACTATCTCTCAAATTGCTAACCCTTGCCTTTGTATTCAGTGGATCTACTTCCAAGCAAAGAATGCATTTCCTTTGTGATCCCATTATTCATGCATTGATTATTCTCTGTCAAAGCGCATCTGGATATGAAATTATAACCACTGTTATCAAAGAGTTGGCTTTTAAGTGGCTTTTGGTGCATTTGGAGTATTCTCTCTCGCATCTTTCCAGTACTTGATCAGAGTTGTCAGCATGACTTCGACAAAAGGTTCCATGTCGGTGGTGTTACACTTAAGCCACTCAGCATTTTCCCACTGTTGCTTTTCATGTGTTTAGAGTGCAGCATTGAGAAAGTACCTTCAAGTTTGTACTATTGTACATTTGCACTCTGTTGCAACCAAATTTTGTTTTGTTTTGGTAGATGGTATACCTGTTGTTGATATAAAAATGAGCTTACTGCTTTGTGTGTTTTAAAAAATTACGCTTCAAGGATCACGTCAGAAGCCTTGTGCCCACCAGAAAAGTGATCTGTATCACAGTCAGAACTGTGGTAGCTACACATATTGAAAATATTGTTGAGAAAGGAAAAGCTCTGATCTAGAATGTTGTCAGGATTCCTTGTCATACATTTGATTCTGAAGGCAGGTATCAGTTGCACAAAGCTCATGATAGCAGAAAAATTCAACTCTCCTCTATTTGCCTTCATTTGTCTACCCTAGGCTGTAATGTCTGTCGTTGCCTCTAGGTTTGTGCCCACACTTGTTTTGAAATCCTCCAGTAGTGAAAGATATTCTACGTTGGCAATCTTGCCAACAGCATATCAAGCTTGACATAAACTTTTGCCTCTGTAGTAGAGCAGTGTTTTCTTTTAACTGGATTAAACAGTGTTAGTCATCTCTTAAAAATGCTATGCCTCTGGAACACTTCCTATCGATTGGAAAATAGCTAATGTAATGCCACTATTTTAAAAAAGGTGATGTAGAGAACATGGAATTATAGAATGGTTGCCTGATATCAGTGGTCGGAAATGCTAAAGTCTGCTATATAAGATTTGACACCAGAGCATTTGGAAAACAATGACAGAATCAGAAAAAGTTGGCATGGATTTGCGAAAAAGAAATCATGTTTGATAAATCTACTTGAGGATATAACTGAGAGAACAAGGAAGCCGGGTGATTTGGGTCACTTGGACTTTTCAGAAAGTGTTTGTTCAAAGTAGTGTTCAATATGAGAGATGATGAGCAGTCCCCAGATTCCAATTTTCAAATCTGTTAAGGTGATTTTTGCGCAAGTCAGAACACGTTGCAGGATGATATGAAATAACTGTTCATCAGTGCAGGAAATATTCATACGTTGTATCTTTAAAATTACACCCCTGCATGGGATTGTGTTTATTTAGGAAAAAAGTGAGTATTTGTAAGTTGAACATTGGGACATCAGGGAGTCTCTGTATACCGTTGTACTGCTATTTCTGGTGGGTCGACCTCCAACCGTAATGTGACAAAATATACCCAAATGTGGTAATGGAGGAATCTGGAAAGTTGGCTGAATGGTGTAATTTGATATGACTACTAGGCTTTTGCTGGACTTGTCTGTGGAATAGCTCTTCCAGTCTTGGCACCGGACTTCGGCTGAGGATGATTGCAGAGCCGAGTGTGCTGTTAGCCTTTCAGAATCGGGGTATTGAGGTCAGCGCTAGGTGAGCAATCCGGTTTTATCCTTAATGCTGACTTAAAGCAGTCATGATAAACAATGGTAGGCTATTTCAGACAACAGTTAACAGTCTTATCACATTGCATTATGTCTAGAGTGATTTAACAGCCAGATCAGGTAAGGAAGACCAATTTTCTTAAAGCTAATTGGCTTTATGGCACTCGTAGTCATTGCTTATACTAGGTTTGAGTTCCAGATTGATTATAATGTAATTAATTAAATTAAAATTCCCCAGCTATCGTGGTGGCATTTGAACTCATGTCTCCGGATAATTAATCCAGACCTCTGGATTACTAGTCCAGTAACATAACCGCTATACTAGTGTACCCATTTTGTCTGTGATTCTTTGGCTTTGCTATCTGCTCTCAGCACTTATAATGGTAAGTGTGACCTGTACTGCATGCTGTTAATATGTGCATGAGATCAATGTTATTTGACGCTATTGAGAAAAACACATTTTAAACTTTATTCTAAACCAAGAGCTAACTACTTCAGTTGCTCACTTGATAACCCACTTGTAGGTTTTCTGAAACCAAAGGTATGTTAACTTCTAGTTTCTACTGATGACCAGTAGTATGAGTTAGAATGTTACCTTGTCTTAGATGTCTGATAACTTTCAAGCCCCAACAAAGCCAGTTGATAAATTGGAAACTAAAGAACTTAATCTTATGGTGAACATTGGGTATTATGGCATTTTTCAATTACAGTTCATTAGAGTAATTTTATGGTTACAATATGATAATTGAGCGATCTGCAGTAGCACTGGGAAATAATGCTTTTAACTAATTTATACCACGGTTTTATTTCATACTAGTATCAGTGGTGCAACTCTGTTTGCAGAACAACTTTTAAGGCAATCTTTTTTAATGGTTTTATGCTCAATGCAAAAATGAGGGCACGTGGGCAATTTTTTAAAATTCTGAGATTTCTTCTGATATCAAACCATAAATGTTATCCGTTTAGAAAGGAAAGTGCATGTCATTTTCATTTATTTTTCTTATATTGTCTGCTGTATTTTCATGCTCAAGTTGCTCTCTATATCTTTATTTTGTAACAGCCCAAGGAGTCTTGGCTCTGAAGTGAGGAACCAATGTGTTGCTGTTGCTATTCGCTCGCCACCTACAGTGGGTGACCTCAATCTCGTCAAATCTGCAAGCACTGCTAATGAATTAAGGTATTTTCACCTCTAGGATGAACAGATACCATTTATGGTGCTATGCAATATTCTGCACATATCAGTTAAGCGAAATATTTAACCTTGTTGCTCTTGTAATTTAAAGGGTTTTGCAGGGCACAGGGAAACGGGAGCAGAGTAGTTATTTGTCCCCTCAAACCTGCTGTTTCATTCAGCTAGATCATGGCTGATCTACCTTAATGCCATTTTCCTGCATTATCCCTGTATCCTTTGATGTCTTCTATAACTAGAAATCTTTCATTTTTTTAAAATCTTGAATCTATTCAAGCTTCCACATCCCTCTAGGGTATGGAATTCTAAAGATTCAGTGCCCTCCGAAATTTCTTCTTATCTCAATCCTACGTAGCCTATATTTTAGTCTGAGCCTGTCCCCAGTTTTAGATCCCACAGCTGGGAAATGACCATTGTGCTATTGAGTACTGTAAGAATGTTGTAAGCTTTGGCGAGATCACATCTCATTTCTCTGAGCTCTAGAGAATATAGGCCCACCCTCCTCCTTCCTCTGGTAAGAAAACCAAAACCGTGCATAGTACTCCAGGTTATTAGAGTTGTGCAGATGAGCCTCACCGGTGATCCTGTACAACTGCAGCAAGGCTTCTTTACTCCTGCACTGTCATCCCCTTGGAATAAAGACCAAAATATAATTGCCTTCCAAACTGCATGCTGCACGTGACATTAACCTTTAATAATTTATGAAAAGAGACACCCAGGTCCCTATAGACATTAGTTTTTTTTTTCTGCCCCCACAATCTCCCATCATTTAAGAAATACCCGGTATTTCTGTTTTCCTTTCAATTATATAGTTCAATCAATTGAAAGGTGCTTTCATGAAATTTTCTAATAACTCTATTTTGATTTTAGCATTAAAACTGCAATAGAGAAGGCTCATGCTCATTGTAATTACATTACTTGCGATAGTACTTTGCTATAGTGGATAGTACATCCTCTATCATCTTTAATGCCAGATGCTTGAAAATCTAGAATTAAGGAGGCAATATGGAAGGAGCTTTCCTTTTTAAACGGGAAGGAACAAATAATATGTTTATTTAATGATGAGATGTGGATGTTACATTAAGTGCCGATCCCTAATTGCCTGTTAACGGTGGTGGTGAGCGGTTTTGTGTGAACCACAGCCTTCCATGTGGTTTAAGTATGTCTGCAGTGCTGTTAAAATGAGCATTGGCCCAGCAACAGTGGAAGAGTGGTAATATAGTTCCACACTGGGATGGCTTAAAGGGAAACTTGCAGGTGTTGGCATTGCTGTGTGTCTGCTGGCCTTCTGGGAGGTAGAAGTTAAGGTTGTAAAGGGATGGGGAAGAAAGTGGGAATTTGCTTTGAGAAGAGGGAGAAAAGGGTTTCAAAACAGTGGCATGAAGAGCAAGAGGTCATTTTATGAAGGGCAGATTGAGTGGCAGAAGTATAAATTCATCACAGCAAACCGCGAGAAAAATGTCTATTAAAGAGCAACATAGACTGTGAGAGTTCATTGGAAAAGCAGTGAGAACACAGGCTTCAAAAGGTGACGCAAATTCACTTCGAGTGAGTGTGGAGACTAGAACTTGGAGACTGAGTTTAAAGGAACAGACATCTCCTATTCAAGATCAAGATGAGAAATCTCGAGAGTTGAGATTTATTGGAACACTACCCCAGTGAGCATTGGAGTTGTGATCTCTGAATATTGTTAAGACAGAGAAAAATAATCCCTGATTAACAAGGGAGTAAATGGGAATCGAATGTAGGCAGGGAAGTAGAATTAGAGCCATGAACTTCTAAAAGTTCAGAGAAGGATGAAGCACCAAATGGCCTACTTCTACTCCTGATTTGTATTAAATGTTTGGAAGCTGCTGTCAGGAACCTTGTTAAGTTGCTGACAAGATATACTGCAGCAACACCAGAGAGTGTTTTTACATTTCAACAGCAGCAATTCTTCATGTAATCCTCCATGTGAAACATGATAGATCATGTTAAAATACAGCCAGACTCTGTTTCTCATATTGAAGGTTTATACATTGGTCTTTAATTTAATTGTGTAAGACTGCAGATCACTAGGTGATTCATGCTTATTAAAAGTTGTAACTAATGTATCAAGCATACTGCTTGATGGGTGATTAAGTTCCAGTGAAAGCTGGGTTGGTCAATTATTCAGAAGTAAGTGTATGGTAAGCTCCTTTTTACTCAGCCACTCATCAGTAGCTCCTTAAATTTACTTCTGTTTGAGTTTGACTGCACTTGCTTTCAACAGCTGAGCAGTTCAGTTCACTTTTTGTACCTGCCCGTTTGGATTGATCTGCCTGCAGAAGCTGGTATTATGCCTCTGCTCTTGCTTTCTTAGTATATCTGTGGCATCTGAAACCTTTTATCTGCCAGGCAGTGTGTCATTTGATGAAGAGAGCAGAATTAGTATGGCTAGTGACAAGAATCGGAAATAACTCCCTAATACTGTACTCCTTGAAATACACAGGGGAGGCATTGTGTTTGCAGTTTTTAAAAACATATTCACATGATATAATGCCAAGTGTATTGCCAGTAAAAGTTTGAAATATGTGTTAAATATGTTAAAATAGTTTAAATGTGATTTTGTTCCTTTGTAAATAGGGGTTCAAGTGTCCCTGAAAATGACCGCCTAGCATCCATAGCAGCTGAACTGCAATTCAAGTCATTAAGTCGACATTCCAGCCCCACTGAAGATCGTGATGGTAAGGAAGTGGTTATTCCTTGATGTAATACACTTAAGATGCAATGTTTTATAGCATCCAACAACTGACCCAATCCTAACCCTGACCCTATCCATCCTATTTGCGTCAAACTGCTGACCACCCAACTTCCTTGCCTGGTCAGTGTGTTAGCAGGTTTTGTTCATGATTTTCTCTTCACACACTGTCCTCATTCCCATCAAATCTGCTGCCACACACACAAAAACAAGTTGAGCCCAAGTGTCTCTAATGTTATAACCTACTGTCATATCTCTGGACCTCCATTTCGTTGAATGTACTGTCACCTTCTGAATCATGTCTGTCTTTCCTGCTATTCCATATTTGAACTTCTGCAATCTAGGTTCTTCTCCAGAGCACTTGGTGTCGTAAATTACATCCTATGTAATTGTGTCTAAAAGTACAGCATTAGGGTCCTCATGTAACCAGATACAGTCACCTCTACGTCCATCCTGACTCACTCTATCTCTTTACTGTTGTGAAAACACATTATTGAAGGTGTTTTTAAATCAATGCAAATTATTGTTCATGTGCCAGTTATTGATATAATGAGGCTGAACCCTTGCACTTCCCTGTGAAAGTAGAATACTTTGAGTTACATTCGTGGAGTACCAGGTGCTAATGGACAGAGAAGCTTAAGGTGTGGAATTTTCCACTTCATGGAGTGGCCTGGGCCATAGCTGGGAATTTGAGAAAATATTGGTGTCTCGGTTTCAAAAAAGATTGTTTCTTGATTTTTCCCCTTAACGGTGACTTCAGAATCTCTCTACCAAACTGTGACTACCTTATTTCAATGCATTTGCTTCTCATCTTAAGCCCAACATATCTAATTCCTGCACCACTTCCAATTGTTCTATCTTTGCCCGAGAAACTGGACAGTGCCAGTTCATGACAGTAAAGTCATTGGTTCCTTGGTTGCTGCGGCCAAGAGCGTTGGCGCAATCCATCAGGAACGTGGTTGAAAGCAATCCTGGGGATTTTTCCCCTTACATTTTGGGGATTGGCCCACAGTCTATTCTGCAGGTCATGTGTAAAAAGGGATTACAGGTACATATGTCCAGATACTGTTCACACATCAATGTTGAGGCTATCCTGTCAAGTAAGCACAGTGGCTTTGGGAAGTAATGGACAGGAGGCAGTACTTGGAGCCCTGAGGAATGTGAGAAAAACCAACCAGTGAATGAAGTTCACTGGACTACGGTCACGGAGGAAATGAATAGAATTAGAGGGGAGCAATTCAAGTCAGGCTGGAATCGCATACAGCATAACACAGGCATTGGAAGCTCCAAAATAAGGGATATAACGATCACTCTGGACTCTGCATGGGAGAGTGTATGGCCACCAAGGGCTTGCCATTTCATAAAGGCACAGGGTGTGGCATTTAAATTTAATACATTATTACATGAATGAGTCGAGCATAAATTGTGGGAAATGCAGGTAAGGGAAGGTTGCTGAAAGGCCTTTGGGGATGCAGACAACAGCATACAGAGGGAAAAGAGAGCATGAAGAATTGGAGGAATCATCCTTTATCTCAGGTGGAGTCTGCAAGTTGCTCGCGAGGATATGTATGCAACCTTTGGCATTTTTGATCCAAAATCAGCTGCACTATAGCAGTGTAAATTGGCTGCCACCACATACAGAGAAAATGGAATCAATGTGTGCACGGTAAAATTTTTTTGAATGTGAAGTGATGATAGGTGCAATTACAGTAAATATTTATCTATTGATTTAGTTATACCAAACATCTAAGGTCAAATTGTATTTCATCAGCAAGAATTCATTGTCCAAGCATGCAGGTCTCAAAGAACCATGACTGATTGATTGATTGTTTCCTTGTCATGTCAGTTAAGCAAACATAATCAAACAAGCTATATTTAACATGCCATCTGAGTTTGGCGTTCCTAAAATGTATTGTATAGCTATCAGTGGAAGACAATACTTCGGACCTGTCATGTTCATGCAATGAACTGTAAAATATATATTTAGTTTATTGCGTGAACATGACAGCTCCAAAGAATTGTCTAAGAAGCATAATGATGCATGTCTGGAATAATGGTATAGGACGGTCACAATAGCTCCTTTTTTTCAGTAGAGAATTCTACAGTTTTTGAAAGCAAAAATAAGAAGGCACGATTCTTGAACATGCTAAGTGTTTAAACTTAGAGATGTTTGTTCTGAAGAAGGGTCACTGGACGTGAAATGTTAACTCTCATTTCTCTCCAGATGTTGCTAGACCTGCTGACTATTTCCAACAATTTGTCCCTGTTTCTAACATTCCATTTGCCTTGCTAACTTCCAGCTGACCCCGCAGGTTAACCTTGAGAACCCTGAACTAGGACTCAAGTCTCTCTGTGCTTCAAATTCCTGAAGCCTTTCCACATTTAATAGTCTACATCTCTATTCCTACCAAAGTGTATAACCTCACCCTTCCCCATATTGTATTCCATTTGCTACTACTTGGCCCACTGTTCTACCCTATCCAAGCCCTTCGAAAGCCTCCCCAAATCCTCAGAGCTACCTTCCCGTCCACCTATCTTTTTGTCATCTGTAAATTTAGCAATAATGCCCTCGGTTACTTTGTCCAGATAATTAATGTAAAACATGAATAGTTGCAGTCCCAACACCGACTACTCCTCTAGTCACCAGCTGCTATCCCGACAAAGATCCCTTTATCCATATTCTTTGCTTCTGTTAGCCAGCCAATCCTCTATCCATGCCAGTACGTTGCCCCTAGTGCTATGGGCTGTTATCTTATTTAACAGCCTCCCATGTGCCACTTGTCAAAGGTCTTTTGGAAATCAAAATATATCACTGGCTGTCTTTTGTTTAACCTGTTTGTTACCACCTCAAAGAATTCTAGCAGATTTGTCAGGCATGATCTCCCCTTGACAAAGCTGTGCTGACTCAGCCCTCTCTTACTGTGCACTTCTAAGTACACTGCAGTCTCATCCTTAATGGACTCTTAGTCTTTCCAGCGACCGAGTCAGACTAACTGGCCTATTGTTCCCTGCCTTCTACCTTCCTTTCTTAAACAGGGGTATCGCATTTGCCATTTTCCAGTCCTTTGGAATTCTCCCTGACTGTGGTGATATTTAAGGAATTGCTAATGTCTGTAAAATCTCCACAGCTGTCTCCTTCAGATCTATGATATGTAGTCCGTCTGGCTTGAGTGATTTATCCACCTTCAGACCTTTTCAGCTTCTCTAGCACCACCACCTTAGTGATGACTGCTACATTCCCCTCTGGGCCCTAACTTTGTTGAAGTCTGTTGTGCTGCATGTGTCCTCCATTGTGAAGACTGGTACAAAGCATCTGTACAGTTCTTGTGCCTTTCTTTGCTTCCCATTACTACTACTACAGCCTCGTTTTCTAGCAGTCCAAGGTCCACTCTTGTCCCTCTCTTACCTTTTTAGATAGCTTATAAAAAAAGCTTGCAGTCTTCTTTTATATTACAACCAGCTTACTCTCCTATTTCATCATCTAAGCCTTATTGCTTTTTTAGTAATCCTCTACTGGTTTTTAAAGCCTTCCCAATCCTCTCGCTTCCCATTAATCTTCATCGCAATATGATTTTTCTTTTGCTTTTATGCTGTCCCTGATGCCCCTTGTCAGCCAATGTTGCCTTATCCTCCCTTAATATGTACCATCTTCCTTGGATGACTTTCTGCTGTCCCTCCCAGATTACCCCAGAAACTCCTGCTCATGTTGCTCTACTGTCTTTCCTTCTAGGCTCCCCTTCCAATCAACTCCCTCTCAAACTGCAGGGTGAATTCTGCCATATTATGGTCACTGCTTTCTAAGTCTTCCTTCACTTTATGCTCCATAGATCATAGAACAGTACAGGTCTTTGGGCCCACGGTGTTGTGCCAAACTTTTACCCTAAACCTAAGGTCTATCTAATCTCCACCCCTACCTTGTACTATCATCCATATGCCTATCTAATAGCTGCTTAAATGCCCCTAATGAGGCCGACTCCACTACCCGCTCAGGCAATGCATTTCACACCCCAACTACTCCGAGTGAAGAACCTATCTCTGACGTCTCTCCTATATCTATGCCCTCACTTTAAAACTATGCCCCCCTTGTAATAGCTACCTCCACCTAGGAAAAAGTCACTGGCTGTCCACTCTATCTATACCTCTGATCATTTCGTACACCTCTATCAAGTCACCTCTCATCCTTTGTCGTTCTAAAGAGAAAAGCCCTAACGCTCTCAACTTTTCCTCGTAAGACGTTCCCTCCGTTCCAGGCAGTCTGGTAAATCTCCTCTACACCTTTTCAACGCTTCCACATCTTTCCTGTAATGAGACGACCAGAACTGGACACAGTACTCCAGATGTGGTCGAACCAGGGTTTTGTATCGCTGGAGCATGACTTCACGGCTTTTGAACTCAATCCCTCTATTAATGAAAGTTAACACACCATATGCCTTCTTAACAACTGTATCCACGTGGGTGGCCGCTTTCAGGGAACTGTGGACACGAACTCCGTAATCAAGTCTGTTTCATTCTACATCATCAAATCCAGAATTGTCGGTGTCCCACAAGCTTGTCCAAAAACCATCTCATATGCATTCCACAAATGTCTTTTCTTAAGATCTGTTACCAACCTGACTTTGCCAATATGTAGCTTATTGAAGTCCCCTATAATTACTGTCATAGAAAAGGCATGTAAGAAAAGCACTATCTCCTGATTTCCACCCCACACCCCGCCTCTGCCGCCACATCCTGACTACTGCCAGGAGGACTGTACACAACCCTCATCTGGGTCTTTTCTCCTTTTGCATTTTCTGAACTGCACCTAGACAGATTCTGTGCCTTCCAACTCTATAGTTGTGATGGACATTCCCTTTCAAAGATGTGTGGAATTATATCTGATTCAGTACTGTCTCTTAGCGGGTGTTAGTATGGAAGATATGTGCAGCACAGACCCTTATACAAATCTTGCGAGTTATGTTTAGCATCCGAGTGATCCAAACTAAAATGTAATATTTAAGCTGTAGTAATCAATGTCACAATTGAAGGATTCATGACGTCTGATGCAATCTACAGTCAAGAAATTGCTCATCTCTCAAAAGCAACCAGTGCTTAGTTTATTACAATTATTTTCATCCTTGCAATGTCTGAAGACGCTGCTTATTGATCAGATGTGACTTAACCGCAGAACATAGAACATTACAGCACAGTACAGGCCCTTTGGCCCTCGGTGTTGTGCCGACCTGTCATACCGATCTGAAGCCCATCTAACCTACACCATTCCATGTACGTCCATATGCTTATCCAATGACGACTTAAATGTACCTAAAGTTGGCGAATCTACTACCGTTGCAGGCAAAGCGTTCCATTCCCTTACTACTCTGAGTAAAGAAACTACCTCTGACATCTGTCCTATATCTTTCAGCCCTCAATTTAAAGCTATGCCTCCTCTTGCTTCCCGTCACCATCCTAGGAAAAAGGCTCTCCCTATTCACCCTATCTAACCCTCTGATTATTTTATGTTTCAATTAAGTCACCTCTCAACCTTCTTCTCTCTAATGAAAACAGCCTCAAGTCGCTCAGCCTTTCCTCGTAAGACCTTCCCTCCATACCAGGCAACATCCTAGTAAATCTCCTCTGCACCCTTTCCAAAGCTTCCACATCCTTCTTATAATGCGATGACCAGAACTGTACGCAATACTCCAAGTACGGCCGCACCAGTGTTTTGTACAGCTGCAGCATAACCTCATGGTTCCGGAACTCGATCCCTCTATTAATAAAAGCTAAAACACTATATGCCTTCTTAACAGCCCTGTCAACCTGGGTGGCAACTTTCAATGAACTGTGTACATGGACACCGAGATCTCTCTGCTCATCTGCACTACCAAGAATCTTACCATTAACCCAGTACTTTGACTTCCGGTTACTCCTACCAAAGTGCGTCACCTCACACTTGTCTGCATTAAACTCCATTTGCCACCTCTCAGCCCAGCTCTGCAGCTTATCTATGTCTGTCTGCAACCTACAGCATCCTTCGTCACTATCCACAACTCCACCGACCTTAGTGTCGTCTGCAAATTTACTAACCCATCCTTCTACGCCCTCATCCAGGTCATTTATAAAAATGATAAACAGCAGTGGACCCAACACCGACCCTTGCAGTACACCACTAGTAACTGGTAACTAGTAACCAGATCCAACAGAAATCAAAGCTGGCATTTTCAGTACAAGTGCACTTTTATTTACTGAAGTGTAAGATAACTTAGCGATGTGATTGCAACAATAACTTACCTGCACAGCTTATGTGCCCACAGTATACTTTGTCTTTTTCCCTCCCATATGTTTATGTGAAACCTGACAGCTGCAACTGGGATGGATGCACTGAGGGTCTTGGCCCACTGAATGTGTCTCACCCTTCTTTGTGGACATACAGACAGACTTCGGCATCATAAGCAAGGGGAAGCAACAGGTCTCTCTGGAATCTCCAGAAAGGAAGTTTCTAGGGATCCTGTGTGTGACAGTTCTTCCTAATTTCGCACTTCCCCATCTCCCTGAAAGAAAGGGGAACCTAAAATGAAGTCAAGGTCCCTTCTACTCTTCTATCCTTGCTGAACATTTGTAGGTAGAGCAATAGAGTGTAAACTTGTGTGTCTATCCAGCAGAGACAGTACACTGGATTTGACTTTCCATGGTGGTTGCCAGTCTCTCCAAGAAGATGTCCAAATAACAAAGGCATCATGGTACTGATGATATTGGTGGGCTCCCCTAACCTTCATCCATTTTACGGAACATCTCTGTAAAATCTGCCTGCTGTTCCTGTAACTGTTTCTGAATTTTCAACAATTAGTAATGGCTGAGACCATGCAATCATCGTCTTGCGACTGAGCACGTGTCTGGTCGCAGGCAGTCCTGAGTACCGAAGAGCTAAGGCATTATTTCCTTAATCTGTTTCAGAGATTCAGACTTGTGAAATACTGTCTTGATTGTCCTCCTGAGCCTAATTTAGAAGAGTAGCTAGCAAGGTGAAAATCTCTGAGCTTGCTGTTTGAAGATGTGGCTGAAAGTCTTCCCAGTGCATCCTCTGAGATGAAATTCAGGGTTTTTGCTGACCTCTTTGGAACAAAGGGGCATTGAATGCTGCTAGAGTTTGCATAAGAGAGGAGAAGAATCGGTTGTGTATGAGAGATAAAGCTTTGCAAGTTAAGAATGAGTTACTGGCGGTCATAACGGAGGAATACACAGCACAGCACAATGAAGCTTACTCGTTTGGTTGCCCTTTGGGATTTTCCCATGAGTGGTCATGCTTTTCAGCTTGTTGAAGTATTGTTTTTCCTTGTGATGTGGAGTTTAATGCCTGCCGGTTCCCCATTTGCTTTCACCTTCTCAGACCAATTATTGGGCAGTTTTTCCTGAGATTCTGATTAAGTATGCTGCGATGATTAGAAGATTTGTTGATGGTGATGCAGTAGTAGGAGGGATGGTGAAGTGTCTGCAGTGAAGGAGTGGGAAATGCAGAGGACAGAAAAGGATCATAGTTTGGGAGGAGACGGTTTGTGAGAGCTATTGAATGTACAGGCCTTGGTGAAAGCTGCGCAGTGGCAGAATTGAAATGGTTGGTGGCCTGTGAGTGTGGTGTATCGAAGGGAAGATGGTGGTACTTGAACTTGCAAAACACAGAGGATTACTTAATTACCTTTCTGCACTGCTTTGCGTTCCAGGCACTGTCTGGGTGTAGGCAGTTTGGCCTAGCGTCCTTTGCTGGTCTCCAGGATAATTCACTGTCCTCTTTTCCACTACACAGTCCACCATCTATCGGTGAAGCAGAAAATTTTCTGGGCCATGTCTTCCATGATAATGACACAGCATTGCAATGTGAAGGGCAGTTCCTGGCTTGCATTATTGAATTGGTTTGCCGCTGGGCTTTAAATATGGTGCCAGGTGAACACAAGGCCCTAGCTGCAGCGAGTACTTCTGCATTTCCTATAGTGTTCTGTTCATGGAATAGCATCAAGTCCAAGTGAATAATTCATGAGATGAAGCGTGAAAAGTTGCCAGAGAAAAGCCACATTAGTCAAAGTGTATCAGAGATAATGGGAACTGCAGATGTTGGAGAATCCAAGATAACACAGTGTGGAGCTGGATGAACACAGCAGGCCAAGCAGCATCGCAGGAGCACAAAAGCTGACGTTTCGGGCCTAGACCCTTCATCAGATAGAGGGATGGGGAGAGGGTTCTGGAATAAATAGGGAGGGGGGGGGGGGAGGCGGACCGAAGATGGAGAGAAAAGAAGATAGGTGGAGAGGAGAGTATAGGTGGGAAGGTAAGGAGGGGATAGGTCAGTCCAGGGAAGACGGACAGGCCAAGGAGATGGGATGAGGTTAGTAGGTAGGGAAGGGAGGTGCGGCTTGAGATGGGAGGAAGGGATGGGTGAGGGGAAGAACAGGTTAGCGAGGCAGAGACAGGCTGGGCTGGTTGTGGGATGCAGTGGGGCCAGGGGACGAGCTGGGCTGGTTGTGGAATGCGGTGGGGGAAGGGGAGATTTTGAAGCTGGTGACTTCAACCAGCCCAGCCTGTCTCTGCCTCCCTAACCTGTTCTTACTCTCACCCATCCCTTCCTCCCATCTCAAGCCGCACCTCCCTTCCCTACCTACTAACCTCATCCCATTGCCTTGGCCTGTCCGTCTTCCCTGGACTGACCTATCCCCTCCTTACCTTCCCACCTATACTCTCCTCTCCACCTATCTTCTTTTCTCTCCATCTTCGGTCCGCCTCCCCCCCCTCTCCCTATTTATTCCAGAACCCTCTCCCCATCCCTCTATCTGATGAAGGGTCTAGGCCCGAAACGTCAGCTTTTGTGCTCCTGAGATGCTGCTTGGCCTGCTGTGTTCATCCAGCTCTACACTTTGTTATCTTAGTCAAGTGTACCTAGTTCTATCAATTTGCTTGACAAAACACTTTTAACTCAGATGGGAAGATTCAGCCCAAGGTAATTGATATCTATAGTGAAAATATATTTGAGAAATTTCAAACCCAAGACATTGATAAAACACCCATTCCTGATAGCTTGCGCCTATAGTTTTAAAAGGGGTAGTTACAGAGATTGTAGATGTACTAGTTTTGATTTTCCCAAGTTTGCCAGATTCATAAATAATGCCAGTGAACCGGAAATGTGATACTGCTGCTAAAGAAAACAGAGACCTGCAGTTTAGTTAGCCTGGTGTTAGGCATCAGGAGAACATTAAGGAAATTTTAATGCATTTTGCTAATCGTAGCATTATTTTATGAAGATGATTTTTGACACAATTATTAGTTTTTCAGGATGTAACTAACAAGGAAAGTAAAGGAGAGCTAGTACATATACTTGTTTTTTCAAAGGCATTTGATAGGCTACCATACAGATGGTGAATATGCAGTATAAGGGGCCTTAAAGTTGAGTGTGCTGTATTAATAGAGGATTAGTTAACAAATAGGAAGCAGGAAGCGGGTGGAAACAGGGCAAGCTCGATCTAGTGGAGCGCCTCAAGGTTTAGTGCCAGGGTCAGAGTTACTTACAAATATATATTTATAGCATAATAAAGATACTGAGGACAAGATTGTGAGAATTAAACTATGAGGGGGAGAGAGGCTGAACAGAGATAAAATTTGTGATTTGATACTTAGAGATTTGGGTAAACATAGACTGTCAAAAAATGCCATGCAGGTACAACAAGCAATTTAAGAAGGCAAATGGCAGGTTATTGTAATGGGATTGCTGCACACTGAGCCATACTCTGGAATTTTGTCCTGCATGTTTAAGGTAGAATGTATTTGCATTGGGAGTTGTACAGTGATGTTTCACTAGGTATTTCCCTGGGATTAGAGGGGTTTCCAAATAGGCTAAGTAAATTTGGGCCTGTAGTTTTTGGATTTTAGAAGAGGTGATTTTATTGAAATGTGGTTGATTCCAAAGGGAGTTTGATGGAGTAGGCATTGAGGTTGTCTGTTGTTTGGACATGAAGAATGAGAGTTCAATTATTTAGGTCTGAGATGAGAAGTTTCTTCTCCTGATGTTGTGAATTTGGAATTTTGTGTCAAAGTTGAGGATGGTTCATTGACTGGAATTAAAACTGATCTGCTGTTTGTTGTGATTGGCATCTTTTCAATGTTATTCACATTGTAGTTGTAGACTTGAATGACTGAATTACTTTGTTTCTCCAGAACCTATATATCCTAAAGGTGATGTTAGCGCACGAAGAAGCTGGGAGCTTCGCTCTCTGTTAAGTCAGCCAAAAGGTAAGAACATCATTGTGAATATGCCAGTTGAAGCAATTTCAGAGTTATTCTGTAAAAAAAAGGGAGTTTTTGACATTGTTTAGAATATTTTGCATTTTTATCTTGCTGCCATAGTTCTATTCTTTCTTTTTAAAAAGAAAGGTGTCATCTTAACTTCAGTTCCCTTGGCCCCAACGAATTTAGTATCCACAAATCTCAGCAAAATTGTCAACTTTGGCAGGAAAAATTGAAAACAATGTAATATTTACATAATTTATATTGCACAGTTCTGAAATTCAAAGGGATCTGGTGTCCAGGTAAATGAATCAAATAGAACTACTGTACGGGTACTACAAGTGATTTGTAAGGAAAGTGGAATTTCTTCTATGAGTGTAATGGGTAAAAGTACAAGTGCTTTGTGTTGAATGGGGGTTGGAATACTGCATATACTTTTGAAGTTTTCACTTGCCCACATTTTAGGTTTACCTCCCAGTAATGGTTTCGTGTATCCTGACCAATGCCACTTGCCATTTTCTTGATGTTTGGAATGCGCTGGTATTTAATGATATTTGATTGCACTACAACTTGACTTCACATTTTTGTACTTTGTGATGTCTCAATATAGTGAAAGATGATTGTGACAGTAGTCCCTCAATTCAATATAATATAATCTTATTTCCTGTCACCTTTGTGTATTGCTTCTGGGCAATTGCACAGCTTGTCATTTTGTTTGCATCTGATATTGTGTGTCCATGCTCTGAAAACCATTGCACAAATCTGTATAAATTGTGTGTATACCAGACAGCCGTTGGGTAATTAGAAGTTTAAAAGGTAAGCAAGTGAAAACTGAGCATATTTTTCCCCTTGTCAATTTTCTTCTTGCCTTCTCCAGAAGGTGTTTGGTGCTGACAAACCTCAGCCCAGCAGAGAAGAAGCCACGAACAAATGTATCAAACAAATACCATTTCCATATGATTTGCTATATATTGATCAGGAGCTAAACACTGCTTTGTTAAACTGCTGTAAGATGGTCTTACTTTCCAGCTGAGATTAACTAAACGAGCACAAACTAGGCATTGTTTTTGGATTGTGTCACTTCTTAAGTTATCCAGTGAGTAACTGAACTATTATCTAAATAATCTGAAAAGACAGTTAACCTTTCTAGTGAAACTTAGATTGGCCATATATGGGTTTTGGCATATTTTTGTGTATTCCGAGAATTAAGAGCAGAAATATGCCATTTCACCCTTCTGATGCGTGCTGAAACATTCAGTAAGATCTTGGTTGATTTGATTGTCTCAACTTCACCTTGCTGCCTCCCACCATTCCTGAGTCCCTTGCATTCCCTGGCGTTTAGAGTTACACTTTGGTTAGTAGTACAAATTTTAGCATGCTCCTTAATTTTATATCTTTCCTCCCTTCCACATGGGGATGGTGACTGGTGTTTTGCATGTATCTTGGCAGGGATTAAGCACCTCTGGTACGTTATCGAAGGGCTTGTTCTATTCACAGTTGTTCAATTACAGGGATATCTGTAGTGATCCCAGCACAAGTCACTGATTTCCCTTCTGAAATAATTTCAGGAAACTCATTGGCCCCTTTACTAAGATTCAATTAACTTCGCACACCCTGAACATTAAAGAAACAATTGCTTGGTTCAGTGCCGTGCTACATCCTACGTCTCCACTCAGTTGTTGGAAACCCCCTTCATCCAATTTATATTGTCCCTGTTGGAATATTTCCTCTCAGCCTTGATCCCTTTTTCTCTGATTTGCTAGATGGTGACAGCAATTCTGCATGAGCTGCTGACAATCAGAAAGAGCTCAGTTTACTTAAAATAGGATTTAATCTGCGAAATATACAGCAAAGTGAAAAAAATTTAGTTATTTTGTATATAAAATATTGCATCATCTACAGATGTCTTATGCAGGCATTAAGCACCATGGGAGAGGAAGGCAAAAAGATCTTGCGAATGGCTGTAGCCTGTCATTTTTTTATGTATGTTACAAATTGAATATTTGTTTGGTTTCCCAGATATAGCTGCTAAGCAAAGTCGAATTGACATTGTCCGCAAGTCAATTAAATCTTTTGAGGAGCAACAGAACCGGCAAATGAAGCAAAAGAATATCATTGGCCAAGTCTGTGATATTCCCAAATCGTATGATAATGTCATGCAAGTTGGATTAAGAAAAGTGACGTTTAAGTGGCAGAGAGGAAACAAAATAGGTAATGTCAGAGTTTTGGATGTAAAAATGTGCATTCAATTTACACAGTTCTCACATACAGAAATTTGAAACTGAGTATTAAAAAATATTCCTGCTGGAGTCCAAATTTGCAGCAGGATACTGACCTGCAGATGCTCGTGAACCTCTGCAGTTTCCCCCAAATAACAATTCTAAATGTTTGAAACTAGAGAGTGAATGAACAGGAGATTTATGTATGGTGATATCCCAGCTGACCCTGATTGCATTAATATAATGATTTCGTAGTCGCCAGCAGTTCAAAAGCACTTTACAGCCCACAACGTACTTTAGAATGGTTTTCTCACAACAGTGAATACAGTCATTTTGTGTGCAGTAAGTGCTCTTAAACAGCATTTGATTAAGCCAGAAAATCTCTTTCACTCATCTGAATTGGGAGATGAATCTTGGCCAGAACAGTGAAACCCCTCTGCTCTATTTCAAAACTATGCCATAAAATATTAAAATATAGACACCTGATCGGGCAGATTTGGTCTTAATTTACCTCTTCACCGTTAACATAGCACCTTCAACAGTGCAGAGCTCTCAGTGGAGTGCATTGAAGTGCCAGTATAATTGTTTTTTCCTCTGAGAAATGGGTCTGGAATGCACATCTTTTGTCTCCAAGGTAAGAATGCTACCAACTAAGCCATAGCTAACACAAATCACTTCATCTTTGGAGCATAGTGATAAATAGTTGGAGGAACTCAGCAGGTCTGGCAACATCAGTGGAGAGAAAGCAAATTTAATGTTTCAGGTCCCAGTGACCCTTCTGATTTTGATATTTGGCCTGGGTTTATCATAGCACCCTTACATACATTTCCATTTTAAACAGGGAGCATTTAATAATGATCACCAGTGGAAGCCTAGCTTGCCAATTGTAACTACTTTTGCGCAGCATTGATCAGTTGACTTTGTGCTCAGGCCACGGCTCGAGGCCTTCTGGGCCAATATAGTTCCATAGCCACAGTGGTTTTTTTTCATGTAACTAATTAATTAGTCTCAAACTGCTGAGATACATTTTAGAAAGTGAATAAACTCAAATCTCAAATTCATATTGAGGAACAGGGATCAATAATTTAGAAAAAGGCATTGCAGAATTATTGAAAAACTGCGACAGATATCTGAAATGGCAATATAAATGCTCTAAATACTAGATTTGTTAAAACAACATAAAGGTGTTTCTTTCATCATATTCAGCCAGATTACTGATTTGGAATTTACTCAATGGTTTGTTTCCTATCTAGAGACAGAAAGGATTGCAGATGCTTGAAGCTAGAGTCAATAAATGTTAAGGTGAGAAAGCACAGCAGGTCGGACAGCATTTGAGGAGCAGGGAAGTCAGTGTTCCAGGCCAAAATCCTTTGTCAGGGCTGAGGAGCGGAAGGAGAGCCCAGAAATAAATGGGGGGGGGGGGTGTTGCAGGTTGCTGCTGGGAGCATAAGTTGGGTGGAGATAGGTGGATGCAGGTAGCAGGTAGTTATTGTGGTTGGTCTATGAGAAGGGTGGAGCGGATACGTGAGTAGGAAGATGGTCAGGTTGGGGGTGGGGAGATTTTTAAGCTGGTGAAGTCAATATTCAGGTCATTAGGCTATGAGCTCCCGAGCCGAAATATGAGGTGGTGTTCTTCCAGTTTACATTTGGCGCCTCTGAAGGAAGTGGAGGAAGCAAAGGATGGACATGTCACCAGGGGAGTGGGAGTGGGAAGGGGAGTTAAAGTGGATGGCAACCGGAAGGTTGGACTGTTTGATGTGTGGAGGTGCTCCCCAAATCCGTCCCCAAATCTGTGTTTGGTCTCCTCGACGTAGAGAAGACTACATCAGGACCAGTGATACAGAAGATGAGATTAAATGAAGTGCAGGTGAATCTCTACCAGATTTGGCAGGATTGTTGGGGGCCTTGGATGGAAGTGAAAGGGGAGCTACAGGGGAAATGTTGCAGCTCCTGTGATTGCAGGGAAAGGTACTGGGTGTGGAGGAGGGGTTGATGAGGAATGTGGCCTTGACGAGGGAGTTAGAGTGAACGGTCCCTGCAGAAAGTGGACATGGTGATTTGGGAAATAGCATTTTGGTGGTGGGATCTGATTGTGTAAGTAGCAGAGATGTGGAGGATGATGTGTTGTAGAAGGAGGTTGGTATGAGAAGGCTAAGGGTGCTCTATTTTTATTGTTGTTGGGTTGGGTGGGAGAGAGTGTCTGAGAGCAGAAACGCAGGAAATGGCGGAGATGCGATTGAGGACATCCTTAATAATAGAAGAGGGGAAACTATGGTCCTTTAAAGTAGGAGGATATCTGGGATGTCCTGAAAGCAGGTGCAGCAGAGGCAGTGGAATTGAGAGCATCGGATAGCATTTTTACATAACAGTGGGTGAGTGGAAGTGTAGTTGAGGTAATTGTGGGAGTCAGTGGGTTTGAAAGGGATGTCAGTGGTGCATCAATTACCAGAGATGGATCAAGAGGTCCAGGAATGGGAGCGAGGTGTCAGAAACGGCCCAGATAAATTTGGGGATGCGGTGGAGGGCGTTGGCGAAGTTGATGAACTGTTCCATCCCTTTGCGGGAGCACGAGGCTGCAACAATAGTCATCAGTGTAGCAGCGAAAGAGTTGTGGGATGGTGTTGGTCTAATTGTTGAACAGGGACTGTTCTTTGAATCCCACAAAAAGGCGGACATAGGTCAGGCCTATGTGAGTCCCCATGACCACCCTTTTTGGTTTGTTGGAAGGGATTGAAGGAAAAATTGTTGAGGGTTGAGGTAATTCCTCCAAGCGAATGAGTGGGTCAGTGGAGGGGGACTGGTTGGGCCAGTGGGTCAGAAAGAAGCAGAGGGCTTTTGGACCATCCTCCATGGGGTACGGGGACTGAACATCCATGGCGAAGATGAGGTGTTGGGGGCATGAGTTGGAAGTGGTGGAGAGCGTGAGTTGTGTCCCAAATGTAGGTGTGGAGTTCCTGAACCAAAGGTAAAAACGAGTTGAGGAAAGAGGAAATGACCTCAGTGAGGCAGGAGCAGACAAAGCAGTGGATCAACAGGGGCAGAGAGGTTTATGGATTTTGGTAGATAGAAAAGGGCAGTTCAGGGTTGGGGATCTATCGGGTTGGAGGCCCAGGATGGGAGGTCTCCTGAGGTGATGAAGTTGTAGATGGCCTGGGAGATGATAGCTTGGTGATCAAAGGTAAGGTTGTGATCGTGGGGACTGTAGGAGGAGGTATCAGAGAGTTAGTGCCTGGCCTCAGCAATGTAGAGATCAGGTAGATGTAGAGATACTACTCCTACCCATCAGCAGGTTTAATGGTGAGTCCTCATTATCAAATATTCCCTTCACCAGCACCACATTTAGCAGTTTAAATTCAACCTTTTAAATAATTATCAGTGATTTTTCTGTGCCAGTATTGCAACAAAGATGAGATGTTTGATGCCTGATAAAGCATAAGCTTGAATGAAAAATAACTGTCACTTGTTTATCTGAAATTGCCAACTCCTAATGCAATAAAAACAGAAATTTCTGGTGAAACTCAGCCGGTCCAGCAGCATCTGTGGGAAGAAAGCAGAATTAACATTGCAAGTCCAGTGACAAGTCATCAGAACCAATAACAGCTCATCAAAACTGATATTTAAGCTGAAGGCAAGGTTTTTTGTGATGGAGAAGGAAAGGGTGGAAAAGTGAGCAGATAGGTGGAGATGGAGTCCAGAGAGCAATA
The DNA here is from genome assembly GCF_030684315.1 of Stegostoma tigrinum. Classification (NCBI taxonomy): domain Eukaryota; kingdom Metazoa; phylum Chordata; class Chondrichthyes; order Orectolobiformes; family Stegostomatidae; genus Stegostoma; species Stegostoma tigrinum. The sequence goes on along the minus strand of NC_081362.1, from coordinate 25,226,313 downwards.
TGAAAGGGATTGATAAGGTGATTATGGATGGTAGGCCAGGATGAAAAAAGCTGAATAAGTGATAGTGGAGAGTGAGGGTAACAGAGAATGGGTAGTCTATGCTGAAAGCAAGTCACTTAATACGATAATAGGTCTGAGAGGGTGAAAATAGGGTGACTATGCTTAAAAACAACTTGTGTTATAAACAGGATTGCTGGTGGGGTGTGTAAGAAACATAGAAGGATGGTATCAAGCTCTAAAGTGATTGAGCTCGATGTTGAGTCCTGGAGGCCACAGGATATCAAGGCAGATAATGAGGTGTTGTTCTTCAAGCTTACTCATTGGTGCACTGCAGTAGGCCTGTGACAGAAATGTTGGCCAGGGAGCATGGTGATGTGTTGAAATGGCCAGCAATCGGAAACTCGTGAGCCACTACTGTGGACATGCCATAGATGTTCTGCGAAGCTGTTGTGTTTGTCTCCCCAGTGTAGAGGAGACCATGTTGTGAACGGTAAGTAGATTAGATCAAATTGAACTAAATGCAGGTATATTGCTACTTCATCTGAAAGGTATGCCCGGTACCTAGCATAGTGAGGAGGGAAGAGATAACCGGGCAGGTGTTACACCTTCTGCCATTGTATGGGAAGGAGCTATATGGGCATGAGTTGTTAGGAATGGAGGAGGAGCCTACTACAATGATCCCTGCGGAATGCTGACAAAAAGTGGAAGAAGGGAATATGTGTCTGGTTTTGGCTTCCCGTTAGAGTTGCCAGGAAATGGTGGTTTACAGTTCTTTGGGTGTGAATGCTCATGGGGTGTTGAGAGAGGACCAGAGGGACTCTATCATTGTTGTGGGAGAGAAGAGATGCAAGCAGAAGTGCAGGAGATGGGCCCACCACGGCTAAGGGCCTTGGTAGAACATGGTCTCGGGGACTCCTTCGTTGAGGAAAAAATTGGACATTTCTGAGGCCCCCCTTGTAGAGAGTAGCATCATTAGAACAGATGCAATGGAGACAGAGAAACTGGGAGAACGCGATGGAGGCTGTACAGGAATCATGGTGTGAGAATGCTTGTCAGGGTAACACTGGGAGTTGGTGGCTTTGTAATGGCCCTTGGTAAACTTGTCTCCAGAAATGGAAACAGTTGTTGGGGAAAGAAAGGGAGGAGTCCAAAACGGACCAGGTGAATGTGAGACAGGGTGGAAATCGGAAGTAAAATTTGTAAAATTTTCCTGTTCGGAATGATGACATCGCTGGTGCTCGGTGTACTGGTCAAAGTGTGGAATGGAGGCTGAGTGAGATTGAAACAATAAACATTACTTGTACCCCACAAAGAGGGAGGGGTACCGAATGCCAGATGTTTCACCTGAAGAATTAAAGATGTTCAAAGTGAAGATGAGCATGGCCAAGCGAGGAGGGTGGCGGTGGATGGGAATGGTTCAGGCCTTCTTTCCAGGAAGAAGTGGTGGACCTTGAGATCATCCTGATAGGGGAGAAGGATATGCATAGGGTTGCACATCCATGGTGAAGAGCATGCAGCCCAGAAGCTAGAAATTTGAAACCGATGTAAAGCATCAGAAGAATCACGGATGTAAGTGGCAAGGGACTGGACAAGGGAAGAAGAAATTGAGTTGAGGTAGGTAGAAATATGTTTCATGGTGCAGGAATAGGCAGAAACCATGGATCTGCCCAGACAGTCTTGTTTGTGGATTTAGGGACATCCCCAGATAACATGATGTTGGTGACAGTTGTGTACACAATGGCCTGATGCTCAATGGAGGGGTCAGGATCCAGGGAGAGATAGAAGGTCATGTCCGAGAGCGAGCACTCAGCCTCCGTACCGTAGAGGTCAGTGCGCCAGACAACAACATCGCCCTTGTCAGCAATAGTGGTTCTTAATGCAGTAGTGATTTACAAAATGTGAAGTGGATGCTCACGACATTTTATACTTAAAAATTTGCCATGTACCAAAATGATAGATTTTAAAGTGTTGTTACTTTTCAGGAACTACCCAATTTTTACTTGTTCTTAACAACAGAACTTGATCTTTAAATGCAACTCATTTTTGTTGACATCACTGTCGTTACAACCCAATATATTTTCTATTTAAATATCAAACTTAGATCAAATTTTTTATTGTGGTTCAATGAGCAAAGACTTGGCTAGCATTAAATCCATAAATTAATTTAGGTGTTATTTGCTAGAATCTTTTGATTTCTGCATTACTTCAACCTGTAGATGGTCACATCAACTCAAAAAGGTGTTTCACTTTGTGCCTGTATGCAGTCACACAAGTGCTTTGTGTGAGGTTGACTAAAATTAGCATGATGTTTTCGTAAATCCAGTGTTGCATTATTTGAGTTTACAGATTTTGCTTTGTATAGAATTATTTCATTTGAGACATTTTAAGCCTAATGCAGTGTGGAGGATATTTTCTTGCCCGTGGTAGAGTCTACGTCGGTTTTATATAACACACCAAACTATTTGTGAAAAAATAGGCCATTTTTTTTCACTTCGGTGCCATTTAAAAGGATTGGCATTAATATAAAAATAATATACTTTGTTTCTTCAGGTGAAGGACAGTACGGAAAAGTGTATACTTGTATAAATGTTGATACTGGAGAGCTAATGGCAATGAAGGAAGTAAGTATTTTTTGTTTTAGGAAGTCGTTTCCTACGTGTTTTCTGTTGCATTGTCTGTCAAGTCCATTGATATACTGTCTAATAACATCCAGAACAGAAGAACAATAGAAATTGAGGTAATGGGGAAATAAGACAAATACCTTTCACAGATACTGGGATACAGAAAGGTGTTTTAAAAATCAAACTAATGACAAGGAGAGGCTCCAAATGTATGTTCAGATTTTTCATCCTTTGCCGAGAGAATTACTTTTGTTCCAACTCTGTAGGTGTTGTTCTAACTGCACAGAATGAACTCTTCTTGAAATTAATTGTAATTTTTAATATTTTTAAAACATCAGAAGTATTACATGGAAATCTGTTTCTGTCTAGAAATTGAATGTGACTTTTTCTTGCAACCTGTGGTTTTCAGATCCCTGCAACAAGGCTTGCTGTCTTTGCACTCTATCCTGTGCCAATCAAACTATCCTTTCCCTACCCAGGAGGCACCTCTGTTAACATCAGTCCTTCACTTTGTCAAAGTCCAACTGCATGCACTTCCCTTCATGTCCAAATGTGGTTTGGAACTGTGAAGGGAAATTAAGCTGTTCCATAAGAATGCACTGAGAAAGCATTCACCTTTTTAAAGAAAAATCTCAGATGATTTCGGGCTGTTGCATTCCACATTTGGTTTAACTTCACTCTTGCTTGCACAGGCTTGTTCATGTTCACTTTGAGTTTCACAAGCTAGAGCAGTCAAAAGACCACAGGGTGGGCAGTCTCAATGCCAGCCCAGGGTGCTGTGTAACTGACCTTGATCTAGTCATCAACCCACCAGCTGCTTCTGACCATTGAGGAAAGTAGAATGACAGAAGAAAGGCAAATGTACAGCTTTAAACCATTGGGAAATTGAAAGACAAACCAGCAGTGATGGGTTCTGCCTTGCGGTTGCAAATAGTATGTGATATGCTCAATCCCTGCACTGGTAACTTTTTGCACAGTGGTTGTGTGGGAAAGGGGATACATTAATGAAGTTATGCTCAAAAATCTATCATTGTCTTGCAACCCATATCTCAAGAATGTATTGGCATCTTTAATGGTCCAAAAATAATGGAACAGGTGCCAGAATTCCTAAAATGCATTCCAGCTTGGCAAGGTTCTGTACCTAGGTTATGGTTTTTATCAAAATTTGCCATAACCTCATGGAGTTAAATGTTCCTCATAAATGGAGAGTCTAAATATTTCAAGATAGTGGCTTCTGGAATAGAGATCTTGTTTTATTCAAGATGGGAGGATAATATATTCATATGTTTTATTCCTGTTCTTTTAATGAGTTCATTATGTAATAAATGTAGTAATATAATTGGCTGGGTAAGAAGCAAACGTGGCACTCCTGGGAGGGGTAATGGAGAGGATTAACAGGGATGGAAACAGCTTCTTTCTGAGTGAGAGGATGTTTTTTGATCAGCGATTATTTTTAAGTTTCATGTCTTTTACCCCATGTTTTCCACACTGCCAAATGAACATTTGTTAGTGATGTAGACGGTATGGTTAATGTACAAACTGCACTAGATTGCTGTGGTTTGTTCAAGTGGAAATACACCAACTTGATTAGTTCTGTACTTTATTTAATCCCTATATTTATTTTAAAAGTCATTGTAATTGGATTGACGAACAAGTTGTAGTAATCTTGACTTTCACGTCAGTGCAAATGGTGTGATTACATTTGCAATCTATTGCTTTCATTTGTCACTTGTTCGCAGTCATGTCTTCTGAGTTATAAGGTTAACCTCTCTACAGAGAATCAGATATACAATCTGTAATGACATTTCAGTGCTGGGGAAAGATTGCGGTTTTTTTGAGGCGCAGTCTCAGATAAGACACGAAACTGATGTCTGTCTATCCTTTCAAGAAAATGTAAAAAAAAATCCCATGGTACCAAATTGAAGAAAAGCAGTTCTCCCCAGAATCCAAGACCATATTTAATCAGCAGTCTACTTGATCATGTTTGTGAGATCTTGCAGAAATTCATGCATCAATAATGACTGTGGGGTGATGTCAAACAGCATGGGTTCAATCCCCACACTAGTTGTGATTGTGAAGGGCGCTCCTTCTCAAACTTGCTTGAGGTGTGGTGACTTCAAAATTGAACCAACACCAGTCATTTTTCTCATGAGAGAGCAGTCGTATGGTGACTTTTACCTTTACCTTTCATGACTGGCTCAGACCGCACACATTTAATTATCTGTAAAGCAGTCTGGAATGACCTGGGCTTCTGAAAGATTCTGTCTAAATGCGTTTCCTTCTTTCTCTCAAATTTTACATTTTGTTCTTAATATCTGTAGATCAGATTCCAGCCGAATGATCATAAAACAATCAAGGAGACAGCAGATGAATTGAAAATTTTTGAAGGCATCAAACACCCAAACCTGGTGCGGTATTTTGGTGTGGAACTGCACAGAGTAAGTAATTTAAATATTCTTCTCCATTTGTTTAAAACCCTCCTAAAAGCACTGCATCTTTTACAGTGAAAAGCTAATTACTTTGACTTCCTCCATATTTCCATGTATCAAGGCAGCATTTTAAATTGTGGGAAGCAGAAAACCGAGAGCTCCTACATAGTTGAATTCAATGTCCCCATTCAGAAAATACTTTCAAATGGAAATGCGTACTAAAGATACTTTAGCTAATGTTCTTTACTGTTGGAACTAGCCAATGACAATAGGCAATATGGAATAAACCTGAAGGAATAATTTAGGTCTTGGTCTGCTCCCTGGCACAAGTCAGCATTTTCAAGAGTGTGCATCTAGGAGGCGGAGCAATAATGTTCTGATTTGAATACTGTCTGAATCCACTGTCTCTGTGTTTTGACGAAGGGGAGATCTTTTAAAGTACAAAGATACTTAACAAGAACAAAGGCAGAGTGTGAACAATAATTATCTGATTTTCCTTTTTATTTTTCATAAGATATACCCGCAGCACTTCATGTATCTTATAGACTGTCTTAAAAGGACTGCTTAAGTTTGAAGAAAATGTTTTGGTCTGAAACTTTAACCATACTTTCTTTTCATAGCTATTTACTGATTTGAGAGTTTTGGCATTCTCTGCATTTATTATATTTTGCCAGTGCTAGATAAAATGTTTCCATTTTAAAATGACACAGCTTTGATGAGTTATGTAGAGCGTTTAAAGTCAAATTGCAGTCATTGTGTATATAATACCTTTTTAATGTGTATGTTTTGTGACTTGTTGCTTGCGCACAGTTTGAGAAGTCAAATCGCATAAATGTTATTTACGTTCCTTTCTCTTGGCCTATTAATTTAATCTAAGAGCATTTTGTTCTGTATCAATGTTAGCTTCTCTGTTTTGTGATTTAATAATCATTGACAATTTAAGTACGCCTCCCTTCCTCTTCTGGATTGCACTTTGGCTTGACTTGACTTGATAGAGCAAAGAACTGGTTCTGATTCAAGACTCTTCTTGCTTGCGCTGTCAATGATTGGAACTTTGGCTCTTTCCAGTCTTTGGAAGCAATCCTACACCATCAGGTGGAGTACTGTTTACATGGAGCCTGGGGGTTTATAGCCTGCGTGCTGATCCCAATTGCAGTACAAAATCACTCAGAAGCAAACAGAGAATGCTGGAGGAACTCAGGAGGTCTGGCAACATCTACAGAGGGAGAAAGAGTTAATGCTTCAAGTCCAGTATGACTCTTCAGAACTTAAATTGGGGTTTTTAAAATGCTTTTGACAGAGGCAGAGGCCTAGTGCCAAGACAAAGGAGTTGCTAATGTTGGAGAAAGAAAAGGTGATATAAAATGGGTGTAATTTGAGTATGAAAAGGAGGGAATGAGTCCTGCATGGTGATAGCATATTATAGAAGACAAGGTTGTTGGGACATTGGAGAGTGGAGAGAGTAGGAGAGACAGAAAGAAAACATGAAGAAAAATCGAGAACAGACATTAATCTGATCAGTATCTGAAGTTGTTGAATTAAATATTGAGACCTCAAGGCTACAAAGTGCTGAAGTCGAAAATGAGAACATGAGCTCCATCAGGGTGCTGATGTCCTTCTCGATCCTTCAAGTCTTTCCCACTTCTTGCCATGTGTTTACCATACATTCTGACCTTCCTTTCTACTGAATCATCTGTGGTAAGTAAAGGACTTCACTTTATCCCCTTACGACCCCAGTTCACTGTATTTTTGGCAAGACTTGACTCTGAACTCTCCTCCCTTTGTCTTTATCTCTGTGCCCACTTCTCAGGAGCCCTCTCCTCACTGTAAAGATAGTTTCACCCATCTCCAGTCCTCCATCTCCACCTGGACCCCTCCCTCTAGCCTTTTATCTGTACTTGATGTTTACGTCGAAAACTGCCAGAGTGACATTAATCTCTCTGCTCTGCTCTGCTCACCCACTATAAAGTGTCTCCTTCTGAAACTGCTGCATTCTGCACATTCAGGTGTGGTTGTTGTCTCTTGTGCTTACTTCTACCTGGCAGAGGCTGAACGTCAACTCTCAGATGCTTCCTATATCCCACTGGATCGTGATCACCATTTAACACCAGACTGTAATTTCTAGGACTCTCTCAGGTCTCAGCTCCTCTGATTATTCACAAATTTGCACCTCATAGTCCCCCAACCCTACACAGCTCATTTTTTACCTCATTCCCAGAATCCATCAATAGGACTACCCTGGTAGTTCCATCATTTTCAGCTTGTCCCTGCCCAACTGAGCTTATTTATTCCTGTTTCTTTCTAAGACTTTATTTTTTCTTCTCTTCAGCTTGTCCGCACTTACATTTGTGGTTCTTCTGATGCTTGGCATCAGTTCCATAATTTCCAGTTTTCTGGTCCCACCCAACTCTCTTTCACTGTGGATGTGCAGTCCCTGTACACATCCACTCAGCATCAGAATGGTCTGAAAGCTCTCCATTTCTTACATGAAAAGAGGCCTGTACAGTCTCCATCCATCACCATCTTTCTTCTCTGAGTTGAACTTGTTCTCACAGAACTACACCTCTTTTAATCCACTTCATTTTCTTCAAGTCAGAGGTGTGGCCATGGGTGCCAGTTATGCCTGTCTCTGGAAGATTTAAATCATTCCTTGGTTCTAGCCCTGATCTGGGACCACACCCACAAATCTTTTTCCAATACACCGATGTGTCCTGCTCCCATCCATATTGAGAAAAATTAATCAGTTTTGCTTGCAACTTTCATCCTTCTCTCTTTTTCATTAGATTCTTCCCTGACTTCACTGTTCCCATTTTTGAAGATCAATTATCCACCAGTAGCCATTACAAGCTCACAGTTACCTCAGCTGCTCTTCTTCCCACCCTGCCTCATGCAAGGATTCCATTCCATTCTCCAGGTTTCACCATCTCGGTCACATCTGTTAGTGCCACCTTCCACTGCACTGCCTGTGACATGATCTTTTAATCTTTCAGTCAACCAAACATTCCATTTCCACTGAGATTGACAGACTTCTGCCCTCACCCCTTTCCATCTTTTCCATAGCAGTGATAGGGTTTCCCTCGTCCTTCCTTTTCAACTGACAACTCTCCATTCGCGGAGGATTTTCCTCTGCTATTTCTGCCACCTCCAGCAGGATGCCACACATCTTCCCCTCTCCTCCATTGTCAGCATTCCACGAGGACCAATCCGACTGTCATAATCTGGTCCACTCCTGATGCTTCCTCACTCTCCCCCCATATGGCCCTTTCGTAGGAAATTGCAGAAGGTCTGACATTTGCCTATTCACCACCTCCATCTTTACAATCCAAGATCCCAAACACAACACACCTTTCAAGTAACCAGTGTTTTACTTGTAATTTGTTCAATCTAGTCTGCTGCATTCTGCTGCAATGTGGGGTCTCCTTTTACATTAATGCACAAACGCAGACTAGGTGACTACTTTGCAGAACATCTCTGCTCTGTCTTTAGCAATGATCCTAACCTCCCAGTTGCTTATGATTTCAATGAACCTTCTTGCCCTCATGCTATCATTTCCGTCCTGGGCCAGCTGCAGTGGAACCTTGTTTTATGCTTACGCGCTTTACTCCCTTGAGGTCTCAGGGTTGAATTCCAAAACTTCAGAAACTGATCACATGATATGTTTTCCATTTTTCTCTCTCATTTCCAACCCCACAAATTATTTTTTCATCTACAAAGAGGATCCCTTCCCTCGCTTACATTCCTTAATTTATACACATTTTGCATCTCCTCCTTTCTCCACCTTTTGCAACCTCTTCTGTCTTTTGCATTGGGCCTTTGCCTCTGTCAAAAGTTTAAAAAAAAACTCTCAGCATCTTTTCAGTTCTGAAACAGGGTTTTGCTCGAGTCCAAATGTTAACTCTGTTGCTATCTCCACAGATGCTACCAGACCTGCTGAGCTTCTCCAGTATTCTGTGTCTCAGATTTCCAGCATGTCATATTTTGCCTTCACTCTGTGAAGTTTCTGGTTGTTTGCTTGTCTTTCTGTTGATCTTTAAATTTTTGCAATGCTTCAGTTTCTAGTGATTAAATGTAACATTTATTATGTGTGTAAATGCTTGGATACTTTGACAGCTACTTACATGTTGATCATCATATTTGTGTCTTTGGATCAGGAAGAAATGTATATCTTTATGGAGTATTGTGATGAAGGCACACTTGAAGAGGTGGCAAGGCTGGGTCTACAGGAACATGTAATACGATTGTACACCAAGCAGATCTCCACTGCAATCAATGTACTGCACGAACATGGAATTGTACACCGAGATATCAAGGGTAATGGATTTGCACAAAAGTGCATAATTGAAATTGTACAGCAAGCTAATCTCAGTTATTCTTATTCAGGTCTTATTCAGTTTAAATATATTCGAGAAGCACTTCCATAGTTTATGCTATCGAGTGATGTGAAAAATGGAGGGCAGTTATTTGTAATTAAGTACCAATCATTATCACTTTTAATACAATACTGTTGTTTGATTTAACCAAAGAAAAATTGGATTTGTGTTTCCACAGATCACATTAGAATGTCTTGCAGTGAGCTACGAAATTATTTACTTCCCAGAAATTTTGCTGTTTTCAGGACTTGTACAGTTAATAGAACATAGAACAACACAGCGCAGAATAGGCCCATCGGCCCTCGGTGTTGCGCCGAGCTGTGAACTAATCTAAGCCCATCCCCCTACACTATCCCATTATCATCCATATGCTTATCCAAGGACTGTTTAAATGCCCCTAATGTGACTGAGTTAACTACGTTGGCAGGCAGGGCATTCCACGCCCTTACCACCCTCTGAGTAAAGAACCTGCCTCTGACATCTGTCTTAAATCTATCACCCCTCAATTTGTAACTATGTCCCCTTGTACAAGCCGATGTCATCATCCTAGGAAAAAGACTGTTACTGTCCACCCTATCTAATCATCTGGTCGTCTTGTATGTCTTTATTAAATCCCCTCTTAGCCGCCTTCTCTCCAATGAGAACAGACCCAAGTCACTCAGCCTTTCCTCATAAGACCTTTGCTCCAGACCAGGCAACGTCCTGGTAAATCTCCTCTGCACCTTTTCCAATGCTTCCACATCCTTCCTGTAATGGGGCAACCAGAACTGCATGCAGTATTCCAAGTGAGGCCGCGCTGGCATTTTGTACAGTTGCAGCATGACATCACGGCTCTGGAACTCAATCCCTCTACCAATAAAACCTAACACACCGTATATCATCTTAACAGCAGTATCAACCTGGATGGCAACTTTCAGGCACCTATGTACGTGGGCACCAAGATCCCTCTGCACATCCATACTACCAAGAATCTTTCCATTGACCCAGTATTCTGCCTTCCTGTTATTCTTCCCACAGTGAATCAGCTCACATTTATCTGCATTGAACTCCATGTGCCACTTTTCAGCCCAATTGTGCAGTTTATCCAGGTCCCCCTGCAATCTGCAAAATTCTACCACACTGTCCACCACTCCACCGACTTCAGTGTCATCTGCAAAACTTACTAACCCATCCACCTATGCCTGCGTCCAAGTCATTTATAAAAATGACAAACAGCAGTGGTCCCAAAACAGATCCTGTGGCACACCACTAGTAACTGGACTCCAGGCTGAGTATTTCCCATCACCCACCACTCGTTGCCTTCTTACACAAAGCTAGTTTCTAATCCAAACTGCTAAATCTCCCTCAATCCCATGTCTCCGCATTTTCTCCAATAGTCTACCATGTGGAACCTTATTAAAGGCTTAATGGAAGGGCCTTGGGGAGTGTTGCCAAACAAAGAGACCTGGGGTGCAGGTGCATTGTTCATTGAAAGCAGAGTTGCATGTAGACAGGTTGATGAAGAAGGCGATTAGCAGGCTTGCCTTCATTGGTCTGTATATTGAAAAAAGGAGCTGGGATGTCATATTGCAGCCATACAGCACATTGGTGAGATCAGTTTTGGAATACTACATACAATTCTGGTTACTCTTCTATAGGAAAGAAGTTAAACTTCAGAGGGTGCAGAAAAGATTGGCAAGGACGTTGCTAGGACTGGAGATCTTGAGTTACAGGGAGGGGCTGAATCGATTGCAGCTTTTATCCCGGGATCATCAGAAGCTGAGGGGTGACCTTGTAGAGACTTCTAAAATCTTGAGAGGCATGGATTGGGTGAAAAGCCAAGGTCTTTTTTCTAGGGTAGGGAAGTCCAGAGCTAGAGTGTGTAGGTTTAAGGTGAGAAGGGAAAGATTTTAAAAAAGACCCTGGTGGTGGTTTTTTATGCATAGGGTCGTATATGTATGGAGCGATCTGCCAAAGGAAGTTGTGGGGTACAATAACATCCTTTAAAAGGTATCTGGCTGGTTATATGAACAGGAAAGATTTAGAGGGATATGGACCAAATGCTGGCAAGTGGTAATCTGTCTGGTTGGGACTTCTGGTCGGCGCAGACAAGTTGAACTGAAAAGTCTGTTCCTGTGCTGTATGGCTGGATAGTGAAATGCTCAAGTTGAAGATGTCTTTGTATTTTAGGTGCCAATATCTTCCTCACCTCATCAGGTCTAATCAAACTGGGGGACTTTGGTTGTTCAGTAAAACTGAAGAATATTGCACAGACCATGCCTGGTGAAGTGAATAGTACTCTTGGCACTGCTGGTAAGAGAATTCTTAGTGGAAATCTACTTTACGATATCTATATGGTCATCTGCTTATGTCACTACATCCATTATACATTTGATGGTAATAGTTTCAACTTTGGTTCAGACTCTAAAGTATAAGTGAGGTTTGAGGTTGCGTTTCAAATCCCATTTTATGTTCTTGACATGATGAGAGAATTTAACATGTGATTGGCTGTTTGCTAATATTATGTTTTAAACAACATTCGAATGATGGGAGTGTAAAGCTCCTGTGTATATAAATTAACCCTTTAACCCTTTAACTGTCCATACATTCCACAGAATACTAGGCCATTTTAAGTAAGTGATGCAGAATGAAGTGTTAGTTGCACATTCCTATAGCAAGTGCACCAGTGGCTTGCCAGGGCTGCTTATTTTATGTTTACTCAAAGCTTAAAGATGCTTAGTAGTGCATACCTTCTTCATTTTCATCCTACTTCGATGCAATTATGGACATCGACACCACATCCCTGACATTTCAGGGTGAGAAAATAATCAATACTTGAAATATTGATAATTCAGCATATATTTTTGTGTACTAAAAATTGTTTAGCTACATGTGAAGTAGACTAGTTGGTATCGGGAGAGAAAAAGAATAGTATTATTTAAACGGAGGAAAATCTACTGAAAGATGCAACACATAGGAGAGTCTAGGACACGAGGCATAGCATAGAGTTAAAGGGCTGTCAATTTAAGACAGATGAGATGCAGTTTCTTCTGAGGTTTGTGTCTGGAACTCAATATAAAGAGTAGGAGTAGATTCTTGGTGCATATTTAAGGCTGCGATAGATTCTTAATCAATGAGTGAATCAAGGAATATGAAGAAAATGCAGGAAAGCGGATGTGAGGAATGTCAGATCATTCATGATCCTATTGAATGGTGGTTCAGGCATGAGGGATTGAATGTCCTTCTATTTCTGTTTCTTATGGTCTGGTTGCCATATTAATATTAATATCACTAGAACACAAGCTGAACGTAAGTGGCCTGATTAATTGAAGTCACTTGAGAGCACTTTGGATGCCAATCTCCATCACTTTGCCAATGATCATGAGTAGACTGTTGGGGTGGTAATTAATCAAATTGAATTTGTCTTCCATTTTGCTCACAGGTCATATCTAGGCAATTGCCACATTGTCAAGTATGCGCCTGTGATGCAGCCGTACTGGAACAGCTTGGCTGTTACGGGCGCAGCTTGTTTTGAAGCATAGGTTTTCGATTTGGCTGATGGAATTTTGTCAGGGCCCTTGGCTAAGTAGTATTGAGTATCTTCAACTGTTTCTTGATATCATGTGGATTGAATTGAATTCTTTAGATCTGACATCTGTGAGGTCAGGCATTTCATACTTCTAGCTGAAGATGGTGAAAAATGCTTCAGCCTTGTCTTTTGCACTGGCATACCGGAATACTTCAGAATTGAGAATGGGAATATTTGTAAAGCATATTTTTCCAACTAAATTAACTGTTCTTTCGATTTCTGTCTGGATATTACAGGTTGTAGAACTTTGATCTGATCCACTGGTTGTGGGATCATTAATCTACGTTTCTTGTATGCTTCTTTTACTAATGTGCCTGTAGGTAGTCCTGTGTGGGAACATCAGATTGGTACCTTGTGTTTAGGTACACCTTGTGTTGCTACTGGCAGTCCTAATTGAATCAGGATTATTTCCCTGGCTTTATGGTAGTGGTAGAATGGGATGTTTACTGGTCCTTGAGTTTGAAATTGTGGTATGTAATTCTTCTGCTACTAATGGCCCACAGCACCCACAATTGCACAGTTTTGAGCACAAGAGTGAGACCTGCTAGCTTTTTATTTTGCTTTCCTCACCATATGTCATAGGCCCACTTTTGCTGATGATCACTGAAGGTGTCCACCCAAAGTGTATTTTGTGCCCTTGCTACCTTCAGTATTTTTTCCAAGAGGTGTTGAGAGGTTAACTGATTTATCAGCTGAGGAAAAGATGGAAAAAGCTTTCCTTGACAATGTTTAACCCAGAGATCTAATGAAGAACTGAGTCATAAAATTGAATTCTCAGGGCACCTTCCTCCCAAGTGAATACCACCTATGCTGTCTGTCTAGGACAATGGCTGTAATGTGACAGTGAAGCTGTTGCTGGGCATGTTTTGAAGCATACCTATCCACTTTTCTCCCACCTCACCTGACCAATCCCCATGACTCCCTCCCTGCATTCACCTATTGCCATCCCACCTCCTTCCCCAGCCCTACCCCTCCCCTATCTATTTATTTCAGAGCTCCCTTACCCCCCACTCCATTTCTGAAGAGGGGTCCCAACCCAAAATGTTATTTTCCTGCTCCTGTGATGTTGCCTGGCCCATTGTGCTCCTCCAGCATCGACAGTTCTTACTAGCAGTTCATACCATAAGTTTCTTTCAACAACGCTCCAGATTTTGATACAAGTCCCAGATGTTAGTGAAGAAGACTTTGCAAAGTCAACTGGGCTGGCTATGCTGCTCGTCTTTTCAGCACCAAGATCAATGCACGATGATCTGTCTAGTTCTGCTCCCTTCCAATTTTTTTCTGAAATGGTACAACTGAGTGCCTGCAATAGGAACTACATGTAGGCTGGACCAGATGAGGATGGACCAATAAGGTTTCCTGAAATGTATCAACTAGGTTTTATGATGGTTTCATTGTTAGGAAATAAAAGTTAGTCTTATATTGCTATCAGTTAATTGAGTTTAAGTTCCATCAGCTGTTGCAGTAAGATTTGAATCTGTCTACAGAACAATTTATAAATCTGGACAAATATTATTCCAGAACGATAAACACCTTTCCACCACCTCCATAACTTAGTTCTGAATTTCCTATGGAAAAATGGTACCTCCAAGAATACAGAATTTTTATAAAGTACATACCTAGGGAGAAAAGACGTGTTTATGTTGCATTTTCTCATGTCCCAGAAGCATTTTGAAAGTCTTCATCATGCTTGACTTATTTTGAAATGCAGCTGCAACTGTTGTGTTTGCATACAAAGCAGCTACTTGCTAAAACCACAATGCTTAAAGGCAATGAGGTGTTTATAATGTAATTAACTCAGTTTTTCTTTTTTTTGTTTATTTTTAAAAGCTTACATGGCTCCTGAAGTTATTACTAGAGCAAAGGGTGAAGGGCATGGACGTGCTGCAGATGTTTGGAGCCTGGGATGTGTCCTTGTGGAGATGGTCACAGGCAAGGTGAGAAGTTAAGTGTTGGCAGATATTGAGTTCAGTATTGAAAGCATGTTTTAGTGAACGCAACACCATGTAGTAACTTTGCAGCCAGTAAGAGGGTAGTTTGGGTTGAATTGAAACGTTTTCATTCCTGCGATTAAAATGCAACAAGACAGGTGATTGAAAGATAATAAAATGTGAGGCTGGATGAACACAGCAGGCCCAGCAGCATCTCAGGAGCACAAAAGCTGACGTTTCGGGCCTAGACCCTTCTTCAGAGAGGGGGATAGGGTGAGGGTTCTGGAATAAATAGGGAGAGAGGGGGAGGTGGACCGAAGATGCAGAGAAAAGAGGATAGGTGGAGAGGAGAGTATAGGTGGGGGGGGGGGGGGGGTTGCGGTGGTGGTGGAGGAGGAATAGGTCAGTCCAGGGACGACGGACAGGTCAAGGAGGTGGGATGAGGTTAGCAGGTAGGAGATGGAGGTGTGGCTTGGGGTGGGAGGAAGGGATGGGTGAGAGGAAGAACAGGTTAGGGAGGCAGAGAGAGGCTGGACTGGTTTTGGGATGCAGTGGGTGGAGGGGAAGAGCTGGGCTGGCTGTGTGGTGCAGTGGGGGGAGGGGACGAACTGGGCTGGTTTTGGGATGCGGTGGGGGAAGGGGAGATTTTGAAGCTGGTGAAGTCCACATTGATGCCATTGGGCTGCAGGGTTTCCAAGTGGAATATGAGTTGCTGTTCCTGCAACCTTCGGGTGGCATCATTGTGGCACTGCAGGAGGCCCATGATGGACATGTCATCTAAAGAATGGGAGGGGGAGTGGAATGGTTTGCGACTGGGAGGTGCAGTTGCTTATTGCGAACCGAGCGGAGGTGTTCTGCAAAGCGGTCCCCAAGCCTCCGCTTGGTTTCCCCAATGTAGAGAAAGCCACACCGGGTACAATGGATGCAGTATACCACATTGGCAGATGTGCAGGTGAACCTCTGCTTAATATGGAAAGTCATCTTGGGGCCTGGGATAGGGGTGAGGGAGGAGGTGTGGGGGCAAGCGTAGCACTTCCTGTGGTTGCAGGGGAAGGTGCCGGGTGTGGTGGGGTTGGAGGGCAGTGTGGAGCGAACAAGGGAGTCATGGAGAGAGTGGTCTCTCCGGAAAGCAGACGAGGGTGGGGATGGAAAAATGTCTTGGGTGTTGGGGTCAGATTGTAGATGGCGGAAGTGTCGGAGGATGATGCGTTGTATCTGGAGGTTGGTGGGGTGGTGTGTGAGAACGAGGGGGATCCTCTTTGGGTGGTTGTGGTGGGGGCGGGGTGTGAGAGATGTGTTGCGGGAAATGTGGGAGACGCGGTCAAGGGCGTTCTCGACCACTGTGGGGGGGAAAGTTGCGGTCCTTGAAGAACTTGGACATCTGGGATGTGCGGGAGTGGAATGCCTCATCGTGGAGGCGGAGGAATTGGGAATAGGGGATGGAATTTTTGCAGGAGGGTGGGTGGGAGGAGGTGTATTCTAGGTAGCTGTGGGAGTCGGTGGGCTTGAAATGGACATCAGTTACAAGCTGGTTGCCTGAGATGGAGACTGAGAGGTCCAGGAAGGTGAGGGATGTGCTGGAGATGGCCCAGCTGAACTGAAGGTTGGAGTGGAAGGTGTTGGTGAAGTGGATGAACTGTTTGAGCTCCTCTGGGGAGCAAGAGGCGGCGCCAAAACAGTCATCAATGTAATGGAGGAAGAGGTGGGGTTTGTGGCCTGTGTAGGGGCGGAAGAGGGACTGTTCCACGTAACCTACAAAGAGGCAGGCATAGCTGGGACCCATGCGGGTGCCCATGGCCACCCCCTTTGTCTGTAGGAAATGGGAGGAATTGAAAGAGAAGTTGTTGAGGGTGAGGACGAGTTCGGCTAGGCGAATGAGGGTGTTGGTGGAGGGGGACTGGTCGGGCCTGCGGGACAGGATGAAGCAGAGGGCCTTGAGGCCATCTGCATGCGGAATACAGGTGTATAGGAACTGGACGTCCATGGTGAAAATGAGGTGTTGGGGGCCAGGAAATTGGAAGTCCTGGAGGAGGTGGAGGGCGTGGGTGGTGTCACAGATGTAGGTAGGGAGTTCCTGGACCAAAGGGGAGAAAATGGAGTCCAGATAGGTGGAGATGAGTTCGGTGGGCCAGGAACAGGCTGAGACAATGGGTCGACCAGGGCCCGTGACCTTGTGGTGTCCTCCTTTCCCAGTTCAGTGGAGTTAGAGCTGAACAGCAATTGTAACCTGGGATTCCAATGTTTAGATAGTAGTTGAAGTTGAAGCAATGCAGTTTGGAGTTGTGAAAGCAGTACGATGTAGCATTTCTGTAGGAATTTCCTGGGAAATTAATTATTCTGATGGGTGTTTTCCCTGCAGCTGGAATCCGCTCATTTTTTTAAAAAAAAGAGATGCGGCCGAGAATTCTGTTTTTCCATTTTCTTTAATAGTTACCTAGGAAAAATTAGAGGATTTTTAAAACAATCTAATTAAGGTGATCAACCCTTCTTCTCCTCCTCTTTTCCACTCCCTCCAATCCCTTGACTCCAGTATCCTTTACACCTGAACAGACTCCTTTCAACCCAAAGTGATTCCCTAAGACTAATTTCCCCCACCCCCTTCACAGTCAGCCCTGGCACCCTGTCCATCTGGGAACTTGTAATTTCACATTTAACTTGTATACTTAACCTTTTACATGAACTGTCAGTGTCTGGCTGTCCTGCTGAATATTTTAAATTTGAGAACACAACACATTTTTGCAAAAGGATCGGTGATTTGACTTCCTTTTACTATTCTGCTCTGCAGGGTTCAGCTTTGTTCCACATTTCTGAAGAAGGCAGGATGAGAATTCCCAACCCAGAAATGTAGAGCTCAATATTAGAAAATAAAATCAGTTGAGTGAGAATCACCTGTGTTTGCAAGCCCTTGGAATATCCAACTTTTGTATTTATGTGCTGTATGTACCAAACAGCACTGGTCACATGACTAATGTAATTAATCTTTACATTTATTTGCTGTTTCATTGGCAATTCACTATTGTCTGTGTGAAAAGATTAGTAAATGTGAATAGATTAGTAAACATTAATCCAGATCCCCTCAAACTCTTTCTAACATGACTTTGAAAGTTTGCATTTGTGTGTTTCAGAAAATGTCTGTGTAGAGAAATAGACCTGAAGCAATAATTATTCACAACAAGGGAGAGGTATGAATTATGCCACCTGCACACTGTGCCTCATGGGGAATTCTTGACACTTTTGGATTTATATCCATTCGATGTGATTGTTCCTTAAGCTTGTTAGTTTGTGTCCAGAAAAGTTTAAAATTGTCCATGTCTGTAAAGCTGATTTGATTTTTTGATGTAAATTCCAATGATTCATTCAAGTATCTAGAACAACACTTCAGAATATGAATCATAAAAAGAACTGTTGATCTCTGAAATGTTTTGGAGTGGTTCCTTCAGCCTGCACATTCAGAAAGATGATGTTTGAATCAGACAACACCCAAGAAATTACAAGATATGAGTCAGTCTGTTAAAACTCATCTGTTAATCTTGCCTTAATTTTAATATAACAGTTGACAGCGATTCATACTCTGTTAAAGCACTTCTTTGACTGTAGAACAAAAGAAATCAATCAATACTGGTAACACACTACATGAGCCTGCTTTCTAGTATCAAGATGGGCCACAGACAGAAATCACATATGGATGATAGTATAAGATAGCGGTGGAGACTAGATAGACCTTAGGTTTAGGGTAGTAGTTCGGCACAACACTGTGGGCCAAAGGACCTGTACTGAGCTGTATTGTTCTATGTTCACAAGCCTGGTGCTGTACACAGTTCTTTGTCATTTTGAACTCAAGGCACTGAATTCTACCAGTGCTGTGGCCCTGACAACATTCTGGCAGTAGTACTGAAGACTTGTAGTCCAGAACTAGTCATGTCCCTAGTGAAGCTATTCCAGCTACAACGCTAGTTTCGATCTGAGAATCTGAAAAGTTGTCCAGTATGTTTTGTCAGTCTATATCAGCAATGTGATAGGAGGGGTTACTATCAACAGCATTTGCAAAGGGCTTACCTGGCTCTCGATCTCATTGCAACCTTGGTCCAAACAAGGACAAAAAAGAGCTGAACTCTAGGATGTGAAAGTGACTGCTATTGTCATCAAAATAGCATTTGACCAAAGATAGCATCAAGTAGCCCAAGCAAAACCTGAATTATAAACAGTTGAAGCATGTCATAACTGGTGGCCCAGCTTCGTTCCCTAAAACTAAGTCCAGAGCCACATTAATATTTGTTTATCTTTCTATGTTATGACGAAAACAAAATTCTCCTGAATGTATTTCAAAAATTTTATTTCACATGCTGTTTCTATCCCAGTTTTTTTTTTTTAAGTTATCAGTATTAGTGCTGTTTTTGCTGTTCTCAAAGATGTTCCTACAATGCTGTTCTATCTCCCTTTGACCGAGTGCCTCTTAAGATGTTATGGTCGTGACAGTAAACTCACCTCAACTTCGCAGATAACTCAACTCACAAAACAGCAAAAACAGGGAGAAAAGATCCAGAAGGTCATCCATTTATAATATGGCATCCCCACAGACCACTTCCGAACCATTGTAGCCACAAGCATATTATTGCAAGTAGGAAAACATGCTCAGTTTGGGTGACAGAGGAACTGAGTGAGGGAGAGAGAGACAGCATCTGTGGGAATTTACTCTCACTTCTTTTTCTTTCAAGTTGGTGCCTCAGCTCCTCCCAGCTTCTGCTGCATTTGGGAGAAGAGAGTTTCACATAACTTAAAAAAAACACACCTCATCTCCATCTTAAAAGGAAAACTTCTACTTAGACCGTGTGCCCTTGGGTGTAGTCGTCCATCACAAGAAGGAACATGCTCCGGTTATGCACACTGTCAAATCTTTTTCAATCTTGCATGTTTCAATCATATCACCTCTTAAGTTTTCCAAATTCGATTGGCTGCAGTCCCAGTATCTTCACCTATTCCTTGTAAGTTAAGCCCTTCATCCCAGGAGTGAGTCTTATGAACCTTCTTTGTACTGCATCTAAAGTAATTTAAAATCATTTTTATATAGACACCAAAACACTGCAGTATTCTAGTCACTCCCCTTGGAATAAACGCTAACGTTCCATTTTCATTCCAAATCACATTCTATGTCTGCATAGTACTAAATTTGAAATTCATGTACCAGGATACCCAGAACCCACTGTCACCAAGTTTAGAAATTTCACTCCATTTAATAGTGTAGTGTTTTTCTATTATAAGCACCAAAATTCACTTTCTCTTATAAAATCCATCTAAGTTTTATTTTTCTTCATCCACTCGCTTAACTATCAGCATGTTTGGTAAATTTTGTAGCTCTGAACATATTTTGCCACCTTTCTTGGTCACCATTGATAAATATATAGCTTCCATATATTTGGGTCCCTTCATCCAAGTCAATGATATAGATTGTAAATAATAGAGGTCCCAGCACTGATCGTGGTGGCACTCCAGTAACTACATAGTTTGTCAACCTGGAAAAGATCCATTTATCTTTTATTTTCCGCTTTCTGTCAGTTAATAAATCCTGTATTCATGCTGAAGTTTTGCCCCTACACGATGTGCACTTAATCTTGTGTAATAGTCTTTGAGACTCTTTTTCAAATTCCTTTTTGAAATACAGATCCCTTTTACAGGTTCTAATTAATCCGCCTTACTTGCGACTTGTTGAAAAAAAAAGCGAAGTATAGTTTTCACAAAGCCACATTGACTCTATCTGATAACATTGTTTTTAAGTATCCTCTGTAATTGTCTTTAATAACAGATTCCAGCATTTCCCTGTGATAGATGTTAGGCTATCTGCTTTATTGTTTCCTGCTTTTTTCCCCCCCCCCATTTACTATTTTCTAATCCACTGTGGCCTTTCCAGAATCTGGAAATTTTGGAAGGTTGTAACAAATGCACCCGCTATCTCAGTGGCCATTTATTTCAAGATGCCAGGAAACTGACTGTCTGGTCCTGTGGAATTTGACTCCCTATGTGTTTATTAGCCTTTCCAGAACCTTTTATTTCTGGCCGTGATATTGTTTTATGTTCTTCACTCCTTTTCAAACTCTTGATTTTCTGTTAACTTAGGGAAGCTTTCTAAGTCCTTCTGTAATGAAGACAGCCAAAAAAACCTGTTCAAAACCTTTGCCGTTGTTTTCCATCATCAATTCCCCAGACGTATACTCTCGGGGATCAACATCAGCTTTAACTGCTCATTGTCTATTTAAATACTTGGGGGATTTGTTATTTTCTGTCATTGCTGCATTTCCTTTTCCTTAATTACTTATAAATAAAATAGCCTCTTCCCTAGTTACCACACACCTTAAATTTCACCATGAACAAGAATTGGGATCTTGGTGCAGCCTTTGGAAGATTCAGAGGAGACAGAGAAGCTAAGGTAGTGACAGATTCAGTCACGGTTAAAGGATATTTGTGTGAGAGGACGAGAAAGAGAGTATAACATGAAACTGAGGGAGGAGAGATGATTTGGATGGGAGAAGGAGGCCTTTTGGGGCAAGATGGTGAGTGAACCGAATGCTAGTTGAAGAGTGAGACCTATTCCTGCGTTGTGCACTTTCAGTTGGGGTATGAATTCTACTGGAAATATATATCTGTGATGCTCTCAGTCTATTGGATGTCCTGTTACCAGTTACGCTGTAAGACACAGACCGACAATTCCTGCATCTGTGGTCATTGTGAGAAGCATTGAATACCAAAGTAGAGAGGTTTTATTTCCGATTAATAAGGTACCAGTCAGACCACATCTGCAACTGGGCTGAGTCTTGGTCTTTTATATAGAAAGAAAGATGTAATTGTGTTGGAAACAGAAACAGTTTGCTTGCCTGGAATGGGAGATTTGTCCTAGGCTTGTATCCTCTAGAGTTTGGAAGAGTAAAAGATGATTTGACTTAAAATATACAATATCCTGAGAGGCCTTGGATAGGGAGGCGATGTTTCCTTTTATTTGGGGAATCTAGAACTAGAACTCACTGTTTAAAATTAAGGGTTGGCCTTTCAGGGCATCATTTCTCTAAGGGTCTTTTGAAGTGTTCCTCAAAAGGCAATGGAAATGTCTTAAAATAATTCAAAGACGGAGGTGAATAGAGCCTTTGTAAGGTAAGGGTAAGGTTATCATAGTCCCTGTGGACTATTTGGCTGCTTCGTCAGAGAGAGAGACACGACTTGTGGTGGTTTAACCTGAGTGTCACCACACCTCAGGCCAGGTGCTAGGCCATCTGGGAATTAAATACACGCTGTCGGTATCACTGCATCGCAAACTGGCTGCCCAGCCAACCGAGCTCAACTAGTGGAACAACCTGAACATTTCTTATTGATAAAACTTTATTATTAAAAATTAATTTCAATAGTTTATGAATGCTTAAATAATTTAATAGCTTTTTTTTGAATTTTAGAGGCCTTGGCATGAATATGAACATAACTTCCAAATAATGTACAAGGTAGGAATGGGTCACAAGCCTCCCATCCCAGAGAGATTAAGTCCAGAAGGCAAAGATTTCCTGTCTCATTGCCTGGAAAGTGATCCAAAACACCGGTGGACATCTAGTCAACTCCTAGATCATCCATTTGTTAAGGTGACTGATGAGAGTGCAATATGTAACTAAAGCCAACTTCTCCAAATTCACGACTTTGTCAGGTTGCAAAACTAATGGATTGTAAGCATAACTACAAGTTACTATGTCATTTGTTTTGTAGCATGGTATTACTCAGCATTATGCAAAAATATAGTTTATACAGTGTTCTTTGTCAGAGCTCACTGTACATTTAGGATATAATGCCCGTGCTTGGGATTTTTTGGGATATGTTGACACCATTTTTGTTTTAAACATGTCAACTTACTTGGTTGACAGCTTTGTAATTAGCTGTTCTTGCTTCTGCCAGTTTAAAAGTGATGCAACTAATACCTTCTTTAGAATAGGGAGAAGACACATTCTGAAAACTAGTTTATTTTACAAATACAAATGTCATAAGTTGGGTTGATTTTCAGGTCACAACCACATGTTGTGACAACCATTCAGCCCTTGATTGTGTACTGTTACTTTGAAGTAAGCTGCTAACATTCAAACATTAACTCAGACTGAATGTTGTTTTCCCAGGTTTGTTGTGATGAAGAATGAAGCTACCTGAACAAGGGCTCTAGTGGTCTCCATGACATGAGAACCAATCACTACTGCAAGTCCCAAGAACACTGTACAGCTAAGGACTGTGCTGACAGGGGTCACTGTACCACTGCTTCTGTGAAGCTGATAGGCCAAGACTGCACGTGTTGGGCAATTGACTGTCTAGCAATTTAAAATAAGCTGCATGCTCAATTGGAAGTGCCATTACTACTGTACAGACTGTTGTGGTTTCTGTTGTTCTTTCACCAGGCCCCCCCCAACTTCCTGCGACGCACCACCCCACCCACTCTCACATTTGGGAACGATAATACAGATCTGTAGTATCTCCATTTTCTATAGGTTTCTTACCATTTTGTGTTGTCAAATATTCTGATTTGTAAAATGTTTTTATCTCCTGTTTGTTGTGCTATACACAGCTATTATACTGTGGAATAAGAATGCACTGACTCCCAAGAACGTTTGCATATCTGAGTTTGTTATGGAAGGATGTAGACTGATTGATTAATGAAATACAGTTGCTTTCCAATAAATTCTTTATTTTAGGAAAGTTGTGTTGATGTGAATGTGCGTCAATCTCCAAAACTCTGATTTAAGCAACATGACCATGGGTCCGACCAGTGACATTTTTTGTTGGTCCTTCATATATAGATTGAAAGAGCTACTTGGGTGGCACGGTGGCTCAGTGGTTAGCACTGCAGCCTCATAGCACCAGGGACCCGGGTTCGATTCCAACCTCAGGTGACTGTGTGGAGTTTGCACATTCTCCCCATGTATGCGTGGGTTTCCTCTGGGTGCTCTGGTTTCCTCCCACAGTCCAAAGATGTGCAGGTTAGGTGGATCGGCTATGCTAAATTGCCTGTAGTGTTCAGGGTTGTGTGGGTTATAGGGGGATGGGTCTAGGTGGGATGCTTCAAGGGGCAGTGTGGACTTGGGCTGAAGGGCCTGTTTCCACACTGTAGGGGAATCTAATCTAATCTTTCAGCTTGCCTTATTCATCTACTCTATACAGTATTATTTGTATTATTTTAACTGGCTTCATATTAGCTTAGCTGTTGCATATTTCCTTATAGCCTAGTGACAGCTCTGTTTTCTGCCTTTTATTCAGTAAGACATTGATCAGTTTCGTGATACATAGTTATGAAATGATTTTACTATCATCCTTTCCTCCTTTTAAGGCATAGTGTGTTCTTTGAAGACATCCAAGTTGAAGTAGGCAAATTTTAAAGTTAAATAATTTGAATTTGTAAACTGGCACCAGTTTGCAATATTTATTTACATTCATTGAGAAAGATAGTGTATCTTATTCCAAAAATGTCATTAAACCAATGAAAATACATTCCATTTTAATTAGGTTACCTGAACACTTCATAAGCTAACCACTTGTCCCCTCCCCCCACTGCATCACAAAACCAGCCTAGCTCGTCCCCACCTCCCTAACCTGTTCTTCCTCTTACCTATCCCCTCCTCCCACCTCAAGCTGCACCTCCATTTCCCACCTACCAACCTCATCCCACCTCCTTGACCTGTCCGTCCTCCCTGGACTGACCTATCCCCTCCCCACCTATCTTCTCCTCTATCCATCTTCAGTCCGCCCCCCCCCCCTGCTATTTATTTCAGAACCCTCTCCCCATCCCCCTCGCTGATGAAGGGTCTTGGCCCAAAACGTCAGCTTTTGTGCTCCTGAGATGCTGCTTGGCCTGCTGTGTTCATCCAGCTTCACACTTTGTTAACTCATTAGTCAGAACTAGTTCCAGTTACTGTGGTAGCAGCAAATTAATTTCATCATGTTAAGAGTGCCTTTCTGAGAGCAAGCACCTAAGTAATCAGTAATGAACAGCCAGATGAAAAATAGCTTCAGCAGGGTTTGGGTGCCTGAAGTTGGGGATGAAGGGTCTGTGTGTTTCTCTCTCTTCAGGAAGAGAAATATGAAGATTTACCACTCACTCTCTTCAATAGCAGCTGTACTCCTACTTGGTCACATTCCACACCAGCACATTCTCCCAGAAACCTACAGACAGGAATTACAACATTACTACAACTAAATGACAAAGCCTGTCTGGCAGCATCTGTGAAGGAAAAAACAGAATTAACGTTTCTGGTCCAGCGAGTTCTGAGGAAGGGTCGCTGGATCCGAAACATTAACTCTATTTTTTCCTTCGCAGATGCTGCCAGACCTGCTGAGCTTTTCCAGAAACTTTGTTTTGGCTCCTGTCACTTATATGCAAGCAAGCAACTCGATAGCCAGTTTGTGGAGCAGTTAAGAGTCAGCAATTGTTGCTTGGAGTTGTAAATAAAAACTACACTGGATAAAGTTGGATGGGCAGTTTGAAAGAATCTTACTGACCCTTTGGACTTCTGTAATAATCCTGTTTTTTAGTGGTTATTTAGTTTTGTTTCCAGACAGTTTAAACAGAATTAAAATCTTAAACTGACCTGGAGCTCTTTGAACTTAGATTTTGTGGATAATTAATGAAGTGACATAACTGTTATAGTCCACACTCAATTATGTGGGATAACTTTGTTTTTGTTCCTGGGTATGTGAGAATTGGCACAGATGGTTTGTGTGTACTGTTCTCCCACAAGTTCTGTATTAATTTATTGCTGATATATAATAATCAGGCTTTTTAAAGTTTGAAATAAAATTTTTCAGATCTATTTTCAGGTAAAACTATTAGTGTTTCACTGCTAACAAAAAATGCTGGCGATCACAGTGGGTTAGGCATCATTCATGGAGAGAAAGAAAGCCAACTTGAGGCTATGTGACTCGAAGTGTGGGTGTGGCAGCATTTGGACAATAGTTGAGGGGGTGAGGAAGGATGTTGCTGGTTCAGATTAATTGATCGGAACGTGAGAATGGCAGAACAATGCTGTGTCTAACTGCCAGACTCGAAAGAAGAGTCCTGTTTGGGTGGGGGGAAGGGAAGAAAGGACATCGTGGCAGAGAATATAACAAGTAAAGCTAAAAGAAAAGGAAGGAATGGCAGCAGATTAACAATTGAAGATGTTGAACTCAATATTAAATCCAGAATATTGTAAAGTGCTTAGTCCAAAGATGACACAACACTGTATGGAGCTGGAAGAACACAGCAGGCCAGGCAGCATGAGAGGAGCAGGAACGTTGACTTTTCGGGTTGGGACTCTTCGGAAAGGGGGAAGAGAGCTCAAATCAATTGAGGAGGGGTAAGGCTGGGGAAGATAGGTGAGTGCAGTTATGGAATTTTGAGAAGATTTGTAGCTCAGGGTGAGGTTCTGGATGAGAGTTTGCTCGCTGAGACGTTTCGTCACTATTCTAGGTAACATCATCAGTGAGCCTCCGCGCTGGTGTTATGTCCCACTTTCTATTTAGATGTTTAGGTTTCCTTGGGTTGGTGATGTCATTTCCTGTTCTTTCTCTCCAAGGATCATAGATTCAACATCACAACAACCACACTGATTTGGAGCCAGATATTTGTTTGTGTGCGTGGGTGGGGGGGGGGGGGGGGGGGAAGAGGGGGGGGAAGAGTGGGGAAGAAGATGTAGAAAGAAGTGCCTGAGTGTTGGCTGGTAACCTTTATGTGCAGCATCAATTGTTTTATTTAAATACCTTTGTTTAACACTGTACTGAAACATTGAGCACAGTAGCATGTATTTAAAATCAATTTACTTCACAAAGTTTCTTCCACATGTGACTGAAGACTTTGCCTTGGCAGATGTTAGTGGATTAAAATGAGGCGCAATAATTAAAGGACATACAGTACAAGATAACAGACTGCTATTTGCCCTTTGTTTTATTGCAAAACAAACCCAAAAATTTTAGCCCCAGTTACTTAGGTGAATAGTCAGGGACTCTTGCAATTGGTGTGTGTGTGTGTATAGGGAACATATGCAGGAGAGACAAATAGTTGTGGAGTTTGTACTTTAATATTATTAACGTATGCAAAGACCGCAATTTCCTTCACTGGTAGTAATGATCCTATATAGTGCAGCTCATTAAAGAAAGTTGGATTGGTACAGGGAAGGCACATTGCCAAACATGGGGTACCTAAGACATTAGACAAGGTGGTTATGGGAAGAATATCAGCCCAGGAAGGGAATGGATGAATAAACTTTTCAAATGCTAATACAAGTGTCTGAAGCACTGTTGTGAAATTTCCCCACAATTCCAAATATTAACTCAATATTGCTCCCAAGTCTGAAATGAGACAGCGGAGTTTAGTTATACTTAGCTACTGCCAGAGAAACTATTCTTCCATTTCGGTCAAATCATGATAAGCCGTACTTAATTACATTTACTCCTTTGTAAGAATATCCACCACTGAAGAGTGGAAAATAATTACTCGGGAAAGCAAGTTCCACAACATTTGAATTTTTGGTGTTTGTTTAACATTATGTAATTAAAGTGTGAAGTGTAATGTGTTCAGTCAATTGATAAGTACTGAATAAAAATGTTGATAAGTAATAAAAATAGCATATTACATTGAAAGAAAGTGAATTAGGCAGAATCACAATTAAACATGTTTCTACAGAGATGTCACAAAGTCTCTACTTACCAATCATAGTGCAGATGATTATATTGTTTTAGTCTCTAGCTGCATGATGTAGGTTTAAATGATCTAATAGCATTGTTTAGTTTAACATCCCAGTGAGATCCTGAATTGAAAAATGTACAAGTCTTTATGTAAAGGTAAGGAGGTAGTTGAAAACTTGAGTTAAACCCCTTAAAAAGCATGGAATGCAGAACTTCCAAACCGCCATTTCTTAACTTGAAAGGTGATGTATTAAATTAATTTACAGAATAAGCAACTGCAATACTCTCAAACTTTTCACCATTGGCACATTCTGTAACCAAATCAGAAAAGTCAGAGCAAGATCTGTTAAATTAGAATGACTTGCCAAAATACGGTTTTGAGACCTCCAATTTTAAAATGTTATTATTTTCTTTCAAATAGACTTCTACCTACTACTCCCAGAGTTGGCAAAATTGAATAGGTCATTTCCTCTAAAGATGACATGGAGCAGGGAGGGTGGGGACGGTACAGAAGATTTTTTTAAAATGTAGGCTAGCATCAGGTTCAGATTAGACAACAGCTGTGAAGAAAAAAATTAAATCTTAAATTGATTACCTGGAAAATGTTGGAAATCTGATTTGTTTTAAGTGTGACACAGACAATGGGAGGAGGTGATTAAACCAAAAGGAGAAGTCTGCAATACAGCAGGAGGCAGGCAAAAGTACGTAGAATCGTACAGCTGTACAACATGGAAACAGACCCTTTGGTCCAACTCACTCATGTTGATAGATAACGTAAATTAATCTAGTCCTATTGGCTAGCATTTGACCAGCATCCTGCTTCAACTGTTTCCTATTCAAGTGTCCATTCAGATGCCCTTAAATGTTGTAATTGTACCAGCCTCCTCCACTTCTGGTGGCAGCTCATTCTCTACATGCACCACCTTCTGCATGGAAAATGTGCCCCTTATGTCCCTTTTAAATCATTCCCCGCTCACCTTAAACCTCTGCCCTCTATTTTTGGGCTCAGCTACTCTGGGGAAAAGACCTTGTCTATTTGCCCTATCCATGCCCCTCATTTTATAAACCTCTATAAAGGTTGCCCCTCAGCCTCCAATGCTATGTAGAAAATAGCCCCAGTCTCTTCCCTTTCCCTATAAGTCAAACCTGGCAATAATCTTTCCAAATCCTTTCAAATTCCAAAACATCCTTCTACAGCAGCAAAACCAGAATTGAACGCAGTATTCCAAAAGTGGCCTAACCATTGCCCTGTACAGCCACGATACGACCTCCCAACGCCTATACTTCAATGCACTGACCAACAGAAGCAAACATACTAAAACACCTTCACTATAAAAACCAAAAAGAACTGCAGATGTAAATCAGAAACAAAAACAAAACAGAAGTTGCTGGAAAAGCTCAGCAGGTCCAGCAGCATCTCTATTTTAACATTTTGTGTCTGGAGTTGAGGGAGGATCACCGGACCCAAATGTTAACTCCGATTTTCTCTTCACAGATATTGCCAGACCTGATGAGCTTTTCCAGCAATCTCTGCTATAGTGCCTTTTCGCTATCCTGTCTAACTGCAGCTGTTATCAAGGAACAATGAACCTGCATGCCAGAATCTCTCTTCAGCAACACACCCCAGGACCTTACCATTGTGTGTAAGTTCTGCCCTGATATGCCTTTCCAAAATGCAGCAGCTCACATTTATCTAAACTAAACTCCATCTGCCACTCTTCAGCCCATCTGATGGGCAAAAAGAAATGGTAATGGGAAGTGAAGAAACAAAAGGTAGGTTTAAAGAGGGTAATAAAGGGTTATGATCTGTGATTGTTAGCATTATGCATTTTATAGTCTTCCAGAGTTGATCAAAATGAGGTGTTCTTTTTTGACAATATATTGAGCATTTTTGGAATATCTCAGGAGACTGAAGGGGAAGAGATATTGGAATGGAGACCTAGAGTAATGGGCAACCATAAATTCAGTATTATGCTAATAGGTCAAATACAAATGTTCTATGAAGTGGCTTCTTCATTTGTGTTCCCAGTGTAGAGTGGACTCCATTCATGAGTAACAAATACATAGATTTAACTGAAAGAACAATCATGTCCAGCTGGATGTCTTTTTTCAGACTGCAGGGAGCAATTCCAATATTCCCCATCAGCCCATCTCCTTCCACCACTGCATTTCTTCTCACCATATTTGTTGTATTGACTGTTCATCCAGTTCTCATTGCATCTGTTCTGACAATGCTGCCAAAATGTTGTTTCCTTTAAATGAGGATTCCCCTCTGGTGTGTTTGACAACATGAGACTGTTGCTTTTCTTTCTCACAAAATTGCACATTTCCTGTTCACTCCCTCCAGAAATCATAAGCTATCTTTTTCTCCATCCAGATTTTACCATGTCACCATTATAACTGCCACCACTTAAAGTAATCAAATATCTTAACATTCTGAAAGCTGTTCCCTTTGTAATAGCTTGTTCCATTTCCCTTCCCACAGCATCTTACATGCAAGCACGGGGCAATTAAATCTCTTCTTCAACCATTCTCATTGACCAGATAATCTTTGCTGGTTCCTTAAAGAGTTTCCTAAAAGTGGGCCTATGTCCGTGATTCTCGAGCACAGAAATCATCTGAAGGGAATGATCACATTTTTTTTAATTCAATGAGGATTGGAAATCAGGTTTCTGACTAAAGTCAAAATATCTAGCCCCATGTCTGCACTGATAAACCAACTTTGGGAGGGAAAAAAAACCAAAAATTCTTAAGATTTCACTACTTAGTATTTCAGAGGGTGGTAATAAAACCATAGAGGGTCCAAAACATTTACCACATAATATTAGCCATACATTTCTCCCTTTGCTGCCAGTTAATAATAAACAAAGGCTGGATTCCACCATGTTATGACCTTGGGTAACTTTCTTAGCAATTGTTACATAATAAGGCAAAGTCACCAATTTTACCAGACCATAAGAGCTGCTTTCTTGAAAGAGATGGAGATGCATGAAAAGGTGATGCTTTAACCTGAGGGTTAGCACACATCAGGTGAGGAGATGTTGAGAGGGAAAGTCCTTCGTGGTAATCTCAGATAGTGACTAGACTGTAGATGACCAATACTTATTGTCCAGTCTGTGTTTCCAGCTTCCACAATACATCTCCAGCCTGTACTGGAGTGTCTTGCATATATGGGATGTTTAGCGCAGTTGTCTGGATAGCTGATTCATGGTGCAGACAGACCGATCGTGCAGGTTTGGTTCCTATTCTGGTTGACAACACCTAGTGGTTCTCAACAAAAGAAATTGATGAGGAGGATTGGTGAATATTTCTAGTCTTGCAAGTGGAAGTCTTCAGTTTGTGTTCAGGTCACACTTTTCCCTCAAAAATAATGCTCAAGTTTATAAAAGTACACCTCAATAAAATGATATTTAAAGAGCAGGGAATCTGCAGTAATTAATTTATAAATCAATGCAATTGCAATGGTAGGAAAGGTGATATTTTACTGCTGCAATATGCAGAAGCTGGTGGACACCAATCTGATCCAGAGTGGACACAGATGTAGAAAGTGCTTGCAGTTTAAGGAATTTGGTATCTAAGTTGAGTGACTGGAGTTTGTGCTGCAGCCATTGCACCAGATCAGGGAAGGAGAAAATTACCTGGACACTGCATTAGAGGGTGGGCATACCCGTTAGCCCAGCTCATTCAGGATCGGTAAATGGACAATGCCATCTTGCTACATGTTTCCATTGGTCTACACGCAGGAAATAGGAATGCAGTAGGGTAGGGGATAGATAACAACATCAAAAGCTGTCTTACTTGCCCAGTAACAGTCCTCAGGCTGGAGGGGCATTGGTAGGACTAGAGAGGGGAAAAAAAAGGTTATGTTGGAAGATTTTGAGGAGTTAGGAGGTACTGCTTTTTAATTTCATAGACATCTCAGAGTGGAAACAGACCATTCAGCCCAACAAGTCCATGCAGACCTTCAGAAGACCAACCCACCTAGACCCATCCCTTAATCCTATGTTTCCCATCGCTAATGCACCTAACCTACACATTAGGACAGCCAATCCACCTAACTTGTACATCTTTGGACTGTGGGAGGAAATCAGAGCACCCAAGGGAAACCCACACTGACAAGGGGAGAACGTGCAAATTCCACAGACACAGTCACCTGAGGCTGAGAACCAAACCTGGGTCCTGGTGCGGACAGGCAGCAATGCTATCCACTAAGCCACAGTGCCCTAAGTAGTAATTTCCAGCTTACTGCCTGAAGCAAAGGAAAACTGACATTAGGTAAGTAAAGTCAAGGTAAATGTTTAGCTCAAATATTATAAACAAGCCCAATGCACCCACACTGGAGTCAGAGAGCACAGAAACAGACCCACAGGTCCAGCTTGTCTGCACTGACCAGGTTTCCTAAACTAAACTAGTCCCTTATCACTTTAAACCTTTCCTATTCAACTACTTGTTCAAATGTCTTCAAAAGTTTAAACAGTACCTGCACGTTTCACTTCCTCTGCTAGTTCATTTCACATAAACCACCCTGTGTAAAAGCCCATTTTAAAATTGTTCTTCTCACCTTAAAGGCAAAATTAATGGATCTTTACTGGAGTGCTCATAGTATTCAAAGCAATACAATTAATTAATGGCACACATACAGGTTATTTGATCTTTATAGCCATTTCAGTGACATAGTTACAAGTTTGTCAAAGCTGGGAACTGAACATTCAGGGGTACCTGACTTTTTGGGAGGACAGTCATAAAAGGAAATGGTGGTAGGGTAGCATTGTTGGTATAGGATGGAATAAGTACAACAGAAAAATAAACGTGAATCGGAAGATCGAGAATCC
Source organism: Stegostoma tigrinum (assembly GCF_030684315.1). Lineage (NCBI taxonomy): Eukaryota > Metazoa > Chordata > Chondrichthyes > Orectolobiformes > Stegostomatidae > Stegostoma > Stegostoma tigrinum. The sequence goes on along the minus strand of NC_081362.1, from coordinate 25,193,893 downwards.
ATAGGTGGAGGCAAGAAATTAAAAGAAAGGGAAAGATGAACCTGGTAATAGTCTATAAGCCCTGATCAAGGTAGCTATATGGTGAGATAGAGAAGAAAGCAAGAAATAATGAGGGCATGCAACAAAGGCAGTACATTAATCATGAATGGCGTTAATCTGTAGCTTGGGAATAGTCAGATTGGCAGAGATTGAGTTATTATAAAGAATTCAGAGTATATTTGAGACATTTTCCTAGATTCCTGTGAATCAAAAATAATCAGGCTATTTTGGACCCGTGAATGCGTAAAGCATGTATATGTCAGCATAAAAGATGCCCTGGGAAAAAGTGATCATAACACGGTTGATTTAATATGCAATTTGAGTAGAAGGAACGTGGGTTGTCAACAACTGTGCTAAGTTTAAATAAGGGTAATTACAAAAGGAATTGAGGGCATCTGGCTGGAGAATTGGGAAAGGAGTTTATCATGGAAGATGGTTGAGGAACAATGATGGATGCTTAAGGAAATAGTGTATGATTCATATCAAAGATGTAATCACACTGAGAAAGAAGCATACTAGGAAGGGGATGGTACCCAAGGTGAGCTAGTGAAGTTAGGGATAGTTAAGGAAGTTAAGTGAAAATGAATGGGGGAGGAAAGAAAACAAATGTGGCGAAGATTAGTGATAAACTAGAGGAGGGTGGGAAAGTTTTAAAAGCCAACGAGATTACCACATTACTAAAGTTTACCCTCTAAATTTATGGACAGTAAGAGTTTCTCTAAATATACAAAAATAAAGAGAAAGCCAATGTGAACACATATCTTAGAAAACAAAACTGAGGAGTTAGTAATAATAATGGGGCACTAGGAAATGGCAGGAGTTGAACAAAGACTTTGAATCAGTCTTCACTGTAGAAGGCAAAAGTAAAAGAAGAAATAAATTAATAGCCATTACTAGATTAAAAAAGGACTTGGAAAAATATTTGAGCCAAAACCTGGGATGCATTCTAGGATATTACAGCAAGTAACTTTAGAGATAGTGGATACACTCATAGTAGCTTCCAGGAATCCTTAGGTTCTGGAACAGTCCCAGAGGAATAGCAAATTGAATTGCTAATGTAACAGCTTTTTAAGTAAAGGGAAGGCAGAAAGTAGTAACAGTCAGTTAGCTTAACACTTGTTGAGAAAATAGTGGGTGTAAGAGCAAAGCATGTAGAAATGCATTATGATCAAACAGATTCAACTTGAATTTGAGAGAAGAAAATAATACTAAACAAGTTTACTAGGATTCTTTGGAGGAGTTAACAAGCAAAGTAAAAGGGAAACAACGAGGGATTTGATAACTGTCCTGTTGTGTGGTACCTTAAGATAGAGTGCCCATGGCATTGGAAGTAGTATATTAACATGGCCAGACCAAAAGCTAATTAAAAAAACAGGATTGTGATAGGAGAGGAATTTTCAGGATGGTAAACAATGATCATCTTAAGATCTGCGACTCCAAGATTTTACAGTGATCAGCATACAGATTGCAGCATTGACTGCCGGTTCCAGAAGTTACTACCACACTGGACCTTGGAGACCTAGATAACCAGGGGAAAAAAATACTTAGAGGGAATGCTGATCACAAATTGTAAACCAGTGGCGTGCCAGAGGGATCAATACTGTGTCTTCAAATTATTTATAATATATATTAATGATCAGTTGCAGATGACAAAAATAGGTGGGAAGGCAAGTAGTGAGGATGACAGTCTACAGGATGCAGACAGGCTAAGTGAGTGGTTAAAAATTCAGCAGATGGGATAACGTGAGTTTATACACGTTTGCAGAATGACAAAGAAATAAATATTACTTAAATAGAAAAAGCTACAGAATAGGATGATTTGAAAGTTCTTGTGCATGAAACACATCCAAGTTCAGTGGGTAATGGGGAAGACAAATGGAATGCTGGTCCTCATTTCAGAAGAAATGGAGTATAAAAGTAGAAAGGTTTTGCTAAAATCTCCACAATACTAGTCAGAATACTGTGAACTATTTTGGAACTCCGTTATCCAAGGAAAAGATTTATTAGAGGGCGACCAGAGAAGGTTCACTAGATACTGAGCATGGAGGAATGGTCTTGAGAGGAGAGGCTAAGGTCCAGCTAGTATAACATTGAAGTTTAGAAGAATGAGTGTCAACTTCATTGAAGCAGAATATTCTTTGTGCATCTACCCTGTCAAGTTGTGTGTGTGTGTGTGTGTGTGTGTGTGTTTCCTCTTGAGAGAACGTGTTAGACCAGAGGGCATACTCCTAGAATAAGGGATTGTCCATTTAAAACAGATGAGGGGGAATTTGTGGAATTCTTTAGCACAGAGCAGCAGAGGTTCATTTGTTCATATATTCAAGGCCAAAATATTTTTAAGTCAGCAAGGAAATCAACAGTGATGATGAAAAATCAGGAGAGTGGAGTTGAGAAATATCAGATCAGCTATTATCTCAACAAATATCAAAATGTCCATGATGGACTGAATGGCTGGGCAGAATAGTTGGACAGCACAGTGATTAGCACTGCTGCCTCACAGCACCAGAGCCGACTCCATCCTCAGGTAACTGTGTGGAGTTTGTACATTCTCCCTGTGCCTGCGTGGGTTTCCTCTGCATGCTCTGGTTTCCTCCCACAGTCCAAAGTTGTACAGGCTACGTGGACTGGCCATGCTAAATTGCCCCTAGTGTTTAGGGATATGTAGATTAGGTGGGTTTAAGGGGATAGGTCTAGGTGGGATGTTCTGAGGGTCAATGTGGACTTGTTGGGCCAAAGGGCCGGTTTCTGCACTGTCGGGATTCTATGATCATTTCCGCACTGGTGTCTTACGTCTTAAGAAATTGCCGACACTTCCTTCTCATTTTCAAAGGTTTCCTACCTACCCCCAGTCCCTTTCACTATTTAAGCCTCTACAATCTGTCTTCTATTCTATCATAACAACATTGTGTGACCAGTGTAGCCAGTCACCAAAGATGTTGAGCGAGAGTGAGAGTATTCTGCAGCGTGTCCTCACTTTCTTCCTTGCTTGCAACATGGGCCACACCACCACTGCCAAGGTTGCCTATTACAAATCTAAAACATTACCAACTTCTTACCATCCTCAATCCAAATCTTCACCCACCCAGTGGTCATCTCCAGACAAAAGAAACATGAATTGACACAGCATTAGAATTGTAAGTTGCTCTTTACTAAGTTAACTCAAACACAGGTTTCCATTTCTCAATTCCTACAAAACGTATATCACAGTTTACAAATTCTCTTTCTCTGACACCCTCCTCCAATCCTACTCAAAAATAAATAAAAAAGAAGTTGATTAAGTGGCTAAGGCCATTTGGTGCTACCTTTAATCATAGCTTCCCCAAAACAATTGATCAGTCATTCCCCTCCACTCCACTTCTCTCCTCCTCAGATTTCAGCAACTGCAAAATGCCATGGGACAGTAAAACTTAATCAAAGTTTGTGTGCAGAATCAAAGTAGTCACTCTTATGAAGTGATTTATATAGCACCTGAGTTTGTTGCTTCCAAGTTCAGTCAATACTGGGGAAGACAAATGGAATGCTGGCCTTCATTTCAAAGCGAATGGAATATGAAAAAAAGTAGGGAGGTTTGCTAAAAAAAAAATGACAGTTTGCTGTAATGCACTGTTTTTAGTTTAATTAAAGTTTAAATGCCCTTTGTTTCAATGACATATGGTAAGATGTTCTCTTATTAACATAACAGTTTAACTCAGCAATCATGGCTTCAACAATCTGCTTTGATAAGCAATCTTATTTTAAAAATAAAGTTGAATAGCCCATTTTTTAAGTTCTGCAGGTGTGACCTAACCAAGCAATGTCAGGATCTCCACTACAGGTACATTAAAGAAACAAGCCATTCATCTACCTCTAGCCAGAACAGGGATCAAACCCCGTACTATTGGTACCAATCTGACTCATGACAGCTCAGCCATCCAACACCCCTACCACCCCTCCAATAAAACTCCAGTATGTTCAAACAACATACACTTTCACATTCCCCTTCTGTCTGGAACAATGCATACTGATGACTGTGTAAAATTTCATTCCAACAAACAGCTGGACACAAATTCCATTGTAAGAATACGTTGGAGAAACACAGCAGGCTTAGCAGCATCTGTAGAGAGATAAATAGAGCTAATGGTTTCACATCAGGTTGGATTTTTCTTTCCAGTCCTGTTTCCAGAGGGGGTTCTCCCTGTAAATTACAGATGCTAAGAGCCTTCTGGGATAGTTGAAATGATGTTTCTAAACATCCTTTAGTGCAAGACACCTTTTTGGCAAATAAGTTGAAGCCAGAAGTTGTAATAGCTACTCTAAAACAGTTAAGGGTTTCAATGACAATTATATCCACACTGTAGGGATTCTATGTTGCCTGCTAGCATTCATTTAAAGTAGTTGCACAATTTTGACTGCTGGTATTATAATTATATTTATTTACTTTCCAAAAAGACCACCTAAATAAGGCATTGAAAAACCCTTGATTGGAATTGATGCTACCTTCATCCAACCTCAAGCTTTTACTGTTCAGTTGCTACAGCATATCAACTTATGTTTGAGGAGTACTACTGGGAAATATTTGAAGAATTTCAAGAACACCAACACTGTCAAGGCTTTGCCTAGAAATTGAGAGGTAATGACATTGTGCTTTGCCATTTGAGAAACCATATAGGAATCATCTTGATCACAGTTTACTTGTTCTGGTGGACAAGGGGGAGAAAGAAATAAGGCCATGCTGAGTAGCATCATTTGTTGCAGGACCCTCTATTGTGGTATACATTCCTCCCCCTCAGTCTTTGCGCCATTCTTAAATATTTAATTGTGCATCAGCCAATGCATTCCACATCCTCAGCTTGATGTATGGATAACACATACCCACTACCAAAACTGCTTCTGAACAAAAATCGGTTTTAACATCTCCAAGCATATGTAAAATCAAAAGGAACTATTAAACAGCCCAGAATGGCATTCTTTAAAAAAAAAAATCAGACTTTCAATAAGGTTATACAATTAGAACAGCATTTACTTGTGTTTTCTCCATTTCATCAGAACAATATGTTTAAAAGAAATGGTACTTTGACGTAATTTAACCAATTCAAATTAGAGATTATCCAGGTTCACCTTCCCAAGGCCTAACTATTTGCAGTAATATTAAAAGAATGTAAGCAGATTTTTCCACTTCAGCTTGTGACATTCTTTCCAGAAAAGATATACTGCCACATTACCAGTTGTCCATCACTAGATGGTACTACTGCTCCTTGCACATTTCTGTCATTAGACATCACCTATAATAAACCTGGTAATGCGATGGGAATAAAAGTCTATGCTGATTATTGATCTCATTTGTTCAAATGGCACAGCTTACCATTATAAACATCCACAATGAGCAGGGGAATGTGCATTTTCAATATACTGAAATCAGTTACATATATGTTCTGAACTTAATGACATTTTTCAAGAAGGGCTCATTGCAGTTTAATGACAGGAATGAATTATAATAGATTACACCTTTCTGCAAAATACGCAGTTACAGACAGTGATGTAGCCACTGATATGGTATAGTTGAGTTACCTGTAAAATCATGGCAAAAGGACAGTTATAAACTGCTAGTTATTGGCCTTTCAGTTTGTCCTTGCTCAGTAGGTTAGTAATTGCCTTATTAACCATGATAAACAAGATTTCACTTCGAATACAACTGGCTGTCCTTTCAATTGTTTTGTATAGATGGAGGAAATAATCCAAATTTAACTGCAAGTTTTTTATTGCTCTTATTTAATTTTAATATCTCAAACTAAATGGGATGCTAAACATTTAAGCCCTTGTAATGCTGAGCACTCCTTTTCCACCCAGATATGCAGCAGCTTCTGCACATCTGCCAATGTGGTATACTGTATCCACTGTACCCGGTGTGGCTTCCTCTACATTGGGGAAACCAAGCAGAGGCTTGGGGACCGCTTTGCAGAACACCTCCGCTCGGTTCGCAATAAACAACTGCGCCTCCCAGTCGCAAACCATTTCCACTCCCCCTCCCATTCTTTAGATGACATGTCCATCATGGGCCTCCTGCAGTGCCACAATGATGCCACCCGAAGGTTGCAAGAACAGCAACTCATGTTCCGCTTGGGAACCCTGCAGCCCAATGGTATCAATGTGGACTTCACCAGCTTCAAAATCTCCCCTTCCCCCACCGCATCCCAAAACCAGCCCAGTTCATCCCCTTCCCCCCACTGCACCACACAACCAGCCCAGCTCTTCCCCTCCACCCACTGCATCCCAAAACCAGTCCAGCCTCTCTCTGCCTCCCTAACCTGTTCTTCCTCTCACCCATCCCTTCCTCCCACCCCAAGCCGCACCTCCATCTCCTACCTACTAACCTCATCCCACCTCCTTGACCTGTCCGTCTTCCCTGGACTGACCTATCCCCTCCCTACCTATACTCTTTTCTCTCCATCTTCGGTCCGCCTCCCCCCCTCTCCCTATTTATTCCAGAACCCTCACCCCATCCCCCTCTCTGATGAAGGGTCTAGGCCCAAAACGTCAGCTTTTGTGCTCCTGAGATGCTGCTGGGCCTGCTGTGTTCATCCAGCCTCACATTTTATTATCTTTCAATCATGTCCATCATATTATGCAGCAGCTATTGATCAGTTGAATTTCCATGATACTGGCCCATATTTTCCACTGACCAGACAATAGTTATGCCAGTTCAGATAGGAGTTTCACAAAATGCACAATCCCCTTCACAAAAACACTCCAAAAGGAATTGCCCAGGAAACTGAAATATTAAGTGAAATAGTTATGTATAAAATAACCAAGTAATAAATATATAAGCTAACTAACTATTCAGCAGACTTCATGCTGAGCTCACACAGCCCCTTACACTCCACCAGGCCCTAAGCCAACACCTGCCTCTCCTGGAACCTGAGCCAACACCCCTGTCACTGGACCCAACACAGATCATCACATACCTTGCCACTTTGCATTCTATCCTCTAAACATCTGGCACACTATTCACCCTAACTACCTACTCACATGCCACCCTTCCCTCCCCACTCCCAAATTCATCAAGCATCTTATCCTTGTAGCCTATTCTCCCCACTCATCTAACAATCCACTCTCCAAATACCATCCTAAGAATTTACAGTTTGACTGCAGATGTCAAAGTGGCTATCAGGACCCTTAAATTTTAGGCTACAGTCAGAATGGAATGACAGTCCTGCATTTCTGGAGGAAGCCCTGAACAAAATCTCTTCTCAGAAATGTAGAGCTCTCTTTTGTTTAAGAACTGGAATTGCAATATGCATTCCTCAAAAGAAAATCCAGGTCATTGTTTTTATTTGTGATGGTTTTATTTTAAAGGCTATTTGACCAACTACAATGCACACCATGTAATTAATAGTAGTACCTTAGGCATGCTTGTAGAAGTAATTATCAAACAAGATATGCTAGTAAACAAATCTAGCAACATTGCCTCTGCTGCATTCTCCACATTCAGTGGGAGATCAAGCCTGAAGATACCTTCAGAAACATTCAGGCAAAATGCAAACATCAACTTGATTAGAGTGGACAGTGAACACAGCACACAAGTTGAATGATTTATCAAATCTGCACCAATCCAATTAGTCTCACTTGCTACTTCTTTCCTCATATTTCTGTAATTATTTTTCTCAACATACCTATCCAATTTCAAAAGCATTCTACTGCATGTGTACCTGCCCACTCGATCAGATAATGCATTCTAAAATCTGAATTGCATGTAAACTGGATTTTTCTTGCGCCACTTCTGCCCCTTTCAACAGTTACATTAAATCTGCACTTCCTCCATTTTGGTCCATCAGCCATCGAAACATTTATTTATATAAACCCTTTGTGATGTAGAACAACTCACTTGCTTAACCTTGTCAGCTAACGCAAGCTTTCAATTCACTATCAATGAAGTACTGCGATAATGTGTAAAATGCAGAAGTCAATTCTCACAGCATGGCCCTGGAAACACTGATCACGACCAAAAAGCTTAATTTTTAAATGAGAAATTTTGGATGCTGGATAAATATAGTTCACCAACGATAAAATATTTACCTGCTTTTCTTTGAAATATTGTCATGGAATTTATTATTTAATATATATAATTTATATTTGTACAACACAAACTGGTTTAATGTTGTATTTCAAAACGATACAACAGACAATGCATTACTCTCTCATTAGTTTCTTGAAATGAGGCTTAAACCCATAACACTGCAGCAACCCAGAACTACGCTAAAAAGAATACTTCCAAGTATTTAGAGACAAATGATACCTAAACAGCTGGGTCCGATGCCGATCACACAAACAACCACAGGAAGATACAGTGCACCCCAACACACCTGTCACATTACCATACATCATGAACATTATCTGAACTGATCACAAGACTCCAAACAGCCACAGGGCATCAGACTAGCACACAAACCTATAAATCAGCCCTATGCCAACTGCTACCAAGTACCAAATACCCCCCCTTACCCACTACGGACAGAACAGAACAATACAGCGCAAAACAGGCCCTTCGGCCCTTGATGTTGCGCCAACCTGTGAACTAATCTAGGCCCCTCCCACTACACTATCATAATAGAACCAACATAATAAATAAGATTCCACGCAAGGAGTGTGACAAACATTAAATTAGACAGACAGGAAGAAAACTGGCTCCAAGAATACATGAATACCAACTAGCAACATGATATGACTTATGCTCACACGTCTTCATATATACAGATAAGAACCAACAGTTTGACTGAGGTAAAATGTCAGAATCCAAGGACAAGCCAAACTGATATGAGCACAAGAATTTTGAGACGCCTGGTTTTCCACCAAGGCCATCAATAAACACAGATTATGATGCTATATGCACACACACCATTCAAAGAAAAACCAGAATTGAGGTAATCAATTCCAATGGACCAGAGTTTAAATAGCAAGCAGGAAAATACAACAATGCTTCACTGGAGGCTGCACTGATGTTACCCACCAGGGAAATGGAACATCTGCAAACTAATGAACCAACGCAGCAAGTGAACCAACCACAGCATCCACAACCCAAACTACTAATCTACTCGAGAACCTTAACCCCATGATATTCTAATTACGTTTATAGCTGGGTGTTATAACTGTATGGGGATGTTTCTTGAACAGACTAACTTCACTATCATAACAGGAATGTATACAGGAAGTTACTTTTAATTTCAGCAGTTAACAAAGGCTGCAGGGTTATGCCATTCTTCTCCTCAGCTGGCAGTTCCCTGGACATGAAGACTTGCTGCCACTTCAGTTTGAAAAATTGAGAGGGCTGTTAAGTTCAAAAATATTAATCGACACACTGCTACGTTCGGGTAAGGCGTACCTAAAGATTGGGAATTTGCTTAGAAACTTGTGCGCTTTTCCGACGGCTCAACTTTACTCCCAAACAAGTTTCTCAACATGTTCAGCACCTTCTCATGCAGGCTTTCATAATATTGCGTCAGTGAGGATCTCTTCAACCTGATTTGATTTCAAGGATGCTTTGAAGGCATTCCTAATGTCTATGGCATCTGCTGCCACAATTAAGTTCTGATTTGAACAGCTGCTTCAAGGATTAAATATGGTATACATTGGGCAGTCTCCAGTTTGTCTTACAAAATTATGTCCATGTCTATGGGCAATTTATTGAAGGTGAGGTGTTGCACTGCAGGGAGGAAAATATGTATGACCCCAGTTTTTACTAGACAAGATCTGTAACAGCTCAGGTGGTGACAATCACAGCTTGCAGGTCATTTTGTAGTGGAGAATGTTGACAAATTTGAGGACAGCAAAATTCAAGAAGGTTACTCCATGAGACTTCACAGTTAGCAGGAGTCAAACCCTTTGATTATGTTCTGCAGAAAAAAAGTCAGGTGGTGCTGTCTGTTCGATTTTCTTGAATTTGCTGCACTGTCATCATCATTTCTCTGCAGCCTCTTGACAAAGCCTGTAGTAGTTCTATGAGCTAAGAGAGGAGACGATTGAGATTTCTTTCACTGATCTTTGCAGATACCAGGGCAAAAATATAAAAATCAACTCAATGATCACCAGAAGTAAGACGGCAATCGAACTTCCTAAGTATTGCATGACATGGGACACAAGTACATGGTCTTTTAAAAATAAAATAAAATCTTCCATTGATTTTTCATGGTTAACAACAACTTATTAATGCTGATTGATTGATTTTCAAAGGCTCAATGTGCGCTCGTCACAACTAGAGTAATTTTAAAATTCAGAGTAAGTTCTAATTCCAAATTCCACCTTTCATGTCCACACTGGTTCAACTTCAAAAACCATAATTGCAAATAAATGTGAACCCCTGATAAATGCCAACTTAATGCTGATTGATATTCAAGCTGAAAACTAACCCTTCAGGATACAGTATATATGGAAGTGAAGGAAAATCTGGTAATCAGAGTGTATAAAGAAATTGCAATTTGAATATTCTACTTCTCCAGATTTGTTCTGAAAGCTATAAAAATATAAAACAAATTTTAAATAGAAGAGTAATGTTTACAAAACATTTGCCAGGTAGAACTAATGTTACACATTGGACATCATAATTTGAGTGGCTGTATCAACCACAGCTTGGTTGATGCAATCTTCACCGATGTGTTGGTTCATTTGGTCAATTTCAGAAGAAAATAAGTAAAGGTACACTGTTCAAAGTCATGAAAAGCTACTGGAATACAAATTTACAAAAATATCATACACAACCATGTAGACGTTGATCTCAAAAGTTGAGAATTTTTGGCTTAACAATTTGTAATCATTGATATACCTTACAAAAATGGACCTTATGGTCTCAGATCATAACTCAAAAATTACAAACCAAATTATAATCCTAAGAATGCTCTCAGTGTCCAAAACAAACAGCAAACACATGCAACCGCCCTCACGAATTCTGTGTCGATCATAGATGCCTGGAATGAACCCAGGCCCAACAATATTAAAACATTATTTCTAATGAATGTGCTGAACAATACAGAGGGTGGTGGGCAACGGTAATGATGATGATGATACCACCTGCCAACTTTCACAGGAATCCCCAGTGTCGAAACACGCCCTTCGGCCTAACAAGACCACAACAACAATCAGAGCATCCCATCCCCTCCAGACACCTCCCTCCATAACCCACCTAATCTACACAACCCTAAACCGTACGGGCAATTTAGCAAAGGCAATCCACCTAGCCTGCACATCTTTGGAGTGTGGGAGGAAACTGGAGCACCCGGAGTAAATCCATGCGGACACGGGGAGGATGTGCAAACTCCACAAAATCACCCGAGGGTGGGATTGAACCTGGGTCCCTGGCACTGTGAGGCAGCAGTGCTAACCACTGAGCCACCGTGCTATCCTATGAACTATTCATGTTTGACATTTCTACTGGACTGTAGTTCACATTTTTAAATGTGAAACCAAATGCAACTAGGAAAATTAAAAGAACTTCCGGCAGGTGAAGCAAGTTTGTAGTTAAGAGCAATTTGTTTGGTTTCACTCAAAATTGTCTTTTTTTTTTGTTTTGAGCTGTGTAGACTCAAATTTAAGCACACAAATCAACAACTCAATATTTTCATATGAACGTTAACTCAAATTTTGACCAAACCACCAGACTCGTGAATTATAAATTTTTAACACTAGTACACATTTAAATTCATTGCTGGTTCTTGCGCAACACACTTTACACTCCCGAGATGCAGAAATTTTGTAGGAGGCTGGTAGCACACGCTTCCTGCCAAGAGGGAGTTTAAAACTATTCAGTAACAGGATAATTTTGGGCACATCCAATTATAGTGCTTCAAATTACCACATTGAGATGCAATACTATCATGATAACAAATTATTTTTGCTCAGTTATCCAACGCTTTTTATACAACCCTGCTATTCACAAATAGGCTGTTTCATCCACCTACAGGATAGAGAAAAGTACTTCAAATGTTACCGGACTGCACGATGTTTGGAGATCCAATAAAGGTGCATTATAAATTTGTTTTACTGCTACTAGTAAAGTGACTGATTTGGTACATGATATTCACAATAAATTCATATTCAGCACAATCATTTCACAATTTTCACTGAAGGGTTTAAAACACCCAATTACAGGGAGACTCTAAATCACCAGAGTCATCCCTGCAGTGAATGGTATCCATTTGGTGACACCTTTACTGTTCTAAAGGACAGACAATCTGCACATAGTTCCTTTCCAAATAGGTACAGTATTACCTGTAATAATATACACTGGATAAATACAGGTAGTTCTGCTATAACACCTATTTCATTAACAGGAATAAGCTGTAACACAATGATGAATAGTGGACACTGCTTGGATAACTCAAGTTAGAACATAGAACATAGAACAGTACAGCACAGAACAGGCCCTTCAGCCCACAATGTTGTGCCGGCCATTGATCCTCATGGATGCACCCTCAAATTTCTGTGACCATATGCATGTCCAGCAGTCTCTTAAATGACCCCAATGACCTTGCTTCCACAACTGCTGCTGGCAACGCATTCCATGCTCTCACAACTCTCTGCGTAAAGAACCTGCCTCTGACATCCCCTCTATACTTTCCACCAACCAGCTTAAAACTATGACCCCTCGTGCTAGCCATTTCAGCCCTGGGAAATAGTCTCTGGCTATCAACTCTATCTATGCCTCTCATTATCTTGTATACCTCAATTAGGTCCCCTCTCCTCCTCCTTTTCTCCAATGAAAAGAGACCGAGCTCAGTCAACCTCTCTTCATAAGATAAGCCCTCCAGTCCAGGCAGCATCCTGGTAAACCTCCTCTGAACCCTCTCCAAAGCATCCACATCTTTCCTATAATAGGGCGCCCAGAACTGGACGCAGTATTCCAAGTGCGGTCTAACCAAAGTTTTATAGAGCTGCAACAAGATCTCACGACTCTTAAACTCAATCCCCCTGTTAATGAAAGCCAAAACACCATATGCTTTCTTAACAACCCTGTCCACTTGGGTGGCCATTTTAAGGGATCTATGTATCTGCACACCAAGATCCCTCTGTTCCTCCACGCTGCCAAGAATCCTATCCTTAATCCTGTACTCAGCTTTCAAATTCGACCTTCCAAAATGCATCACCTCGCATTTATCCAGGTTGAACTCCATCTGCCACCTCTCAGCCCATCTCTGCATCCTGTCAATGTCCCGCTGCAGCCTACAACAGCCCTCTACACTGTCAACGACACCTCCGACCTTTGTGTCGTCTGCAAACTTGCTGACCCATCCTTCAATTCCCTCGTCCAAGTCATTAATAAAAATTACAAACAGTAGAGGCCCAAGGACAGAGCCCTGTGGAACCCCACTCACCACTGACTTCCAGGCAGAATATTTTCCTTCTACTACCACTCGCTGTCTTCTGTTGGCCAGCCAGTTCTGTATCCAAGCAGCTAAGTTCCCCTGTATCCCATTCCTCCTGACCTTCTGAATGAGCCTACCATGGGGAACCTTATCAAATGCCTTACTGAAGTCCATATACACCACATCCACAGCTCGACCCTCATCAACTTTTCTAGTCACATCCTCAAAAAACTCGATAAGGTTTGTAAGGCATGACCTACCCCTCACAAAGCCGTGTTGACTGTATTTGATCAAGCCATGCTCTTCCAGATGGTCATAAATCTTATCCCTCAGTATCCTTTCTAAGTTTTCTGCTGTATAGGTAGCATGATTTCCCTCTAGCATGAGGTTACGCAAGAATGCGACTATCACGTTATAGGAGAACTACCTGTACAGAAAATGAAGGCAAAAATCATGCCAGTCTCCTCCAGCACAATTTAACATATTATTCTGGTATACATGTTGCATTATGTTGTTAGTCACCAAATCTGAACACCATGCCTCTTGCAAGTTTTACTGACGCAGTATCTATTGTAAAAAGGGAAAAAGGGTTCCATGGGAAAATCCAAGAGACTGATCTATTACAGTCTGGGAACAAGGTAGAACAGGGGAACGGACCTCAAATCTAGTAGTATTTGCAGACAACTTTTTTTGATAAGGACGCACATTGAGGGTGAAATAAAAAGAAGGAATTGAAGAAAATAGAAAAAAAATTAGAAATCATTGACATCAACATATGCAGCAAGAACTTCAGATGCCCACAATGCTCATTTCTCAGCTCTACTCCGGTTTCAGATATCTACATGACACTGCTAAATGAATCCCTAAATAAAAAAAGTCAAGTATTTGCATCGAAAACTGATTTTTCACCTCAAACTGCTACTAACAAGCCACTGATATCCCAAAAAGATTAATGGAGAAATCAGAAGATATATTTTCTGGATAATGGAGGGACAGACTGCTGACTGGGCTGTAAAAGCAAAAGCAGATAAAATTAAGGAAACTAAGTTTCTTTTTCATTGAAAGAACAGCGATGAAGTAACCAATGTTGTCACTTTTGTTCATTTGATGTGGCTAACATTCCTTTAGACATCACAGAATTTAAACAAGAGAATTATATCGTGTATTACTCTGTAGCAACACAAATCTAATCTCATTTAGTTTGTTGCCACTAAATTCTGTTATATATCAGTATTCTCAAAGTTTGGCATTCCAGTCTTGTAATCAAATGGGCACTATGTCGATATCTTGATAAAATGACAAAAGCCCCACGAGATCAGTTACATTGCTGACCAAAGACAATTTCCTTTCAAAAATAAAAGGGCACTACAAAAACAGATTAAGGAGATACTTAAGAGCAGTCCACAGACTATTTCATAGAAATTTACAAAACATGTGCCAAAGTATTGAGAACTGAAAAATGTCACCTTCTGTTCCTTAATTTCAAAATTAGAAATATTAAACAACTCATCTATTTAAAAATCTGCAAAGCACTTTCTCCAGGTAAGCTAGTCCTTTAGAATTTATTTATTTTACAGTTTCCTATCGCATATATCTTTTCTCTCTCCCGGAGTTGCACCTTGCTCTTAGCAAAATGGCAGGCAAGTTACCCAGGCTTTCTGACAGCACCAAAATTACACATTGAGAGATGCAGAAGAGCTGCATTGGATGCAAGGTCGATTATTTTCTCACCCCATGGTGAAATGCCATCATTCACTTCACAAGAAAGATTACAGCAAGACTAGTGGCATTCTTCGAGAGCCAGATACAAATCTGTAACTTTTGACTTGTAACTGTTATGCAACAATCTGTAAGAGCAGATCCACCTACTTTACAGACAAAGCACCTCCATTCGTCAAGGACTGGACCACCTATCAGAAATATTTCAATTAAATAATGAAAGACATCATCTTGATCCAAGTGCCCTAAAAATGAATCCGATTCAGTAAAATACAAATGCATTTGACTAGGTTAGAAGCACAATTTTATGTTATTAGAAAAAAGCTGAATTCTTCCATTACACCAGGTTATTTTTTTTTAAAAAAGAAGTCATTTCCATTTAGATTGAAATGTCATATAATAGTGAAAACATCAACGTCAGACCTGCAAGTGACACTATTGGTGTAGAATTCTGACAATATCCAATTTCACTATTTCTTATTACTGTGCGAATGGTTTCATACACCACATACATCACAAAAGGATACCAATTCACACTACCCTTTTGTGTAGATTAAGGTGGCACTCTACACAGTGATCTGTACGCTAAAGAAACAGCAACTTAGGTGCATTATCGCCTTGACCCCAGTATCTGCCCCAACTCTTCAAAAAAAATATATTTTCTTCATTTGAGGTACTAGCAGTCTCTGTGGAAATTAATTTTTTCGGTTCATATCGTTGTTGCCATAACTGGAGCCCTTTTCTATTTCTGTCATTCCAATCATCCATCGCATTCCAATGGAGGCTGGAAAACAAAGAAAGCACTTTCAATACATCATACACAAAAATACAGACTATCAATTCAATTTGCTAACAGTTAAAATACAAAATTAAGGATGCCTGTTTGCAAATTCACAAGTCCTATATAAACAAAAAATTCAAATTAGATTCAGTATGTCCTCAATCATTGATACATCCATATTAACATTCAAGTAGCAGTTAAGTATAAACAAAAGAAGCAGGGAACAAGTAGCAGAGCTAACAAAGCAGAGAAGAAAAAGGGTAGTTCAAAATGCTGGAAGTGGAAAGCAAAGCCTATAAAGTTCAGTGCTGGAACCAATGCAAAAAAAGGACATCAAATCTGGGGGTGGTGTGGAAGAATTGTCAAAATGAAGACAACAATATTACTCGGATATATTAACTTGAAGGTGTATGTAATGGGCAAATTAATTTCAACATTAAATGTAAACTTATCACATTTTGGTAAGAAAAATGTGACCACATATTGGTCAGAATCTAAACAGGGTAGAGGAGCAAAAGGAATCTGAGAGCACATATATAAAACTGCATTGCTTCTTTATAAAGCAAACCAAAAGAAAACCAAAATCAGTCAGATTTATTTCCAGAGGAATAGAATTGATAGAAATTATTAATTAGATTCCCTACAGTGTGGGAACAAGCCTTTCGGCCCAAAGAGTCCACACTGCCCCTTGAAGCATCCCACCCAGACCCATCCCCCTGTAATCCACACACCCCTGAAAACTGCAGGCAATTTAGCATGGCTGATCCGCCTAGCCTGCACATCTTTGGGCTGTGGGAGGAAACCAGAGCACCCGGAGGAAACCCACACAGACACGGGGAGAATGAGCATACTCCACGCAGACAGTCGCCCGAGGCTGGAAGTGAACGCAGGTCCCTGGCACTGTGAGGCTGCAGTGCTAACCACTGAGCCAACGTGCTGTTGAACACGCATTAAACATTCATTAAAATTCTTGGATATAGCACACAGCTTTGTTCCAAATTGATAGAGGTATCAAACATGGTGCAAAAAAATTTTTAAGAATAATACCAATGTGAGATTATAGCCATCTGGAAAGGGATCAAAAGACTTTTTTTGAACAGCAAAGACCAAGTGTGACTCAAGAGGTCCTTTTTAAAAAAAACAGTTTAATCGACTAGACAATATCACCATTTGTGGAGAAAAGCAAAAACAAAAAAAGGACATTACTATAAGATATTTATTATGAACCAACCATTTTGATGCAGCGTCTTAAATTAGCACAATCGTTAATCATAGCACAGCTGTATAAACAGACAGAAGGAAGACCAGATAAAAAATTTTAAAAAAAGGGGTTAGGCAATTAAACATTATGAGCAAGTTCTGAAGCAGGGTCACTGGACCTGAAACATTAACTTTGCTTTCTCTCCACAGGTGCTGCCAGACCTACTGAGTTTTCCCAGCAATTTTTGTTGTCGTCATTTCTAATGAAACGTCTAATGGTCTAACTACCATTTTATTCTTTATTTGCAGGCAAGTAAATTCAAGTCAAATTGTCTGCGTTAATTAGAAAACTAGAATGTGGCTTTGATGGACATGTACAAGTTTTATGGCTAGGGTCTCTGCAGGTTGATGTTTGAAAGGCAAAGATTGCCTAGACCAGTGGCATAGTCACTGCAATGGGAATACAAGAGTCAGAATGAATAATCAACTACTGACTCAAGCTCAAAAATAAATTTCTAATTTAAACTGTTAAAATGACAATATTTACCATGCCAAGAGATTACTGGAAATATACCTTAAACATATGTGATTTAGTGAAAACCCTTGTGCAAAATTAGCAAGATGCACATTTGATTTAAAACAAACTGGAAATAAGAGTGCATGACTGTTGTGTGTATATACCATTAAAAATGAACTAAATATGAACAGCTCTTCCTTGTAGCACTTTTCCAACATGAAATTGATTCAATGATTCAACAACATCAATACGCCAGAAGCATAGCCATAAAATAAAAAACCCAAGATGCTTTTGAAGGAAAAAAAAGAGGGATGAAAAGCCAAAGCAACTGACTTAATGCCTTAAAGTCTTGTTGTCAGTGAATGGAGGAAGTGGGAATGAGCAGTATTCCAAAAGAGCGAACAGCAAAGTGTGAGTGATAACTGAAACTGCAGATGCTGGAGAATCCAAGATAACAAAGTGTGGAGCTGGATGAACACAGCAGGCCAAGCAGCATCTCAGGAGCACAAAAACTGACGTTTCCAGCCTAGACCCTTCATCAGAGAACAGCAAAGTGTAAGGCATTGGGCACAACTGGACAATTAATTTCATCCAACAAGGAGAATCCTCCATGAACAGGACTATTCTCGATAACGACAGACGCCTAAAGAGTTCAACAGCAAGACTGAAACTTTGCAATTATCTTCAGAGCATCTTCCAAAATAATGATCCATCATATTTCTTCAAGGTTTTTATTAGCACAAATATTAGTCTTCAATTCAATTCAATTCAATTCAGTTACACAACTTAATACTAAGAAACAGCCAAGCACACTGGATATGTTAAAGACTATGCCCTTACAACATCTCAAATGCAAAACCAAAAGCTTATGTTCCCAGAGAGGCCAACTATTACAGCACAGTTTGAACACTGGCATCTATAGAACAGTGTAAAATTGGATAGGACCCTCTGTCCACAAAAAGTAGGACAAAAATCAATATAGACTACTTGTAGCCTAACAATCTATCCTCAGTGGCAAAGAGAAGGAAAATGTCAGAAGTGCAACCAAGTGGCATTTCTTAATAACTATTCAATAATGCTCAGTTTGGGTTCTACCAGGATCACTACTGCAGACCTCATGATCATAGTCCAAACATGAATTATTATACATGATACAGTACAAGAAAATACCTTGGTAAGTTAGAGTCTTAAATCTGAAATGCCAGTTTAGACTGTTCGGTGCAAGAAATGATCATCGTAAAGTAGTCCTACCACCAGGACAGACCCAGAAGAGGTGGCAGCAGAGTGGTATACTTGGACGGAGTTGTCCGTAGAATCAACAGTGGATGCTGAAGTCTATGAAGTCCCATGGCATCAGCCAAACATACCAATGACCATATGTGGTGCTCCCCTGAACTGCATATTGTATACCCATTTGGAGCAAAGAAGATCCTGGCATTAATTTTACTAGGATTTGATCAAAAATTGCCAACATGGTACTGGCAGTCAGGGACAATAAAAGCATACAATGTATTCTGGGTGGGGAATCTAAAATATCCATCAATACGAGTTGCTCGGTAATGATCATTAGTGGCTGTTAGTAGTGTCGAGGACTACAGGACGTAACTGCTGAACTGAATCTGTGGTAGGTGGTAAAAGGAACCAAGTGGGAAAAATATACTTACCTCACCGTCAAATCGGCCTGCATCTTTCCAGGACAGCATCAGTAAGAGTGTTCACTGCACAGTCCTTATGGAGGCAAAATCCCATCTTCACAGTGAGTTATGTTGAGTGGTACTACTAAACAGGATAGATTTCAAACAGCAATTTTGGGGCAGCACGGTGGCGCAGTGGTTAGCACTGCAGCCTCATAGCACCAGGGACCCGGGTTCGATTCCAGTCTCGGGTGACTGTCTGTGTGGAGTTTGCACATTCTCCCTGTGTCTGTGGGGGTTTCCTCCGGGTGCTCTGGTTTCCTTCCACAGTCCAAAGATGTGCAGGCTAGGTGGACTGGCCATGCTAAATTGCCTGTAGTGTTCAGGGGTGTGGGGGTTATAGGGGGATAGGTCTGGGTGGGATGCTTCAAGTTGCAGTGTGGACTTGTTGGGCCGAAGGGCCTGTTTCCACACTGTAGGGAATCCAATCTAATCTAAACTGGGCATCCATGAGACCTTCAGCAGCAGAACTGTACTCAAAAACAAACTACAACTTCATAGCCCAATCTACCACTAAAAGTGAGCCTGCAGGTGAGTATGCCAGACACAGAACAAGGCATCTCTAAAAATGAGGCTTAACGTGAAGCTAAAACACACAGGATTCTTTTACACCCTAACCAGCACTGATAGATAGGGTCATACCCAACAGATTAGATCTTAGCCCTACAGTCCTGCTACATCCAGACAGGAACAATCCTGGACAATTAAACTAACTGGAGGAAGTGGCTCCACAAATATCCCTATCCTCAATGATATGTGAGCCCAAGCACATCAGCAGAAAAGATAAACAAACAGGAGGCTGGAAGAACACAGCAGGCCAGGCAGCATCTGGAGGAAAAGGAGCAGTCAACGTTTCACATATTACTCTTCAGGATTTAAGACAAGACTGAAGCACCTTAAATGACTTCACCCAAAATGTGCTGTGCAGATGATCCACATGACCACACCTGGAGGTCCCCAGGATCACAGATGCCAGACTTTAGCCAGTTTAATACACTCCAACATTCACCGACATTCTGGCAACAGTACCAAAGACTTGTGTTCCCTGCTTCCTTAATCCAATTCCTATTCTAAAAGGAGTAACTGCTCTGAAGAAGTCACATCAAACTCAAAGGATCAACTATTTTTCTCTCTTCACAGATGCTGCCCAACATACTGAGTGACTACCCTACTTAGAATGGGATGTACAGCACAGAAACAGACCCCTGAATTGCAGTGTTATATTTAGAGACATGGAGCTGTACAGCACAGAAACAGACCCTCTGATCCAACTTGTCCATGCTAACCAGATATCCTGAATTAATCTAGTCCCATTTGCCAGCATTTGGGCCACATCCCTCTAAACTGTTCCTATTCATATACCCATCCAGATCCCTTTAAAATGTTCTAATTGCACTAGCCTCCACCACCTCCTCTGGCTATTCATTCCATACTTGAATCACCTTCTGATTGGCAAAAGTTGCTCTGTAGGTCCCTTTTAAATCTTTCCCTTCTCACGTTAAACCTATGCCCTCTAGTTTTGGACACCCCTATCTAGGGGAATAGGGCCTTGACTATTTCACCCTATCAATGCCCCTCACAGTTTACAAACCTCTATAAGAGGTCACCCTCCAATGCTCCAGGGAAAATGGCCCCAGCCTAATCAGCTTCTGCCTATAGCTCAAACCCTCCAACCCTGGCAACATCCTTGTAAATCTTTTCTGAACGGTTTCAAGTTTCACAACATCTTTCCTATAGCAGGGAAGTCAGAACTGAACACAGTAGGTGTTCAAAAGTGGCCAAACCAACATCCTGTACAGCCAGAAAATGGCCTCCCAATTCCTATACTCAAAACACTGACCAATGACTGTTTCCTATATGTAAACTAAGAACCTGTAGTAATGGTGGGTGGGGAAGCAATGACAAATGACAAGTCAAATCAACAACCACATAAATTCATTTAATCTGTTACCAGCTGTCAAACTGCTTCTTCTAATTGTCTTCAGATATATTTTTCTCAGCATCAAATAAATGCAGTTGGAGATGAAGCTTCATTGGAGGCTGCACTAATATTAGCCAGCAGGGTAATGAAATGTCTGCAGAACAACGAGCCAGCTCAGCAAGCCAACCAACCACAACATCCACAACCCCAGCTACAAAACTATTCAAAAGCCTTAGAGACCTACGGGCAAAGTATGCTTAAAGTGACAAAAGTGGGAAAACTACACCAAATGACACAGTGCTACCTGTGAACAACTCTACTTCTTACACCGATGTCTTGGGAACCAGGTGTTACCACGTAGTGAGAGATATAAATCCCACATCAACAACCTACAAGCTCGTAGGACAGCAGGATACAACGGCCACAGGATGGTGAAGATAATCATCAGTGATGCAATCAACTGGTTCCACAGATATGACAGAGAAATTCCGCACTAAAAAAAACAAACTTTATTCCAAGATGCTAACCAACCAGGACTGGACAACTTACCTAGAACAAGGCATTGACATCAGTCAACAGGCTATAAGAGCCAAGAAAAATCAGATCATTCAGGAGAAGCTAGCCAAATTAACCCACCACAAACGACAACAACAGAGCTGCCACCTGGAAAAGAAACTGATAGACACAGAGAAAGCTGTCCTAATTTGTGGATTCAATTACAATTATAGAGATGCCAACAAGACAGAATTTTTGGCCACACTAGAAGCCGCACTGAAAACCAAATGAAGAACCATAACAAGCCAGACAGACAGTGATCCGGACACTGACCAAATTTAAGGGTGTTAACACATCAGAAAGGAAGGCCCTAGATGGATTGAAAAAGGACAAAAAAACATAATACTACTAGCAGACAAAGGAGCACATGACGGCAATCCTAAACAAACGAGACAACTTCCCCAAAGCACAGACACTACTAACTAACGAGAACACGTACCAGCAAGTGCAGATAAACCTGACACCACAACTGGGCGACAAGATACTCAAGACACTAGAAACTCAAACAAACCAGTCAAATCAACAAAAAACAGACTACTTAAAGGAGGAAACCAAGAGGAACTAACACCCTCAAATTCTATGGCCTCCCAAAAGGTACACAAACTGGAAGTACCCCTCAGATCCACAGTCTCCCTGCCAGGCACGCCATCACATAGAATAGCCAAGGAGTTACAAGGAGACTAAAACACCTCAGCAGCAAGTCACCCCACTCAGACCCAGAGTTCCTCAATTCCAAAGGTATAAGAACAGATGACAATAAAAACCACGATTTTGTTTGATGTTACTGCCCTATTCACATCGATAGGCATACCACTAGCAGGAGAAACACTGGCAACATTACTAAAACAAGAACAAGACCCAGGTGACACAATCTCCACAGACAATTCGCTGATGAGGTGCTTTAGTCTCCTTTGTAACTCCTTGGCTATTCTATGTGATGGCGTGCCTAGCAATATGCTGAAGCTACAAGACCAATGCCTCACTACCCACTTTAACAGCCAAATATATGAACAGATGAATGAGACACCCATGGGATCACCCACCACTGGACTAATAGCTGAAGTGGTGATGCAAAAACTCGAAAGCATTGCTCTTCTGCTAGTCCAACCAAAACTATGGATACGATACGTGGATGACACCTTCGTAATTATTAAACGGACCAAACCAGAGGAGACGAATTAATAAACACTCTCCCCACGATCGGATTCACAAAAGGAAGGGGAAAAGAACAAACACCTCCCACTACTGGACGTAGGCTTCATTTAAAGCTGCACTGATGATGTTACCAGCAGGGTAATGAGACGTCTGTGGAATAACAAACTAGCTCGGTGAACCAACCAACCACAACATCCACAATGCAAGCTATAAATCTACTCAAAAGCTTTAAATGAATCTGATTTTTTTCCCCATATTAGAAATTATATTTTGAAATCAAATTTGAGAGAAACCAAGGAACACACCATCATGTTGGATATCATTGACTATAATTACAACTAAAGCATATTGTCTGGCCACAGGTGAGGTCCCAGAGGAGTGCTAAAGTTGTCCCATTATTAAAAAAAGGAGGAAAGGTTACATCAGGAAATTCCAGGCCAGTCAGTCAAACCCTGATAATGGGAATGATGTTATAAAAAATTCTGATGGACAGAACATATCTGTACTTAAGAGACACAGATTAATCAGGGGCAACCAGCATGGATTTGATAACACAAGGTCATGTTTGACAGATTTGGTGGAATTTGTTAGGGAGATAGCCAGGCAGCAGGGTGGCTCAGTAGTTAGACCCAGCTTCGATCCCTGCCTTTGGGGAACTGCGTGTAGAGTTTGCACATTGTCCTCGTGTCTGCATGGGTTTTCTCTGGGTGCTCCAGTTTCCTCCCACACTCCAAAGATGTGCAGGTTGGGTAGATTGGCCATGCTGAATTGTCCAGGGATGTGTAGGCGAGGTGGATTAGTCATGGGAAACAAGCAGGGTTATACAGTAGGGTTCAGGGTTGGATGCTCTTTGGAGGGGCGGTGTGGGCTCGATGGGCCAAATAGCCTGCTTCCATATGCAAGGGATTCTATGAGTGTTGATGAGGGCAATGCATTTGATGTGGTCTAAAAGGTCAGGGTGGAGTTTCAATTGCATGGAAAGTTATAGAAAATGCTAAAGCTTTGGTGGTGGTGGGGGAGGGAATTGCTCAGCAAAGGTTAAAGTTTACAAAACAAATAATAGGACAGGCAGAATGGAAAGGCTCAGGAATCTAACCTCAGGCACAGCAGCTAAAACCTCAACTATGAGGTGGATAGCAGTCAATGCAAGAGTGAGGTGCATATTATATACAAAATAAGGTAACATTAGTTTGCAGCACAGACTGAAATGAGCCGATACAGAGACATATAGATGTAGCTGCAAGGGAATTATCAGGGCTAGGAACTAAATATCCAGAATACATGCCTCATTTGAAAAGGTGGGCAAAGTAGCACCAGTGCCTTGTTAGTAAGAAACCAAAAGTAAATTGATAGCCAAGAGTGATTTGGATGAAGAGATGTAGAATCTGTGTGGATAGAGTTGAGGAGCTGCCAAGGGAGGAAAAAAACCCTGATGGGAGTTACATACAGGCTTCCTGGCAGTAGTCAGGATGTGGGGCAGAAATTAAATCAGGGAGATAGAAAAGGCATCTAAAGAACGGCACTGTTACAATAATCATGGGTGTCATCAATATGCATGTATACTGGGAAAATCAGGTTGGTAGCAGATCTCAAGAAAAAGAATTTGTGGAATGTCTACAAGGTGGATTTTTGGAGCAGCTTATGGTAGAGTCCATTAGCGAACAGACATTTCTAGAGTTGGTGATATGTAACGAGACAGTTTGAATACTGGTTAGAGTCATACAGCACAGGAACAGATCCTTCAGTCCAACTCACCCATGTCAACCAGACATCCTAATCTGATCTAATCCCATTAGGGAGCATTTGGCCCATTGTTTAACTTCCTAACCCCTTTAGTCAGTATCTGTTATCATTTCTGGTATCATTCCCCGCCTCAAAAAAAACTTTGGCATGTGACTTTGTAAACCACCAAACCAAAATCAATTACAACTGCCCTTTCTTTTCCAAAGTTCTGAATATGCTGCTGTTCCCTAACATATATTTATCTTCCCTGAAATCTATGTTTAAACTCCTCCAATCGAGCGTTTTACCACCATATCAAAACAACAATCAAGCTAACAAGTAAAATGCAATGCTTCTGTGGCAAAGATAAATCATTACTCCTCCATGGCTCATCTTTCCAAAACTACCAGCAACGACTGACAGGATTGACAATGGTTTCTCTTCCACACCTCCTTTGTCGTCCATTGTGTGGAGCGCACTCATCTGTTTCCTTCTCTAAAGACGAACTTATGACGCCAAACCCACAATACTGACTGCTCATTTCCACTTGCATTAAAAAAAACTTCAAGACTCCGCCATTACAACCCTCAGCCACGCTTAACTCTAAACTGAATATTAATAAACTTTAAAGTTCTTCCAAAACTCTGGGTCTACAGAACTTGGTGTGATATGGGCATTGTTTATACACAATAACCCACACCAACTGGGTTCTCGTTAATGAAGGAATAGATTTTAAGTTTCTAGTTCATTTTCAAATTCACCTATGGACTCCCTCCCACCCCAGATTAATCTGCTCCAGTCCTACAGTATGGCACAGTGGCTCAGTGGTTAGCACTGCTGCCTCACAACACCAGGGATCTGGGTTCAATTCTGCCCTCCGGCAACTGTCTGTGTGGAGTTTGCACGTTCTCCTTGTGTCAGCATGGGTTTCCTCCCACATTCCAAAAATAGGTGGATTGGCCATGGTGTTCAGGGATGTGTAGGTTGGGTGGGTTACAGAGGGATGGTCTGTGTGGGATGCTGAGGTTTGGTGTGGACTTGTTGGACTGAAGGGCCTGTTTCCACACTGTAGGCATTCTATGAATACTCACATCTATATTCCTCTAATTCTGGTCTCTTACGTAATCCAGATATTAATTGCTTCAACTGCTGGTCAGCAAGGCCCAAAGCTCTGGAACTCCCTAAATCTCCCCGCCTTTTCTCTTCCTTTAAAAGGATCCCAAGTCATTAACCAAACCAGGTCATCTGCCCTCAAACTACCTTCAGCAACTCAACATCATATTTTATCTAATAACGTTCCTGTGAAAAACAGAGACGTGTTACCATGTTTAAAGTGAAATATCGATGCAAATTGTCAGACAACCACCTCAAACACTACCATGTAGAAAGCGAGCAGATACTTGGAAACACCAACTTTGAAGTTGTACATAATTGAACACACATCACAGAGCCTTCATCACCAAAAATCCTGGAATCCCCTACCTACTATGGGAGAACTTGCACTGCACACTTCTGCAATTCAAGACAGAGTTCACCACATGTTTTCAAAGGCAGTTAGGGATGGCCAATTATAGTTAGCCTTTCAGCAGCAGCTAAATCAGTTGAATAAGTTTAAAAAAATGAGAGAGGTAGGACCAAAATGGTGAATGCTTTGCAAGAGGATTGAGAGGTTGTAATTGTGGAAGGGGTGGAAACAATACATTTGAGGAGATCACAAAATTGTCACAGATCAAGTGTTTAAAATGAAGAAATGTTTTCAACCTGCTACCCAGGTTGTACTTTGGATTACCAGTCCAGTGACAATACTACTATTTCACCTTGTGTCCTGATATAATTACACCAGAATTTGAGCAGTTATACCTGAAAATATTTTTCTCATCATCCTTGTACAGAGCCTTTGTTAGACCAAAGTGAGTACTGGAGACTGTTTTGATCGCTACATCAAAACAAGCTGAATGCACCTTCAACGCTTCTCAGTTCTACCTAACTAGAATACGGACCTCAGACGTTTAGTTTGTGGTTTTGTATTATTAAAATGAAATTTAGTGATATTTTTACCTATGCCCCAGGACGTCAAAGTTATTTTCTAAGCCTTCACAATCTTCCTGTCAACATTTACTATCTTATTTATAATGAAGGGTCTTTTTAAAAAAAAATTAAAATCAATTGTGCACAGTTATTATGTTTTCCCATCTTTTGTCACTGTCCTCTTCTGTATCGTATTTCTTTGATGGTCTGTATTTTGAAAAGAATATTACAACATGAATCTGCCTACAATGTGTTCTTGGATTACAGATTTCCATTGTAGAGTTGATCAGATTCTCCTGCAAAGTTGTAGACATATGATTTGAAAGATGGCTGGACAAACCAAGCAACTATTACTGTGAATGAAGTTATTATATAAGAAAAATCTTCTACTAGTTGCTGCCTACTCCTTTTGGTACCCGATTTAGAAACAGTGATACATCTCCAAAAGGGGTACGAACTTTGTGTACAGATATTGAGCGCAAGTTTGGAGCTTAAAAATTCCAGAGTTATAATGGTTTACGTAAATTGCAAACAGTGTGGTTACAGCATTGACGCCTGTGGAATACTTCTATTGCTAGTTTGGAGTAACTAACTTTAATTCATCCCCTTAGTTGTTTTGCAGCTGGCTTTTTAATCTAGTGTGCTTTTTTGAATCTCCAGAAATATTACATCCAATGCATTCACTACCCATTCTGCTACAAGAAAGAATTCAGCAAAGTTAGCCAAACATTATCTTCTCTTTGGTACTCTGCATTAAGCTTAGTTTCTAAAACTTGCCTGTCATTTTGACAGTGGCATTAAGCTAATTAACCCTTCTCAAATTTCCTATATTTCCTAAATTTATTCCATTTCCCATCTAAAATCCCAGAATCACACCTGTATACATGATGCAGTTTACAGACACATCATACAAAAATAACAAAGGGCTACAAGTTTCTTCCACTATTTATTGAATCATGATGAAATGGCCACACTAGAAAAAAACAAAGAAAAACCTAATAGCAGCCATTTTTAGTAGTAACCTGTTATAAAATCTTATAACTGAATTGAGCACACATGTAATGTTACGTACTGATCACACCATCTTCATTTTGTTCAACATCAAGTCAACATCAAGAATACTGTCAACATGCTTGTTACATTAATTGCAGAAGTTTTTTTTAAACTTTAGTGCTATTATTTTAACATCAACCAGTCAGCTATTCACCTCTAAATACACCTAAACAAGAAATAAAAGGAACACTATTAGCTAACTTCATTCCCATTTTTGCTCTTTTTCTTTGGCAGTTGTCTAAGCTTCACTTTGTTCCTATTAACAGAAATATAAACATTACAAACATGTACCAATTCAGACTTATTGTGGTAAAATAGGCAGCTTTGTAAAGCTTTTACTATGCCCTTTGTGAACAATAAAAAGTTGATCATGTGGAATTCACTTGTTTATAGTACGTTCCTCTTTGGGGATGTATAACTGCTTCAAAATCAGGTACCAACAGGAATGGGCAGCAACTAGTGGAAGATTTGTTTATATAAAAACTTCATTCAAAATAATAATTACTTGATTTGTACAGCCATCTTTCAAATCATATGTTTACAACTTTACAGGAGAATCTAATCAACTCTACAATGGAAATCTGTAATCCAGAACACACTGTAGGCAGGTTTATTTTGCATTATTCTTTTCAAAATACAGACCATCACAGGGAAAAATTTCATTGCAATTAATGTAACAAGCATGTTGACAGTATTCTTGATGTTGACTTGATGTTGAACAAAATGAAGATGGTGCGATCAGTACGTAACGCTACACATGTGCTCAATTCAGTTATAAGATTTTATAACAGGTGATTCTGACATTGCCAGATTAAAGCATCACAAATGGTTGTAAATATATAAAGCTCAGGCTATTTCGAAATCTTCAGGTGTCAAGTTCTTAAGCCCCCTGGATCAACCAGAAGTAACATCATTTTACGCGAAGAAGTCTCCACACAGCCAATGACTTTAACAAAGCTGTTGCATAAAACATGCGGACAGATTTCTGTTAGGGGTCTTCAGGGTGGGAGATGAGTGAGAAGATAGTTCAAGAAAAATCAAAAAGTTTAATCCCTTGTATTCTCAAGACACTTTACACCAATATTATGTTTTAATAGCATGGCCAGAGGTCTGACAGTAACTTGTACCTTCACAAATAATTTATATAGTTGTCATTTTGCTGTTCTAGGGTGGATTGCAAGTCTAAATTAAGCTTCACATATGGAAACCACACAATACAGTCCCAGCAATTTAAACCGTCATTTTTCAAGCATTCACATTGTTATTTTGGAATCCACATGTTGCAGATGGTGCAACTTTTATAGATCAATTTTCTTTCAGTTAAGAAATAATCATTGCACATAGCACATGCACAGCAAGTGCTGTAAACTCTGCACCAAAATTGCATAAGATCTGGTCTAGGCACTCAGTCTTCCAGAAGGAACCACCATTAACTCCTTTAAATTCCAAACTACAGAAGAAGAAATTGGGTACTTGTAACCTTTTTACCTTTCTCCAAAAGTAGGCTTAAATTTTCATTTTTCCTGGTACGTATTCCTACATGCCAAAAGACCCTTCCGGGTCAAACACAAAAACTGACTTGCGTGTGAAGAAACTGGACTCTCCTCTCCCCTCCTCTCTCCTTCACCGTCCCCCCCACCCACCACCCCATGGTGGGTGGTTGGTTGCTTGCTGTTTGGGAATTAGTAGCACCAGAAAATACATTAGCATTCTTTGTGCTGTGCTGCAGCCACTTTGGCAAGGACTAAAAAGTATTCACATTTATAGGTCAAGTGCCAAGAAGCTTGAATGCTATGCTTTAAAACAAAGTGTAAGTTACAATAGTGTGCCTAACATTACGTGAATTTCACTTTCCAAGTAGACAGAGGCCGAACTAACAGCATTTTGAAGAGAATGGAGACATTAAAAAAACAAAAAAAACTTATGCTTTCAAATATAAAAAGGTGTCTAGAATTCATTACCTTCATAAACCAGGGGTTTCATCATTTTGGTGACTGCACAAGATCAGACAAGGTAAGCTTTACCAAACTAGAACAGGTGAAGAAAAATGAAATTGATTGAAAACTATCATTATTCTATGTCCTTTTCACTGCAGCACAGTGAAGTAACGAACAAATCACATTTTCCCAGTTCTATTAGTAAAGTTTATCCCTGTAGACAAAGCATATGTTTTCTAAACCACAGCAACCATGCAGCACACACATGCTTAAAGAGACACAAACATGATATTGTCTCACTAACCTTGAGCTGACCTACATATAGGGAAACACAAAAGTCTGAGGAAATCAAAAATAGCAAAAACTTGAGCAAATGCCTAAACAGGGAATACAATGGCTAGAAGAAATCTAGTTTCTCCACTAATCACATAGTGAGCTGTTTTTAAGATCATTTCTTACTCAGGAATATCTGTTGGAAAGTGAAGAAAATTGAATTATCACAAATACATATCCACTATTAAAAAAGTCAAGCCAAGTCTACTCTGTCCACAACCACAACAGTGAAGTTATGTCCACAGTCATGAAACGGTTCATAAATAGGTGATTTACCAAACGACTCAAATTTTATATAGATTGGCTGGGGCACACTTCCAGACCTAATCTCTATTAGTTGACCCCAGCTGGGAGAGAGGTAGGAACACTATTTACCCTAATTATGTTATTTAGTTTTGTTATTTAACATGAGCACTTCTTCCAGTGGACTACAAATCTTTAATGACTGTGAGGGAATCAATCTCCTTAGAATATATGTGCAACAGCAGGTCTATGATGCATAATCTCAGAATTCCAAATGCAGCCCAGGAACAGCCCCCAGAAGTGACCGCAAAGTCTGTGGAACATGAGATACTGGAGTAGGACTTCTGAAAGTGTAATTTGCTATGCAAGTATGTAGGTACAAACCCAACATAACCATTCTAACTGAAAACTTAAGGAAAGCGGAATGACGTAATTATAACAGCAATGGCGCACAGTTATGATTATAATTAGAGGAAAAAGGCATGCTTTCATTACAAGAGGAAAATACTTCTACTTCTAACAGCAGAGTGCAAAATTTATTCAAGTTTTATCACTGTTTCATGCTCCTCTTCCTGCACCCAATCCACCAAACCCTTAACATATTGGCTTTAAGATTAACAGGCTAGAAAAGCTGTAATTGACAAAAATGGAATTACAATGCATTTCCATGGGAAGCTATAAGTTACTGTCTAAATTTCCACATCTTTCAAAAACTAAAATATTTTGTTACATACTAAAACCTTAAGAAGGCCCTATTCACCTGGAAATATAAAAAGTTGAACATCTATATTACAGTAATCTTCAAATACATCTGCCTGCATTTTATATGTACTTTGTTGTCACATGTTTCTCTACAATATGATACTGTTCCCCTTGGGGTATTGCTCCACTGGATGCAGCATTTTGTACTTCTCCCTTGCCTTGGTACCAAGATACGTGCATTCCAATCAATGCTTCATAACCTCCTTTATGAAAAGCTTTCACGTCCGTTTGCATGCACACTTAGTGATTCAGTTACAATTGGAAGGGCAGCCAAACTACGGCATCATTACATTATTTTTGCTTTTGTGTCTTTGTATCAGTGTTAGACCTTTTCTCTTGAATACTGAGTCGCCTCAAAGGCCTCCCAATACCTCAGTACTTCAAGTTTCCAACTCTCTTACTGTTATTCCAGGCTCAGTTTTCTTGTAGGTAAACCTGCAATTCCCCTCCACGGCTACTTTGCTATTCATGAGCCATTAGGCACTCACTGCTGCATCATAAGCCACAACCCCCAACAGTCTTATGCCTCGCTCACCAAATCTCAAACCCAAAGTGCTGGTTAAGGGCTAATCTTTAATCACTCCTGATTATCTCACCCTTTTCCACACACTTAATGGTTTCCTGTCTGGGTTATTCATATGACAACTTTCTAGAACTACCTTCAATAATTTCCACCCTTAGCCTCTACACTAATTCATTGGAGGTGATTTTAACCTCAGCTTGAATCACAGTCTCTCTCCTTCAAATTCACTTTCTTCCTTGACCTCATTCTCCATGCAGATTCCCCAAAGCATATTCACAGTCACACGCTTGACTTTGTCATCTTGTGGTCTTGTTACTCCCATTGTATTGATTTCAGATAAGGCCATCTTTTCTTTGTGCATCTCTCCATCCATACCAAATAAAAATAATTGATTGTATTTGTCATGAAGATTGGGACCATCCGATCAGCTACCTCTAAGCCTTCCCTTCCATCCCCAAGCCTGCCAAGGCCAGTGTTCTCTAGGGATCCTTCCTGCTCTCCTCTAATCTAGATTCCTTTCCTAGTTTGTTTCTCATCTCTCCTTATGCCCTCTTTAACCAAATCTTACCCACAATACCCAACTCCTACTCTTTTGATCCTATTCCCACTATATTTGCAACACCTTGCATTTATCCAAATTAAACTTCATCTGCCATTCCTCAGCCCACTGACGCAGTTGATCAAGATTTCGCTGCATCCCCAAATAATCTTGTTCACTGCCCACTACACAACCACTCTTGATATCATCTTCAAACTTACTAACCATACCCCCTAAACTCTCATCCAAATCATTTATGAAAATGACAAATGACAGTGGACCCAGCATCAACCTCTGTAGCATGGTAGGGTCAGCACAGTGGCTCAGTGGTTAGCACTGCTACCAGGTTCGATTCCACCCTTGGGTGACTGTGTGTGGCATTTGTACGTTCTCCATGTCTATATGGGTTTCCTCCATGTACTCCAGTTTCCTCCCAGAGTCCCAAAGATGGGCAATTTAGCATGGCCAATCAATGCAGCCTGTACAATGTGTTCAGGGATGTGCAGCTTAGGTGGGTTATACTAGGATGGGTCTGGGTGGGATGCTCCAAAGAAAAAAGAAGTCAGTGTGGATTTGTTGGGCCAAACCGCCTGTTTCCACATTGTAGGGATCCTAAGATTCTATGATTAAGGGCCACTAAAAGGTACAGACCACCCAACTTTCATTCTAGGCTAGGTTAGCCCATTTTCTGAAAGATCCATTCTGACGGAGGGTCACTGGACCCGAAACGTTGACTGATGTTGCCAGACCTACTGAGTATTCTTCAGCAATTTATGTTTTCATTTCTGTATGTTTTTCTCTCCTTGAATTTTCACTTATTCTTGTACTTCATTTCCCCTTGCAAAAGCCAACTTACAATTTGTCTTTCCAAATGCTTCCTGCATTGGTATTCTAACTTCAAATTTGTTTTAAAGCGTATAGTCCTTTCTGAATATACAAAATTGCAAGACATTTTAAAGAAAAAAAATAGAATTTATACTTTCCACATTACACTCCATTTGTTATTTGTGTCGTCATCACACTTAGGCTGCAACAAGATGTAGACTGGTTACGTGCAATCCTCAAGCTTAAGTTCCCACCTAGGTTCACATTGTATCTGAGTTTGTTGGCAATGGCATGTCTCTTCATCCAAGTCAATATAGAATGTAAGTAGCTGATGCCCAAACACTGATCCTTGTGGCAGCCTATTCATCACATGCTGACATGAAACTGCGTGGTTTATTCCTACTGTTTCCTACCCATGAACAATCTTTCACTCCCAAAGTATTAACCTCAAATCCACAAGTTCTTGTCCTGTGTAACCTTCTTAAATGCCTTTGGAAATCCAAATATATATCCACTGGTTTTCCTTTATTTACCCTGTGATAGATTTTCAAAACTGAAATTTCTCAAAAAGAATTTCCTTTTCATAACACCACGCTGATTCTGTCTGATCATTCCGTGCTTTTCCAAATGCTTTGTTAAGACTTTAATAATTCCAGATGAACTGGTTTGAAGCTCAATCTTCTCTTTTTTAAAAAAATTGCAGTGTTACATTTAAAAAGTTAGAGCTGTACAGCATAGAAACAGACCCTTCGGTCTAACTCATTCATGCTGACCAAATACCCTAAATTAATCTAGTCCCATTTGCCAGCATTTGGGACATGTCCCTCTAAACCCTTCCTATTCATTGATGCCTTCAAAAAAGTTCTAATTGTACCAGTTTCCATGACTTCCTCTGGCAGCTCATTCCATGCCACCCAGTGAGAATGTTGCCCGTTAAGTCCCTTTTAAATCCTTCCACTCTCACCTTAAACCTACACCCTCTAGTTCATGAACCCCTCCCCGCCCCCCACCCCAGGGAAGAGACCTTGGCTATTTACTCTATCCATGCCCCTTGTGATTTTAAAAGCCTCTGTAAGGTCGCCCCTCAGCGTCCGTCGCTCAAGGGAAAATAGCCCCTGCCTATTCAGCACAAAAACAAAATTGCTGGAAAAGCTCAGCAGGTCTGGCAGCATCTAAGAAGGAGACAGAGTTAACGTTTCAGGTCCGGTGACCCTTCCTCAGAGCCTATTTGGCCTCAGCTTATAGCTTAAGCCCTGGCAACATGATCTCCCAACTCCTACGCCCAATGCACTGACCAATAAAAACAAGCATACCAAGCACATTCTTCACTATCCTGTCTACCGGTCACTTCACTTTCAAGGAACTATGATCTCCAAGGTTTTTGTTCAGCAACACTCCCCAGGACCTTACCATTAAGCATATAAGTCCTGCCTTGATTTACCTTTCCAAAAGGCAACACCTTACATGTACCTAAATTAAACTCCACCAGCCACTCCTCAGCCCATTGTCCCATCTGATCAAGATCCCACTGTACTCAGAGGTAATGTTTGCTGTCCGCTTATACCAATTTCGATCTCATCGGCAAACTTATGAACCATACCTCCTATGATCATTTATATAAATAATTTGGATGCAAAAAGAAGCAGTAGACCCAGCACCAATCTTTGTGACATACTGCAGTTCACAGATTTTCTGCCCGAGAAGCAACCCTCCACCACTACCCTCCACCTCCTACCTTCAAAAGCCAGTTCTATATCCAAATGGCTAGTTCTCCCTGTATTCCATAGGATTTAAACTTGCTAACAAGTCTACTATATAGAATCTTGAACACCTTACTGAAGTCAAAACACACCCACCACTCTGCCTTCAACAACTTGTTAATTTCCAATTCACTGGGACTATTCTAAACCTTTGGACAATCATAACAAGTGCTTCCACCATTTCTGCAGTCCACGTTTTTACAGCCTAAGACACGTCATTGTGTCCTGAGGTTTCATCATTTAAATTCCTCCTGTACATTTTCTCTGATAAAATTAAATCATAATGCTTTTAGCGCCTTTGTTACCTCCTAACTCAGGATGTAATTTGTTCAACATCTGCACCACTTCTGTATTCACCATGATGATGTCTCCCATCTGTCTCCAGGGAGATAGCTAATTTCCTTGTTGTATACTTGCTAAACTTATTCAAAGCATTTTCGCAATCTATTTACATATTCCTGGCTAATTTGCTCATTATATTTTCAAGCTTCATTTCATTCTATTCCACTTTTTTCAAAATCTTTGGTAACTCTGCTGGTTTCTAAATTCCTCCCAATCCTTGGGCCTCTATTTTAAGACCATCATTAACTTCTTTAGGGATACCACACATAGATCTTATTTCAAAAGTTGTTGTTTTCCCAATGGAATGGATTTTAGTCAAGCTATAAACTGTTTCATTAAATATGATACTGTTTGTCACCTAACTTTCAGTCTATTCACTAATTTCTCTAATACGTTTTGGCTATGTTTAAGATTCTTAACTGAGCTGGAGTTTTGGGCACTTAACATGAAATTCAATCAAACTGTCCCTTTGGACCTTTTACTTCAAGACTGTTAACCAGCCCTGCCTGGACACACTAAACAGTATCTAGAATACCTAACCTGTACTGTTTTCCTATTACTTTTCCTGCCCAGGAGCTCTCAAGTGTGTTGGAACTTCATGTTGAATCAAAATTTCCAACTTGTCAGTTATCAAAAACGCTCTTACACCAATCATAAGAGACACACTTGGTGCAAATGATGCCTGGAGGCTCAGAGTGGACTTGATGGGCTGAATGGCCTGCTTCCAAACTGCATGGATTCTATTATTCCAGAAGACAGCACCATCACCTAACTCAATCCCTTCTTAGTATCTAAATTGCAAAGATTGTGCTGCTATCCAGTATTAGATGAACAGAAATGTCTTCCAATTAAATATTGTAAATACTGAAACCTGAGGTCACAGTGACAAATTTGGCTCCTTCACCAATTCTACTCCGTTCCACTGACAATTGCCTGACATTGAACCAAACAGTTTGCAATCCCAGTGTTTTTGGTTTCTGCACGCATCCGTACCATTACTATTTCCAATTCAGTAACGTTACCTGTCACCAATTGATCTCAAATCTTCTGCCACTCAAACTCTCATCCATGCTGCTTTCATTCAGACTGGATCAATCTAAAAGTCTTGGCCAGTCTCCACAGTCTGCACATCCCAAGCTTTATGTTATCCAAAATCGCCCATGTTGCAACTCGCATCAAATGCAGTTTACACACCCTGTCCTCAATAACTTACACTAGTGCCTGATGAAGCAAGATCTTGGTTTCAAAATTCTCATCTTCACTTTTTTATCTCGATTTGGCCTTTTGCCCCTCTCTAATCTCATATAGCCCTACAGCCCTCACATCTGCACTGCTCTAATTATCAATTTTAAATCAGTCTACTAATGCCATGCCTTTAGCTGTCTCAGTTTCAAGGTCTAGAAATCTCTTCCTAAAAGTTTCTTCTCCAATCTATTCCTTAAAAACTTTTTGGCCAAGCTTTTGGGTATCTATACCAGCATCAAAATATGACATTAACCACAGAAAAGTAAAAATGACTTGCAGTTTTATTGTGTTTTGCATGACCACCAGATACTGAAAAGTGCTTTACAGATAATTCAGTACAAATAAAGGGTGATCAAATCTAGGGAACTAAGACAGCCAATTTGTATACAATACTCTTACAAATCTGAAAAGAATTAACCTTCTGATACCAACAATAGCAAATGCTGAGACCTTTTCTACTGCTGCAATTTAAGACTTGGAGCTTAGGATCAGATTTAGGCTAAATGCACTTCCCCAGTACTATCTCACTCTTTAATTCCTGGTACAACTTATTGACAACAGTATAACAACTCAGCCACACCACCTTCCAACCCTCCATCCATTGGTGCTTTGCTGAAGTGACAGTCTCATTATATCACAGCATGTCTCAGTGTAACATATAATCAATGTTCCCACTAAGCAGCACACATTGATTGTCAAGCAGACATACTGACTTCCTGTTCCAGAAACTGATGCTATGTACGAACTTTAGGGGCTTTCAAAGCAGCAGGAAAAATTAAAAGGGAGCACATCCTATTATACAGTTCAACACTTCTATACTTGGAGCTCACCAACACCTTACATGGTAACACAGCAACTAAGCCAACTTGTGAGCAGGGACACTAGCATCCCCTGCATCAGGACAGGATGCACCTCATGGCTCTGGTTGCTTTCTTTAGTGCTCATTCGTGCACAGTCATATGTTCACAGCATATAGTGCATTGT
Source organism: Stegostoma tigrinum (assembly GCF_030684315.1). NCBI lineage: Eukaryota > Metazoa > Chordata > Chondrichthyes > Orectolobiformes > Stegostomatidae > Stegostoma > Stegostoma tigrinum. The sequence goes on along the minus strand of NC_081362.1, from coordinate 25,156,689 downwards.
AAGTTTCTAAACAGCAGCAGTTTGAAGAGGGACAATGCTAAGCATGGAGGTGGGAAGCTATATTACACGGGAGAAAACAACTTCAATGGCCACCTTCAACGGGCTACAATGGATCACAATATTTGACACTGATGTGTGTTTAGGCCTGGGATTTGGGGGGAAAATTAGGAAGATGAAGAGTGAACTGAAATGTTAGGAATGCAGGAAAGCTCAAAGCAGATGAAGTTGACAGGATCAAAGAAGTAAACATTGTGGGGTTGTGTGCGTGTGCGTGTGCGTGTTGTGGAGCGCGACCTAAAAAGGACCCGAAACTCGCCCACTTGAGCACCATCTGGAAAGCCCTCCATCAACTATGGCCACCTTATCTATTTGCAAACTGTGCACAATCAGTGCAAAGGTCAGTAGTAGGGTGATCATGTTAAAGTGACTTGATAAAGAGTCAACGTTGCTTTTGGGTTTCTCACATAATATTAGGATCATCAATCTCCAACTCTTCAAGTTATTTTTGAAACGGATGTCCAACATGACCATCTTGGGTTATCAGCCTCAAAACAGCATGTGGTCTCGATGGTATTAAAAGATTTTTTGGTACTATGATCTTAGCCAATGTCATTACTGAGGAAGACAAATACCAGACTGAAATCTAGTTTGGTAGATCAGATTTGCTTTAACAAGATGGTCCTTCACTGAAGCACAAGCACAAGCACACAATGCTGCAGACTTGGTTTTAACAACGAGAGTTTACTATGCAACTATGATTAAAATCAAAATATACCAAACTGCTCATACTAGCTGAAAAATTTCAAAAAACCTCAGTAAAATATAATCCTAATAATTCCTTTACAGTATTCATACCAAAAAAAGTGTTCCTTTCTCTGCCATACTTAACTATGATTTCAATCCCCAGTCTAAAGAATTTAATAGCCTCTGCCTTGGGTTGGCATACAACTGAACAAGTCATTTGTCAAGCTATGGATATGGCCCCAAGCCAAAACAAAAACAAAAAAAAACCACAAAAAACACACAAACACAACACAAACCATTCTGGAAATTAACTGAAGTCTATTGCACTACACTTCTTGTTCACTCAAACTTACTGGATGAAATCAAAGCCCATAATTCCCAAGCAAGTCTCTCTCACTGATTTTTAAAAGAAGTCAGTTCACTATAGAAATAACAAAAGAACAACTGAAATTTTCAGAACAGGAACAGGTGCTTCGGCTTTCCAAGCCTGCACTGACACATTGCCCATCACAACTAAAACTCCCTATCCTTCTGGGGAACGTATCCCTCTATTCCTATCCTATAGATGTATTTGTCAAGATTCCCTTTAACAGTCATAATAGTATCTGCTTCCACTACCTCCCCCAGCAGCGAGTTCCAGGCACCACCGCTCTGTTTTAAAAACAAACTTGCCTCATACATCCTGTTTAAACCTTGTCCCTTGCACCTTAAGCCCATACCCCCTGGTAACTGACTCTTCTACCTTGGGGGGAAAAAGCTTCTTACTGTCCAATCTGTCCATGCCCTTCATTATCTTGTAGACCACTATCAGGTCGCCCCTCAGTCGTCTTCCCAAGTTTCTCCAACTTCTCACAACTACTGCCTACCATACCAGGCAACATCCTGGTAGATCTTTTCTGAAACTTCTCCAAATCCACCATATCCTTCTGATAATATGGCAAATCAGTACTGAACACAATATTCCAAATGCGGCCTAACTAAGGCACTTAAGATAATAATTAAACCCCTTCACAAACAAAGACTAAAACTTCACACCACTAGTTCAAAAACCAAACCCTAAAACGGATATTAAATAACAATATTTATTTGCTACAATTGTAAGGCAAATTATAACTTTTAAAGATTAGAACCATTTCTTCAGAGGTAAGTGTGTTGGAGGAGATTTGGTAGAGATATTCCAAATCACAAACTATCTGGACAGAGTCAATATGGTGAAACTGATCCTTTCATGGGTAGGAACAAGAAAAGGTTACAGATTTAAACTAAATTGGTAAAATGAGCAAAAAAAAAGTGATACAAGAAAACAACCTCTAACCACTCGCTACATTAAAAGTCTAGAATGCACTCCAGTGTGGTCATACCTGGCAGATTCAATTAAAGAACTCAAATGGAGATTAGGCCTTTACCTGAAAAAGAATGCATGGATCATGGGAAAGGAGTCTGGGAATCAACACTGAAATGGGAATGCAACTTCAATCAAGAGAGAAGCCAAAACAGCATCCTTCTGAACCATAGATAATGGGAACTGCAGATGCTGGAGATTCCAAGATAATAAAATGTGAGGCTGGATGAACACAGCAGGCCAAGCAGCATCTCAGGAGCACAGAAGCTGACGTTTCGGGCCTAGACCCTTCATCAGAGAGGGGGATGGGGGGAGGGAACTGGAATAAATAGGGAGAGAGGGGGAGGCGGACCGAAGATGGAGAGTAAAGAAGATAGGTGGAGAGGGTGTAGGTGGGGAGGTAGGGAGGGGATAGGTCAGTCCAGGGAAGACGGACAGGTCAAGGAGGTGGGATGAGGTTAGTAGGTAGCTGGGGGTGCGGCTTGGGGTGGGAGGAAGGGATGGGTGAGAGGAAGAACCGGTTAGGGAGGCAGAGACAGGTTGGACTGGTTTTGGGATGCAGTGGGTGGGGGGGGGAAGAGCTGGGCTGGTTGTGTGGTGCAGTGGGGGGAGGGGATGAACTGGGCTGGTTTAGGGATGCAGTAGGGGAAGGGGAGATTTTGAAACTGGTGAAGTCCACATTGATACCATATGGCTGCAGGGTTCCCAGGCGGAATATGAGTTGCTGTTCCTGCAACCTTCGGGTGGCATCATTGTGGCAGTGCAGGAGGCCCATGATGAACATGTCATCAAGAGAATGGGAGGGGGAGTGGAAATGGTTTGCGACTGGGAGGTGCAGTTGTTTGTTGCGAACTGAGCGGAGGTGTTCTGCAAAGCAGTCCCCAAGCCTCCGCTTGGTTTCCCCAATGTAGAGGAAGCCGCACCGGGTACAGTGGATGCAGTATACCACATTGGCAGATGTGCAGGTGAACCTCTGCTTAATGTGGAATGTCATCTTGGGGCCTGGGATGGCGGTGAGGGAGGAGGTGTGGGGACAAGTGTAGCATTTCCTGCGGTTGCAGGGGAAGGTGCCGGGTGTGGTGGGGTTAGAGGGCAGTGTGGAGCGAACAAGGGAGTCACGGAGAGAGTGGTCTCTCCGGAAAGCAGACAGGGGAGGGGATGGAAAAATGTCTTGGGTGGTGGGGTCGGATTGTAAATGGCGGAAGTGTCGGAGGATAATGCGTTGTATCCGGAGGTTGGTAGGGTGGTGTGTGAGAACGAGGAGGATCCTCTTTGGGCGGTTGTGGCGGGGGCGGGGTGTGAGGGATGTGTTGCGGGAAATGCGGGAGATGCGGTCAAGGGCGTTCTCGATCACTGTGGGGGGAAAGTTGCGGTCCTTAAAGAACTTGGACATCTGGGATGTGCGGGAGTGGAATGTCTTATCGTGGGAGCAGATGCGGTGGAGGCGGAGGAATTGGGAATAGGGGATGGAATTTTTGCAGGAGGGTGGGTGGGAGGAGGTGTATTCTAGGTAGCTGTGGGAGTCGGTGGGCTTGAAATGGACATCAGTTACAAGCTGGTTGCCTGAGATGGAGACTGAGAGGTCCAGGAAGGTGAGGGATGTGCTGGGAGGCTTGGGGACCGCTTTGCAGAACACCTCCGCTCAGTTCGCAACAAACAACTGCACCTCCCAGTCGCAAACCATTTCCACTCCCCCTCCCATTCTCTTGATGACATGTCCATCATGGGCCTCCTGCACTGCCACAATGATGCCACCCGAAGGTTGCAGGAACAGCAACTCATATTCCGCCTGGGAACCCTGCAGCCATATGGTATCAATGTGGACTTCACCAGTTTCAAAATCTCCCCTTCCCCCACTGCATCCCTCAACCAGCCCAGTTCATCCCCTCCCCCCACTGCACCACACAACCAGCCCAGCTCTTCCCCCCCACCCACTGCATCCCAAAACCAGTCCAACCTGTCTCTGCCTCCCTAACCGGTTCTTCCTCTCACCCATCCCTTCCTCCCACCCCAAGCCGCACCCCCAGCTACCTACTAACCTCATCCCACCTCCTTGACCTGTCCGTCTTCCCTGGACTGACCTATCCCCTCCCTACCTCCCCACCTACACCCTCTCCACCTATCTTCTTTACTCTCCATCTTCGGTCCGCCTCCCCCTCTCTCCCTATTTATTCCAGTTCCCTCCCCCCATCCCCCTCTCTGAAGAAGGGTCTAGGCCCGAAACGTCAGCTTCTGTGCTCCTTGAGATGCTGCTTGGCCTGCTGTGTTCATCCAGCCTCACATTTTATTATCCTTCTGAACCATAACTGATTCTATCCAAAAGAAACTGAAATGATAGTGTTCTATATGCAAGTGATGTCCTGTCCACTGTAGTTCATTAATGTAACACTGCAGAGTTGACATAAGCTTATTTAAAATTCTCAGTTTCTGTTGCTATATAACCATGGTAACTAAGTTAATACGAACAAGTGCAACATTATTTATCTTGAGAAAATGTGTCAACAGCTTTTGCTTTCTCACCCAAATGGTTTACCTAAAACGGATTACTCAGCTGCAACTCAAACATCATAATTGCATTTGACTTTAAAGAGAAACAAAGCAGTAAATTATTTTCAGAATCAATCAACTCAAATGGTCTAAAATTTGTAGCAGCTTTAAAATTTGTTCTAAAATCATCATTCAGAAACAAGTGGGTACTGGTATGTCCTTAAGAATAAAGTGCAGCATTTATTATCTTTAACTCATGAGTGAGAGCTCACGGGCAAGGCATTTGTTTCTATCTCCAAGTGTCTGAAGGTGGTAGTGTTGAACCTGCTTGAATTACTGTCCATCTGACATAGGCATACTCAGGGGTTGTTAGGAAGGGGAGGAAAAAAAGCAACGAAATACAGTCAACCATTGCGACTTTAAATTTACTCATGAGGCGTTGAATTTGCAGCCTGTCCCTAGCTGAGAAGGTGGTGATGAACTGGCTTCCTGAACTGCTAAAATCCATTTCCTGTAGGTTGACTCACAGTGCCCTTGGGTAGGGCATTCCAGGATTTTGGCCCAACAACAATGAAGTAATGGCGAATAACATGGTGTGCAGCTGGATGAACACAACAGGCCAAGCAGCAGAGGAGCAGGAAAGTTTGATGTTTTGGGTTGAGACCTATCTTCAGAAAATCATTTTGGCCAAGACAGCTCATCCATTTGGTACTTCTGGCTATTGACTGTTGAGAATGGTTCAGCCTCTTCCATCATTGAGAATCGGAATATTTGTGGAGAATCTTTGTCTACGGAGTTGTTTAACTGTCCACCACCATTCATGACTGGCCACCATTCATGACTGGATGTGGCAGGACTGCAGAGCGTAGATTGATCTATTGGTTGTGAGATCACTTGGCTCTGTCTATCACTTGCTACGTGAGATGTTTGGCACACAAGCAGACCTTTTGATTGCTTCAGAAGGTTGATACCTCTTAGATTTGCCTGGTGCTGCTCCTGGCATGCCCTCCCATTCTTCGAAGATCAGCGTAAATTCAGTTGAACTTCAAATACCAAGAGTTTGATCTTTCCTTGAAGTGCATCAGGTGGGCTCCGAGTCAGACATGTCGATAATTTCATATCACCAGCTAATATGTTCCCACTTGTGGCATATTTTAAAAGTAGACTGTTTCAAGGGAATGACAACTACAAATCACCAGCAGGAGGTAGCCAATTAGAGTGAAAATTTTACGTGGTCCATAAAGGGCAAATCTCCTACCACTATTCAAATGTCCACCTTCTCTAAAATTGTCCTTTGGGTCCTGCCATCAACATTTACAAGCAAAGACAGGATTGAGACATAGGAACAAATATCCTGCCCCTGAAATGTAACAGTGTAATTAAACTGGATTGTTACAATTAAAAATTATGATTTAAAAGTAAATACATCTGGACAAGTCACCAGGATACACCTGTTTTAACTTTTCCTCCCAAACTGATTTTTTTCTCTTGATGCAGCAAGAATAAAATTAATTTCCTGGGTTTTAAACTACTTCCTACCTTCTAGCAAAGTTTTCTACTCCATTCCATTCTGTTCCACTGCATCTCATCTCTCTTTCCAAGATCTGGCCACACAATAGTTTCTCCCTCAGTTTCAAGTGAATCCGACGTGTATACGTCAGAAACACTGTCAATCTTCCTTTCAAATCTGTTTAAGCAATCTGAGCTCAGTATTCATATTGCTCTGTAATTAGTTTCCCCTTTTAATGCTCAAAACTGACAACTACTTCAATAGGACACATCGTTTCGTTACATCCTTGCCAAATATCAACTCATTTTAAAATTTTTCTTCTCCTAATGCAAATACCAAAGTGAAAGGTGACACTTCATTATTTTAACTTTATCATTTTTGTTTGGAGCTGTAAATTGTGAGCTGTCAGCTGACAGCAAAAGGTGACCCTTCAGAAACAAGTTGATGCTTACACTTAAATGAAAACAAATAGTACAAAACCTGATATTTGTTTGAAGGTAGGTCTGTAAATTAATTGCAGGTTGATTCTCGTTTGAAGAAACTGTATGTTGCAATCCTTCTCCAGAGTTTTGAGTTATGCTCAAACAGATGGCAGGTGTTCGAACGCTAACAGAGCTATTGCTGGGATGTTGATGACATCCAAATTAACAAAGACAAGGACAATGCTAAAAACAAGGAACTAAAGTTTGAACTGTTTTGAACAGTACGTGTTGTCAGAAGGATTGTGGTTGTCAAAGCCACAGAAAGGAGATCAGATTGCTCTCTGGTTATCCTCTCATTATCAACTTATTGAAAGTTCAGAGAATAGAATCCCAGCTGTAAGTATTAGTGAATATTCCTTAGTGCCTACTGGAAGCTACATGCCTTGACCAGTGTCTTCGGAAACCAAAATACAATTCCATATGCCTGAAAAATTATGAATTTTGAAAACTGCTTAAGTGGACTGACTAGTTACAGCTCTTATTTTTCTTTCGATTTAACCTTTCGATGTGTGTCTGGCAGACAGTGAGTGTTGAAAATCCCAACTCATTTCTGATTCCAGTTTAAAATCAAACATTAGATTACCCAATTGTTTATCTCTGCTTTGCTAAACTACTGTATTATATAATAAATAATTAATGTTTTTGTTAAAACTATAAACTTTGTCTTGGTTATTCAAGTCATCTGGTCAGGAATCAGTGGGACTATTTTGAAGGTCAAATATTTTAAATTTCAGTGTTGTGTTTGCAACACAGTAAAATTAGAAAATTTTTGGCCTTCAAGGGAGATCTGACTTGATTTTGATGTCTGTCTCCATATCATACTACAGGGTGAAATCATTCTGCTGGTTCCTGCCAAAAAAGTTTACATGTTATCCTTTTCCATTTCCATTTGTCCAGTCATTTATGCATGGAAAATGTGGACTACTTGCTGCAGACATCTCAAAACCCTGCAGTTATCACCAGTGTTCCCTTCATAAACTTCTGCAAATCCACTGGCAGGTTTGATATAACTACATGAACATCCTCACCTAGGCCAGTGCCCCCCGTATCAAGGCACTGGTCAAGCACCGGTGCCTTTGCAAATGCTTCTCTCCAGTTTCTCCATTCTAGAGCAAATAATTCCAAGTTGAGTGGGAATGCTGCATGTTTAGGGTGGCTTTCAGGGTGTCTTGGTCAGGTTTCTTCTGTTCTCCTATTGATTGCTTACCATTGCAGAGCACAGTAGCGCACTTGTTTAGGGAGTTGTGTGTTGGACACGTGCAAACTGTGGTTGCCAATCTCAGCTGGTTATGCTTGACTTCAGCCTCTATTCTGGGGGTACTGGCCTGGGAGAGGATGTTCACATTGGCAGAATTTTATGAAGGCAGCACTGGTGATAATTCTTGGGATTTGAAGTGTCTGCTGTACATCATTCATGTTTCCTACACATACAAGAGGCTGTGGATCATGGCTGCTCCGTAGACCATGAACTTGGTGTGGAGTTTAACGTCTAGGGCTTCAAACACCATCTTCCTTAGGCAGCTGAAGACCTCAGAGTTGATGGTGGATTTCATCAGCAATGTCTGCTCGCACTGAGAGAAGGCACGGGAAATGATCCACATTGTCAAAGGACTCGTCATGGATTTTGATGGATGGCCTGGGGACAGCATTGCATGGCACGAGTAAGCTGGTAGAGAATTTGTTTTCCAGCTGTTTTGACCAAAGTTCATCCTCTCAAACTTCAGGTGATCCGTCAATAATAGTTTGTAGTTAGGCCTCAGTGTGTACACTTGAAGGCGTTGTTAATGTTATACAGCTTCATTGGTGGTAGCTTTCTCCTAATTGCTACGGTCTGGATTGCTCTTATTTAGTACATTTGCCTCACCAAACTCCTTCAACTTTCCCTAACCTTTCCATGTATTTTAGCTCAGATCCAAAACTTCATTGCAAAATAGTCTGAAGGTATTTTGCTGCATTAAAACATATGAAGTCAAATGTTTATTATTTTAAAAATAACATCATCACACAAGTGGCAGTGGCAAATAAAAAAAATTATGCAAGTATAATTTTTAAAACCAAAACACAGAATATTTCATCTTAGGAAAGAATCTAGTCTGCAAGTTATCTTGTTTCATCAAGACTCCCTTCTCACTTCATGATTGCACTGACTACTTTGTAGTGTACAATTTTACAGGTGCTACTCATTCTCCCAATCATTAACTCATGAATGAGCCTCAACATTAGGTGGGTTGGCTATTCACATTAACAGGGGCTTTAGCTATTTCAGGTCCAAATCTAATCCTACCTTCATTAACTGCTTGAAAAAACATTTTCCTTAATATATAATTCACGGTTTAAAAAAGATACACAGGGAGTATTAAGGAAGAAGGCTAACAGAAGACAATTCCAGAACTTCCAGCAAAGAACTAAAAGCCCAAAAGACTATTAGCTGTCACTTAATACAATGGAATATCTCTTTAGTGCCCAAATAGCTGAGAATTCAAGATCTCCAAGTAGTACAGTGATGAGAACCACCTGTATATCTGACTTATTTGCTATCACTTGTTACTGTAGTTTTTGTGGACAGATGAGCTTTCTCAGCTGCTCTTTTGTTGAATCTCCTTGTTGATGGTGGCCTCTGGAGAAAAGGTGGCTGCCAAGGAATGGGAAATGCTCAAAAGGACCAATGAGGGAATGATCTAAAAGCAACTGGAAGTATGGAAAACTTATGCTGACTGTAGGGCTAAAGATGCACAGTCAAACAAAAAAAAAAACTGTGGATCAGTGATTTTGGGAATGAAAGAAAACTAAAAAAAAAAAATAAAAAGCCAACACTGACTGGTTTAATAGAGGAATATTGCCTACTGCAGGATTAGATGACAGCATACAGTTATGAGGAATCGAAAGCTGGCTAATTATCTCCTACCTAACCCTGGAACAGATTTCCTGCAGAGCCTTAACCATCACGAAGCAGAGATCAGCTAACTAGCTTAGAGAAGATTCTATAAATTGGAAACCATCTTGAATTTGTAAATTGTTGAGCAGTTATGATAAAGGCTCATCTAATCTTTCAGAAAAAGGCTCCATTAGGTAGAACTGTTTATTTTTATTATTTACTTTAACAAAGAATGATAACTATCATCTGCTCAAAATAGCATGCACATGCATTAACATCAAATCTCCACAGTGACATCCAGCAATAAATGAAAAAATTCATGACAGAATCAAAATAAAAGACCTTGTAAGATACTTGCTACTCGGGAAAAAATATAGCGGGTGTATATTTGAACAAAGAGAGGCCAGAGATGAAAATTTGTATATTTGGAAAAATCAGCACCAACTTTAAAATACAAAAGAGAATTTTCACATTGAAGATTTGAAGATTTGGCACAGCAAAAGGTGTTTACATCTCTTTACATCTGACATCATATTTACTATTGACAATTCAAACTCATGCCGAGCCATGCTGCACATTCTTGACAGAAACACAAATCCTCAGGACTTACCTGCAACAATGATAAGTGAGAAAGTAATTAGGGTCAAGGAAGATCCATTGCAGATCAAGTTAGCGATTAACTTAAATAAAGGAAACAGCAGCAAAGCAGCCCAGATCAGCCAGTTTACAAGGACCCATGGTCGTTTTGGTGGTACAATTGGAGTGCCTGGATAAAAGCCTTTTTTGAAGTAGTCCACTTGCAGCAAGTCCTAGAATTAGAAACAGATGGTATATTTTAGTGAAAAATAAACTAAACCAAAAAAGGTTCACCGAAGATATTATTTGTATATTGTGTCTTGGGTTCTTCTGGTCATTTCTATAGTCAGATGACGCATTTATGTGTAAGGGTATTACAACTTGTGCATGAAGTGAGATGGAATCACAACACAAGTATGACAATGTGCAAATGCATTTCGCTGTGCTTTCTTCAGGCTCAAGTTATACAACATACTGGGCTTGACACCATGTTGTTGTTTAAAATTGTGTTTGTATGTCTAATGAACAGAATAAAAAGAAGCCATGAGGAAAATCAGGCTGAATAACACAAACTTGCATTACACAAAAATATTATTTCATACCCAGAATCATATTTCTTTATTGCAGACATTTAGAGTAATTAATGCATTGAAGGTGAGTGTTCCAGCAAACTACAGAACAAACAGTAAAGTTTAGAATTCTTTTTTCCTCTTCAAACATCAGGGACAGTTTCTGGACAGTCCACTGCAGTGTTTACAAAGGTTGATAAATCTAAAATGATCCCAGTATAGTCTAAATAAAACTTAGCAACAACCATACAAGAGTGACAAAAAGCCCAAAAACTCTTTGCAGGAAGCTTAACTGTTAGTCACCTGAAAAGAGACTACTTGCCATCATTTCACATGTGCGTACTGCATTAATGAAACATCAAGATCATTCCATTTTGAAATTATATACAATTAATTTGGTCAATTCCTCATCTCCTTTTGAGAATCCCTAGTATACCCTCTACCATTTTCTACAGCAGAGGGGAAGGAACCGGCAAGCTTCACGTTTTAAAAAAAAATTAATTGCATACTTCTCTTTACATTAAAAAAAGTACTACTAAAGCACGACTTACATTTTTATAATTTACAACCATAACAAGATATTCCAAGATCTTTCAGAAGAGTATCATGAAAGAAAATTTGACTCCCAACCAGAGATTAGGGCAAAACAATCAATTTTGGTCAAAGAGAGTGACTAATCTCCTTCTCTTAAGATGCTCATTAAAACAATAGAGTCTCAAGGCCTTGTCAGCTGAAAGCACAGCCAGTGGTGGAGTATTTAAAAAACAAAGATATTCAGGAAATCAGAACTGTAGGAATATTAATGTCTGAAGGTACGGGAGCTGAAGGACATTAGACAGAGGAACGGGCCTGACCATGGAGTGGTTTGAAAACAAGGATAAGAGCATTAGCATCAAAGCAGCATCTACAAAGAGGAACAGTTAATTATTTGAGTCCAGCGACGTAGCCTACTCTTGGGAAATAAGGCAGGGCAGGTGACTGAGGTGTCAGTGGGGGAGCACTTTGGGGCCAGAGGCCATAATTCTATTAGCTTTAAAATAGTGATGGAAAAGGATAGACCAGATCTAAAAGTTATAGTTCTGAATTGGAGGAAGGCCAATTCTGATGGTACTGGCAAGAACGTTCAAAAGCCGACCGGGGACAGATATCTGTAAGTAAAGGGCAAGGCTTGTACATGTAGGGATGCTGGATGACTAGAGAGAAAAATAGAGGATTTTGTCGAGGAGGAAGCATATGTCAGGTATGGACAGCAGAGATTAAGTGAATACAAGTAGTAGGAGTATTTTACAATACATTAAAGACAAAAAAAGAGTGACCACAGACAGAATAGGGCCACTTAAAGACCAGCAAGGCCATCTATATGTGGAACTGCAAGAGATGGGGAGATGCTAAACAAGTATTTTGCAGTGTTTACAGTGGAGACGAATAAAGAAGACAGAACATGGGGAAATAAATAGCAACAGCTTGAAAAGTGCCCATATCACAAAGGAAGAGGTGCTGAATGTCTTAAAATGCATCAAGATGGATAAGTCCCCAGGACCTAATCAGGTGCACCCTCGAACTCCATGGGAAGCAAGGGAAGAGATTGCTGAGGGCCCCTGCTGAGATTTTTTTTTAAAATCCACAGGTGAAGTGCTGGAAGGCTGGCAGTTGGCTAACATTACATCACCATTCAAGAAAGGTGGTAAGGAAAAGCCAAGAAGTATAGAGCGGTGAGCCTGACATGGGTGGTAGGTAAATTGTAGAAGGGAATCCTGAGGGACAGAATTTACATTTATTTGGAAAGGCAAGGACTGATTAGGGATCGTCAACATGGTTTTGAGCATGGGAAATCGTGTCTAACTAACTTGATTGGGTTTTTTGAAGGAACAAAGAGGATCAATGAGGGCAGAGTAGTGGATGTGATCTATATGGACTTCACTAAGGCATTCAACAAGATTCCTCATAGTACAGATTAGCAACGTTAGATCACATGGAACACAGGGAAAACTAGCTATTTGGATACAGATCTGGCTTGAAGGTAGAAGACAGGAGGGTGGTGGCACAGGTTTTCTTTTCAGACTGGAGGCTGTGACCAACAGTGTGCCACAAGGGCCGGTTGCTGGCTCCACTGCTTTTTGTCATTCATACAAAATGATTTGCATATGAGCATAGGAGGTATGGTTAGTAAGTTTGCAGATGACACTAAAAATTGGTGGTGTAGAGGACAGCAAAGAAAATTACTTCCATGTATAACGGGACCTTGATCAGAAGGGCCAATGGACCAGAGGAGTGGCAGCTGGAGTTTAATTTAGATGCATTCGAGTGCTGCATTTTGGAAAGGCAAATCAGGGAAGGTCTTATACACTTCATGGTAAGTAGAGTCACAGGTAGGTAGGTAGGTTAGTGAATGAGGCACTTGGTATGCCTGCGTTTATTGGTCAGTGCACAGAGTACAGGAGTTGGGAGATAATGTTGCAGCTGTACAGGGTATTCGTTTGGCCACTTTTGGCGTATCACATGCAATTCTGATCTCCCTGCTATAGGGAGGATGTTGTGAAACTAGAAAGGGTTCAGAAAAGATTTGAGGATGTTGCCAGGGTTGGAAGTTTTGAGCTATATGCAGAGGCTGAATAAGTTGGGGATACTTTCCCTGCAGCATCAGCGGCTGAGAGGTGACCTTTTAGAGGTTTGTAAAATCATGAGGGGCATGGATAAGATTAATAAGCATAGTATTTTCCCCAGGGTAAGGGAGTCAAACTAGAGGGCTTTAGGTTTAAGGAGAGAGTGGAAAGATAAAAAAAGGGGACCCAAGGTGCAACTTTGTCCACAGATGGTGGTGCATATATGGAATGAGTTGTCAGAAGCACTGATGGAGGCTGGTACAGTTACATCATTTAAAAGCATCTGTATGGGTATGTGAATAAGTGTTTAGTCGGATATGGGCCAAATGCTGACAAATGGAACTACATTTGTATAGGATATCTGGTTGGCATGGATGAGTTGGACCAAGAAGGTCTGTTTCTGTCTGCATATATCTATGACTCTGTCTTCTTTAGAACTATAACAAAAGTAGGCCATACCTTCCTTCTATCCCAGTGGTTTTCAACATTTTCAGTATAAAAACCTGACACTTCAAGATGATTAATCCCATAGCACACCCATTTTTTTCATGTGACTCCATGGCTCAAGTGACATTTACTTATATGAACAAAGCCACAGTAGGAATGGAGAAACCGAGCAATTGGAGAGGCACTTCAGCAGCCTCCTCACTCCTCTACCCACCATTCATCCAGCCAATTCACACATGCCATCTTGCAGAGATGGCTGTGCCGCCCAGTCACTGAGAAGAAGCTGGGCATTCTGTAGAAAATTTGAGCATGTTACACTGTAAAGACCACATTTTATTTTACTGTAGTTTTGATTGCAGGATGAATGGAGAAAGGACTGTTATAAACAAAAAATTATTGAAAAACGCAAGTCATCTTTACACTGCTGCTTTGCTGGAGAACTGGGAAAGACTGTTGAGATGGGATGGATTCAGATGTGTACGAAGTGAGATTCAGCCAGCAGGGAGTTGCTGATTGGTTTGTGATGTCATGACCAGTTGTGGATGAAGAAAGCCAAATCAACCTGACAATAGCCGTCCAACTGGGTAGCTGAACAGCTTATAGCTATGAATGATACTGACAGAGGCTTTGGGCTGCTACATGGGGAGATAAAAGCCAAAAGAACTAGGGATACAGTAAATCAGAAACAAAAACAGAAGCTATTGGAATAGCTCGGTGTGAAGCTGGATGAACACAGCAGGCCAAGCAGCATCAGAAAAGTTTGATGTTTCGGGTCGAGGCCCTTTTTCTGAAGAAGGGCCTCGACCAGAAACATCAAATTTTCCTGCTCGGCCTGCAGCGTTCATCCAGCTTCACACCATGTTATCGTAGATTCTCCAGTATCTGCAGTTCCTGCTATCTTTGCTGGAATAGCACAGCAGATCTGACAGCATCTGTAAAGAGAAAATCAGAGTTAACGTTTTGGGTCCAGCGGCCCTTCCTCCATTCTGGAGAAGGGTTACTGGACCAGAAACGTTAACTGATTTTTTTTTCCCTTCACAAATGCTGCCAGACCTGCTGAGCTATTCCAGCAACTTCTGTTTTTGTGCATGGGGAGATGGTGTGTCTCTCTCCAGTAAAACACCTAAAGCCTAAAGTAAACCAGTTTATTTTCTCTCACCAGCTGATGAAAACTCTGGTCTTTAACCGAAAGCCAAAACTTAAGTTCATGTACCAACTGCCTGTGCTTCCTGCAAAGTAGTGAAAAGAATCTGGAGAAGGGGTATTGAGAAAAAAAAACAGAAAATCCTGACAAGCAGAGGATCATCTCAAAACCCCAAAACCCTGTGGACTGGGCTACAGAGCCACCCAGTCAGAGGCAAAAAAAAGTCAACAGTTCATAGTCAATTGCCTGTTGTTTTAATATATTTATTTGTAATAAAATGGTAGTTCTTGTTAAGCACGGAAATTTTGTCTGTTTTTCAATAGTTTGGGCCCGACAGCCTAACTAGGAATTTGGTGTACTTTAAAAACTTTACTGATGACTCCAGGAATAGCAGAATTAGATTTCCCCACACGCTATCCCAGTGAGATGTGGCCTGAGTCACCTCAAAATCATTAATATGGATCGCAAATAGCTCAGTCTCAAGCACCAATCCCACGTTCCTTTTGTCTACAATCTGTCAGAGCCAATCCACGTACATTACCTGTGGTCCCACGAGCTCTAAGCTCATGTAAATCTATGTTTTTACATGGTTTTGGAAAGCTACAATTTCTTAAACTGTGATTTCGTTATCAGAATCACGATTGCTTTTCACAGAACAATCTCATATTTCAAGTGTGCCATTGAGAGTAGAGTAGCACTACTTATGCCATATTTGCTAGACTGTATTGCTTTTCATCATACTCACTCGATATCAACTATCATTTGTATAATAGGCCTGAATAATTTAATAACTCAGCCAATAATTTACCATTGGAAAGCTGGTAAAAAAAAAATCAGATGCAGTTAATTTTCTGCATAACACCTTTTTTCAAAATACAAACATATGAAAAGTGTCACAGCATTCCAAACCTTCAGCTCTACACTAAATAAATTTTAAACTGAATAAGCATGTAGCAATTTAAACTGGCCCACAGCAAATCACAATTTCATGTAATTTTAGCAATAATTAAACACTACACAAAAAGGTAGATACATGGACAAGTGTTTGAACTTCAATGTTGTACACTATCATTCCAAGATTAGGAAATTAAAATCCAATAAGAACAGCAAGTAAATAGTAAGGATTCATAATTTAAGTGTTTCATAACTAGAAAGAAATTAGGGCCCCTTAAAGATCAAAGAGATATCAAACATGGACAATCTCAGGAGATGGGAGACATTTAATGAATATTTTGTCAGTTTTTACTGTGGAGAAAGACAGAGGCCAGAAATCTTGGAAAAATCAACACTTATGTTTTGAAAACAGTTCGGACTACCAAAGAGGAGATGCTGGAGGTCTTAGAAAATATAAAAAGGTGGATAAATCTCCGGGACCTGATCTAATGCACCCCAGAACTTTGTGGGAAGTTAGGGAGGAAATTGCAGAGACCCTTGCAGAAATACTTGTATAATGATATATAAATACGAGTGAGGTGCTGAAACACTGGAGAATGACTAATGTTGAGCCTTTAAGGAGGTTGTAAGGAGAAACCTGGCACCTATATACCTGACAGTCCGACTTCAGTGGTGGATAAGTTGTTGGAAATGATTTTGAAAGATATGCATTTAAATGCATTCAGAGAGACAAGGAATGGTTAGGGATTGTCAGCATAGTTTTCCTCGCACAAAACCATGTCAAAAGTTAATTGGGGATAATGGGGACTGCAGATGCTGGAGATTCCAAGATAATAAAATGTGAGGCTGGATGAACACAGCAGGTCAAGCTGTGCTCCTGAGATGCTGCTTGGCCTGCTGTGTTCATCCAGCCTCACATTTTATTATCAAAAGTTAATTGAGTTTCTTTGAGGAAGTAACCAAGATGATTGATCAGGGCAGAGTGGCAGATATTGTTTATTTTGGCTTTAGTGAAGTCTTTGAAAGGATTCCACATGGTAGACTAATTAGTAATTAGTGGGATTCAGGGTGACCTTGACAACTGCTTACAAAATTGGCTTAACCACAGCAGACAGTGATGGTGGTGGGTTGTTTTTCAGACCAGAGGCCGATGACCAGCAGTGTTCCACAGGGTTCGGGCTTGGCCCCTTTTTGTCTGTCATTTATATAAAAATTATATATGTGAGCGTATGCAAAACATGGTTAGTAAGATCATGGAGGACACCAAGATTGAAGGTATAATGGACAGTGGAAAAAGGTTCCTTAAGATTATAGAGATTTTGATCAATTGGATCAATGGATGAAGGCTGGCAGATGGAGTTTAATTTGGATAAGTGCAAGATATTGCATTTTGGTAAAACAAACGAAGGCAAGACGTATACAATTAAAAGTAGGGCTTTGGGTAGTGTTACAGAACAGAGAGACCTAGGGGTTCAGGTACGCAAAACTTCAAAGAATTACATCACATTTGGATAGGATGGTTAAGAACGCATTTAGCATTAATACAAAAATAGACATTAGGTTTTTTTTTGTACAGAGTGGGTTGTATGTATAATGACCTTCCAGTGGAAGTGATGGGTACAGGTACAGTTACAAAGTTTAAAAGAAATTTAGCCGAGTACATGGATGAGGAATGTTTGAACAGATATGGGCCAATAGCAGGCAGGTGGGGCCAACCCAGTTTGGGATTATGGTTGGCATGGACTGGTTGGCCGAAAGATCTGTTTTTGTGCTGTATGACTGGTTAGAAAAAACTGATCTGGCCAGATTTAAAAAACAAAGTTTCCAGTGAAGGTTCGCTACTTTGAGGCTTTCCTATTAAAAGAAATTACTGGAACTAGCTATTAAATGGATGTTGTGATAAACAAATGTTTCCAAACCAAGCTGTGCCACAAAGTGTGCTGCAGACAGAAGGTCACACCACTGTTACCAGCCAAGTGGTATCACCAGGCATCTCACCCTAAATAGTACCCTCATTGCTTGGTGCTATCTGACTTTGACACTGAGCCCTGCCTGGCATACAGCAAAGTCAGGTTTCAGCCAAAGAAATATACCATTAAACTAGAAACACTTTAGGAAAGAAGGTCATCTACCGATCAAGTTATCCAGAACAGATTTAATATTCCTCAACTAAGCTTAATCAGGCAAGACCAGAGTGCTGCGTCAAATTGCGATCATTTATGCACCACCACTGTGTTCAAGGGAAGGAAATCAGAGGACTGTTAACTGGTTTGGAGGTTTAGATTAAAAACGGGAGTCAACCAAAAGGACAGTGCCCCGTAAACTGCAATCAAGTCTCCAACTAACAAAACCCAAGTGCTCCTGGAACTGCCAGATTCAAGTCCCAGTAGATTGACTACAGTGCTGGACAGTCAGTCAGTCAGTACCTTTTTACTTCAGAGCTCGTTGCTGAATTTTGGAACGCTAGAGGGATATCTGAAAAATAATGTGGAATGCCATAAGACCGTTGGAAACCTCAGCCTTCCCCTTGGACCGTAGATAGAGAGAAAATGAAGACACTTGTAAAAAGTTCTGAAAACCAAAAGGCACAAGTTTAAATTAATTTCTAGCAATGCAACCAAAAAGCCAACTTTTCTTGCAGAGAGAACAGTCTGGAGCACAATGTCTGGAAGTCTATTGGAGACAAGTTCATTTGAGATATTCAAGAGAACACTTGGTGTCTGAACAGAAATAATACACGGTCATGCAGAAAAGACAGGAGAATGGCACAAAGTGTTAACACTCATTTGGAGAGTCAGTGTAAACATACTAAACTGAACAGCCGTCCTCAGCTCCATAACAATTCTGAGATTCTGTGACAGGTCACTCACATCTGCTACATAAAAGATGTTCTGCAAGTGAAAACTCAAGTTGACAGGGATTAGAGATAATTCATGGTAAATCCTGTGGTGACTGGGGGAATATCTGAAGGCAAGCATTCAGGAAGAGCATGAAAAAGCAGCTACAGTCAAATAAAAAGGAAAAGAGCACAGCAGTAGGAAGGAAGATGCAAGATGCAGCAAGTACTGCCACTCTTGGCTTGTTCTCTACAGCCACAGACTATTGTTCTTTCCAGAAGTGACATGCATCCCAGGCTGTCCATTGTCTCCCAGGATCAATAAATACCATCTGGGGTTCTTGTGGTGACCCAGGTTTGTAATGGGACAAGAGTGAAAGTGGAAGAGTGAGGAAGGAAGGTGGTGGGAAGAACAAAATGGGAACTTATGACATTATAGAAGTCAGAGCTGTAAGTTTTAAAGCACTTGATACCAAAAGGGAGAGTCTCAGGTTGAGTTTTCTTCTACTCCATTCTAACTGCACCCTGAAGTGGCCCAGCAAGCCATTCAATTGTATTGACAGTGGAAAAAGCATTTAAAACAAAAAACAAGAAGACAGTAATAGAGTCAGACCACCTGACATTGACAAATGCAGTTGAAATGGCAATGGCAAAAGAGACAGTAGGTCTTCCTTAGCAACGCTAGGGTCTGGTGCCAAGATTGGCAGGACTGTCTTAGACTTGTCAAGCACCAGTGTAAGAAATCAGTCACACTCATGGAATGAAATCTTACAGACAATGACCAAGATGACACCATATCCAACCCTGAGCATGTCTTATCACCCTCAAGACAGACCCAGACATGGTATTCTATTGCGTAGAAGTCAGGAGTGTGCTGTCCAGAGATGTCTCAACATTTGATTCCAGGCCAGTGAAGTCTTGTGGCATCAAGTCAAACATATTAAGGAGACCTCGTCCTGAGTACCACGTACCCACCCACTCAACTGATGTATCAGATGTCCATAATGAACACTGCTGGGAGGAAGCAGAGGGTGGCAAGGGCACACGATGTACTTGGTCAGAGATTTCAATGTGCATCGGTAAGAAGTACTCAGCAGCAGAACTATTAACCAAGCTTGCTAAAATGTGGGCAGCACAGCTTTCCTGCTATCATACCTCTCCTGCCCTCTAACCAGCAGAGAGCTTCTTTTGTTCTTTCCTTCCTTTACCCCTTTTCCTACCTTTGTACTTGCTTAACACGTCACAGCTTTTACTTTCAATTATAATTTTAAAGAAGTTAATCTAAGTGAAATTAATTTTACTTGATATGAAAAATATTCAACATTTTAGACTCAATCATACAGCACAGAAACAGATCTTACAGTGCAACTCATCCATGCTGGCCAAGTTTCCCCCAAACTAAACTAATGCCACTTGCCTGTGCTTGGCCCATATTCCTCTAAACCTTTAATAAATTCAGAGAAGTACATGAATAATTAAATATTGTAACTGTCCTACATCTACCACTTCCTCTGGAAGATCAGAGGATGGTTTGTGTGTGGAATGAAAAAATTGCCCCTCAAGCCACTTTTAAATCTCTCATCTCACTAAAAATATGTTCCCTAGTTTTTCCCTGAAGAAGAGTCCCAACCAGAAACATCAACTTTCCTGCTCCGCTCTGATACTGCCTGGCCCACTGTGCTCCTCCAGCTCCACTGTGTTACCCCCCTTAGTTTTGAACTCCACCATTCTAGGGAAAAGATTATTGCTATTCACTTTATCTATGCTCCGTATGATTTTATCAACTTCTAAAAAAAGTCACCCCCTCAACCTCCTACACCCCAGTGAAAAAACTCCCAGCCTATCCAGCCACTCCTTATAAGTCAAGCCCTCCATTCCCAGAAACATCCTGGTAAATCTTTTCTGAACCCTCTCCAATTTAATAAAATTCTTCCTATGTAGGGCAACCAGAACCGTCCACAGTACTCCAAAAGCGGTCTCATCAACATCCTGTTGAATCTCAACATGACATTCTAACTCCCATGCTCAAAAGTCTGAACAATGAAGGCAACATGCTAAATGCCTTGTTGACCACCCTGTCTACCTATGACAACTTCCAAAGAAATATGTACCTGAATATGTCTCTGTCTGAGAATACCATGCAGGGTTCAACTGTTAACTGAAAGCCCTATCCTTATTTGCCATTACCAAAATGCAAAAAACTTTGCATTTATCCCAATTAAACTCCACCTGCCATCCACAGCCGGTTAGTCTAACTGATCAAGATCCCTCTGTAATCTTAGATAATAACCTCCTCCACTGTTGACTGTACTGCCAATTTTAGTCAACCACAAAAAAAAACTTACTAACCATGTATCCTAAATTTTCATCCAAATCATTTACATAATTAACAAACAGCTGACCCAACACTTATCTCTCTGGAACACCATTGATCAAAGGCCTCCAATCCGAAAAAACCACCCTCTACCACCACCCTGTCTCCTACCACAAAAATCAATTTTGTACCAAATTGGCAAACGTTCCCCGAATTCCCACGTGATCTAACTTTATTAATCAGTCTGCCACGTGAAACCTTATCAAATGCTTTACTAAAGTGCACACAGAATACATTGACCACTCTGCCCTCAATCTTTGTGGTTGCATCCTCAAAAAAAAACTCAAGTTTGTGACGCGCAATTTCCCATGCCCAAAAACATATGACAATCACTAATCAGTCCCTGCCTCTCCAAATGCATGCAAATCCTATCTCAGGCTCCCCGCCAACAACATACCCACCCCGGATGTCAGACTTATGAGTCTATAGTTCCCAGGCATCTCCTGACAGCAAGGCACATTAGACACCCCTCTAGTGTCCATGGCTGTTGTTGATGCAAAGATCTCTGGTAGGGACCCCGCAAATTTCTTCCTTGACTTCCAAAAAAATGTTCTGATACACGTGATCAGGCCCTGGAGATTTATCCACCTTTATATTTGTGTGCCTCCAGAACCACCTCTTCTGTAAGATGGACTGTTTTCAGACATCAATATTTATTTCCAAACTTTCAAGCCTCCATGTCTTTCTCCACAGTAAATATGGACATAAAATATTTATTTAGTACCTCTTCCATCTCCTGTGATTCCACACATGGATGACCTCATTGATCTTTAAAAGGGGTCCTATTCTCTCTTTAGTTTCTCTTAAAATGTACTTGTACAATCTTTCTGGATTATCTTTAGCCTTAACAGATAATGTTACCTCATGTCCTCTTTTTTTGCCCTCCTTACAGTATTCCTTACAACCCCTGTAATCCTCAAGCAAGAGTTACTTGACACTGGTTGTCTTTTAATTAACATATGCCTCCTCCTTAGTCTTGACCCGGGCCTCTGTTTATTCATTCATTGTTCCTTACTCTCACCAGCCTTACCCTTCACGCTAAGAGGTACGTAATACCTCTAAACTCTTGTTATCTCATTTGTGAAAGCCTCCCATTTGCCAGTCATTTCTTTACCTGCAAACAGTCTACTGAAGTCAACTTTTGGAAGTTCCTGGCTCATACCATCAAAATTTGCCATACTCTGAGTTTTAACTATAATACAAGGCCTGTCCTTTTCCATCACTATTTTAAAACCATTAGAATTATGATCACTGGTCCCAAAGTGCTCCCCCACTAACACTTCAGTCACTTTCCCCACTTTGTTTGCCAGGGAAAATGAGAAGTTTTGCTTCTTCTCTAATAGGTACAATAAACACATTCAACAAAATTCGTCATTATCCAAGCCCTCAAGGCTATGGAAGTTCTAGTCTATATTTGGAAAGTTAAAATTCCCTATTACAACTCGGTTATTCTTACATAGATCAGAGGTCTCTCTATGTATTTGCTCCTTAGTTTGCCACTGACTATTCGGGTGCCTATGGTACAATCCCATCTAGGTGATTACCCCCTTCTGGAGTTCCACCCATATAACTTCACCAGACGTCTCTCAGAAATATCTTAAGTAGAACAGTAACGTTTTCCCTAATCAAAAATGCCACTCCTCTCCTCTCTTGCCTCCCTACAAGCACCTAAACTCCAGAACACTGTGCTGCCAATCCTGTCCCTCCTTCAGCCATGTTTCTGCAATAGCTATTGTGACCCAGTTCCATATTTCCATATGTGCCCCAAGTTCATCTGCCTTACCTGCAGACGCTTTGCACTGAAACAAATGCAGTTTAATTCTTCAGAGAGTTACCTTGTTCTCGGACTTGGTCTTATCTGCCTTGTCTAAATAACTTGCTCTCTGGCTTTCAAACTATCCCCAGATGTCTCTATTCTCCCTACTTCTTAGGGATCACCCCTCCACCCCTCCACCCCCCCCCCCCCAACTTGCCTCTTCACTAGTTTTAGGCACACAAACAGAATTAGCAAATCTCCCTGCTAGGATATTGCCACCCACACCTCCCTCACCAGACCTTCAGCTCAGGAGAAAGCAAATCTGTTTTGAACAGGTCTCTTCTGCCCAAAAACAGACCCCAAATGATCCAAAAATTTGAATCCTTGCCCACTGCACTGTCTACTCAGCCACTGATTTATCTACCCTAAACTCTTATTCCAACTCTCAGCAGCACATAGCACCAACAGTAATCCATTTTAGATTAGATTCCCTACAGTGTTCTATTTTTTCAAGACATAATATGTGCACAAGTTTGCAGCAAGCAAACCAAAGCAGTCTATTATTTCACTTCTCTTTCGATTGGTAGTTATCAATAACTTAGAAGTTTTTGGTGTCTTAAATCAAACTAGCACCAGTAGGAGGTGGATTCTTGCAGCCTTCCAGAAAACAAGTACTCCCCTGAAGAGTGATCACATGAAACTGTCATGAATAATTCAATTAATATTCTTTTGCCACGAGAAAAGTGAATTCACCTTTTCTTGATATAGTTTATGAAGCCAGGCAGCACACTCATTTTCATCTTCAGGAATGTCTTCCAATGGGATTCGTCTGCAGATTGAAGAGCATCAAAAAATTTTAAGCAATTAAAAAGAGAGACACTCTTACGAGATATATCTATATTCATACTTCATATCTGAAACAATTACTGTCGAGTATCCTTCCATTTATTACCTATAACCTATAAACAAACCAGCTAGTGCAGACAGTTCCAATATAGTTAACAAAAATACACATATGGGCAGAACAGTGGCTCATTTGTCAGCAGTACCAGGGACCAAGGTTCGATTCTACTCTGGAGTGACTTGCCATGTGGGTTTTCTGCAGGAGCTCTGGTTTCCTCCCACAGTCCAGGCATGTGTTGATTGGGTGGAGTGGCTACAGAAAGTGTAGGATTACATGGATAGGGTAGGAGATTCTATCTGGGTGGGATGGTCTTGGGAGGGTCAGTGTGGATTCAATGAGCCAAATGGCTTGCTTCTACACCAAGATTATATTTTAGCAAGGACTAAACCAAAAGACTGGAGTACAGTTTTGAACAGATTTCTTTAAAAAAAAATCAACTCAGATAACCTTGGAACCTAGGAGGACATTTTGGTCAGTTTCAATGGCCTAGCTTTTCTGAATTACCCCATAACAAAAGTCAGCAGCAACAAGCTGACACAAACAAACAGTCAGCGGAGTTGGGGAAAGGCAAAAAAAAACTCTAAATGCATAAGGCGCCACCGCCGGTGAAATCACCAACTCGTTCAGATTAAAAGCAACACAAACACGAACACGAACATCAGTTGATATCTAAGCTCAGCCAGGGAATTGTATTTTATAAGAAAACAAAAGGCCCTCACAAGAATAGACCCCATTCAAACAGTGCTGCATTTAACAAATATTATTTCAATTTGGATTGGGGTGGGGAGTTGGTTGGGAAGAGGAGTGTGGAAATATATGGAGGAAGGACTCACTCCCTTCAGGAGCCCTGACAACCGTCCCTGCCAATCTCACTCACTCACCCAACATCCTGCAATCTAAAATTCTGCATGCCTCCTACTGATACAGGACAACTCGCTATACTATCCCATCACCGCATCCCCCCCCCACCCCCGCCATACCCTGTACCAGCACTAAACTACGTCATCCACATTCACCACCTTCAACCTCTCTATTTCTCAGATGTTTTTTTTAAACTAGTATGACAAGGCTAAGAGAACCAGGATGCTGATAGAGGCATTCATCTCCTCACCACATATAAGGACAGGATTCTGGCACTTGCAAATGAAGGCTGGAACCCTATTGTGGGGAAGCCTAAAAGGTTCTGAGTCCCAGCAACTGGGTACAAAGTTTTAATAAAAACTGAAAGAGCTGTAGATGCTGTAACTCAGGAATTTTAAAAAAAGTAGCTGGAAAAGCAACAGTTCTGAGGAAGAGTCACCAGACCTAAAACATTAACTGATTTTTTTTTTCCACAGACACTGAGCTTTTCCAGCAACTTTGTTTACTGTATAAATTACTGCTTACTCCCATCACCCCCAGAGAATTTAATCT
Source organism: Stegostoma tigrinum (assembly GCF_030684315.1). Classification (NCBI taxonomy): domain Eukaryota; kingdom Metazoa; phylum Chordata; class Chondrichthyes; order Orectolobiformes; family Stegostomatidae; genus Stegostoma; species Stegostoma tigrinum. The sequence goes on along the minus strand of NC_081362.1, from coordinate 25,131,733 downwards.
AACATTTAGTTGTTACATTATCTTTAGTCTTCTGCAGGCACCAGTGAGATATCCACTGCTCTGTGGTCAGAGTCACCCTGCAAAACATGCCCTTCTCCCCCTCAAAAAGATGAAAGCCCAGACGCTCTAGATGAAGCTCTGGCAAGGCTGCCTTCTGAACTCCCCATCAGATACTTACACTCATGTGCCTTATGATTAGAGTTAATAGCATCTGCAAATGGATTTAGAGCTTTGTTTGAGTAACCCCAGGAGCATTTACGGCTAAGGGGCTGAAATGTCCTGACTATGTCCCGCTCAGATGCGGGTATATCTTTCTCAACTGTAACTTGGCATATGACTGAGTGCCAGGTAAGGTGGAGATGGAAGGCACATCTGGAGTGTCCTGAGGGGGGTGATTTAGAAATGTAAGGTTCCTTCTCCAGCTGGATGCCTACCACTGCCTTGTCTACAGAGCTGGTTCGGAAAGAAACATCTCAGGTTGCTGGCATTCAGAGGTTTGCTGGATACCAAGCACGTACTTAGTTCTAGGCTGAAAAAGACCCCGTGGTGTGGGAAATTCAAGATTTCATACAGACACACAAGCAGATACAGAATCAATAGACAGATGTGTTGGGGGCACTGGGCAACCTAACATATGACTGAAGCAACACACTTAAGACCCTGCCACCTCGGGCATGCAAACAGTTGGATGCTTTCATGGCCAGGTTAACAGCTGCTACAGACAGCCAGGTCCAGCACTTAGTGTATTCAACAGACCAATAGAACTCTATTGTAGAGTCATAGCACTGGTGGTCAACACCAAAAGTGACACAGGAAAAGAGGGAATCAGACCTCCACTCCAGGTTCTCCTTCCCCACATGGAGGCAGGCAGTGCCAGTAGGCATCCAGCTAGAGAAGGAACCTTACATTTCTAAATCACCCCCCTCAGGACACTCCAGATGTGCCTTCCATCTCCACCTTACCTGGCACTCAGTCATATGCCAAGTTACAGCTGAGAAAGATATACCCGCATCTGAGCGGGACATAGTCAGGACATTTCAGCCCCTTAGCCGTAAATGCTCCTGGGGTTACTCAAACTAAGCTCTAAATCCAACAGGTTCCACTGTACGCCAGGCAACTTTCATCTCAGCTGTGGAACCCAGAAACATACAGTTTAAAAAGGAACAGAAGACAATAACCTGAGGGCATTCAGATGACATAGGTGAGGCAATAAATTTTCATATTGCTAACTATGATTACTTTACACCATCAGCTGCGAGAGAATCGGTCTAACCACAAACAGCATAACACTGAGTTCATTCATGCTTAGTACATGATATTTCATTGTCAAGTGTGAAGCCACCAGCTCCTGCAGGCAAGGTAATTGCTATTTGTCAACTAAGTTTCATCTTCCCAGACAGGCAACCAGCTACTGCATCATCAGTATCGGTGGAATTAATTTTCCATCCTGTGTGCTATGTTGAGGAATGCTTGGGCAAGGATTGGGACTGCCCACAGTAGGGCAAAGACTCATTTCAGCTTCAGCTTGTGTCTGCAAAATGGTACTGTCCTTTAAAAATGCCTCACACTGTGAGGGAGGGCCTTTGATTTTGATCTGAATGAAGCACTCCACCTCACCCACTCCAGGTGGGATCAGCTATTTCCTTTCCATTACATGTGTTACTTACAGCATGATGAAAAGGTAACAGTGATCACTCCTTGGACAGTGAATCTTAGGCTTAGTTTTTTAAATCTTTGTGAATCCCTAAATGTACACATGTCCTTCATAGTAGTGCTCTTCGTCAAATTCATATGCTTTGCACTTCCCCAAATGCCACCCTCCTAACTAATCTTCACCAGTCCATTATAACCCCCAGCCCTAAGCATATCAAATAAAAATGCCAGTAGCAGTGAGTAGGACACTGGCCATTCATGGAAGACAAAACATGCTGCTTATAGTTAATGACAAGCCCTCATTCCCCCTCTTCAAAATGACCCCTCTTCTTTTCCATACCAAAATCATCCCTAATTTTTTATAGATTCCTTCAGTATTGCGATCCCCTCTTCATCTGAGGATTCCAATTCCAGTCCCCACAATTGAATTTCCTAGCATCTCTCCCAAAGCACTGGCTCCATCCTGATTTTTAATTAGAAGACCCCTAGGGCTGATCATGGCCTAGCCACAAGTGACTTAGCTAGGTAGCCCTGAACAATGAGCAATCAGATTAACTGATATTTGTACAGCGCTCAGTGGGGCTAGCACACCTCAGACAGGTTATGCTAGATCCAGTAACCCACTCCCTGGCCAAGGGGTACAGACTTACTGAGCATCCCAAGGACTGATATCAGAAGGTACCTGTGACTTATTGTGCCAGGACACCAACCAAAGGGCATCCCAATTGAGTTATGAATATTTAAACAAAGAACAGCAGCAACTTCAAGCCTACTCCATCATTCATCAAGATCACAGCTGCACTGGTTTTAACCTCAACTCGACATTCCTGCATACCAGAATAATCTTTCATCCCCTTGGTTATGAAGTACCTCTCTCAGTGGAAGGCTCTCAATCCTCAAAATTAAAAAAATGCTTCCTCCTCAGTTTTAAACTGCCACTCCCTTACTTTTAAAGCTATGACCCCTAGTTCTTTATTCACCCACACGAAGAAACATCTTTTCACATCCACCCAGTCACATCCCCTCAGAATCTTGTTTCAGTCAAATCACCTGACTAAATTTGTCAGGAAACAGGCCTAGCTTGTGTAGCGTTTCATCATACTTGGCATTCATACTTTGCTCAGATTGGTCTGAGGTCTACTCCCTTTAGACTTTCAGGCAATGCCACTTTGTTGATGCACAAGTGACGGTGTTCTGCCCATGCAAGGTTAGCATAGCCCTTTGGATATTTTGCAAAATATCCACTCTCTTGAGGCTGGTAGATTCAGGTACAGTTAGAATTAGAAGACATGAATAGGAAAGATTGGGAGGGGTACAGGCCAAGTGCAGCCAGATATTACTGGTTTAGTTTAGGAACATGGTCACCAGGACTTGTTAGACCAAAAGGGTCTGTTTCAATGTTTAATAACTACGACTGTTGTCAAGTATGACAAACTGCTCGATTTTGTCTGCACTAAATTGCAGGAGAAGTCAGAAGTATGGTTAGCCTTTAGGGCACAGCTGAGGGGCAAAGTGCAGAACAGGACAGAAGAAATACAGTGTAAATTCACTGGCGGTATGCCAGATGCCAGCTTATGTGGATATGGGTGTGCCCCAAGATGTGGGTGCTGGGCGTTCAAGATATAGGCCCAGAGTCTTTACAAACTGCTGCGACTATCATGTTGGGAGCACGCAATCTTGTGTCCATCTAGTGATTGGGAGGATGGGAGCCTACATATCAAATAAGGCAAGATTAGGTTGCAAGAAGCATGTCTCAATCTCCAGGACTTGTTTGACATTGATCTCAACCAAGGCCTCATTCAACATTGGATCATAGAATCCCTGTGGTATGGAAGCAGGCCATTTGGCTCATTGATTCACACCAACCCTCCAAAGAGCACCCCAATCTACTGTAGCCTTGTAACCTGGCATTTTCCTATGGCCAATCCACCTAATCTGCACCTAAACCGACTGCACATTGATGGAGGCCTGGTAGCTCAAACACAAATTTACCTTTCTGGGAAGAAAAAACACTGATTGCAAACTGCAGGAAAGGAAGTTGGAGTTTCATTTTATTCCTATTTATCCTTGCTTCTGTTATCTGTATTGCAGACAAGACTCTCAGCCAGCACAAGGGAATCAAAATCTGGGTGCTGAGGAATGAGGCAATTACAATTGAATAGGAGACACATGCACAGGAGGCAAGGGACATAATGTTTATTTAAATTTACACTTTTCATCTGTTATCCCAAAAGATGTTGATACAATGGTCAAGAAGTGTTAGTGCTTAATAATTCATTAGAACCAGATAAGCTAAAGCAAGAAAACTGAAGGAAGAGTGCATAGGAATTAGAGGTGCACTGACCGTAGATTTCCAGTCTTCGTCAGGCTTGTGGATGATACCAGTGAGGAACGTAGAATTAGAAACATTACATTGCTATTTGGACAAAGGGCTAAAAGACAAGATCGGCAACTATTAGCCTGTCAATTTAATGTGCAAGGCAAAGCTTCTGAAACTATTAATTTTGGTTTGAATTATTGTCACTCCAGGATTTATGGATTAATTTTTAAAAGATAGCAGGGATTTGTTCAGGGTAAAAAAAAACTTGTTTAGCTAATTCACTTGAGTTTTTGGAAGAGGTAACCAAAAAGGCTGGTGTAAACATAGCTGGTGATATGGATAAATAAAGCTCCAAAAAGAATTTAATACAGAGTAACATAACAGACTTGTCATGGCTCATGCAGTACGAGGGACAACAGTCCCATGGATATTAAAAAAAAAGGCCTAGTGACAGGAAACAGTAGTGGCGATTAACACCTACAAACATAATACACTGATGAAACTCAGCAGATCTCACAGCACTTGTGGAGAAAGAAACAAAAAGGTTAATATTTCGAGTCGAATCCAGTAGGACTTCTTCAAAACTGGCTATTTAAACAAGAGAGTAATATTTGCAATTCATTTATACCACTTAAGTCAGGAAGAGAGTGATTATGCTGAGTATTGGATCCCGGTAACGAGGATATTGAAAGTAGTTACTGAACCAGAAAGGTCAAAGACTCCTGTTTGGGACCCATTGGACTATTTGCCCCCGCCTTATAATCCGGGGCATGCAAATGGGGAAAATGACATGCATGTGCCCCAGGTTGGGGAACCCCTACCGACCAACAGACCACATACGGAGGGGGACCCAGGCGAGCAGATCTCGTCAGAAGGGGAGGGAGAGCCTCAAGGGGAAACACTACGGGAATCGGGTAGAAAAAGGAGAGATGAAGTGCAGATACTGAAAGATGGTTTACTCTCTTATCCAATGGAGAGGCGGAGTGAGGAGACAGAACCAAACCCACAGATGTTTCCCCTCCGAGAGGTGCCGATGGGGAACGGGAACTTGGGGTTCATTAGTGTTCCCCTTACGAACATGGAGGTCAGAAATTTTAGAAAGGAAATGAAGGTGCTTTTGGAAGACGCGTTGGGTTTGGTGGAACAGCTTGACCAGTTTTTAGGGCCCAACATTTACACTTGGGACGAGATGCAAGCTATATTAGGGACCCTGTTCACTGCTGAAGAAAGACAGATGATTCGCCAGGTGGGAATGCATATTTGGGAGAGGGAGCACCCACCACAGGTCGGAGGAGGAGTAGTAGCCGCCGAGGCCAAATTCCCAGGGGTGCAACCGAATTGGGATAAACAACAGGAGGAAGGGAGGCGGAATATGCGAGACCTCAGCGAACTAGGAATAAAAGGGAATAGAGGAGGCCTGCAGATACCACCGCTTCGTATAAACCCTGAAGGAAGGATGTGGTCCAGTACGAGTCAGACAATATCCCATATCGATAGAGGGGCGGAAGGGGCTCCAATCAGTTATTGAAAATCTCTTGCGAGATGGACTGATAGAAGGACGCATGTCTCCCTATAACACCCCGGTCCTACCAGTGCGGAAGGCCGATGGGACGCTCCGCCTCGTCCAAGATCTCCGAGAATTAAATAAAATTGTCCAGACTCGACATCCGGTTGTCCCGAATCCTTACACCATCCTCAATCGGATTCCTCCCAATCATGAATGGTTCAGCGTGGTTGATCTGAAAGACGCTTTTTGGAGTTGCTGCTTGCCGAAGGGAGTCAGGATCTGTTTGCCTTCGAATGGGAGGACCCCCAGTCCGGGAGGAAGCAACAGTACCGGTGGACAGTTCTTCCCCAAGGATTCACTGAATCCCCTAACCTGTTTGGCCAAGTCTTAGAGCAGGTATTAGAGGAATACCATGGGGACCTGGGTACCCAACTGATACAATATGTGAGTGATCTTCTAGTCTCAGGAGAAAGAGAAAGAGAAAGAGAAAGAGAAAGAGAAGTGCGAAGTTATTAAACTTCCTTGGAAGGAAGGGGTTGAGAGAGTGTCTAAGAACAAGCTGCAATTTGGTCGAGCAGGAGGTGAAGTACCTGGGTCATTTAATCAGACAAGGGAAGCGAAGAATAGGTCCTGAAAGAATTGCTGGAATTACTAGTATGCCCCTACCGAAGAGTCAGACAGAAATTAGAAGGTTCCTAGGGCTCATTGGGTACTGTAGATTGTGGATCGACGAATACGCCCGACGAGTCAGGTTTTTGTATGACAAACTAGGAGGAGAAGATGAGAAGATAACATGGACTCCGCAGGAGCAACAAAAGTTCACTTGTTTAAAAAAACAGCCTGGTAAACGCTCTGGTTCTGGCTCTACCCTTGGTCAATCAACCCTCCCACTTGTTCGTAAATGCCGAGAACAGGGTAGCCTTGGGAGTGCTAACTCAGAAGCGAGGAGGGCAACGGCACCCCATGGCTTTCCTCTAAGGTCCTGGATCCAGTATCCCATGGTTGGCCGGTGTGCATTCAAGCAATTGCAGCCACGGCCATCCTGGTTGGAGGTAAGTCGGAACCTTACTTTTGGAGGAAACCTGGTGGTGTCCACCCCCCACGCTATTAAAACGATTTTGACCCAAAAATCTCATCGATGGCTGACGGATTCCAGAATATTGAGGTATGAGGCTATTCTGATGGAAAAGGACGATCTAACTATAGTCACGGACAAAAGCTTAAATCCTTCCCAGTTCTTATATCTGCCCGGGGGAAGTGAGCAGTCCGGGGACCCGGAACATGACTGCAGTGAGGTAATCGAGTTACAAACAAAAAGCAGGGAGGACCTGGAGGAGGAACTCCTTGCAGAGGGGTGTAGGTGGTTCATAGATGGGTCATCCGGTTGCATTGATGGCAAAAGATACAGTGGATACGCCATCATCGACGGGACCACGGGAACTGAAGTAGAGTCCGGGAAACTGCCTGGAGGTTGGTCTGCCCAATCTTGTGAATTGTATGCTCTGATGAGAGCGTTGGAATTATTGGAGGATCAAGAAGGTACTGTATATACTGATTCAAAGTGTGTGTTTCGAGTGGTACATACCTTTGGGAAGATCTGGAAGGAACGAGGACTGATTTCAGCATGAGGGAAAGAATTGGCTCATGAGCAACTTATTGAGAAAATCCTAGAAGCCCTGTTGAAACCTGAAAAGATAGCGGTAGTCCATATTCCGGGACATCAGAAGGGGAAACAGACTTGCAGATGAGGTGGCAAGGCAAGCCGCCCAATCCGGGACCATGTGCATGATGACCCTTATTACTCTGAGGGAAGGGGTAAAGAAGGTGCCGGTGTTCTCGGAGTTCGATGAAGGGAGAATGGAGGAACTGGGAGCCAGAAAGGCGAACGATGGGAGGTGGTGGCTCCCTGATGGGAGACAGTTGTTGAACAAAGAAAATACCAGAACACTGTTGGGGAAGTCACGCTCCCAGTCACGTTGGGGTACCCAAGCGTTATGTGATGCTCTCTTGCAGGTGTATACCTGTAGGGGAATTTTCACCCTGGCAAAGCACACAGTCTCCCGGTGTATAATTTATCAGAAGATAAATAAGAAAGGTGATGAGAGCCACACCGGAGGCAGGGGGGGGGGGGGGGGGGGACACCGTTGGCGATTCGGCCATTCCAAAGCGGATTTTACTGAGCTTCCTAGAGTTCAGAGACAGAAGTACCTGTTGATGATAGTTGATCATTTTACCCGGTGGGTGGAAGCCTTTCCCACCGCCAGTACCACATCCCAGGTAGTGGCCAAGATTCTCTTGGAACAAGTGATTCCCAGGTATGGAATCGTAGAGTCACTGGACTCGTATCGGGGGACACATTTTGCATCCAAAACACGCACTAATTTGTAACGCTTTAGGGATAAAATTGAAGTTACATGCACCATGGCACCCAGAGCGCTCAGGAATGGTTGAATGAATGAATGCCACTCTAAAGACTCAGATAACAAAACTGATGGAGGAGACGAAGCTTCCCTAGACTAAGTGCTTGCCAATAGCCCTGCTCAGGATCCGTACCACCTCACGTAGAGACGTAGGGGTATCCCCATATGAAATGCTTTTCGGTCTCCCATACATGGGAAAGGTAGAAGGGGTCCCTACTGTTGAGGGCAATGATATATTTCTCAGGAAGTATTTGCTGGCAGTCTCTCGTTTCCTTACGGAATTAAAGACCAAAGGGTTATTGGCGCAGAGTCCTCCTCTCGATTTTACTATTCACTCGGTCAAGGCGGGAGACTGGGTTCTGGTTAAGTCGTGGAAGCAAGAGAAACTCCAGCTGCAGGTCCATACCTGGTGCTGTTGACCACAGAGACAGCAGTACGGATGAAAGGAAAATGGTGGGCGCATGCGGCCCGGATAAAGGAACCAGTGGGTCCACCAGCAGAGGACGAGTGGAAGTGCGGGGGGGGGGGGGGGGGGGGGGGTAACCCGTTGACGTTAAAACTGAGAAAGATGATAAGATGAGGGGTTTACTCTATACTGTTATTAAGATATTGGCTTTTGTTGCTTGCGGGGGGGGGGGGGGGGGGGGGAAGAATCATTTTACTGCTTTATGTCAAAACTATGCCAGACTAATGGGACGCACTAACTGCTGGGTACGTGCAGCGATTCCACATCATGGGGAGTCCGGGATACCTCTCACTGTTGTACCCCTAACCCGTCAGGAAGTCAGTGAAGTCCAACGGTTCGACTCCAATTCAAATGATACCAGTGGACATTCTGATGGTGACTATAGTTTTAAAGGCTGGTTTCTTCAGCCTGCCCCGCGGACTGGGCGAAGAGATCAAAGGGATAGGTGTCACACCACCTCAGGGTGCAGTTAACTCGACATGTTTCTGTAACCACAATCACAGTGCCCCTTACCAGTTAGGTAACTCATCTTGCAGCACCATTGATCAGGCGACCCACACTTCCCTGCCTCCCATCTTAAATGGGATGCATTGGGAATGCGGCACGAAGGCCTATCCATATATACCCGGGGACAGGCGCGAACTTCGTGGAGTCATGTGTATAGGAGAAGGCAACGCCAGTAACTGCAAGGGATGGGATGCAACTTTACCCCAATATCAGAAGGGCTGGAGTGGCTGTCGTTACCTCGCCTATTTAGTTCCCCATATAAGAATGCTGAAAAAGGCCCCACAGCGGGTGGAAGGGAAAACGTGTTCCCCGGGAAGTAACTGAGGGAGATCGTCTCCTCTGGACCCTGTTACCCATGTATGGGACCGCCCGATCAGGGAGGGAGATACAGAAGCTGGCGGCCTCTCTGGAGGAGTTGGCCAACGACACTGCTGATGCGTTAGCCGATACTCAATCCCAGGTGGAGGCCATAACCACTGAGATGATTGCCACTAGGCTAATGGCTCTTCAAAACCAGATGGCTCTAGACTTTGCTCTAGCCGAAAAGGGTGGTACCTGTGCCCTAATTGGGGTAGAATGTTGTACATACATACCGGATGCCTCCCCCAGTATTACTGATATCTCCCAGCACATGCGAGACCAGATCGCCAAAATAAGGGAAGCCGGTAACAGGTACCGGAACGAAAAAAGATGGGAATGGGGAAATTGGGGATTGACTGGTTGGGGAAGTTGGCTGGTCAATTTGGTCATTTATGGATTGCTGATACTAGTGGGTCTGGTGGTGGGGCTCAATGTCCTGAAATGTGTATTGAGCCGATTGATGACATCCCTTGAAGAGGGGACCCAGGTTCACCGCCAAAGGCTTCTGCAATCGGAGGATAGTGCGCAACAGAGAGAGATTCAGAGGATGCTCCGGTGGTTCGAGGGACGGGATCCCAAGGTGCAGTTTAATCATAATGCGTAGCAAAAGAAAAAGGGTGGATTGCGAGAGATAAGGACAAGTTGATTAAACTGCAGAAATAAGGGAACTAGGATGTGAAGACAGTGCAGATGGTGGTCTACAAGATACAATTAGAACTGGATGAAACTAGTTCTGAACCACTGATAGACACCTAGTGGGTAAAAAGGTTAAAAGTGGGCAATGGAAATAGCTAAAGAGCACGCTTAATAGACTAATGCATATTAATTCTCACGCCCATGCTGATGAAAAGATGTAATTAGCATAACATACAATATATGGAGTACAGAGAACGTGAACCCTGGAGGCATTGATTGGAAGGAGCCACCGGGGGAGGGACCAGCTGAACAAAAGAAAGTATAAAAAAACAAGACGTTGAACCGTCGGTGTGTCTCTCGCCTCACGGAGGCACCCGATTCTGCAGACTCATAATAAATTTTGAGTTACTTGTTTCCAAAACTTTGTCTCTGTGGAATTTGTGATTGTGAGCATGTGAATCTCACAAAGGCAAACGTTTCGTTCCTCCCAGTGGAGTTGTGACCTGCAATGCAATTCTATCAATTTAACATTTTAATGAGGTTGCTGGCCAATTACTCTCTCAAGCTTTAACACTGGGTGTTCAGGAATGCCCAGGTCTCAGTAAAACTGATGGCTGAAGGGACAAGGATTGTTAGATGGAACAGATGAGTTTTTTTTCCAGCACTGGTTGCAATAGCACACATAGCAAGACTTTCCTGCAGCATATCATCTTATCTCATTAACCTCTACATCACCACTCCCCTCTTTAAAATCATTTTTTCCACATCTTCCCCCAGAAGAAAATAATGAAGCCAGGATTTTTACAAAATACAAGATAAAGCATGTGAGCCAATCACATACACTCCAGCACCTTACCGGACATATAGATCTGCATGGTATTTTTTTCCATGTAAAGTTCCTAGCAGTGTTGGGTTTTCACCATTTCTGAAATTGAGTGTAGCATCATACACAGCTGGAACTGGGAGAAATCATTTAGATTGTGAGCATCACGATATAATCAAATTATAATGCATTTTATAACTAGGTTATGATCAAGTAAAACCAGTAATAACTACAGGTCTCAAAAGTAGTAAAAGAAAAAACACAAGTTAAGTTTTAAAAAACCCCACATATTTGATATATAGAGGGCTCATCATGCTGGAGATAAAAATCTGATCTTTTACTTTAGGGGAATTGCGAGATAGGGTATTTCCCAACATCAAGATTCTGCTGCTGAGTGGTGTGGCGATGCCAAGCTGGAATTTTCTCCAGCAGGTCCAAAGCTGCGAAAGAAGCCACATGACCTTCGTTTATCTTAACTGCTCATAAAATTTACTAATACAAACAAGCTCACAGCCCCCTTGACAGACATGTCAACCTTGGTCAACCCAACTTCAGATAGTGGAGATTCTGAAATGTCCGCTTCTACAACACAGCTCACAATGTTAAAACAGCTGGTGTGCTGGTATTTCAAATTCTTACAGACAGGAATGGTAGCAGTAATTCTGGAATTGGGTTCCACACATGACTTTTTAAGTGATCACATGGCACCAGTTGGCCCCCATGTTACGTCAGGCAAATCCAGCTGAATGACTCAAGGAGAATGAAGGGCTATGTTATAATTAGGATTTTTTTTGGTTTTGAGGCGATGACATGTCTTCTGATTGTCGCATAAAGTATCTTTAATGTTTCCACAATGCATTTTCAAAGGTTGCAGCAAAATATCTGAGGCTAATTTTCATTCAACCACGCAGCATAGGAGCAGTCAATGTTGGCAAGCCAGTCTGCATGTCTTGCAAGAAGTCAGTTAGAAGTTTGTAGATAGATACTTCACCATTTCAACAGCAAGTTTCATATACAATCTTAACAACTGCTTGGCCCCCTTACCTACATTCCTTAGACATTGTACAGTCAGTGCAAAGCCTTTTGTTCGAGGGAGTAGGTGATACTTTAGTTTAGGTAAGCCTTTGGCTTCAGCTACCTGCATGCTGATCTTGTGTTTTTTCTCAGTAAATCGTGTTCCTTCACAGTGTATAAGAAACTGCAAGTCAGAGAAGATATCAAAGGCAGTATGAAGTCATTTAAGGCTCAACATTCTTATAGAAACATCTGTTGAAGACTATGCTGATCATCTGATCACAAACTGACTGCAAAAATCAGGCACTGCATTCATTTTCTTTTCACAGAAAGAAAATTAACCAGTGCTTCACTTCCAATGCTGTGACCTTCAAGTGGTCCCTTACAAAGTATAACACTAAGACACCATTTAGGCAGTAAAGTGAAGCATTAAGTTCAGCCATTAAATTTGAGACTATTGCATTAAAGAAATAACTGGAGTGCATCCATTCAACCTTCATGGTCAGTAGAGAGCCTTTAAAAAAAAGGGCACTGTAGTTGCAGAGTTTGCTCTGGACAGTCTTTTCATACAGATAGATACATGTAAAAGAATAACAATGTGGCAGCTCAAATTTTATGAATAATAAAAGAAAGATTTGCATATGCTGGAGTTATGAAAAAGTCAGAAATTGCAGGAGAAATTCAGTGGGTGTGGCAACATCAGGAGAAGAAAGCCGAGCTAACATTTTCAGTCCAAAACCATAAAGAAGAGACACCAGATTCGAAACACTAACTCTGCTTTTTCTTTATTGGAGACAGGACAAGGGCAGATAATCAAACTTCCTCCCAAGAACCACGTTAACAATTTAGCATCTTAAATGCTGCTGGCAGCCTCAGATTTAAGAATCTGCTAGGGTTTTTCAAGCTTTAGTGAAAGAGGACAAGGCAGTGACATCGAAGGTGGAGAGGCACAGGCTGAGGCCGTAGCTGAGAACAAGGGCTTCCAGCTGACTTCCTTTAATCGTCCCCGTTAGGATGTGCCTTACCCTGACACACACCAAGCAGGTTTCACATTAAAACCAGACCTACAATTTGACACCAATGCACAATGACCAGAAGTTTGCAAGGTCAGAGAGGTAGGTAGTCAGGAGCAGCTTAAAAAAGTGGGGAAAGAGGTAGTGTACTGTACTGTCGTTCAGTTTAATTCAAGGAGGAACTGCAGCACTTAAGGCTGAAGCCTGGGGAGGTGTTGGGGTGGATGAGGTGGTAGTGGTAGGAAGCACACAAGGGCAAAAGAAGGGGTAAAGTTCATGGAGGGTACATTAAACAAGGGCCATACTTTTAAAACATTATAAAAACTGCATCTTTTATTTTTGATTTGGGACTGAATTGGGGGAGAAGGACTCTTTCACAAGTAAAAGGACTCAGGAAAGAATTGCTGTACTTCCAAAATCCAAGTTACAGAAATTCATTGCAAGCCATGTATAAATTCCAAGCAGTTTGCAGTGGGAGTGGGGGCAAGTGTACAGGTATAATTTAAAAGCAGCTCAGTATCTGGGTATGTGTGCCAAATGACATTTGGCCATCAGCAAATCACCGTGACCCACTACTGGTCACAACTGCACAAACCAAATGTCACCACCCCAAATCCAACTGATCAGTTCCTGGATAGCTGAGTGGCTATGGGCTATGGGAACAATATAGTGAGAATCTTGGAAGGGAAATGGTGTCTCTCTCTTGTTCCAGTAAAAGGCATGATGCTAAAGAAAGCCAGTTATTTTCTCCCAATAGTTACTGTTGCCACTGTTTTTAAACCTATAATTTGAGAACGGCTTACTCTGTGCCTCACATCAAGAAAAGAAAGAATCCAAGTAGAAAATTTCAGAACTAAAAGGATTTGGGATACAAACAAAAAAAACCCTATCAAACCCTAATGACAATTAAACTGTTTGCCTGGTACTTTCCGAACTCCTCTTCTACAACACCAATTTTTTCCAGTCTGTATTTGCGTGTGTGTAAGGGAACTAGGAGGCAGTTCAGCTAGTGTTTTAACACGTTATATGTAAGCAATTCGTTATTCGCTTGTAGCTAAAATCTTAGAAGCAGATCTCAAATAGAGAAAACTAGTCCATGGTTTCTATGAAACAGAATCTATGCAACATGTAAATTGTGGACGTTACATACTTTGAAAAAAAATTTTAAACTTTTGTGACAACTCATGGATTTCCAGCATGCACCCTATTGAGGCATAACAAAATTGATGCTTTGCCAGATTAAGAACAGATAGGCAAGGAATAGCTAAAAAAATTACATTCAGGATATTGCTTCAAGTTAAATTGAACGAATAGTAAACAGATTCAAGGTAGCAAAATCTATAAAAGTATAACAGATTATCAGAAAGTTCCGCAAAAAAATTATAGAGCAGACATAGATACAGTACTGGAGGTCGTGAAAATCCTGGATTAATTCAAGTGGCGGCACAGTGGTTGGCACTGTTGCCTCACAGCACCAGGGACCCAGGTTCGATTCCAGCCTTAGACAACTTTCAATGTTGAGTTTGCACATTCTCTCTGTGTCGGTGTGGGTTTCCTCCCGCAGTCCAATGATGTGCAGGTTAGGTAGATCGAGCAATTTGGCACAGCCAGTATCTAGGACAGGAAATGCAGGGATAGGGTACGGAGTGGGTCAGGGTGGGAAGCTCTTTGGAAAGTCAGTGTGGAAGTGATGGGCTGAATGGCCTGCTTCCACACAGCAAGGATTCTATGAAAATTTAAGAAGTCTGGTGATGGAGAGGCAGAGGAAACGTGACCAAATTAAGGCAAGGTGTAGGTTTCAATCGCAGCCCCTCCCCCTCCCCCCCCTCCCCCCCCACCCCCACGGCCCACATCCGTAATGCTCAACAATTTTGAATTGAAGATGTTTCACATGGTAACAGAACTTGTATTTAAAAAGAATGCTAGTGGTACTGGAATGCAAGATCACATTAAGTAGAAATTAGAATGGCAACTTTAGAAAGAAAAATGGAAAGAGATAACAGGTCCAATTCTCAATGTACATTATAGACTAGCCAGGGGAAATTAGTTAACTAAACAACTGTTTTCCAGCTTGTTCAAAACAGCTGTGCGATAACAGATTGACAATATCAGGTGATCTATTCCACAATAGAGGATAATAAAACATTAGCACATGATCAAAATAAGGAATGCATTTAAAAAAACAATTGCTACCGGAAGCAGTTTAACAAGCAATTGTTGTTAATTATTTCCCTGAATTTCAGTTATCATAACTAAGTGTTTTCGACAGGACAATAAAAACCATCTTTAGCAAGAGAATACTACATTTTCAAATGGAAGATCAGTCCAAAAAATGTTGGAGAGAATAAAAATAAAGTGTTCAGCATGATATGAAGAAAGGTCTTGACCAAAACGACAGGGTTAAAGGGGAAAAAAAAATTGACAGCTGATAAACAAATGGAGAAATCTTCAAATGAACTGCTGTAATAGTACAAGATATATTCTAACCAGAGAGGTAAAACTAAAAGTAATGAGAGTTCCATTGTCAAACATACAAATTTTAGTTTTAGTAATAAATGAGACATGCTCTTTAAAGGGAGAAAAGTGTAAGGGGGAATTGAAGGGTTCAAGAAAAATAAAAACCTAGAGCAAATATAGGAAACAGTAATTACTTAATTAATGTACAAAAAAAAGTGAAAGCATAATTGAAAGGTTGGGCTACACAACAATAAGGGAACACCTCAATTCATAACACATCCGTAGGAGAATACACAGGACTGAATTTCTACCTGGTGTCCTGTAAATTTAAATACTTTAAATCATAAAATAGGAAAAATATATTTTAAGTAGTTAGCACACAAGTTTCAACAGAATATCAAAAGATCAGCTTCAAAATTAACAATCTTTAAAATAAGCACCAATGCAACAGGAGCGCTTGCTGTCAGAGTCCTCAGATCAGTGTTGCAAGTACTGACAAAATGGAGAAGCATGCCCACCCCTCTAAGTAGAGGTTAGTGCCTGGAATCATAGCATTGCTAGAATAAGAGATTCTTTAGATGTGTTATTATATATCCAGCTGCTGGAGTATTGAGTGGCCAATTTGATTGGCTAACTGTGCAGAATCAGATAATCTTCTAGGAGTAGCAATCAAGGAGTGTACCAAAAGGGGAAGTTAAGACAGGCAGAAGAATCAGTAGAAAGCAGCATGCAGAGTTCTAGAACTCAACTTTCTGCCTATTTCTAACAGGTCCTTCTCATTCTGTTGGGCGAGAGGGATTCCAACTTCTGGAGCTTCAATTTTCAATCCTTTTTCTCTCCCAAAAGTGGAGATGCCAGTGTTGGATTGGGGTGGGCAAAGTCATAAGAGTCCTGGTGTTGGGACTTCTGACTTTCTCCCAAAAAGTGGCAACTCTTTACTGCAACATCATTACATAAATCCCAGTAATCTGTCCTTACGTGACTAAGATGCCATTCTTCATGGATACTGGCTGGCACCTAATTACAAAAAGAGGTATCATGTCGGGATTTGGATGTTTTTACCTCCGCAAACCAGAAATCAAAAATGTAGGTCCATAAATGATCAATCTAGTGAAAGATGAGCAGAACAGAGCATAAATGCATCAAGATGCCAAGTTTCAAGATCAAATACTTAGTAAATTTTTTTTACTCAATGTTTTAATATTATATTTACAGTAAACATAGCAATTAGAGAGTTAGGAAGATGATGATATTTGCATAACTTTCACACCCTGGTAGGAATCAGGAAGTATTTTAGTAGCTTTTACGGCACGGCACGGTATTCTAGAATAGGGAACAGTTCAACTGTGCAGGAGATTAATTTAAAAAGGTTAGGAAAAGAAATTCTGATTAACTTCATATTGTCGCTGAAGTTGTGCGTTATTTTTGTTGTTATTACAGAAAACAATTGTAAAATTTCTAATGTGAACACCGTACCTACCCAAAAGATTTCAGGATAATCCCGGAGATTAAGCAAACTCTGGACTACGTTTTTGCGATCTTCTGTCCATTGTCGTTTACAAAATACTATCTCCAGAAAATACCACATCCAGCCTATCAGAGGAACGTAGGCCAGCTCCTTCTTAGCTAGTACTTTCGAACTCTACAAAGAAAAAATATTTTTAAAATGGTTATATTAACACCAGTGTTACACTGTTTACACTCTTAAAACACTAAAATATAGTAAAATGTAGTCAAAGTGTGTACGTAGCCTCTAGAAAAGAGATTTGAAGAGATGAGAGTGAGTGACATTTTAAATGGAGTAAAGTAACAGCAGCAAAAAGTTTCCATTGATGTCTCACTGATTTCAACATCAACTTGGATGCTTAGTCCAGAGAGGCTGCCAGAGCTAAGTTTCACCAACATCTTCAGATGTCCAGCATCACTGCCTGGAAAGTACTAATTAAACGGGAAGTGATTTAATAGTAATATGTCGAGTGGATACCTAACAAGGAACAGAAGGTGGGATCATAGACAGAATGAAAAAAAAACTTGGGTTGGGCAGGAGGGTGGGGGGGGGGGGGGGGGGAGGAACTGAAGAGAGAGAGAAGATAAGGGTAATGGTCATGGAAACAGTGATAACATAGTGGCAATGGCAAACAACCATTAAACGTGCACAGTGCACACTAACACCTTATGCAAGGAGTACAAATTCTACCACTATAGCTGGTGGAATTCAAATTAAATTAATGAACCTGGAATATAAAGCTGCGGAGTAAATGTGCTTTCAGACTGCAATTAACTGTTGCAAGCACCCTTCTGGTTCAAATGTCCCTTAGGAGAAGGAAATATGCCATTTTACCTGGCCTAACCTACATGTGACTCCATAAACACACCAATGCGATTTACTCTTAACCGCACTCTACAAAGGCCTAGAAAGGCAATTAGGAATGGACAACAATCCAATGCCCACATTCCATTACAGAAGAAAGAAAATAAAAAAGAAAAGAAAACTGGAGTGAGAAAGGAATTAGTGCTAGGGCCTCAACTAATGACTTTGAATGTACAGCAGCCAAATTTTCCAAAAATTCAAGACAGGCAAGTAAGCAAGCTGCAATGAAAATGCAAAGAATCTGAAGTAATAATAAGCAAGCCATATAGATGGGTTAATAAAAACCTGAAAGAACTGCATGTGCTATAAATCAGGAACAAAACCAGAAGTTGCTGCAAAAGCTCACCAGGTCTGGCTGCCTCTGTGAAGGGGGGAAAAAAAGTTAACGTTTCAGGTCAGGTGACCTTTCCTCAGAACGGTTCTGGAGGAAATAGACGGGTTATTCAAGAGGTTGAAAGACTGGCAGTTGGAGCAATGAGGAAAGCTTTCCACTTTGGCAGGAAGAATAGAAAAGTCAATCATTTAAATAGGGAGAAGCTACAGAATGGCAAAGAGTGATCTGTGTGACCTTGTACACTAATCTGAAAAGTTGGCTTCAGGTACAGGAAGTATTTAGGAAGGAAAACAAAACATTACATTGCTTTGTATTGCAAGGAGGATAGAGCAGAAACATAGGAAAGCTTTATTAATACTGTACAAGGGTGTTAATGAGGCCACACCGAAGAGTGTGATTTGGTCGTTATTAAAAAGAGGCATTTGCTTGCCCCTGAAGCAGTTTTTTTCAACGCAAATTAAGTTTCAAAATTTAGGAGTACTCAGCCTCTGGGGTTCTGAAAGGTTTCCAAAAAAAAAGTCAAATTTGATTCTCAACTACTATTGAAACACACCTGAACTGCCAATTGGTTCACTGAAAATCAAGGCAAGGGGACTGGTGTAATTCAGTCAGCAGTCATATCTAAATATAACAGTACTCCCTCCTAATACATTTTCACCAGAATTGCTCATGGCCAAAATGGACAAATTCTGGTGTTGTTGGTTCCCCTTTCACACTAGTTCATTAAAAATGAGTTCTGTAGTAAGTGGTCACAGTTTTCTAGTCAGCAAGCATTCTAATTTCTTGCTGTCGTTCTTTCTGACAAAAGCTTGACGCTGCCCAGCAAGGATTTTCTTTTGTTTCTGATCTACAGAAGATCTACTGTTCCAACTATTATTGGTGGAACAGCAGACAGAAAACCTAATTTAACAATGGAATCATATTACATTGTACCTTTGCTGGCACAGAACCAATGCAGCCAAATAGAACAGGCAAGAGAAGGTTTTGAAATAAATTCATCCAGAGGTAAACTAGACACCAAACTAGAGGTCAAATTTGTCAGGCCATAGTCACACAACAAACAGAAATGTAGGAGGGTAAAAGAAAAAAAGTGACCTAGGCAACTCAGTCTCCAACCAGAGGATAATACTTTTCTTCAGGAAGATATGGTCCACTATTTCCCAACTCTGGTTAGTTGTTGAAAATTTTTGATTTTTGTGTAGTCATTATGGGCACAGCAGAATAATGGTTACACTACTGGATTAAATGATTCGGAGGCACAAGTTAAAATCCTATCAACTGGAAAATTCAAAAACAATTAGGTAATTTAACCTCAAATTAGTTAGTATCAACATGACGACGACAAAAGCACCTTAATCCTTTTAAAAGGGGTTAAAGCAAAATCTGCTATCCTTGCATTTGAAAAATGGCTAAGTGCTTGCCTTAAGCTGATACTCCAAAAAAAAGGCTACTAAGCTACAAGGACTAGTCCAAGCTATACAAGCATCTGTCAGTCATATTTCCACAATCAAACCTTTTAGCCAACATCCCAGGCTCTTCAAAATCACTACCTTAGATGTATGTTATCCAACTAGCTAGATAGATCAATTAATCATGGCAGTGCAGAAGTGTACAACAGAGCGTAAGTGAATCTTAGATTGAGCTTTCTAAACAAACCTCCTAATTTCTAAAGGGCTTTTCAACAATTAGCAAGATGCAAGCCAAAAGCGTGTGATGGAATATTCTCCAATTGCTTGGATGTGAACAGCTTCCAGAATGCTCCAGAAGCTTGACACCATCCAGGACATTGGCATCCATCCACGATCTTAACATCCTCAATCTCTTTTATTGCTGCATAACGGCTGCAGAGTGTCATCTGCTAGACACATCCAGCAACATCTTTATTGTACCTTCCAAACCTATGACCTATACTACCTAAAAGAACACCACAAGTTGATATAGTGAAACACCACCACCAAGAAACACACCATACCTTACTCAAATATATTAGGTTCAAATAATGGAATATTCAATGACAGTGGGGTACGCAGGCCCATTGGCTTTAGCTGGTCAAAGGCAGCTTATCGCTACTTCAAGAGCAACTGGAGTGGGTGATAGAACTAACATTACTAAACAGACCCACATTCTATGAATGAAATAAGTATGTCCCCATTCCACGAGTTACTATTTTTCATGGCTAGCATTCATGGTTTTTGTTTTCAGAAATTTAAGGGAAAATTGTAAACAGAACACTTTCAACTTCTTTGTTTAAAAAAAATAAAATTGGAAATGATCAGATCTCATTTTGGCTCATAAAATCCTTAACACCTTGACAGCAATGTTACACAGCACACCAAGCATCACGTGTGCACACGTGAGGGGGAAAGAGAGATGTCTGGTGGTGGTTTAAGCAGAGGGTCACCATACCGCAGGCAAGGGGAAACATTGAAAAGGAACCTCAACCAATTCAAGAATTGAAACCAAGCTGTTGGCATCACTCTGCATTACAAACCAGCCATCCAACCAACTGCACTAACAACTCTCTGCTCCATGGCTGGTACCAACTTAGTGAACCTACTCCTAACTGCCTCCAATGCCAGTATCAAATTTTCTTAAGGGGCCCATAGCTCAGGCAGGGAGTGCAAGAAAAGGCCATTAAACAACCTTGGCAAGTGGGATTAAAAAGAATCCCAAGCAATTCTATACACCCATTAAAAACAACAGGATAACTAGGGAGAGGGTACGACATCTCAAGGATAAAAGGAGTGAACTTGTGCCTGGGAGGTACAGGATGACAGCAAGATTATAAATAAGTAGTTTACATTGATATTCACACAAAGGAGGACATGGAATTTAGTGAGATTAGAATGGAGCATGTCAAAATGTCCTAGCATATTAGCATCAAGAAAGTGGAGTCGGATCTCTTGAAGCGCATCAAGGTGGAGAATTTCCCAGGGTATTGAAAGTGACAAGAGGAGATTGCTGGTGCCTTGACCAAGATGTTTGCATCCTCACTAGCCACTGGAGGAGGTCCCAAACGACTGCTGAGTAGTTAACCTTGCTCCTCTGTTCAAGATGGGAAATAGGGATAATCCAGGAAACTAAATACCAGTCTTTACATTGATGGCTGGGGAACTACTGGAGAGAATTCTTAGTGGAAAGGATTTACTCACATTTGGAAAGGCATGGCCTAATTAGGGGCACGGTCAGCATGGCTTTGTGCGGGACAAATCATGTTTTACTAACTTGATTGAATTTTGAGGAGGTGGCAACAAAGGTGATCAATGAGGGTACAGCAGTAGATGTTGTCTACATGTACTTCAGTAAAGCTTTTGACAAGGTCTATTATGATAGGCTCATCCAGAAGATTAAGATGAATGACACCCAGAATGATCTAGACATTTGGTTTCAGAACTGGCTTGCCCACAAAAGGTAGTGCAGCAACTGTGTTTTCCTGGCTGGAGGTCAGTTATCAGTGGTGCTCTGCAGGGATCCATACTGGGACCTCTGCTGTTTGTAATTCATACATGAATGACTTGGATGGGTGGATTAGTAAATTTGCAGTGGCACTAAGATCAGTGGAGTTGCAGACAGTGTATAAGATTGTCAAAAGGATACAGATCAGTTGCAGACATGGGTGGAGGAATACCAGATGGAGTTTAACCCGTATACGAGAGGTGTTGCACTTTGGGAAGTCAAAAATGTTATGGAAGAGTATACACTTAAATCGCAGGACCGAGAATAGTGTTGATGTACAAAAGGGATCTTAGGGTTCATATCTGTAGCTCCTTGAAAGTGGCCACATATGTACATAGGGTGATAAAGGCAGCACATGACATGCTTGCCTTTATAGATCAGTACGAGAGTCAAGATGTTATACTGCAGCTTTATAAGAACTTTGGTTAGGCCACACTAATTTGGCTGCCATATTATAGGAAGGATGTGGAGGATTTGAAGAGGGTGCAGAAGAGGTTTACCAGGATGCTGCCTGAATTAGAGGGTAAGAGCTATAAAGAGGCTAGAAAAGTCAAGCTGTAATCTCTGGAGCAGCAGCTGAAGGGGACTTGCTAGAAAATAGAAAAAAAACAAAAAAAACAACAAAATTATGAGATGCATAGGTTGGGAAAAAGACTAACTGTCAATAGAATTTAAATGTCAAATACTGGGGGCATACATTTAAGGTGAGGGGTGACAGTTCAAACGAGATGTGAGGGGCAAGTTTTTTTTTTGCAAAACAATAAGAAGAGTCTGGATTGCACTGCCAGGGGTGGTAGTGAGGCAGATACAATTAGGGCATTTAAAGGGCTTTTAGATTAGCATATGAATATGCAAGGAATGGAGGGATATGGACCAAGGGCAGGCAGAAGGGATTAGTTAAATTTGCCGTCATGTTCTGCACAACATCATGGACCAAAAGGGCCTGTTCCTATGCCTTCCTGTTCGATGCTCAGTTTTCAAATTGTTCAGTATTCCAGTAGTGGTCTGATTAGTGCTTTGTCCAGTTTTATCAAACTTTCTCATTTTCGTAAACTGAAATAAAAGCCAACATTCCATTTCCTTCCCAACGGCCCAGTGAACTTGGATGCTGGCTTCAAGAAATTCATGGACACAGACTCCCAAATCCCTCTGTTCCATAGCTTTCTGCAACAATATTCAGCTCCTCTAATCTTCCTGTCAAAGTGCATAACCTCACATTTTCCCCACAATATATTCCATCTGCCAAATTTTTGCCCATTCCCTTAACCTGTCTCTTTCCCTCTGCAGACTCTGTATCAAAGACATACAGTGCAGAAACAGACCCTTCAGTCCAACTCGTTCAAAGCATCCATGTTTTCCAAACTAAACTAGTCCCACTTGTCTGTGTTTGACACGTATCCTTCTACATCTTTCCTATCTTTGCACCTACACAAAATTGTTTTCATATGTTGAAATTATACTTGCATCTACCACTTGATCTGGCAGTTCATCCCAAATACAAACTATCCTGCGTGAGAAGTTGCCCCTCAGGGCCCTTTTCCTCTCACGTTAAAAATACGCCATCCAGCCCTGAACTCACCCACCCTAGGTCACCCCTCAAACTCCTATGCTCCAGTAAAACAAAGTCCCAGCCCATCAGCCTCTCTTAACTGAAGCCCTCCAGTCCTGGCAAGATCCTGTTAAGTCCTATCTGACCTCTCTCCAATTTAATGTCCTTCTTAGCAGGGTGACTAGAACTGCACACTATATTTCAAAAGTGGTCTCAACATCCTGTACCACCTCAAGATGACATCCCAACTCCTAAACTCATTGGTCTGAGTGACAAAGGCAAGCATGCTAAGTGCCTTCTCAACCATCCTGTTTGCCTATGATGGAACTTTCAAAAGAACTAAGTACCCGAATCCCTAGGTCTTGGTGTTTAACAACACTACCCAGGGCTCCACCAATTACTGTAGAAGCCCTACCCTTACTTGTTTCACCAAAATGCAAAATCTCACATTAAACACCAGCTGCTACTATATAGCCCAAGACCCAGTTGATAAGATCCTGCTGTACTCTTGGATCACCTTCTTCACCATCGACCATCCTATTGCGACTATTTTGGTGTACGTTCCACAAACATACTAAATATGCCTCCTAAATTCTCATCCAAATCATTTATATAAACAAAGAACAGTGAATGCAGCACCAATCCACATGGAACACCACTGTCTGAAAAACAATCCTTCACTACCACCCTATATCTCCTTGAACCATCCTCACCACTTGCCTTCCCACCTATTTTTGTCAACTACAAACTTAGTTATAAATACATTCACTTTCCTCATCCAAGTCAGCGATACTCTAACTCAATTGCCTTGAGCAATTAGGTATGGTCATTAAATGCTGGTATATCCTGCAATATCCACATTCCATGCGCAAATACATTTAAAAAACCCAAAAAGCTTAGGTCGGCCATAATAAGCTTTTAAAAAAATACACGTGCACAACACTGAAAGAGGAGATTAAATGATTTTGAAGGATTGATCTTCTGGATGTGTGTGAGAGAAGAATCTGACTAATTAAGAACAATACTTACCCCCAAAACACCAAATCTTTCACAGAAGTCCCATCCACAAAGGAAATCGATCTCATAGTTATGATTGAGAATAACTATGGCATTCTCTTTACCGTATTTAATATAATTCCTTTGGTCAGTATAAAGGGTACATTCTGTACATGACCACCATTCCAGCAACCACACCAATTCTGTAATTTAAAAAAAAACAAATAGTTATGCCATTGAAGTCTTGCCCATGAAAATCAAACATAAAAAGATAAATCAATGTGGGTAAAATGGTTCTTATTAGTCAACAGCATGCTGTCAATACAGGAAAAGAAGTTTCCACTGGCCTAACTTCTAGTGAGAAGGCCAACATTTGGGTTACATGGGCAGATTTGGCAATAGGAGACAATCAAGCCTGGTGTTGGGGCTGAAAACAAAAATGGAATAGACAGAGGAGATTAAAATTTGAATGGAAATTTCCATACAAAAAAGGTCAGAAAATCACAATTCAATTACTAATGGTCACAAGCCCAAAAACTTGACTGGGATTAGACATTTCATTTAGAGGCTACAAAATATCCAAATGGTAATATGGAACAGCATCATATTGATCCTGTAATGTGTGGTCCTAAGTTCTGGCTAAAGCATGTCACTAGGACGGACAGGGGTCTGCTGCTTACCCCAAACAAACTTTCAGGAAAAGCAGCAGTGTAAAATAAGCAGGAATAAATTCATTCTACATTGACAAATATGTAATGCATTAAAATTTGATAGGCAAATGGCCTAGTGGTATTAATTGCTGGGCTGTTAATCCAGAGACCCAGATGACATTCTAAACCCAGATTCAAATCCTACCAAGGCAGCTGATGGAATTTGAATTCAGTAAAATATCTGGAATTAAAGAATCTAATGATAACAATGAATCCATTGCCGATTGTCGTAAAAACCCATCTAGTTCACTCATGTCCTTTAAAGGGAAGGAAACTACCATCCTTACCTGGTCAGGCCTACACGTGGCTCCAGGCTCTCAGCAACATGGTTGACTCATCTGCCTGCTAGCCAGTTAGGGATGATCAATAAATCCTGCCTAACCAATGACACTCTCATTCCATTAAGCAATAAAATGATTTATCCTAACTGGATGATTAATTACTCATGTAGATAGAAGAAACTATAACCTTTAAAACTGGAAAACAATCCAAGAGACTTAAAATTTAAAAAAGTTTAATACCAAATCAAAAAAGGACAGTAGGACAAATTGAGTAAAGGCTTCAATTGGAGATTCATTTTAAAAAGGGTATATTTTAAAATAGATACTTTTAATGGGAAGTTGCACAGAACGAAAAAAGGGAGATGCTACATCTGGATAGAATGGGAACCGGTTAGCAAAGCAACAGTGCTCCCCATATTTCACTGATGCAGCTTAAAGGCCTCAGATTGTGTAGGTAGATGGGAGGAAACATTACATTTCAGTCATGGGGTGGGGTGGGGATGCAGAAGGCCCTCAATAAGAATTTTTTTTTTCCCTGGGAGAGAATAGAGGGGAAATTTAAAAAAAAAAGTGGCCAATGGTTAACTCCCAGAGTCTAGTCTCCCAAGGTGTGGCAGTAGCAACAAAATATTTCTAAAATCAATGTGTTCACAGATATCATTACACAACTCTGGAGCAGGTGGGATTTGAACCTAGCCCTCCTGTCTAGGAGTTAGAACATTATCGCTATGCTACTACAGCCCTTCTTGGTAACAGTAGAAGATGCTGAATAATTCTATGCAGGTGGTCAAAGTTAACGAACATGAGTGGTCAAAAAAGTTAACAGATGCATCTTTAGAGTGCTAGCTGATAGAACTCTGCCATTTACCTTGCTCAGTACAGTTAAACCCCACTCAAAAGAGCTCATATTTGACAGTCAGACCATGTCAACTCACCCCACACCTTCCTACTATGTCAGTCTCATCCCTCACTGACAGCAGATATTCATCCATGGTAGGCACATCTGAACTGAACAATGATATTCTGCCTTGTGTTTTGTAGGGCAAGGTTGTCCACTGCAGAAGTGAGCAAAGTCAAACTAGCAGGTAACAAGCATGTTGCTTTTGTCCCAACCAGATTAAGAACACAATGCTGTGCATCATGGAGATGGTCTCAACATGGCAACACTAGATGGTACGGCTAAGAGCATTCAAGTTAATAGTACCTTACTAATACTACATTAATCAACCCCCATACTATGGTGACAAGATGTGCAAGTTACAGATGGAATGTTTGGACACCTCTGGTCAACCCACTTTTTTTTCCCCGCCCCAGGGACCCAATAATTTGCACCTGTCCAGCCATAGTTGTTTTAGGATAAAGCCAGAGCCTCTCTGCATTTCACACAAAAGAAATGCATGCACTTGATTGGACACTTTCAAAACCAGCTTAAAAATTCTTGCACTGTGCAAACATCAGAACTGCTTAATGTTTTTGTTACGTTATCCTTTATCTAAATTCTGGAATGGATAGGTTCAATTTATTCAGCCCATCACAGGGCAACCTCCTCAATCCAGGAACTAAACTAAATCCAGTGATGTTTGAGATGATGCAAAGGCAACCAATTCCTTGTTTGTTATGGGAACTAAACCTACTCTTAGCAGATAATAAAATGTGAGGCTGGATGAACACAGCAGGCCAAGCAGCATCTCAGGAGCACAAAAGCTGACGTTTCAGGCCTGGACCCTTCATCAGAGAGGGGGATGGGGGGAGGGAACTGGAATAAATCCAGTTCCCTCCCCCCATCCCCCTCTCTGATGAAGGGTCCAGGCCCGAAACGTCAGCTTTTGTGCTCCTGAGATGCTGCTTGGCCTGCTGTGTTCATCCAGCCTCACATTTTATTATCTTGGAATCTCCAGCATCTGCAGTTCCCATTATCTCTGATACTACTCTTAGCAGTCCAGGTGTGGACTCACTAACATCTACACCACTGCAGCAAGACTTTAATTCTTGTGCTCTTCTTGCAATAATGGCCAAATCTGCCATTTTCCTTTGAATTGCATACCTGTACTGTATCTGGACACTAACTTAAGTTTCTTCCCTTTGTACAACATACATAAATGCCATAGCTAAGTTCTCATTCCTCTAACATCACCCCGCTCATCTGTTGCTGAAGCCATCATGCATGTCTTTATTACCTCTACATTTGACTAAACCAATGCTTTCCTTACACATATTCCGTATTCTATGCTTCATAAATTTGGTCAGCCAAATCTCTGCTACCAATGTCCTGACATAGTTAAAATCCTATTCACCCACTACAGCAGAGCTCAAGGACGTACAATGATTCAAAGTTCAGCAACATCTTGATTTTATAAAAATCAACATTTCAGTTTTCAAATCCATACAAAATATTTGCATTCTTCTAATTCTGTCCTCTTGAGCTTCTCCAATTGTAATTGCATCATCACTGGGAGCTGCAACTTCAGTTAAACCCCAATTTCCAGGATTCCTTCTCAAAAGTTTGCTTCTCTAACCCACTCACTTCCTTCAAAACATATCACTTTGACCGAACCTTTAGCTATTTTGTATGATCTGCGGTTTGGTGTCATAGTACTTCTGGTGAAGCCATTTGGAAACATTTTGATGATGGTTATCACTTCAGAAGAGTCATAAACATATCTGAAGATGACTAAATTAGCTGAGACAAGTGCCCATTTGATTTGAGAGTTGTGTGAAGTCTATGTCCCAGTGCAATCAACAGCAGTATTGCAAAATTTAGAGATTTCCACAGTTCGCACATCCTAGAAGCAAGACATTTTTCTAAAGTCAAATCACACCAGTCATTTTTCTATTATGCAACAAAACACTAACAAAAAACAAGAGCTTCCTATTAAGAGGTCACATTTTCCTTTTTGTTGCAGTAAATCTTCAATTTACTTTGATAATCAAACTTAGGTTTCCAACCTTTCAGGAATAGATTGCCTTTTGAGTCTGTGAAATCAGCTTACTTTATGGCAGCTTCAGTTACAGTGTACCTTCAAAACCACAATTCCATTCACAACACAATTTTAGAAAAACAAACAAACAGATTGGGTTAGAACAAAGATGATCATAAAAATGGCAAATTTGAGTGGAAGGAGTTCCAATCAATCAATCTTCTTCCCTCACTGACAACCTAGAAGTAGCAGCATGCTGGAATATGCTTTGGCAAACTGTACATCATTCACATGTCTTAAAAAAGTGAACTTTAGCATGCTGGTCTTCACAGCCAAAACACAAACCTGGTTGTGAAAGTGGTGTTTATATACTATTAAAATGGAGAGAAGATTGGCTTCTGCAAAAGGAGGTTTTCCTTTTCAGTGTAATAATTTCATTAACCAGAACACCCTTAGTAATTTCCACTCAGTTTTTTTTTGTTTGTTATTCTTAAAAAGTCTATGAGTGCCATCAAAAAAGCTTAGTTACTCTACTTGCAGCCAATAATTTTACTGAACTATTTCAGGAACTTTCTATCAAGGAGTTTCTTACCAATAGTGTGTATGCATAACAAGAAACCAAAACAGGCTGACTTGTGGGTCAAGAAATTGTTGACAAGTCTATTGTACACTAGAAAACATGCTACCACCAAAAGCAATGTCGACGATAGTTTGAATGAGGTAGAACCATTCTTCTTAAGGAAGGCTAAGAGGAGATCAGAGAGAGAGACTTTTAAAAAATCAGGAGCAGGCTGGATAGAATAGATGAGGAGAAAACTCTTCCCGCTTGAAAATAAAAAGGAAGGAGGGAGAGCAAGAGGACAAATTTCTTTTATTAATAAAAAGGAGATTTGCAAAAGAAGTAAGGGTCATTGAATTTTATTTTTAAATCCTATCAGGATGTAGTTAGGGTACAAAGTGCCTTACCTGGATGTGTAGTGGAGCCAGGATTAATTAAAATGGGGGAAGGAGATTGCTACTAGGTCATACACACTTGAAGAGCCACTGCTGGCACAATGAGCTTCTACACTGCTAAGTTTGAGATTCTGTGATTAGTACACTTTCCTTGGCATTAATTTGTCAACTAGTTAAATAGATAAAAGCAATACATGAAAAGCATTTAATGAAAACAGCTATTCACAACAGCAAACAACTTTGCATATACTTCTGAAACCAGGATTTTCATCTTCTTTGTTACAGTAATTCCCACTAACCAATCAAGACAGTTTTGAATCACTGCAAATAAAGTGACAAACAAAATCTAGAAACATGAAACATCATAACTTCAAAAAGAAACAAAAGCATAAATGCTGGGTTTGCCCACGTGATCTGAAAGCAACTGAAATTACCTGAAAGTTGACAGACAGACAGTCATTCAACTTTAAATTTCACCTATCAAGCTGTACTGCTCATAACTAAACTGAACTTTGTTTACCATCCAAGACCACCAGTAATAACCAACAAGCTCAGGATCCAGAAAAAGGTTTGTCTATGCATTAACCTCATGTCAAGCAGAACCTTGATCTACGAAACAGCGAAAAAAAAAGCAACCTATCAGTTTCTTTTTTTCAAAAAAGACTCTTGTCAAAGAAAAACAAAGGGACGATCTATAGATACACAGAAGCCATTTCCTGTGATGGTTCATCAAACACAGAAAAGAAAAACCAATTGTTACAGAGATAGTAGGAACTGCCGATGCTGGAGAATCTGAGATAATAAAGGTGTAGAGCTGGATAAACACAGCAGACCAAGCAACAGGAAAGCTGACATTTCGGGTTGAGATCCTTTTTCATTAGTGGGGGAGGGGAAGGGGAGTCTGAAATAATTAGGGAGAAGGGGAGGCAGATAGAGGATGGGTTAAAAAAAGATAGGCGGTGAGGAGACAGGTTAAAAAAAAAAGAGGTGGGGATGGAGTCAGTAAAAGGTGAATGTAGGTGCGGAGTTAGAGAGGGGATAGGTTGGTCCAGGGAGCATGGCCAGGTCAAGGAGGCAGGAAGAGGCTAGTAGGTAGGAGGTGGGGGTGGGGCTTGAAGTGGGAGGAATGGTTAGGGCGGCAGGGACAAGCTGAGCTGGTTTTGGGATACACAGTCGGGGGAGGAGAGATTTTGAGGCTTGTGAAGTCCACATGGGAACCCTGCAGCCCAAGGGTATCAAAGCAAAATAGGAGATGCTGTTCCTGAAACCTTCGGGTGGCATCACTGTGGCAATGCAGGAGATCCAAGGTGGACATGTTGTACAAGGAGGGGAGGGAGAGTTGAAATGGTTCGCAACTGGGAGGTGCAGTTGTTTGTTGCGAATCAAGCGTAGGTGTTTCACAAAGCAATCCCCAAGCCTCTGCTTGGTTTCCCCGATGTAGAGGAGGCCACAACAGGAACAGCAGATACAGTATACCACATTAGCAGATGTGCAGGTGAACATCTGCTTCAGGTGGAAGGTCTTTAGGGCCTGGGATGGGGGTAGGGAGGTGGTGGTGTAGGGGCAGGTGAAGCACTTGCTCCAGTTGCAGGGAAAAGTGCTGGGGGGTGGTGGGGCGTGTGTGCGGACAAAGGGTGTCACGGAGAGAGAGTGATTCCTCCAGAAAGCATGTAAGGGTTGGAGGGAAAAACGTCTTTGGCGGTGGGATCAGATTGCAGATGGCAGAAGTGTCAGAGGATGTTGCGTCGGATTCAGAGGGTGGAGGGATGGTAAGTGAGGATGAGAGGGATTCTGTTTTGGTTGTTATTGCGGGTAGGGGGGTGTAAGGGATGAGTTGCGGGAAATGTGAGAGACATGGTCGAGGGCATTTTCAACCATTGGAGAAGATGTGGTCCTTGAAGAAAAACAAGGACATCTGGGGATGTCGGGGAGTGGAATGCCTCATCTCGGGAGCAGATGTGGCAGAGGCGAAGGAATTGGAAATAGGGGATGGCCTTTTTGCAGGAAGGTCTGAGAGGAGGTGTTTTCTAGGTAGCTGTGGGAGTCCGTAGACTTAAAATGGATATTGGTTTCCAAGTGGGTTGCCAGAGATGGAAATAGAGATCCAGGAAGGAAAGAGAGGTATCAGAGATGGTGCAGGTGAATTTAAGGTTGGAGTGGAAGGTGTTAGTGAAGTGGACGAACTGTTAGAGCTCCTTGTTGGAGCACGAGGCGGCGCCGATCAAGTCATCAAGGTAACTGTGGAAGAGGTGGGGGGTAGGGTTTTGGGAGAGGGATTGTTCCATGTGTCCTACAAAGAGGCAGGCATAGCTCGGGCCCATGCAGGTACCCATGGCCACCCCCTTTGTCCGTAGGGGGTGGGAGGAGTTGAAAGAGAAGTTGTTGAGGGTGAAGACGAGTTCAGCTAAGCAGATGAGGGTGTCATTTCTTTTAATCTACCCTACCAATGCTTTGACACACTTTGCTTTCCTAATTTTAAGCTCCCCTTTGCACTTAAATGCTCCATACTGCACTACAAAAATTCCATACAATTGGCATGAGACACTGGAGTGTCCTACAAAATTCGCAAGAGCAAATATTTGGAAGCCAAAACATGGCAACCTCACCCAGTCGAGACATTGAGATCTTATAGTCCAGCCTGGAGCAGTGGCATCCTGTTATGGCGTCTTTGACTTTGTGATCTTCAATGGCTGATTCCAAGCATTCCAGCACTCATGGTCCTAAAATCAACTTTCCCAAAAACTGGGATTCATTCAAGATGAACTGTCTTAATTTTTACTTTGTTCTTTTTATCTAAGACTTCAGTCGTTAACACAGGTGCCAATGGTATGGGGCTTCAAAACCTCTTGTAAAAATACGTGACAATAAGTTGCTTTTCTATTGTTAGAATACAAGTCATTAAGTCTGGGATTGCCACTTAGTTCAATTACATTTTTGGTGTCATTTCCTTATACTAAATTTTGTTTCTTAATACAAGTCCTTTAATGGACAATGGCTATTAAATGGCATATTCTAGATGAAGCCAATCACAAAGAAAGGAAGTGATGTACAAACCATGCATTTTTTTTATATGCAGAATTATAGACCAGAAAGAAAGAATAAAGATTGTGTGTACTATTTCACATTTGACCAGGTGTTTTAACATTCATGTCATGCTCGTTAGCATGATTTGCAAACACATATTTGCATTACATTGAAACTAAAATTTAAAAGGCAGACGAATCAAGTGATGCAATGGGCTAGTAGTGCCCTGCTTTTTCACCTCTGAAAAAATTAGAATCTGAATTCTCAAAACCAGCTAGGTGCCATGATAAAAAAAAGGCAGTGGAATTAACTGCGCAAAAATGGGAACCTTGCTTGCAGAAGCACAAGAATTCTTATGACATAACATGAAAGTGGTGCAGCTGCTATGCCCTTCTGGCATTGGGATTAAGGAAAATTATTTGTTTACAGGATGGCAACACAGATTTTTAAAAAAAAAGCGTGCCAAATGATTTCTACCTGGTCACCTTTCAACCTTTTACACTGTAGTGTAAAAAAAAGTCCCAGCTTATCCAGCTTTTCTTTATAACGCAAACATTCCATACCCAGCAACTTCCCAGTTAATCTCATCAGAACCCTCTCCACCTTGATAAATATCCTTCCTATAACTGGGCAACCAGAACTGGACACAGCAATCCAGAAGATGCCTCAATGCCCTATACAACCTCAAATTTAATATACCGACTCCTATACTCAAAACAATTCAGCAATAAAGACAAGCATGCCTTTTGACCATGCTGTCTATATGTGGACTTTAAAAGAATTGTGTACCTGCACTCAGGTCCCCCTGTTCTACAATATCATCCAAGGCCCTACCATTATAAGCCCTCTCGTTGCATTTTGGTGCAACAATCAATACCTTATACGTATCCAGACTGAACCCATCTGTCATTTTTCAGCCCATTAAACAGATTTGATCAAGATCACTTTGTAACCTTAGAAAGCCTTCTTTACTGTCTAC
Organism: Stegostoma tigrinum; assembly: GCF_030684315.1. Classification (NCBI taxonomy): domain Eukaryota; kingdom Metazoa; phylum Chordata; class Chondrichthyes; order Orectolobiformes; family Stegostomatidae; genus Stegostoma; species Stegostoma tigrinum. The sequence continues at coordinate 25,098,985 of NC_081362.1, read as the reverse complement.
AATGTTACCAATTTTGGTGGCACTCACAAACTTGCTAACCATGGTCTTCTGTATTCTCAGCTAAGTCATTTTATATAAAATGACAAAAAAAGAAAAACCGATCCCTGTGGAACACCACTGAGTCACAGGCCTCCAGTCCAAAAAGCAACCCTCCACCATTACTGTCTCTTGCCATTAAGAGAATTACATATCCAGTTGGCAAGATCACCTTGAATCCCATGTGATCTAACTTCACTAATTTGCCTTCCACGCAGAACCTTCTCAAAGGGTTTACTAAAATCCAAATAAACAATATCTACTGCTCTGCCAGCATCAATGCTGTTGGTAATTTTAGTGTATTTTTATAAATACATAATATGGTGACTTGGACACAATCGTTAAATCAAGCACCATCTTAATTACATGAGTTATAAAAGAAATAATATATACAAAGCTAAGACAAAATTTAAGTTTTTGTTTCAACCATGACTTCTTGATTTCATAACTGGCTACAGATGTTACCTTTACTCCATAGTCAAAAACTGCCTGAGGTCACAATATCTTGCCAACAGCAATCCACAGGGATTCTATGATGACAACGATGACTAAATCATGTCATCAGGCTAGCAATCCAGAATTCAGTACAAAAGAAATTCTCTTTAGGAGGAGGTGATGTCCTAGGTGGTGTTTTTCTTATTAACGCAGGTTATTTTCTGGGACTCAGGTTCAAATCATACAATGGCAACAGTAGTTGGCAGAACATGAATTCAATGACTATGAAACCATTGCCAATTGTGGGAAAGTTGCAAAAATAGGCCACTTTAGGTTCGTTAGGAAAGGAAATTGCTGGTCGGGTCTATAGGAATACGGTTAGGCACTCAATACTGGCCTAGCCAATGACACCCCACATCCCGTGGTTCGTTCGTTCGTTCGTTCGTTCACCTCCCAGTCACAGGCAAGTTCCCAACCTCAACTAATACTGGTAATTCATGTGACTCTAAAAGAGCTAAACAAATGAAATTCTGTTCAATACTATGCAATTCTCAGAACAATGCATTAAAATGCAGTTTTTTCAAAAATGAGAAAAGACACCAGGAATAGGATCAAAACAGCCAATAACAGCCCATGATTAAAAAGAGTTATTCCAGAAACCAACACCTCCTCCCACCCACCTACTTGCAAAAATTCCACTCCCTATTCCCGATTCCTTCACCTCTGCCGCATCTACTCCCAGGATGAGGCATTCCACTCCCACACATCCCAGATGGCAGCGTTCTTCTAGGACCGCAACTCGCCCACCCCCGCAGTGGTCGAGAATACCCCTGACCATATCTCCCACATTTCCCGCAACACATCCCTCACACCCCACCCCGGCAATAACCGCCATAGAGAGAATCCCCCTCATCCTCACATACCACCCCACCAACCACCAGATACAATGCATCATCCTCTGACACGTCCGCCATCTGCAATCCGACCCCACCACCCAAGACATTTTTCCATCCTCACCCTTGCCTGCCTTCCGCAGAGACCACTCTCTCCGTGACTCCCTTTTCCGCTCCACACTCCCCTCCAACCCCACCATACCCGGTACCTTCCCCTGCAACCGCAGGAAGTGCTACACTTGCCCCCACACCTCCTCACTCACCCCCATCCCAGGCCCCAAGATGACTTTCCATATTATGCAGATGTTCACCTGCACATCTGCTAAATGTTGTATACTGTATCCACTCTACCCGGTATGGCTTTCTCTACATTGCGGAAACCAAGCGGAGGTTTAGGGACAGCTTTGCAGAACACCTACAGTCAGTTCGCAATAAACAACTGCACCTCCCAGTTGCGAATCATTTCAACCCCCCCCCCCTCCCATTCCTTAGTCGACATGTCCATCACGGGCCTCCTGCAGTGACACAATGCTGCCACCCGAAGGTTGCAGGAACAGCAACTCACATTCCGCTTGGGAACCCTGCAGCCCAATGGTATCAGCGTGGACTTCACAAGCTTCAAAATCTCCCACTCCCCCACTGCATCACAAAACCAGCCCAGCTCGTCCCCGCCTCCCTAACCTGTTCTTCCTCTCACCTATCCCCTCCTCCCACCTCTCGCTGCACCTCCATTTCCTACCTATTAACCTCATCCCACCTCCTTGACCTGTCCGTCCTCCCCGGACTGACCTATCCCCTCCCCAACTATCTTCTCTATCCCTCTTCGGTCCACCTCCCCCTTCCTCCCTATTTATTTCAGAACCGTTTCCCCATCCTCCTCTCTGAAGAAGGAGGGTCTAGGCCTGAAATGTCAACTTTTGTGCTCCTGAGATGCTGCTTGGCCTGCTGGGTTCATCCAGCTCCGCACTTTGTTATCTATGATTGAAAGATTTCACTGCTTAGCTCAAAAGAATGAACACTAGGACTGCAGCCTTTAGAGCAAGAGAGAAGAATTAGCCGGTACGGCAGGGTGCAAGAGGGGAAGGAAGCACCAGTAGCACATATTTCAATTTATTGGATTCTGGAAAAAAAAAAGAATTGTTTTAATTACTGCAGTACTCATGATAGAAACTTTGACAGCTCCACTGCATAACATGGCTATCTCACTACTAATTAAAAATACTGATCAAGGCTTAAATTCAATTCACACTGTCTAACTGCTTAAGTTTCCAAAACATACAAATAAGATTAATTTCCAATAACACTTTCCACAACAGCTCAACACACAAAGTATCAGATTGTGACTACTGTGCTCATTGGTGTTGAACAGACAACATGCATATCAAAAACTGAATTCACAAATCCAAACTTCATAAATACAAAAATCATGAAAAAAAAATTCCACTTCCACAACACCAACTGATTCAACAATTACAAATATCCAACACTATAAAGATAGAGTAAATTTGAATAAAACGCTTCCTTACGGCTGGCAATGCAGTATGCCAATCTGCAATTAATTCGTCTGTAGAGTTGTTTATTGATTGGCCATATTATCAGGGTGCAGAGCTGAAGGAAGTTGACGATGAGTCCAGTCACCACAAAGATGTAGCATATGAGAAGATGGCAGATGAACTGAGATTTCAAGGTGGCTACAATGTCCATTGCTTGTAAAGCCTCCAATATATCCAAAATGGCCAGAGTTCATAAAAAAATCTGCAACATACAAGTCATTTGACACAAGTCAGTCATCAACTGGAAAGAGTTAGAATCCAAGATAACAAAGTGTGGAGCTGGATGAACACAGCAGGCCAAGCAGCATCTCAGGAGCACCAAAGCTGACATTTCAGGCCTAGACCCTTCATCAGAGAGGAGGATGGGGTGAGGGAACTGGAATAAATAGGGAGAGAGGGGGAGGCAGACCGAAGATGGAGAGAAAAGATGATAAGTAGAGAGGAGAGTATAGGTGAGGAGGTGGGAGGGGATAGGTCAGTCCAGGGAAGATGGACAGGTCAAGGAGGCGGGATGAGGTGGTAGGTAGGAAATGGAGGTGCGGCTTGAGGCGGGAGGAAGGGATGGGTAAGAGGTAGAACAGGTTAGGGAAGCGGAGACAGGTTGGGCTGCAGTGGTGGGGAGGGAATGAGCTGGGCTGGTTTTGGGACGCAGTTTGGGGGGGGGGGGGGGGGGGGGGCAGATTTTGAAGCTTGTGAAGTCCACATTGATACCATTGGGCTGCAGGGTTCCCAAGCGGAATATGAGTTGCTGTTCTTGCAACCTTCGGGTGGCATCATTGTGGCACTGCAGGAGGCCCAGGATGGACATATCGTCTGAGGAATGGCAGGGGGGGGGGGGGGGGGGGGGGGAAAGAGTTAAAGTGGTTCGCGACTGGGAGGTGCAGTTGTTTGTTGCGAACCGAGCGGAGGCTGCAAGTCAAATTGACAGAGCAACAAAAAGAAAAGAAAAAAGAAAAAAACTCCCTTTATCCTGAACAGAAAATAACAAACATGAATCTGCTAGAAATTCCACTGAAATAACTACAAAACACTCTTGGTATTTGGATACAGACCATATATAGGAGGCAAGATGGGAATAATTTAGAATATCATGATCAGCACAGTCACATGAGAAAAAGGGCCTGTTCTTGTGCTGCACTGTTCTGTTCTAGGTTCTATTGTAATACCTCAAAAATAGTTAAAAAGGTGGGACAGTTAAGGAACCCGAATTCTTCAAAACAGTTTGCTCCTATCAGGAGCGAGTTACATGGTGGAATTAAACTCATGTCTTTAAAAGATTAGCCTGGAGTTCTGGATTCCAACGATACTACCACTGTCTCCTTCCCCAACCCCATGTTTAAAATGGGCTTCAAAACAGGAGTTTAAGAAAAAACACTATTTGAAAATAAACCACTTTGAAACAATAGAAGGTCAGGAGAATAAGGGAGTTAAGTCTCCCTATTCAGTGCTTAATACAAAATTATTTCAATCTATTGTAACAAGCAAAGTAAAACTGAAATTGCAAAAATAAATACCACAGAGGAATTAGTGTAATTAACTCCAGTTCATACTATGGAGCTTAAAATCAGTCTGATTTCCGTCAACTGTAAACAGAAATGAGAAAATTAAAATAGACTAAAATCTAAGCTAAGAATTTCATTTGTGCATGTGTTGTTATACAGTTACAACAATTTTTGTTGTTGGCTTCAAATATGTAAAGCACAGGGGAAAAAACCTTACATCTTAATACTTTCCTTGGTTTTGCCTATCAATTAATACATTTCCAGTTGTTGCTTTACTATTATTTGATGCTGTTCTAAATTCAAAGTTTTTTGTGCTGCGTACGTCAGTCCAGGAAAAAAGTTTGTCAAAAGCCACATTCAGCAGGACAAGTGAAGTGAAGTGATCAACAATTTGTGGTGTTCTTGGCAAGTAGGGAGTTTTCAACTGTATTTATCCAACTTTCTCATGTACTGCTTTACCTTATGTGTACAGACTGTTATTCAACTGGATAATTCTTGACTGTACAAAACAGGCAACCTTTCCACCTCTGTGCATGTACACACTTAAAAAAAAACTGGGAGAATGAAGAGGCATACAAAAATGAAACACTTGTTGGCAAAGCACCAATCTTTTCTTGCAGCAGTGCCCTAAAGACTTAAATTTTATCCCTTCATCATAAAAAGGTCAATAGCGGAGATGTTCAGTACCATTCACGACTCCCCAGGTACTGAGGCAGTCCGTGTCCGAATGCAATGGACAATATCCAGTCTTGGGCTGACAAGTGGCAAGTAACATTCGCACCACAAGCAGTGTTAGGCTATGACCATCACCAATAAGAGACAAATCTAAACACTGCCCTATGACATTCAAATGGTGTTACCATCACTGAATCTCCCACGGTAAACATCCTGCGGGTGATCATTGTGGCGAGTCCAGTTGAGTTTCTGACCAAACAGAGGCTAGAAGAGCAGGTCAGAGGTAGGAATACTGTGGCCGGTAACACACCACCAGTCTCCCCAAAGCCTGTCCACAACTTATAAGGCACAGGTCAGGACTGTGATGGTTTACACCCCACTTGCCTGTATGACTGCAGCCCAACACCACAAGAAGCTTGACACCATCCAGGACAAAGCTACCCACTTGATTATCACTACATCCACAAGCATCTGCCCCCTCCACCACCTGATGCTCTGTACACATTGCTGCTACCATCTACAATTCCCCAGAGATCCTCAGACTGCACTTTCTTCCCACGACCATTTCCATCTAGAAGGATAAAGGCAGCAGATACATGGGAACATCATCACTTTCAAGTTTCCCTCCAAGCCACTCACTATCCTGACTTGGAAATATAAACTGCTGTTCCTTCACTTTCACCAGGTCAAAATCCTGGAATTCCCTCCACAAAAAAAAAGTATTGTGGGTCAAACCACAGCAGATGGACTGCAGTGATTAAAGACAGCTCCCACCTTCAAGGGTAACTAGGAACGGGCAATAAATGCTGTCCAGACAGCAATGCCGACAACCTACAAATGAAAGAAATTTTTAAAAATCTCCTCCAAACTCCAAGCAAAAGGAGGTTGAAGGGTGATCTTGGAGGTTTATAAAAATCAAGAAGCACACAAGATGAAAGGCGAAGGTCTCTTCCCCAAGATGGTGTTGGTGTGGGGTGGGGTCAAAACTAGGGAGTACTTTTTTCCTTAAAAAGCTTCTTATCTTGTTTACAACTAAATGCAGATACTGGTCGAACTTGGAATTAAGTATACTAACTTACTTACCTGAAACAACTCTCATCCTTGATATAAATATTTTTCAAGCCATTTCATTAAACAAATACCTCTCGACAGCAACAACATTGCATTCATCCAAACTCACCTCTTCAACTCAAAAAATAGTTCTGAGGAAGGGTCACCGGCCCTAAAACATTAACTGAATCTCTTCATAGACGTTGCCAGACCTGCTGAGCTTTTCCAACAATTTTTGTTTTTGTTTTCAGAAAATACACACTTCTGCTGTATCAAAAAAGACGACTTCTCTCACAGTATTTGGAATAACGAAGTCAGTTGTAAGCTTCGAGCCTTTCTTCCTCCTAAACAATTAGAAAGCCCCAAACCCTTAAACCATGCACTGAATTCCTCAACTCTGCTATTTTGTACCTTGCCCAATTCAGCTGTGTTTTATTAGGGGTTTCCAAAACAATACACACAATGCTCCAGGCCAAGTCTGATTGCGATGTTCACCAATTTATTTCTTCCTTTGTCTTTTATTTCAACCCAATATTAATATTTTTGGCAGCAAACATTAGCTGGATGCCACACAGGATCTATGGGTTGTAACCCAAAATTCCCTTCCTCATCCATATCTGCCAACAGATTTTAAATTGTTATAATCGTCTTGCATATTCCTTAAAAGAAATTATTTTACACTCGGACACAACCATGTGTTGTGCGTGCATTTACCACCAATCCTGAAGAGAAAACAAAATCTAGGTTTTCCAAGAGATTCTACCCACTCTTTAAATATTACTGCTATTATTGAAGCGTAATGTAGTCTACTAACTTTCTGCTGCACTTACTGCCAGCCTCAAATCTTGTGAGAAAACATTGGACAGTATTGATACTGTCCAGAGCCTTCATGAGTTCATCACTCCTCTTCACTCAAAACACATCCTTTTCACAGAATTGCTGTTTGTTATCACTCCCATACAGTTTTGATTATGCTGCCTCAACCTGTATTACAGGGTACATCATGTTTTCATTTTTTATTCACACCTCAATTTTTCCAAATGCATCATGTACTCAGCCATTTCTTTAAAAATTTTCCAGTCTTGACACTAGTCCTAATGTCTGAATATACTTAGCTATCCAGGTCTCCCAGTCCCTGTAAAAGAAAGAATTTCACATCTGTTATTCTCCTACTCTGATGTTATGCCCTTTCAAGCTAACTTCAGCCATCTCCACTTTAGTATTGCTACCCATTCTGGAATTCTTGGGCGTATCCAGTTTAATCCAGTGTTTTAATAACCAGCTCCAAATTAAAAGTTTGTCTTTTGACTGACCGAAACATCCATGTTCTGGAGCTTTTCTTCCCAGTTGTAAACATTGTTATGTGTTAAAACATTTTGGCTACATTCACATCTTCATTCAACAGAACTATATTTGTGATCAGGCAGAATTTTTATTTCGCATATATTTAAAAATGTTTTGCCAGTTCCATATATTTTCTTAGCAAATTGTTGCTCAAATAATTGTTGTGCTTAGCCAAGTACGTATTTTCCCTACAAATCAGAATTACATATTCAGCAACTTTCTATTCAAAAAGTTCAGCTAGCGCAAATAAACAAACAAAAAAAAAATAAACAAACAGCATTAGTTTCCCTTCACAAACGCAACCCGAACTGGTTTATTAAAAAAAAGCATTCTTGTATTTTTGACTTCAATTATCTTCATAGGCCAGAACTATTTAGTGAGCTGTTGTTTCACATTTCCCATTCTACTCAGGCATTCTTCTGTTAAAATCCACCTTACTTAATAACTGCTTATTGCCTCCACCCAGCTATCTTGAATCTGAAAGCATGTTTTCCCAGGAAGTTTCAAATCTCAACAGCTATAACAATGCACCATTTATAATAGGACTGGGAAAATTTGCCATTCTAATCATGCAACTCTCTTCTGATCCAGAAATTTGCATAATTAGAATTAGCCATTCAATACCTTCATATCCAAAATGTCCCAGTTATTAAAAAAGTTACTTCTGAATGATTACTTCTTTTCTTTGAAACATCCATTCTAATATCACTGATAAACTTTACCTATTTGTAGCAAATCCCCAATTGAATTGTTTCTTATTTAATTCTGTTCCATTCGAGTTGAGGCCAGAAAGTTTGCATTCAAAGTCCCACCTGACCCAGATGTGTCACAATTAAAATCTGTGCAATTGATTCCATTCGCTCACTTTAATGTTGCTGTCATTTATTCATTCGTGGGCATCACTGGCTGAGAGAGCATACATTGACCATCCCTAAATACCACTCAGGAGGTGGTGGTGAGCTACCTTCTCAAACTATGGGTTTGAAGATCGCCTCAACTCTATTAGCAAGGATATTCCAGGATTTTGATCCAGCAACATGGAAGGACCAGTAATATATTTCAAAGTCATGATACCACCTTTGTCCTTCCAGATGTACATTTAGTAGTCAACAGGTTTGTCAGATGCTGTCACAGGAGTCAAGGTCAATTTCTGCACACATCTTCTAGATGATGTATGCTGCTGCTACTGGACAATGGCAATGGTGGGTACAGATGTCTGCGAATGTGGTGCTAATCAAATGAGCCGCTTTAACAGAGGAGGTCTAAAGTTAGTGTTGTAGGAGCTGCACTCATCCAAGCACATAGGGAGTATTCCATCACACTGCTGATTGCCCAACATCTACCAGGGTGCCAGACTTTGGTGAGTCAAGATGGAGAATTCACCTACAAGGTTTAGCCTCTGACCTGCTCCTGTAGCCACAATAATTACATGGTCAGTCCAGTTGTTTTTGGTTAAAAGTAGCCCCCTCCCCCCTCCAAGATGTTGGCAGTGGGGGATTCAGAAATGGTAATGCCATTGAGTGTTTAAAGTCAATGGTTAAATCTTGTGTTGGAGAGGATTGTTGTCTGGCACTTCAGTAGCATTTGTTTCACATGTCACTTGGACTGAATGCTAAAACCTGGGTATTCTCTCGGTCTTGCTGTATTTGTACTTGGATGGTTTCAGTATCAGAGGAGTCACAAATGGTGAACATAGTTCAGTGACCACATAACAAACATTCCCAATTCTGACCTTAATGATGGAGGGAAGGTTATTGATGAACCCAAAGACTGATGTGCCTATGACACTAAAGAAAACTGCAGGTGCCCTGGAGCAGTGAACACTACCAAACAACCACAACCATCCCTTTGAGGCTTTTCTGGCACAATCACCAGACATAGCCTTTTCTAGCTCTACCATTCTCTCGTGCTTCCCTCTTTTCCACTCTCCCCTTCCCATTCACAGTGGCTTGGATTTTTCTGGGGCTCCTCGATCTCGCACTCAAAGGGTGGCCTGGATATCATGGGTAATTATCTGTTTTGCCTCTGAAATAGACAGCGTTTATCCAGGTTTGAATTGAATTGAATTTGAAGACCATAATGAACGAGGTCAGGAGATAAGTTGCCTGGGCTGGGGGAGACACAAACTAAAGCAGAGCATCTGCGAGCAGGTTTTCACTAAGCAAAAGACCCGAGAGTAGACTGATACAGCAGCAACTGGTCAGGTGAGATTGGTCCTGCTTCTTGTATACAGATCATATCCAAGTGGGTAGGTACCAGCAGCACTGCTGCACTTGAACAGTTTGGCTAGGGAAACGTTAAGTTCTGGAACTCAAATCTTCAATTCTGAGGAAGGATCACCAGACCCGAAATGTTAACTTGGTTTCTTCATTCACAGATGCTGCCAGACCTATTGAGCTTTCCCAGCAACTTTGTTTTTGTTCCCGATTTACTGCATCCACAGTTTTTTTTCTTCAATATTATTGCTGCAATGTTGTCAGGGACCATAGCCTTTGTGGTATCAAATGTCTCCAGTGTTTTTTTGTATTAGAGTGAATTAAAATTGGCTGACGAATCAAATCTAGACTAAGGGCCTCTGCAACAGGCAGGGGTGAACCACCCACTCAACACTTCTGGCTGCTGACTGAAGCACTGGCAACAGCCTTATGGTCTTTTGGATGGATGTGCTAGACTCCCCCATTACTGAGTATGGGGATGAGACATCCAAGTTTTGCAGTTATTCAGTCTGTTGGCTGTGGGATCATTTAGCTGTGTGTCCCCATCACTTGGTGCTTACGTAGTTTGGCAGGCAAATAGTCCTGTGTTGCACCTGGTTGACACTTAGGTATACCTGCCGTTGTACTTGGCCTGTCCTCCTGCACTCTTCAGTGAGCTATGCAACTATCTGAATTAGTTCCTTCTTATCTAAAGAACTCCTCCCATTTATGACTTTCACTCTTATTGTTTCTATTACAATAACAAAGTCCACCTCATTTGTACGCACTAATCTAATTTTTGGCTCAGCCACTGGTTCAGTTAGTAACACTGTCATCTGAGACAAAAGATTGTGGGTTCAAGTCCAACTCTTAGTCTGGAGTACAAGAGGTCACAGCCGACACCTCTAGTACAGTACTAAGGAAGTGATGGTATCTACAGTAAAAACCAAAAAGAATTGTGGATGCTGTTAATCTGTTGAAGAAGGGTCACTGGACACAAATTGTTAACTGATTTTTTTCCTTCACAGATGCTGCCAGACCTGCTGAGCTGTTCCAGCAACTTGTTTTTGTACCTCTAACAGCATTTCTTTTGGAAGAGGCGTTAAATGGAGGCCCCACCTTCACTCTCAGGTGGATGTAAACAACCCTTGTGTATACATTTTAGCAGGATAGCTATCTGACCATCTTCACTATTAGGTAGCCCTCAGCCAACGGCTGCAAAGAAACTTCGATCACCGCAGCATTGTTCATGATGTGTACAACTGACTGCTGCATTTTCTACACTACAAAAAGTAACAAACTTCAAAATTATTTCATTGGCCATAAACTGTGTTACAGTACCTAGTGGGCACAAAAAAAAGTGCTACATAAAAAAGTCCTTTTCTCCCCACCCCTCCATCTTCTTCCCTCTAACACTGGTGTACAAACTGTCTTCCTGTACTATGACATCTTCATTTATTTAATCTCTCATCTGAAGCTGCCCGATTATGTACATCTCATTTCTCTATTCCCTAGCGCAAGAATACTTGCCTTGTCATCTCTTTTCATTTGAAATGAGACTTCATATTGCCAAAAAACCCTACTTGGTTAAGTTTTTTAGGTAATCATTTCTTTCAGCATTGTGCTTGGGAAAAATAGGGGTTTGCAGGAACAAAAATAGTTGTGTACTACTTCTCCCAATCCAATTTAGTCACCGAATACCAAGCCCATGGTGGGGAATTTAAAAATCGGCTGGTTGCCATTTTCATTTCCGCCCCACAACTAGTACACCAGTAATTCTTCAATATAGTACTCACTTGAATCTTTTTCCTCTGTATCAAGACAGAGAACATGTCTTTAGTGTCACACCTTTCCAAGCTAGCCAGCTTCTCCACAAAGTGCAGCTCATAGCTCTACATCAGAAAGCCCCCACTTCTATTATTTCTATCCTAAGTTTCGTTTGCTTTTCCACCTGCCATGAAGCAATTTCAAGATAAAAACTGAAAGAACTGCAGATGCTGTGAAATCAGGAACAAAAACAAAGTTGCTGGAAAAGCTCAGCAGGTCTGGCAGCATCTGTGATGATCTGCTATAACAAAAAGAATAAGCCCTAAAATGTTAACGTGTGGGTGCAGACAAGGGTAAGGGCATGAGAGATACAGGGGTTTTTACGTACATGACATGAAAAATCAAGCAAGAAGAAATAGGAAGAGAAGAGATGTAGGGGTTAATTCAGCTTCTGTCTACAGGTGCTGTTAAACTGAAGTTTTTTTTTCCCCCAAACCTGAAGTACTTGTGCTTATAGTCTAAAATCTGCAGCACTTCACTTTCCCATTAAAAGTAAAATGCCATTTGAACACTGTATATTTGCTCAGTGTGTTCTTAAAAAAAAACTTAAACCTTCAGTCCTGCTGAAAATGTTCAACTGAATCTTGCAGTTTAGGCCAAATGCAAGTTGCATCAAGTTTGGTGGAGTAACTCCTGCCGCAAGGCCAAGCAAGTGCGAGTTACATCTTACCAAACTCATGGCATTAAGTGGAAGTTAATCCCTCATGGCACACATCATGTCTGATGTTCACAACATCTTACTGAGCATCATTCATGGAGCAATTTACCACTGAAAAGCATTTGTTGCTCCAGCACCATATTTAAAAGGCTACAGCACATCCTGGAAGCATGGAACTGCCCTGCATGGTTTCAGACATTTGACCCAAACAAGGCAGAGAGGGACAGACAAGCAGTACCCGGTTTTGCAGGCCTGGTCTCGGAGCTCCTGAAGAATGGGTAGGCAGAACTACTTCTTCACCTGCCCAGGAGGAAGGGAGGCCATGACACCTGCCCATGCCAGCCTAGTCAAAAGGTTACTATCCATACTGGAGCATTCCAGCCATCTGGGAAGAACATTTAACACTGAATAAAGGTAGCCAATGGTGTTCTGCACTACACTAGCACAGGTGCCACCATTTCCCAAATACATCAATCTCTGCTACAGCATCACTTCCAACTAGTGCTCATTATCTACCATGAATGCAATGCAACCAATTCTAAACTCATCCTCTCCAAACCCAAACTGGGGCACCACTAACTCTGCACTCCCCCACCTCCCACCCCACCCCCACACTGCCTATTCACTCATTCAGGAAAAATGTACCACCAGTGTGTTATCCTTGCTCATCTTCCAAAACGCCTTCATCTCCATTATTCCAGAAGCAAAACATCCCACAAACGGGGCAAAGAGTCAAGAGGGCCAGCGTGCTACTGATCATTCAGCATCTTGCCTTTTACGAGCAGAGGATAATGACGGGAATCTTGCCTCGAGCAGGGCCTAGATTCATTGGAAGTTTAGTCTGACTGATCCCAAGCAAAGGCTATCCCCTTGATCGGGCAGCAGCCCAGCAACTATGGCAAGCTTTCTGGTTCTGTGCTGGCGCCAAGTGGCAGGGGGCTGGGCTGAGGGGTCAGTTAGATCAGTCAGTATCTCTGGACAAGAGCAATGAGGGTAATGCAAGGCTGGTGGGCTGGAACCAGTTAGGTTCAAAGTGAGTAAAGAGCCTACAGATGTAGCCTGGTCTAATCCGAGAGTTGGGTATGCATCATGGAGCATAAAAATGTCCTTGCTGCAACATTAATTGCAGGTCCAGCTCAAGATATAGCACCGAAGTGTAGAGCATCCTGCAGGTGGATCACAGATGAGCCACAGATTCAGGAGGCTGGTCCGTGTTGAATACAATGTCCATGGATGTGTGGGGGATGGGGCCAGGGTCCATTAAGCATGCTGGAGATACTGGTGCCTGATGCTCACCATGGAGGTCTTTTGATGCAAATTACAAGCTAAATCCACCAACCATCCAATTCAGTTTTCCTGAAAGCTAGTTTGCAGATTTTTAATTTATTTTTTGTTTAAAATGCATGTCTGAACAGATTACAACCTCATTCATGTCTTCTGGCCCATAGGTTAGGATGTTGCTGTGCCACAACACCTCAGATGATGGCTAGTTTGTATGGAGTTTGACAAGATCAAACCTATGGCAAGTCAAACTGTTAAAGAGGAGATAGCAAGAAATGCAGACACCAGAGTCAGAGTCAATACATTACGGAGCTGAAGGAACACAGCAGGGCAGGGAGCAAGGAGCAAAGAGAGTCGATGTTTTGGGCCTGGACTGTTCAGAGCTGAAGGGTCCAGGCCTGAAATGTCAACTCTCCTGCTCCTCTGATGCTGCCCGACCTGCTGTGTTCCTCCAGCTCTAGACAGTTAAATACCTTGTTAACAAGCGTTAATGGTACTCTCAATTGAGGCTCATTGCTCTGCTTGGGGGAAAACATACAAGATGCGCTGAAAGGCTCTGATAGCATAATTGTTAGTGCCCCTACCACTGAGCCAAAAGGCACACGTAAGTTTACTTATCCTGAACACAAGTCATAACATTTTCAAACAGGCGGAATAAAACAAAGGCAAAATGAAACAATTAAAGATGCAGCAAGATGACTTTGACTTCAAGATGGGCCTTGCATAACATCTTGCCTGGTTCGATCACTAATCATGCCATACTCCCAAGCCTAATAAGATTCTGTCCATTTTGTTGAAGCTTTTCATCTTGTGCCGAGTTCCATGGCAATGTTACTACCAGAGTTTGCTTCCCAACCATTCTCCTCAATCTAAAATTGAATTAAAAAAATATATGCGATGTATTTCTTGTGCTCATCAGGACAATGTACAAGGCAAAAAGCTTCAACAAAATGCACACATTTTCAGCAATTACAAAACATACATTGAAAAAAATTTTGATCTCTGTTGAAAATATGCCCAAGTAACATGCTACCAGCATAAAGGCAGAATGTCACAACATAAAAATGGAATTGCTACAGCCCAGCTAGAAGCCATTTGGCCCATTGTGTCTGCACAGACCCTCCGAACAGCATCTCAACCAAACAACTCAGATCCCTACCCTATCCCACATACCCCACACTTACTGTGGCTAATCCACCTAACCTGAATATCTTTGGACTATGGGAGAAAACCCATCCAGACATGGGGAGAATGTGCAAATTCCACAGATGCTAGAAATTGGAAACAGAGTTCTGGAAAAACTCAGTAGGTCCAAAGCATATGTGGAGAAAGAAACAGTTGATGTTTTGAATACTGTATGACTCTCCACTGACAGAATAGGTTGTTTCAAAATAATGCACAGTAGGACAGTGCAATTTAAAACTCTCCATAATAAAAGTTAGAGGTGCTGAATTTTAGACAAGATTAATTAAATGGAAACAAGGTGCAAGTGGAAAGAAGAATTCTCTGAGGAGGTGTTATCTCCTGGCCAATTACATATTAAAAACAAAAAGCAAAGGCAGATTATTGGACAGGACATTGATTAGGCCACTTTTGGGATACTGTGTTCAATTCTGGTCTCCCTGCTAATAGGGAGGAAAGGGTTCAGAGAAGATTTACGAGGATGTTGCCAGGGTTAGAGGGTTTGAGCTATATGCAGAGGCTATTTTCCCTGCAGCGTCAGAGGCTGAGGTGTGACCTAATAGAGGTTTATAAAAATGAGAGGCATGCATAGGGCAAATAGTCAGTTTTTTCTTAGGGAACAGGGGTTGTCCAAAACTAGACAGCGTAAATTTAAAAAGGTATGGGGAAAGATTTGAAAGAGGAAAAGGGCCCAAGGGCCAACTTTTGCCCACAGCAAGTGGTGAGTGTTTGGACTGAGCTGCCAGAGGAAGCAATGGAGGCTGGTACAATTACAACATTTAAAAGGCATCTGAATAGGTAATGAATTGGAAGGGTTTGGAGGAATGTGGGTCAAATGGGATTACATTTGTCTACACTGATGCCTGGTCAGCAAGGACGAGTTGGCCGAGGGGTCTGTTTTCACACCGTACACTATGACTCTGTCCAGTCTTCACCATACAGCTGTTTGGGGGAAGTTCGCAGCAGACTGTTACCTTTCTAACGTCACAACGGTGAAGTACACAAGAAAGACTTTATAGTCAATGAAGTGCTTTTGCATGACCTGAGAAGGCACTATATAAAAATATACAACTTACAGTAAATCGCACGCTGCAACTCAGGACAGAGATGTGTAACATGAACTGGGGTTACTTTTTACACCCGTGCTCACGAATCAGCTGAAAGATCAAACTCGTAATTCTCTAGTGATGAGCAGGTTAAAGTACATTCCCATTCTGTGCCCATTCGGTTTTTAATTGTTGTTAAACCAGGGGACATTTCGCAAAGTTATGGCTTGCTCCTGCCGTTGTTTGCACAACCGGCGCTTTAATCAACGTTAAAAAAAATTCAGCCTTTTCCTCTGTTCCCAGCCGTTTAGGGTGTACATTTTAATTGATTTCTGACAGAGGCAGTTACCTTCAAATGACATATCCATTTGCCGCCGATCTGCTGCAGGCTCGGCTTCGACAAAGAGGCCGATCCTCTTGCCCCAACTTCCCGCCTCCCACTGTGTGCGCGCTCAGCCTATCCGCCTCGAGTGTAAACGGTTGGATACACACACACAAAAGCCAAGTTTGAATTAACGGCGGCTCGAGCCACTTCAGGATACAGCTCACCCAGGACTGGGTAGGTTCTGACAGTTAACTATCTTTTGACTGGTTCAGCATTTTGCTGTTTATACCTTTGAAGAGGTTAGAGACCCGAAATATTACCTCAGATTTCTCTCCAAAACACCATTGATCTGCGGAGTTATTTTCCGCAAACTTTTCCTCCTTAATAGTTGCTTTGAATGGCTGTTTTCTTCGTCTTCACCCTTTATCTGGGCTGTGGGTGCTGGACCATCAAGAGTTTATCCCAGTCCCGTCTTCGCGACTCTGCACCTACTAGATGTCCAGCTGGTCAGCAGCTTCAGTTGATTCTTCCACCCTCTGACTTGGTAGGTTGTGTCCAGCCGACAAATTATACAACCATACCACTGCCAACCCCAAAAAGGACTAATATACAAGCATTCGAAAAAAAGACACATTCATGTCAGAGATAATGGGAACTGCAGATGCCGGAGAATCCAACATAACAGTGTGGGGCTGGATGAACACAGCAGGCCAAGCAGCATCTTAGGAGCACAAAAGCTGACGTTTCAGGCCTAGATGGCCCGAAAAAAGAAAACCGGAGATTTGCATCAGAAGAGATGTGACATTTTACAGGAATATTCTTTTGGGTTAAGTTTGAGACCAAAATGAAAACGTATGAAACAGGAGACAGCCTGGACCCTAACTTTTAGGGGCAAATGTAAGATGCTGCATCCCAGATAGGATTTGATTAGTCGAACTATTCGGCTTTACGCAAAAAAAAACACTGCTTATGGTTAAAAATACAAACAAAATTGCCTAACTCTAAATACAATAAATATATTTAAATACTCACCAACTTTTCTAATATAGCAGCATCTCATGCACACACCTTTAGCAAGTGAGGAAAATACACACTTTGAACCTAGCAGCACAGAGAGAAAGCTGCATCTAGCAGCTTCAACTCAAACCAGATTTCAAACAACTGAAAACAAAGCTAAATCTCTGGATCTGACAGAGCCCAATTCTATCCACTCATGCTTCTTTTTTAATCTAAATTTAAATTTATATTTATATTTATATTTATATTTATATTTATATTTATACTGCTTTCCATGAAGCTGACCTCAGCACCAGGTTTACAACACCCCTTGTGGAACAGAAGAGAATAAATCTCTTTATTAAAAAAAGGCACATATCACAGAATCAGTAAAAATAAACTCCGTCTCAGTGGGTGCAAAAGGTGGCCTAAAATGAGGTATTCATAGAATGTTTTGGGACAGCTTATTAAAATAGCACTTTCTGGAGATAACCAGAAACAGACTTTACCAGTTGTATTATGATGCAATGAGGTAAGACTGAAGACCCCGAGATAACTATAACCATGTTATTTTACATTCAATTTGAGGGAGAAGGGAATGGATAAAAGACTAGAACACTACCTTTAAAAAGAAAGGCAACTACAAAAGAAAGAAAATTCCCTAGAAGTGAACTGGCAAAATTCAGGTTATGGAAATAAAAGGTGAATAGAAATGCAATGTCATACATTTTAAAAAAAGGGAACATTTCAGATAATGTTTCAATGGGAAACAAAATTTCCAAAAGTAGTTAACTAAAAAAAGGTTAAGACAATATGAAAACAAGAGAAGAAAAAAACAAACATACTATTGCAAAAGACAGGTGGCAGGTACCACTATTAAGACAAAAAGTTTAATCAGGAGGGGAAAAAAAAAGTTAGATTAGAAAAAAAAGATAGCTGGAGTAGGTGAGTATGCAGATACAAGTGATCAGAAAAGGCAATAAAATGTCAATTGTGTAGAGAAGAATTGAAACAAAAAGTAGGCCATTATGTATGTTTCAATTAACACAGTATTAGACAAAGTCCTTCCACAGTATGGTACTCCGTACCAGTCACCTTACTTAAAAAAGGAAGCATAAGCATTGGATGCAGTAGGTTTACCAATAAAACAAAAAATACTGTGGCCACTAGAAATCTGAATGACAAAGTGCTGGAGAAATTTAGGTCTGGACAAGCACAGAGGTCCACCCTCACCATTCTCTGCTCTGAATATATAAAAAAAAATTCCAGCCTGAGCTAGGCATTGACTCTCAGAAGAAAATCTCTCACTTAAGTGGCAAGTAACATTTACACCTCATTAGCCCAAACTTGGCACAAGCAGTCAGAGTTGTGAATGGTGCTGAACTCTATGGTCCTCAACAAACATCCCTACTTCTCTCCACCTTCGGTCCGCCTCTACCCCCCCCCTCCCTATTTATTCCAGAACCCTCTCCCCATCCCCCTCTCTGAAGGGTCTAGGCCCGAAACGTCAGCTTGTGTGCTCCTGAGATGCTGCTTGGCCTGCTGTGTTCATCCAGCTTCACACTTTATTATCTTGGATTCTCCAGCATCTGCAGTTCCCATTAGCCCTACTTCTGACTTTGTCAAACAGAAGATCAAGAAGCAGTTGAAGATGGTTGGGTCCAAAGCAGGAGGCCCAGATTCCAGTTTCACCAGCTCTAGGTGTGTAATAATGTCTCCGAACAGTTCAATATTTAAAAAAAATTAGAAACTCCTATCAGTATTGTCCTTGGACTCATTTGGTCTCCAAATCACCATTTTCTTTGCTAGATGCAACTCCAATCCCAACTTTAAACGAGGCTATTTTATGCCACATTTAGTCACATGTGGTCTTGATGGCAAGGGTAATCACCCCCTCCATCTCATTTTCAAGTTCATTATTTTTGGTCCATATATTTGGATCAAATCTGCATTGACATCAAGAGCTAAGCCATGCTGCTGAACCCAAATGCAACAAGCAGGGCAAGTATTACTTTTAGTACTGTCAAATGAGTCTTTCCATTAGCAAAGTAATGACTGAGGAGGCTAATGGTCAAGTTGGATTTGTCCTGCCTTTTGCAGATAGGACAATTTCTACACTGCCTGGTTGATTCAGGTTTTGCAGCTGCACTGGAAACTAGATGGCTTGGGGTGTTGGTAGTAATGGAGCTGAATTCCTAATACAGTGGCAAAAGATATTATAAAAAAGGGGCTACAGGCTTCAGCCATTTCTTGACAACATGGAGTGAATCAATTTGGATAGAAACTAGCATCAGTGAAGTTGGGGACTTTAGAAGGTCAAAAAGGATCATCCACTTCGTACTTCTGGCTGACACTGGTTGCAAATGCACCAGCCATAATCTTTTATGGAGACATGCTAGGCACCTCTACTAGCGATGATTGTAAAGTCTTCAGTTAGTTGTTTACTTGTCCACTGTTCTCATTTAAGATAGTTACAACAGAACTACACAGTTGGCTTAGTTGGTTTTAGGATATTTATCTCCCTCACATACTGCTTGACAGGGAAATAAGCCAGGTGTTGTTGCTTCACCAGGTTGGCATTGGATCAATAAAGGTGTCTTCAGACCTCCAGCACCCCTTGCTGATAATGATCATTTTGTTACAAGCTTGCCAAGATCTAACTTGACCAAATCATACTTTAAACCCTGAAATTTATTCAACTGCCTGCCCACAAAGCAGGTTGGTTTCTTTTCAAGAGATAATAGGGTGTAGAGCTGGATGAACACAGCAGGCCAAGCAGCAGAGGAGCAAGGCGGCTGACGTTTCGGGCCTAGATCCTTCTTCAGAAAATCTGGTTTCTCTTCATATGCATTTTGCATCTCCAGATCTCAAACTGGTAACATGCACTTTGGAAATACAAGTCGAATCAGGGCATCAGCAGGTCAAAACAAAAAAGGACCATTTTCTCAGCTCCTGACTTGAGGTGTATACATGCAGTCAAAATTTTCATACATATTAAAAACCAAAATAAAATTTTTTTAAAAAAGGCCATTGCATAAATTTGCATTTTCCTTCAAATTCTATTTATCCAATACTTGCTTGGCAAATTAGTCAAGCATCTGAATATTTATCTTCTGACAACGCATTGCTATTGACAGTATTGTAGCTTAAGTTTACAAGACAGATTAATTTTATGAGCGTGTATGGACAACTGATTAACCAAATCATCTTCCAGATACTTTTGCAGTTAGAAAGTACTTTCCTAAACAGTGAAATCAAGGGCAGCAGGATAATTGGGTAGAATGAAGAGAGTCAGTCAACTGGCACGTACTACTGTAATAAAGTTTATTGTTGAATTGGTCAGAGGAGAGATTCCTGGAAGACATCGTACAGATGAATAGACCAGTGGGACCACAAAATGACAGAATAGAACAAAGTGGATAAAGAAAAAAAAAGTGAACACCGGGGGCATCTCCAACATATCCCTTACCTTCCTGGACCTTTCTGTCTCCATCTCAGGCAACTACCCACAAAGCAATGTCCATTTCAAGTACACCGACTTCCACAGCTACTTGGAATACAGCTCCTCCCCACCCCCCCCCCACCTTCCTGCAAAAATTCCATCCACTATTCCCATTCCTTTGCCTCCGCCACATCTGCTCCCAGGATGAAGCATTTCACTCCCACACGTCCCAGATGTCCTCGTTCAAGGGCCGCAACTCTGCTCCCCCTCCCAGTGGTCGAGAACACCATCAACCATGTCTCCTGCATTTCTCACACCTCATCCCTCACACCCCGCCCTCGCAATAACCACCAAAGAGAACCCCCCTAGTCCTCACATACCACCCTACCAACCTCCGGACACAACGCATCATCCTCCGACACTTCCACCATTCACAATCCGACACCACCAAAGACATTTTTCCCACCTCACCCTTGTCTGCCTTCTGGAGAAACCACTCTCCACAAATCCCTTGTCTATTCCACACTCCCCTCCAACCCCACCACACCCAGCACTTTCCCCTGAAACTGCAGGAAGTGCTACACCTGCCCCCACACCTCCTCCCTCACCCCCATCCGAGGCCCCAAGATGACTTTCCACATCAAGCAGATGTTCCTGCCCATCCGCCAATGTAGTATACTGCATCCGCTGTACCCACCTCTACATTGGGGAAACCAAACGGAGGCTTGGGGACCGCTTTGCAGAACACCTACGCTTGGGTCGCAGTAAACAACTGCGCCTCGCAGTCGCGAACCATTTCAACTCCCCCTCCCATTCCTTAGACAACATTTCCATCCTGGGCCTCCTGCAGTGCCATAATGATGCCACCCGTAGGTTGCAGGAACAGCAACTCATATTCCGCTTGGGAATCCTGCAGCCCAATGGTATCAATGTGGATTTCACCAGTTTCAAAATCTCCCCTCGCCCCCCACTGCATCCCAAAACCAGCCTAGCTCGTCCCCACCTGCCTAACCTGTTCTTCCTCTCACTTATCCCCTCCTCCCAGCTCAAGACGCACCTCCATTTCCTACCTACTAACCTCATCCCACCCCCTTGACCTGTCTATCCTCCCCAGGCTGACCTATCCCCTGCCTACCTTCCCACCCATACTCTCCTCCTTCCATCTTCAATCCACCTCCCCTCTCTCCCCATTTATTTCAGAATCCTGTCCCCATCCCCCTTTTCTGATGAAGGGTCAAGCCCGAAATGTCAGCTTTTATGCTCCTAAGATGCTGCTTGGCCTGCTGTGTTCATCCAGCCCCACACTTTGTTATAAAGAAAAAAGTGAACCAAGGTTCCACAAACCTTCACTATATAGGCCACTGGAATGGTGCCCAATTAAATTGGTAACTATATCTTTGCTTTATTCTTCCATAAATTTTGTAGGCACGCCACTTCCAATATAGCTTTAAAAAAGCATACATTTTTAAAAGCTTCTAATCAGTGTCCCTTGAAGCATTAGAAGGGATAAAGTCTCTTCTTAAAAAAATGTTTACAACGTTTAATCAAGTTACTTCATATCTCCTTTGTCCTACTGGCAACAGTCATAGGCTCTGAATTCTTCCTTCATACTTTTACTTCCTCATTCCGTACAGCATCCTAGCAAATCTCCATTATTTTGTTGCTTCAGTATCCTACAATTAAAGACGTCTTTACCTTAGACAAAATAAATGAGAATAATCACCTCACCAGTCAACAGGTTGAAAGTTGAAGTGAAAATTCAAATTGAAGATTCAGCTTCAGCATGGCTACATATTTAAGAAAGAATTTCATTCAAAGCAAATTGAAGAAAATGTTTACATTCCTGCTTGAAATGACAGCTTACTGTCCAGATACTGTCCAAAGAAATCCAGAAGTCATAGCGAGATAATGTTTTATTTAAGAAGCTGTTGTTAATTAAGATGGTTCATCTTGTTGTCTGATTATTAATGCTTTTTAAATTTAAAAAAAATGCAGCGTTCTGCAACTCCTTGTCAAAATAGTTGGTATTGGTAAGCAAAAACGTCCCCTTTCATTGATATCAGTGCAGACATGAGCAAGTCAAAGTTTTCTTAGGAAATCCATAAACGTGTCTGTTTTGTTATTGATACACCCTTGCAGCTCAAATTAGAGTGTCCTTAAAAAAAAAACAAAGCCTGCCATTAAGCTATGCCAGTCTATAATCTTATGGGTTCCAAATTTCTTTAGCAGGTCTTGGACCTCCAACTTTGCTCAGTCGCACTCATTTACAGAATCAATGGTTGACAACACAGGTGATTCAGATATGTCACGGCAGAGATGAAGTGAAGCCATCCTAAATCAGTTAGCACATTTGGTAACCAAGACAAAACCACCACAATTGTTATTAGCAGGTTTTTGAATGGTCAGTAGGAAAGCAATCACTTCTCACAAATTTCTAGAATTAACTCAGCAACTTGCTTTCCTGACAGCATCAAATACAGAGATAATGGGAACTGCAGATGCTGGAGAATCCAAGATAGCAAAGTGTGAAGCAGGATGAAAACAGCAGGCCAAGCAGCATCTCAGGAGCACAAAAGCTGACGTTTCGGGCCTAGACCCTTCAAATCAGATTTGGATTTTGCCCACCACTCCTTGCCACCTCTCCAGAGCCATAGGGTGGACAGTATGCAGAGGAAGGTGGAAGCTCAATATGTTAAAGAAAGGCGTTTCTGTGTATGAATCCCAGTATCACTGGCTCCTAATTTAAAGATTTCATCCAATAATAGCTGAAGGGAAAGAGAACAACAGGAAGGTACTATCCTGGGATTTCAGTTTCAGGTCAGTTCAGCTCTCAGCTACAAATTTCATTCATTAAGAATTGCAAGGCTGCATATGTCCAGGAAAAGCCAGAAAACATGTTCTGGTGAGGAATTCACAAAGTTAAAAGCCTGGAACTCCCTCCATAAACAGCATTGTGGGTGCATCTACACTTCATGGGTCTGCAGTTCTCCACCTCCTTCCCAAGACTATTAGGTATGCACAATAAAATACTGACATGGCCAACATCCAGATTCCACAAAAGAATAACCTTGAAATAAAAAGTAAAACAATTTTTTGGTAACAAATTAAATTCAGTATCTGGATTTTTTGATGTTCACCAATCAGTTGTTCCAGTACTACTTTTCTGGAACCTGATGATTCATCATTTCTTGCCTGACAACTCCAACTGTAATGAAAGTTGTCCAGGCAAAAAAGTAAAGACAGAAGTTGAAAGTCAAACCATAAAATTTTAGAAATTTTCAACCAGTTAATAACCCTGTTTTCTCCACACATTCTTAATATTTAAAGTTTGTGAATTCAGGGGTAACACGTTAGCTTAGTGGTTAACACTGCTACCTTACAGGAGTAGGAAAAGGTTAGATTGTATCCTTGGCTGCTGTGCAAACTCCACATAGACATTTTGCCTGTGTCTATGCAGGTTTCATCTGGGTGCTCCCGTTTCCTCCCACAATCCATAGATGGGCAGGTTAGGTAGACTAGGCAATTTACCATGCCTATAGTGTGTAAGAATGTACAGGCTAGGTGGATTAGTCATGGGATAGGGATAGGGTAGGATGCTTTGGAGGGCCAGAGTGGACTTGATGGGTCAAATGGCCTGCTTCCACACTGTAGGGAATTCAATGATTAATGCTATTTCTGTACACAGGTGCTTCCTGATTGGAAAAGTATTTGTAGTTTAGTTTTATTCCTTATGACTGTCACACGTTTTAGAGATTAAGTTTCATTGAATCTCGACCAATTAATGGCAATCGTCAGGCTTTTTGCAACATTTGATAGTAGTTCTACTTCAGTGATTTTACAAAGAACTCCGACAACAAAATTGTGCTTTAGATGCTGAAAGTAATAGAAATCATTTTTCTACCTTTCAACAAGCATTAAAAGAAACTGATGAGAAAATGTATCAATAAAATTTACTAAGTAATGCCATGCAGTTATGACCAATGGTATCCAAATTTTGGGTATTTAATGGGAGCAGTTAGTTGAGATAGGATTTCAAGGAATTGAATGAAGTCTGCAGTTAGTCCATTCCAGCAAGGCAGCAACAGTAGTGAGCCTGTCCAACAGCAACAAGATGATATAACAAAAGTGTCAAAACTTCTTTCACAGATGTTTTTTGTCTTTAGACCAGCCTGTAAGGGTAGTTTGTACTATGGAGGCAATCCTGGGTTGCAAAAGGATTCCATTCTGGAGTCCGTTCACAAGTCAATCAATCAATCTGTTTGAAAGTTGAAATAGAATGCCGCACAGTATAAAAACTATCTAATGTTGAGTGCAGGAAATGCTTACACATTGTATATAATTGTGTTCACAGGCATGAACATTTGAGAGTTGGGAACCCCTTGTAAAGAGATACAGGAAATGGGCAGCAACAGTACTACAGTTAGGAACTGAGTTCAGATTGTCCTAAGGCTACCTAAAACAGATTTTCACCCCAATACCTTGTGACTGAGAGGCAGTGAATATTTGCCTTGTTGGAAACAAGACTGGAGTAACATGAATATGGAGCAATCAGAAGCAAATTACTCTTTAATCTACTGCATTATTTTATCCCATGAAATAAAGAAAATCTTGCCTTCAAAAGGCCACTTTTCTATTTATATTCTTGAGAATATTAAACAGAATGATTATAATAACCTGTTTTAAACAGCATACATGTATGTTTTGGTGACAATTAGATTCCCTAGTGTGGAAACAGACCCTTCAGCCCAACAAGTCCACACCGCCCTTTGTAGCGTCCCACCCAGAACCATCCCCCTATAACCCACACACCCCTGAAGGCTATGGGCAATTTAGCATGGCCAATCCCACCTAGCATGCACATCTTTGGGCTGTGGGAGGAAACCGAAGCACCTAGAGGAAACCCACGCAGACACGGGGAGAATGTGCAAACTCCGCACAGACAGTTGCCCGAGGCTGAAATCAAACCCGGGTCCCTGGCGCTGTGAGGCTGCAGTGCTAACCACTGAGCCACCATGCCGACAAGTTCCCCTTATTCTTCAAATTATCTGAAAAACACAGGCATAAAAAGCATGACAAACTTGTAGCATTCTTCTGAACTCAGGTGTTCTCAAACTCTTTCAAAATCAGTCAAGCATTTCTGAAATGTAATCACTAGCCTAATTTAAGAAACATGGCAAGCAATTTGTATTGTACAAGTCTGACCTTCTACATACTCCTATATCTTGCTAATAATCTAGGCAGTTGTGACTTTGATGTTAAATGTTTTTTGGTAATATTCCTATGAAGCTCCTTAACATGTTTGTCTTAAGACAAATACAAGTTGCTGATGGAAGCTTTGCAGGACTGAAAGGCAATCATGATTTTAATTGTTAAAGTCAAATTGTGAAATTGACATCGAAGTTCCTATTTTTGGACTCACGCTCCTCTTCAAAAGTAGTCAGACAGACATTCTATTCATACATACGCTGCTCAAGACAAAAGAAAAGGTCAGGTTTTTAAACAGTTGAACCCACGTTCAATGGGATACAGGGGCCTGTAGTAATGGGGGTAAAAGGAGGAATGTGGGAGGACTTCCATCATTAGAAAAATACTAAATACAAAAAGCAGGGAAGTGTAACTGGAACTATACAGGACATTAGTTAAGCCACATCCACAGGTTTATGTGCACCTTTGGTCATCATATCAGACAACTATTCTAAAAACATTAGAGAGGAGATTTACAAGAATGTTGCCAGGGTTTGAAAATTACAGTTATGAGGCAAGATTAGAAATGCCAGATGCTAGGAAGTGGGATTAGATTGGGCAGCTCATTTATTCTGGTGGCACAGACACAATGGACTGAATGGCCTCCATGCTTTAATCTGTGGTTCTCTAACCCATTTATATTGCAAATTCCAAACATATTTTGACCCAATTCTGTTAGATTCTTGCTAGATAAGGAAACATCCATCTCCCTGACTGTAAAAATATTCAATTACGCTGTTTCCACTGCCTGAGGCAAACGCTCAATTCTCATCTCTGCTGTGAAAAGGCAACCCCCTAAATTTTAAGACAGTATCCCCTAGTCCTGGGCCATGTTTCCTGTCCATCTTGTTAACAAAATTTAACATGTCATTAGAAAAGCCAAGTCACTTCTCATTCTAAATCCCAATAGAAAGAAAGCCCAGCTTATTCAGATAGGATAGCCAATTCATTCAAAGGTATCATTAAGGTAATAACTTGCTGCAACCTAAATGCTAACATTGTGATCGAAGGACTAGTACACCTAAATTTATCTGCTACTCAATTTCTGTTACTCTCCTATTAAAAAAGTTCAATCTTTAGATAGCCATATTCTCTTAAAATGTTAATTGTAATGAAAAATAAATGCTAAAATAGATATTTGAATGGTTGCACTAGTTACCAATTCAAGAGTGATTTCTACAAAATTGTAAGCTAGAAAAGGAAGTGAATTAATTTAAGTGGGAGATGATATTTGGCAAGAGAGAAATCTGGACTTCTTGTGCTCACTCCACCCATGTCCACGCTGGTATGTAACCCAGGCAATGCTGCTCTGCTCTGTAAGAATAGCACTCTAGTTGCTTCTCCTCAGCAATGGCACAGTTAGTGGTAACCTTACTTCTGAGTTAGAGGACATTGTCCAGATTGTCACTGGAGACAAATAGCTTTATAAAAAAAAAGGCCCTTGCTGCAGTGAAAATGGGATCTGTGAAACAAAAATCAAATTCAAATAGATCTGCTGACTCTGCTTTCCATAATACAGTCGGAAATCACAACACCAGGTTATTAGTCCAACAGGTTTATTTGAAAGACCAGCTTTCAAAGCATTGCTCCTTCGTTGCTTCACCTCACAAAAAGGAGCAGCACTTCAAAAGCTATGATTTCAAATAAACCAATTGGACTATAACCTGGTATCATGTGATTTCTGACCTTGCCCTCCCCAGCCCAACATCAGCACATCCACATCATTCCATTATACAGTCACTAATCCCTACACCATAAGCCAACATCGAATTCTCTCCCTATTTATTTCAGAACCGTCTCCCCCACCCCCTTCTCTGATGAAGGGTCTAGGCCCGAAACATCAGCTTTTGTGCTCCAAAAATGCTGCTTGGCCTGTTGTGTTCATCCAGCTCCACACTTGTCTCGGATTCTGCAGCATCTGCAGTTCCCATTATCTCTGATCGAATTTGATGGAAGTGGGGACAGACTTAAGTCACATCCATGATCTTTAAAAGGATTCCAGATCCTTCCACAACTCCTAGAAACACCCATGTGTAAAAATACCACTCCAGCTGTTAAGGAATGCTGCACTATTAGAAACATGTTTCTTTTAGTTCAGATATTAATCCAAGGCCCATCTGCCCTCAAGTAAAAAAAACTATAAAAGCATTACTCTGAATTAACAGCAAGCCATGCTCCCTAATTTGCCGATCTATATTTATTTATTTTGCTTCAGACTAAATATCACTAACAGGTAGTAACACAATGTCCAGATAGTGAGATTGGCTGTAACCTTTCCCCACATTGCAACAGTGCACTTCAAAATGACTTATTTGGTTGAAAAGCACTTGGGGTACAAAACACAACCATACAATAAATTTTTGTACTGTTTTCTTGGGGCCTGATCTGTCACACTACACATTTTAAAACTACTGTATATACAAATTGCTCCCATTTCTCTCGGATCTAAAATTTTGCAACTGGTATGTCAATATATTTGACTTAGCCTTGCACCTCATTTCAGGCAAGCAGCAACTCACTCAATTATAGTCTTAAGTATTATATCAATGGAATACATTGGCCATACTCCACCATCCTTCCCAACTTCAGTTTTCGATTGCTGGCTGTCAATAACTGTTAGGTGTAAAGCCACAAGCTGAATATCTAGTATTTTTAAAGTGATTATGCAATAAAGAGTATAATTTAAGGGTAATATTTGGATAATTTATGAGATCAAATTATACACTTCCCAACATTCAAAAGAAACAAATATTGTAGGTCAATGAGGGAAGTCAAAAAATCTACACTCCCACGGTAACAGGCATCTTTGTTGTCACTCAAAGACTATCATTGAAACACATGTTTCAAACTAGTAGCCACTAGACTATCGTGGCAATGTGATAGAATGAACCAGACACACATCACAACACAAATATTTAAAGTGTCAGCAAATACCAGAATCCCACAGAAAAGCACAGGGACATTCCAATCCCTATTGATACATTCTTATTACTAGTGTTGTGCACGGATATACAAAATTTAAAAAAAACAGCTAGTGCTGTGATTCATTGGCTATAACATTTCTTAAGATCTCACACAGAATTTTTGAATAGTTTCGTGCTCATGAGTAAACAATCCATGCAATCAATTTCCTCCTTTTTGGAAACATGCTGCTTTCTCATTTCCAACCTTCACCCCTCCTTTCCTGAAAGGAAGGATTCAAACTGGCATATTGCATCATAACAATTGGAACACTGCAACTATTCTTTGAGCATTAAAAACCAGAAAGAGGAGCAGTTTATATGTCCAAGGAAAACTGAAATTGTAGGAGGCAAGTACTGTCTTTATCTGTTGCCAATCCAGATCTTCACACATCCTAGCAGGAACTGATACAGTCTCAACTAAAAAAAAGGCACAGGAACACTAGAAATATCAATAGGCTATTCAGCCCTTGAGTCTACATCACCATTCAAATAATCTGCACTTCAACATGCCAAGTGGTAGTTAAAAGAAAAATAATCATTGGAAACTTTTAAACTATTAACAGATTTACAGATAATAAAATGTGAGGCTGGATGAACACAGCAGGCCCAGCAGCATCTCAGGAGCACAAGAGCTGACGTTTCGGGCCTAGACCCTTCAGAGAGGGGGGTGGGGTGAGGGTTCTGGAATAAATAGGGAGAGAGGGGGAGGCGGACCGAGGATGGAGAGAAAAGAAGATAGGTGGAGAGGAGAGTATAGGTGGGGAGGTAGGGAGGGGATAGGTCAGTCCAGGGAAGACGGACAGGTCAAGGAGGTGGGATGAGGTTAGTAGGTAGGAGATGGAAGTGCGGCTTGGGGTGGGAGGAAGGGATGGGTGAGGGGAAGAACAGGTTAGGGAGGCAGAGACAGGTTGGACTGGTTTTGGGATGCAGTGGGTGGTGGGGAAGAGCTAGGCTGGTTGTGTGGTGCAGCGTGGGGAGGGGACGAACTGGGCTGGTTTTGGGATGCGGTGGGGGAAGGGGAGATTTTGAAGCTGGTGAAGTCCACATTGATACCATTGGGCTGCAGAGTTCCCAAGTGGAATATGAGTTGCTGTTCCTGCAACCTTCGGGTGGCATCATTGTGGCAGTGCAGGAGGCCCATGATGGACATGTCATCTAAAAGAATGGGAGGGGGAGTGGAAATGGTTTGCGACTGGGAGGTGCAGTTGTTTATTGCGAACCGAGCAGAGGTGCTCTGCAAAGCGGTCCCCAAGCCTCCGCTTGGTTTCCCCAATGTAGAGGAAGCCACACCGGGTACAGTGGATGCAGTATACCACATTGGCAGATGTGCAGGTGAACCTCTGCTTAATGTGGAAAGTCATCTTGGGGCCTGGGATAGGGGTGAGGGAGGTTGGTGTGGGGGCAAGTGTAGCATTTCCTGCGGTTGCAGGGGAAGGTGCCGGGTGTGGCGGGGTTGGAGGGCAGTGTGGAGCGAACAAGGGAGTCACGGAGAGAGTGGTCTCTCCGGAAAGCAGACAGGGGTGGGGATGGAAAAATGTCTTGGGTGGTGGGGTCGGATTGTAGATGGCGGAAGTGTCGGAGGATGATGCGTTGTATCCGGAGGTTGGTGGGGTGGTGTGTGAGAACGAGGGGGATCCTCTTTGGGTGGTTGTGGCGGAGGCGGGGTGTGAGGGATGTGTGGCGGGAAATGCGGGAGACGCGGTCAAGGGCATTCTCGACCACTGTGGGGGGATTTACAGATCTAACTTTCATGTTATAGGCATGGTGTCCTTTTAAAGATTTGATTTAATTTTCAGTGAAAATTAAGTATGGAATTAAAAGCTCAAAAGGGAAAATCATTTGATGCAACATTTCTCTTGGGAAATTAATTGAAATATCTTGACTGCAGCAACATAGTCAAAGAGGAGGATAGTCCACTTGCCTTCTACTAAAGGTAGTGACCAGGTTGCAAGTACAACTTGAAAATGTTCACTGACACACATGGCAGTAATGCAGGAAACCAATGCAATGATTAGAGAGAGCTGGGAAAGAAGTTTTAAAAAAAGTACCTCAACAGTAGTAATCTTTGTATTATTTCGAGTACCACATGCTAGTGAGGTTAAGAACCAGAGGATGTCAAATGAATGCTAAGCTAAAGAATTTGTGCAAAGGGCAGGGATTCAGATTCCTGGACCATTACCTCTGCCCAAGAAAAATTGCAATGTTCTGGATGTGAGATTGCTCGCTGAGCTGGAAGGTTAATTTTCAGACGTTTTGTCACCATTCTAGGTAACATCATCAGTGAGCCTCTGACAAAGCTTTGGAATGGTGACGAAATGTCTGAAAACTAACCTTCCAGCTCAGCGAGCAATCTCACATCCAGAACCTCAACCTGAGCTACAAATCTTCTCAAAACTCGCTAACTTGCAATGTGTTCAAGCAGGGACAGGTTGCACCTGAACTGGAGAGGGAACCAATATTCGGATGGCCAGATTTGCTAGTGCTGCAAGGAAGGGTTTAAAACTACATTGGCAGGAGAGTGGGATTGTCAATAGCAGGGAGGCAAGTCCAAGGCTAGAAGGAAATACAATAATCAAATAGCAAGGTGAAGAGACAGGTCAGGCTGGAATAGGACAAGGAACGAGGAATGCCTATTGGATTAAATCCATTTCAATGCAAGAGGTAAGGCTGATGAACTCAGTGTGGATAGGTACGTAGGACTGGCAGCTTAGTGTGCCTGAGCACAGGTGCTTTAGGCGTGTCAAAGACAGGAAAGAGGGGAGGAGTGTTGCATTTTTGATTAAGGGGTGTTTCACAGCAGTAGTCAGATGAAATAACTGAGGGATCATTCACTGAAGCTTTGTGGGTGGAGCTAAGAAATGAGAAGAGGATGGTGACTTTATTGGCGTTGTACTACAGGTCCTCTAAATAGTCAACAGAAATGAGAGAAACAAATATACAGGAAGATTGCAGAGACTTTTCCTAACAGACTGCGACTGCCATAGTATTAAGGGCTTAGACTGGGGGAGGGTGGAATTTGTTAAAATGTCTTCAGGAAAGTTTCTTCAGGCAGTGCATAGAGGGTCCTACTCACAAGGGGGTTAAACTAGATCTAATCTTGGGAAACAAGGCAGTACAGGTGACTGGAGGCGACAGTGGGGGAGCACTTTGGGACCTATAACCAAAGTTCTATTTTAAAACTAATAGTTACGGAGATGGACAAAACTAGTCCTCAAGTTAAAGTTCTAAACTGGAGCAAGGCAAATTTTGATGGAATTAGACAGGAGCTTGCAGGGGTCGATTAGAGTAGTTTGTTCGCAGGCAAAGGAACCTCTGGCAAGTAGGTGGTCTTTGTAAGTATGATAACAATGAGTTCAAGGTCTATATGTTCCTGTGAGGGTGAAGGGTAAGGTTGGCAGGAGTGAGATGGATGACAAGAAAAATTGAGACTTTGACCAGAAAAATGAAAGGAGGAACAGGCAGCTGGGATCAAGGGAATCCCTGGGAGGTATACAGGAGTTTACTGAAGGAAATCAGGAGGGCAAAAAAGGGGGCACAACAGCTTTGGAACCACTCTAATATTCTCAGCCAAGAGATTCTGTAAGTATATTAAAGGACAAAAGAATAACTGGAGAGAGAATAGGACCCCTCAAGGACCAATGTGGACAAGATGGATGAGGTCCTCAATGACTATCCCTAATGTGTTTACCGTGGAGAAAGACATGAAGACTTGGGAATCGGGGTGGGGGTAGTACCGATATCTTCGGGACAGTCCATATCACAGTAGAGGTGATGTTCAAGTATTAGAATGTACGAAGGTGGACAAATCTTCTGGTCCTAATCAGATATATCCAAGAGCCTAGACAATAAATTGCCAAGGCCCTAGCTAGTATGTTTGCATCATCGTTAGCCACAGGTGAGGTCCCAGAAGACTGAAGGGTGCTGAATGTCATGCCCTTATCCAAGGAGGGCTGCAAAGAAAAATTTGGGAATTTATAGACCAGTCAGCTTAACATCTGTAGTAGGCAGGTACTTGAGAAAATTCAGAGGGATAAGACATAGTTGCATTTAGAAAGATAGGGTTTGATTAGGTTTGATGAGGACAGGGTGGTAGACGTAGGTCTAGTTGAATTTCAGTAAGGCCTCTGATAAGGTTCCATATGGTAGGCTGCTCTGGTAGATTAGATCACACAGAACCTAGGGAAGAGTTGCCAAATTGGATACATACTTCACTTGACGGTGGGAAGCAGAAAAGTAATAGTGGAAACATGCTTGTTAGCCTGGAGGCCTGTGACTAGTGGTGTGCCTCAGGGATTGATGCTGGGCCCAATGCTGTTTGTTATCGATAATCAAATGATTTGGATGAGAATGTACAAGGCATGGTTACTAAGTTTGCGGATAACACTAAAACAGACAGCATTGTGGACAGTAAGGTTATCAGAAATTGCAACATGATCTTGATCAGCTGGGGAAGTGGGCTGTGAAATGGCAAATGGAGCTTAATTTAGATAAATTTGAAGTGTAACAGTTTGGAAAGTCAATTCAAAGTAGAGTTTCATGGTGAATGGTAGGGCCTTAAGGAGTGTGGTGGAACACAGGGACATTGCAGTTCAGGTGCACGGTTCTCTGAAAGTGGAATCACAAGTAGACAGGACACTGATGGCAGCTTTTGGCATGGTGGCCTTCAGTCAGGGCATTGAGAATAAAAGTTGGGAAGTTATGTTGCAGTTGTACGGGACATAGGCGAGGCCACACTTGGAGTAGTGTTCAGTTTTGGTCACCTTACAATAGGATGAATATTGCTAAACTGCAAAGAGTGCAGAAGAAAAGTGCGAGGATGTTGCCAGGAATTAAGGAACCGAGAGGGTGAACAGGCTAGGACACTAAAAAAAAGCATAGGAGACTTGGAGGCGATGGGGGAGATCTTATAGGAGGCATAATGGGTCTTTTACAGATTATCAAGATGTAATGAGTGGTGCGCCACACAGATTGGAACTGGGAACTTAATTGTAAACATGACTTGTATGAATGGACAGAAGGTATGGTTGTGAAATTTGCCAGTGTACAGATAAATAGGAAGTTTTCAAGTGACATAAGAAGGCTATGAAAAAATATATAGGTGAAATTAGTGGATAAAGATGTCAAAAATAGAGTATCAAGTGGGAAAGATGTGAAATATCCTTATGGCAAGTAAACAAGAAAGCTCAAATGCAATATTCATTCAAAGAGGTATTAAATACAAAAGTTGGAGGTTATGCCTCACTTATTCAGGGCACTGGTAAGATTACACTGGAGCACTGGTGTACAGGACTGTCACCTCATTTAAAAAGAGCAACATTTTAAAAAATTGTTGAGGTACTTCGGAGGAGATTTACTAAATACCTGAAGCGAACAGGTCACTTTGGAGAAGAAAAAGAATTGGATAGGCAGGGCTTATATTTGCTGGAGTTTAAAAGAGGTGACTTGATTGAAACAAACCTTGACAGGTTGGATGTCAAAAGGAGATTCAAGAATTACATTTACTGTTTAAATCCAAGATTGTCCCTTAAAAACAGAAGGGAGGCAAGTTTAAGGATACAAACCTTCAACTTCTGAACAAGCAGCAAAATCAAACTCTGAGTATTTTTAAAAGGCAAAAGTGAATCGATTTTTGTTAAACAAATGTTTGAAAAGTTATCATAGCTAGGCAGCAATATGGATTTGAGCTTACAATCAGATCAGCCATGATCTCATCGAATGAAGGAGCATGCTCAAGGATGGAATGGAATACTCCTACTTGGTCATTTGTAGGGGGAAAAAAAAAAGAGGGACGGGTGGTTTGGAGACAGCAAGGACTGCTAATGCTGCATGCAAGAGTCAATAAACATGGAGCTGGAAAAGCTCGGCAAGTCAGACAGCAATCAATATTCAGGCCTTTGGGCTGTCAGCTCCCAAGGTGAAATATCAAATGTTGTTCTTCCAGTTTGGCCCCACTGACAGTGGACGGACATATCACCAGGGGAGTGGGAGGGGGAGTTAAAGTGGATGGCAGTTGGAATGTAGGGTTGGTTGGTGTTTGCAGAGTACAGATGCTCCACAAACTGGTCCCGAGTCTGCATTTGGTCTCCCTGATATAGAGGGGACCACATCGGGAGCAACAGATAGAGGAGGTTAGATGAAATGCAGGTGAATCTCTGCCAGATTTGGAAGGATTGTTTGGGGCCCTGGAGGGAGGTGAGGGGGGCAGGTGTAGCACCTCCTGCTGTTAGAGAAAGATACCCGGTGTGGTGGAGGGGGTTGATGGGAAGTATGGAGCTAACAAAGAACATTTTGCAGAGACCATTCACTCCACAAAAAAACCAAACCAACAGACATGGATGGGGAAGAGAAATATCTTTTGGTGGTGGGTCCAATTTTGGTGACGGGTCCAATTTTGGTGGCAGAAATGTCAGAGGATGATGCATTGTATTTGGGGTGGAATGAGAGACCTGTATCCTTATTGTTGGGGGTAGGGTGGGGCAGGGATAGGAGATACAGTTGAGAACATCCTTAACAGGAAGGGAAACTATGTTCCATAAAGTAGGAGGTTATAGAACATAGAACATAGAACATTACAGCACAGTACAGGCCCTTCGGCCCTCGATGTTGTGCCGACCTGTCATACCGATCTCAAGCCCATCTAACCTACACTATTCCATGTACGTCCATATGCTTGTCCAATGACGACTTAAATGTACCTAAAGTTGGCGAATCTACTACCGTTGCAGGCAAAGCATTCCATTCCCTTACTACTCTCTGAGTAAAAAAACTACCTCTGACATCTGTCCTATATCTTTCACCCCTCAATTTAAAGCTGTGCCCCCTCGTGCTCGCCATCACCATCCTAGGAAAAAGGCTCTCCCTATCCACCCTATCTAACCCTCTGATTATCTTATATGTTTCAATTAAGTCACCTCTCAACCTTCTTCTCTCTAATGAAAACAGCCTCAAGTCCCTCAGCCTTTCCTCGTAAGACCTTCCCTCCATACCAGGCAACATCCTAGTAAATCTCCTCTGCACCCTTTCCAAAGCTTCCACATCCTTCTTAGAATGCGGTGACCAGAACCGTACACAATACTCCAAGTCCGGCCGCACCAGAGTTTTGTACAGCTTCACCATAACCTCTTGGTTCCGGAACTTGATCCCTCTTAATAAAAGCTAAAACACTGTACGCCTTCTTAACAGCCCTGTCAACCTGGATGGCAACTTTCAAGGATCTGTGTACATGGACACCGAGATCTCTCTGCTCATCTACACTGCTAAGAATCTTACCATTAGCCCTGTTAACTGTGAAGGCCTTGCTTAGAACAACTTATCCTGGGAGTAGATGCAGAGGAATTGAGTGTATGGGATAGCATTTTTGAAGGAGGATAGGTGAGAGGTGTAAGAGAGGTAATTGTGGGAGTCAGTGTGTTTGAAATGGATGGTGTACTAAGTCAGCTGCCTTATATGGAATCAGAGGTCCAAGAAGGGGAGGGAGGTGTCAGAAATGGTCCAGGTGAATTTGAGGGCGCAGTGGAAGGTGTTGGCAAATTTGATGAACAGTTTGAGCTCCTTGCTGGAGCACAAGGCAGCACCAATACAGTCAACGTAGCAGAAAGAGAGGAGGATGGTGCAGTGTATTTGTTAAACAAGGACTGAGGCAGGCACAGCTTGGGCCCATGTGGGTACCCATGGCCACCCCTTTTGTTTGCAGTAAGTGAGAGGAATCAAAGGCAAAAATTGTTGAGGGTGAAAACCAGTTCCACCAAGCAAGAGTGTGTCAGTGGAGGGGGACTGATCGGACCTATGGGAGAGGATGAAGCAGAAACCTTTTAGACCATTGTCATGGGAATACACACGTACAGGGACTGAACGTCCATGGTGAAGATGAGGTACTGGGGACTAGGGAATTGAAAGCTTTGGAAAAAGGTGGAGGGAGTGAGTTGTGTTCTGAATGTAGATGGAGAGTTCCTGGATCAAAGGGGAAGGGGTGTTTTGTGGGAAAGAAAGATTGTTCTACAGCTGTTGGATGGTTTTTGTTCAAATTGTAAATCAAGTTAAAACACTTTATAGAAAGTTTTAAGAAAGGGGATTACCCTCTATGTTCTAGCTTAGGAGAAGGATGGATGATTTGGACATTAAAATATTACAATTGACTGTTTTTGTACAAGTTAAAATGTGCATGAAATGTATCTAAAATACTGGAAATAACTTGATATTAGGGGATCACCACTTTCTGTTTAGAACTGTTAGGAGAAATAGACTTAGTGAATCATATTCATTTCCATGGGCAACTGGTTATGCCCCTCTCAAGCCATTTAATTTTGTGTCAATAATGGTAGAGTTCAGGAGTATCAAATACTTTGGAATTCAGAGCATGAATATAAAAGCAGTGTTCAGCATTTTCCCCATTAACTGCAGTTAGAAACAATATGCTCATTAGGAAGTGAAGTTTGACTGGGTAATAACAGGTGAAAGGTTATTTCATCTACTCATTTGGTTTATGCTGACCTTAAATCCATTCCAACAGGGTGCCATATTATTCAAAGATAAAGAATGAATGTTGGGAAATGACATAACCCTCATAAAACCCACAGTACTGTAGTAAACAAGTTATTTTTATTCTTATATGGGATGTGGGCGTCACTGGAAAGACCAATATTTGTTGCTAATTGCTACTGAGACAGTGACAGCGAGTAGCAAGTCTTAAAAATTTCAGTTGTAGATTTAATCCATTTGCTGAATAATTATCCCCATTCAATTCTACAGCTAATTTCATTAACTGTAAAAAACACAGAGAGTCAAAGAGAGATATGAAACAATGTAAATCCTTTGAGTTTCACAGGATTCTAAAATCAGTACATCACATCATTCATTTATACCTCTTCCACTATTCAGTCTTGGCTCAGAATTTTTGTTTCTAGAAGGTGTAGTTCAGAATCTTGAACACAAAACCTAAACTGACACCCAGTACTGAGGGGATTGCTGTGCTGGGGAGTCAAGTTGCAAATGATGCACTAAACTATCTTGCCCTCCTTAGGTGGGCAAGAGATTTAAAGCACTGCAAAATGCAGAGGAGTTCCCTTACCATTCTGGCAAAGATTGATCCCTCAGCAACTCACATAAAGACAATTAAAAATGTATTCAGCTGATAACTGTGACCTTGCTGTATGCTAAGTGTTTCCTACTTCAGGTAAGTCTGACACTGGTACATTGAATAAAAGCGATAGCCAGAGATAGTGAAAAGCAGTACATAAATACAAAGTTGTGTGCGCTCTGGATCAGAAGGTCCGTATTCAAGTCCGTTCCATTCCTAGAAGGGTGTCATTTTTTTAAAAAAATACTTAGACATTATACATATAAATGAAAGTTCTTTCAATGCCACTGTTTTGCTGTTTACAAGCTATTTTTACAAAAGTAAGCTACAATCTGAATAGCACGCAATACCTTAAATGACACCACTTTCAATTTACTCACTTTCCTAGGGAATTAGCTGCTCTCAAACAATGGTAGGAGGGACATACAAATTGGCACAGGATAAGCCATCCAGTGATCATTTGCTGTTTCAAAGAAAATTAGTAACCTGCAATTAAGTGGGCCAGAAGTTCTCATTCAAGTCACATCTGCCCAGAAATGAATCATAAATTGACCGAAACAAAAAAAGGCTTCGCCTTGGTTTAGCTTAGCTAGTCGAACTCAAAGAAGAAAAATCCTGTCAAAGTCAGAGGATCATGGATTCATGCCTGACTAAGACTTGCACTCATCATCTAAAGGGAGGCAGCATTGTATGTATGAATGTTGTGCCAGTTGGCCAAGATGTTAAATGAAAGCTCTGCCTACCCAAATGGAAATTAAAGAAAAGAGGAATTTTCTTGGCCAACATGTTCTCCTTCTCAAGTGGAAACTATCAAGATCAGATGAGCTGGTTATTCATCTGATACTCAGAAAATCTTATTATGCACAAACTGGTTGTATATTTACCTCAACAAATAAAGCTACTTCTACAAGACACTTGGCACACTTACGGCTGAGGTGCTATTAAAATACAGGTTCTTTCTGCTTTATAAGTTGAAACTTTGGGGGCATATTACAGTTTCAAAAGAAACATGATTAAGATTGGTGACGGCAAGCACGAGGGGGCATAGCTTTAAATTGAGGAGTGAAAGATATAGGACAGATGTCAGAGGTAGTTTCTTTACTCAGAGAGTAGTAAGGAAATGGATCGCTTTGCCTGCAACGGTAGTAGATTCGCCAACTTTGGGTACATTTAAGGCGTCATTGGATAAGCATATGGACGTACATGGAATAGTGTAGGTTAGATGGGCTTCAGATCGGTATGACAGGTCGGCACAACATCGAGGGCCGAAGGGCCTGTACTGTGCTGTAATCTTCTATGTTCTATGTTCTATGTTCAGATTAACATGCTAAACATCAACCCTCATCTACTTTCTACATTGCAGACGATCAAAACTTGGCTGAGTGGGACATCACATGGCATGAACCATTAGTTAACCCTTTGGCTAAATAACTTGCTGGTGACATCATAGCAAGGGCAACAAGATACCAAGGGTTTTCATGAACAATAGGACAAAAGTTTATTTCCATAAAAGATACTAGTTTCAAGGACCAAACAGCGAGAGAGAAAAAAAAGACAAAGTAAATTACAGTCAAACCTGAAAGAGAACTGAAGAGAAAAAAAATACAGAAATTTGATTGAACAAAAAAAAACTGAAAAACTTTGAAGCTTTAAGAATTTACTATATGGGGTCACAAAGCTAAACAGCATAGCTTTAAGAGGAAGAGTTAATGGCATTGTATTACTGATTATTGCAATTATTTTTAAAAATTGTATTTTTAAATGAGTTACAATATATGCTTCTTCACGTGACCCTGTTTGTCAGTTTGCACATCATAACTTTCAACATGAACTCATTTTTCCAGCTGGATTTGAACTTCTGTATCATTACAAGATTTGACCTAAAGCTACAGCTGATGAGACAACTATTTCCAAACTTCATACAGAGCCTACCATCAAGTTATTAATAACTAATATTAAGTGTAATCACATATCAAAAAAGGGAAGATACTGGGGTGCTGGAAATCTGAAGTTAAATAGTGCTGGAAAAATTCAGCAGGTTTGACAGCATCTGTGGGGGAAAAAACAAAAGACACTGAGCCTGATATGATTCTTCAGAAATTGAGAGGGGCTAGAAAACTATGTTTTTTATGCTGTTAACAAAATTTTAAAAAAGCAGCAAATGGAGAGGAAGACCTGGATAAACAACAAAAGAGAATGCCAAATGGTAGTAAAGGAGCAATTTAGGACAAAATAGGTGTAAACGCAAAGTGGAACTAGCAGAAGCTAGGTTGGTTTTGACGAGAGCAAACCATTACAAATAAGCCATGCGGCAGTTTGACGTGAGAGAGGCAATCTAGTCTTGTTTTATTTACTGCTGAAAATGTGGTCTCTCTACATTGAGACCAAATGCAGGCTGAGTGACTACTTTGCTGAACACTTCTGCTCTGCCCACAAGAATTACCCTGATTTTCCAGCTGCTTGCCATTTCGATACGGTACATTGCTTTCATTGCAGTCCTTGGCCTGCTGCAGAGCTCCAAGCTTAAGGAAGAGAGAGAGAGAGATGGTGGGGGGTGATAGTGTGAAAGAGAGATGGAGGGGGGTGGAAGAGAATCTAGGCCCAAAACGTCAGCTTTCCCGCTCCGCTGATGCTGCTTGGCCTGCTGTGTTCATCCAGCTCTACACCTAGTTATCTCAGATTCTCCAGCATCTGCAGCTCCTACTATGTCTGAAGGAAGAGAACCTCGATTTTCATTTAAAGCACTTTACAACCTTTAAGATGACAGACACCACACCCCTTCATTCCACTCCACCCTTCAGTACCTTGTTCGCATGTGATTGCTCTCAGCAAAACCAACCTATTTTCTATTCACAATAGAATTACTCCTCCTGTGATATTACCAGTCCTTTTGCGTTTTGCTATGGCACCCTCATTTATTTAACTCACTCCTCCTCCAATGTTGTCGATAAGATGAGAACTATTTTCCTGTTCCCTTCAGTTCCAAAGAAAAGATATCAGACTTTCCTATTTCTATAGATGGTGGCAGGCTTAATAGGTTTCTCCAGCACTTTCATTTTCAAAATCTTAAGTGTGTCATGGAAAGCCCCTATATTTGCAAAGCATGACGAAAACTCGAAACTAAAAAAAGTGACTGCCTCGATTCTGAGTTGTGTTTCTTAGAAGTGAAATAATTGTTCCAGTTATCCAAGTCAGTAAATTATGTAATCATTGATATTAAATTATATTATAGCCTGGCTATTTTAAAGAGCAAACAGACAATATACATATAGGTACGTGGATGATGGAAGAGGCCTCTTGAAGTGGAAAAACACATTTGGGAAAGCAACTTCCCAGTTGCCGTGGTAACGTGCACACCCCTCAGAAAAAAATAAAATTACAAATAAGAAATGGTTGTCTCAATTTCAAACGTTGCTTTTCAGGCTTCTGATACAATTACTAGAATGGATCAATAGCAGCATTTCAGAAATCTTTTGCCATGGCCGTAGCTATGGCAACAGAAAAGGGGCGTGTAAAGGATACAAAGCAGCAACCAGCAGAGCTGAATTGATTCATCAGACACGTTTTACCAACTAACAGTAACCCTTTCCT
Source organism: Stegostoma tigrinum (assembly GCF_030684315.1). NCBI lineage: Eukaryota > Metazoa > Chordata > Chondrichthyes > Orectolobiformes > Stegostomatidae > Stegostoma > Stegostoma tigrinum. Next base: position 25,057,671 of record NC_081362.1, on the reverse strand, counting down.
ATTCTGGCGAAGATCAGCGATTTGTCCACCATGTGTCTGCATTCAGCTGGTGATATTTAATCGAATATTGCCACCCAACTCCAGAGGAATCCAGGTAAATAACTGAGTTTTTGCTCATATGTATAGACTAATTCAACAAGCTGCCTGCTTTTGACATGCTTTTCGAACATTCAAGCGAGAGAAAACGCGCCGTGTAATTAAACGAATCTGAACTGATTCACATACCTTCAAACAAATGGTCTTTGGCACGTGTAGCTCAGTAGCAGAGAGGAAATAAACTATCACGTTTCAAGAAGCAGTAAACTCATCTGGTGCTTATAGGGAGGTAAGCTCCACCCACGGGCTGGGCTTGGGGAAGAAATGTGTTCTCAGCTGACGTCTCTCCCCATGCTATGTCACTTCCTTTAAAGCTCTGACTTAGTGTAGAGTGGAAAAGATACTTCTATGATTCATTCTTCGCCCCTCCCCTCCCCTCTCCTCTCTCTCTCTCTCTCTCTCTCTCTCTCTCTTCCCCCCCCCCCCCTCCCCCGGAGGGTGGCCCGTTTTTTTACGCCGTCGACCCTGTGAACAGAGCAGCTTCGTGCAGTCAGCTTCTCGAGTGTTTAAATAGTAGCTGGCCTGACTGATATCTTCATTTCCCCTGACCCACCCCCATTCCACAAAGAAGCACGTTGTAAATTATGCTGTCTGTGACTTGTAGATGCTCGTGTTGAAATCAACTGAGCACATTGAATGTTTGGGGGACAAAGCCTACATTTATTAGTTATGGAGCTATCAAGGCAGCAACAGAGCTGGAAATGGCAGTTTACTGAGTCAGTCACTCAATACTATCACAACACAATTTCAAGCATCCTTTCTCCCTCTTAAGTGCGAGGTAAACCCACTTCCACTGCTAGGGTAGGTGAGGGCTGGTATGCCTCCCTTCACCTGCTTATTGTAGTCCAGAGTTAAGAAAATGCCTAGGCGATGAGTCACCTCCCCACTGGCTACAGCCATATTTGGGTTGTCTGATCATACTGTAATGCACGAATCCATTTTTTCAGCAGCTTTATCTACTCTGTCTATTTTTGCTTTGTGCATTTGCGTGGTATGTTAAACTACACAGCAAACATTTAGCTTGGACAAATATGTCATTCTGAAAGCTTTATACTCATTTTCAGATCATAGGAATGTTAAAAGGATAACATAGAACATTACAGCACAGTACAGGCCCTTCAGCCCTCGATGTTGTGCCGACCTGTCATACCGATCTGAAGCCCATCTAACCTACACTATTCCATGTACGTCCATATGCTTATCCAATGACGACTTAAATGTACCTAAAGTTGGCGAATCTACTACCGTTGCAGGCAAAGCGTTCCATTCCCTTAATACTCTCTGAATAAAGAAACTACCTCTGACATCTGTCCTATATCTTTCACCCCTCAATTTAAAGCTATGCCCCCTCGTGCTCACCATCACCATCCTAGGAAAAAGGCTCTCCCTATCCACCCTATCTAACCCTCTGATTATTTTATATGTTTCAATTAAGTCACCTATCAACCTTCTTCTCTCTAATGAAAACAGCCTCAGATCCCTCAGCCTTTCCTCGTAAGACCTTCCCTCCATACCAGGCAACATCCTAGTAAATCTCCTCTGCACCCTTTCCAAAGCTGCCACATCCTTCTTAGAGTGCGGTGACCAGAACTGTACGCAATACTCCAAGTGCAGCCGCACCAGAGTTTTGTACAGCTGCAGCATAACCTCTTGGTTCCGGAACTTGATCCCACTATAATAAAAGCTAAAACACTGTATGCCTTCTTAACAGCCCTGTCAACCTGGGTGGCAACTTTCAAGGATCTGTGTACATGGACACCGAGATCCCTCTGCTCATCTACACTACTAAGAATCTTACCGTTATCCCAGTACTTTGCCTTCCGGTTACTCCTACCAAAGTGCATCACCTCACACTTGTCTGCATTAAACTCCATTTGCCACCTCTCAGCCCAGCTCTGCAGCTTATCTATGTCTCTCTGCAACCTACAGCATCCTTCATCACTATCCACAACTCCACCGACCTTAGTGTCGTCAGCAAATTTACTAACCCATCCTTCTACGCCCTCATCCAGGTCATTTATAAAAATGACAAACAGCAGTGGACCCAACACCGACCCTTGCGGTACACCACTAGTAACTGGTCTCCAGGCTGAACATTTCCCATCAACTACCACCCTCTGTCTTCTTTCAGCAAGCCAATTTCCGATCCAGACTGCTATATCTCCCACAATTCCATTCCTCCACATTTTGTACAATAGCCTACTGTGGGGAACCTTATCGAACACCTTGCTGAAATCCATATTCACCACATCAGCCAGTTTACTCTCATCTACCTGTTTGGTCACCTTCTCAAAGAACTCAATAAGGTTTGTGAGGCATGACCTTCCCTTCACAAAACTGTGCTGACTATCCCTAATCAATTTATTCTTTTCTAGATGATTATAAATCCTATCCCTTATAACCTTTTCCAACACTTTACCAACAACTGAGGTAAGGCTCACTGGTCTATAATTACCAGGGTTGTCTCTACTCCCCTTCTTGAACAGGGGAACCACATTTGCTATCCTCTGAACAGGGGAACCACATTTGCTAACCTCTGAACAGGGATACCACATTTGCTATCCTCGTTAGATAACATCTAACCCATAACCCTCTTCCCCATCTCTGATATTTCAATTCCTTTTGGAGAGAATGTGAAGCATGTAAAAATATGCATCTTGTACTTTTCAAAAAAATTTTGAAACACATTGGTCTAGAATCTTTGCAAAGTAGAAGTAGGCCATTTGGCCCATGAAGACCACACCAACCCTCTGAAGAGAATCCCATCCAGACTGAACCTCCTACTTTATCCCTGCAGCCCCCACCTAGCCTGCACATCCCTGGAGACTATGGACAATTTAGCATGGCTAACCTGCATGTTTTTGTACTGTGGAACCAAACTAAAGTACCTGGAGGGTGCCCACACAGACACAGGGAGAATGTGCAAACTCCACATAGTCATTCAAAGTGGAATCAAGCCCAGGACTCTCACACTGTGAGGTAGCAGTGCTAACCACTGTGCCACCTGTTTTGGGCTAGTGTAATTTATTTTTTAGTACACTTGTCAAAGTTTCAGAGATCAGAGTAACACCATTCAGTGAATATTCAACATCACTGATGGCATGTGAAAGTTTCCAGAGAAAACATAAATACTATGCAAAATTAAAGCTGTACGGATCACATAATCCTAGATTTGATGTTTCATTAGGTGTTGCATTTGCTGATTTCAATATCTGCCACCATGAGACCTCTTTGTTAAATGAAAAGTAAGAAGAATGGAAAATTGCCTAAGTCAGGAATGTTTTACTTTACTAAGTATAGCAGAGAAATGTTTAAGTACTCTAACGAGAGAATTTTTATACTAGTATTTACACTGTTCTTGGAGTGCAGTGCAGGATTTTTTTCTAGTGTGAATCCAAACATCTACAAGTCAGCCAGGCAACTGATTCTCCTGTTTATGCTAACAAGTCTCATTGGCATATGTAACCAGTGAGTTAGGAGTACTGCAACTCACTAATTTTGAAGGAGTAGGGATCAAATGGCTCCAACAAAAAAACAGCTGACAGAAATTTGCCTGGAAATGAGTAGTAGATGATTTTTGGTATACAGTGGGTCTTCAAACAGACCAAAGTTTATTTTTTGTGGCTGGTAGGAACACTGAAATGTACTGGTCCATACTCAGGCATTGAATGTTTCCCTGGCCTTTTATTGAGCAGCTTCCTTTTAAAAATGTGAGGCCACTCAATTGCAGATAGAACTGGGTGCAGCATGCATTATTTGAGGCTGCAGAACCATTTAAAGGCAAGCCTAAAAGCTAGTTTTGTTGGGCTTTTGGCTTTCAAAAATACACACAATTTTCTAACTGCCATTTTTAAAGGAGAAAATTATTTGATATTATGGCTAATCACTGGAAATTAAAATTAGGCGGTTTGTGTAAGAAAATCTAAAATCCACTATATTGATTTTACATTCCAGTTGAAAACTGTCCTTCATTGTTAGAGGTCATATAGGAGGAATGATTATTTTTTAAAGCCACAGTGTTCATTAATATCAGTAGAATGTTGAAGTCGATCATTCGTTGGTACTAATGGAGCAGGACCTCAGCATGAGTTAGCCTTATCTGTGTAATGTTTACTAGCTTGACAAGCCCCTCAAACTCACTGCCTATTTAGCCTTCTTTGGCTTGGCATCCATTGCCTCTTATGCATCTTTTGGGTACTATAGAAGCATAAGATGTTGTACTTCATTTATCATTACAGAATTGCAAAAAAATCAGATTGCCTGTCATTGATAACTAGGATAATTTAAGGTTATAACAAAACATGCCATTTCTGCCATTGAAAGTTAAATGATGTTGAATATAAATCTTACTATTAAAAGAGATGGGCTCAATGTTTCCATGTCCCTTGAGCCTTGTTTCTCAGTAGTCTTACAAACCACACTGTACAATCATTTCATCTTCACATTTTCCCAAAAGCTGCAAATTTCTTCCTGCCTCTGCATGCTTCGTCTATGCACCACACTTATATAAATGTATTGAACCTTACAACACAGAAGAAGTCCATCAAATCTTTGCCGGCTTTTTCAAAGAATGGTCTAGCAAATCTCAATGCCTGCTTTCTTCCTGCCGTCCTGCAAATTTCTCTTTTTCAAATTTATAACTAATTTTCTTTTGCAAGCATTTGATTGCAGATCAGAATAACTGACTATGTAAAACAAAACTCTTCATTTTGTGTCGCAATTCAAAGACAGAACTTGAGTCTATAATCTAGACTGACAATCCAGTCGTGTGGAAGCACTGCATTGTTAGAGGTACCATCTTTCAGACGTGATGTTAAACTGAGGTTCCATTAATCCTCTCAGGTGGATTTCAAAAAACACGTCTGGCCAATATTTATTCCATAGTTAACATCATAAGGAATTCAATTTCTGGTCATATATCTCATTGGTGTATCCTGTTGTATGTAAACTGACATATACATTTCTAAATATTACCACAGTTACCACATTTCAAAAGTACTTATTTGTTTGTAACTGGGATATCCTGAAGTTGTGAAAATCTCAATATAAATACATTGAATTGCTTTCATGTTACAGCGCATCCTTTAACTAACTGTAAATAATGCACATGTGGGTCTTAATTGTCAGCCACTATTTGGCTGTGCAACCATCAGAGATAGGACCAGTTGTTAATTTTCTGCTTTTTAGTCCTGGATAGATTCCTCCACTATCTGAGTCAGAGCATGGATACGCTGTAGACCTCCAGCATCTGCCATTGTGCAGACGACTCCACATCATCCCAGTGATACGACTGACTATAATGTCTAATATCATCCAGTTACTGTGAGGTTATCTTTTTAGCAAGATCTCCCTCTCGTCTAATGATTTCCTGGAAGTATTGACTCATCTTTGTACCTCCTAGATCATTGAAAATGTTTGTGCCACACCAAAGTAATCATTTTTCTTTGTGAATTCCAAGTTTGAACGTCAGTTGCAGTTACCCGTGGTACAGAGATTGCACTTTTGCCTCAAGTGGTTCTAGATTCAGGCTCTGCTCCAGTGACTTCAGAAAATATTCTAAACTAACAGCTTAGTGTAAAACTAGGGAGCATGCACTGTCAAAAATGCTGTCTTTCACAGGAGAAGTGAAGTAAATTTCTCCTTTTACACTTCCGGTTGAAAATTACATTTGATTCAGTGGCCTGTGCCTAACGCACTGTAGATTGACGATCTCAACTTTCTGCATAAAAATCTTATCTGTGTCTGCCTCCATTTCTGTTTTTTCAGTTGAAGATATTGAGAATTGCACTCTCTTGCATAATTCAGACACAAGAGTTAATGACAAAATCCCTGAGTGATATTCTAGTGCTGAAATGAGGGAGAGCTACAGTTTGGGTCATGCTATCAATGAATCTCAAGCCAAGACCCAGTCAACTCTCTGAGGTGAATATAAAGCTCTAGGAAACACTATTGAAATAACAGCGCTAAATGAAGAACTGTAAACCCTGGAGATCTGAAGCAAACTAAAACAGAAATTATTGAAGAAACTAAGATTTGGTCTGGTAGCATCTGTGATCCAGTAATCCTTCTTCAAACTCCTGAAAGTGAATCACCAGGCTCAAAACATTAACTCTATTTTCTCTCCAAAGACGCACTAGGCCTGCTGAGTTTTTCCAGCACTTTCTGTTCTTTTTTGATTGAAAGAAGAGCATTCTCCAGAGCAAGCTCACCCATGTGTTAAATGCCACTAGAACAAATTATCTGAACATAACTACATTCCTTCATCCTGCACTCAAAATTTGCCTTTGAAATGGAGCAGTGAAATAAACTCCCTTTCCTGACATGCCAATTAAGAAATCTGCAAGGGCTTCTCTACTGTTGTTTACCACAAGCTACCTTCTCTAATCAGTATATGTTTTGGGATTTCTACAGTTCCAGACACGATAAGACTGGCCTTGTCGGCAACCTTCTAAACTGGACCCAGTCTATTTGAATACCATGCATACTTGATGCTGAAAAAGAATGCATCAAAACTATGCTGCAGCAGAATTGCTCCCCTAATCAAATAATTTTTCCATATACATCATAAAGTCCCCTGAATGGATCTAAAGTCACGACCTTTCTCTCTGAACAGTGCCCAATTGATACCAGGTTACCATTGTAAGGTATCTCAGAAGTTCTAACAGCAGGCAAAACCAACTGCATCTTGTTGTTCCTATGTCAACGTGTTGCTGGTATGTAGGCCATATGTCCCAAAGGCTGGCAAATTATATCAAACAGCCATCAGGTGTTTGCAACAAGCCATCTACTGACCATATCCTGCCAGCTGTGCTTACAAAACTCAAAACGCAGCACCCAACATTCGATGGGATTCTACCATTGGACAACATTGCTAAGTAATCTCTAGAGCACTAAGTATTGCGCTGAGAATCAATTTAAGATTGTCAGTAAGATTTCCATATGGCACATTTGTGCATTCTGGAAGATACATAGGCCGGGACAGATAGACAGGACCATGTTCTTTGCAGAAGGATCATGTCCAGGAGCTCCCTGATTTACAAACATATGACTCATGAATGATTGTACTTATGAACAAAGTCCCACATACGGGTGTGATTTTAAAGATCTAACATAGGAATGTTTCCTGAACTTACAATTGGCTATTTTACTTTTTCAAACATTGCGTTTCAACTTGCGTACAAATTAATTTATGAACAGACTCCAGAATGGCATCTGTTCACAACCAAGGGACTGCCTGATAAATTTGCACCTCCTTCAAATAAATAGGAGAAAGCCATTCCCTGGTTAATTTCTCAGGGCAATGCCTTAACCAATCAATCTCCTGGGACTGGGACTTCTTTGTCTGCTCCACACTCCTCTCCAGCCACACCACACCCGGACTTTTCCTTGCAACTGCCAAACACGCTACACCTGCCCCTAAACCTCACCCCCATCCCAGGCCACAAGAAGACTTTCCACATCAGGCACATGTTCACCTACACATCTGCTAATGTGGTATACCGTATCCGCGGTTCCCGTTGTGGCCTCCTCTACATGGGGTAAACCAAGCGGAGGCTTGGGGACAGATTTGCATGGTGGCAAGATGGCTCAGTGGTTAGCACTGCAGCCTCATAGTGCCAGGGACCCGGGTTCGATTCCAGCCTCGGGTAATTGTCTGTGCGGAGTTTGCATATTCTCCCCATGTCGGCGTGGGTTTCCTCTGGGTGCTCCGGTTTCCTCCCACATTCCAAAGATGTGCAGGTTAGGTGGATTGGCTATGCTAAATTGCCTGTAGTGTTCAGGGGTGTGTGGGTTATAGTGGAATGGGTTTGGGTGGGATGATCCAAGGGGCGGTATGGACTTGTAGGGCCGAAGGGCCTATTTCCCCACTGTAGGGAATCTAATCTAAACCTATACTCGGTTCACACTAAACAACGGCACCTCCCAGTCACGAACCATTTCAACTCCCCCTCCCATTCCTCAGACGACATGTCCATCCTGGGCCTCCTGTGGTGCCACAACGATGCCACCCGAACGTTGCAGGAACAGCGCCTCATATTCCAGTTGGGAACCCTGCAGCCCAAAGGTGTCAATGTTGACTTCAAAATCTCCCCCCCACCCCACCGCATCCCAAAACTAGCCCAGCTCATCCCTGCCTCCCTAACCTGCCCCTCCTCCCACCTATCCCCTCCTCCTACCTCAAGCCCCACCCCCATCTCCTACCTACTAGCCTCATCCCGCCCCTTGACCTGTCCGCCCTCCCTGGACTCTCCTATCCCCTCCCTAACTCCCCACCTACACTCACATTTACTGACTCCATCCCTGCCTCTTTGACCTGTCTGTCTCCTCTCCACCTATCTTCTCCTCTATCCATCTTCTATCTGCCTCCCCCTCTCTCCCTATTTATTTCAGAACCCCCCTGCCCCTCCCTCATTTCTGAAGAAGGGTCTAGGCCGGAAACGTCATCTTTTCTGCTCCTCTGATGCTGCTTGGCCTGCTGTGTTCATCCAGCTTCACACCATGTTATCTCAAATTCTCCAGCATCAGCGGTTCCTATTATCTCTTGGCAGTGATATGTTAGTCATTATTTAACCGGTGCACTTGGAATGACAATGCATCTACAAATCAGAGTCCACTTATCAAGTAATCGACACTATCTTCTCATATAGTACAAAATATTATTCCTTTTTTCTTTGGTATTCTTGCGAATGTCCTAATGAGTGCAAACTGGAATGGTGTCATTTTCAGCAATGCCCTTGAAATAACTCCTATTTCTGCTCCCCTTTAGCCTAACAATTCAAATCATTTCTTTAAAGTTCATGTCAGTTCAATAAGCAATTTCCAAGTATATATTCTAACTTAACCTCCTTCAACGTTCCAAATCATAACAATTCACTGCATTGTCATGCTTCCTGAACTCCATTCTGATTTATTTTGCATTACCTTAAATAAATCACTTATAAGATATGTGAAAATACAGAGCAACTGCACATTTTGAAAATCTTTTTAGTAGAGAACTCACCTGCACATGTTCACCAGGTTCCCACTGTAGGAATTATTCAGTAGTTGGGAAACCTCAATATTAAGAAGTAAGCTCTGAAATCTTTGATGCATCTTTTAACCACTGTGCATTTCCTTTATAGCCTGATGAATCTTTGCTTATTTTGTCAATAACCTTGAATCTGTGTCTTCTAGTTACAAATTCACCTGCTACTGAAGGCATTTTTTTCCCTATTTACTCTATAACATCCTGCATAATGTCCAGAAAGATTGTACAGGCATCTTAAATAGGTAAATAAACAAAGTAGCATAAATGGTAACTATAGCCATATTAAATGCACTCCAAATATTTGGAAATGCTTGCAAGTTTGCATTGTTAATTGTTGATATGAAAGCTCAATACAAGTTTCCTCTTCTCTTTCATTTTGGTATTGTTACTATAGTGTTGTTTATTGCCGTCAACTTTCCCTTGCTCTGACAACCCGTAAGCTTTTGAAACCTAAGCTATATGCTTTGAACCATTACTTTTATCACTAGTTTGATCCTATCTCCAACTTTTTTGAATCCTTACAGCACGCTGTACTTACTGTTCTCAAAATATCTATGTAACTGCAAGTTATCTCATCAACTTTCCATTACTAAATTTTAGAAAACTGCCACGCAATCCTATTGGACTTTGTTAAAGTGAACCTGTCATAGCTTACAGTTATTGTGCAGGAATGTAAGACAAGTTTTTGGAAGCTGAGTCTGTCACAGCTTGCTGAAATGTTCTGTTCAATTGATCTTTAATAGGGCCTTGCTCTGTTGCCTGTTTCGAGGCAAAGTGAAATGAATGCCAATCCTGTTAACATAGGATTACATAATTACAAGTTGGTACGCACAACTCCAGTTTTGGATGTAAAGTTCAACGGCAATATTATACAAAGTCCAGTAAGCTGGCCAAAAATGTTTATTTAACTTTATAGGTGAAGATGGAACAATGTCACCAAGTAGTTTGTAAAATTTCTACACCTGGCTATTCCTAAAGGCTGTGGATGTTGGATCAAATGGATCTCACAAAACTGAATTTTTTGCTTGGTAAGTATATCAAGGGATACAGATTTAGTAAATGAGGTTAAGTTTCAGAGCAAGCATGATCTAACTAAACTGTTAAAAGGGTCAAGGGCTAAGTGACCTAAACTTGATCATAAATAATGACCAACCAAACTTTCATGAGTTGTCCATCAAATAGAATAAACAGCAAGAAATATAAGCATGTCACGGAAGTTCACACCAGAACTTTTTAAAATCATTAATGATTGTTAAGAAAAAAGAATGATAAATAGGAGGCTAAGGTGCATCCTTTGAGTCTACATCTTCTGAGTTTTGTTCAATCATCAGGACACATTTGTTGTTCAGACCTGAAATGAAAACAGAAAGTATTTGAGAAACTCAGCAGGTCCGGCACCATCTGTGGACAGAAAGCAGAATTAACATTTCAAGTCCAGTCACAGATACACAGGCAAATGTGTAAAATAGGATCTTTGTAAGCTTCAAGTAAACCAGGTTCCTACCACTCCTAGCACTCTGTTTGGAAATCAGAACAATATTTCTATTTTATTGTGAAAATTAGTTTTAAAGTCATTACAATTTCACAGATTACAAAGAACATGGAATAATACTGTACAGGAACAGGCCCTTCGGCTCACCAAGACTGCATTGACACATGATGCCTTTCTAAACTAGAAACCTTCTGCCTCCAAACAGTCCATATCTCTCCATTCCCTGTATGTTCATATATGTGTCAAGATGCCTCTTACACATTGCTATTGTCTCTGCCTCCACCACCTCCTCTGGCAATGCATTCCAAGCACTTACTACCCTCTGTGTAAAAACTACTTTCCTCTGATAACTTCTTTAAACTTTTCCACTTTTTCTTTAAACCTATGTCCTCACCTAATTGGTATTTCTACCACTGGAAAAAGATGCTGTAAATTTATACTATTCATGCCTCTCATAATTTTGTAAACTTCTATCAAGTCATCCCTCATTCTGTGACTTTCAAGTGGAAACTAAACAAATTTGTCCAAACTGTCCTCTTAACTAATCTCCTTTAAACCAAGCAAATCCTGGTAAATATTTTTGTCCCCTCTTCAAGCCTCCACATCTTTCTCATAGTGCGGTGAACAGAACTGTGCACAATATTCTAAATGTGGTTCTACACAGTTCTTGACAGTTTTTATTACTCTATGACACAACCAATGAAGTCAAGCATAGAACATAGAACATTACAGCGCAGTACAGGCCCTTCGGCCCTCAATGTTGCGCCGACCTGTGAAACCAATCTGAAGCCCTTCTAACCTACACTATTCCATTATCATCCATATGTTTAAACAATGACCATTTAAATGCCCTTAAAGTTGGCGAGTCTACTATTGTTGCAGGCAGGGCATTCCATGCCCTTTACTACTCTCTGAGTAAAAAACCTACCTCTGACATCTGTCCTATATCTATCACCCTCAATTTAAAGCTATGTTCCCTCATGCTAGCCACCACCATCCAAGGAAAAAGGCTCTCACTGTCCATCCTATCTAATCTTCTGATCATCTTGTATGTCTCTATTAAGTCACCTCTTAACCTTCTTCTCTCTAACAAAAACAGCCTCAAATCTCTCAGCCTTTCTTCATAAGACCTTCCCTCCATACCAGGCAACATCCTGATAAATCTCCTCTGCACCCTTTCCAATGCTTCCACATCCTTCCTATAATGTGGTGACCAGAACTGTATGCATTACTCCAAGTGTGGCCGCACCAGAGTTTTTGTACAGCTGCTACATGACCTCATGGCTCCGAAACTCAATCCCTCTACCAATAAAACCGAACACACTGTCCACCTTCTTAACAACCCTATCAACCTGGGTGGCAACTTTCGGGGATCTATGCACATGGATACCGAGATCTCTCTGCTCATCCACATGACCAAGAATGTTACCATTAGCCCAGTACTCTGTCTTCCTGTTACTCCTTCCAAAGTGAATCAGGCATGTCATATGTTTTCTTGACCACTTTATCCAGTTGTGTTGCCACTTTCAGGGAACTGTGGACCTGTACACCTAGATTCCTCTGTATGTTGCTGCTACAAAGGTTTTTGCCATTTACTGTGTCCTTCCCTTCTACATTAGATCTCCCAAAATGCAACACCTCGCATTTGTCTGGATTAAACTGCATCTGCTATTTTTCTGTCCAAGTCACCAGCCTATCTCTATCTTGCTGTTTTCTCTGGCAAATCTGCTTACTTTCGTTCACAAATGTACTAATCAGGCCACCTACATTCTCCGCCAAATCATTTACATATGTTACAAACAACAGGGGTCCCAGCATTGACCCCTGCGAATGCCAGTGATCACAGATCTCCAGCCTGAAAGGCTCTTTTCGACCGGTACTGTTTGTCTTCTGTGAGTAAGCCAGTTCTGTACCCACTTTGCCAGCTCACTGCAGATCTCATGTGTCTTCACCTCCTATATCACCTTGGATCTCATGTGACTTCATTTTTGTATCAGCCTGCCATGAGGGACTTTGTCAAAGTCTAATGTCCATGCAGATGGAAGGCAAGGGCCTAATGGTATTATTGTTAGATTGTTAATCCAGAGACACAGGTAATGTTCTGGGGACCTGAGTTCTTTAACTTCCCCAATGTTGACTGGGACTGTCTTAGAGAAAGAGGCTTGAATAGGGCAGAATTTTTTAAATGCATTCAAGAGGGTTTCTTGAAACAATATGTGGATAGTCCAACTAGAGGAGGGGGCATACCGGACCTTGTACTGGCTTATGAGCCTGGCCAGGTGACTGGCTTTTTTAGTTGGAGAGCAGTTTGGAAATAGTGATCATTACTCCTTAAGTTTTACGATAGCTATAAGGATGAGTCAGGCTTTGTGGCAAGGTAATAAATTGGGGGAGGTCAAATTACATCAGTATTAGGCAGGAGCTAGGGAATGTTAATTGGGAAGAGCTGTTATTGGGCAAGTCCACACTTTGACATTTGGGATTTGTTTAAAGACCTGGTGATGAAAGTTCAGGACCAGCATGTTTCAGTAGGAGGAAGGATAGGGATGGCAAGGTAAGGAACAATTGGATAACAAGGGAGGTTAGAAATTTAGTTAAAAGGTAAAAAGCAGCATAAGTAAGGTTTAGGAAACTAAAATTGGACAGGGTCCATGATGAATATAAAGAAAGCAGGAAAGGAATCAAGCAGGGAATTAGGAGAGCAAGAAGGGACTATGAGATGACCTTTACATGTACAGTTAAAGAGAATCATACATTAAAAACAAGAGGATTTACTCAGAGTAGTAAGGGAATGGAATGCTTTGCCTGCAACGGTGTAAATTTGCCAACTTTAGGTACATTTAAGTCGTCATTGGACAAGCATATGGACGTACATGAAATAGTGTAGGTTAGATGGGCTTGAGATTGGTATGACAGGTCGGCACAACATCGAGGGCCGAAGGGCCTGTACTGTGCTGTAATGTTCTATGTTCTATGTTCTATAGCTAGGGAGAAGATAGGACCACTCAAGGATAGAGGAGGGAATGTGTGCTTAGAGGCAGAGGATGTGGCTAAGATCCTAAATGAGTACTTTGTATCAGTATTCACCTAAGAGAAGGATGATTTGTGTGGAACATGTTCATATACAAGAGCATTTTGAGACCAAGCAGTGTTGGGTCTCTTGAAGAGCATTAAGGTGGATAAGTCCCCAGGGCCCAGTGGTATCTACCCCAGGTTCTTGACAGAGGCAAGAAAAGAGAAGGATAGGGTCTTGACCAAGATCTTTGTATCCTTATTAGCAGCTGGAGAGGCCCAAGAGGACTGGCGAGTAGTTAATGTTGTTCCTTTATTCAAGAAAGGAAAGAGGGATAATCCAGGAAACTATAGACTGGTGTGTCTCACACTGGTGATTGGGAAGCTATTGGAGAGAATTCTTAGGGATAGGAGTTATGTGCATTTGGAAAAACATGGTCTAATTAGGAACAGCCAGCATAGCTTTGTGCAGGGCCGGTCATGTCTTACTAACTTGATTGAATTTTTTGAGGTGGTGACAAAGGTGATCAATGAGAGTGGAACAATGGATGTTGTCTACATGGATTTTAGTAAGGCTTTCAACAAGGTCCCTCATGGTAGATTCATCCAGAAGATTAAGATGCGTGGGATCCACGGTGCCTTGGCCGCTTGGATTCAGAATTGGCTTGCCCATAGTAGACAGAGGGTAGTGGTGGAAGGCTTTCTTTTCTGGCTGCAGGTCCATGACTCATGGTGTTCTGCAGGGATCTGTACTAGGATCTCTTCCGTTTGAATTCTTTTAATGACTTGGTTGAAAACATAGATGGATGGATTAGTAAATTTGCAGACAATACAAAGATCGGTGGTGTTGTGGGGGATAGTGTAGACAGTTGTCAAAGGATACAGCGGGATTTTGGTCAGTTGCAGATATGGATGGAGAAATGGCAGGTGGAGTTTAATCCATGTAAGTGTGAGGTGCTGCACTTTGGGAGATCAAATGTAAAGGAAAAGTATACAATTAATAGCAGGACCTCAAGCAGCTTTCATGTACAAGGCATCTTGAGGTTCAAGTCCATAGCTCCCTGAAAGTGGCCACACAAGTAGATAGGGTGGTAAAGAAGGCGTATGACATGCTTGCCTTTATTGGTCAGGGCATTGAGTACACGAATCAGGATGTCATGTTGCAGCTTTCTAAGACTTTGGTTAGGCCACACTTATAGCAAACAGAGCTGAATACTATACTGTATTACAGGGAGGATGTGGAGGCTTTGGAGAGGGTGCAGAAGAGGTTTACCAGGATGCTGCCTAGATTAGAGGGTATGAACTATAAGAAGAGGCTAGAAAAACTGAGGGTTTTTTCTCAGGAATGGCAGAGGCTAAGGGGAGACTTGATTGAAGTCTGTAAAATTATAAGATGCATAGATAGGGTTAACAGTCAGAATCATTTTTCCAAAGTTGAAATGTCTAAAACTAAGGAGTCATGCATTTAAGGTGAGAAGGAGAAAGTTCAAAGGACATGTGAGGGGCAAGTCTTTTTTAAGCAGGGAGTGGTAGGAGTATGGAACACATTGCCAGGGTTGGTTATGGAGGCAGATACGACTGGGGCATTTAAGATTCTTTTAGGTAAACACATGAACATGCAAGGAATGGAGGGATATAGACTAAGGGCAGGCAGAAGGGATTAATTTAATTTGGCATCATGTCCAGCACAACATCATGGGCCAAAAGGCCTGTTCCTATGCTGTGCTGTACAGTTCTGTGTTCCATGTTCTTTATGTTCTCTGTTCAAATTGGACATAGCAGATGGTAGAATTTGAATTCAATTCATATCTGAAATTAAGAATCTAATGTTGACCACGAATCCATTGTCGATTTTTGGAAAAACCCATTTGGTTCATTAATGTCCTTTAGGAAAGTAAACTACCACCCTCACCTGGTCTGGCCTATGTGATTTCAGACCCATCAGCAACGTGGTTAACTCTTAATTGACCCCTGGGCAATTAGGAATGGGCAATAATTGCTGGCCTAGCCAGCAACACCCCGATCCTGTAAATCAATAAAACAAGATTCATCACCTACCACCCTGCCTTCATCATTATCTTTGTCCCTTCCTCAAAAAGCTCAATCAAATTTGTAAGACACAACTTTCCCTGCACAAAGCCATGCTGTCTGTCATTAATAAGTACATATTTTTCCATTAAGAATATTCTCCAATAATTTCCCTACTACTGACCATGATACTCACCACCAGACTGTAATTTCCTGAATTATCCCTGTTGCCCTTCTTAAACAAGGGAACAATGTTGGCCATTCTCCAGTCCTCTGGGACCGCTCCTGCAACTAAAGAGACTACAAGGATTTCAAACAAGGGGCCAGCATTTTTCTCACCTCCCTCCCTCTGTATTTTGGGAAAGATCCCATTAGGCCCTGGGGACTTGTCTACTTTAATGCTTTTCAAAACACCCAACACCTCCTCATTTTTTATGTTAACATGACCTAGAATAGCAACGAATCTTTCCTGCGACTCAACATCCACTTTGTCCTTCTCCTTTATGAATACCAATGCAAAGTATTCATTGAGGACGTCACCCAATTCCTGCAACTCCAGATATAAATTCCTTCCTTTGTCCTTGATTGGATCTACCCTTCCCCTATTAATCTTATTGCTCATTGTATATGTATGAAACATTTTGGGATTTTCCTTATTCCTGCTTTTAAAAGACATTTTGTGGCCCCTTTTAGCCCATTTAATTCCTTGTTTGAGTTCTTTCCTGATATCATTGTATTCTTTGAGAGCTCTGCTTGTCTTCCGTTTCCTAAACCTTACATATGCCTCCTTTTTCTTTTTGACTGCACTCTCAATTTGTCTTGGCATCCCAGGTTCCCGAGTCTTGCCATCCCTATCTTTCATTTTCACAACAGCATGCTGGTCCTAACCTCGAAACAATTGGCCTTTAACAGTTCCCGCATTCCAGATGTAGTTATACCCTCAAACAGCCACGCCAATCTACTTTCCCCAGCTTCTGCCTAATATAGTGGCAGTTAACCTTCCCCCAGTTTAATATTTTTACTCCGGGACTACTCTTGACCTTATCTATAAGTAATTTAAAACTTACAGAATTATGGTCATGATGCTGAAATGCTCCCCTACTCGATCAGCTAGTCAGAGTCGTTCCTCAGTACTGGGTCCAGTATGCTCCTTCCATAGTTAGACTTTTTACATATTATTTCAAAAAAACTGTACTGCACATATCAAATGAATTCCAAACCCTACAAAGGATCAGTGATTCGGAACAGTCCAAGTACTTTGCAACATCATGAACAGGTAGAACTTCAGTACGTAGTGCCACTTGGTGTCTGTATACTGCAGGTGTACACATAGCTTTATGCAGCCACTCAAAGGTGGCCATCAGGATGAGTGTGGCATTGGGTACATCTTCCCCCCTCCTCTTATCCAGAGCTTAAATGTGGTGTCACTGTGCACATGATTCATCTTGGATCTCCACTTGAAGTGGAAAGTGGCTTAGCTGACTGCTAAAGCACAGGTTCAGGGAATGGGCCAGACTTGCGCACATGCAGCAATATCAAGAGTACCTCATCCCTGATAATCAGGTTTTATTCTTGCAATGGAGAGGGGGCAGTGCTCTATAAGGCAAAAGTTTCTGCCTCACCCTGATGATACACTCCTCCCAGGTTTTTGCACACACCCCATTTCCTGCAAACTTTATTCTCAACACCTTCAGATAATCTGACCTGATGTGAAAGGGATAAAGGATCATTTGGCTCACTTCACAAAGAACATGGCCTTGCTCTTGCCTTGATTTACCTCGGCTTCCGAGGCCAGTTTGAATTGGTTGCAGATGCTCACGAGTGTGCACTGAAAGCAGATCTCGGCAGAAAACAGTGACATCATCCATGCCCCGGGAGGCTTGGACCTGCAGGCCTCTGCTGCTTGGAATAGTCACCTTTCTCAGACCAGTATCCTGATGGACTCGGCAAAATGCTCTGTACAACACACAGAAAAGGCAGGAGAGAGCAGGCAGCCCTGTGTGACTCCAGGTCTGATTGGGAAGCTTTCTGATTCTCACCTGTTGATTGAGGCTGCTCTAATGATGTTGGTGTAGAGTAGTCAGATCCAATTTTAGATTCCGTCCCCAAAACCCATTTTGGAAGCAGAATCCACATGTAGAATGTAGAACATTACAGCACAGTACAGGCCCTTTGGCCCTCGATGTTGTGCCGACCTGTCATACCGATCTGAAGCCCATCTAACCTACACTATTCCACGTACGTCCATATGCTTGTCCAATGACGACTTAAATTTACCCAAAATTAGCGAATCTACTACCATTACAGGCAAGGCGTTCCATTCCCTTACTACTCTCTGAGTAAAGAAGCTACCTCTGACATCTGTCCTATATCTTCCACCCCTCAATTTAAAGCTATGCCCCCTCGTGCTCGCCGTCACCATTCTAGGAAAAAGGCTCTCCCTATCTACCCCATCTAACCCTCTGATTATTTTATATGTCTCAATTAAGTCACCTCTCAACCAAAGGTGTGCAATATCCTGTCAGAGGCCTTCTCCTGGTCCAGGCCGATGTGGCAGATGTTGAAACCCTTATCCTTCATGTAAACAATATTATTCCTGAGGAACACAAGGCTCTTAGAGATTTCCCTGTCTGTATGACTCAAGTTTCGTTGGGGTGAATCATTGATCTCAGAGCAGACCTGACTTGGTTATTGAGGATCTCAGACAGGTTTTTGTAATCAGTACTCAGCAGTGAAGTTGGTCACCAGTTTCCTCCTTCTACCTCTGCCACTTGTTGATGAGGATGCCCTTGAGCATGGATTCACTAATGCTACTTGCCAGAAGCATACTGTCACATACCTCCAGTAAGTCCTGGCCAATAAAGTCCCACAGCACTGTATACAACTCGACCAGTAAGCCATCACTTCTGGGGGTTTTATTCTTTTCAAAGGCCTGAAGGGCCTTGGTCAGCTCATCCAAAGATAACAGTTAGTCCAGCCTCTCCTGCATGCTGTCATCTAACACCTCCATTCTAGGACAGGAACGACTGGGAGGCTTCGTGTCACCAAAAGATTTGCTGATCCTGAGGATGTTGGACTGAAATAATGTTAGCAGGTTATCTTCTTCTAACAGTCTGCTTCTTCTAACATATGTTCTTCTAACAGTCTGCTGCAAACTCGAAGAGAGTTTTCCAGGTACTTCAACCTTCCTTTTGATTTTCTCGATATTTTCTGAGGTCAAATGTTTCTCATTCAGTTTCCATTTTTCCTTACTGGCCCACTGGTCATTCTGTGGGTAACAATTAGCCAGCAGTGGTCAGAGAAGAACACTGGCTTGATGTTGGTGGACCTGATTGAGGAAAATTTGGGACACAAACAGGAGATCTATTGTTGAGTGGATAGACCAGTATGGGCATGACCAGGCGTATCAACACTGCATGTTGCCTGCAGGAGTGCTAAAGACATCATGCATCTTGATGACTTTAAACATTTCCATCCGGAATCTGGACATGAGGTCCAGTTTGCTGTTTGACCGTCTGAATCATCCAGCCGTATCAATGATGCAGTTGAAGTCACTGCCCAGAATGACTGGTTTGGACGTTGCTTGCAGCAGTAGGAACTGCTTAATGATGGCCAGACACTCCCTCCTTACCATCAAGGTGTACACGTTAATTAGTTAGAGCAGAGCATTTCAGTACATAACATCTGCTACAAAGTAGCACTTCCCCACTACCACCTTAACCTCAGCGATGGCGAAGTTGACTCCTTGCAACAAAATACCCAGGCTAGAAGTTCGGCAATCATTACCCCCTCTGACCAAATCAAAGGCCCTTGGGAATGTAAACTTAATTATTTCCTGTAGCTGCTGAAGTGCAGTACCGACACTCCTGCAGAAACAGGAGTTGCGCTTTGACGTTGGCCAAATTGAGACATATTGCATTGTGGCTTTTATGCTACACACATTTTATGCTGGCAATTTTCAAACCATTGTTAAGATTTTTTTTAGATCACTATATTGCCCAATAAAGATTTAAAACTGGTCTTTTTACCAGGCGATGGTATGTGCAAACTCTTGTACTTTCGCAGGGCTATGGTAGCTGCCCTATTCCTCCTCAGGACATTATCCTGATCGGGTGTCATTAGGGCAGAGACAAAGTCAGCATGGTCTGGTTTCATGTTGTGCCCCGAATCGAGCTGAGCTGTTGTTGTGCTCTAGTGGTGGTTTCCTGGAGATACGCTGTGCTGGGCACCTTTATGTTCCTCATGTTAGGAGGTTGGGTTTCACACGGCACCTCATGTTTCCAGGTCCGGGGTGCTCATCCATTGATACTACACTCTTAGGCAGATGTTAATTTGGTTAATCACTTTCTGGAGGATCTTGCTTTCTTTTCCTGAAAGTTTTGCCTTCCTTCTGACTGTCCCTGTTCTCAGTTATCTTATCGGAGGGTGGAGTCTTACTGTTCTTTTGGGGTCCACTGCTTGTGTTGCCACTTCTGACCATTTGTGCATATGCATTTCTCTCCCTTCTCATGTCTTGCACAGGCCTTGTACAGGCCTGATTTCCAACAATGGTTGCACTTCTTGGACTCCATGCAGTCTTCCATCAGGTGCCCCTCCTGTTAGCAGTTTCTGCAGAGGGTCACTTAGCAGTCTGCCACCATGTGCCCTGACCTCCTGCAGGTTTGGCACACTCAAGACTGTCCCACATGTGTCAGGTAGGTTCAGCTCCCACCAGTCATAAAGCTGGTGGATATTCCCACTGGCATCCACATTCAGGGGCGCCTTGACCTGCCACTTGCTGGTCCAGATTCTGAAGGGACCCCACTACATTGGTGCTACCTCTTTCAAGTTGTACATATCTTCCTAGAAAGATAAAGACATCTGCTACAAGGACATGAGGGTTGTACATATGGATAATAACAACTCGGCTCCACTGTGCTGGGAGGACAAACAATGATGCCACATTGCACTGAACTATCAATGTCTTCCAGGTAACTCACTTAGGACATTGAAGCGTATTCTGCACCAGGCTGATAAATAAAAATATTCAGTGGTAGTTCAGCCATCATTGTTTCTTTACCTGGCTTGTCCTTGACCAAATTTTACTGGAATTATTCACTGATCATTTTCATCTGAAAGGTTAACAGATATGGTCAAATGTTTTCTGTAGATAGACAAAAGAATGCAAAATGATTTTAATCAGTCTAAACCACTAGCCTTATAAGACCTACATCATCCCTCTTGGTAGTTTCTAATTAACTTGTTGAGAGAGATGATTACTCAACTATGGATCACATGGTATGGAGCTGGAGGAACACAGCAGGAGGCAGGCAGCAGAAGAGGAGCAGAAAATGTGACGTTTTGGGTTGGGAATCTTCTTTAGAAATAGGGAGCGGGAAAGGAGCTGGAAAATAAATAGAGAGAGGAAGGGTGGGGCTGGTAATAGGTGAGTGCAGGTAGGAAGTGGTGGGGATGGTCAGTAGGATGGGGGTGCCGGATAGGAGAGAGAAGATGGACAGGTTATGTCGGATCAAGCGGGCGGGTTGGACATGGGATGAGATGGGGGGGGGGGGTTTTAAAACTGGTGAATGAGGGGGAGGGTTGGACATGGGATGAGACCGGGGGGTGGGGGGAGTTTTTAAAACTGGTGAATTCCCAGTTTAGGTCATCAGGCTGTAGGCTCCCGAGTGGAATATGAAGTGTTGCTCCTCCGGTTTGCAGGTGGTGTCATTGTGACACTGGAGGGGGCCCAGGATAGACGTGTCACCCAGAGGTTGGGAAAGGAAAGTAACATAGCTGGTGACCAGAAGGTGTTGTCATTTGCTGTGGACAATCTGCAGATGCTCTACAAAACAGTCTCTGAGTCTAAGCTTGGTCTCAGTGATGTAGAGGAGGTCACATTGGGAGCAGCGGATACAGTAGACCAAGTTGATGGATGTGCAGGTGAACCCCTGTCTGATATGTAAAGTTTGTTTTATGCCTTGAGTGGAAGTGAGGGAGGAGGTGTAGGGACAGGTGTAGCACTTCCTACGGTTGCAGCGAAAGGTGGTGGGGTTAGTGGGGACTGAGGAGCATTCGATGGAATCGTGGAGAGAGCAGTCCCTATGAAAGGCATCCGCATCCAACATATCTTTCTCCGCCACTTCTGCCATCTACAAACCGACTCGCAATCAAAAAATGATATGGTACACTGACCTTTACATAGCCAAGCCCCAGCGCCAACTCTCTGACAACTCCTCCTACCGGTCCCTCAATCATGACACCACATCTGACCACCAAACCATCATCTCTCAAACCATTCATAACCTCATCGCCTCAGGAGACCTCCCACCCACAGCCTCCAACCTCATCGTTCCCCAACCCTGCATCGCCCGTTTCTATCTCCCTCTCAAAATCCACAAACCTGACTGCCCCGGCTGACTCATTATATCCGCCTGCACCCGCCCCAGTGAACTTATCCCCCCTTACATTGACTCTGTTTTCTCCCCCACTTTGAAGAACTGTCCACCTACAGCCAGGACACCATCCACATCCTCCACCTCCTCCAAGACTTCAAATTCCCTGGTCCCCAACACCTCTTATTCACTATGGATATCCAATCCCTGTACACTTGTATCCTCCACACAGATGGCCTAAAGACCCTCCACTTCTTCCTCTCCCGTAGACCCAATCAGCCTACTTCCACTGACACCCTTATCCACTTAACAGGATTTCTCTTTTAATTCCGCCACTTACTACAAATGAAGGGGGTGGCCATGGGCACCCACATGGGTCCAAGCTATGCTTGCTTCTTTGTCGGATATGTGTAACAGTCCCTTTTCTATTGTTACACTGGCACTATCACCGCCTCTTCCTCCTCATCATTGATGATTATATTGGTGCTGCTTCATGCTCCAACGAGGAGCTTGAACAGTTCATTAACTTTACCAACACCTTTCACCCCAACCTCAAATTCACCTGGACCATCTCCGATACTTCTCTTTCCTTTGTGGACCTCCCAATCTCCATCTCCAGTGACTGCCTTGAAACTGACATCTATTTCAAGCCCACCGACTCCCACAGCTACCTGGACTACACTTACTCTCACCCATCTTCCTGCAAGAACGTCATCCCTTACTCCTGAAACAACAACGTTCCTGCTCCTCTTCTGCTGCTTCGCCTGTTGTACTCCTCCAGCTCCATACTGTGTTGCCTCTGACTCCAGCAGTTTTTGCTATCTCTGGAACAGGTAGGACCTGAACCCAGAACTCCTGGCTGCAGTTTTTGCTATCTCTGGAACAGGTAGGACCTGAACCCAGAACTCCTGGCTCAAGGTAGGGTCACTACCACTTCGCCACAAGGTCCCACATCTCTTTATTCCTGTACCCTTCCTCGGGTCCCACATCTCTTTATTCCTGTACCCTTCCTCTTCCATTCAGTCATAGCCAATGACATGCATCCATTTGGCTATAGCTTTGTGAGAATGTACTGATGACGTGTGGACTATTTTATTACTACCAAATTAAACTGCAACCAATAGGTTCACTTTTCTAAAGAAGGATTTACAAGACTTCTCTATTTTCCCAGGTGTGAATGAACTTCAAACAGACTGAAATCAACCTGAAGGAATGATTTTGTTTACCCATGGTAGCCATTTTCCTAATAATACTAGAGAGTCTTTTTGATGATCATGCCAAAAACAGAAACTGTCTTATCTGCTTAACATTGCCAATGACGTGAAGTCTAAATTTTATCTCTAGTATTTGAACAAAGCCTGGGAATCATGACAAAATTATTGTAGGTGGGGCTAACTAACAAGATAAAAAATCACTGAGATTATAGTCATTACCGCTTATAGTGGGTGTGTTTGTGTGAGCCCGATTAGATCAGGCGGCAGGAAATTGATAGTAATGATCTAATTTGAAGGTTCAGGTATGTACTAATGAAATGCTGAAGTTCCACCATCGTACAAAGGTATAGCACCTTCAACATACTTCAGCACCTCAAAGCACTTCACAGGTGAACCTGCAAAGAAGTTTGACACTAAACTACACTAAAGAGATTATTTGGAGAGCCAAAAAGACGTGACAGACAGGTCAAAGAGGTGAAAATGAAGATTGGGGCCATGTTGTTTTTAAGAAGTTGACGGTTAAGATGTTAACGTATTACAATGCTGGGTTTCAGTGATTGCCTGAACACCTAAAATAAATAACAGTTAGGAAGGTGACCCAAATTTATTTAATAAAGTCAGAATAGATGAGATGGAGCTTCAAACTGCAGATGGCACATTTAGCTGTTTGTGTGGGATCTACAAATCTTGCAGTAATGATAATTCAAAGGGATTTAGAGCTAAATTTGCTTAAATTCATTCAGTAAACCTAAAAGGTCAGGTAAAGATCAGTCTGGAGCAAGCTTCAGTATCAGGGAGATCGATAAGGCTTAGAACATAGAACATAGAAAAGTACAGCACAGTACAGGCCCTTCGGCCCACAATGTTGTGCCGTGGAATAATCCTTATCCAAAAATAACCTAACCTACATTCCCCTCAATTCACTGCTGTCCACGTGCATGTCCAGCTGTGTTCACCTGGGTGGCAACTTTGAGGGAGCTATGCACTTGAACACCAATATCCCGCTGTTCCTCCACACTGCCAAGAATCCTGCCTTTAATCCTATATTCAGCATTTAAGTTCAACCTTCAACTAATGACTCCGCTTCCACGACTACCACTGGTAAACTATTCCATGCACTCACAACTCTCCAGAGAGAAAAGTCCGAGTTCAGTCAACCTCTCCTCGTAAGACAAGCCCTCCAGTCCAGGCAGCATCCTGGTAAACCTCCTTTGCACCCTCTCCAAAGCCTCCACATCTTTCTTATAATAGAGCGACCAGAATTGGACACAATATTCCAAGTGTGGTCTCACCAGGGTTTTGTAGAGCTGCAGCATAACCTCGCGGCTCTTAAACTCAATGCCCCTGTTAATGAAAACCAAAGCACCATATGCTTTCTTAACAACCTTATCCACCTGGGTGGCAACTTTGAGGGAGCTATGCACTTGAACACCAAGATCCCGCTGTTCCTCCACACTGCCGAGAATCCTGCCTTTAATCCTATATTCAGCATTTAAGTTCAACCTTCCAAAATGCATCACTTCGCATTTATCCAGGTTGAACTCCATCTGCCATTTCTCAACCCAGCTCTGCATTCTGTCAATGTCTCGCTGAAGCCTGCAATAGCCCTCAATACTATCAATGGCACCTCCAACCTTTGTGTCATCAGCAAACATACTAACCCACCCCTCAACCTCCTCATCCAAGTCATTTATAAAAACTACAAAGAGCAGAGGCCCAAGAACAGAGCCCTGTGGGACACCACTCAGCACTGACCTCCAGGCAGAATATTTACCATTTACAACCACTCTCTGCCTTCTGTCAGCGAACCAATTCTGAATCCAGACAGACAAATCACCCTGTATCCCGTACCTCCTGACTTTATGAATGAGCCTGCCATGGGGAACCTTATTAAATGCCTTGCTGAAGTCCATGTACACCACATCCACAGCTCGACCCTCGTCAACCTGTCTCGTGACTTCCTCAAAGAACTCAATAAGATTTGTAAGGCATGACCTGCCCCTCACAAAGCCATGCTGACTCCCTTTAATCACGCTATGCTTTTCCAAATAGTCATAAATCCTATCCCTCAGAATTCTTTCCAAAACCTTGCTGACCACAGACATAAGACTGACTGGTCTGTAATTTCCAGGGATTTCCCTATTCCCTTTCTTGAAAAGAGGAACAACATTTGCCTCCCTCCAATCTTCCGGTACGACTCCCGTGGAGTGTGAGGAAGCTTAGAAAGGATCTCTGGTTTCTATATATATGGGTTTCTGCTTGCTGAGAGAAGTTAGTTGTAGTTGTAGTTTTGGAGCTGGGAGAATACTAAAGCAGAAGAAATATTGCTGTTGGCAGTCAGTGTGGGCAAGAGAACTATCTCGAAGATATTGATAGTTGCAGCTGGGTGTGTGTGTTTGGTGGAACCAAAGCAACCAACAGTAGTGCCACTTAGTGAAGCTAGCTGATTGCAAAAGTGATTTGATGCCAGAGTGCAATTTCAGGAATACAGTGGAACACAGTCTTAGGGAAAATGATTGAAATATCTGGGTATGATGAGTGATTGAGGCAGTCTGTAAAGGAGAGTTTGTGAGGAAGTTTGAAGATAGATCTCTGAGAGTACAACATTGAAATCCCTTGTAAAGAAGATAAAATTTTATATTTTGTTACCCACAGTGTCACTTGCATCAAGAGTTTGCTGGGAAATCCATAGGATTTGTCTTGACTGCATTCACTACTTGGTATTCTCTGTGGGATATTCAACCACATGGTCTCTGTCACCCATAATTGCTTCATTATAGTTATGGAGGTTAGCGTGTAAGTTAGTGCTTCCCAAACATTTTTCCACTGTAACCTCATTCTGAGGCTTGGAAATTGTCGTGACCTTAGAAAGAGTGGGATGTGGAGGGAAAGGAAAATGGGCACTTGTAGTAATTATAATGAGGTCAGTCAGGTGGACCTCTTGGAATATGAGTTCCCTGACTGGGGCTGTTAATCTGGTCCAATCAGGAAGCCCTGGCTAAAGTATGAAGAGGGGAATGTCAGAGATATTGATGAATGAGGTAGTACTAAAGTCAAGGACTGTTCATGTGGAAATAAAGGGTGACTAGGTGACAGGATATTGGCCTCTGCAGAATTATTTCAGGAACCTGCCTGTTAGAGAGGGAGCACAGCTGTCAGAGCTCAGTCAGAGCTCCAACATGGATTACTGTGTTAAAGGCTGTGCCTGTAAAATTTCAGTTTGGAACCTTATTTGGGGTCCCAGTGATCATTTTGGGAAGCCTTTGTTTTGTTGTTCTAACCTTTATAGGAAAGTTTATTTTGTTCAAAATTGTGGATCATTAGGCTTTATTCCATTAGCAAGTACTTGGTATATAAAATTCTGTCTCCTTTAAGCATAACAAGAGTTACTGATCCCTGGCAATACTTTGTCAAAGCAACCTTGATCGTAAAACAGCCTATCACTTTTTCCTTTGACAGTAAATCTTCATTTTATGTTGTAGAGCAAATGAAAACCTCAGTACATACGGCTGTTTTTGCCCAATAGAAATGGTGCACTTAGGTTGCTTTGACCTGTAGCTTTGAAATTGACATTCAGAAAAGGCAATTCAGGCTGCAAATTCTAGCTCTAGGTGGCACAAAGAACATGAACCCACAAAGATCCACTGTACTTCATTCTTAACTGATGGAAAACATCAACTAGTCTCAAAGATGGTGCTGACAGAAGTTCTCAGAAAATAATTTCAGCCAGAAATTACATTTCATCTAAAACTTAGGAATCTGGAAGCTAGCTGACTACAGTGACCTTCCTCTTACCATTTGTATCTACATGGTAGCTCTCCTTAGCCACCATTCCTTCAATGCATCTGCTGCCTCCAACTACCCCCCCCCCCCTCACCCGCTAACTCTCTCTAGATGCTGCACTGCCCAGGGATAGGCCTTCACAGAGCTGGGAGGACTATCTGGGGCCAGGGCTTCTGCTGCGCTTGTTTCCCCAACCTGATGGTCTCCCTTGCCACCTCATCAATGAGCTTCTCATCGCACAGAAACAGCCCCAGCCCCAGTGCATGCCCACCCAGCTCCATAAAATGCTCCTCTTGAACAGCATGATGGCCATGGAGGGGGCTATGTGGGGAGGCAGCAACAGTGAAGAGCTACTCTGCAATCATTGCGTGAGGAGGAAAAGCTCCATGTCATCAGGCCAAGCCTTCCCAGTCTGGTCAGCCCCAGCCTCTGTCTTCCCATTGCCTTCTGTGTCCTCCTCAATCCATTTCTCATCCTTAGCCATTGGAAAACTGACCAACTTCCCAGGTAACATTATCAGCCCATGCATGGGTGTGGTGAGGTTAGTGGGGCCACCTGCACAAGCTCTGAGGCTCTACATTGAATATGGTGACATCAACGGTGTGTGTGCAGATGCATTCTGGCATTGTGGCATCAATGAACAGATCTTGATATAGCCTAGCTGACATCATGGACTGCACATGCACAGGACCACTTTGGCATTCTGAAGAATCATTGTAATAAAAGTGGCTATTATTTCCAGCATCTTAAATATGGACGTTTTAAGTGGCCAGTGGGCTAAAAATGATAGATGGAGTTCAGTTTTGATAAATGCGAAGTATTGCATTTTGGTGCAACAAACTGAGGCAGGACTTATACAATTAATGGTAGGGCCTTGAGTAGTGTTGTAGAACAGAGCGACCTAGGTGTTCAAGTACATAATTCTTTGAAGTGTGCATCACATATTGATAGGGTAGTTAAAACGTTGTTTAGTATGCTTGCCTTTATTGCTATTTGAGTGTAGGAGATAGGAAGTCATGTTCAGGTTGTATAGAATATTGGTGAGACCACTTCTAGACTACTGTGCCCAGTTTTTGTTGCCCAGTTATAGGAAGGGTATTTTTAAGCCAGAGAGGGTTCAGCAGAAATTTGCCAGGATGTTGCCGGGTATGGAGGTTTGAGTTATAAAGAAAGGCTGGATAGGCTGGGCCTTCTTTCACTGGAGCGTAGGAGGTTGAGAGGTGACTTTTTAGAAGTTTATAAAATAATGAGGGATGTAGATAGGGTTAATCATAGATTTCATTTTCCTAGGTTGGGGGTTTTCAAGACTAGGGGGCATTTATTAAAATAAGAGGACACAAGCTTAAGAAGACATGAGGGGCAAATTTTTTGCACAGAGGGTGGCTCATGTTTAAAATGAACTTCCCATGGAAGTGATGAAAAGAAGTACAGTTACAATGTTTAAAAGGCACTTGGATAAGTGCTTGAATAGGAAAGGTCTGGAGGGGTATGGGCCACGAGCAGACAGGTGGGACTAGTTTAGTTTGGGATTATGTTCAGCATGGACTAGTTTATGTTTGGTGTGGACTGGTTGAACTGATGGGTCTTTTTTCCATGCTGTATGACTCTCCGACTCTGTGGTAGGAACTTTAACAGTAATGCTGGCAGTGCAAATTAGAGATAAAGGACTAGGGAAACAAGCATGTGAGTTAATGATTGAGAGAAATTTGTTAAAGCTGGCATTGACACTCTGTTTCAGGTTGGAATCTTTTGGTGATATGATTAGGATGTATATTTGCAGAAGGTGCCGGTTTACAATATTGAAGATGGAAGAAATTTTTAATACATTTAATTGCCTAAAAGCCCAGACATCTAGAACTGTTTTAAATCCTACCTAGCAATGATTGGAAATGAAGAAAATATCCTGAAAGTAAGCAAAATAAAAAGCCTGAACTTGCATTTGCTTGGTGCCTTTCTCAACTTGAGGACATTCCAAGGTGTGTTACCCATTATATAGCACTCTGGAAATGTAATTACTATTGTAACCTGGGGAGTCTGGCAACGAGATTGCACATAACAAAATTCAACAAACAGCATTAAGATAATAACCAAGTATCTGTTTTAGTGATATCAATTGAGAGATAACTGTTGATCAGGTCACCAGAGAAAAACATCTGCTCTTTCGATGGTGAGTTGGGATCTTTTACATCCATCAGACTAGGGTTGATGGGGTTTTCACTTTGTATAGTTTACTTTAAAATACTGCATTGCCACTTGAGACTGATCACTTTCGGAATAATTAATTATGTTTGTTTTTGTTATCAGGGAATAGGTTATCCTCCACACCTGACGGAATCACTGACAGTGCGTCTTTGAAATCTTGATCTTGTTTGACAAGGACACGTACCAACACAAGAGCTTTGGTTCTGTAGATGCCAGTTCACAATATGTCTTAACGAATGCGCTGTACTCTGTCAGAACTGCCAGGCTTCTGTTAATATTTTATAATAAAATGACTCAAAAGTTTATTTCCCCAACTGGTATGTAACTTCAAATTCCTACATTCAACATTACTTCTCTAACTGCTCATTGTGAAGCCTCAGCATTAGATGATACGCTGAAAATATTAAGAAAATCAGTAAGGCAGCATCAACTAGCACTGTTGGTTATGTTTGTAATTGATTTGCCTGTGTTGCCAGGACAGTTGGCTAAACCAAATCTGATTTTGATGAGTGAAGCAGGCAAATGTTATGAACTAGCCATCATTCATAATTTTAACAGAGCAGATTTGGTAATAACTCTATGTGGGCTATCATGATAAACAAAGAATTGCAGATGCTGGAGATCAGAAACCAAAACAGAAATTGCTGTCAAAACTCAGCAGGTCCAGCAGAATCTGTGGGGAGAAAACAGAGTTGATGTTTTGTCTTTCAGTACCATAAGAAGAGGGAATGAATATTTAATGAACAGCAGGTCAGACAGCATCCATGGACAGAGGGCAAGCTACCGTTTTGAGTCCAGATGACTCTTCAGAGCTGAAGTGAAATGTGGAGGGTGCAGCATTTATACTGTAGTTTGACAGGGGTGTAGGGTACAGGGTGTAGGGTGCTAGTGAGGAAAAGATGTCAATAGTTCAGATTAAAAGATCGGAATGTGAGAATTACAGAACAATGGTGCGCCTCCTGCCAGACTTGAAAAGACAGTAACTGAAATGGGGGAGAAGGGAAGGACATGATAACAAGCTAAAAGAAAAGGATGAAATGGTTCACAACTTAAAGATGTTGAACTTAATTTTAAGACCAGAAGGCTGTAAAGTGCCTAGTCTGAAGATGAGATGCTGTTTCTCCAGTTTGTGCTAAACAATGCAGCATGCTGAGGACAAGCGTGTGGACATGTGAGCAGGACTCTGTGTTAAAATGACCGGCTACAGGAAAGCCAGGATCCTGCCTGTGCACAGACTAGAGGTGTTCCGCAAAGCAGTCACCCAGTTTGCAACTGGTTTTTCCAATGCAGAGCAAGCCAAATCGGGTGCTATGAATACAGTACACAAGATTGGAGGAGGTACAGGTGAAACGCTGTTTCACCTACAAAGACTGTTTAGGCTGAGATTATAAGAACTGCCAGTGCTGGAGTCAGAGATAACACAGCGTTGAGCTGGAGGAGCACAGCAGGCCAGGCAGCATCAGTAATGTCAACATTCCTGCTCCTCTGATGCTGCCTGGTCTGCTGTGCTCCT
This sequence comes from Stegostoma tigrinum, assembly GCF_030684315.1. Taxonomy (NCBI): domain Eukaryota; kingdom Metazoa; phylum Chordata; class Chondrichthyes; order Orectolobiformes; family Stegostomatidae; genus Stegostoma; species Stegostoma tigrinum. The sequence continues at coordinate 25,026,929 of NC_081362.1, read as the reverse complement.
CCAACTCCACACTACGTTAAGACTGTTCAGGCCGTTGGATGGTGAACAGGGAGGAGGTGAGGGGGCAGGTGTTGCACCTTCTACAGTTACATGGGAAGGTGCCGTAGAAAGAGAGGGTGGCACTGTTGGTTGATGGTTGTTGATGGACTAAGGTGTCCCAGAGAGAACAATCCCTGCAAAATGCAGACAGGGGAGTGAGGGGAACATGTGTTTGTGTGTGGTGTTCTGTTGGAGTTGTCTGAAATGGCAGAGAATGATCACTTGAATGCAGACGATGGTGAGATGAAAAGTGAGGACAAGGGGAACCCAATCACACTGTTATGAGTGAAGGGCAGGGGCAAGAGCGGAAGCATGGATGATAGGCTGGACACGGTTGAGGACCCTGTCAACCACCATGGGGGGAAAGCATGGTCATGGAAGAGGCAAGCCATGTCAGCAGTGCTGTTTTGGAAGATGGCATCATCCGAACAGATATGATATAGGCGAAGGAACTGAGAGAATGGGATGAAGTTCCTTGCAGGACTTGGATTGTGATGAGCTGTAATGAAGGTATGGGAGTCAGTGGCTTTGTGGTGGATGGTAATGGACAGGTTATTCCCCAAAACAGAGACAGACAGGACAAGGAAAAGAAGGGAAATGTAGAAAATGGACAATGTGAAAGTTATAGAGGGGTCGAATATGGAGGCATAATGAATGAAGTTTTCACGGTCCTGGCAGGAGCATGAAGCGGCGCTGACAGCCATCGACGTACCAAGAAAAGAGTTGTGGGAGGGTACCAGTGTAAATTTGGAGCAAAAATCGTTCCACATACTCCATAAACAGGCAAAAATAACTGGGATCCATGCAGGTGCCCATCAACTTTCCTTTGACTTGGCAAAAATGAGATGAATTAAAGGAGAAATTATACAGTGAGAAAACAAGTTCAGCCAGGCGGAGGAGAATGGTGGTGGATGGAGATTATTCAGGCCTCTGTCAAGGAAGAAGCTGAGAGCTCTCAGACCATCCAGGTAGAGAATGGAGGTATAGAGGGATTGGACATCCATGGTGAACAGGAAGAAGTTACGACCAAGGAACTAGAAATTGTCAAAATGGCACAGGACATCAGTGGAATCATGGACATAGGTGGACAGGGTCTGGACAAGTGGAGAGAGAATCGAGTCAAGGTAGACGGAAATAAGCTCAGTGGAGCTGGAACAGGCGCGTTTGTTAGGCTGACCCGGGGCAGTCTGGTTGTGGATTTTGGGACGGAGATAGAAGCTGGCTGTGTGGGGTTGGGAGACTATTAAGTTGGAGGCAGTGGGGGGAAGATCATCAGAGGTAATGAGCTCAGTGAGAGTCCTGGCAACGATGGCTTGATGTTCGAATGTGGGATCATGGCCCAGGAGGCAGTAGGAAGAAGAGCCCAAGTGTTGTCGTTGAGCCTCCACAAGGTAAAAGTCAGTGCACCAGACTACAATGGTGGTGGGCTTGATAATGAAGTTAGGATTGGACCTGAGAGAGTGAAGGGCAGCAATTTCAGAAGGGGACAGGTTAGACAGGGTGAGAGGATCAGAGAAATTGAGATGACTGATGTCACATTGGCAGTTTTTAAAGATGAGGTTGAGGGCAGTTAAGAGGCCAGGTCAGGGTGAATACTGGAGGCAGATAAAGTAGTCAGTGGACTGGGGTGAGAGGGAGGGTGAAGTCCTGCCCGAAGGAGTGAGCATGGAGATGGACACGATGGAAAAGCAGTTCAATATCATAGCAGTGATAATGGGAACTGCAGATGCTGGAGAATCCAAGATAATGAAATGTGAGGCTGGATGAACACAGCAGGCCCAGCAGCATCTCAGGAGCACAAAAGCTATCATTTCGGGCCTAGATCCTTCATCAGAGAGGGGGATGGGGTGGGGGTTGTGGAATAAATAGAGAGAGAGGGGGAGGCGGACCGAAGATGGAGAGAAAAGAAGATAAGTGGAGAGGAGAGTACAGGTGGGGAGGTAGGGAGGGGATAGGTCAGTCCAGGGAAGATGGACAGGTCAAGGAGGTGGGATGAGGTTAGTAGGGAGGAGATGGAGGTGCGGCTTGGGGTGGGAGGAAGGGATGGGTGAGAGGAAGAACAGGTTAGGGAGGCAGAGACATGTTGGACTGGTCTTGGGATGCGGTGGGTGGAGGGGAAGAGCTGGGCTGGTTGTGTGGTGCAGTGGGGAGAGGGGACGAACTGGGCTGGTTTTGGGATGCGGTGGGGGAAGGGGAGATTTTGAAGCTGGTGAAGTCCACATTGATGCCATTGGGCTGTAGGGTTCCCAAGCGGAATATGAGTTGCTGTTCCTGCAACCTTCGGGTGGCATCATTGTGACACTGCAGGAGGCCCATGATGGACATGTCATCTAAAGAATGGGAGGGGGAGTGGAAATGGTTTGCGACTGGGAGGTGCAGTTGTTTGTTGCGAACCGAGCGGAGGTGTTCTGCAAAGTGGTCCCCAAGCCTCCGCTTGGTTTCCCCAATGTAGAGGAAGCCACACCGGGTACAGTGAATGCAGTATACCACATTGGCAGATGTGCAGGTGAACCTCTGCTTAATGTGGAAAGTCATCTTGGGGCCTGGGATAGGGGTGAGGGAGGAGGTGTGGGGGCAAGTGTAGCAGTTCCTGCGGTTGCAGGGGAAGGTGCCGGGTGTGGTGGGGTTGGAGGGCAGTGTGGAGTCCCACTTCCTACAGACTAAGGGGGTGGCCATGGGCACGCGCATGGGCCCCAGCTATGCCTGCCTCTTTGTAGGCTACGTGGAACAGTCCCTCTTCCGCACCTACACAGGCCCCAAACCCCACCTCTTCCTCCATTACATTGATGACTGTATCGGCGCCGCCTCTTGCTCCCCAGAGGAGCTCAAACAGTTCATCCACTTCACCAACACCTTCCACCCCAACCTTCAGTTCACCTGGGCCATCTCCAACACATCCCTCACCTTCCTGGACCTCTCAGTCTCCATCTCAGGCAACCAGCTTGTAACTGATGTCCAATTCAAGCCCACTGACTCCCACAGCTACCTAGAATACACCTCCTCCCACCCACCCTCCTGCAAAAATTCCATCCCCTATTTCCCCCCACAGTGGTCGAGAACGCCCTTGAACGCGTCTCCCACATTTCCCGCAACACATCCCACACACCCCGCCCCCGCCACAACCGCCCAAAGAGGATCCCCCTCATTCTCACATCACCCCACCAACCTCCGGATACAGCGCATCATCCTCCGACACTTCCGCCATCTACAATCCGACCCACCACCCAAGACATTTTTCCATCCCCACCCCTGTCTGCTTTCCGGAGAGACCACTCTCTCCGTGACTCCCTTGTTCGCTCCACACTGCCCTCCAACCCCACCACACCCAGCACCTTCCCCTGCAACTGCAGGAAATGCTACACTTGCCCCCACACCTCCTCTCTCACCCCTATCCCAGGCCCCAAGATGACTTCCCACATTAAACAGAGGTTCAGCTGCACATCTGCCAATGTGGTATACTGCATCCACTGTACCCGGTGTGGCTTCCTCTACATTGGGGAAACCAAGCGGAGGCTTGGGGACCGCTTTGCAGAACAACTCCGCTCGGTTAGCAATAAACAACTGCACCTCCCAGTCGCAAACCATTTCCACTCCCCCTCCCATTCTTTAGATGACATGTCTATCATGGGCCTCCTGCAGTGCCACAATGATGCCACCCGAAGGTTGCAGGAACAGCAACTCATATTCCGCTTAGGAACCCTGCAGCACAATGGTATCAATGTGGACTTCACCAGCTTCAAAATCTCCCCTTCCCCCACCACATCCCAAAACCAGCCCAGTTCGTCCCCTCCCCCCACAGCACCACACAACCAGCCCAGCTCTTCCCCTCCACCCACCGCATCCCAAAACCAGTCCAACCTGTCTCTGCCTCCCTAACCTGTTCTTCCTCTCACCCATCCCTCCCTCCCACCCCAAGCCGCACCTCCATCTCCTCCCTACTAACCTCATCCCACCTCCTTGACCTGTCCATCTTCCCTGGACTGACCTATCCCCTCCCTACCTCCCCACCTATACTCTCCTCTCCACCTATCTTCTTTTCTCTCCATCTTCGGTCCGCCTCCCCCTCTCTCCCTATTTATTCCACAACCCCACCCCATCCCCCTCTCTGATGAAGGATCTAGGCCCGAAATGATAGCTTTTGTGCTCCTGAGATGCTGCTGGGCCTGCTGTGTTCATCCAGCCTCACATTTCATTATCCTCAATATCATAGCAACCTGAAATTGATTAAGGTGGGGGCATAAGTGTATGAAGCTGAGTTCTTTGCCAAGGACAGTATTTTTACCTTCAAACAGCGGAGTGTCAAGATGTATGGTGAACACACAACAAGGGCTGGTGTTTGGGTGGAGTAACCTCAGGGAGACAAAGTCTCGGCATCTGAGGGCTGGAAAGGGTGAGTGCTAAGGGGTGGTTCGCAGCACAGATGCTGGAGTCAATAAGTTGTTTGAGCTTGTGCATCTTGATGTTCATAAGAAAGAGAAAAAGTCTTTTGTTGAGTCCTTGATTGAGGAGAAGGATGAAGTGAAACTGGGTACTGGCCCAGCTTTGAGAGAGGGTGAGTTAATGTTGTTGCAGAGTGAAATTGAGTGTGCACATATGCTGGCGCACGGCATTGATTGTATATTGCTCGATCCAGCAGGAACTGCAGTCCGAAGTATGTAGTATGTCCTGGAGATACTTGTAATTCAGGGTGGATTCAAAACATGAAGGATGAAATTTACATTAAAATCTATGCGGGGTAAGTCTGAGTTGTTGGCAGTCGCTGAGGAAGGAAACGTGGCTGTGGAAGTAAGTTTTGGCAAACTCCTTCTCGAACACCAGCAATGAAATGGAGTGCAACGAAGATGTACGCAGTGAAAGAGTCAACACAGGGTGAAAATCAGATCGCTTATTTCTACTCAAATAATGTTAAACTTGTTAAGTTCTTTCAAAGCTGTACTTCTCTAGTTGAGTTGCTAGAATTCCATTACACATTGATTTATGCTTATTGGTGGTGGAATGCTTTAGGATGTAGGAAGTCAGTCTTTCTTTGGAGAATATTCAAACTTTATTCTGCGCAGATTGCACGAATGCCAGTTCTAGTTAAATTTCTAGTTATTGCTCAAGGGGAATTAATTAATGGGAATTGTAAGAACATTTAAGAAACGATTGTAACTGGTCAAACAATCCTGGCTTTCATTTTTGCTGAGAGAATCACATTTATGAATTACAAATTTTATAATGGCACAGTTCAATGATTTTTCAAGTTGACTGAAAATTTAGGATTGATATGGGTAGACTTCAGTTTTTCTTGACCAAACTAAACTGGTCCATAGCAATTTAGTCATTAGTTTATTCCCCTACATATTGATGAGGTATAATTAATCCCTCAGAACTAATCACTGTCATGATAGTATTTATAATTCCTAAGACTAGTTTCTTATCATTGTACACAATTATGTATAAACTGTCAAATCCAATAACTATAATATTTATTTCATGGATCGCATTTGTTTGAAAAAGCAATAACATAATGCTCTAACATAAGAATTATCTGATTTTAATGCTTGGTAAATTATGATATATACTACATCAAATCAAACCATTAAAACAAAATCATAGCTGAATTAGGCACAAAACATTGTTGTGTATCTGAGTTCACTAAAGAGACTGGATGAATAGGTTTCATGAGCATGGATAACTCTCCATTTAGAAGAGATGTGAACACTGTCAAATGAAAAAATAAACTGAAGGCTTGCCTGGCCTCTTACGTGGACATAAAGAAATCCATGTCTTTACTTTGAAGCACAACAAGGAGAGTCCTCACAGGCAGTATTTTTCATCAACCAAAGTCATTAAAAATACGTTACCTGTCAACTTATCTTTGCTATTTTGCTGCACCAAATTAGCTGCCATACTTCCTGCATGACAACAATGATTACAATACAAAAATATTCCACTAATGGTGTAAAGCACTTTGGATCATCTGGAGGCCATGAAAGGTGCTACAAATCTCCTGTTTTTATAACTCTGTGTATCAAGAAACTGCAAAATTTATAGTATCAGGAAGACTGAGCCCAATCAGAAACCTTTTATTGCGGTTGATATTTTATTTGAAACAAGATTCAAAATTAGTTACATTTTTTAAAGCAACATAATTGTTTCAGTTTGTCCCCAGATAATTTGAAATCTTGTAAATCGACATGAAGACTTTCACTGGCACCATGTGATAGCACATTGAAACTGAGTGCCCTGGATTACATAATGGATTTGTGCTGAGGTCCCCAATGTGTTGTAAACAAAAAAAGTGTTGGAAATCACAGTGGGTCAGAAAACATCTGTGGAGAGAGAGCAAGCTAACATTTTGAGTCTAGATAACTCTTCATCAGAGGTCCCACTTGAAAAGAGAGCTTGTTGTCTCTCCATGAATGCTGTCTGACCCCCTGTGATTTCCAGCATTTTATTTGCAGTACAGATTCCAGCAACAGCAGTAATTTGCTCCCCAATATGTTACTTAATTTTCATGAGCTATACACCAGGATATCCTATTAAAAATAATTTCAAATTAATTTATCAATTTTTTTATTGTTGAATGATATCAAGAACAAGTGAATCTTGTGCATGGTCATTTGTTTGCTATATTGTCAGTGAAAATTGCTTCTGAAGTTATATGGCATTAGGAAGCAATGAAGGAAGATGGACCCGAGTCTGAATTTGAAATGCTCTCAATATGATGCTTGCTAAAAGTGTCAAGGAGGATGTTTTTAACAGGTTTGATTTTTTTGTGAGTCTGAGGGTGAACATAGGACAACAGAGGAAATGTTCTTTTGCTGCTTCACACTTCATTTCAATAGATTTGTTTGGCTGATAGTTAAAAATAACAAAGAAAGCAAGAGATCAGAAATAACTGCTGATAATAGTAAACTGACAGTTATGGCACTCTTAAAAGTTCCAGGCGGTTAAATTGCTTTCTACTAGTCATGCGAAGTAGGTTCATAATGAATTGGCATCTGTTCAAGTTAATGACTTAGAAAATTTGGCTTGGTGTAAAACAGGCTATGGACCATTTTGTGTTACTGATGTACTCCAATTTTATCCTTTCCATTTATTTCTTTTCTAGAAATGCTTACTTAAACAACGGAAATAGGTTAAGCCTTTGTCATCTAACACTGCCAAATTGAAACCATGCTATCCAGAGGCTAGAGAAACATAGCAGGGCAGGCAAGGATCTCGACCTGAAACATCAATGTTCCTGCTCCTCCGATGCTGCCTGGCCTGCTGTGTTCCTCCAGCTCTACACTGTGTTATATCTGACTCCAGCATCTGCAGTTCTTACTATCTCTATCCTGAGACTATGCCTCTTTCCCCAGTTATCCTACTGCACTTACTGTATTTGTAAAATAACCTAGGATTTTTCTTTGCTTTGCTTGGAATTATACTTTCTGCTCCCGTTTTGCTCTCCTAATTTCCTGTTTAAACTGACATGTACATATTCTGTACTCAGCTACGGTGTCTGCTGTTTAAGTTGGTCCCATGCTTTATGTTGCTCCTGTACTCTCCCTATTGCCTTCTTAAATGTGCCCCAGTTCTATGACCCAGATTTACCTGAAAGTATCTGCTTCCAGTCCACTCTGATTAAATCATACCTGTTCTTAATGAAGTCAGCCAGGCAAAGTTTAGAACTTTGATTTCGAGCCCATCCAAAATGGCCTATCCATTGCTATACAGCCATCAAAGATGCCTCCGTCTCCCGTCCACATTTTGGAAATTCAGAGCACAATGCTCCACAGTGGGTCAGAAAACATCTCCACTCAGCTTACAAGCAGAAATTGAAGCATGAGGACACAGTACAGAAAGTAGTGCAGTGTTAGTCTGACGAAACAGAAGGGATTCTACGGGACTGCTTAGAGTTAGTGGAATGGTCCATATTCAAGAATTCAATGGCCAACCTGAACAAGTATGCCTCTACCGTTACAGACTTTATTAGTAAGTGCGTAGATGACTGTCTGCTGAAGAAATTAATCCAAACATTACCCAACCAGAAACCATGGAAGAACTGGGAGATCCACTCCCTGCTAAAGTCCAGATCTGAGGTGTTCAAGTTGGGTAACCCTGACCTATAAAGGAAATCCAGGTGTGACCTTTGCAAGGCCATCAGGGATGCCAAAAAGCAACACCAAACCAAGTTTGAGACCCAGACTAACTGCATGGACACCTGTCATTTGTTGTAAGGCTTACACAACATAACGAGCTAGAAAGCAAAGTCAAACAGAATTGCAGGCAACTGCCCATCCCTACCCAATGAGCTCAATACATTCTATGCGCACTTTGAACAGAAGGACAGTGAATCAATGTCCTCTGTTCCGAAAGCCTCGGATACATCTGTACCCTCAGTCACTACCACGGACATTAGATCTGCCTTCTTAAATGTGAACCCATGGAAAGTGACCAGGCCGGATGGAGTCCCCAGCTGTGCACATACCCTGCATGGACCAGCTGGTGGGAGTATTCACAGACATCTTCAACCTTTCCTTACTGTGAAATGAAGTCCCCACCTACTTCAAGAAGATCTCAATCATCCCAGTGGCAAAGAAAAATCATTCAGTCTATCTCAATGATTACCTCCCATCCATAACTATGAGGTATTTTGAGTGGTTTTTCAGAGCTCACAACAACTGCAGCCTCCCAGATTGCCTTGATTCCCTGCAATTTCATCTACTGACACAATAGGTCCCCAGCAGATGCCATCTCCCTGGCCCTACACTCATCCCTGGAACATCTGAACAACAAGGATACCTAGCTCCACTGCTCCACCTTCAACACCATAATTCTAACTCATCTCCAAACTCTGGGACTTACGTCTCTGCTCCCCCTTCTGTAACTGAATTCTTGACTTCCTGACCAATAGATCGCAATCAGTAAGAATAGGCAACAAAACTACCTCCACATTAATCCTCAACAGGACTAAGGAAATTCAGCATGTCCATAAAGACCCTTACAATTTTTTAGAGATACTATAGAGAGCATCCTATCTGGATACATCACAGCATGGTATGGCCACTGCTCCTCCCAAGACTGCAAGAAGCTACAGAGAGTTGTGAACACAGCCTAGTCCATCACCCATCCAGCCTCCCATCCATTGATTTTGTCTATACTTCCCACTACATTGGGAAAGCAACCAACTTAGTCAAAGACCTTTCCCATTCCCAGTTTTACTCTTTTCCACCTTCTTCCATCCGGCGTAAGAAATAAAAGTTTGAATACACATCTGAAAAGATTCAAGAACAGCTTCTTTCCCGTTGTTATCAGACTTTTGAGTGGACCTCTTAAACGTTAATGTTGATCTCTCTCTGCACCTTCTTGGCAGCTGTAACAATATATCCTGTATTCTGTTCTGTTACCCCAATGCATTTGTATAGTACAATATGCCTACAAAGCATGTTATGCAACACTTTTCACTATACCTCAGCATATGTGATGGTAATAGATCAAAACAAATCAAATCAAAGCATCCTTGTCCTTTCTCATAATAATCTTGAATCTATTAGTTATGATCGTTGTCTGCAAAATGCTCCCTTACTGATACTTCAACCATTTTCCTCATTTAATGACCTAAAATTAAGTCTAGGACTATCTCCTCTCTTGTAGGACCTTTCGCATACTGGCTTTTAAAACTGTCCTGGATTCATTTTAAGAATTCAGCTCCCTCTAAATCTTTCACATTTTGACCACCCAGTTAAGTTTGGGAAAGTTGAAATTCCTCACTACCACTACGCTATAAAAATTAAACTTTTGTCAGAAGTGACTTCTGCCAATGACTGTATTTATTAAGGCAGATTAAGAGGTGTGTGAAATGACTGAAGCTTCTGTTATTGACAACTTCATGGTCTGTTTTATTGAACTTTTGTGGGGTTGAATTGTAAGAACAGTAGATTGTATTTTTTTTGAAACATGACAAGTTTACCTTGTTGACAGTTTATGTTTCATTGGCTTCTCATGGAAGGCCCATGAGTTGGCATGGGGCTATAATGTACCATTGGGATGGATGAATGGTAGGGTTGGCATTGAATTGACTTTGGCATTTGGAGGTGGCATGCAAAATGGATGGATGGTAATGGGGCATGAGGGATGAAGTCTAGAAGGCCTAAAACAAGAAGCATCCTGGTGATAAAATTGTGGATAGTGTACATAAAAGAACGGCTATAGTGCTGGAAGAGAACAAGTGGAACAAAATCTCAGAGAACCAAGGTAAACATTTTAACCAGCTGGCCTCAGCACTTGTTCACTCCTGTTTCTGGGATGAGTGAACTTGAATTTACCCACAATCACACCTCCCCCCACCAAAACAAAGTTGCAAAAATTGCATTATTCACAACCTTTCCGCCTAGCAGGTGAGAGGAACTGGAAAATTTCCCAACTTGAGATATCTACCTTGGTAGCAAAATTTCGTGTCTTACTAGTATGATGGTTCTAGTCATAAGGAATGAGGACTTCATGTTTGAGGGGAGACTAGGGAAGTTAATATTGTAATACTTAGAGGAAAGAGATTTAAGGTGAAATTTGAAAAGTGTCTATAAATTAACAGAAGGCCTCTTGTGTAAATAATAAAAACCTTTTCCAGTAGCAGAAGAGTCAGTAACCAGCTGACCAGATTAAGCTGCTTTGCAAAAAGAGCCTGAGGGAACATAAGGAATTTTTTTTAATGTTGTGAGTTTCTTTTTGATCTGGAATGAATTTCAAAATGAATAGGGTAAGTACATGATTGCCAAAAAATTCTTGAATCACACGGAAAAGGCAGTATTTGAGCCTAGTTGGATAGTTATACCAAAGCATCTCAAATCTACACAGAATGAGGATGTTTGATGCAGCTTTTTACTGCTTTGACAGTTATTTGCCCCAACAAAGAAAGACAGATGTGCTTTACTTCGCAAATATTCTCATTTCCATTAACAATATATTTGAGCCGAGATAATTGCCTTTACGGAGAGGTTCACCAATGTAAGAAACATGGTGCAAAAGATTAGAAATTGTAAATCCTACACCTAGACATGGCATTGCCAATTTTCGTGGAGGTGTGGGATTGGAATCTGGTCAAGTTTTGCACCTGTGCGGTTTGTGAAGGTAATTGGCAATTTAAACCCTCAGCTGAATCCGTGTTTACATAGTGAGCAAACAGACATCGGAGATTGCATGAGTCTCCATATAAAGGGGTCATTAAATGGCATGAAAATTCAGGTTGAATGGACAAGTATTTAAAAAATTAGTTATAATGCAGATCAAGCATTGTTGCCACAACATGCAGATACCCAGAAAACAAATGAAAGTAGCAGGGCCAAACAGAAACTTATACTCCTGGATCAAGTTGGGCACATTGCAAGCCCAATACATGGGGTTCCCCTATAACGTATGTTCTGACAACCCAGCTTGGCTATAATTGATTGACAAATAGGGGAACGGTATTTGTGAAATGTAAACATTGTAATGGCAATAACACGATTCCAATGTCGACATCGCATGATTGGCTCACGTGCTTCATCCTGAGCATATGTCGAAAGGTACTGTACAAATCTGCCATGTTACTCACAAATTGCAAGGGCAAAGTGGCAAGAATGATAACAAGAAGCATCCTGGTGATAAAATTGTGGATAGTGTACATGAAAGAACGGCTATAGTGCTGGAAGAGAAGCTAAATGTTATAAAGTGTTTTGAGCGTAATGAAAGAACATGTGATATAGTTTGTGCAACAGGAATGAAGGAGTCTACCTTAGCACCACTAGAGACAGTGCAGAAAAGATTAAAGCAAACTGTATTGCTGGAACAAGTCTGAGTGCTAGCAAATCTGTGAGGTCACAGACAAAAGAACCTGACAAGATGGAGCAGCTTCTAAGTGTGTGGATAGAAGAGCAGTTGAAGAAGTGATTTGGGGCCACCCTTCTCATCGTGAAAAATAAAGCCTTATCAATTTATGAAGATCTAACAAAACAAGCCAAAAGTCCTGCAGATATGCCTGCGTTTGGCACTAGCAGTGGCTGGTTTGCTGGTTTTAAGAACAGCTTTGCTTTTTATTTCATAAAGTTATGTGGCGAAGCTGCCAGTGCAGACGAGGACCATGCGATGGCGTTTCCTCCCATGGTAAAAAAATTAATTAATGAAGAAGGCTACAACTTAGAACAAATTTTCAATTTGGATGAGACAGGAAGCAAATGCCATCAAGAACCTATATTTCTATGAATGAAGCTCACGCTCCAGGCTTTACGGTGGCAAAGGATCATATGACTGTGCTCTGGGCGCCAATGCTTGTGGAGATTTAAAGCTTCAGTATGTTGTGGTGTACCACTCTGCCAATCTGTGAGCTTTGAAAGGTTACCTAAGTCTGCTGTAGGCATTTACTTTAGGTCAAGCAAAAGAGGTTTGATGACTGGGCGAACTTTTTCTGGCCTTAATGTTTTTGAAGACGTTTTTAGAAAGTATTGCAGGAAAAAAAAATGTGGATTTCAAGATTCTTCTCATCCTGGATAATGTGCTAAGCCATCCTCCCACATTGGTGAGCTTTCTGAAAATATTAAAGTGCCATTTCTACCCAAACACAACCTCTCTCCTTCAACCCATGGATCAGGGTGCAATAGCCACTTTTGGAGCTTATTATTTAAGTACGGACTGCTTGCATGCAGCTTAGTGGAAGTTTCTCCGAGATGTTTTACGAGATTTAAAAAGCTTTGATCTGTTAGATGAGCTCCTAAGAATCAAAGAACGTTGTGTTGATCTTGCAAAGGATTTGAAGAAATGGAGAGTGAGGATGCTGAAGAGCGCTTGAGTCCTACTGTGAAGGGTCTCTACAACTGAACTACAACAACTTGTCACTGACATAGAAGTGGAAGCTAGAGATGAAGAAGATGAAGTCCAGAATGCAGCACCACGAGAGTTTTCCACTTCTGTTTTGTCTTCTATCCTGAGTGAAATTAAGAAGCAGTTGCAACGATTAGAGGACAATTACAATGCAGAAAGTAGCAGTAAGATCTTATTTGGCACCATACGAGATGCTTCTCCATGAAAGGAGAAAAAGAGCAAGCAGCAAAAACTGGATGCCTTTTTAAGCCAGCCCCCAAGAAACAGTCAGAAGACATGAACCACGACCATCCACTTCTTGATTGACTGACTATTTTTCTCCCTAACCTTGCAAACAAAACTGCACCTGAAGGTGATGATGGTGATGTTGACAACCCTCCAGCCCCTGCATTAACAATAAAGCTACATCAGAACCTCATCCCTCATCAAGCCATTTTGATATTTTTTTCAAGATAAGGTGATAAATTTACCGTTATTTCATTATTACACATGAACTAAACACTTGTTCAAACTGCTACCCTTCGTGTTATGCTTTTGAGTGATTTTTGAATCATTTTGAGTGATTTCTTTGGTTTTCCCCTAACCCTGCTTTTCCCACAGGCCCCATTATTTCTAAAGCGCAATTTTCTACAACATGTCATTTCATAGGAACACGTCTATCGTATTATAGTGGAATCCCTTATAATTAAAAATGGATAAGCATTGGGCAAATTGAAGATATATGCAGTTCTGGACTAACAGGGGAATTTTGAGGAGACTTCAGTAAGGTTGTGAAAGATGGGAGATCTTTCATTAAAGCCACAAAGGTAGAAATCATCCAATAAAGTTATAAGAAAAAGTAGGACTCTTCTGTTAAAGCTGGGAATTCATCGTTACAATTGTGAAAAGGCAAGAGTCTTCCAATTCAACCGCAAAATGTGAGAAAACCTTCCAAAAGAACAGAAAAACACAGGACAGCCAGCATTATAAAATAAAATTATTTAAAGCAGAGGAGATATCTAAGCATATCTAAACCATGGCATTAAAAATAGTATCATAAGGTGAGATAGGCCAAATACAACACAAAATTGGGTATTGTCAGAATCTGAACAAATTACTACACTACTGTGCACAACAGGGATTACTGCAGATGATGTTATAGACCAAGGCATGCTTTTATGGTAAAACAATAGGAAACTTCCAGAAAATGTGCTGAAGCAGGATACAGCCACAGAAAAGGATGAGATCAAAGAAATACCCACACAAACAATCTCCTGTAGAAGACAATGCAAAGACTTCCTAGGGGAAATCAGTGACCAGAGGGATTGTTTTGGCAAGCTGATATACATGTCAATGCGCATCTCACAAGTTTCAAGTTAAACCAGAATAAATGTCACAATATTATCAGATCAGGTGCCTTGCTGAGAAGCCACTCACATAGAACAAACAACGATAAAGCACAGGAACAGGCTCCTCAGCCTTCCAAGCTCACGCGACACATTTTGCCCTTCCAAACTAAAACTGTCTTCACTTGCAGGCTCCATATCCCTTCCTGTTCACATATCGTCCATGCTTCTTGAATGCTGCAACTGTGTCTGTTTACACCACCTCCTCTAGCAACATGTTCCAGACATTCGCCACCCTTGATGTGAAAAATGTGCCTTGCACATCTCTTTGAAACTTCATCCCTGCACCTTGAACCAGTGTCCCATAGTAATTGACACCTCCATCCTGGAAAAAGCCTCATACTTTCCATTTATCCATGCCATTCACGATCTTATAAGCTGCTATCAAGTTGCCTCTCAACCTCTTGCATTCCAGAAAACAAACCCAGTCTATCCAACTTTTCTTCATAGCTAAAATCCCAACATTCTGGTAAATCTTATCTGCACCCTCACCAAAGCATCCACATCCTTCTGATAGTGTGGTGATTGGAACTCTATGCAATATTCCAAGTGTAGCCTAACTAAACTTCTATAAAGCCAAGTATAACTTGTCTATCCTTATACTCAATGCCCTTCCAATGAAGGCAAGCGTGCCATAGGCCTTTTTAACTACCTTATCTACCTGTGCTGTCACCTTCAGTGATCTGTGGACCTTCAGTGATCTGTGGACCTGCACACCCAGATCCTTCTACATGTCTATACTCCTAAGGATTCTCCCATTCACTGTATAATTGCCACGTGTACTTGATCTTCCAAAATACACTACCTCGTATTTGGCTGGATAAAACTCCATCTGCCATTTTTCTGCCCATGTCTCCAACTGCTCTAAACCCTGCTGTATCCTCTGACAGTCTTCCTTACTATCCGCAACTCCAACAGTCCTTGTATCATCCACAAACAAACTTAAAAATTAGACCACCTACGTTTTCCTCCAAATCAATTGTATAGACCATATCTGATGGATTGTGATGTGGAGGTTCCAGTGATGGATGGGGGTGGACAAGTTCAGAAGTCACACAACACCAGGTTATAGTCCAACAGTGACTTCACCTGATAAAGGAGCAGTGCTCAAAAAACTTGTGATTTCAAATAAACCCGTTGAACTATATCTTGGTGTCATGTGACTTCTGACCTTATCCGACAGAAGCCACATCCACATGTAACAGGGGCATAGCACTTAATGTTAAAGGTTTGCTATAAGCAGCTTACCAATATTAGGGACATTAAATACTCAAAAACCTTTACTTATTTCATTCCTGAGAAGAAAGATGTGTATTAACCTCAAGTTTATTGAAAAGGCCATGATGTGAAGGTGCCGACATTGGACTGGGGTGGACAAGGTCAAAAATCATACAACATCAAGTTATAGGCCAACAGGTTTATTTGAAAACACTAAATTTCAGAGGCCCCTTCTTCAGGTGTTAGTGAGAGAGTATTGAACAATCCTAATACAGGGCTGTTAAATCTTTAATCAGTTAGAAAGGAGATGCAGGTTTCAGCTGATTAATATGCAAATTTCAAATCACTGCCCCAAGACAACTAAAGTTTTTATCAGTATACCAGAGGTGACATCTCATGTCAGACAATGCATTTTAGGTATGAGGTCTTGTTTACAATCTGTGATCAGAGATAATGGGAACTGCAGATGCTGGACAATCCAAGATAACAAAGTGTGGGGCTGGATGAACACAGCAGGCCAAGCAGCATCTTAGGAGTACAAAAGCTGACGTTTCGGGCCTAGACCCTTCATCAGAAAAGGGGGATAGGGAGAGGATTCTGAAATAAATAGGGAGAGAGGAGGAGAGGAGAGTATAGGTGGGAAGGTAGGGAGGAGATAGGTTAGTTCGGGGAGGACAGACAGGTCAAGGGGGCGGGATGAGGTTAGTAGGTAGGAAATGGAGGTGCGGCTTGAGGTGGGAGGAGGGGATAGGTGAAAGGAAGACAACAAAGTGTGGGGCCTCCCCACTCATACTCTCCTCTCCACCCATCTTCTCCTCTATACATCTTCAGTCTGCCTCCCTTCTCTCCCTATTTATTTCAGAATCCTCTCCCCATCCCCCTTTTCTGATGAAGGGTCTAGGTCCAAAACATCAGCTTTTGTGCTCCTAAGATGCTGCTTGGCCTGCTGGGTTCATCCAGCCCCACACTTTGTTATTTGTTTGCAATCTGGCTGTGTTTTAACGTGGAGTCACACTGGCTTTAGTTCTAAACTAGGAATTTATAAAATGCCACATTGACTGACTGTCCACAAATTGTGTGCTTTTTGAACAAAATAGAATGTATCTGCAATTATTCACCCCATAGATTGATATGTGTGTGTGTGTGTGTATGTGTGTGTGTGTGTGTGTGTGTGTGTGGTGGGGAGGTGGTGGGGGAGGAGAGTTAGAGAATGTATATGTCTGTATGTGTGTGTGAGAGAGATGGAGAGAGTGTGTGTGAGGGAGAGAAAGAGAAAGAAATTCTGGGATTTGCATCATTCCAGTTTCTCCACTGTGAATGCCAGCATTTCTTTCAGCCTGCCAGCCACTGTTACTCCTCCCTGTTCATCTGGATGAGGACCCTCATCACTAAGACCGCAGGGTCATCTCCTGCTAGAGGTTCTGCAGGTGCCTGGCCTTTGACTGCTAGTGGCCTGGGGTGTGTCTCCCTCAACCATTTACAGAGTAGTCAGTGTATGGAACTCACTGTGTGCCCTTATACAGCCCACTGGGATGTTTTCAGCTGTGCTGCTAGATGGTCCCCCTAATGCATTACATGGGGAGGTCAAGGACCATTCTTCTGTGGAAGATGGATTGGTCATTAGAAGGATGGATGCAATTATAAGACATAAGAGAGAGACAACAGTAGTAGTAGTGTTCAGTCAATTTTAATATATTCCTGGTTTCTGGTGTCAGGACATAGATGTCTCCACATCCCTGTAGGGGTGATTCGTGTTCTCCTGCATAGGCAAGTATTCTTTCCTCAAAAGGCATGAGGACAGGGATACCTGTTGCCACTGCACCTTTATGGGATGTCTTTCCTGTAACATCATAGAGGAGCTGAATGAGTAAGTGGGTGGCACAGCTTTTAGGGCTGGTGAATGTTGGGTAAGGCTGATGAGGGAGTGAGTAGCAGTGCAGAGGGCATGTGGTGTTAGTGATATGAGAGTTTATGGGATAATTAGGCTGGATGACGGAAAGTGCTGCATGCAACAGAGAGGGCAACAGAGCAATCGCATTCGTGGGAGGTGGGTGTGGTGGCACAGATAAGTGTGAGGTAGAAGAGAGCAGGATACTTCTTTTACTCTGGCAGAGAAGACAGTGTCATCGACCTTCTTCCTGCACTGCTTCTCAGTTGTTCTCATCTTGAAGATGACGCTTCCCTGAGTAATGATCTCCAACCAGGCTGGCATGGAGTGTGGCCTCCTCTGCTGGTACTTCTGGAAGAGGACTCCTCTCCCTTCACCACCCCAACCACAAGGACCTCCAGTCTGTCTCACAGAAGCAAGGTGCCAGGGTCCCAACCTCTGCCATCTTTCTTCATGCCTTCCACAGCTGCGCAGCACAGCTTCCTGCACTCCTGCAGGTGATAGGGAGGATTTCTGCTGAGCAGTGAGTTGCTCAAGTAATGACATGTGACAAGATGGAGTGGAAATTGGATGTAGTTCTCACCATGAGGGCTCAAATGGCAATTAATGTGGCCCATTTGGTAAGTTACAATGAGAAAACTCAGTCTTTGTGGCAGGAATCACTCCACAGACCTTGACACAACTCACAATTTTTAAATGACCATAGGAATCAGTCCATAGTGTAAGTGCTTATTGATATTGTGGCTACATTACTTGATTGTATTACTATACAGATCGCCCACTGCACTGACTCCATCACACAGTGATTTCAGAAGGTGGGGTGAGGAGTTTTATACTACAATGACACATGTTGCAATGCCACCTAGCTATCATAAAGGTACACTGCCTTTCTGGGATCTGTGCAATACACTTTGACCAAGTGTGACTTCAGGGAGCTCTGACAAAATTGAAGTTAATAGGAATCAAGGGGAATATTTCCACCAGTTGGAATCACACACATGAAGGAAGGTGACTGTGGTCAGTGGATGTCAATCATCTTCTTTCCACGACATTTCAGTATGAGTTCTTCAGGGTTGTGTCTCAGGTCTAACAATCTTCAGCTTCATCAATACCCTCCCTTCCTACATCAGGTCAAGAAGTGGGGAACTTCACTGATGGTAACAGTGTTCGATACCATTCACAACTCCTCAGATACTGAAGATATCTATACTGTATACTGATAAGCAGCAAGTAACATTAGTGCCAAGCAGTGACCGTGTCCATTAAGAAATAATCTAACCATCTACACATAGCATGAAATGGCATTAGTATCACTGAATCCTATAGTATCAACAAAGCAGGGGGTTACCATCGACCAGAAATGTATCTGTACTAGTCATCGAAATACATTGGCTACAAGAGTATGCCAGAGACTGGATTAGAGAAATATTTATTAACATATCTGAGCAGACTAATTAAAACTATCTATACCTCTCTTCTGTAGGTGGCACAGTGGTTACCCTAGTAATCCAGAGATTCAAGCTAATGCTGTGGCCTGCTGTGTTCATCCAGCTTCACACTTTGTTATGCTGTGGGCGCATTGGTTTAACTCCCACCACAATAGCTGTTGTAGATTAAGGTTCCTGTGGTGCGATGGTAGTGTCCCTACTGCTGAGCCAGGAGATCTGGGCTCAAGTCATACTTGCCCCAAAGATGTAATATAACTTGTCCAAAAGGTTGATTTACAAAAGCCAAAAGGACACCTAGAAAATTGTAGCATGAATGGTCAGAGTGAACACAGATTTATGAAAGAAAATCATGTTTTATCAGTATTTAGTGCTCAGCTATTCAGTGTAATTGAATGACTCAAGTAAGGAGACTGGGTGTAACATTTATAAGTTTGTTGGGATGCAAAGGTAAATGGGAAAGTAAATGGTGAGGAAATGCAAAGAGGCTGCAGAAGGATATAGACAAGTTTGGCAAGTGGGCAAAAATGTCCTCTTTGGTCACAAAAATAAGAACATTTACTTTTTGAATGGTGAAAGGCTAGGAAATGTGTGTATTCAAGGTGTTCCTGTAGATAAAGCAAAGAATTTTTACATGTAGATCCATAAAGCAAGTCAAAAGATAAATGCTATGTTAGTTTCTCCAGGATTAAAAGAATTAAAACTTGCCTTACTACACTAAACCCCTGAAATAGTCTGCACTTTTGGTTTGCTTCCCTAAAGGCAGATAGCTCTAGACTGATACCAGGCTGGTTGCTGGGCTGAGTGGATTTGCCCATAAGGAGAGATATATATATAAAATTCCTAAGAGGTGTGATAAGGTAAATTTTGAAAAAAATTTCCACAGACTGAGAAATCTAGGGTGGAGGGTTGCAATCTCAGAAAAAGGGTCAGCCACTATGATTGAGTTAAGGATAAATTTCTTATCCTGTGATAAGATGATTGTGGTTATGATTCAATGGAATTCTCTACCCAAGGAGTTATGTATGTTCATTTATTGAATATATTCAAGTCAGAGGTGAGTAGACTTTTAGGTACTAAATGAATCAAAGGGAAAGGGGAGAAACTGGAGGGCAAAATTAAGATAGTGATTGGCCATGATCTTCTGGAATGGTGACACAGACTCAAGGGGCCAGATGGCCTACTCCTGGTCATTTTTCCTAACTTCTCATGTTCGTGTGGTACTTGGTGTGAGTTAAGACATGGGAAGCAGAATTTTGGTTCATCTTAAATTCATTGGAGAATGTTGACAGATTAGAGTGTGGGAGGCTAGTCTGGTGTGCATAGCAATAGTCAAGTCTAGAAATAACAAAAGTAGAGATGACGGTTTCAGCAGCTATGTGCTGAGATAAGGTTTGAATCTATAAGGTGATGCCATAAAGGTTGAAATAGACAGGCTTAGTGATGGTTTGAAAGCTGTGATTGGAAGCTGATCTCAAGTCAAATATGACAATAGGGTTAAGAATTGTCAAGTTCATCACCACATAGTGGACAGTGGGAAGGATGAGGTCAATGCTAGGCAACAAAGTTTACGGCAAAACTGAACACTATTGCTTTAGTGGTCCCATTTATCCGTTTTCTTTTCTGGAAATTTCTGTTTGTCTACTACTGGACATTTTCAGCATCTTGACAATTTAGAGACAGTAAAGGGATCAGAAATGGCAGTCAATGTAAGATAAAGCAGGTGTCATCAGCATTCAAGCAGAAACTGACACTGTGGGCAGACCTTTAATGGGGAATGAGCTGCTCCCGCACTCGCCGGAAGGTAAGATGGCAACTTGTGGACAGACTGACAAGAATCCTGTCCTCAGCCAGCTATATTATGGCAGGGTAGCGTATTATTGAATGAGTTGTTAATACGCTCAACTGGGGAGTGTTTCCGGACAAAGAGACCTTTGGGGTGCAGGTGCACAATTCCTTGAAGATGGTTTCAAAGGTAGACAGGGTAGCAAAGATGGCGTTTGGTACATTTACCTTTATTGGTTAATGCACTGAGTATAGGAATTAGGATGTCATGTTGCGGCTGTGCAGAACATTAGTCAGGCCACTCTTGGAGCACTGCCTTCAATTCTGGTCTCCCTGCCATAGGAAAAAATGGTGTTAATCTTGAAAGGGTGCAGAAAAAATTCAGAAGGATATTGCTGGGGATGGAGTGTTTGAGCTATCGGGAGGGGCTGAAAAGACTGAGGCTATTTTCCCTGGAGTGTCAAAGGCTGAGGCCTAACCTTATAGAAGTTTATAAAGTCATGGGGGACATGGATGTGGTGAATAGCCAAAGTCTTTTTCCCATGGTAGCAGAGTCCAACACGAGAAGGATAAGTTTAAAATGAGAGAGGGAAGATATAAAACTGACATAAAGGGAAACTTTTCATGCAGACAGTGGTGTCTGTGTGCAATAAGCTGCCAGAGGAAGTGGCAAAAGTTGGTACAATTACAACATTTAAAAGTTTTCTGGATGGGGACATGAATAGGCAGGGTTTGGAGAAATACGGGCCGAATGCTGCAAAATGGGATCAGATTAATTTAGGATATCTGGTCAACGTGAATGAGTTGGACCAAAGGGTTTGTTTCCATGCTGCATGACTCTATGACTCCGTGACAATTGAATTCTTTTTTAGATATTGTGGATGAGCTGAAAATTTCACCAGTAGGTGATATATTCCTCTCATTTAATGTTATGCAATGCATCAACCCTATCCCCACTATCCCCTGGAGGAAAATTCCAGAATACACTGGAACCGACAGGAAACTGGATCAACTTTCCAGCTGATTTAGCATTCACCTCTCCCCTCAGCTGTAGAATGCTGCTCGTATTGTAACTATTGTAAGTAAAAGATAACTCATTTGAATGTTAGTGTTACTCCAAGAATTATAACATTGAAAATCTTTGATAAATGAACACCAACCACTGGATCTGGGATTAAAAAAATGCTAGAGATGCCATCTTAATTATATTAAAATGAACCCTGACAAAAATTGCATCAATCTTCTATTCATTCTCCCGTGTTATTTAAAAAATATTACTGCAAATCCTGTAGTCCTTGAAGAGCTGGAATCCGTAATTTTCTAAAACTATTTTACTACCATATATTTTGCACTCAAATCCCTCAGCTCAGATATTTAAACAGACTTAAGAATCCAACTGCCACTACAGACTTGCAGCAACTTGTAATCAATCATTAGTTCTCACACAAAGAACTTGCTGTGTTCCTTCTGGGTATGAAAGGATCTCATCAAACTTGCAATAAGATACAGTTGTACTTTTCACATAACTTGCAAAAATGAACATTTCTTCACATTTCTTCTAATCAGTATTCGGCAAAGCAATGAAAGGTAGGTGTGGGACATTTCCTGTGACCCATATTTTCAACTTATAGGAATAACTCTGCTGTTGCTATGTCTGAACATGGTCATAAAAGAGCTGACTTAGAGGGAATCAAAAGTGATCAACTTTCTACAGAAACTCAGGTATTACCATTCCGTATTTGAAACCTTGTTGAATTTAAGTCTACTATGCCATTTTTTGTGGAAAATGGTAGAGCTTAATTTAAAATAGAAACCTTTTCACTGAGAAAAGAGAGCAAATGTTGAGTTCCAAATACTGATTGTGGTGATATAATATTAGTCACATGGACCCATGAGGTAACAAACCGGTGCATAACTCTGCTAGATGGACCAGATTAATAAATTATTTTTAAAAAACTACTCTCTTTAGTTGCCAGTACAATGGTTGAAACCTTTTCCATGCTCCTTGTGTACTACACTGCTTGCATCTTTATCCCTCTCTCTCTGCAGCATACATTTCAGAAATTCAACTTCTGTCTTTCACAGAGGAAGTACTAAGCGGCAAAACTGAATCACACAATCAATAAGCAACTACAAAATAAAACAAAATCTTGGAGAAAATCTTCTCAGTAACCTCAAAGGAGAAGCCCACAAAATATAATATCAACTTTGCTCACCAATTCAGTCCAGTTCCAGTTGTTCTGCAAGTTAGGCTGGTAGTAAACTTATTTCATTATTTGAAACAAACCCTTCAACTTTATTTCAGGCACTGAAATGTCAATGCTCTTGCGTCAATGCAGGAAGAATAGAGCTTCCTTCCTGAAACGGCATCACTTAATCGACTAATGCAATCATCAGTTCAAAGACTGTCATTTTATGCACTTTGGAAGGTGGAAATGAGATGGAGCTTTCGTATGGATAGCAGGGAATTTGGTCAGTTTTCTAACTCCAAGCCCTTCCACCATTTAAAGTCCATTCAAGACTCTTTAGCTCAGACTAACAGTAGGGCTGGGTCTGGATGGGGAAAGGTGTTGGTGGATAGGGTTTAGCATATTTTATGTTATATTTCCAAGTTGAGGGTGAGTATCCAGCAGAAGGCCAATCCACCCTATTTTCTATTGACCTGCCTCATTGTACCTTGGCCTTGGTGCAGATGGTGCAGTAAAGAAAATACCAGGCAATCCATCCGTGCAAGAACTGTTAGATATTGTGTTCCAAACATAATTTTCATTTTTGTTTTAGCCTTATTTCTGAACATTGGTAAGATGGCTCAGCAGTTGTGTTCCTCGATGAATAACCAGAGTTCAAATTCAAAATCTGGGCAGCTGGAGAATTTAAATTCAGTTAATTAAAAAATGAATAACAGTAAACATTAAACCACTGGATTGTTGTATTCATGCCCCACTTAGTTTACTTATGTCCTTTAGGGAAGGAAATCTGCTGGTCCCAACTATATGGAAATCCAAACCCACAGAAAAGTGGTTGACTCTTAATTTCCCTTTTAAATGTACAAGTCAGTCACTCAATATGAAATACTCTAGTTGGAATAAAACTGAAAGGATAACCCAGCTGAATAACTCAATACAACAAACAGTTACTTAGTCCTTGCATCTAGCAATATCCTCTTCATTAACATCAGCGGATATGTGCCGAATTGAAAAAGCTGTCCCACAGATCAATCCAGTAATAATTTGACACTGAACTATCCACAGAATCATACCTGATAGCCAATATACCAGACCTTACCATCATCTGAGAATGGCCTGTCACAGAGATGATGGTACAATCCTATACAATCAGGAGGTAGTGATGCTATAAATCCTCATTCTTGATTCTGGATCCCATGAATCCTCATAGCATCACCGACAAGTAAACTTCTAGCTAACTATCACCAACCATCCTAACTCAGCTGATGAAGCTGTACTCCATGTTGAACACCTATTGGAAGAAGCACTGTGGAAGCACAAGGATAACCAACATGTGGGGATGGAAAATTCAAAATCAATTATCAAGAACTGCTCAGTAGCATCTGAACATGATCTGTTCTCAAAGATAGATCTATAGATTGGGGGTTAGTAAGAACTGCCAATGCTGGAGTCAGAAATTTCTGAAGAAGGGTCCCGACCTGAAATATCAACTTTCCTGCTCCTCTGATGCTGCCTGGCCTGTTGTGTTCCTCCAGTTCCACACTGTGTTATCTAAAGATTGGGTTTTTTCAGAGTGAGGGAACAATCATAGAGGAAATACCTAAATGAACTTGCCCTCAGCGATTAACTTGTCACTAACACATTTATTCAGAACAGTATTTGTAGGAGTGACCACAACACTTTACATTGGTAGAGAAATTCCTATTTTCCTGGGAGCATACGTTCATTTTGGATACATGCTAAATGATGTAATTCCACAACAGATCTGGCAGCTCAAAACTGGATCTCCTTGCTATGCTTTGGACCCTCAATCGCATCAAAATTGTACACTGTTGCATTTATTTCATTTTAACTTTGCCATCAAGCCAAGAGTCCAACTCTGGTTCAAGAACAATGTCAGGCATATCTAAAAATAATGTGCCAACTTGGTGAAGCTACAACACATGAACTCATGCCCATTAAACAATGGAAGCTGCATGCATTAGGCTTCCTATTCTTTCCCTTGTTATGTATTACATCTTAGGGTTTTACCAGTCTTAATTCTAAATGGGACAGCAAAGTCACAGATTTGTGGGTTGTTCAATGCATTGCCTTGAATCCTGCAAAAAATTTTCACAGGCTACATTTGTTCACAATCTGCCGTAAATAATTTCATTCAGGTGACCATCGTAGTATGCTATGTTGTCCTTAAAACAACATAACAGAAGGAGGCAATGTGATATCCTTGCATGGAAAATATGCATCCTGTTGAGTGCAGACCACTATTTTGAGGGATGTCTATTGTCAGTCATTCAATAGGTCTTTGTTCAGCACTTAAGGGTGAGCTCAGAGGGTGCACCATTTGCCTGCTTTGTTATTAAACTGCTTTGCCAGAAGTGTTCAGAGAGGTCCAGAAAAATTTGAGTGACAATTCAGAAAAGTCCGAAGGTTTTTGGGGATTGGTAATTCTGGATTGTCTTCAATGTGATCAAACTCTTTCAATATTCAACAGTTGAAGCATCACAACCTGCAAGTAATCCACCCTGTTTTTGACTAATGTAATTGCTTTAGCACATGCAGCCCAAGTTATACTTGTAATATAGTGTCGGAACAGCTCTTCACATTGACCATTAAAGAACTGCCAAATACCATACTAAAGAGAGAGCTGAATGATCTCACATTAATAGGTCAGATCAAAGCTCTGTGGTTCTGCCACATGTGAATAGTGCTAAACAATTAAACAACTATAGGAAGGGAAAGGTTCTATGAAAATCCCCATGGTCAACAAGGAATGAGCTGAGTTTCTGATTGCAAAAGGCAAGGCTGAAGGTTTTGATAAACAATTTCAACCAGATGTGCCAGCCAGCTGATCCATCCTGAAATTACTGACGAATGTTCCCTTTAAGCTGCCTTCCCTCTAAATAGCAATGTGGAAGTTCCCATACAGGCCAAGTAGAAGTCAGCCATTTTATCTTAATGTACGTGAAAGGTCAAGAAAAAGAACTTAAAAGTCTCATGCATTTAAATGAGTAGGATGTGCAGAACAAAAAACAAAGATAGGGTATGAGTTGTCATTATCACAGATGTAATTTTCAGCCAATTTGATTCACTCCATGTGACCTTAAGAAATGGCTAAGTGAACTGGATGTGGAATCCTGGCTGTTGTGTTGAGGACATGTTTCCACAACTAGCCACACCTCTCATTAAGCTATTGCAATATAGTCACCACACAGGAATCTATCCAGCAAAAAGGAAGTTGCAAAGGCGTGTCCTGTTAACACAAAAAAAGGACATCCAGCCTATTATCCAGTCTCAATTCAATCATCTGCCAAGGAACAGCAAGTGTCATAACAGTGTTGTTAGGATGCATTTACTGAGGAAGAACTTGCTCAGTTCAATTCCACCAAGATCCGGGTGTGCTGAACATTAAATGGACAAACAAGTTGAATTTGAGGGGGTGAAGTGATGGTGGCTGCCCAAGAGTGGCATGATGGAACTCAAGTAGTATCCTGGAATATATCTGAAGTTCATACTGTGATGGTGTTCCTCTGTCATCTCTTCAAAATGACAGTTTTCAAGTGCTAATCTGTGATTTATTTTAAAAGAAGGCCTGGAAGGTTTTCTAATGGGCATATTCTTGTATCCCAGAGTTTCTAAAACTACTTTTTAAAATGACTTCATTTTAACACTTAAAATTGAACATGATACAAGATGCCAACAAAAACAGGAGTGATAAAACATGTAGTAATTTTCAATATATAATTGTTAAAGTTTGTATATTATAAATCAATGTATCACATATACTGTGAACACTGTGTTTTAAAAATATTTTGTGAAAATATTTTATGCACTCGCAAATCAATCCATTATTTAATCTGAGCCACTGTAGCTAATAGACTTTGCCCAGGAAGCAGCATGTAGAAGAATTGACAGTTAAAGACCTTGTGTTTTTGATAAGCTGTACTACAGGAGCATATTTCTGGGAGTACATCCAGGGAAGTTATTTGGGTGGAACTGAGACACAAGAAGGGGATGATCACCTTATTGAGATTGTTCTATAGACCCCCCAATAGTCAGCAGGAAATTGAGAGCAAATTTGTAAGGAGATCTTAGTTATCTGCAACAATAATAGGGTGATTATGGTAGGGGATTTTAACTTTCCAGACGTAGACTGTCATAGTGTTAAGGGTTTTGACGGAGAGGAATTTGTTTAGTGTGTACGAGAATCTCTTCTGATTCAGTATGTGGATGTACCTAAAGGAGAAGGAGCAAAACCTGACCTACTTTTGGGAAATGAGGCAGGGCAGGTGACTGAGGTGTCAGTGGGGGGGCACTTTGGGGTCAGTGATCATAATTCCATTAGTTTCAAAATAGTGATGAAAAAGGATAGACCAGATATAAAAGTTAAAGTTCTAAATTGGAGGAAGGCCAATTTTGACAGTACTAGGCAAGAACTTCTAAAAGTTGATTGGGTGTTGCTGGGGGGAGCGGTGGAGAGAGGGTCTTGTATATTTGCAGGTAAAGGGACGGCTGGGAAGTGGGAAGTCTTCAAAAATGTGATAATGAGAGCCCAGAGACTGTGTGCTCCTGTTGGGGTGAAGGACAAAGCTGGTACATGTAGGGAGTGTTCAGTGATGAGAGAAATTGAGGTTTTGGCCAAGAGAAGGAAGGAAGCACGTCAGGAATAGACAGCAGGGATTGAGTGAATCCCTAGAAGAGTATAAAGGCAGTAGAAGTGTACTTAAGGGAGAAATCAGGAGGGCAAAAAGGAGACATGAGATAGCTTTGGCAAATACAGTTAGGGAGAATCCAAAGGCATTCTACAAATGCAGGCTGCCCAATTGAAACAATTGCCATAAGATTAAGTTTAGTCATGAATAATTGTTTAATGTAACCTCTATATTAAAGTTCAATTTGTAACAATGTGTGCGTACGTTTGTAATCATGTAATCCTTTATACCTTGATCTCTTAAAACACTGTATGGGCTGAATGTTTTAGAATATTTCACTATTGTTCACTGTTTACATAGCCTGCATAACAATTTGTTAATATTTTGTGATCTTTTGTATTGGCTCATATAGTTTTGAAAGTTGTAAACAGCCTTTCACATGATTTATCCCTTCCCTTTTCTGATGCATTTAGAACTAGAGACAAAAATATCCCCTATAAAATAAACCCAGGAGAGAAAATGCTCAAGTTGCTAAATCTAATGAAGAACATGTAAGAACTGACGAATGGCCCTAAGGAAGAGCAACAGGTCAGTGCTAACAAATGGGTAAAGAACACATCAAATTATCCTCTTATCTCAGCAAAAAGTCATAAAAGTGACAACAACAAAACTTAATTAAGATGGTGGGTTCATGGATAATTGACAACTTAAGGAACCAGTCAGGACAGAGTGGAAGGTAACATAAGTCAATGCTTGTAACCCTTGAGAACCAGGTATAAAGATGGACCATGTGCTCCTTAAACCAATTAACACTACACCTTGCCTCACCTAGGCTAATCAGAATGCGATGATGTTATTAATCGTACAGTGGTTGGTGGTTTGGAAAGAGTTTAATAAGCAGCAGCTTTTAGTAACTAAGGCACACATGCAATTTGAAAGTGGAAGTTATCTGCTGTCCAAGTTGGAAGCAGAAGACCGTTGGTAGTTGAAGAGCAACCATAGGTCAACCTAATGCCCTAGGCTGAACCAGAAAGCAACAGCCAGAGTATGCTTAAAAAGTCGTTGCCCTGCTTTGCTATTATTACTTATAACTTAAGTAAGTTTTCTGAGTTATTGCACCAGACTATCTCCTGCTGCTTTATTATTTCAAGTCAAAAGATCAAATTAATATTGGAATTTGAATTAAACTTGTAACACAGAGCATGCAATATTCCCATTTATCTGCTATCCTTGTCCATCTAGATGACAATGCTTCCAGGTTTAGAAGGTGCTGTCTTGGAAGAATTTCCGCAGTGGATCACACATTTGTGCTACTGAGCATTGGTGGTGGAGAGTGAATGTTTGTCGATGTGGTGCCAATCAAATGGACTACTTTGTCTTGGATGGTATCAAGCTTTGTGAGTGTGGCTGGAATTGCACTCAACCCAGGCAAGTGGAGAGTATTTCATTCCAATCGTGATTTGTATTTTATAGATGGTGAGCAAACTTTGTGACATCAGGAGACACAGGATTACTTGCTGCAGGATTCCTAGTCTCTGACATACTCTTGTAGCCATATCATTTACATGGCTACTCCAAATCAGTTTGTAGTCAATGGTAAACCTAGCATGTTGATCGTCAGGGATTTAACTATGGTAATGTCATTGAACGTCTGGGGTGATAATTGGATTCTCTTGTTGGAGATGATCATTTGGCACTTGGGTGGCATGAATATTACTTGCCATTTGTCAGCTGAAACTTGGATATTATTTTGATCATGCTGCACTCAGGTACAGACTACTTCAATATGTGAAGAGCTGCAAATTGTGCTCTGAATAACAGGTGGAAGGTCCTTGTGCTGGCTAATGATAAAAGATGGCCTTCCAATATGACCAAAGCAGCCTGGATGGAGATAACAGCAGAAGTAACAGGCTTGGGGTCATTGATAGACCATGGATTCAGTGTCAAAAATCACTTCCTAAGACCTGCCAGGATAATTGTGTCTCTGTTATGGGGAGATTTGCACGCATAGAACATTTAAGGACGATTCCGTCAGGGTGTTGTGTTGTGCACGTGCCAAAAGTCAGAGTCAAAATGATCCACAAATGCCCCTATGAATTCTTCAAACGCCCATGGAGGACTTGCAGATGGTGGGAGATGCAGGAGAATGTGAAAGGTATGTTGGTTACAGAATGCTAATTCAGAAATGAAGATAGGTCAAAGGATTTGAAGCATTAACTGTTTCTCTCACTACAGATGCTGTTAGACCTGCTGAATTTTCTCTAGCAATTTCTGCTTTTGTTTGTTTCAGAGCTTCATCATCTGCAGACCTTTCTTTTGCCTTATTATAGGGTGCTAATTCTTTTGCAGATTGTGTGCCTGGAGCATTCTCGTAGACCGTGCACATGAAGGAGTGATTGTACAAGAGATTCAAAATCATTGCATTGTTCTACTCCAAGAGAAAAGGCCTCACAATACCAGAAAAAAAGAAGCAAGACAAGAGATGTTGTGCCAAACCAGCCACTCTCACAAGCATAGAGAAGGAGCATTGGAGCTTTCTGTAGATAAGTGAAGCTAATCCATTGGTAGAGATGAAAGAGAAGTAAGATCCAAATTGGTGAGATTGCAAGGGACAATGTTTATAATTCAGACACAGCTGTGTTAAGGGGACTAAGGAGAATATGAATGATACCAGGATATGTTGCTGTGAGGTTGTGATGGTCTCCGGTTTTGAATGTTCTGCTGTTTTGGGAAAGAAGAGTGAATGCATGTTGGATGTCAGGGAATGCAAACAAAAGATAACATCACATCATGTTTGTGGTGCTGCTCATTAAAAAAATATTTCTGTGCACTCATCTCAAAGGACGAAGATAACTTTAACCTTCCCTGATAGTAGGAACTGCCGATGCTGGAGAATCTGAGATAATAATATGTACTGCTGGATGAACACAGCAGGCCAAGCAGCATCAGAGGAGCAAGAAAGCTGACTTTTCGGGTCTGGACCCTCTCTTTTAACCTTCTCTGTCTTTGTCTTGTGCACGGATTGCAAATGGATTGTTGCTGCCACAAGCCCCAAGAGACCAATACCAGTCTCTGAGGCGAAAAAGGAAACCTTGGAGGATGCAGAGTCCCATTCTTGCCCAACATCTCACCAGGTAAGGAAACTGATGACGGTGCATCAGAGTCATGCATGCGGATGGAGAAGTCAGGCGAGTGCTTGAGAAGTGCTAACTGCTGAGTTCCAGTAAGATTATCCTTTGCAGTCATCTGTAAGGCAAACGATGCTGGATGTTCAGTACAAGGTGTGTGGAGATCTGGTGGAGATACCAGAGGAGTTGTGTGTTTTGGCACAGAATTTACTGCTGTCCATCCAGGTACTGTTCACTGAGATCATCCCCTCCATTGATTGTATGGCTTCCTCCATTGATTGTCTTGCAGGGCCAAACTCAGAAGAATACTAATACAATTGTTGCATGCATTTTGACCTGTACTCCATCACCAGGGGTCCAGAGCCAGGATAATAGAAGAACAAGGGCGCTTGTGCCCCTCTCAAGAAAGCAGGAAGGGCCAAATGGACCACCTGGTAGAGCGTGAGCAGCACCTGATTCAAACTCAGGCTATTTCTGATGGAGACAACTTTTCTCTACCCTCCTGCCACTGGCATAGAGACTTTCAAGCGCTGTGGTGGCAAAAGGCTCTGTTGCCATTGTGCAGGAGACACCCACAATATTCGGCTCTTCACAGCCTCCAGTAACTGGAGGACTTGTACCAAAGACAACACAGACTAGGGGGAGAAAGTGAAAGCAGCTGTATCCACCACAGCAGCAAATGAGGGGAAAGCACCATGCCACAGTACCTGGAAAGAACCAAGAAATCCTCACAGCAATCATGCTTCAGTACACAGAGAGAATTTATATTTTGCATTATTTGCAACAGACAGTGACAATGTCACTGTCTGTAGGTAAATGATGACTTGATGGGACATCCTTGAATCTTGTTTTATTAGAATGTATTGAGATGGACCTCATACTCGAGTATACTCCTCCAAAGATCTGAATAATATTTTGAAGACACTAATGATCTGGATCCTGATGGCCCTATTTCTGCCATGGCTCACATTGCAAACACATGGATCAAAACAGCACTGTTCAGTGGGCTGATTGAAACTGTTTCTCAGGCTGCATTTTAGCCTGGAGTTGGACATTTGGACCCCTTATACAGAAAAACACAGAACGAATTCCAAACTGTCATTTATAGCACCTAACCAGGTATGTATGTGCAGAGAGTGGAACCAAGTAAAGTCAGTTCAGCGCAGTTTGATGCACTTCAGAAACAGCATAAGAATGTCTCCTCAACCTAATTCTTTAGTGTAAGGTGAGACATGAAAGGTTTCTCTGCTCAATAGTGAAATAAAAAGCAGACTGTAGTCATAAGATTGTAAGGTGGTAATTGAACCCAGATTAATTCACAGATCCAGAGAAGTTCCAATGTTCTACCTTTTATTTGAGATCATTCCAAAGCCTTAATTCCTGCTGCTGTCATGGCAGGTCAATTCCAAGTGTTGGAATCTGTTCAACAATTGTTTAAAACCAGGTCACATCATTTGATTGCTGTGGTTAAAATGTAAGGAAAAAGTCAATATGTGTTACCATCAGCTACAATGCGGTTTATGATTCAGGGAAAGAGATTTTTTAAAAATTCCTTGTGCGTACATGAGGTTGATCAGGTAATTTCAAAATACATTTCTATTGTTTCACACTGAAAAATGAATAAACGTTCTGTACAGAGGCAGAACGCTGATCTTCATTCTACAGATTGGGCCAAAGTATTTCATCATTTAATTACAGAAGAAATTCTGCTGTAATGGACAAGTATAAAGTCTGGTTTAACAGAGACTAGAGTAGAAATTTGTCTTAGATAATGGTACAGAATGGGAGTATTTTTTTAAATCCAGAAGTGCTCTTACACACAACTAGATGATTTTTTTCCATCACCAAATCACCTGTGGTATTTTTTTCCATCTATTAACCGCCACTGGTAAAGCATCCATATTTTCTAATTGATTAATTTATGTGCAAAGCCCATTAAGCATAATGCAGACTATCAAAGATGAGGGAGGGGTGGGGGGGGGGTGGGATAATGGGACTTTTCCATTACCAATCGCCAGTGTTTTTTTTCCCATTGATTAATCAACACAAGCAAATCACCTATGTTTTCAACTGAGCAATTTAAGTGTAAAGTCCATTAAGGGCAATGCAAACCATTAAAGGGGAGGGAGATGTAGGGAGAGGAGGACATGAGAATTATTGGATGGCTGTCTGATATACAGCACCTGATATTCAGTTAGACTACAGTCAGTGGAGTTAAGTATGAGGTACTAATCAGTATGGTACCAAATGGCCAGTCTGTTGCCACACGTTTTGTACTGCAGCCTGAGAAAACCTCTCTTTCATTATGTTAAAAAGTGCTCATTCCCATCTTAGTTACAGTGCTGATCTCAATGAAATACAAGATCAATATTTACTTATTGTATCCAGCCCTACCCTGATATACCTAAAATACATTCTCACTTGGCAGCATGATATCCTGATCTTGTTGTGTGAAAGGGAAATAAGTGGCTGTCTTCACTGAGGAAAAGATAAGGATACTACGAATAAGTGATTATAGTTATCTGGAATGATGGAATGGGCTGGGACTCTTTTTTTTGTTTAGAAAAGTGAAAGTTGAAAGTTACCTAGCAGAGTTCTGAAAACTTGTGAAGCTGTTTATTGGGTAAATATCATGAAAAAGTTCTTTCCACTTGTGGGCAGTCTAAAAGTAGAGGAAACCAAGATAAGACAGTTGCTCATAAATTCAACTGGAAATTCAAGAGAAATTTCCTTTTACCTAAGGAATAGTTAGAGGATGTAATTTGTTACCAATAAAGACCTGGTAGTTCAACTTAATAAGATGCTTCATAAATAAATAAAGGAGAAGGGAATAGATTGCTGTGTAGATACAATTAGATTAATTAGGGTCTAAGGTGTGGAGCATAAATACCAGCATTGACCATTTGGGCTGAATGGCCTCTCCATGTGCTGTAATTTCCATATAATTCTATGTAAATAGCCTTCCTACAAATAAATGAAAACTGTTGCTGAATTTCATACATTATGCTACAGAACAGTGAAATCATGGTGTCAAATTCAGGTAACGTCCAAATTCCAGCAGTGTTGAAGTTACCCGCTGTTCCAACTGGCAGAATAACAATTTCAATAGAATGATGTCCCTTATAAACTTAAGTCCCAAACTGAAACTCCCAATTAGCTGAACTTGAGATTTGATCATGCCAATCTATTAGAGTGGGCCAAACTGATGTTCTTGCCTCCCACCAGTCTCGAGCCAATGAATCGGAAGGAGATTAGGATTCTGAAAACCCACTACCAATGGCAGCTGATCTCAGGTTAACAAGGCCATTGATAAGAAGTAGGAGTACAAGACATCTGTTATTGAGGCCACATTCATGATGAAGGAGGTGTGGAAGATGGTGATAATAGCTGCAGTTGAAAATTGCTTCTACAATGTTGGGATCAAGTGGGCTGTAACTGCTCAAGACACTGAGAATGAGGAGAAGTATAGTGGGGATAACTAACTCAATGACAGGCCTCTTTTTGCTCACTTATAAGAGGCCAGCATGACCATACAAGCAGAGACAGTCATGTAAACCAATAGGAAAGTGGATGGCACTGAACGCTGTACAATAAACCTGACAGATGAAGCAACTATAGATGCAGTAGATACAATCACAGAGGAGCCTGAGGAGACCAACATCAAAGCCACTCACTACCTTGTTTCCCTGGCTGAAGTTGTAAAGTTCATAGAGATACACAGGGTTTTTGAATTGCTTCATGGAAACAGTCAAACAGATTTTCTGAATTAATGCAATGCTGGACTGAATCATTCCTGTCAAAAGACACTATGGTAAGCAAAAGAAAATTACAGAGACTTTCCAACCTAACTTCCAAAATTTTTCAAAGTCATTTTCTGGATGAAGATATGCCATTGTAAGGTGTGAACAACTTAAAAACAAAGACAACACCTCACCCCCTCCCCTCCCCTCACTTGCCCACCTTCTGCAGGGACCATTTCCTATGGGATACCCTGGTCCACAACTCCTTCACCCCAACACCTCCCCACAGCCCTACAGCACCTTGCCCTGTAACCGGCTAAGGTGCAACACCTGCCCATTTACCTCCTCCCTCCCCAGTATCCAAGGGCCCGAACATACCTTCCAGGTGAAGCAACACTTCACCTGCACTTCCAAGAATCTAGTCTACTGCATTCGCTGCTCACAATGTGGTCTCCTCTACATTGTGGAAATGAAGCGTAGACTTTGCAACCGCGTTGCAGAACATCTACGTTCTACTCGCAAAAAGACCCTGAACTACCCGTTGCTTGCCACTTCAATGCACCACCCTGCTCTCTGGCCAACAGCTCTGTCTCTACACTGCTACATTATTCAAGTGAAGCCCAACGCAAGCTGGAGGAACAACACCTCATTTTCCACTTGGGGACCCTACAGCCCTCCGGACTCAATATTGAGTTCAATAATTTTAGGGCCTAAACTCCCCCATGTCCCAGCCCCCCACACCAGGCCTTGTTACCACATAGCCTGCCATTATACACCCCATGTTGTTAGTCACTAACAGTCCCCATTAACAACTATTCACCCTCCCAGCCTGATCGTTAGCAACTCTTTTGTCTGTCCAACTGTCTTTCTCTTTCTTCGGGCTCTGTCCTATTGTTTACACCCTACCCCAACCACCTCCATATAAACTGACATTTTCCCAGCCACCATCATTTTTGAGGAAGGGTCACCGGACCTAAAACATTAACTCTGTTTTCTCCTTCACAGATGGTGCCAGACTTGCTGAGCTTTTCCAGCAACTTTGTTTTTGTTCCCGATTTTCAGCATCCGCAGTTCTTTTGGTTTTTGAAAACAAATTGGAATTTTTACATTTTCCTCTGTTTTCATTTGGGATTTTTTTGACAATGACTGTCTTTATGGGCAAATTAGGTTGCATAAGGGTCTCCTTGACTTTCTGCTAACATGAATTTGCAAGTAGACTCCCTATGATTTGACTCATTGTAATTTCATTGTGTATGAAAGGGCTGAGCAAACCAAACCTTAAGCCTAATGCTAGTCACTAATAAATTTAATGTGTTTTGCTAAAACTCTATGTTTGTTCTGCTTCTTTTCTTCATGTTCAGATCACTCGAACCAGTGATCTCCCATGCAGTCACGATTCCACTCCTTGCTGCACAACCAGCACCATTCAAAGAGGCAAGAAGATCTGGGGCATTTCATATGCATGCAGCCTCCTGTGGTTGGGAGAAGTATCAGTCAGTTACATGGAAACAAACACCTTACTTAACTAGAAAACAAACAAATCAGATAATATGAAGGAAGGTAATAGGGTGATTTTTCAGTTCCATGACATCCAGACAGTGTACAGTTTCTGCATACAACAGAAAGGTCTCCAATCCCAGAGGACAGTCGAAGAGAGAATGCAGAGTGGCTAAATGTTTTATTGCTATATAAAACAGGCAGGAAACAGAGATCAAGCAAAGATACTTATGCTCAGGATAATTCCCTGAAGAATCCCTATAGTAATGCCTTGCAGCTGTGACAATTTGCTTGTGAAGACAACTGAAGATTTTCTGTCTGATGCTCATTGAACTCAGTTTCACTAGGGTCGTATTGTCAGCTGGCTGGTGGTCTAGCCTCTCCTGTGGCACTCAGGTCAGATATTTGGTTTTGTGGAAACTGAGGAAACCAACTGAACATTTGTGAGCAGCTGTTATGCGATAATAACATTAATGACTCTTTCAATTGATGAAAATAAATTTTGTGGCTAGATTTATCACATTTGTTGTGGAGATATTGTGTTCATTTTGTACAGTGTCATGTAAATGTAAATCATAACTGCACTGAAACATTTTGGCCAAGGGAGGTGTTTTTACAGATCTACAGACAGAACCATGGAAAACATCATAGACCTAATTGGGTGAAGATTCTATAAGTGGTTTTCTATACCACGTCAAAGAATATTAACAATTAGTCACACAGTATGCACACCAGAGTGGATAGGAATGGCTGATGCCCTTTCTTTAAGAACAATAATGAACCAATTGGAAATTTATGACAAAATAGAAGCTTAATAGTCCTTTCTCCCATTTGTTAAAGTCAGATTTATAACATTCCGTTTGAACTCAGGTTTACTACTATAATACCATAACCTCTATATTACGTATATATTGTACTCAGGCAATTTTTGCAAAGCAAATGAAGATCAATAATTTTCACATTTTGTAATCCTGTAAAATATGTTACAATATCTGCCATTTTGGAAATTAATGAGTAAATACTATTCTGATCTTTGTTAACCAGGTTAAAGGATATCTACTAGAATGATACCAGAACCAAAATACTTAAATTATGAGGACAGATAAATACAGAAGAGGTGTTTAAGATGTTTAATGAACTTGATCAGCTAAATCGAGATTAATGAGTTGCTCTGTAGGAGATTTCAGAGCAAGTGGACACAACCTGAACATTTTTAAAATTCTCCATTGTCTATGAGGTGGCATGGTGGCTCAGTGGTTAGCACTGCCGCCCACAGGACCAAGAACCCTGGTTTGATTCCACACTCAGGCAATTGTCTGTGTGGAAATTGCATATTCTCTCCGTGACTGCGTGGGTTTCCTCTGGATACACTAGATTCCTCCCAAAGCCGAAAGATGTGCAAGTTAAATGAATTGGCCAGTCTAAATTCCCCATAGCATCCAGGGATGCACAGGCTAGGTTGATTGGCCATGGGAAACAAGACGTTGCAAGGATGGGGTGCATCTGTGTAGGAAGCTCTTTGGAGGGTTGGTGTGGACTTGATGGGCCAGATGGCCTGCTTCCACTCTGTAGAGGTTCTGAGTGTTGCTGACAAAGTCAGCATTTATTGCCCATCTTAATTCCTCTTGAGAAAGTGGTGGTGATCCATCTTCTTGTACTGCTGCTGTACACCTCACATGGATTCCAGCCACAGTGCTGTCAGGAAGGAGGTTCCAGGGGTTTGACCCAACAACAAGGAATGTCGGTATAGCTGTAAGTAAGGATGATTTGTGGCTTAGCAGGAAGTTTGTAAGTGATTGTGGTTCCAGGCATCGTTGCCCTTGTCCTTTTAAGTGACAGAGTTCAAGGCTTTGGATATAAAAGTAGAAATTGTTGAAAAAGCTCAGCAGGTCTAGCAGCATCTGCAAAGAGAAATCAGTTAACATTTCAGTTGAATGACCCTTCCTCAGAACTTTGCAGATGCTGCCAGACCTGCTGAGCTTTTCCAGCAATTTGTATTTTTGTCTCTGATTTACAGTATTCGCAGTTGTTTCTGTTTTTATGAAGCCTTTGGATGTTGCTGGAGAAAGAGTTGGGGGCAGTGCATCTTGTATATGGTACATGCTACTGGCACTGTTCATCAATATTGGAAGCAATGAATGTTTAAAGTAGTGGCCAAGCCACCTGCTTTGTCCTGAATAGTTTCAAGCTTTTTGAGTGTTGGTGGAGCTGCCCTCATCCAGGAGTATGGACAGTATCCATATACTCCTGACTTGTGCCTTATAAACAGAGAAGAGGCCTTGGGGAGATAGGCCATCAGTTCCTCACCACAGAATTCCCAGTAACTAACTTGCTTTTCCAGGCACATACTTATATAGCTGGTTCAGTTAAATATCTGGTCAATGGTAAAACCCAGGATGTTAGTAGTGGGAGATCAGTAATAGTCAAGGGCAGAAGGGTAGATTTTCTTTTACTCAAGATAACTATTCCATGGCATTAATGTGGCACAAACATTACTTAGCACTTTTTAGCCCAGGCTGAATGTTTTGGGTATGATCTGCTTCAATATCTGAAGAGTACAAATGGCACTGAACTCTGTTCAGCAAACATTGTTATCTCTAATAAAAGCAGAATACTGCAGATGATGGAAATTTGAAGCAAATGCAGAAAATGCTGGAGAAGCTCAGGAGGTCAGGCATCATCTATGGAGAAATATAGTTAACATTTTGAATCAGTGATGAATCTTCTCCAAAACTGCCTTCTGATGGAGGAAAAGTAATTAACTGAGGTAGTTGGGTATAGAACACTATCCTGAGGAACTCCTGCAGCAATATCCTAGGGTTGAAATAGTTGGACTTCCACAACTGACACCAACTTGCTTTATGCGAAATACGACTCCCGTCAGTAAGGGATTTTACCCCTGATTCCCACTGACATCAATTTTTCTTGTGGTCCTTGGTGGGCTACAATTGGTCAAATCCTGCATTGATATGAAGGGAAGTCGTTTTCACTTCACGAATTGTGTTCAGCTCTTTTGTCCATGTTTGAACCAAGAGTGTAATAATCCAAGAGGCCCTGGAGAACCCAAACTGAGCATGAGTGAACTGGTTACTGCTGGATAAATGCTACTCGATAGTGCTGCTGGTGACATCACTTTGGTGATTGACAGTAGTCTGATTGGATGATAATTTCAAAAATTATGTCAGGATTACCTCCTCAACCAAAGAGTAGTAGAAATCGAGCCCACACGCCCCACCCGAACTAAGAAAAAGGCATTGAGGGTGGTCAATTTAAAATTTCACAACACATTGGTAGATTTTTGTATCAAGTGTGATGACTAAAGCAGATAGACAGAATTAAAGTATAGAATGGCCAACTTCTAATTCAGTGGAAAGCAGACTGGAGCGGCTCAATATCACTACTATTTCTGGGTTTCCAGTAGAGAAAGAAACAGCAAAGAAAGCTAATTTTTAAACTAAAGTTTTCAACTATATAAAGAATTGCTGCAGTTGGTAAATATAATTTTGTGTCAATTTGGGTGAAGGTCATCGCTGGTACAAAATGCAACATATTTCATATTTGGCACCAACAACAATCTCAAGTCAGATATAGTCAGAATGCAGAACAAGACATCTTGGAGTATCATTTTCATCATGATTCCCCATGTTCTGCTATAAATGTGGCAGAAAGCATGGAGGAACAGCATGAATGGCCAAGGATTTTCAGTCACTCAGGGTTGGGTTAAATTTGATCAAAACTGTTTCAGAAAAGGGTGATAAAGATTGTTGTAGAAAAGTGGTAGTATTCACATCTTTTGAGCCAAGGTCCTGGAGGTCAGTCGGTGTTCTGGAACCTCAAAGTGCTAATGCCCTACACCAGGGAAGGGTTAGCATAGTGGTAATGTCACTGGGTGAGCAATCCAGAGATCCAGGATCATCACCATCTTCTAATGAACAGTAAAAGATTGGCAATAAGTACTTTCTCTTTTTTACTGACATAGTGAATTCATCAACAGACACTTAGTAATTTTATTTACTCCTAGTGGATACTGGCTAGGTTAGCATGATAGGGTATAGGCATAGGGCTACAGAGTATAGGCATACATTGACATAAAGTAATATCAATTTGACATAGGGTTTATAAAGGGGCATGGGATAGACACAGGTATTGGTTGGCATCAAAGGTGTGAGGGACCATTGTGGCATAATCAGGAATGTTTTGGCATTAATGTGCATAGGGAGTATGTGGGAGTGGTGAGGATGAGTGAGGATTATTTTAATTTCATTTTTAGAATTGATTCATCAAAGCGTTGTGCTGTGTGGCCAGCCTTTCGCCAAGCCTGCCTCTGCATCCAACAGTCTCTGTACTCTTTCCAGGGTTGCCTGCTGTGACTCCCGTTTTCACCCAGCTGGTCTCCCCTCAGCCCTGGAATATAAATTTGGCCTTTTGAAGCACTTTTCCCCTACTCAGGTTTACGGAGCTGGAAATTGTCCCAACTCAGCACTACCTACTGGGAGCAAACATTCAAGTTCAAGTTCCAGGACCATGACCTTGCATCAGAATGGGACATCATAGAGATGTATAGTAACTAAGTACCGGAGGAGAACAAAAGAGAAGGTCTATAACTGAGCAAAAGTCAGAAGAGACTAAATAACAAAAGGAATGATGATGCAAAGACACAGGAAGTGCTAACGGAAAGAAGAAAATAAGCGTCTAGAGGTGCTGTAACATTTTTGAACAAAGGGAGATAAGAGATGTCCAAGATTCGGTTTTCAGCTTCTGTCTGTGTAGAATTTGATTTGTCAAATGACAACCATAAAAATCCTTGTCAGCAGCTGTACTGAAGCTTCACACTTGGGCCTGACAGAATGGAGTGCAGTGGCTCCCAATGGAGGTAAATTAATGTAAGTGCAGGGAACGAAGAAAGCCAGGCAGATGGTCTCAGATTGGCAATTCTCAATAAAAAAAATGTGGAAAGGGTAAAGGGTGTAGAGAAAGGGTTGCTGTGCTAGGGTAGGACAAGCTCAACAAGCATGTCGAGCTCAAAACTCAGTCAGATGGGAGCTGAAATTAAAGCATCTGCATAAAGCTGAAAATAACTGGAGAAACAGGTCACAGTTAAAACACTGGATAATATATAACAACTGAAATGTTATCTCTCCCAGCTATGGTCAAAATGATGCAAAACTGGCTGTTTTTCGATGCGCAATGACAAGTTTACAAAATAATGTCAAATTTGTTTAACATGCCTGAATAGCTAAGAGTAGCTACACTCCAGTCACTGTTGTGAACAGACTGTTTCAAAGTGTCTTCCTTTCTAAACTCTGTGAAGAGCAGAGAAATTTTAAAAGCCTTTGAAGGTACATTTTGAATCTAAAGTGAAAGTAACTTGTGAGTGCTAAGTGTTCAGTATTAGGGCCTAAGGTGAAAAATGGTCCTTAGATCAATATGTGACTTCATTGACTTGGCTCACAGAATCCTGTGAATTTATACAACTAAAAGATTATCTAATTAAACAAAGACATGTATTGAACATAAGAAATGCCACAGTGAGAGTGCATCTCTGAAAGAGGAGAAAGTTAACTCTCAGAGAAGCAATTGAGACGTACAGAAACTCTAAAGTTGTAAATCATCAGCATATTCCTGTCAGCGCAAGAGCAAGGTGCAAGGAGAAGAGTGTTCCCATGGTCTTTTGTGAGGACAGATTGCTTGGGGTTAATGAGAAGAATTTCATATCATGCAGCAAATTCAAAGAGACATTTTGGTCTCTCATTTCATACTTTGGATGGCAGGAATTGAATACAATGTTTATTGATCTGTTCTTGGCAGTAATTTTCTTATAGTACATCTCTGAAGAATTCTGATTTCCCTTAATAACATTTAGTGATACAAGTGTGAAGTTATGTTGTTATTGTTTCAGCTCAAATAACAGCAGGTACACACCATTCTTCTCCACTGGTACTTGGCACTTGGGACAAGGCTTAGTTGTTTCCTTGATTGCCTGTCTTGAGGCCTTGTCCCAGAGAGCTCGCTGTGCAGCTTGCTGATTGATAACATAACCCTACAAACAGAAGAATGAATAAGACATTATGTCACTGCACTTAGTTCACAAATTTATGCATGCATAAAGAAAATAAATCAGGGCACTTGTCTCCTCTCTGTTCCCCGGCAGAAGGCATTGAGT
This sequence comes from Stegostoma tigrinum, assembly GCF_030684315.1. NCBI lineage: Eukaryota > Metazoa > Chordata > Chondrichthyes > Orectolobiformes > Stegostomatidae > Stegostoma > Stegostoma tigrinum. Next base: position 24,984,984 of record NC_081362.1, on the reverse strand, counting down.
CCTTGCTGACATTATAGCTCTATCAGAGCCAGTCACCCATTGATACCTTGCTCAAAGAGCTATTATTCATACATGAGCATAAAAAGCCCATAATTAAAATGCCATTTGACTGTTAGGCCACTCTAACATTTTCTTACGATGCATTCTTAGAAAATGGGCACTGCAGGAAAAGTTGGTCTTTATTGCTTAGTTCCTTGTTAGGAGCTAGTGCTGAAGATTCTTCAACTGCTGCTATCTGAGTGGCGAGGATATGTTAGTGGATCTGTTAAGCAAAGAATTCCAGGATGTTAACCCGGTGGACCCATGGACCTTCTGTCCTTGTCCTGCTAAATGGTGGAGTTTACAGGTTTGGGATATGTTTTTGAAGATAGTCTGGTGTTTTGCGGGAGTACATCCTGTAGATCGTACACACTGCAGGCCCAGTGTACCAGTGGTGGAGGGAGTAAAGATTTAAACCAATTCTAATCATCTCCACCCATGGCATTTTCAGTAGCAATGCTCCTGTTAAGCAGCTTGGAATGCTTTACAATGTTAAAGGTGTTATAGAAGTACAAGCTATTATTAGCATTGTAGTCAGGAGCCGGAATATTGCCAAATTATTTCTGTCACCAACCCCCACTTCCCCATTTCAGGTAGGAGTTCTAAGGCAAACTGTGGTGCTGCCCTTATTGAGATTAGTGAATTTACTGGGTGCTTGGAAACTTCCTAATGGTGTATTTCGATTTCTCACCAGTGTTACCAGTGCAGCCAAACTGGAAAGGATTGTTTGTTGGAACTATTCTGTATTATCTGGCAAAACAATTGTGAAGATATGGGAGGAAGGGCAAACATATCATGATGTGCTTCATTCGCTACATTCCCATTTCTGCTACTTTTTTGCTTCTGGAGAAACTAATATAGGTATGCATATTATGGTACACTAATGATGGCAAGATGCCACTCTATGTTTTTTCATCATTTGCATTGGTATTGCTGGTCACTCGAAGAGCTGGTGTGTTTCTGCCATCTGGGATTGTTATGGCTCAGGAAAAGGCAAAAAGCTGAATCGTGGCAAACTTAAAATTTGTGGATAGTCTTAGAGGCTGCTCACCTTGATATGCAGTATTAGGTGCCTGAGGCCTATCAGCTGCCAATTTGTGCCTTCCCTTGTGGGGTTTGGGGTTGTTTTGCAAAGACATGAACTTTACCCCCTGATCAGGATGGACCACTCAGAATGGTGAAGCAGCCAATGTGGTGAACATGAGGTGGGATTCTGAAGTGGAGCAACACAAGATAGATTTATAATTTGTGGTTGTATCAGTGATTGTTCTGAAAGTGTTTATGCAGGAGTTTCATTAGGTTTTGCCTAATCCGATGATGCCACATAATCTTTTTTTGGAGCACAGGGAAATTTAGCACAAGGTTCCCGTAGAGACAGACATTTCATCTCTGGCTCCTGATAGTTGTAATTAACTATTTAATATAAATTGTACTTACTGCAATCATGCAATAAACTAAATCTTATTGCGTAAGAAAAGTTCTCACTTCTTCTTAAGATTCACCATTGGTCTATCCTCTACCACAGAAGTAAACAGGCCTTCAGACTGAGCATTGAAAAGACAATTGGAGTCTGTGAACAACCCCAGCCACAAGCCACCAATGGTTGCCACAAAAGCTCAATATAACCATTGTCATTGTATAGTAATGATTATACTGAAATACTATTCTAGAGGCCTGAATCATAGCTTTCCAGCTAAAGGTCTACTGCAGCAGTTTTGGAATTTAGTTCAGTTAAAACTAATGCCCTTTAGAAGACAAAACCCGCCACCCTTACCTTATCGGGTTCATGTGTATCTCCAGTCTCTAAAACAGTTTGCATTTATACAGCATCTTTAATGTCGTGAAGCTTTGTTGAAGCATCATCAAACAAAATTTAGCACTGAGCCACGTTAGGAGGTATTAGTACACATGACAAAAACCTTGGTCAAAGAGGTAGGTTTTAAGACAGGGTTACCAAACTCTGTTTTGCATCCAAAAATGGTGTATCAATACAATCAATTGGATTCAAGAGTTCCCTTTCCTTGAGATGTGCTGCAACATCTATGGATCCATTCTAGCAAGCCTGGCATTGGCTTGGCAGGCATGTGCATGATTTTCTTTTCTCCTGCCAAGGTCCGGATTAGATGAAAAGAGCTCCAAAGCCTGTCACTTCATCCAAAATGGGAGGAGAACATATTGCTGTACAGCCTCCAAACAGAATACCTTCACATTGCTCTCACAGCTTTGCCCCATTCCTCACAAACATTACCACCCACACTGTCTTATCTATCCTACAGCCCTATCTATCGCACGTTCCACCACACTATCCTAAAAGTCCCACAACTTTTAAAGTCTGTACGGCACCTCCCCCACAAAACTGTCATTGCTCTAAGCCCGCCCCACAGATAGCTCTAAAAGCTCTACACCCCTACACAGCTACCTACCTCACTCTCATATTCTGTTCCCCTTCCTACTGCTCATATAGCTTCCATTATCTCCAGACCCCATCTCCACTCTGGGATGATGGCATTCTCCATATCAAAGCGGAGTCAGACTACGAAAATGTTTCAGAAGCATTAAGCATTTGAAAGAGAAAGAAAAAGAAATATTGTATAAAGTCTTATTTTGTCCTGCATACATTTTCCTACTGCTCATGAGATTGGACCATTGAGTGTCTTTCGGTCCTGTATAAACAGGTTGTCCAGGTTTTCTAGACATTGAACTGCATTTTAAAGTAATTTTTAAAATGCCAGTAATAAAGAATTGAATTCATGCAGAACCTTGCATACTCAGGGCATTCAAAAGTATTTCACAAGCAACATAAACAATGAATTACTGAGTCATTTCTTTTGTTAACCAAAGCAAGTTCCCAAAAAGAGCAAATCACAGAACGACCTGACAATCAGTTTCCTGTGGTTAGCTTAAGAGAGGAGTGTGCCACAAAACTGAGTCAGTGAAAGGATAGATTGGAGACGCCATAGAAGAAACAAGTAGATTAAAAAATTGCAACTTTCTTTGTGTGTACTTGTGTTAATCTCTTATCAGTGGCACCTTGTGTTCTTAGGCTTGAAAATGCTTCTCCCAGGGAGGAATTTTGAGCCTTTGACTGTAGCCTTGATTGTTTAGTTTACGGGAGTGCTTTTAACTGCACTTCTAAAGCATTAAAAGCAATTTAGGTTTGTCTTCTGCTCTATGTGGTATTGGTCATAATGGAGAGTGTGGACTGACTACAGGCAGCTACAGTTGAATTGCTGTCTGGCTATTGATCAATTCTTGTTTTGACAACTATCAAATTACAGATTGTTACAGGAAGTGATATGTGAATATACTGCTTATCATTTGCCTTTGCTGTTGCTGAGGCTTTTGTTACAAATAATCCTGTACTTTCAAGTTCACTAATTGTGTCTGTCCTAAGTTTCAATGTATCTTATTTCTTTCCCTTTTTGAAGTGAAGTATACTTTCAGAGTGAGAACTCCTTCTATTCATGACTGATTATAATATCCGTAGACTTGAGGAAAATGCTTGCAAAAGTTTGCTCGCTAACTGTTTAGCAGGTATTTACATGAAGGTTATGAAAGTCTTTCAAAAAATGTTAAAATATCATTGGACCCAACATGAATATCATTGCAAGTGAAAAGTCCTTTTTTTAAATACCAAAGTACTACAAACTAAGATGGAAAGGCTGTAATGTTTTAAAAACGTCTACTAATGGCATACGTACAACTACATGTGGGTGTTACACAAGTGACTCATTTGATATATCTTTCTTTCTCTAGCGTCCCTAAAGCATGATTGTGATTAGCATCCAGCAGTGTTGGGAAATTGCCTCAGCAGTTGTAAAAATGAGTCACTACAAGTCTAAACGTAACATTTTTATGTCAACATATGGGCTGAGAAGGACCTCAACAATAGCAACTTTGCTGGCAAGGCCTGTGTGCCTGCCGAACTGGTTAGTGTTTATCTGCAGATGTGCATCAAGCCTATGTAAATATTGAAATGAAATTTCTAGCTCATCCTGGAACCAGACCCTTACATTTGTTTGTCTTAGCTGTTCTGCTTTATGTAACCTACCTTAGAAAATATTGGAAATAGTATTTATGGTATAATGAGGAGCTGAAGTGCTGGCTGCCATTACATATTCAGCCAACTTGTACACATCTTTTGGTCTTGTTGGGTAAAAGTAGTATGGCATCAATAGATAGCTCACTGGTGTCTGCTTAGTATTACTGCCTGTGTCACTGATGAATACAAAAGGGCAGATAGCATGACTACAATATTGACCATTTGCTTGGTGCTGGCTTTATCATCAAATACTCTTTTGGCCTGAATGACAATTTTGTAGAATTTCTTGGAGGGTTTTTGCTACGAGGCCTTGTAAAATTTCTTGCTGTGTTTACCAAACTGACTTCATTATCCACTTACCCCACCTCTCTTAACTGATCCAGCCCAATTCTACCACTTATCGCCCCCAAAAGAACTCACTGTACATCCACCGAAGCACTGACATCACCATCTTTTGAATGGCCACTATGTTCCCAAGCAAGCATTGGCAGTCCAATAGCGACTCTCACCAGCAACATAATGGGATAGCAGTCACAAAACTATGCTGCCACCAATGCATAGTTAGCATGGTTGACACTCTCACGTATACAACCCTAGTTTCTCACCCTACTCCCTGTTCAAACATCAGGTCACATAGTTTACTTAGCTCTCCTCTGTTGCGTCCTTTCCAAACACCCTCTCTAGGTTATCACTACAATGCCTCCAAAACCCACTGGGCAACCTCAGCTTGTCATTGTCCAGTATAGGAATATCACATAAAGGCAGGTAACTAAACAATTCCAAAGATGAACTTATATTTATAGCCAGGAAAAGTAAACTCAACTAAAATGAATAGAGGCTGCAGTTTGTCTCCCCAGTGCAAACCAAATGCAAGCATTGTACCTAATTATTTTACAGTTCATGATGATTTGCTAGACCTGGGCACCAGTCAGGGTCATTCTGTACTGTAGCGACTACTGCAACTGAGCTATGTCAATGCACAAGATAGCCATTATGTGGACGTACTGGTGTTAGATTGGGGTGGACAAAGTCAGAAGAATCCTGATGACGAAGGAGCAGTACTTAGAAAGCTAGTGATTTCAAATAAATTTGTTGGATATAACCTGGTGTTGTGTGATTTCTGATTTAATACACAAGAAGAGCTACGACCTTCTTTCGGCCCTCATGCTCCTCATTGGAAGATGACTCCCATTTCCACAGTTCCTTAGTGTAATTTTTTAAGTTTTGATTTTTATTTAATTGTCAGATGTACCAAAATAAAGTGAAAAGCTTTGTTTACAAACAGTACAGGCAGATCACAGCGAGCAAAGATCAAAAAATCTTACAGATATATGGGTCACATTGAAGGTTACATTACTTGAGACTAGAGTCCATGCAACAGTCTGATAACCGCCAGAAAGAAGCTGCTCCTGAAATTGCTTGTGCATGTGTTCAAACTTCTGTATCTTTTGCCTGATGGAACAGGTTGTAAGAGTTCATTACCAGGGTGCAATGGGCCTTTGATGATGTTGGTTGCCTTTCTGTGGTAGCATGCCATGTAGATAGAGTCCATGGATGGAATGTTGTCTTCCATGATGGTCTGGACTATGCTCACCACATTCTGTAGTTTCTTACAGTCCTGGGCAGAGCAGTCGCCATACCAAGCCATTATGCACCCAGCCAGTATGCTTTCAATGGTGCATCTGTAGAACTTGGTGAGGGACCTTATGGACATGCCAAATTTCCTGAGCTGCCTGAGGAAGAAGAGATGTTGTCATGCCTTCTTGACTGTCGCGTTTACATGGGATGTTCAGGGCAGGTCGTTGGTTATTGTCACTCTGAGGAACTTGATGCTCTTCACTCTGTCAACCTCAGTCCTGTTGATGTAGATGGGGACGTGTTCTCCTCCTTTCTTTCTGAAGTCAATGATCAGTTCTTTAGTTTTGCTAACATTGAGAAATGGATTGTTTTCATTGCACCACGTCACCAAGCCCTCTATCTCCCTGTTGTATTTTGAGTTGTCATTGTTAGATATCTGTCCCACAACAGTGGACTTGTAGATGGTGTTCATTCGGAATTTGGCAACACAGTCGTAGGTGTAGGGAGCATCCAGAAGGGTTTTATAGAGCAGTACGTAAATAGTCCAACTCGGGAAGAGGCCATACAGGACCTGGTGTTGGGGAATGAGCCTGGCCAGGTCATTGAAGTTTCAATAGGGGATTACTTTGGGAATACTGATCACACTTCCGTAAGTTTTAAAATGGACAAAGATGAGAGTGGTGCTAAAGGGAGAGTGCCAAATTGGGGAAAGACTAACTGTAGCAAAATTTGGCAAGAGCTGGGGAATGTGGATTGGGAGCAGCTGTTTGAGGGTAAATCCACATTTGATATGTGAGAGGCTTTTAAAGAGAGGTTGATCAGAGTGCAGGACAGACATGCCCCTGTGAAAATGATCGATAGAAAGGGTAAGATTAGGGAACCATGGATGACAGGTGAAATTGTGAGACCAGCAAAGAGGAGAAAGGAAGCATACATAAGGTCTGGATGACTGAAAACTGAGGAAGCTTAGAAAGAATATCGGGAAAGTAGGACCAATCTGAAAAGAGGAATTAAGAAGTCTAAAAGAGGTCATGAAATAGCTTTAGCAAACAGGGTGAAGGAAAATCCCAAAGCCTTTTATTCATACATAAGGAGGAAGAGGGTAACTGAAGAAAGGGTTGGCCCACTCAAGGACAAGGGAGGGAAGTTATGTGAGGAGTCAGAGAAAATGAGTGAGATTCTTAATGAGTACTTTGCGTTGGTATTCACCAAGGAGAGGTAAATGACAGATGTTGAGCTTAGAGATAGATGCTTGATTGCTCTAAGTCAAGTCAGCATAAGGAGGGGGAAGTGTCGGGTATTCTAAATGGCATTAGGGTGGACAAGTCCCCAGGTGCAGATGGGATCAATCCCAGGTTGTTGAGGAACGTGAATGATAAATTGCTAATGTTGTCCCCTTGTTTAAGAAGGGTAGCAAGGATAATCCAGGCAATCATAGCCTGGTGAGCCTGACGTTAGTGGTGGGGAAGCTGCTGGAGAAGATACTGAGGGATGGGATATATTTACATTTGGAAGAAAATGGGCTTATTAGTGATAGGCATCATGGTTTTGTTCAAGGAAGGTCATGTCTTAACAACTTGATAGAATTCTTTGAGGAAGTGACAAAGTTGATAGATAAGGGAAGGGTTGTTGTCATTTTCATGAACTTTAGTAAGGCGTTTAATGAGGTTCCCCATTGTAGGCTGATGGAGAAAGTGAAGTCACATGCGGGTCCAGGGTATACTAGCTAGATGGATAGAAAACTGGCTGGGCAACAGGTGACAGAGAGTTGTAGTGGAAGGGGGTTTCTCAAAATGCAGAACTGTGACCAGTGGTGTTCCACAGGGATCCGTGTTGGTACCACTGTTGTTTGTGATATACATAAATGATCTGGAGGAAGATACAAATCGTCTCATTAGATCCAATTCAAGAGTGAACTACATGGTAAATGGAAAAGCCCTGGGGAAAATTGATGCACAGAGAGATCTGGGTGTTCAGGTCCAGTGTACCCTGAAGGTGGCAACACAGTTGATAAGAGTGGTCAAGAAGGCATACAGCATGCTTTCATTCATCAGACAGGGTATTGAGTACAAGAGTTGGCAGGTCATGTTACAGTTGTATGGGACTTTGGTTTGACCACATTTGGAATACTGCGTACAGTTCTGGTCGCCACGTTACCAAAAGGATGTGGATGCTTTGGAGAGGGCGCAGAGGAGGTTCACCAGGATGTTGCCTCGCATGGAGGGCACTAGCTATGAAGGGAGGTTGAGTAGATTAGGATTATTTACATTAGAGAGACTGCCTTGTGCAGTATCATTGCAAGTTTCACAAATTGTGTGTCACTTTTGGTCAGCATTTCCTCTTTAAGTCATTGCTACTAATTTCCGTATCATTGAGATGTCAACGTTCAATTTGCAGGCACCAACGGTATTGTGTTAAAGATCTTTGATCAGCAATTAAACTCTAAGCATGTTCACTCTTCATGCATTGGATGATTAAATAGTTATAAATTATATATAGATGTTGTGTGCAAGCAGGTACTTCATGTATTTGTCTTTTCCTAGCATCCAGCATTCCCGAATCCTTCATTTTCAAACCATCAAACTGAGACAAACTGTGCCCATGTGGTTGTTATCCTAGTTATTTTCCAGTTACAGGTAGCGTCTAATGAATGGTAAGTGATGACAAGAAATGCAGCTGGCAGTGGAGGCTGTCAGCACTGTGCTAAACCTGGTTACCAGGTACCACTTCAGTGCTTCCATGTCCTCTTTGTCTCCACACTGAACATTGTCTCCATCTGTTGTCTCTTGCCCCTGAATCCCAACACTATACCTCAATGATGCATAACCTGGGTGTCTACAACCCTCCCCCTCCCCTGAAGGCCATGGTGGTGAATACTGCCTATAATCACTCCTCTACCCAATCCCATAGCCTACCATCCTCTCTGATACAGTTCTGCATGCCCGCTTTGTACCTTCAGGATCTCCCCGCATCCATCCTTGTATCTAACTCAACACATGCCTCTGATTTCCATCAACCATTAATTTGTGCCAGAGCTTAGTTTAGATTCCCTACGGTGTGGAAACAGGCCCTTTGGCCCAACAAGCCCATACCACCCCTTCAAGCATCCGCCCAAACCCATCCCCATTCCCCTATAACCCACATACTCCTGAACACTACAGGCAATTTAGCATGGTCAATCAACCTAGTCTGCACATCTCTGGACTGTGGGAGGAAACCGGAGCACACGGAGGAAACCCATGCAGACACGGGGAGTATGTGCAACCTCCACACAGACAGTCACCCAAGGCTGGACAACTGTGCCACCATGCCGCCCCTGACTGACCTCAATGAACCTTGCCTAGACTGCTGTTTTGTAGCTCCCTGACTAACGGTACGTGATTCCTTCGAATGCCTGTGATTGTTTTACAGAACTGACCATTGCCCACTCCCCGGACATTATTTGGATATATCCCCTGACCATGACCAGCTCTAGCATGGCCAAACCCCTGGACTGTGTGCAGACTATGCCCATGACTGAAAGCACTGGGACACCGTGACTGACAGTGGCCCCTCCTTGATTAGACTGAGGACTGTCTGCAAACACCTTGTGACATTGGTTAACTAAGTTTGTAGTTGTTTGATATATAGGCTGTGACACCTGCTGTGGATATTGAATTGATGTCATTACTCACCATACAGCAAAATGTTCTCCCTATGTGCCCCTGGATGGATCTCAACTGACAAGCAAGCCAAGCAGTCTGTCTGTGTGTCTGTACCAAAATGCACCTCAAATATAGCAGAACTCCTTGCCTTTAGGCTCTGTATGAAGTGCCAATGTGCTGACAGTTGTGGTACAGCAAAACATGGCAAGGATACTATCAGCACGCAGGTAGACGGTGATTGAGTGAACACTAAGAGATCAACTGAGCAGTTCTGAGATGCAGCCTGGCCCAATATGTGAACAGGGTATCTGTGTGCAAAGTGCCCTTGCAGCGGCCTTTCAAAGCTAGTTGCCAGAACACCATAGTCACTACTTCCTCAGCATCCTGCATGTGAATTGGAAAGGTGCTACATGGATCCCGATTGGCAATTATGGGATGCCAATGTCTTTGGATGAGGGCTGTGTGTGGCTGATGCCCATGGATTGTTTCCTGAGATGCTGTTGCATGGTGACCAACACTGAGGGTCTCTGCAAACAGTGGTGAACTGAACTCCCCAGGTATCCCCTTTGACTTCCTTGTCAAAAATTCTTGGTGTTGAATTTGTTCACAGTGGGTGATAGGATAGGAAATTAAATACTAAAGAGACAAATAAATAGTTAATAAAGTCATTATCCAGCAAATTTTTTCCTAAATTGGCAACGTGCCATTGCCCAACAAGTACCTTGCTTTGATACCTAGAACTTAGTTAAAAGATGCAGCAAGTTGCTCTTGACATCGAGATAAGCATTATTACATTTCTTGGGCATTTTTGCCACATATCTCAGGCCACATCTTTCAGGTCCCTCTCTCTGTTCCTCAGATGGTCAAGAGCTGAACTGGCACTTTGGAGGTGATATTGATTCAAAATCAATACAGAAAAGAGGTTCCCAAGGTAATGAGAATTGATACGTGGCTTGCTGTGAACCTTGATTGCCATTGAACATTGTAGCACAGCAGGATCAGATTTAGCGTAACACTCATTCTCTCATATATGTGTTGATGATGGTTTGGAGCTTGGTCTCTGAGTGTGCATACATACAGGAGTCATTTGCATACTGCAGCTTGTTTACAGAGATTGGGGTCATCTAGGAACTGGCCTGGAAATGATGCAGGTTTTGAACAGGTTTTGCCTTATTCTGTAGAGAAGGTCAACTGCAGCAGGGATCTTCATGGACCATTTTAGTGAGGATGTGTTTTTTTAAAATCAAAGCTGCAAGTGAAATCTGACTGATAATGTAACTTCTACGAATGGAATTTACTGGCTGCAGAAAGATTCCCTGTCTGAAACCCTGAAACTCTGCATTCTTAGTGTGCCAAGGAAGCTTCAAACAGAGATACTTTAACAAGCAGTGTTGCAATGCTATCTAATCACGTTCTCTCAGCAGGAAGACATCTCCTGTGAGTTATATTTAAGATTGTGGATGACTGTTGAAAGGAATGTTTGTGTCTTAATCTTCTGAAGAATATACAAAAAATAGTTAAAACCAGCTGCAGACCTGGTTTTGTGTGTTATTGGGCTGATATACTCATGTCAAATAGTAAGCTGTGAAGGTCACAGCTTGAGGACAATCATTACATATCCCTGAGCTTCAGGTAAAAAGGATAGTGCCTCAGTCAGCGTGCTGGAGGCTAGTCAGCAAGGACAAAAGAATTTCAGCAAATCTGCAAAGCAAGTGTAATTAAAAATGGGCTGCTGAAGGTGTCAATGTCAATGGTATCAGTGTTATCTAACGTAACAACTGCAACATTCCGTTATCTATCATAACGAACAACTTAAAGATTGATCTGTATATCCTTGAACATTTTTTTGGACTTATTTCTCACTTTTAGTTTGTGTGGATGTGCACTGTGTTATGACTTTTTTTTGTTTAGTAACTAATAAACTCTTTCTCTAACTCAAGAGGACCTAGTTTAACTGGCTCATTTAAAAAAAATCATTTGATTTGAGAGATATTCACAAGCGAAAGTGGAAAGGGTGCTTTAGTTAATCTTGTGATCAACTAAGGGGGTGTGTGATTAAAGAAGAGGAGCCAGTTAGATTTACCTTGATTTAGGCCTCTTTTCTCATGTACTCAAATTGTATTTCTCCCCTTAGCCAGTGATGGGCTTTTACTGTTCTCATTACTTTTTTTAAATGCTTTTTTCCCTTATTACTAACTTCAAACATTTTTTTGAGACTTACAGGCCTTTGATCGTTTCTTTGGAGGTTGTATTTTTCAGAGATGTTTTCCCTCACAGCTGCTGTTCAGTTCTATTTTATTTCCTCTTGCTGCTGGCTGATCTTAAAGCTAATCATTTTTTTCAAAAAGCTAATTCTTTTGAAGTTTTGTCTGGACAATCTCAAGTCTGTTTTTTGATCTCTTCTGTTGGTATGATTTTCTAGGCTGTGAATTCCACCGTTGTCCCCATCATTTATCATGTGGTTTGATGAAACAGCATGAATTTGTACTTTATACAGACAGGTTGAGGAAAAGGCAAAGCCAAGGACTATCATCAGGCTTAAACTTCAAAGAAGCACTATTTATGATGCATAATAAATATGGTGATAAATGGTAACCATAAATATACCAGCCTCTGAGCTTACAATTACATTTGGTAATGGCTGATCTATCTTTGTGCATTCATGTCCATGTGTTCTGTGTTTCTTCAGAAGGTTTCACTTTAGTGTAAGTTCCTGAGTGTTCCTTCTAGCCTGTTCTAATTACACTGCACCGTGTTATTTACGAACAGATCCATAACATAATTGCAAGGCTGCTCCAGGATCCTTAATCCCTTACACAACAAGAACCAGAGTTTCAATGCAGGCTTCACTGCACTTATATACACATGTCTGCATAACAACGTCACTGAAGATTATGTTTTACAACTATGTCATTTCAGTGTTATGCACCTGCTGGGTGAGGACTTGTGTTCAATAGGACTGGACTGGCTGATAGCACGACCCTAGTTGTCCACTAAGCTGCCCTTAGTTTTTATGTTAGCAGCTCGTCTTCAGAGAGCAACTAGGGACCTCCGTAACATCTCCCCACTAATATTTGGATCTGGGATGTTGATGATGACAATTTACACCAGAGCTTGTCTATTCATCATCTTCAGTCTTCGTGTAGAGAATCATTCAGCTAGGGCATTAGGATTTTCCGCTATTACTGGCTTGCATTAGGTGCAGGGTGCTATTGATCACACCAATATTGTTTTGAGTTTGCCCCATCACCAACTAGTGGTGTTTGTGAACAGGAAAGGATCCTACTTCATAAATGTTTAACTAATTTGTGACTACATTTTGGACGTCTGCACCAAATACCCTGGGAACTGGCATGGCCCTAGTATGCACTGAAGAACTCACAGGTGCCTGCCTCTTTTGAAGATCATCAGCCATGCAGGGGAAGCTTCTGGGAGACAAAGGGTGCCCCTCCAAACATGACTCATTGCACTGCAAGAAATCCACAGACGAATGCAGCATGAAAGTATGGCATTAATCATGCTTCTAGAAGGGCTATGGTGGAACAGGCCATAAGCATCCTAAACTTAAGGTTTCAATGGCAGGATCGGTTCAGTGAGTCTTCATAGTATAGCCTAGGCAGGCTGGTTGCACAACAGTGTGGTAAGCTATGACTTCACAACTTGAATCAACAAAGTTGTGGGAGATGTGCCAGGTGAAATGAGAAAATGAGAGCAATTCTTTGAGGATGAAGATGAGGCTGAGGAACAGGGGATTGACCAGGAGAGCATTCCATAAGAGGAGGATAGATCAATGTCACTGAGAGCTTGAGAGACCAGAGTCAATCTCATAGCCACCTGCTTCCAGGGTGACTAAACTGGGTCAGACTTTGATGGCACATCAAAGTTGCTTATCTGGCAGGCAGCCCACTGCTTAGTATAAAGGACGTACTCAACTTGTTGATTTCCTGTTTGTCACTTTTTATAATGCAGATTAAATGTTACATTACCCATGTTAAAATGGGAATGCTACCTTCAGCCAAATGAATGTTAAGTAGCTATGCATAATCTGTCCTACAACAATGTTAGGGAAAAACAGCATGACAGTATACATTGCACGGCACTCTACTTATATAGCAGTGGAGGCAGCCATGAGGATATGGTATATGAGTCATGTGTGGTCCAGGCTCTCATGACAGCTACGAGGTGAAGTATTTGTAAACTCACCAGCTCAGGGAGAGAGGTGACCAGAATCAATGTATTAAGGGAAAGTTAGATAAGTACATGGGAGAGAATGAGACATGTTGATACAGTGTGATACAGAAGGGTGGGAGGAAGCACAAAACATTGAGCTGAATGGTATGTTTTTGTGTAGTACATTCTATGTGATTCTATGTAATAGTACACAATATTTTCTCAAGGACTTTTAATTTTAAGTATCTTTCTTGAATGTGTGATTGACTTACATTTTGGTTCAAGCAAAGCAAGAAACATTTTCAATCAACTTACAGCCCAGATCTAGTTGATACAATTGGCCGCCACTGGATTTGCAATTACTTGGCACTGCACTAAGATACAGTGAATGCAGTCACTTCAGTCAACTACACTGACTTTGCATGCCACCCAGTGTCTGCTTAAAGCATTGCTTATTTATACAGATCAATTATTTCACACTTTCAGTTCCTTCAGTTTTCCTATCTTTGGTTTGTCACCTTTGCAGTTGAGTTTGTCACTTACTTTCACTGACTCAGATCCTGAAATTACCTACTTAACATCATTATGGGATCACCATCATCACGAGGTTGACAGTGATTCGAGAAAAAAAGCCAATTTCCACTTTCTCAGGAGAACTCGAGCTGAGAAATAAATGGTGGCTTTGCCAGTGATGCTCATATGCCAAATGTAATTTTTTTTAAAAAACGTGTGAAATTTTGAACAGTTCAAGGTAATGACAACACCTAATTAAATTGATAATAAAGAAATAACACAGTGCAGAGCTGGAGGAACACAGCAGGCCAGGCAGCATCAGAGGAGCAGGAAAGCTGACATTTGCCCAATTAAATTGCTCAGCTTGAAAAGTTGGGAGAGACTCTGGAGAAAAATAAAATGTAGAACTGTGGATGCTGGAAATCTGAAACAGAAACAGAAATTTGCTGGAGAAAATCAGTAGCTCTGGCAACATCTGTGGTAAGAAAGCAGAATTAACCTTTCAACTCCAATGGCTCTTCATCAGAACGATCAGCGACAAGGAAAAAGTGGTTTTTATGCTGGACTCAAAATTGATAGTGAGGAGGTGAGCAGATAGGTGCAGATGGAGCCCAGAGAAAGAGAGAGGAGAGACAGAGAGCTATGAAAGAGGTAAATATCCAAGGAGATTATGGATAATAAAATGTGAGGCTGGATGAACACAGCAGGCCAAGCAGCATCTCAGGAGCACAAAAGCCGACGTTTCGGGCCTAGACCCTTCATCAGAGAGGGGGATGGGGTGAGGGTTCTGGAATAAATAGGGAGAGAGGGGGAGGCGGGCCGAAGATGGAGAGAAAAGAAGATAGGTGGAGAGAGTATAGGTGGGGAGGTAGGGAGGGGATAGGTCAGTCCAGGGAAGACGGACAGGTCAAGGAGGTGGGATGAGGTTAGTAGGTAGATGGGGGTGTGGCTTGGGGTGGGAGGAAGGGATGGGTGAGAGGAAGAACAGGTTAGGGAGGCAGAGACAGGTTGGACTGGTTTTGGGATGCAGTGGGTAGAGGGCAAGAGCTGGGCTGGTTGTGTGGTGCAGTGGGGGGAGGGGACGAACTGGGCTGGTTTAGGGATGCGGTGGGGGAAGGGGAGATTTTGAAACTGGTGAAGTCAACATTGATACCATTAGGCTGCAGGGTTCCCAAGCGGAATATGAGTTGCTGTTCCTGCAACCTTCGTTGGCATCATTGCGGCACTGCAGGAGGCCCATGATGGACATGTCATCTAAAGAATGGGAGGGGGAGTGGAAATGGCTTGCGACTGGGAGGTGCAGTTGTTTGTTGCGAACTGAGCGGAGGTGTTCTGCAAAGCGGTCCCCAAGCCTCTGTTTGGTTTCCCCAATGTAAAGGAAGCCACACCGGGTACAGTGGATGCAGTATACCACATTGGCAGATGTGCAGATGAACCTCTGCTTAATGTGGAATGTCATCTTGGGGCCTGGGATAGGAGTGAGGGAGGAGGTGTGGGGGCAAGTGTAGCATTTCCTGCGGTTGCAGGGGAAGGTGCTGGGTGTGGTGGGGTTGGTGGGCAGGCTGGAGCGAACAAGGGAGTCATGGAGAGACTGCCAATGTGGTATACTGCATCCACTGTACCCGGTGTGGCTACCTCTACATTGGGGAAACCAAGCGGAGGCTTGGGGACCGCTTTGCAGAACATCTCCGCTCAGTTCGCAACAAACAACTGCACCTCCCAGTCGCAAACCATTTCCACTCCCCCTCCCATTCTTTAGATGATATGTCCATCATGGGCCTCCTGCAGTGCCACAATGATGCCACCCGAAGGTTGCAGGAACAGCAACTCATATTCCGCCTGGGAACCCTGCAGCCTAATGGTATCAATGTTGACTTCACCAGTTTCAAAATCTCCCCTTCCCCCACCGCATCCCTAAACCAGCCCAGTTCGTCCCCTCCCCCCACGGCACCACACAACCAGCCCAGCTCTTCCCCTCCACCCACTGCATCCCAAAACCAGTCCAACCTGTCTCTGCCTCCCTAACCTGTTCTTCCTCTCACCCATCCCTTCCTCCCACCCCAAGCCGCACCCCCATCTACCTACTAACCTCATCCCACCTCCTTGACCTGTCCGTCTTCCCTGGACTGACCTATCCCCTCCCTACCTCCCCACCTATACTTTCTCCACCTATCTTCTTTTCTCTCCATCTTCGGTCCGCCTCCCCCTCTCTCCCTATTTATTCCAGAACCCTCACCCCATCCCCCTCTCTGATGAAGGGTCTAGGCCCGAAACGTCGGCTTTTGTGCTCCTGAGATGCTGCTTGGCCTGCTGTGTTCATCCAGCCTCACATTTTATTATCTTCGATTCTCCAGCATCTGCAGTTCCCATTATCTCTGAGATTATGGATAGTTGGCCAGGACAGAAGGAAACCTGAATAAGCAATAATAGAAGTGAAGAGTAGGAGAAAATAGGTGAACCGTACTCAATGCTACCCATATAATGTGTTAATGGGTCTACGAGTGCATGAGAATTAATGACTGTGATTATAGCTACCCATGTCATAACAGGACTGGGCATGGGGTGGGTAAAAAACATGGAAGGATGGATCAGGTTTTAAAGTTTTTGAACTCTTTGAGTTTTGAGTCCAAGGGGTTGCAAGGTCCTCAAGTGGAAAATAAGATGTTGTCCTTCAAGCTTGTGCTGAGGCTAACTGGATGACCGCTGCAGGCCTGTGACAGAATGTTGGTCAGGGAACAGGGTGGTGCATACTCCTAGGCCAAATTCATATTATATGTGTTGCATTCAGTGCAGCTCACCCATTTTCTCCCAGTCTTAGCCTTTATTATCACTTTTTCAGCTTTTCTGTTGTCCTGGCCTGCTATCCACAACCTCTGTGTTTACCTACATCTTTTATAGCTCTCTTTCTCTGGGCTCAGTCTCCATCTGTCCACTCACCTCTCCACTTAGCCAATACTCCTTTCAGCTTCAGCATAAATACCACATTCCTAGCTGCTAACAGTTCTGATGAAGAGTAACCTGACATAAAACATCAACTCTGCTTCCTTCCTAAAATGACGCTGGAGTGCAGAATCAAATGGTTTCGGTGTTGTCCAACATTCTGCAAAATAGGTTACTTGAGGCATAAGTTAGACTGAGTGAAAGCTGACAGGAAGGCATCAGGTAGTTTAGATCTTGCAAGGAAAGAAACAATTGATGTTGACACTATTTGATATTATATAGTTCTTGGAAGGATCTTCCGGGAGTCAATCATACTTTTGGCACCAGACATCAGCATCAAGCATTTCAAGGCATGTCTGGCAATTCTTCCTGAACCCTACTTTTAGAATGTACCTTAGGCTGGATTTTATGTTCTCCACTGGTATGTTTGCAGGTGGGCAATGGGAAAGAAGGACCAATGGGTACATTTCTGTTCCCCCATCTCTGCCATCACTGCAATCATATATAGCTGTCCTGAGCCAACTGCAGGCCTTATTTGGCCAGTTAGGATCTCATCCCATCAACAACTATGCCATGTGGAGCATTCAACAACTTTAGCAACTCAGACTGGTGTCAGAAGAGGTGGTTGGCACCTCCTTTGTAGGAATGGTGGTATCATTGGTGCTTCCTTTCCAGACTTCACCTCTCACTTTATCCTAGATCCCCTGTCCTCTCCTGGATGAGATCCAGAGTTATCTCTGTGTCCAGCTCTCTTATTGTTTTGATCTGGCTGCTGAGCCAGCAGTGACCATCTTTCCTGGCGGAAGGGCTGGGACTGGAGATACACCAGCTATTTGATTGGTCAGCAGAGCTCTGCGGTGTGTCCTTCAATCCAGACAGCAATGGAAGTCCTGTCTTCCAAACAGCAGCTGTCAGGAGTGAGGTGCGGGCATGCCAACCCTTTCAGTTTTGCTATGCTGGCAAGGAATACAGTCTCCCTATAAATCCTGCCCTCTATTTGCAACTTCAGAACACATCTTCCTATCCCACGGTGTTATTGTGATGGACTGTCAATGAATTTGCCAGATTAATCCAAACTTGGTGTCATAGGGCTGAATCACATAGGGTGACGTGGTCCATGCCCTTCTAGCTAGAGTGGATGTGAGCCCACCATAATTTTGCCAGTTTCCTGGCGGCAACTATACATTGGGAACAGCATTAACTTTGTTAAGGTGAGCACTTGGCCCCTTTCTTGTGAAAATTCTACCTTTAAGAAATCTTGGCGAACTGGGTTACCCATAGCTCTGTTGTCCCAAGCTGCTGGGAACGAGTGGTATCCACTGCAAGGGTCAGAGGCATTCACACCATATTGAGGAACCCAGGTGATGGTTCAAGGATCTTAGTGAGTTGGAGTGGAGGCTAGGTTAAAATTCCTGTGGGGGAGTTAAAGTGGGGATGACCTTGGAATAGGTGCTTGGGACTGGAGCCCAGAGAAAGGCTCTATCCTTTTGTCCAACAGTAGGCCACATATCCAAAGCACCAATGTTGGTGGTGGGGTCTCTTCCCTGCCATTGTTAAAGCATCAAATTATTGGCCACTTAATGTTATCAATAGGCCTAATATGGGTGGGCTGCCCAACTGCTCCCCCACTGATTTCATTCAGGGTAGGGGTGGATAGATACATGGTGGAAAGGACGCCCATTAGATTTTATGTATTTCCCCTGCCACTAATCCATTAGAATGGGAGTTTAAAACCTGTCCCATAGAAAGGCACAGAACAGATTGAGACTGTTCAGCTTTTTTGTGTTTCTTTTCATCTTATTTTCTTCAGCTCTTTGGTTAAACTCTTTACCCATTGTACTGTGACTATTTTTCCTTTTTAAGAATGTATCAATTTCCTTTCCTGAATTTCACTATTCAATCTGTTCCACCACCCTTTCTGCTAGTGTATTCCAGATCACAACTCTGTAAAAATCTGTTTCAGAGATAGTAGGAACTGCCGATGCTGGAGAATCTGAGATAACACGGTATAGAGCTGGATGAACACAGCAGGCCAGCAGCATCAGAAAAGCAGGAAAGCTGATTTTTCGGGCCTAGACCCTTATTCAGAAATGTTTCTGAGCTTTCCTGCTCTTCTGGTGTTGCTTGACCTGCTGTGTTCATCCAGCTCTACATCTTGTTATCTTTCTGTAAAAATCTGTCTCCTTTCATTCTACGCCCTTTGGTTACCAACTGGAATAATTTCTCATTATTTAATCTTGTTTAACCGTCATCAATTTGAACACTTCTAATCAAATTTCTTAATGTTTTCAACTCCTAGGAGAACACTATGGATATATTTGCTTCCCAGAAATAAAGACAATACTCCAGTTGAAGTCCAAGAATTATTTTGTAACAATTGACCATAAAACTATACTCACTGCCTCAATTATTGAAACCAAGGTTCCATCTGTTTTGTTTAAACAACCTTCTTCAATGTGTCTTACGACCTATGTGACTTATTTTGCCTCTTCCTTCTTGCAAATGCATCAATTTAGCATGATGGTTTCACCTGCCATATGTTTTTTATCAATTTAGGTCCTCCTGAAATCTACTATGTATTATCTTTTTCACTTTTCCTGTATTTCTGATCTTGCATCAGCGGCAAGTTTGAAATTGTGCAGTCTACACCCAGATTAGATTAGATTTCCCTACAGTGTGGGAACAGGACCTTCAGCCCAACAGGTCCACACCGCCCCTTGAAGCATCCCACCCAGACCCATTACCCTATAACCCCACACCCCTGAACACTACGGGCAATTTAGCATGGCTGATCCACCCAGTCTGCACATCTTTGGACTGTGGGAGGAAACTGGAGCACCGGGAGGAAACCCATGCAGACACGGCAAGAATGTGCAAACTCCACACAGACAGTCACTCAAGGCAGAAATCGAACCTGGGTCCCTGGCGCTGTGAGGCTGCAGTACTAACCACTAAGCCACCGTGCCACCCCATCTAGGTCATTAACTTATATTAAAAAGAGCAGTGGTCCTGACACCAAATCTTGATGGACATCACTAGATATTTCCTTACAGTCTGAAAAACACCTTTACAATTCAAATAAAAGCCAAAATAACTGCGGGTGATGTAAATTGAGAGCAAAAAGATCAGGTCCGGCAGCATGTGTGAAGAAAATTCAGAGTTAATGTTTCGGGTCCAGTCACTCTTCCTCATTTTCCACTTGGGGACCCTGCACCTGTCCAGACTCAATATTGACTGCAATAATTTTAGGGCCTAAACTCTCTCATGTCCTAGCCACCCATCCCACACACCAGGCCTTGATATCACATAGTTTGCCATTACATTACAACTAACCCATTGTTAGTCACTAATAGTCCCATTAAGCTAATCACTCTTCTAGCCAGATCATTATCAACTCCTTTGTCTGTCCAACTACTCTTCTCTCTCTTTAGGCTCTATCCCCACCTATCGTTTACTCCTTACCCTCTCCCCTCCCTATCTTCTGCATATAAACCGACATTTTCCTAGCTGCCATCAGACTGAGGAAGGGTCACCAGACCCAAAACATTAACTCTGATTTTTCTTCACAGATGCTGCCAGGCCTGCTGAGCTTTTCCAGCCACTTCTGCTTTTGTTTATGATTCAAATCTCTGCTTACTGTCTCTTAACCAATTGTGAAGCCACGGCTCTGGCCTGTTTTTATGAACAGAGGCTTTGCCTACCTGTTCTGGTACCCTCTTTAAAATGGTATCATTTGGTACATTGGCACTGTTCCTTTACTCCCATAGACATCCAATTTTGCTGATGTGTAACATAGACACATGCCTTATGAAAATCCACAAATATCGACTTACTACCCTTCACAAAGTATCTTTGCTTCTTCATCAAAAACCTCAATCAAGTTATTCAAATCCAATGTTCCTTTAATGAATCCGGTGTGACACTTGTTTATTAGTTAGTGCTTTTTCAAACGTCCTTAAATTTTATCCCATATCTGAGGGGGATTGGTAGATTGTGGCCAGACCTTCTGTAAATTCCACCCTTATTTTCCTTAGTAACCGGGCAAACCTCATCTGGAGTACATGAGTTTCCTTCATTGCTGACTGCGTTTACTTACCCTATTCAATATCACAAAAGCAGGTCTCCTCTTTTACCTTCACACAGAATCCCTATAGTATGGAAAGAAGCCACAGAGTATCAAGTCTTGGATATGCCAAAATGCCCATAATGCCCTGGAATATGCATGTTAGGTAAATTAGCCATGAGAAATGCAGGGTTAAAGGAAAGAGTAAGGGGAGTGGGTCTGCATGGGATGCTCTTTGAAGCATTGGTATGGACTCAATGGACAAAATGGCCTGCTTTTACACTGTAGGGATTCTATGAATGTTCAAAGAATATCCCACCAAGACCCAGCACTCTACACTATCCCCATAATGCTGCATTTACCATGGCTGATCCATCTAACCTATATATCCCTGAAGTCTGCAGACAATTTTTCATGGCCAATCCACCCAACCTGCACATCTTTGGATTCTGGGATGATACTGAAACACCCGGATGAAGCCCACACAGACATGGGAAGAGTACAAACTCCACACAGACAGTCACCCAATGCTGGAATTAAACCCAGTGAAGCAGCAGTGCTAACCACTGAACTACTGTGCCACATGGGCTACATCCTCTTCTGAATTAAAGAAAGTGTGAAGTGCTCATTCCATACCTCAACTATGCCCTCTTCTCCATAAAAATACTATCATCTTTAGTTGTGGTCAGCCTATCCTTGATTTGATCACTCTTTACAAAAGACTTTCAATTCCCTTTTATCTCAACTGCCAATGTTTTCCATACTTAGACAGAAATATAAATAGGGCTACCAATTTGTTATCACTTGGATTGACAGAACAGTCACTCTGCTATTCATTTACACAGGCAACAATCATTTTTACATGACCATCAGGTTTGCTAATGTCAAAGAAGGAAATCTGCCATCCCTACTTAGTCTGGCCTACATGTGACTCCAGACCCACAGCAATATGATTGACTCTCAACTGTCCTCTAGCCAATTAGACATGCATAATAAATACTGGCTGCTGTAGTGTCACCCACATTTTATGAATAAATAAAAGCAGACAGGAATAAGATAAAGCAAAAAGGACAAACATGAGCAAGAATGTTCACCAAAAAAATGCTGCAGGAAGTGTTCAATGATTGAAATTCTGCATCTGGTGTGTCTGTTCTTTTTGAACTTTAGATAAAAAAATTAATTTTCAAGTCATACAACCATGGCTTTCCACAATTTTTCTTCCTTAATTCACATTAACACTGAGTTTTGTGAAGTAATTTCCTTCCCTTTCATTGTGAAGACTAAGTTTGGAAGACAGTCACTGACTAACAGTGCACTAGTGTTTTATACATCTCCTGTTATTGCTGGCAGACTCAGTTGGTGAGATGGTTGACAAATAATTGAGGGTTTTGCATGATTTATGAAAATGGAAATAAAGACTAATATTTGAATACTAACACAATAATTCAGGAGCATGTCTTCTGTTACTTTTATTTTGGATATATTTGCACACCATACAAACATCAAGTCATAAAGATCTACAGCATAGAAAAAGGTTCTTCGGCCTATTGAGTCTGCACTGGCCAAAAACAACTACCGAACTATTCCAATCCTATTTTCCAGCACTTGACCCATTGCCTTGCATGCCTTTGCAATGCAAGAACACATTTAAATACGTCACAAATGTCTGAGAGTTTCTGCCTCTATCACCTTGACAGGTGGTGAGTTTCTACCACCCTCTGGGTAAAAATGTTTTTCCTCACATACCGTCTGAAACTCACGCTCTCTGGTCATTGATCCCTCCAAAAAGGGGAAGTGTTCCTTCCAGATTTACAGCATCTGCAGAACTGTGTTCTTTTACTCACTAAATCTGGTTTACCATAAATTAGCTTCCATGAAAAGACAAAGTGAACAGGTCTTGCCATATATGTACAATGGCTGCAACTGTAGGTCAAGGCTAGAAATGCTGTAGCACCTCCTGACTCCCTAAAACCTGTTTACCATCTTCAAGACGCAAGTCAGGTGTGTGATGGAATACTCCCCACTTTCCTGGATGAGTGCAGCTCAAACAACACTCAGGAAGCTTGACACCATTCAGAACAAAGCAACCCACTTAACTGGAGCCACATCCACACATTCAGTCACTCCACCAATGACACCCAGTGTCTATTGTCTACAAGATGCACTGCAGAATTCGCCAAAAGATCCTTAAACAGCACCTTCCAAACCCACAATCAAATCTATCTAGAAGGGACAAATGCAGCAGATACATGGGAACATCACCATATGCAAGTTGTCCTCCAAGCCATTCACCATTTAGACTTAGAAATAAGTCACCATTCCTTCAATGTCGCTCGATCAAAATCCAGAATCTACCTGCCTAATTGCATTGTGGCTCTAACCTTCAGCACATGGATTGAAGCAATTCAAGAAAGAAGCTCACCACCACCCTCTCAAGGACAACTAGGGACTGTCAATAAATGCTGGCCCAGCCAGTGATGCCTATACCCCATAAATAAATAAACATAAAGAAAGAGAGACTACAATATGAATGTAAAATAGGAAGAAACATAAAATGGATTGTAAAAGTTATAAAGGGATATAAAAGGAAAAGATTAGTAACAGCATACGTGCATCTATTACAAGCCAGACAGCATTTGCAATTGGAATTAAAGAAATGGCAGAGAAGCTGAATATTTATTTTGTGCCTGCTTTCACAGGAAAAAAAGTCTCAAAAGAAGACCCCCCGAAAAAAATTAAGATCCAAGGTTCTAGTGTGAGTGCAGAATTGGGATAAACAAAGACATTGATGTGGAGAAACTAACAGTACTGTTAATTGACATCCCCGGGACCAAATGACCTTCACCCTACAGTGGTGAAAGAGATAGCTGTACAGGTAATGAGCACATTGGTGATCATCTTTCAAAATTATATTAATTCTTCAAAGGTGACTACACATTGACATGTTGCAAATGTAACCCCACTGTTTAAGACAGGAAGGAGAATAAAAATGGGGAACTATAATCCTGTGAGCTGTTGATCAGTAGTAGGGAAAATACTAGAATATATTATAAAGGATTGAATTAGTGGATATTTTCAGAAAATGTCTGATTGGACAGAGTCAACATGGATTAATGTTGAAGAAATCATGTTTGACAACTTGATAGAGTTTTTGGATGATATTAATAAGCAGAATTGATAAAGGAGAACTAATGGACATAATGTATTTGTATTTCAGAAGGTTTTTGATAAAGTCCCATGTAGGAGGATACAGAACAAAATTAAAGTAACTGTAAAGACACATACACAGTAGTACAGATTGAAGTTAAGATAATAAAGTGTGAAGGTGGATGAACACAGCAGGCCAAGCAGCATCTCAGGAGTACAGATTGAGGTTTGGTTAACATAGAGAAAGTAGAGAGAAGGAATACTTTAGTCAATCTTCGGTGACCAGCAGAGTACCACAAGGATCTGTTCTTTGGTCTGAACTTTTCACAATCTTTATAAATTATTTGCTTGTTGGGACCAATTGTAATATTCCCAAGTTTGCAGATGATACAGCAGTTGATGGGAATGTAAATTGCAAGGAGGATACAAAGAAGCTTCAGGCGATTTAGACAGATTGAGTAATGTGCAAGATAATAGTGGATGGAATATAATGTGAATAAGTACAAAGTTATTCACGTTGGTAGGAGGAACAGAGGTGTTCAGTATTTCTGAAATGTAAGAGATTGGAAAGTGTTGACGTGTATTTAATAAATAGGAAGAAATTGGAAAGTGTTGATGTCCAAAGTGATTTCGGCTCCTTGTACATAAGTCACTGAAAGACAACCACAGGTGCAGCACGCAATTCTGAAATCAAATGGTACATTAACTTTTATCACAAAAAGGATTTGAGTGCAGGAGAAAAAATCTTTGTTTCTGTTCGATAGAGCACTGGTGAGATTGCACCCACAGTAATGTGTGCAGTTCTGGCCTCCTTGCTTAAGGAAGGATATACTTGTTATTGAGGGAGTGCAGCAGGGGATCACCAGTTTGATTTCTGGAATGGTGCAACCGGCTTATGAGGAGAGATTGTGAAGACTAGGTCGTTATTCTCTGGATTTTAGAAATTTACAAAATTCTTAAAAGAATATGCAGAGTAGATGCAGAAAGCATGCTTTCTCTGGCTCGGAGGTCTAGAACCAGGCTACACAGTCTTAGAATGAAGTGCAAGGCATTTAGGACTGAGATGGAGAGAAACTTCTTTATTGGAAGGGTGGCGAGTCTTTGGAATTCTCTTTGCAGTTCCCAGACGGTGTTGGAAAATTGGTCATTGAATAAGTTCAAGCAGATATTGATGGGACTAATAGCATCAAGGAATATGGGAATAGTGAGGGAATATGGTGTGAGGTAGATGATAAATAATGAGCTAGAATGGTGGAGTAGGGTCAAGGGACTGAATGATGTGCTCCTGCTCTATTGTTTGTAGATTGATATTAACTTCTTTTTCCTGGTATTACATGGTGGTAAAAGCCTCAAAATAGGGTCAATAATTTGATCATTTTGATAGGGACCTACTGCTGAGGAAAAAGTACTTGTCTTTTAAATTGTGAGCTCATTTCAACATAGAACAGTGGACCTTAGATGACATGAAACGGATCTGGGGAGAAACCACCCGACAGGAAAATAAAGACAAAGCTAAACGGTCCCTTGCATTAATGGGACGAATTCACCAAAGAAATGCAATCATATCTTGATCAGCCCATGATCGTGATTTAAACCATCTTAAACAGCAATTACAAGCAGTACATAAACAGCTGCAAAGAAGGAAAGATCAAAGCGAGAAAAAGTTGAATTTAGAAATCAGGAGCTTGAGAAAGAAGACCAGGAACTGAAGGTTGAGATTACAGTCCTATCATGCGCTTCCCCAGTTTCCAAGCCCATACAGAATTTGTATCCAACTACCCACGACATCCAGGAAGTGGTTCAGCAAAAGCACGCCCTTGGAACACTAAGGGATGAAAGTGATGGGTCCTGTCGCGGCAAAAACAATGAGGACTGTATATCCCCGGCACCATTTTTATGAACCCTTAAAACCAAGAAGGTAAAAATAGAGAAAATGGTAAGGGCAAAGGCTAGAGGATGGCACTGAGGTGGATGTTCCGGTAACACATACTGAACAACACTATGCACAGAGCTGTAACCCCTGAAAACATAGACTGGTGATCTAAAGAAATGCCTCAACCAAAGAAGGAGCCAGTGAAGACATGGGAAAGCCTAGACTGGTTAAGGGAATATATATGCTCCATCCCTGGGACAGGGTACAGATTCTGAATGTCATTGTCACTATGAGGCAGTTGGAGTGTATGACCAGGAGCTGCAAGCTGGCTGAACAGCAAAAAAAAACATTGGTTATTGGGGCATAGTTTGGCTCAGACCAATTGGACGAAAGTCATGGCTTGCAGTCAAAAGCTATAGAGGAAGTCCCTGAATATGAGGAAGGGTTTAGGATGATCTTGAAAGGGTATGCAGGAGTCCCAAGTGTGCACGATGACAGGGATTTTGAGAATTGTGTTTATGGCCTGTTGAAGTCTGCTTTTGTGGTGGGACATAAACCTGAGCTTTTCAAGATACTAAAGGTCACCAAACTAGACTGGGACCAGAGGGTCACTAATTATAATGAACAGGTGGACTGAGCCCACTAGCTTGACTGAGATAGGGGCACCAAATTGTGAGCCTACAGACTGGACAAATGGGACAGAACCCCAGTAACCCAGAAAGACCCAGACAAACCCCCAGTGAAGTGTTATGTCTGTGGGATGGAAGCCCACTGGGTCAGAGGTGCTGGGAAAGGGGAAAAGGGCAAAGTCACCAAACAAATAATAAGGAAAAGGAGACCCTGAAAACTGGGAGTCAGGCTGATCTCCTAGAGCAGATTAAAGAGCTAACTACCCAGCAGGAGCACGAGCTGCTGAAGGTGACTAAAAATTGAGATAGCCCGTCCCATGCCCCTCTACACTCCTACTGGCTTTATGCCAGCAGAGGGGAGATGGACTGTATGTGACCATGAGGGTGGGTGGCCTAGACATTGAGTGCCTTTTGGACACAGGAACAGAGTTGATGTGTAGGACGCCAACTCCTGTTAAACAGAACAGTGAGAACAGTTACGGAGCAGGAGCTGATAGGATTGAAATTAAAAGGACGAAACCCATGCATATTGAATTTGGCCCCCACGAGTTAATAACCTTTGTATGGGTAGGACCTGTAGCTCAGACAGTCCTCGGAATGGATATCCTCACCTAACTAAATTTGTCTTTACATTTCAATGATGAACAGATTACGTTGTCTATCAAAACCCGACAAAGGGAAGAATTAAAAGGTTACCACCCCATTTAGTTTAAAAACAAGGCGACTGCGGATTACTGCAAACAGAACCTGTGGCTTTTACAGGAACACATCCACCTTGTATCAAACAGTATCCCATCAGCCCAATGTCTATTTCAGGAATCATGCCAATAATACAGAGGTTAGTGGAAAAAGGGATTTTGGTAAAAATCCACAGCACCTCTAACAGCCTTGTGTGGCCCATGTGAAAGGCAAGTGGGGATTGGCGATTAACTATAGATTACAGGAAAGCCAACCAATGCATCGATAAAAAGGTCTCACTAGTAGCCAACCCTTCTACAATATTCAGTGCCTTAACACTAGACCACAAGTGGTTCTCAGTCAAGATAGGGTTAACGGTTTCTGGTCAGTATTCCTAGCACCTGAAGTACAATTGTAGTTTACCTTTACTGTACAGCAATAACAGTACACGTGGACCTGACTCCCACAGGGATTCCACAATAGACTGACTGTATACCATATAGCCTTACAAAACCAGCACTGCAAAATGCCACCACCAACCGAGTTGGTTACCATTCAGTACGTGCATGATATACTGATAGCTTCAGAAACGGAAAAGTGACATGAGAGACCTCAACATCTTCTGTAAGGACCTGCAATGGAAAGGTCCTAAGACCAGTATTGAAAAGGCTCAGATTGCCCACGAAGAGGTAGTCTGTCTCAGACAGAAAATCTCCCACGCGAGAAAGGGAAATTGCCCAAAGTCAGACTGCAGCCATACAGACTGCCAAACAGCCTACAGCAACTTGAGAATCGAAGGGTTTCCTGGGTCTGTGTAACTTTAATCAGTGTTGGGTTGACTCATATACCCAATTAGCCCAGCCCCAGACAGATATCCTGAAGGGAAATGGGACTTGAAAGAACAAACTGCACTGACAAAAGAACAGGAAAAAGCTTTTCCAGGACCTGAAGACAGCACTTTGTGCTGCACCAGTACTGGGGAACCCCAATAACCAAAAACCCTTTACAATATTTGTCCATGAAAAAGAGGGCTATGTGACAGCTGTGCTGGCCCTGGAACACAGGGACAGGTTGAGATCTGTTGGGTATTACTCAGGAAATTGGACAGTTTTGCCCTCCGATGGGGAAGCTGTTTGAGAACAGTGAAGGCTACATGCATGGCAGTGGAAATTACTGCGAGTCTGGTGATGGATTAGAGATTAATAGTTAAATGCCCATGTGCCGTAGACACTTTGCTATCTAGGAACAGAGTGTCCCAGGTAAGTGCTGCCCGGTGGACTCAATAAACCGCAGTCCTTGAAGCCCCTAATCTGCAGATAGCTTGTGTGAGCCTGGTCAATCCAGCCACACTATTAGCAGTGCCTGCAGAAGGGGAAGGAGATGACAGGAGATTGTACTGAAATCCTGCAGGAATTGGAGCACAGTAACCAAATGACAAATCAGGTTTTGCAAAATCCAGACCTCATCCTTTACACCGATGGATTCTCTTTTGTGGAAAACAGTAAAAGAAAAGCCAGATGGGCTGTCACGACACTCCACACTGTCATGGCATCAGGAAGCCTAACCAACAACCCCCACCCCCCGACTACGACTTTGGCCAACTACTGAAACAGCATGGATCCCTCATAGCTGCAGGTACCCCATCAGAAATGGGAAAGAAGTCAAAGACTTGCTGGAGGCTCTCCAGCTACCCAAATAAGTGACCATATTAAAGTGCAATGCCCACACAAAAGATAACAACATGGAAGTCCAGGGTAATGCCCTGGCAGATCAGGCAGCTAAAATAGCTGCCCCAATCACTCCTGCCAAGAGCCTCAAGCAGACGTGAATTTGTATTTGCAAATATATTTTATTTTGTTCAAAAAGCACACAATTTATTATAGTCAGTCAATGTGGCATTTTATAAATGCCTACATCAAAGCTAAAACCTATTTGACTCCCAACCAAAACAAAATAGATTCTAAACAAGGTCTCACACCTAACATGCATTGTCTGACCTAAAATGTCACCTCTTTATTACACTGATAAAACTTTCAGTTCTCTCAGGACTATGACTTGAAAGGAATTTGGGGATTTACATATATATATTAGTCATTTAAAATCTTTTAACTGATTAAAGATTTAACAGCATTTTAGGTTTGTTCAGTACAACCTCATCAATGGTGTGACCCTTTGATCTTTTACTTATAAATTCTGTGTTGAATACCACCTCTCTCAATAACACCTGAATAAGGACTGAGGCTCTGAAAGCTTGTGTTTTCAAATAAACCTGTTGGACTATCAACTGGTGTCGTGTGATTTCTGAACTAAAGACTAATCATGCAAATTCAGATGGGACAGGCATTTTAATCCCATTAGGAGTGACGGGCAGCACTTAGTAAGTGCTTAAACTATCTCCTGTTTCCCCATGACAGATGTCACACAAACTTGTGTACAATATTACAACAATGTGACACCATCCTGACAAAATGTTAATGCATGTAAGAACTGTGTATAGAAGAGGCTGCTGTAAAACTGTACTTTGGATTCCATCGCCACCTCGAACTGTGCCACTGAGGATGCTCAGTAAACAGGCTATTTTCAACACTCATCGATCTTGGTCTTTATTAAACACAATGCCACACAGGGGTCAGATGATATTGATAAACAATTCAACGCTCATGCAGTTGTGTAACATCAGTTGATTTCTCCAATTGTATTAATGGTTTTGTAATCCACTCAGTCCTATTTGTTATTTTATTGTATATATGACAGGACTAAAATAAATACTTATTTCTTTAGAAACAAGAAAAATCATTTGTCCCTTATGATAGATGAACCTGCACATTCTCACTATATCCATCAATTCCTGATTGAGAACAGCACAGAAGTCTATTTCATAAATTTAGCCATCACACTTAAAGGCACAAACAGAAGCAGAGTTGTTGTTTTTCACAGAGAAAAGTTAACAAATAGTTTGCAAATACAGCACCAAAAAGCATTTAAGGATATTCCTTTCCCAGGAATTCACTCTCTTACCTGATTGGTCTCAATGTATTCTCTCAGACAGAGACCCTTGCATTCATCCTCATGGTACTCTTCCTTGCATTCACGGCAAAAAACAAACTGAACGAAAAAATGTAGAGAATGAATTACATTAAAGTAGTTAAAAAGGTGGCAAGGATAAATAAGCAGTTATCTGTACAACCTAAGTGTTTCATTGGGTGGACTGTTGTTGTGGCTTTAGAGTCTTTCTTTCTTTTTGGAGAGTAAGTGAGAGACTCCAGCTGGCTTTTGTGGCTTTAGAGTCTTTCTTTCTTTTTGGAGAGTAAGTGAGAGACTCCAGCTGCCTTTTTTTTGGAAAGGTTCATCAAACTGCAAGTCAGTCAGGTAACAGAGTGCACAGGGACCCCTTATTCTGGAATTAGAAGCCCAGTGGTGGAAGTCTGATCTACCGATGGCTATTAGATTGTCAGAAGTCCATCAGCTCTTAAGGTCAGCAGTGCTGCTGTGAAGGCTGTACCTGCTGCTGTAATATCAGATCACTAGGCCCCAGGTAAGTCATGTTGGGAGTTGGGAGCAGAGTACTACATACAGGAAGTGAGGGTAGAGAGGCCAATGGCAAAGTTAGGGATAGCTGTCAGGTAGAATATCCTTCCCTCAATCAGGCACTGAGTGCTTTCGAAGGATCACCACTTCCCCAGCCATTAGTGGGAACTGGCTGGCTGCATGGTTTTAGCTTTCATGCACACTGCATGGGCGACAGTCCTACCTACAGCTGGATTAATACCTGTGGTGGTGGGATGAGATCATTAGGTGATCAATAATTGGCCCCTTCTCCCTCCAAGCTTGATGGCAGCAAAAGCAGATAATCCTGCCACTTCATTTTATTAATGTTGATCTGTGACTCAGCTATTGTAATTGCTCAAGTGGAATCCATATTCACCGGACAGCTCTAAGAGTATGCAATTTCAACTGATGAACCTCAGGTTCATGTGCACCTCTGATGTCTGAATTCTAATTTGCATTATATCATGTCCACCCAACGTTCTGCTGGCCTAGAGATAATGGGAACTGCAGATGCTGGAGAATCCAAGATAATAAAGTGTGAAGCTGCATGAACACAGCAGGCCAAGCAGCATCTCAGGAGCACAAAAGCTGACGTTTCGGGCCTAGACCCTTCATCAGAGAGGGGGAATGGGGTGAGAGTTCTGGAATAAATAGGGAGAGAGGGGGAGGCGGATTCTAACTATGCCATAATTTTAAAATTCTCATCCCTGTTTTCAAATATCTTAGCGTACTTAAGCTTCAAAATCACTGTAACTTCCTCTGGTTTCACAATCCTTCAGGTTCTCTGCGTAACATCAATTCTGAGAATGTGGTTGGATGCAATATGGTGATAATTGGATTTAGGTGAGGAGGGTTGAGATTGAAGATTGCTTTGGAGTGTTGATTTGAAAGTTGAATTGAGAAGATTGATTTTGGGAATGAGATCACGAGTAAGATCAGGAATGGGTTCAGGAATTAGATTGGGAATAGACTTGTGAAAGGGATTGTAAATCAGTTTGGGAGTGGGATCAGGAATGGGTTTGGCAGTGGGTTTTGGAATTGATCAGGTGTGGGTTTGGGATTGGGATCTGGAGTCAGTTTGTGAGTGGGATCAGAAGTGGGTTTGGGAGTGAGATTGTGAGTGGGTTATGAAATGTTGACATTTGAAGCAGCTTTGTTGGTATTGACATTGGGAATGGAAGTTGGAGAAGTGATATTGGAAATGGGCTTGTGAGGGTTAATATTGAAATGGGTTTTGGTGAAGAGATATAGAATCAGTATTTAGGCAGGAGTTAGATCTCATCAGGTTATTGGTATGTACTTTCTTATACATTTTATGACAGTAAATAATACCTTCAAATATTTCTTCAGTCAAATTGATCAAGTTAAATACAATCATCTTAAAAAAATGCAAACAACATTGTTTCAGGCAACATCTACGTCACACAACTGAGATGTTGTGGTAATGTCACTGGACTAGTAACCCAGAGTCCCAGGTTAATATTCTGGAGAAATCAGTTCAATCCTCGTGTGGTAAATGGTGGAATTTGAAATCTATAAAATGGGAAAGCTAGCCTAATAACAACTATGTAACCGTCGTCAACTTATTGTACAAGCCCATCTGGTTCACTGATGTCCTTTTGGGAAGGAAATCTACAATCCTTGGTCCAGTCTAATGGTGACTCCTGACCTTCAATGATGTGGTTGACCTTCTGAAATGGCCTAGACAGCAAATCAGTTGAAGGATATAAACACTGCTCACATATGCAAGAAAGAAACATGTAACCGAACAATGTTTTTGCCCTGAGATAGTAGGAACTGCAGATGCTGGACAATCTGAGATAACAAGGCATAGAGCTGGATGAACACAGCAGGCCAAGCAGCATCAGAGGAGCAGGACCCCTTTTTGGGTCTAGGCCCGAAACTTCAACCTTCCCACTCCTCTGATGCTGCTTGGCCTGCTGTGTTCATCCTGTCTACACCTTGTTATCTCAATGTTTTTGCCCCCACTGCTAATGAATTCACACTTCATAAACTGATGGATACCAATTTGATTGGTCACTGTTAAAGTATATGGAAAGAATCATATAAAGTGTGAAATATGTAAGAAACTTTTTTTGGATAAATATATTCAACATTAGGTCAAAGAAATGTTGCAATGTTCTACAAGTCAATGTGTTTGCAGAACAGTCATTTCATTCTGCTTCTTGCACAAAGCTTTTCCAGAATGTATGTGAGGCAAGTTAGTTCCAAAATTAATGCTAGATGCTTTGGTCAAATCCAGACACAGCCTTAATTTCCAAAAGAGCTTGTTCTCAAAGGAAGGGGAGAGAGATTGATTGCTGAGACTGATGCCACTGAGTTGCTCTGTTTGATGAAGCATGGTCTTTAGGGAAGCATTTTTAAGCTACTGAGATAACAATTTAATATTCATGGACAAGTGGATGGACATGTGGCCCCAAGCATGAAGAGAATTTGAAAATCTGTGCTCTGCATTGAAATTGTTCCTCGAGCAAATGTGAGCACACACACAAGAATCTGGTCCATGTCGTTTTCAGATATTAGGTGGCAGTAAGAACAGCAAGAACCTTGAAAGCCCACAAAATGTATTTAGAATTACTAAAGCTTTTTCTGCATCATTTCATTCCTATTTGGAGATATATACTTATTTAGTATTGAAGAACTTAACATTTCCTGAAAGACATATTTATGACATGATCACAGTCCCATTTCAAAATTGTAAATCTGCCCTATAACATTTGCTTTATATAAATTGCTTTATTTTTGACAGATTGAAGCCACTTTTGTTTGAATACATACTACCATCCACCTCCTAATGGTACCAAATTGTACCCTTCTAGATGATGGAATTTGTTGATTCTCTGTGTAAAGCTGCTTTCAGACACATGATAGATCCCATCAGAGATGGTCAGGAAGTGGAAACTTATAGCATGAGGGGTTCTGTCACAGTCTTGACCCTTTATCCTCGTTGCCCATGTAGGCATAGATTATTTCCTTTATAATTAACAACCTGGATGATGAAGAGTTGATGTTAACTTGCAAAAAGCAGCACTAATGTGGCAATAATCTTACATAATCTAATTTGAGGCCTTTCCTGCCAACCTTAACAGTTCTTTGTAGTGCAAACGCTGTAATTAATGCATTGCAAGAGTTCATTGCTATGCTGTTGGTCATGCCATGTGGCAACATTAACATGGGCAGAATTTTTTGTTGAAAATGAGCGCATGATGGAGATATGAAATGAAGTTTCTGACTTTCAAACAGATACTAAATTAATCTGCATGCCGTGGCCAAGAAGTCCCTGCATTTCTAATTGCATTTCACTCAAAGATTGGATTTAGTCTAATTGTTTTGGGATGCCTCTAGGTTATGGGAAGTAACGTCACTATTAAAAAGCAAGCTCTTTTCCTAGGAAAAGACCTGCAAACCACTTGGCCTCTTTCTCAGGACCCAAGGGGTGGCACAGTGGCTCAGTGGTTAGCACTGCAGCCTCACAGCACCAGGGACCTGAGTTCAATTCCAGCCTCAAGCGACTGTCTGTGTGGAGTTTGCACATTCTCCCTGTGTCCGTGTGGGTTTCCTCCGGGTGCTCTGGTTTCCTCCCACAGTCCAAAGATGTGCAGACTAGGTGGATTGGCCATGCTAAATTGCCTGTAGTGTTCAGGGCTGTATGGGTTACAGGGGGATGGGTCTGGGTGGGATGCTTCAAGGGGCAGTGTGGACTTATTGGGCCAAAGGGCCTGTTTCCACACTGTAGGGAATCTAATCTAAAATTTGAAATACTGGTTCTTGGAATTATTTCAAATTGCAGTGTGAAATATAATTACATCTGTTTCGTGATGGACCATTAGTCAGACAAAAATTTCTTAAATTACTGGAAGAGAAGTGGATGTGGAGAACTATTGTTTTAATAATGGATAGAAAGACATGTCTTTTTATAAGATCTTTCATAACCTCAGGTGACTGCAAAGTGCCTTATAGCAATTAAATATTTCTAAGTGTAGGCATTGTTATAAAGTAAAAAATGAGGTGATCAATTTGCTTATAGCAAACTCTCCACAAATAACAATGTGATATTGACAAAGTTTTTTTTATATGAGAGGGATTATTTGACAAATCCAAATTGGTTCGGATACTTGGGATAAATCCCCTTGTTTTTAAATTGTGCAATTGAATCTTTCCTATCTGTCCCAGATAGTGGACATGGCTTCAGTTGACCTATACAAAATAGAAAACAAATGTACCTTTAAACTTGGGAAATAATAGGCCGAATGGGATATAATCTCATGCAAATTAGCAAGGTGAGCATGGCAGGTTTTATAATGGATATCCGAGCTACAGAAGAAAACACAGGGTGAAATGGGTCTGTGCCAGTGTGAAATGGTTCACACTAATTCAGAGGCTTGGTTTCACACATCACGTAGTTTCCTCTTCCAGTTTTCTTGGCTATCAAAAAGTAGTGCTCTGAGTTGATCACTCACTGATATGGTCAAGTCCTGACACATTCTAACACCAACAAGAAGATTCTTGAAACCAATCTGCAATAACAACAAGAAGATTCTTGAAACCAATAACAGCAATATGTCAGTAAGCACAGTCTCAACTTTCAGTCAGTAATCTATCTCTTGCTGTCTGTTAAGCTTGCAAAGAACTCAATATGCTTTCTCATGCAGTGTTCCATTTTCTAAGCGATCAATAACACCATGAGATGTTTCTCTCTTAATCTCTTAAGTGCCACCTTTATCAAGAAGTTTGCAACAACTGTATCTGAACCAGAAGCAAAATCATTTTGTTACCATTTTTAACAAAAAGTGTTCATACAATATTCATGCATACTTTACTGTCTAAAGATGAGCATCTATGTTACAAGTCTTTTTTTAAGCAAGCATTTCAACACTTGAGTGCTACATTAATGTGTGCAGCAGTGCTTCAGCAACAGAATGATTTGGCTCTGCCTTCTTTTACATCACTACTCCAGTGTTAATGTTCATGCCTTCAGTTGCCTGGGGCCTAACCCTTAGCATTCTCTCTACCTCTCTACCTCTACCCCCCTGCACAATGCTGCTCAAAACCTACAACAATGAACAAGCTTTTGATCACTTCCTAATATCTCCTTCTGTGGCTCAATGTTAAACTTTCTCCAATGATGCTTCTGTGAGTCATTTTAAACCACTGTCGTCCAAATACAAGTTGTTGTTATAGAACACCATATTCCAGACTTTTGTCACGATGGAGAAGCTCTTTGTCACAGTGAAAATGGCAAAAATACCCAAAATTTAAAAGCCCCATCCTCAAATGCATCATTTCTGACTTTTTGCAAGAGTAAATTTGGTAACAGACCAGACTTTGTGGTTTGTGGGGATAATTGGCCAATTAATGGTCAAATATTTTCCAGTGAAATTCCATTTTGTTTTTTATTAGTCTGGGATCTGGGGTGCGCAGAGCAATCAGGCTAAAGCGGACCTATTTCGTGAATATATTTTGTACAGCCAAGTCACCCCTTTGAACAGGTGAGGTGCCCTGTGGATATAGTTTCAGGATATCTTAGAAGGGTTCACATGTCAGCTGGCGATAGGTTAGGAGGGAGACAGAGGTCAGGTACTCTTTAACATTCAGAAGATTAGACAGAAATGAGTTTAAAAAGTGCATAAATCTAATGGAACTACCAAATCTATCAAAGAAATGTTGAAGAACTAACGAAGTTGTAAAACTGTCAAGGAAACTACTTGCTGATTAGCACATACCATCCTCCCTTGGCTGATGAACATCTTAAATAACACTTAGAGGAAGCACTGAGGATGGCAAGGGCACAAAATGCACTCTGGGTGGGGGAGTTCAATGTACTGTACCAAGAGGAGCTTGGCAGCAGTACTATTGATCGAGCTGGTTGGGTCCTAAAGGACATAGCTGTTAGACTGGGTCTGCCACAGGTGGGGAGGGAACCATCAAGAAGGAAAATCATACTTGACCTCATCCCTGCTAATCTGCTAACTACAGCTGCATCTATCCACGACAGTATCGGTAAAGAGTGACCACCACATAGTCCTTTGGAGACAAAGTCCCACCTTCACATTGAGACTAACCTCTATCTTGTTGTGTGGCACTATCACCGTGCTAAATGGGGCAGACTTCGCACCGATCTAGCAGTTCAAGACTGGACATCCATGAGGTGCTGTGGGCCATCAAAAGCAGAAGAATGGTACTCCAGCACTATCTGTAACTTTATGGCCCAGCATATCCCCCACGCAACCATTACCACCAAACCAGGGATCAACCCTTGTTCGATGGAGAGTGTAGGAGAACATGCCAGGAGCAGCGTCAGGCATATATGAAGATGAGGTGTCAAACTGGTGAAGCCACCAAACAGGATTACTTGCATGCCAATCAACATAAGCAGCAAGTAATAGAGCTAAGCGATCCCACAACAAATGGGTCAGATCTAAGCTCCGCAATCCTGCCACATCTAGCCATGAATAGTGGTAGACAACTAAACAACTCACTGGAAGAGCAGTCTCCACAAATATCCCCATCCCTAATGATGGAAGAGCCCAACACATCAGTGCATAAGATAAGACTGCAGATTTCACAGCAATCTTCAGCCAGAAATGCCAAGTGGATGATCCATTTCGGCCTCCTCCAGTGGTCCCCAGCACTACAGATACCAGTCTTCAGCCAATACGATTCACTCCACATGATATCAAGAAAGAGTTAGAGGCACAGGATACTACAAATGGTAAGGGTCATGACAACATTCCGGCAATAGTATTGAAGACTTGCACTCCAGAACTTAAAGCTCCCTTGGCCAAGTTCTTCTAGTGTGCTTACAAAACTGGAAATGTGTTATATTACCCAAGTGTGTCCTGTACATAAAAAACAGGACAAATCCAACCCGGCCAATTACTGCCCCATCATTCAACTTTCAATCACTTTCAATAAAGTGTTGGAAGGTGTCATCAACAGTGCTATCAAGCAGCACCTGTTCAGAAATAACCTGCTCAGTGATGCCACTTTGTGTTCCGCCAGGGTCACTCAGCCCCTGAACTCATTACAGTCTTGGTTCAAACACAGACAAAAGAGCTGAATTCCACAGATGAGAGTGACAAACCTTGATTTCAAGGCTGTATTCAACCAAGTGTGGTATCAAGGAGCCCTAGCAAAACTGGAATCAATGGGTATTGGGGGCAAACTCTCCAATGGTTGGAGTCATGCCTGACACATAGGAAGATGGCCATGATCATTGGAGGTCAATCATCTCAGCTCCAGGACATCTCTGCATGAGTTCCTCGGGGTAGTGTCCTAGGCTGAACCATCTTCAGCTGCTTCATCAATAACCTTCCCTCCACAATTAACTCAGAAGTGGGGATGTTCGCCGATGATTACACAATGTTCAGCACCATTTGCAATGACTCAGATACTGAACCAGTCCATGTCCAAATGCAACAAGATCTGGACAATATCCAAGCTTGGGCTGACAAGTGGCAAGTAACATTCATGCCACACAAATGGCAGACTATGACCATCACCAATAAAAGTCAATCTAACCACCACTCCTTGATATTCCATGGCGTTACCATTACTGAATCCCCCACCATCAACATCCTCGGTGCTATCATTGTCCAGAAACTTAACTGGACTCTTCATGTAAACACAGTGGATAGAGGATCAGGCTAGAAACTGGGAATACTGCGGCGAGTACCTCACCTCGTGACTTCCCAAAACCTGTCCACCATCTGCAAGGCACAAGTCAGGAATGTGATGGAGTATGCCCCACATACCTGGATGAGTGCAGCCCCAACAACACTCAAGAAGCTTGACACTATCCAGGACAAAGCAGCCCACGTGATTGGCATTACATCCACAAGGGTCCACTCCCTCTACCACCAATGCTCAGTAGCAGCAGTATGTACAATCTACAAGATGCACTGCAGAAATTTTTACCCAAGATCCTTTGACAGCACCTTCGAAACCGATGACCACTCCCATCTAGAAGGACTAAGGCAGCACATACATGGGAACATCACCACCTTCAAATTCCCCTCCAAGCCACTCACCATCCTGACTTGGAAATATATCGCCATTCCTTCACTGTTGCTGGGTCAAAATCCTGGAATTCCCTCCCTAATGGAATTGTGGGTCAACCCACAGCAGGTGGACTGCAGCACTTCAAGAAGCACCTCACTGCCACCTTCTCAAGGGCAGCTAGGGATGGGCAAGAAATGCTGGCTCAGCCAGCGATGCCCGCATCCCAAAAAATGAATAAATAAGAGTAACTGTCAAAACTGTAGCAGTTGTACTTAGAGCTGTTAAAGTTGTCAAACAACTTAGAATACAAATATTTGTTTTCACAAGTGATTAGTGATCAATTTTGAGTGTATTCATTGATTTTTTTAATCCATTACTTTTCCTTTAAATAGTGACATAATCAATATTCATACAATATGTTTGCCTGAACCCTCAGGTTTGCCTATAGTGGGTACTATGGCAAGGGCTGGTGTAACCCGGAAGGGAACTCTGGAAGTGGTTTGCTGTAGCAGTAAAGAAAGAAAAGTTGGACTCTCTTTAAGTTATTTTGATTTTATTTTGTGAATGGCACTTATGTATAAGCAATAGTACACACTTTTCACTGTATTTTATTTTGAGTACATGTGGCAATAAAGGATATTCAATTCAACATTTGAGGGAGGCAAAGCGTGGTGGGTGGGGACCATCAGTTTGGTTCAGTTGGCTCTATGTTAACATAAAGGGGGGGTGGGTATGGTGGTGCCGGTTAGCACAGGGACGACAAAGGGCTTGGTATGAGTGGAGTGATGTGGCATAGGCTTGGTATGAGTCGTGTGGAGGTGCCAGTCTTGGACAGGGGTGGACAAAGTCAGAAATCACAAGCACTTCAGATGAAGGAGTGGCAAAGCAAAAGCTTGTGCTTTCAAATAAACCTGTTGGACTATAAGCTGTCATCATGTGACTGCTAACCTGGTAAGAATGCAGCAGAGAGTGTGTAGGGGGAATGGGTGTATCAGGTGAGGGTTGGGGGTTTCTGGCTCAATTCTCTTTTATTGAATAGCAGTGCTATGTTGCTGTGCAGAGATAGGCCTTGCGTCCAGTCCAAATCTGCAGCTAGCAGCCCCCACTCTCATTTTAGAGTCACCTGCCTACTTCCCAAGGAATGCCCCCAAATTGGACTGAAAATCCTACCTTCTGGGCCATGTGCTCCCAGGTTGGGTTTTGCAGAGGCAGGTTTGGGGCCTAACAGTTACTTTATTTGAGGAGATGGTAGAAGAGCGGTAATGTCACTGACCTTGAAATCTAGAATCCCTGGCTCATGTATTGGGAATATGGATTGAATTCCACCACTGTTGATGGTGAAATTTTAATTCAGTTTAAAAAATATCTGGGATTATAAATTAGCCTAATGGTAACCTGTGATCATTGTCAATTGTCAAAAACACTCACCTGATTCACAAATGTCCTTTGGAAAAGTAAATTTGTTATCCTTAACTGATAGGGCCTACATTTGATTTCAGATCTACAGCAACATGACTGACTCTTAACTGCCCTCTGAAATGGTCTAGCAAGTCACTGAGTTCAAGGGCAATTAGGGGTGCGCAATAAATGCAGGCCTAGCCAGTGGCACTCACATCCTATAAACAATAAAAAAGGAAGATCTAATAAAATGATGTGCATGCGAGTCACTGGAAATGTGCTGTTAATAGGGTAGCCAGTGAGAACAGAGAAGCAAGGCTAAATGTTCTGAAATAAAGGTCCATCCCCAATTTGGTCCCTTCAATTGAGCTGGGTTAGAAATCCTTGTGTAATTTTGCAATACATAGCACTGATTTTAACAGCACAGTTATGAAGCAAAGCTTTCTCTTCTTGCATACTTCCATTTACAGTTAATGCTGTATTTCATAACAATACCTGAGATAAATGCAGTGAAAGCTTTTTCATTCCATGAGCAGAATCTGATAGGACTCTTGAGTGACAGGGGCTGGGTGAAATGTATCGCATAATTGAATGACAAACTGCAGCGAAACTTATCTTGTCGCTGAGAGCAATTTGTGACGCCTTTTCACAAGTGGCATGCTGAGATTCTTGCAAGGCAGTGATGAGTTGCCAATAGACCGGGATGAACATTTGTTAAGCCTTGTTCACGGCATATCTTGCCTTGTTAATATTCAGCCTCCTATCTTACCAAACTTATCGAGTCAGCTTGATGTCAGGAAAGCTCTACAAGGAACAGTATGATCTCTGTGTTGAAAACCAGACATTAACATCACAGTGCATGTTCTATAGGCACCAGCCACATGCACTCCATGTCTATCATCACCAACATCTGACATGTGCCAATTTCTAAGAATCCCCATAGCACATCTCCAATTCACTTACGGCCAATTCTGTACTTCAGTGCTACATTTGACCTTACCTTACCCATAGCATCCCTGCCTTTTTATGCTTTGCTCCCACAGCCAGAGTTAGAATTAGAATTAAGTTGTCACGTGTACTCAAGTAATAGGATAAAGGAGTGCAGTGAAAAGTTTACAAAGTTGCTATTCCCGGTGCCATCTTAGGTACAAAGGTGCCAAGGTGCAAAATGTTAGGTACAAAGAAATAAGCTAAAATTTAAACAATACAGTCTTTCTCAGTAGAAGGTAAAAAAAGAACTATAGCCTTTCCTTAGCCATGGTCCTGCAGACGGTTCACGCGTGGCTTTCTCACAAGGTCTTGGAAACCCCATGAGAGTTCAATCTGCTCTGCACTGTGCTCACACTCTCCTGCTCACACTGGGCTTGATCTCTCCCTAGTACTGGGCTCAATCTCTCCCCTGCACTGGGCATGCACTCCTCCCTGATGCCACGTTGCCACCAACTGCTAGAGTCTTGTCCAGCTCACCAGACAACTTGCCACTAAACACCATCTGGTCTCACTAGCCTCCTCCCCACAGATCGCCTGAATCCTGATCTGGTACAATACTGAACCCCAAGCCACTTCCATGCTGCAGACCTCAAAGAAGCCAATGGCAGCGTCATATCAGCTGTCCTGGGTCAAAGACTGACTCCAGGCACACAGTTGCTGCTGCCTCCACAACTGGAGGTCCCTCCAGTAGGTAAGGTGAAAAAAAGCTAAAAGAAAGTAAAAAGAAAAAAAAGAGAAAAAAGAGATAAGAATGAAGAAAAGAAAGGTGGTCGGAGTGGACTAGCCCAATTCAGGAGACTTACTCTGTTGCAATCTTCAAAACAAAGCCAGGAATACGAGCCTCATTATTACTGTGTTGATGCACTGTTTTGTACAGGTACAAAGCCAGGAAGCTTATCATAGTTGCCAGCAGACGTCAGTTGAATTAAGGAGCTGGCTTTTGCTCAGAGGTTTCTGGCACAGTAAGTCAAGAACCGTTCAGGCTTGGGGTGGTCAGAGTCAGGATCCTCTCCTCGTTAGCTTGGGCAGCACACCATCCATCTTGACTCTTTGCCATGTTGTCAGCTATTTTTCTCATGGGGGATATTGCTGGGGATGAAAGCGCGTGGTATTGTTATTACTATTGGTACAGGTGGGAGGTGTTTTGAGCACTTGAATAGGCCGCACAGAGGTTATGTAGGATTAGTGGCATCTGGGATCGGGGTGGGTGAGGATGATGTTGCAGGGAATAGTGAGAGTGGTAGAAC
This sequence comes from Stegostoma tigrinum, assembly GCF_030684315.1. Lineage (NCBI taxonomy): Eukaryota > Metazoa > Chordata > Chondrichthyes > Orectolobiformes > Stegostomatidae > Stegostoma > Stegostoma tigrinum. Next base: position 24,942,462 of record NC_081362.1, on the reverse strand, counting down.
ATGAACGTTGGTCAGAGGTGGGTATATTAGCAAAGATGGAATAAGTGTAAGATATGGGACAGGAGATGGTGGCACTTATGTTACTGGAGTAGAGGAGGACATTGGCCTTCTTCTGGCAATACTGTGCATTCCTCCAGATAGCTACGATTGCTTTAACCAGAGTGGTAGCCTCAGACCAGGCTGGTATGTTCTGGTGCCATAGCCTCAACAGCTGGTCCTGGTTGAGGAGGAAATCCCAGTATGACCTCCGGGATCGTGTTCACAAACTGAGCTGCCAATTTCCCCTGTCAGTCATATTCGGGGCAAATGTTAGCCAGGTGCAGGACAGTTCCAAACTGACAGTGGTTCTTTGGGTGCACAGCTTCCACACATTTTAAAGATGGTGTGGGCACAAGGGGTGAGAGTTAATTGAGGGATATTCACTCAGTGACAAGTTGCTCTGAGTAAAGCAAGATTGGAAGGAAGTTGAATTTAAGAGATGCCATAATTTATTGAGGTAATTAATGAGGTGGGTTTGGAAAGACAGTGAGAAAACTTGCTAGACCTCACGGCGATGAACCACGCAAAAAACTCAACGCAACTTGGACTTAGCCCGTAAGATTCAGCCACATATGTCTGATACAATTTTCAAGTCAAATTAGTATTTGGAATTTATGAACTGCTCAAATTCTATCCTGGAAGATTACTAGTGTGGTATTTCTTCGAAAATGGAGGAAAAGAAGGACCCGTTCACACTCTGAAGTATGCAAATAGAATTTGTGCTTTAAAATAAATTTACATCTTCATTAGTAGCATCATACATTGTGCTTTAAATACCCCACAAGTCCAAAGGAAACAAATCCTTTAAGACAAGCAACAAGTTAAAACAATTTTAATTTTGATTTTGATGAAATGTGTGGGATATATATATATATACATATATAAAAATATTTCATATTACTGTTTGGATTTGAAAATAGTGGCATAGGGGTGTTTTTATGAATGGATTTAAAAATTAACTAGTAGTGTCCTTTCTAAACCATCATTTTAAACTAACTTGTGCCTCCTGAAGTGTTAATGGAGAATTCTTCATATTATGGGAGTTTACAGCCAGAAAGAGAAAACATCAAGCCATTACTTGAGTAAAGCCTAAGATGAGCATTTTCTGAAAAAAAGTTTAAAAGTTTTTGGTAACAAAGTGTGGAGCTGGATGAACACAACAGGCCAAGCAGCATCTCAAGAGCACAAAAGCTGATGTTTCGGGCCTAGACCCTTCATCAGAGAGGGGGATGGGAGGAGTGAACAGGAATAAACAGGGAGAGAGGGGGAGACGGACCGAAGATGGAGAGAAAACAAGATAGGTAGAGAGGAGAGTATAGGTGAGGAATTAGGGAGGGGATAGGTCAGTCCAGGGAAGAGGAACAGGTCAAGGAGGCGGGATGAGGTGGTAGGTAAGAAATGGAGATGTGACTTGAGGTGGGATAAAGGGATGGGTGAGAAGAAAAACAGGTTAGCGAAGCAGAGACAGGCTGGGCTGGTTTTGGGATGCGGTGGGGGGAGGGGATGAGCTGGGCTGGTTTTGTGATGCAGTGGGGGGAGGGGAAGAACTGGGCTGGTTTTGGGATGCAGTGGGGGAAGGGGAGATTTTGAAGCTTGTGAAATCCACATTGATACCATTGGGCTGCAGGGTTCCCAAGCGGAGTATGAGTTGCTGTTCCTGCAACCTTCGGGTGGCATCATTGTGGCACTGCAGGAGACCCATGATGGACATGTCGTCTGAGGAATGGGAGGGGGAGTTGAAATGGTTCGCGACTGGGAGGTGCAGTTGTTTGTTGCAAACCGAGCGAAGGTGTTCTGCAAAGCGGTCCCCAAGCCTCCGCTTGGTCTCCCCAATGTAGAGGAAGGCACACCAGGTGCAATGGATACAATATACTACGTTGGCAGATGTGCAGGTGAACATCTGCTTGATATGGAAGGTCATCTTGGGGCCTGGGATAGGGGTGAGGGAGGCGGGGTGAGGGAGGAGGTGTGGGGGGCAAGTGCAGCACTTCCTGCGGTTGCAGGGGAAGGTGCCGGGTGTGGTTGGGTTGGAGGGGAGTGTGGAGCGGACAAGGGAGTTGTGGAGAGAGTGGTCTCTCCAGAAGGCAGACAAGGGTGGGGATGGAAAAATGGCTTGGGTGGTGGGGTCGGATTGTAGATGGTGGAAGTGTCGGAGGATGATACGTTGTATCCGGAGGTTGGTGGGGTGGTATGTGAGAATGAGGGGGATCTTCTGGGGGCCACAGCCGACGTCGACGGAACCCCGCCCACAGCTGACGCCAACAGAACCCCGCCCACAGCCGATGCCGACAGAACCCTGCCCACAACCTCCACAGCCAGCAACCCCAGAGTAGGCAGCCACACTGAGCCCTGCCGCATCTTCACCATCCCCGCAGACCTCCCACTGACTGAGGACGAACGGTCAGTCCTAAGCAAGGTGCTCACCTTTGTCCCCCTCCACCCACACATCAATGAATACCAGTCACGTTTGGACATTGAGCAGTTTTTCCGCCGCCTTCGCCTCCACGCTTACTTCTTTAACTGGGAGCCTAACCCTCCCTCCACTGACCCCTTCACCTGCCTCCAACACAAGTCCTCTTCCTGGACACCACCCCCAGGCCTCCTACCCTCCCTTGATCTCTTCATCTCCAACTGCCGTCGAGACATCAACCGCCTCAACCTCTCCACCCTTCTCACCCACTCCAACCTCTCCCCCGCAGAACGGGCAGCCCTCTGCTCCCTCCGCTCCAACCCCAACCTCACCATCAAACCCGCAGACAAGGGTGGTGCAGTGGTGGTATGGTGCACAGACATCTACATCGCCGAGGCCAAATGCCAACTCTCTGACACCTCCTCCTACCGCCCCCTTGATCATGACCCCACCCCGGAGCACCAAACCATCATCTCCAACACCATCCATGACCTCATCACCTCAGGGGACCTCCCACCCACAGCCTCCAACCTCATTGTTCCCCAACCCCGCACGGCCTGTTTCTATCTCCTTCCCAAAATCCATAAACCTGCCTGCCCTGGTCGACCCATTGTCTCAGCCTGTTCCGGCCTCACCGAACTCATCTCCACCTATCTGGACTCCATTTTCTCCCCTTTGGTCCAGGAACTCCCCACCTATGTCCGTGACACCACCCACGCCCTCCACCTCCTCCAGGACTTCCAATTTCCTGGCCCCCAACACCTCATTTTCACCATGGACGTCCAGTCCCTATACACCTGTATTCCTCATGCAGATGGCCTCAAGGCCCTCCGCTTCTTCCTGTCCCGCAGGCCCAACCAAACCCCCCCCACCGACACCCTCATCCGCCTAGCCGAACTCGTCCTCACCCTCAACAACTTCTCTTTCGATTCCTCCCACTTCACACAGACAAAGGTGGTGGCCATGGGTACCCGCATTGGCCCAAGCTATGCCTGCCTCTTTGTAGGTTACGTGGAACAGTCCCTCTTCCGCACCTACACAGGCCCCGAACCCCACCTCTTCCTCCGTTACATTGATGACTGTATCGGTGCCGCCTCTTGCTCCCCAGAGGAGCTCGAACAGTTCATCCACTTCACCAACACCTTCCACCCCAACCTCAAGTTCACCTGGGCTATCTCCAACACATCCCTCACCTTCCTGGACCTCTCAGTCTTCATCTCAGGTAACTAGCTAGAAACTGATGTCCATTTCAAGCCCACTGACTCCCACAGCTACCTAGAATACACATCCTCCCACCCACCCTCCTGCAAAAATTCCATCCCCTATTCCCAATTCCTCCGGCTCCGCCGCATCTGCTGCCAGGATGAGGCATTCCACTCCCGCACATCCCAGATGTCCAAGTTCTTCAAGGACCGCAACATCCCCCCTGCAGTGGTCGAGAACGCCCTTGCCTGCGTCTCCCGCATTTCCCCCAACACATCCCTCACATCCTGCCCCCGCCACAACCGTCCCCAGAGGATCCCCCTCATTCTCACATACCACCCCACCAACCTCTGGATACAACGTATCATCCTCCGACACTTCCGCCATCTACAATCCGAACCCACCACCCAAGCCATTTTTCCATCCCCACCCTTGTCTGCCTTCCGGAGAGACCACTCTCTCCACAACTCCCTTGTCCGCTCCACACTCCCCTCCAATCCCACCACACCCGGCACCTTCCCCTGCAACCGCAGGAAGTGCTACACTTGCCCCCACACCTCCTCCCTCACCCCTCCTCCCTGACCCCTATCCCAGGCCCCAAGATGACCTTCCATATCAAGCAGATGTTCACCTGCACGTCTGCCAATGTGGTATATTGTATCCATTGCACACGGTGTGCCTTCCTCTACATTGGGGAAACCAAGCAGAGGCTTGGGGGCCGCTTTGCAAAACACCTCCGCTCGGTTCGCAGCAAACAACTGCACCTCCCAGTCGCGAAGCATTTCAACTTCCCCTCCCATTCCTCAGACGACATGTCCATCATGGGCCTCCTGCAGTGCCACAATGATGCCACCCGAAGGTTGCAGGAACAGCAACTCATATTCTGCTTGGGAACCCTGCAGCCCAATGGTATCAATGTGGGCTTTACAAGCTTCAAAATCTCCCCTTCCCCCACTGCATCCCAAAACCAGCCCAGTTCTTCCCCTCCCCCCACTGCATCACAAAACCAGCCCAGCCTGTCTCTACTTCCCTAACCTGTTCTTCTCACCCATCCCTTCCTCCCACCTCAAGTCACATCTCCATTTCTTACCTACCACCTCATCCTGCCACCTTGACCTGTTCCTCTTCCCTGGACTGACGTATCCCCTCCCTAATTCTTCACCTATACTCTCCTCTCTACCTATCTTGTTTTCTCTCCATCTTCGGTCCATCTCCCCCTCTCTCCCTATTTATTCCAGTTCACTCCTCCCATCCCCCTCTCTGATGAAGGGTCTAGGCCCGAAACGTCAGCTTTTGTGCTCCTGAGATGCTGCTTGGCCTGCTGTGTTCATCCAGCTCTACACTTTGTTATCTTGGATTCTCCAGTATCTGCAGTTCCCCTTATCATTGAAAGTTTTTGGGTTCAGTTTGAAGGGAACCTGCCTGGGATCAGAAGCAAGTATAAGCACTCCCAGAAGAAAGAGGACATTGTTCCCAGCAATTCAGAAAATAAGCTACATTATTGAAACAGTACAGTTCATGAAACTTTCAGACCATGAGTATTTGGTTAGAAACCTGCATTCATTTTCAAAGCTGAGCACGTCTAAGATCTGAGTGGTGGGATTTACAAGGAATGCTTCACATCTCATAGGGCATGAACTGGATGCCTTCAAGGCAGAGATCGACAAATTCTTGATCTCAGAAGGAATCAAGAGCTACGGGGAGAGTGCAGGGAAGTGGAGTTGAAATGCCCATCAGCCATGATTTAAACGGCGGAGTGGACTTGATGGGCCGAATGGCCTTACATCCACTCCTATGTCTTATGGTCTTATGGTCTAACTGAGAAGAAGCAGTTCTATCAAACTTACAGATTTGAAACTGAAGGAATTTCTCTATGTTTTTGAGAAACTGCAATAAGATACTGCTAGGGAATAGATGAGAGCTTGATTTTCCAAGTATTGAAAGTTAAAGTTGTGTTATATGTAGATAGCTTGTTTTATTTTGTTTTATTTTACTTTTTATTTCTTTTCACAAATAAACTTCTGACTTATTGTTAAAACAAATATGCAGTCTGATGCATTTATGTTTCAAAGAAGGTCACTTACATTAATATTTTAAAAGAAGAACAAAATAAGATCAAACAGGTCAGATTTCATTCTGGGATGCGATTTGTCCACTTGAAGTATTAAACTCGGCTGTGCTGTCATGACTGTCTTTTTGAGATAGTGGAGGCCATATTATAACATGGATTCAACATGGATTCTGACATCTGTTTATAGGATAGATAGAGGGTGAGTTTGCATGAGGACTACAAGAGGCCAAGGGCAATGGATGAGTTGGCATTAGATTGCATGGTTAATATGGGGGCCATTAATAGTGCAAGTTGACATTCAGTTAGCATGGAGTTCTGAGGAAGGGTCACCAGACCCGAAACGTTAACTTTTTTTTCTCCTCCACAGATGCTGCCAGACCTGCTGAGCTTTTCCAGCAACTTTGTTTTTGTTCCTGATTTACAGCACCTGCAGTTCTTTTGGTTCTTAATTGTGTTGGTAAGCCTGACTCAGTAAAACTGGGTGTAATGAACCATTTTTCACTGGAGTGAGTTTAGGGTATGGAACATTTTCTGAATTGAGAAACCTGCTTTAGCCTCTGCATTTAAAATACGCTTAAGTGAAGCAGAGGAAGTGTTCTCTTCCTATTTCCTAGGAGGGAATGTATATGTGGAGTCGGAAGAGGTAGATGAGGTCTTAAATGAATACTTTGTATCAGTATTCACCAAAGAGAAAGAATTGGTGGAGGACGATCTCAGGAAAGGGAGTATCAAATTTCTAAGTCAAGTTGCTATTAAAAAGGAAGAGATGCTGAGCGTTTTAAAACGTATTAAGATTGATAAGTCCCCAAAGGAGTGGAGAATAGCCAATATTGTCCCATTGTTTAAAAAGGGTGACAGGGATAATCCAGGAAATTACAAACCTATGAGCCTCACATCAGTGGTAGTGAAATTATTAGAAAAGGCTGTCAGAGACAAGATCTATAAGCATTTAGAAGCAAATGGCCTGAAGAAGGTCATGCCTCACTAACTTGATCAAATATTTTCAGGAGGTGATGAAGATGATTGATGAGGAAAATGTGTTTGATGTGGACTTCAGTAAAGCCTCTGACAACATTCCTCATGACTGATTGGTACAAAAGTCACATAGTATCTGGGATGAGCTGGCAAGATGGATATAGAACTGGCTTAGTCTTAGGAGACACAGCATAGTGGTGGTAATTTGCTTTTGGATTGGACAGCTGTGATTAGTGGTGTTCCATAGGGAATAGTGTGGGACCTTTGGAGTTTGTGATCTACACCAATGATTTTGAGGAAAATGTAGCTGGTATAATTAGTAAGTTTGCAGACGATACAAAGATTGGTAGAGTTAGGGATAGTGATGAGGATTGTCAGAGGATTTGTTGGAGGCATGGCCGGAAAAGTGGCAGATGGAGTTTAACCTGCACAAATGTGAAGTGATGTAGTTTAGAAGGTCAAGTACAGATGAAAATTATAAAGTGATTGGCAGAACTCTTAGATGTATTGATATATCACAGATCTGAGTGTGCAGATCCACAGATCACTGAAGGTGGCGGCACAGGTAGATAAGGTAGTAAAAAAGACCAATGGCATGTTTGCCTTCATTGGAAGGAGCATAGGCAATAAGGATAGACAAGTTATACCATGCCTTTATAGAATTTTAGTTAAGCCACACTTGAAATCTTGCATACAGTTCTGGTCACCCCACTACTAGAATGTACAGCATCCGGAAATGGTTTTCCAGGATGTTGCCTGGTATGGAGGATTTTAGCAATGAAGAAAGGTTGGATAGAGTGGATTTGTTTCCGCTGAAATGCAGGAGGTTGAGAGGTGACTTGATAGAAGTTTATAAGATTGTGAATGCCATGGACAGAGTGGAAAGTTTGGGGCTTTTCCCCAGGATGGAGGGGTCAATTACTGGGGGACACAGGTTCTAGGTGTGAGGGGGTAAGTTTAAAACAGGTGTGCAAGGCACAGTTTTTACACAAAGGTTGATGAGTGCCTAGAATGCACTGCCAGAGGAGCTGGTGGAAGCAGACATAATAGCAGCATTCAAGAAGTAATCCGGACAAATACCAAGCAAGTAGACGGATACAGATCCTGTGAAGACAGTTCTAACAGGGAAGGGTGAAAAGTTTCGGTGCCGGCTTGGAGGGCTTAAGAGCCTGTTTCTGTGCTGTATTGTCCTTTGCTTTTGTTCTTTGTTATTCTTACATCTAACAAATGCTTGTTGTTACCTGATCATTTGTTAACTTGCTCTTGTTGCTTCACTGGCTCCATTAACATGAGGCCTAAGGACCAATGCTGTAATTTTTGGGCATGTGCCTAATCCCTAAGCATCCAAAAGTGAGCTCATCTGAATTTCTATGTTGGCATTTAATTTGAGGCAAATTTCTTCAGCAACTGTCAATATGTTTCCTGAGGGAATGGCATTCTCCCTCTGTGACTGTCCAATTTTGAAGATGCTCCAATGGTAGGTTTTCATTAGAAAATAATTCTATTTATTTCTTTCACTGTCACCTCACTATGTCATTAATTTTCTTTCCTTAGCTATCTTGGCTTATTTTAAGGACAATTTCATTGACAATTCTGTATATGTCAGAATAGTATATTTTTGGCAGTACAGATGTGATGGGATGAAGGGCTTCTTCTGCAATGTACAATTCTATGATTATACAATTCTATTCGAATCCAATAAATTTTATTGATAATTTTTGGACAAAGCCCTCACTGAAGAAAATCTGGTCTGCTTTGCTCTCTACTGAGCCTACCCAGAGTGCTGAAAATTTCTAACATTTTCCATTTGATATTGCCAGCACCTACAATATGTTACCTTTTATCTAAATTTTGTTACATTTCTTCATAACTATGTATCTTGACTGTTTTTTCTAAATGTTTACATTTATTTGAAGGACTGAGACACTCTAGGTGCAAGATTTCCATTTGCTTTGTATAAATATACTCTGTAGTCAGCTGTTATTACACGCTCAGTGGCATGCGTACCAGTGGTCTAAAACAAAAATTAACTATTGGCTTGTTATGTAATGCAAAAATTTATTTCCAGGGACATTTTATGCTTGTGCATTTTCCCTTTACACTCTTCATCTTGTATTTTTCTTTTTGGTTCAAGTTGTGTGTTTAAATTACAAAGTCCCCATGTAACCAACCTTTATCGCGTGAAGGCTGCCTTTCAGCTGTCAGCATTTTGGAGGCTGTATAAGCATTTTTAAGAAAAACTTTAAAATATTTTTTCTAATGTTCTCTGTCAGTGTGTATGATGTTCATACATGTCACTGGCCTATTTTCACGACTTCTTTAGACTTGTCAGCATTTGCAATTAGGTCGTGCTGACAGTTTTAAAATACTGGTTATGTTGTACTCATCTTCCAAGTTGGCTGGTGTATCATTATATATATCACTATATATTTGTTTCCTAATCGAGAAAACGCATTCCAATTATTGGAATCGTCTTTTCTATGGAATCAGCTTTTAATAACTTTAAAAAAGATTGTTTGTTAAATGATTATTAAAATTAAAATAATTGAATGTCAAAAGCAATGATGAAAACTGAAGTGACTAATATAACTGGGGGAAAGAAAATCAGTCTTCCTTAACACAAAATGCACATTTATAAAACACCTTTCACAACATCAGGATGTCACAGTGCAATTTGCAGGCATTGACAATGTCTGGGATGTAGGGTGGCTCTCTCCCATGATGAACATGGTGGTAAGGAGGACATTTAATTATGCAGGAAGGAGCCCCAACACTTTCTAGCCTCCATCCCAATCAATTCTATGATTAGAAGTCCTATGGATGGCTCTGTCAACTTAGACTCTCAAGGGGCAACTAATACCCAACTAAACTTTTTCCCAGTGCTGCTGGTATTGTGGTCGGGCCTGTTTCCATATGGCAGAAGAAGCAAACACATCAGTACTGCTTGCAGTCACTCAGGGACTTCGCTTGATTGAGGGACTATGCATCGGGAAGGGGGGTGGGGTCCACAGCAAATCAATGCCATGTCCTCATCACCAAGCCTCAAATACACCACTCCTACCAGCTTTGCTATAATAAAACCCCTCTCACAATTACCTAACTCTGGTATGGATTGTTCTATGGTCCTGGGCCTACCCTAGTGTCAATCAGTCAGCAGCACCTACATCTACAAGGTACTACAGTGCAAACCAAGTGTAAATCTCGGATTGATCAGCAATCCTCATGGCTGGGACTTAATGACCTCGGTCTATTGGCACTCTTCCAGTTGCCTGATTGGCTCATAATTTAGTGGGCCATTCCTGAATGAGGAAATGCAGGTCTCTCCGGCAGCCTCAGGTGTTTCCATAAAATGCTCCCCCATTGTTACCGCTGCAATGTAGGAATTGCAGCAGTCAACTGAAACACAGTGAGCTCACAGAAAGTGCAATGAAATAACTGAGCTGATCATCTGGTTTGTGGTATTGTTGAGGGATACTTGTTGGCCACCTCTTCTTCGATGCCACAGGGCATAGTTTCAGAATTACAGGGTGCTAATTTAAGACTGAGATGAGGAGCAATTTCTTCTCTCACAACTCCTGACTATTTGGAAGTTTTTGCCAAAGAGATCTGTGGCGACAGAATCCCTATGTATATTTAAGGCTGAGATAGATTCATGATGAGTAGGGGAATCAAGGAACAGGGAAAAGGCAGGAAAGTGGACGTGAGGAATGGTTCTGAATCAGCTATGATCCTACTGAAGGCAGAGCAGCGTTGAGGAGCCAAATCGCCGACTTATATTTTTATGATATAATGCTGTGTACATGTATCCTTGTATGGTCGTCTAGTCAGTTGTAATGTGTAGTGTTGTCAACATTGGGAAAATATTCTGGATGTTGTTTATCTTGAAAACTGGAAATTTATGGAAACACCCAGAACCATGTTTAGTTAACTGAGGGTCAAACATCACATTTAGTTTATGTTTTTGAAGTAAACGGAATGATTATTGTTGTAAGTGATTGGATTCAGCAGATCAGGGCCTAGGGATTTTAGACTAAACTTTCCCACAATTTCAATTCAGTTCCTACCTTTAAATATTTAGCGCAGGAAAACAAGAACAAGAATGTACTGCAGCTTACAGTTGCTTTGAGATAATTAACAATTGCTTTCTGCCAAGCTCTTGACAAATAAAGTACGCACAAACATCTTCAATCTTACTCAAATGACTGTAATCTAATCATTGTATATCATACCACTACATCTTACATTTTCTGCTGCTTGTGAAATGGTACATCACAATGGGATATTCAACTCAGAATATTATTAAACATCATTACCCTTCACCAATGAGACAATCAAGGCTGCAAATTACTTTCGCTTCTGTGCATTAGCCTGTTGCAGCCATGGTAAGAATTTTATCAATTATTTTTGTTCCACAACATATGCATGCTTTCATCCATAGTTCCATACTACTTCTTTCAGTGATATGAAGTGGCCCTGATCAGAAATATACCTTCCAGTAATTTCAGCCTGACTTATGCCAATCATCATCATTCAAGACAAAGCAGTATGCTTGATCCATACTTGATCCAACACATTCAATTTCCACTCTTTTCACTGTGGTTACAATGAGCACTATCTACTGGATATATTGATGTTTGCCTGGTCACGCATAAAAAGCAAGACAAGCACTTAGTGGTGATCACCTTGGAAGGCACTGTGAGCAAAATGAAACCTCACCAACACCTCAGATGGAACATACTACAAACTGTACAATAATAGAACAATGTTGAAAAATAGGGTCTAAAACAGAGAACCTTAACGTAGTTATTACATTGAGTACCAAGGTGGAATTTATTCCAAATTCTGAGTAGCTTACTTCAACATGTTTGGAACAACAGGTAATTCATGAAATACATGTTTAAGTCTGAGCTGCATACTTGGCACTATATCACAGAAATACCCAGCAGCTTTATAATGTTTTAGGTTATAGCTGATCACTACTATCACTATTTGCCAGTTCTAATAGCTGCAGGTATCCTTGGCACAAGATTGCACCATTTTGAAGATTCACTGAGTAAGTATTCTGAGAGCTGTTTGAGATCTCAGCCTTGCACGCCAAGTAGTGAAAGCAGCATGTGAATAACAGTGTTAACTAGTGAATGACATCTAAGCTCTGTGATAATGGGAACTGCAGATGCTGGAGAATCCAAGATAACAAAGTGTGAAGCTGGATGAACACAGCAGGCCAAGCAGCATCTCAGGAACACAAAAGCTGACGTTTCAGGCCTAGACCCTTCATCAGAGAGGGGGATGGGGAGAGGGAACTGGAATAAATAGGGAGAGAGGGTGAGGTGGACCGAAGATGGAGAGAAAAGAAGATAGGTGGAGAGGACAGTATAAGTGGGGAGGTAAGGAGGGGATAGGTCAGTCCAGGGAAGATGGACAGGTCAAGGAGGCGGGATGTGATAGTAGGTAGGAAATGGATGTGCGGCTTGAGGTGGGAGGAAGGGATGGGTGAGAGGAAGAACAGGTTAGGGAAGCGGAGACAGGTTGGGCTGGTTTTGTGATGCAGTGGGGGGAGGGGATGAGCTGGGCTGGTTTTGTGATGCAGTGGGTGGAGGGGAAGAACTGAGCTAGTTTTGGGATGCAGTGGGGGAAGGGGAGATTTTGAAGCTGGTGAAGTCCACATTGATACCATTAGGCCGCAGGGTTCCCAAGCGGAATATGAGTTGCTGTTCTTGCAACCTTCGGGTGGCATCATTATGGCACTGCAGGAGGCCCATGATGGACATGTCATCTAAAGAATGGGAGGGAGAGTTGAAATGGTTTGTGTCTGGGAGGTGCAGTTGTTTATTGCGAACCGAGTGGAGGTGTTCTGCAAAGTGGTCCCCAAGCCTCTGCTTGGTTTCCCCAATGTAGAGGAAGCCACACCGGGTACAATGGATACAGTATACCACATTGGTAGATGTGCAGGTGAACATCTGCTTAATATGGAAGGTCATCTTGGGGCCTGGGATGGGGGTGAGGGAGGAGGTGTGGGGGCAAGTGTAGCACTTCCTGCGGTTGCAGGGGAAGGTGCCGGGTGTGGTGGGGTTGGAGGGGAGTGTGGAACGGACAAGGGAGTCACGGAGAGAGTGGTCTCTCCGGAAGGCAGACAAGGGTGGGGATGGAAAAATGGCTTGGGTGGTGGGGTCGGATTGTAGATGGTGGAAGTGTCGGTGGATGATGCGTTGTACCCGGAGGTTGGTGGGGTGGTATTTGAGAACGAGGGGGATCCTCTTGGGGTGGTTGTGGCGGGGTCGGGGTGTGAGGGATGTGTTGTGGGAAATGCGGGAGACGCGGTCAAGGGTGTTCTCGACCACTGCGGGGGGAAAGTTGCGGTCCTTGAAGAACGTGGACATCTGGGATGTGCGGGAGTGGAATGCCTCATCCTGGGAACAGATGCGGTGGAGGTGGAGGAATTGGGAATGGGGATGGAATTTTTGCAGGAGTGTGGGTGGGAGGATGTGTATTCTAGGTAGCTGTGGGAGTCAGTGGGCTTGAAATGGACATCAGTTTCTACCTTGTTACCTGAGATGGAGACTGAGAGGTCCAGGAAAGTGAGGGATGTGTTGGAGATGGCCCAGGTGAACTTGAGGTTGGGGTGGAAGGTGTTGGTGAAGTGGATGAACTGTTTGCGCTCCTCTGGGGAACAAGAGGCGGCACCGATACAGTCATCAATGTAACGGAGGAAGAGGTGGGGTTTGGGGCCTATGTAGGTGTGGAAGAGGGACTGTTCCATGTAACCTACAAAGAGGCAGGCATAGTTTGGGCCCATGCGGGTACCCATGGCCACTCCCTTTGTCTGTGTGAAGTGGGAGGAATCGAAAGAGAAGTTGTTGAGGGTGAGGACGAGTTCGGCTAGGCAGATGAGGTGTTGGTGGAGGGGGATTGGTTGGGCCTGCGGGACAGGAAGAAGTGGAGGGCCATAAACAAATGCACTTCCCAGTCGCGAACCATTTTAACTCCCCCTCCCATTCCTCAGATGACATGTCCATCATGGGCCTCCTGCAGTGCCACAATGATGCCACCAGAAGGTTGCAAGAACAACAACTCATTTTCCGCTTGGGAACCCTGCAGCCCAATGGTATCAAGGTGAAGTTCACAAAACCAGCCCAGCTCGTCCCCTCCCCCCACTGCATCCCAAAACCAGCTCAGCCTGTCTCCGCTTCCCTAACCCATTCTTCCTCTCACCCATCCCTTCCTCCCACCTCAAGCCGCACCTCCATTTCCTACCTACCACCTCATCCCGCCTCCTTGACCTGTCCGTCTTCCCTGGACTGACCTATCCCCTCCCTACTTCCCCACTTATACTCTCCTCTCCACCTATCTTCTTTTCTCTCCATCTTTAGTGCACCTCCCCCTCTCTCCCTATTTATTCCAGTTCCCTCTTCCCTTGCCCCTCTCTGATGAAGGGTCTAGGCCCGAAACGTCAGCTTTTGTGCTCCTGAGATGCTGCTTGGCCTGCCGTGTTCATCCAGCTTCACACTTTGTTGTCTGAGATCTAAGCTCTGCAGTCCTGCCATCTCTGACATGCTTAGACATAACCTGAACCCGAACTGACAGAATGCCTGAACAAATTACTTAGATCACCCTCGGTCCAAACATTCTCAAACTAAAACAGCCCCAGTTTCTCCAAGCAGGTTAGTTGTGATATTATCAAATGGTGGAGCAGGCCTACCCTGCTTTTAATTTGCATGCTTGTATAAAATAGTGAAGGAAATGAAAATGTTAATTTGTAATGTTATATAAAGTAAAATTTAAACAATGGGTCAAATTGAAACCTGTATTTGGTAAGTGTAAAATGATATGAAGAAGTACTTCTTCACACAATGAGTAATCAACACCTGATTCAAATTCACTTTCAGGTCAAATAAAATGGTAAAAATGTATTTGTAGGTATGGTTACAACATTTAAAAGACATTTGGACAGGTACTTGAATAGGAAAGGTTTAGAGGGATATGATCCAAATACATGCAAATAGGACTGATTTAGTTTGGGAAACTTTATTGGCATGGACAAGTTGAACCAAAGGGTCTATTTCCATGCTGTTTGACTCTAAGATTTTTTAAGCTTGAATATGCATCACTCTGCTGGACTTAAATAAACTGTACCCTTAAAGGTCTTCTCTGGTTGGATAATGTGGAACTTGCATACAGTGACTTGTTTGCGTGGGAAGATAAAACAGTAGTAGATTATAGACTGGAGTTAGAACAGGGGAATAATTGTTTAAGCAGTTTAGCAAGTGGTAAGGATTGGAAAATAAAGGTCTTCTCTGGATTTAGTCATGTAGCACTGGTACTTACATTACATTGCATGCACAAAATGATTCAGATGGTACAGCCTCATACATTTGGGCACACATACCTTAGGCATAAAAGATATACGAACATTGGAGACAGCCCAGAGAAGGTTCATCAGGTTGATTCCAACTATGGAGGAATTTTCTTATGAGGAAAGGTTGAGTAATTTGGGACTGTACTCATTGGAGCTTCAATGAATGAAAGGTGACATTATATAAGATATTTAGGGGCTTGACAGGGTAGATGCTGAAAGTTATTTCCCATTCTGGGAGAGGCCAGAACAAGAGAGTATAATCTCAGAGTGAAGGGTTGCCCATTTAAGAACAGAGATGAAGAGGAACTTCTTTTCTCACAGCATAGTCAGTTTGTGGAATTCTTTACTGTTCACTAAATATATCCAAATCGGAGATAGATAAATTTTTAATCAGTAGGGGAATTAAGGAAAAGGCAGGAAAGTGGATTGGAGGATTATCTGATCAGCCATGAACTCCTTGAATGGTGGAGCAGATTCAATGAGCTGAATGGCCTACTTTTACTCCTACATCCCATGGTCTTATGGGTGGGCCAGCTAAGTCTTCAAGCTAAGCCATGTTACGTTGAGTGGTGTGTACAACATGAGATATTAATGTGAACATCCAATAGGAAGTGAAAACAAAAACACAACAGTATTTTTTCCACAACAAAGGAAATGTTCCTAACTCCCCTGTAACCCACAGTTTGCAAATCATTAGTAATGCTAGTACATTTAGCTCTTTCACTAAGCTAGTCTCAATAAATAATAATGATGGGCATATGAATAAAGTGAAACCAATGTAATGTGAAATTTTTACAAGTGAAATTTAATTCTGAACAGCATACGCATCACTGTTATGCTCTCCAGTCTTAATATTCATGGGATATATTCATGGAATGAATATCATGGAATTCATGGAATATTGTGTTCTGAAGAAGGGTCACTGGACCTGAAACGTTAACTCTATTTTCTCGTCCACAGATGCTGCCAGACCTGCTGAGCTTTTCCAGCAACTTTGTTTTTGATATTAATATTTATGGGAATGGAATTGAACAGGATTGTTGTGATCATGATTGGAGTCTCCCTGTTTGACATAGGGGCTTTTTGATAGGTTGTGCGTAGATAAAGCAGTCAGCTACTGACAGCTTTCACCAATGAAAGACTTTTGCATCCTCTAAATTGGAATGTGTTTTGCATGCTTGCCTCTGCCATTTTAATTGTACAGGCAGTCCCAGGTTATGAATGAGTTCTGGTCTTGAGTCCGTTCACAAGTCAATTTGTATGCAAGTCGCAATACAACACAGAACGCTATAAAATAATCATTTGTAAGCTCTTGCATGGTGCACCTTTAAATTTAATATTATTATACTCCTGTGTGGGATCTCATTCATAATTACGAGTGTTTTTAAGGTGGATGTTCGTAAACTGGCTGAAAACAGAAAAACAGTGGAATTGGCAAAAAGTTCAGGCTATGACTTCAGGAATAACACATTGCTGGGACACAGTTCTAGCTGTAGTTGTGATTACTGATAAGAGGTTTTTTAATGAAAATATTCTCAGCTGATGTGGTGGAAACTCAACATCTCCTGTTTAGGCTTGTTGGTTAATGTGTAACCACTATGCTTCTGTACCCTTATTAAATTCTTAACTGCTCCTTGCAGTTTGTAGCTTACTTTATATGCACAGATGTTTGAATATTTTGGAATAGTTAGAATTGCTGGGAGGTTTTAAATATCACATACATAATCCAGAAATGCACCTGGCTAATTAATGGCTCTGTATGATAATCACTGTGATTGTTGATTTAAAGTTCGACATGTTTGTTAAGATTCCATTAACAAATTTCTCAATTCTCTTGACAGACTTGCAATTAAGACAATTTGAGGTTCCCAAATTGCTCTGATACCAGTAGATTTGGAATAATGAATAGGCCAAAGGTTGTCAGTCTTCATGTTGTTCAGTTTGTCATACATGATATTGAAACCTACCACAGTAAACCAGGGTCACAATTGATTGGCTAACTACGTATTTAGTTGAACTATCTCATTTATAATAATGCAGAAAATACAAAGTAATCAATTGGCAATTCCAAAAGAAGAAAAGATTATTATTTCAGGCGTAATTTACCCTGATACATATTTTTAAACTTTTATGTTTTAATTTAAAATTGGCAGCATTTATATTATGAAACAACATCACATAAATCTAATCTGTAATGCTGGTTTGGTCCACAAGTAACAGCATGGTGCTCAGTGGTCAGCATTCCTGCCTCACAGTGCCAGGGACCCGGGTTCAATTCCACCCTCAGTCTGTGTGGAGTTTACACATTCCCCTGTGTTGGTGTGGGTTTCCTCTGGGTGCTCCAGTTTCCTTCCACAGTCAAAAATGTGCAGGGTATGTGGATTGGCCATGCTAAATTGCCCATAATGTCCAGGGATGTTTGGGTTAGATTAGGGGAATGGCTGTGGGTGGGATGTTCTTTGGAGAGGCAGTGTGAACTTTGGACCAAACGGACTGTTTCCACACTGTAGTGATTCTATGATTCAAATAAAAGAAAGATATGCTTTTCCATACCACCCCAGTGTGTCTCAAGTGGCTTACAGCTAGCAAAGTGTTTTTCAAGTGCAGCCACTATTGTGTGTTGGAAACATTGCAGTCAATTTGAACACAGCAAAATATCACACACTGTAATCAAATAGTAATGAGATAGTTTATATCCATAACAATCTTGATATGTGTTTTGTACAACGTCTTTTATATGGTGTGCACTTCTTGAAGGGAAGCTTTACTTTCTATGTTTGATAACATTTAAATGTCAATAATTCCAAATGAAACTGTCTGCATGAACATTTGCACCCTCATGCAAACTTCTGTGTATTTTCAATTTCCTTCTATTCAAAATAGATTCTGCGCACCTCTTACTGCATTGCCATTTTGCTTCTCCTGATTTCTGCTTATCCCTTACCTGACAAATGCACCCTCATTGATTGGGTGTGTAAGACATGTGGTTTGGTGTTCTCGATTGATAAGCAGGGCAAATCGGAGTCAAAGGCATATTTTGTCACATTTGTTACCACTGGAATATTTGAATAAGGTATTTCGGTGGGGGGAAATTTTGCTGTGCTATAGAACTGCCAGCATCAGTTAATGTTAGCTGTCCTCTTTCTAAGCCATGATCTGTTTTGTCAACTTATTTTCCTTACCATATTGTTCAATATGTTGACTTCCAAATGTCCAATGAGCTGTCATGTTGATGTGGTATTTTACAGGCTGTTTTTATTTCAGACTTGGATATTCTTTCAAGATAGAAGATATAAAATAAAAGTGTACTAAGATTGTTATAATATGCTTTTCCCATTAGAAGTGTAATCGAGTTCAAGTCAACTTCACAGCAAAGCATCTAAAGTATTTTCACCAGCTATATGCTTATACTGGAGCAGGAACTCTGTGAAGTTCCAAAGAATAATCACATTGGATTTGAAATGTTAATTGTTTCTCTTTCTAAACGGCTGCCAGACCTGCCAATTTTCTCCAGCATTTTGTGTTTTTCTTCTTATCTCTAATATTGACTGTACTTTGCCTTTGTTATGGCTGGAATTCTGATTGAGTTGTTCATGTTAGGAAGAATGAAATCAATTGCAGACTTTCAAGGCCAATCTTGCTTAATCAACATAGACAAGGAATCAAAAATGAGACCTTCCCACATGTGGCTCAGTGGAACACAGTGAAGTATTTTGGTTTTTGTCCTTCCTTTGAAGGAGACAATCAGAATATCCATGAATATTACCTACCAGAGTAGGGTGGAGTAAATGGTGGTTTTGTATATCTCTGTCAGCACTAAGGCCTGACTGTCAGAATCTGCCTACCATTACTCTTAATACTTTTAGTACACTCTGTTTCAACTTTACAGATTTAACCCATTTATGTAGTGCCAATAGCAAACAGCTGTTGGTTATAACTATAAATCCATTAAACATTTTCTTTGCAATAGATTTGTTATTACTGTTGTATTTACATGTGGCATTTCTACAGGACTTCTCTGTCATTGACATGCACACTTAAACACTTTAATGTCATTAGGTGCTCTGTCGGTGCACCAGTTCCTTTTTTGATGATATGGAAACATGAAATGAAACATGTAATTCTGGCTGTTTTGAAATCAGAAGGGACAATGGTTTCCATGCTAAGTTCTCAATTGTCGTTAATTTTCTTTCATTGAATTTCTATTGAGCAGTGTTTCCATTTTGTCATCTAAGTTTGCATTTGACCATTTCCTCATCCTCAGTGTTCTCTCCTGGAGACAACAAATTTTTGAGTGTTTGTGTCATCCCACAACACAGGGATTATTTGGTCCAACTGGACCCAATAGCAGGCAACAAATAATTCTATTGTGGGGATTTCAAATCTGAACCCAAACCTGGATTCTTCTATTGTCCTTACAGTAGAATTGGCAATTCTAAATGGTTATGTTCCTGGCAATTTCAGGGATGAAACTTCCTGCTTGTATATCCCCACATACCCATCCTCGCACGGCACAAATTCCCACACCGGCTGAAAAACGAACAGCCCTCAGAACCCGACTACATGACTCTTGACCGTCAGTCAAATAAACTTTTTAATCAGTCCCCAATATTATTACAGCCAAATAATAAAATGGCTCAAAGAAAATAAAAAAGACACAACTTTTAAAACTGCTTTGATTTTTCTCCATGTTGCTTATTGCAGAAAGTATTCTTTAATTATTCAAAAACTCTCAGGTAATCCTGGAATGTTGACCTCCTATCATTCAAACTTACTTACCAGCAGGAAATCAATGATATTAATCAGGTATAGGAAATCAGAGAAGTTTTCACACTCACCCACTCTATATAGCCTACAGAAGCTCTGGCCAGTTTTAATATTCATATGTTGTGGCTGAGATTAGCGAAAGCAGCATTGGACAGAGGTTGAAACCAGGACCATAGGGACTGATTCAGATCCATGCCGAGCAATTCATTTGTTAACTAATCCACCTGGGGGAGCTCACATACTGCTGTTCAGGAAAAATTAAAGAACAACAACAATTTATGTAATTTATGAGTGTAGTTTTTCAAATTTCGATGCAGAATTGAAGATTTGTGGGAAGGAAGGCATTTTAAAAATGCTGGCCAGCTGGCTTGTGCCTGAAGAATGAACAGCTGTAAAGGCGGGAGTATTTGACCACTGAATTAGTAATTAGGCTAAATCTGTGGAGACACAGGTTCAAATCTCACCATGGCAGCTAGAACAATTTAAATTCAATTAACAAGTACAATCCATACAGTGTAGAAAGAGGACATTGGCTCATCGAGCCACAGAGACCCTCTGAAGATTATCCCAGCCTATCTCATTTACCACCTAGCCAATACATCCCTGTACCCTCCATAGCAAGTTCGCATGGCCAATCCACCTAACCTGTACATCTTTGGACTGTGGTTTGAAAACAGAGCACCCAGAAGAAACCTGCGCAGATATGTACAAAACTCCACGCAGACAGTTATCCAAGTCTGAAATCGAAGTCAGGTCCCTAGCACTGTGAGGCAGCAATGCCTGCCGCTGTGCCGCTTTCGGGAATCTGAAATATGAAAGTTAATCTCAGTAATGGTAACTATGACAACCATCACTGACTGTTGCACAAACCTTTAGGCATTTCCTTTAGGGAAGGGAACCTGCTGCCCTTACATTGGCATTGCCATCATACAACTCCAGGCCCACAGCAATGTGGCTGACATTTAACAGCCCCCTGAAACAGCCTAGCAAGCCACTCAGTTCAAGGGTTAATTAGTGATTTGCAATAAATGCTGGCCTTGTCACCCATACCCAATGAAAGAATAAAGAAAAGAATCTGATTGATGCCCCTAATAAAAACCAAAAGAACTGCGGATTCTGTAAACTCAGAACTGTTCTGAGGAAGGGTCATCAGACCCGAAATGTTAAATCTGTTTTCTCCTCCACAGATGCTGCCAGACCTGCAGAGCTTTTCCAGCAACTTTGTTTTTGTTCCTGATTGATGCCCCTGCAATTTTCAAGTGGTGTATTTTAAAATTGACAAGAAACCCACCTACCTGAAATAGGTGTCGGAATGTGAGACAGCCTAAATATGAGGAAAATCTACACTGGGTGGTTGCATTGCTACATTTTATTTAACAGTTTGCATGTTCAAATTTCACTGCAGGGCAGGACAAAATCAAACTGACTTTCCACTGCTGTTTTGTGGGTGTGCTATACAGTTGGAGATGCTGTCTTTTGATCAAAGTATTAAACCTAGGATCTTTCTGATCTCTTGTGGATGCAAAAAACCCCAAAGCACAATTATGCAGAAGAGCAAGCCCACAAAGATTGTGCCCTGGCTACCCACTGGCCCAGTGACATTTGCAGAAATAGTAAGACAGGAAAGGCACACATAAAATATTCTATGATGCTATAAGATAGTAAAGGAGTACACAGGGGCGAGCTGTTGATCTTTTTCTTTATTCATTCACGGAATGAGGACATCATTGACTAGGTAGCATTCAATGTCCATTCCTAAATGCCCAGAGTGGAGCCAAGCATCAACCACATTGCTGTGGGTCTGGAGTCACATGTAGGCCAGACGAAGCAAGGATGGCAGTTTTCTTCCTGAAAGGACATTAGGTAAACAGAGAGGCTTTTCTCTGACAAAGAACAATGGATTTACGGTCATCATTAGACTCCTAATTTTTTCCTTCTGCCATGGTGGGATTCAAACTCAAGTCCCCAGAACATTATCTAGGTCTCTGGATTAATAGTCCAGCAATAATCCACTAGGCCATTGTCTCTCACTTTGGATGTGACATGATTTTACTTATAAATTTGGTATGGCATACTTACTTTGTTCTGCTTTGATTTTGCATTAAGGCCAAGAAGATGCTGTTAAGGTGAATGACAAAGGGAAAGAAATACCAAAAGAAGTAGGAACAAAAGTAGGCCATTCAGCCCATCAAGTCAATTTCGCTAGTCAATTAGATTGTGACTAATCTAATAATCCTCAACTCCAATTTGCTGTTTTACTCCCCCATAACCTTTGATTCACTTACAAATTAAAAATCTGTCTACCACAGCCTTGAATATACTTAATAACACAGCTCGTACTGCTCTTTGCAGTAAAGAAGTCCATAGAAGTACTATCTTCAGAAAGAAGAAATAACTCCTCATCTCTGTGTTAAATGGGTGACTCCTTATTCAAAGTTTATGCCTCCAGTTCTAGACTCTCCCACAAGGTGAAGCAACGTCTCTGCATCAATGCTGTCAACTCCTAAAGCAGCATACATGTTTCAAGAAGGTCATGGTGTGGGTGTGTTGTTGAATTGGATGCTTGGTCAGTGTTAAAGGGATTTCACATAGATGAGTTCTTCATAGACAGCCTAAGTTGAATAGGAATTGTCTTAAATTGCCTTATTCTTCCTTTTAATCTTGTGCAGCAAGCAGCAGATCATTATAAAT
This sequence comes from Stegostoma tigrinum, assembly GCF_030684315.1. Taxonomy (NCBI): domain Eukaryota; kingdom Metazoa; phylum Chordata; class Chondrichthyes; order Orectolobiformes; family Stegostomatidae; genus Stegostoma; species Stegostoma tigrinum. The sequence goes on along the minus strand of NC_081362.1, from coordinate 24,919,950 downwards.
CTCAATGTGCGCTGTGCCAAATCACTGCAAGGTTCCACCCGAGCAACCGAGACAGTCCAAGCATTATTTCAGCATACTATTGGTCCACTACAGCATATTTTCTGTGGGAGCATGGTCTTCATTGTACAGATTTTGTCTACACTGGTGTGAGTAGTGAACTGCAGTGATCAGCCCAATGGTTAGTACAAGCTGTTGTGGCTTAGCAGTCGTTCTCTTACTTGCCATGACAGCTTAAGTGCGACTGGTACATGGACTATCATGGAATGAAGGCTTCATAAATCGTGGCAGGATAACAGGTATTGACCTGCATGCTTCTCTGTCAATGGATATACTTCAGTTGGACATTGAGAGTCTAGAATCCTCTTGTTGTAATAAAGAGCAGAGCTGATGCAGTCTCCACAAAGTGAAATGCATACAGTCAATAATGCCCTGCACCACAAGGAAGTCTGCAATCCTAGTAAAACCACACGCTTCATCACATTGCTTCTGTCTGATAATACAGAATATGATAAAATCTGTTCTCAATGAATAGACAGCATGATTTCATTTATACGACAGTGGATGGTAGAGATCTCCAGCTCCAGCTAGAAGAAGCCAGGCATGTAAAGAATCATAGTCATATTCACCTTCACAGCCAATGGCAACATGATCCTTGCCCTGCATGGACAGTGTAGCTGTGACCACAGCAAGTAGCAGGTTTCAGTGAAAGACTCCCTGTGGAAGCATAGCCATTTGATCATTATTCCTTTCCAAGGTTCAAGTAGGCGAAATGCTCAATGTATGTCATGAACAGACTTTTTTCTCCTCTCCCAGCCACCTGCATCCTCCGACTCCCCTTCTCTCTTAAAGTGGCCTGTCCTGCTGTCCTGGCTCTCTGCTGTTTCTCAGAGTCAGGCTGCATACGCAAAGCAAGTTTCTGTCCTCAACCTCATTTAAACTCATGCACGTTCATCAGGGTACTGGGCAGTAAGTAGGGGAAGGTTTCCAATCTGACCCAAAGGTCAGCAGGTCTATTCTGGTGGCCTCTACTATAGATACTGCTGAAATTCATGAAATTCATTCCCAGCTTTTCTACATTTTTATAAATTAGCCTCTGACTGAACAAATTTGATAGACCTTCAAACCTTCTCTGTGCAGCAGATATGTAGAAATGCTTTTCTGTTTCATAGACCACTGCTGAAATATGTTAATCATTAGTTGTAATTTGCTTATGAACTTATTTTGCCTAAATTGCTATAGACTTGATTATTTGCACTCTAAATCTCATAATGGCAGCACTTAAGAGATTTAGGGAGGTACTAACATAATTGTAATTATTGTGACCTATTAAAATGTTGCCTAATTAACATATTAATTCTACTTCACTATCTTTGTGAAGATGGGATTTATGGTTATGAATTAAGGTTGCATAGCCTATTTTCAAATCAATTTAATATGTGTATTGATATCATCAGGAATAACTATTTGTGTATATCCTAATATAGATTTCTATAAAGGTAGATTGTACATATTTTGGATTTAAGAACTATGAAAATAAAATTTGAAAGGTTCAAGGGCAAGATTTGTATATTTTCTCTTCTGCTGCTACTTTATTTCTGCTGACAGCCTTGGACATAAGCAGCATTTTTACCTCCAAAAAGTTTTTGAATTCAATTCCTATTTCAGAGATTTGATTACAATGTCAATGTTGGCACTCCAGTGAAGGTACACTACGGTTTCAGATGTATCTTTGTTAAAATGAGAAAATAAGGCAATGTATGTCCTATTAGATAAGTTTAAATGATCCTATTGCATTAATTAAAGAATACTGGGGTGTTCCTCTCATTCCCTAGTCAATTTTCATTGTTCATTCAACACATAAAATAGATAATATTAAAATTTATCTCATTGCTGTTTATTGGAACTTGCTGTGTCTTTTTGCATTGCAATATTGAACGCACTTCAAAAGTACTTAACTGGTTGTGAGGTATTTTGGGACATCTTGAGCTTATTTAGGCTATTGTATCTGATTGTATGGGGTCTGACTGACAAACAATGAACTTTGGCAGGCAATTTAGACATCATAAGCAGTACAACCAAACCTTATACTGGCCTCATTATATGCCTACACTTTCAGCCAAGGATCAATGGATATGTTCAGGAGTAGTGGCCCTCCTTAATTGTTCTTTCCTTAAATCACAGACGGGCTACTAGAATCTTCAAATGGGAGCAGAAGTCAGCCAGTGAGCTGGGAATATGGACTGGCACATTCCTGACTTGTATAGTTTAGTTCCACGGCGGGAAATGCACTTTGCAGCTGAGGCCTTAGGCGATCTTTACAAAGTGTTGATATTGCATATTATTTGTTTGTTCTGTTGTAGAGTGCAAAAAGAGATAATTTTGTTTGATGTACCAAAACATGGAACAAGAATCTATGTTTATTATTTAGTATGTGTGATGTACCATGGTTGCTTCTGAATTACTTTAAGAGGCTGTAAATATGTGCTGGATTTGTCATGTTGCTTATCCATTAGGCATTGTTGGATGAGCAGACATTTTCTCCAATTAAATATTCGGAAAACTGAAATCTTTAATCTTCTTTGGTCCTCACCATCTGGTTCACTAATGTTCTTTCGGGAAGGAAATATGCTAACCTTAACTGATCTGGCTTACATGTGATTCCAGACTCACAGCATCACGGTCGATTCATAACTGCATGCTGGGCAATTAGGGATAGGCAAAAAAAAAGCCAGCGATGCTTACATTCCATGAACAAATAAAAAGCTTAAAAACCTCTATTTCTTAGCCACCAATCATTCCCCCTCCCAGATCATTGTCTGAACCTGAAACAATCAGTTCATTACATACTTCTAAGCTGAACCTACAATCCTGTATCTACTCAATTAACCAAAACAACCTACTCTCCCCCCTTGTATAGGACTTTTGTTCGACCACATTTGGAATACTGCGTACAGGTCTGGTTGCCACACGACCAAAAGGATGTGGATGCTTTGGACAGGGTGCAGAGGAAGTTCACCAGGATGTTGCCTGGTATGGAGGGCACTAGCTATGAAGAGAGTTTGCGTAGATTAGGATTACTTACATTAGAAAGACAGAGATTGAGGGGGGACCTGATCGAGGTCTACAAAATCATGAGAGGTATAGACAGGGTGGATAGCAAGAAGTTTTTTTCCCCAGAGTGGGGGATTCAATTACTAGGAGTCACAATTCCAAGGTGAGAGGGGAAAAGTTTAAAGGAGATAGAACATAGAACATAGAACAGTACAGCACAGAACAGGCCCTTCAGCCCACAATGTTGTGCCGACCATTGATCCTCATGTATGCACCCTCAAATTTCTGTGACCATATACATGTCCAGCAGTCTCTTAAATGACCCCAATGACCTTGCTTCCACAACTGCTGCTGGCAACGCATTCCATGCTCTCACAACTCTCTGCGTAAAGAACCTGCCTCTGACATCCCCTCTATACTTTCCACCAACCAGCTTAAAACTATGACCCCTCGTGCTAGCCATTTCTGCCCTGGGAAATAGTCTCTGGCTATCAACTCTATCTATGCCTCTCATTATCTTGTATACCTCAATTAGGTCCCCTCTCCTCCTCCTTTTCTCCAATGAAAAGAGACCGAGCTCAGTCAACCTCTCTTCATAAGATAAGCCCTCCAGTCCAGGCAGCATCCTGGTAAACCTCCTCTGAACCCTCTCCAAAGCTCTGCATGGAAAGTTCTTTACGCAGATGGTGGTGGGTGCCTGGAATGCATTGCCAGCAGAGGTGGTAAAGGCGGGCACAATAGCATCATTTAAGATGTATCTAGACAGATGCATGGTTGGGCAGGGAGCAGAGGGATACAGATCCTTGGAAAGTGGGCGACAGTTTTAAATAGAGATTCTGGATTGGTGCAGGCTTGGAGGGCTGAAGGGCCTGTTCCTGCGCTGTAATTTTCTTTGTTCTTTGTTCATAATATTGCCTGTCTATGTGTTTCTGCTGCTGAAATGCTCATTTACGCTTGTTATTTCTAGATTCAGTTATTTCAATGCCCTCCTGGCTATCCTTCCAACCTTTGTTTTCAAAACTGTGTTGCCCATATCTCAACTTCAAATCTGTCCATTGCCTCAATCCTTCCCATCTTTATAGCTCTAGAATTCACTGAAATCTCTGTATTCCTCTAAACTGGCCACTTGCAGATTCTCAATTCCCATTATTCTGTGCCTGGTGTGTGTATCTTCAAGGGCTGAGGCCCTGACCGCTAGAATTTCCTCACTAATCCTCTTTCCTCTCTTTACTTTAATATTTTCCTTCAGATTCCCCTCTTGACCTGACCTAACACTCATGCGGCTTGTTGTTCAACATTTCTATATTCAATATAAAATTCTATATTTGTATGGTAACTCTCCTGTGGAGTCCTTTGGGACATGTTACTACATTAAAAGTACAAGTTATGTGTTGTTGTAAAAAAAAAGCATTGAACAAAACATGGGTCTACTCTAGAGCTGAACTGGCTTAACACAGTGAAACAAATAGTTTCTTCGAAGTCACAATACGGATGTAGCATTTTATAAAGATGTTACAAGTCACTATAGGGAGTTAATGACCTTGGCAGTGTTTATGCACAGTTCTCTTACCACATACAGTTTATCTTTGTTACCAGAGATATAACCTACAATGTTGTCTTCTCAAAACTCATTTTTAAAGTCCTCTACTAATACAGCCATTATCTTTAATTAAATATTTATGGCCAGTAAAAGTGCAAGAAGATTAAGTATGGATGTGATTTATGACAGCTGCCAAATATCTTGTAACATATGCAAGGCTAAAAGGGAGAGAAACTGTCTTGAAATGTATGCAGTAAATTTAAACAAGAATCCTTTTCTAACATCAGTGTAAGTCCTTTTGGATGGTAGCATGACCTTCAAGGTAAATGAGCTTTTAAGCAAAATTGGAGATATCAAAGGAAGATTTTTTTTTGGGGGCCTCTCAGATAATATGTAAGTATGAAAGGAGATCAGGGCCCTTACATTATACTGTGATAACAGCATATGAACACCTAAATAAATTAATTTCTGAATATTTTAGCAGTTGTTAACCTAGACAAAATGAATGATTTAGCAAGGTATTAAAGTAGCAGAGAGGAAAATTTTCAATGAATGTGTGAAGAGTTTGTATCTGAGTATAGCAGGATATATTATGAGAAGCCTCAGTTTTCATAGAATGTACAACTCCTACACAGTGGCTCAGCTGGCAATTTAGTAAGAGACTCATATAGGTGACTTCTACAAATGACAAAGAATATTTCTTTAGATTTTCTTTTTTACTGTAGGCTGTTGCCTAAATTTTGATTTGAACGAAAGTACAAAATAGACGAATAAGCAGCTTGTTTTACCTTTTGCCCAATATTTATTTCTGTTTATGTCTATGCTCTGCAAAGATCATTGAACTTTCAATTTAGGAATGGACAACACCATGTTCAATTTGGTAAATTGTCTCTAATTCATAGGGACTTTCTGATTTCAATAAATACATCACAAGTACTAAATAGGTTCTCTATGATTTCTCTCTGCCTTAGGAGAATTACAAACACGTGGTTGATTGCAGAGTCTTAATGCTAGAGAAACCTTCTTTACATCAATTATTAGTCTTTCACTGTTAGGTAACATTTTTTAAGATTGAATACAAATCACCTCAATTAATTTTGGGAGTTTTTTTTGTGATTAGTCCAGGTTATAAAAATGAAGCACAGAACGAGGAAAGACCATTCAGTTCAAATAAGCCATTTTTTCCACAAACGACACCTGCATTTATTCCACTCCATCTCTTGAGGATTCTACAAAACATTCTTCAAATGTCTTCCCTACTCACACTAGAATATAAACAATCTCCATAATACCTAAATAGTGTGAAATTTTACACACTGGACTAGGTGTCGTCCTTGGCTATGGTGTAATAAGATTGAACTTTTTGATCTTTTGTATCATAGCCCTGTGACAACTTACTTTTTCATCATACTCAGTAGCCAGGTTGATAAATTATCTGATTTACAAATCTGGCATTGTGATCTGCAAAATACCTTGATTGTATTCATTGGAGTTTAGAAGAACCTGGGTGCTCCAGTTTCCTCCCACAGTCCAAAGATGTGCAGACTACATTGATTAGCCATGCTAAATTGCCTGTAGTGTTCAGGGGTGTGTGGGTTATAGGGGGATGGGTCTGGGTGGGATGCTCCAAAGGGCGGTGTGGACTTGTTGGGCCAAAGGGCCTGTTTCCAAACTGTAGGGAATCTAATAAAAATAATCTAATATATTCAACACATAGGTAAACAGATTTTTAATCAGTAAGAGTTATGAAGAAGAGGCAGGAAAATGGAGTTGAAGATTATCAAATCAAACGTAAGATTACACAGGGCGGAGCTGGAGGAATACAGCAGGCCAGGCAGCATCAGAGGAGCATGATAGCTGACGTTTCAGGTCGGGACCCATCTATTTTTCTGAAAAAGGGTCCCTACCCAAAAGGTCAGCTTTCCTGCTCCTTTGATGCTGCCTGACCTACTGTGTTCCTCCATCTCAACACTTCGTTATCTCTGACTCCAGCATCGGCAGTTCTTACTATCTCATCAAATCAAACATAATCTTTTTGAACAGCAGAGCAGGCTTTATGGGCTGAACAGCCTATGTCTTTTGGTCTTGATAAAAATGAATACCTGTACTTATTTGCATCGTTCACAAGATACTCCAAAATTCTTCAACAAATAATTTGGAAGTGTTGTAACACAGGGAGATATGGCAGTTGGAATACATTCTATAATCAACAATGGCAACGGCTAGTTAATCTATTTCAGTAATCCTGTTATAATAACATCATAAATATTGACCAAAACCCTGTGGAGAATGTCTGTGCTGTTCTTTGAATAGTACCACGAGATAGATTCTGCCTTGAAAGGTAAAAACAATGTTTAATAGCTTATTCAAAAACCTGCACTTAAAATGTACTGAATTTACTGGTATAAAACCTGGATGAGTCATCTGCACATTCAGGGAAGAAATCTGGTGATAATCATGAATTCTTCAGATTAAAATCTGGTAAAATGTCTTGCATGGCACCTTAATAAATACAAATCCCCTTTAATCTTGGTGAAGTGAGACAACCTTCTTCCCACCAATATCGAATAGTCATGTAAAGGTGCAATTAAATTTGCCCACAGCTTGGGAAAAAGGGGGAATTATTTCTGGAAAACAGTTTTGAAAAAATGCTAGACTTAAATATACCTTCATGAGACCCAATTTCCTAAGTATTAACACAGTGGAATACAATGAAAAATGCAATTCAAGCAGAAAAAAACAAATATATATATTGGATTCTTTGCAAGGTTTTGAGGACAGGACTACCAGTTTTTAAAGGCAAAGGTTGCTGAGCTTTAACCACAAAGTCCATCTCATGAGGTAGGGTTGAGCTCTCCTTTAAAATGAATCTGTAGATGTCACAGAGGCAATAGATATGCGTGAACTGCTAATGCACTGCTAGTCCAGTCATTCATCAAAGGCACTTTCAGCTTCTCAGGGCTAGACACAGTGCTTAGACTTTGACAAATCGCCTCACTGAATGAGAACCTAACAAATCCATACAATGGTGCCACTGCTGACTGTCCAGACAGCAGGCGGCATTCACCACAAGCATTCGATTCAGTGTTAAAAAATAAATAACTACCCAATAAAACTATATGCAAGAGTTCATTGAAATTAGATTGCTCCTCTTAGTAAGCAATCTGCAAAAGAAAGTTAATGCCTTGTAGCAGTTAAATGTACAGTGGCCTGGAGGTTTCTATTTGCTGATAAATTATATCTGGTGCCCGCTATAAAGGTTGATGTACTCCATTTAAATCACTGTGGCTCAACTCACTCCTGTTTCAGTATGGATTTCTTAATATAGACAGCTCATCATGTAATGTCCTTCTGTGGAAAGGGGAGACCTGCCTGGCATTGTGTTGATACTAAACACCATCAATATGACTGTGTTTGAGAGAAGAGAGACCAATGGGAAATAGTCTAACTGCCGTAGCTATATAAACAAAATGAAAATCCAATCTCCCATATTAGGCTAAGCTCTGGTGATATAAAGCCCTATCAAATATATCAATTCAAAAGATTATTACGACAGTCAAACTAAGTGCAATAGTATTTATTAGGAAAAGGAATTTGATGGATTGAGATCTTAAGCCCCAAAGTCAACCTGGGCTATCTTGCAGAAATAGTACATTTTTTGGCATCCTGGATGTAGCATTGGAGGACCCTCAGTTTTTGACCTTGTCAGAAGGTATGAGGAATTTACTGTTTGTATGGATATGAAAAGAGTCCGGCAGGAAGGATGGTTAAACTGATCAATGCACCGTAGTCTAGCAAGTCAATCAAGTAGGGGAAGCACAAAGAGAAAGTTAGTGGTGGGGAAAGAGATAGCATCCTTTGTGAGCAGGCTTGAGAGTTCCGCATGGTATATTGCTTTCCTGGCTGCCAAAGTGAAGGACATCAAGTTAGCTTGAAAGGATACTGAAGAGGGAGGGGGAAGAGCCATTTGTTATGCTTCATGTTGGCACCAACAACATGGGCAACAGTAGGCAAGACGTCCTGTTTAGGGAAAATCGGGAATTAGGACTAAAACTCTCAAAAGTTATAATCTCTAGATTATTATCTGAGACAAATGAAAACTGGCAAAGAGATAAGAAAATTAGGGAAGTAAACCCATGGCTAAATGAATGATGTGGAAAAGAGGGGTTCCATTTCATAGGGCACTGGCAACAGTATTGAGACAGGAAGAAACTGTACTGTGCTCCACCTGAACTGATTTTGGAGGAGAATCCTAGCCAAAAGGCAAAATTGAGTGGTCACAACGACTTTAAACTTGTTAAATTGGGGGAGGGCTCTTGAAAAGGTTCCGGGGGCACTCTTGTGGCACAGTGGTTAGTGCTCCCATCTGCTCAGAGGTATGTCATAACATCTCCATAACAGGTAACATCTCTGAGTAGGTTGATTAGAAAAATAGGAGGCTGGAAGAACTCAGTAAGCCAGGCGGCATCTGAGGAAAGGAGTGATCAATGTTTTGGGTATAACTGATGGGAGCTATGTACAGGCTCCCTAGCAGGAGTCAGGATGTGAGGCAGAAAATAAATCAGGAGGTATAAAAGGCATGTAAGAAAGGCATTATTAGATTTCAAATTGCAGGTGGACTGGGAAAATGAGACTGGTCGTGGATCCAAAGAAAAGGAATTAGTGGAACGTACATAAGATTTTTTTTGGAGCAGGTTGTGGTAGGGTCCACAAGGGAACAGGCAATTCTGGATTTCGTAATGTGTAATGAATCAGATTTGATTAGGGAGGTTAAAGTGAAAGGACTCCTAGGGGATAGTGACCATAATATGATAGAATTCACTCTGCAGTTTTGAGCCGTATAACTAAGGAAAGATATGCCAGCATTGGAAGGGGTCCAGAAAAGATTCACAAGAATGATCCCTGGAATGTAGGGCTTGACATATGAGGAGCAATTGAGGACACTGGGTCTGTACTCAATGGAGTTTAGAGGAAGGATGACAGACATTTTATTGAAACTTACAAAATACTGAGAAGTCTAGATAGAATGGATGTGGAGGAGATGTTTCCATGGATGAGAGAGACTAGGATTGAGGGGACAGCCTCAGTGAGCAGGCAACCCTTTAGAACTGAGATGAGGAGGAATTTCTTCAGAGTAGTGAATCTGTGGAACTCATTGCTGCAGAAGGTCGTGGAGGCCAAATCATTGAGAGTTTTTAAAACAGAGATACATTGATTCTCAATTAGTTCTTGATCAAGGTTACAGGGAGAAAGCAGGAGAGTGGGTGAAGAAACATATCAGCCATTGATCGAATGGTGGAGCAGACTTGATGGCTAAATGGCCTAGTTCTCCCATATTCTATGGTGTTATAGACAGGGAAGAAGATGAGGGGATTAAAATCACGCATGCAAGTCAGCTCTGCATTCTCACATGGAGTGCCCTTTGCTTTGGAGAAACGGTTGTTTTTTGTTCCAAAGCAGATATCTGATACACACAAGTAGGGGTCTAATTACAATGTTGAAGACTGGCTCCAAAGTCAGCATCTGAGTACACAGTTTGTTTAACGGAAGACTGGCAAAAGCTTTCTCAGTCTTGAGCCTGCCAGTAAAACTGAACTGCAGGTAAATTCCAGATCTGCATATACCAAAGCTACTTCTAATTTTTTGGTTATTTATAGAAGACGAGTGCAATTTCTCCTTTTGCAAGAATAGCTTGAGTCCCAGTGTCCTAGGCTTGCCTCCCACTCCCAGGTGATATACTTGGCTGCCAGGCAGTATCAGTGAGACAGATTTCCTTTTGCATCCACTCAACCACAACACATACACAGATTAAACATTGGAGTTGTCTGGTCCTAATATCTAAAGAAAGACTAGTTAAAACGTGGATCAGTTACACCAATTTGCAAGTCATACATACAGATGTTGTCCTTCCTTGTGATAAAGGGACACACTATCCTTAAAGGCATATTATGTTATTTCCAATTACTCCCGTCCTGGAATTTGTTCAAATTATTGAAGCCGTGTTTTGTTTTCAGAACGTACATCTCTGATTGCTTTCTCTTCCTTTGCAGTACAATTTTCCCAAGTCATTACAACCCTTTTTATTTCTGTGTAGATGTAATTTACTGGGAACTTAGCAACTGGAGTAGGCCATGCAGCCCTTCAAACCTGTCCCATCATTAAATTAGATTATATCAGAGATAATGGGAACTGCAGATGCTGGAGAATCCAAGGTAATAAAATGTGAGGCTGGATGAACACAGCAGGCCAAGCAGCATCTCAGGAGCACAAAAGCCGACGTTTCGGGCCTAGACCCTTCATCAGAGAGGGGGATGGGGTGAGGGTTCTGGAATAAATAGGGAGAGAGGGGGAGGCGGACCGAAGATGGAGAGAAAAGAAGATAGGTGGAGAGAATATAGGTGGGGAGGTAGGGAGCGGATAGGTCAGTCCAGGGAAGACGGACAGGTCAAGGAGGTGGGATGAGGTCAGTAGGTAGGAGGTGGGGGTGCGGCTTGGGGTGGGAGGAAGGGATGGGTGGGAGGAAGAACAGGTTAGAAAGGCAGAGACAGGTTGGACTGGTTTTGGGATGCAGTGGGTGGAGGGGAAGAGCTGGGCTGGTTGTGTGGTGCAGTGGGGGGAGGGGACGAACTGGGCTGGTTTAGGGATGCGGTGGGGGAAGGGGAGATTTTGAAGCTCGAGAAGTCCACATTGATACCATTAGGCTGCAGGGTTCCCAAGTGGAATATGAGTTGCTGTTCCTGCAACCTTCGGGTTGCATCATTGTGGCACTGCAGGAGGCCCATGATGGACATGTCATCTAAAGAATGGGAGGGGGAGTGGAAATGGTTTGCGACTGGGAGGTGCAGTTGTTTGTTGCGAACCGAGCGGAGGTGTTCTGCAAAGTGGTCCCCAAGCCTCCGCTTGGTTCCCCAATGTAGAGGAGGCCACACCGGGTACAGTGGATGCAGTATACCACATCGGCAGATGTGCAGGTGAAGCTCTGCTTAATGTGGAATGTCATCTTGGGGCCTGGGATAGGGGTGAGGGAGGTGGTGTGGGGGCAAGTGTAGCATTTCCTGCGGTTGCAGGGGAAGATGCCGGGTGTGGTGGGGTTGGAGGGCAGTGTGGAGCGAACAAGGGAGTCACGGAGAGAGTAGTCTCTCCGGAAAGCAGACAGGGGTGGGGATGGAAAAATGTCTTGGGTGGTGGGGTCGGATTGTAGATGGCCGAAGTGTCGGAGGATGATGCATTGTATCCGGAGGTTGGTGGGGTGGTGTGTGAGAACAAGGGGGATCCTCTTGGGGCGGTTGTGGCGGGGGCGGGGTGTGAGGGATGTGTTGCGGGAAATGCGGGAGAAGCGGTCAAGGACGTTCTCGATCACTGTGGGGGGAAAGTTGCGGTCCTTGAAGAACTGGCGCACTGACCTCTACATCGCCGAGGCCAGACGCCAACTCTCCAACACCACCTCCTACCGCCCCCTCGATCATGACCCCACACCCAAGCACCAAACCATCATCTCCAACACCATTCATGACCTCATCACCTCAGGGGACCTCCCACCCACAGCCTCCAACCTCATTGTTCCCCAACCCCGCACGGCCCGTTTCTATCTCCTTCCCAAAATCCACAAACCTGCCTGCCCTGGTCGACCCATCGTCTCAGCCTGCTCCTGCCTCACCGAACTCATCTCCACCTATCTGGACTCCATTAACTCCCCTTTGGTCCAGGAACTCCCTACATACGTCCGTGACACCACCCACGCCCTCCACCTCCTCCAGGACTTCCAATTCCCTGGCCCCCAACACTTTATCTTCACCATGGACGTCCAGTCCCTATACACCTGAATTCCGCATGCAGATGGCCTCAAGGCCCTCCGCTTCTTCCTGTCCCGCAGGCCCGACCAGTCCCCCTCCACCGACACCCTCATCCGCCTAGGTGAACTCGTCCTCACCCTCATCAACTTCTCTTTCGACTCCTCCCACTTCCTACAGATTAAGGGGGTGGCCATGGGCACCCACATGAGCCCCAGCTATGCCTGCCTCTTTGTAGGTTACGTGGAACAGTCCCTCTTCCGCACCTACACAGGCCCCAAACCCCACCTTTTCCTCCGTTACATTGATGACTGTATCAGCGCTGCCTCTTGCTCCCCAGAGGAGCTCGAACTGTTCATCCACTTCACCAACACCTTCCACCCCAACCTTCAGTTCACCTGGGACATCTCCAGCACATCCCTCACCGTCCTGGATCTCTCAGTCTCCATCTCAGGCAACCAGCTTGTAACTGATGTCCATTTCAAGCCCACCGACTCCCACAGCTACCTAGAATACACCTCCTCCCACCCACCCTCCTGCAAAAATTCCATCCCCTATTCCCAATTCCTCCGCCTCCGCCGCATCTGCTCCCACGATAAGACATTCCACTCCCGCACATCCCAGATGTCCAAGTTCTTCAAGGACCGCAACTTTCCCCCCACAGTGATCGAGAACGCCCTTGACCGCGTCTCCCGCATTTCCCGCAACACATCCCTCACACCCCGCCCCCCCCTCCACAACCGCCCAAAGAGGATCCCCCTCGTGCTCACACACCACCCCACCAACCTCCGGATACAACGCATCATCCTCCGACACTTCCGCCATCTACAATCCGACACCACCACCCAAGACATTTTTCCATCCCCACCCCTGTCTGCTTTCCGGAGAGACCACTCTCTCCGTGACTCCCTTGTTCGCTCCACACTGCCCTCCAACCGCACCACACCCGGCACCTTCCCCTGCAACCGCAGGAAATTCTACACTTGCCCCCACACCTCCTCCCTCACCCCTATCCCAGGCCCCAAATGACATTCCACATTAAGCAGAGGTTCACCTGCACATCTGCCAATGTGGTATACTGCATCCACTGTACCCGGTGTGGCTTCCTCTACATTGGGGAAACCAAGCGGAGGCTTGGGGACCGCTTTGCAGAACACCTCCGCTCGGTTCGCAACAAACAACTGCACCTCCCAGTCGCAAACCATTTCCACTCCCCCTCCCATTCTTTAGATGACATGTCCATCATGGACCTCCTGCAGTGCCACAATGATGCCACCCGAAGGTTGCAGGAACAGCAACTCATATTCCGCTTGGGAACCCTGCAGCCTAATGGTATCTATGTGGACTTCTCGAGCTTCAAAATCTCCCCTTCCCCCACCGCATCCCTAAACCAGCCCAGTTCGTCCCCTCCCCCCACTGCACCACACAACCAGCCCAGCTCTTCCCCTCCACCCACTGCATCCCAAAACCAGTCCAACCTGTCTCTGCCTCTCTAACCTGTTCTTCCTCCCACCCATCCCTTCCTCCCACCCCAAGCCACATCCCCATCCCCTACCTACTAACCACATCCCACCTCCTTGACCTGTCCGTCTTCCCTGGACTGACCTATCCGCTCCCTACCTCCCCACCTATACTCTCTCCACCTATCTTCTTTTCTCTCCATCTTCGGTCCGCCTCCCCCTCTCTCCCTATTTATTCCAGAACCCTCACCCCATCCCTCTCTCTGATGAAGGGTCTAGGCCCGAAACGTCAGCTTTTGTGCTCCTGAGATGCTGCTTGGCCTGCTGTGTTCATCCAGGCTCACATTTTATTATACTAAATTAGATTATGTCCGGTCTGTACCATCGCCTGCCATATCTCCATAGAAAGCATCCAACTTTTACTGAAAAAAAGTCCAGCCCAAGCAATTATCTGTTAAATATATCCACAAAAAAATGAAGTAAAATCTATCCCAACCTCAGCATATCCCAAAGCATTCCACAGTTAACTTTGCACTTTTCAAAGGCATGGTCATTATAATGGGAAAAGCCTGGCACCAATTTGTGCATGGCAAGGTTCTCCTGTGTCAACAATATCATAGTGACCGGATAAGAAATTTTACTGACTTGGTTGAAAAATCTTATACTCTCTCTGAGAGAAGGACAGGAATTCAGTTTAATTTCTCATGCACCCTTGAGAGTGAGTCCTCCTCCTTCAGTACTATGTTGGATTTTCTGCTCAAACCTCTGCACTGCGACTTTAACTGATAATTAAATCCCTCAGAGGCAAAAGTTCTGACAGGTAGGCCATGACTGAAAGCAGGAGTAAAGACATCATTTGGTTCTTCAAGGCCTTCCTGTGGTTCACGCTGAAGAAAATCCGTGTACTTTACAAGACTAAGCAACATTGATAAAAAATATTGAGCTACAGCGAATTCAAAGGATAAATTCTTTCCATGGAGCTAGCCGAAGGAAAACATCAGTTGAACAATTGTCGCCATCCAAATTAAACCACTGGCTTAATATGTAGTGATTAGAGTGGTTTAATAGCTGCGCTCAAAAATAGGTCCTTCAGAAAAATTGTGTGTAAGTGCGGCTTGTTTCTTCTCAAAAGACTTTAAAAAGCAAGGGAAAGTAAAGTTGATTTTAAATGGCTCAACTGTAAATTCACAAACTTGTTAATTCATTCACTCACCAAGATTTAAGAAAGATTCAGAGGAGAGGTCATATATTGTGTTTAAATCATAGGAATTTAACAAGTGGAACAGCATAATGTAGACTGAATTACATTTCTTTTCCAGGTCCTATCATGCTGATCAGTTAATGAGCTGCACATTGTCTGTCACTTCCAGAAGCTGCTGCTGAGTATGGATCTCAAACATCAGTGCTGGAGAAAAAGAAATATGGAGAACATCACAGGAGGCCTCACTGGAGTCTGTAAGAATCTTTGGGGCTTAATAGAGTAGATGCTAGAGTAGATCCCTTATGGAAGAGTTTAGGAGCAGAGTAAGGGGTCATCTATTTAGGACAGAGATGAAGATGATTTTTTCTCTCAGAGGGGAGGTAATCTATGGAATTCTTTATCGCAGACAGCTAGTGAGCTGGATTGTTAAGTATATTCATGGTTGAGACAGACAGATTTTTAATTGGTAGGGGAATCAACGATTTTGGGCATAAGTCTGGAAGGTAGAGTTGAGTATTACCCGATCAGCCTAGAAATCTACAACACAGGAAAAGGCCCTTCGGTCCATCATATCTATGCCGGTCAAAAACCAAAAAAACAATTTTTGGCTTTAACTTGGAGTGGCACAGTGGCTCAGCGATTAGCACTGCTACCTCATTATGCCAGAGACCCAGGTTCAATTCTACCCTCAGGTGACTGTGTAGAATTTGCACATTCTTGCTGTGTCTGCATAGGTTTCCTCCCACAGTCCAAAGATGTGCAGGTTGGATGGATTAGCCACGCTAAATTTTGCATAGTGTCCACGGATGTGCAGGCTAGGTAGATTAGCCATGGGAAATGCTGGGTTACAGGGATTGAGTAGGACAGGTCTGGGTCAGATGCTTTTACTAGGGTCGGTATGGGCCAAATGGCCTGTTTCTACACTGTTGGGATTGTATGATGATATGAACTCCTTTTTTCTTATATGTCTTGGTGTTGCAAATGCACATCTAAATATGAGGAGGTGACGAACCTCGAAGTATTATCACTGAACTATTAATCCAGCAACTCAGGTAATGTTCCGGGAATCCAGGTTTGAACCCACCAGATCATGGACTTTGAATTCAGTTTAAAAAAATCTGGAATTTTTCTGGAGACCATGAATCCATTGTCATTTATTGAAGAAACTTACCTGGTTCATTCATGTCCTTTAGGGAAGAAAACTGCCGTCCTTACTTAGTCTGGTCTATATGTGACTCTAGACTCACAGCAATTTGGTTAACTCCTACTTGTATTCTGGACAATTATGGATGAGCAATAAATGCTGACCTAGCCAGTGTTGCTATCATCTTGTGAATGAATAAAACAAAACTTCTTAAACTCAATAGACCAAATAGCTTACTTCTGCTCTTACATCTTATGGTCTTAAGGTGAAATGCCAGACATGTGAAGCCAATGAGGCTGTCTATGATGGAACAGCTCTTGAGGGAGTTTCAAGGCTCGATCATTAAAAGTGAACAGGGTGACATTGTTTCCCAGCACTCATGGCATATCACCGAATTTACCCACACCTACCCACCTTCCTGATAACTATCTGGCTGGGACAAGTTAAACTCAACTCCTAATGTCATCAACTTTATCTATCTCTTGCACATTCTGTGTGGTTTTATTTAAGTATGAAGTTATAATGATATTTGATGATCCAGGATGTCACTAATATCTTGGAGAGATTGTTGAGAAATCCTTGGGATCTATCTTGATTGGATTGGCCATTTAATGTGCTCTGTGGTATATGTGATCACTATTCTTCAGAGTGAAGAGGATCACTGATCCCAAAACATTAACTGTGCTCTCTCTCCACAGATGCTGCCAGACCTGCGGAGTTTCTCCAGCGATTTCAGTTTTTGTTTCAGATGTCCAGCATTCACAATTCTTTCATTTTTTCCCCTGAATAGTATGTTGTGTTGACAACTTGAGTGTCACACATTAGCATGGATGAGGCATGAGGAGTGTGCAAGAATGTTGAGAGGACATGAGGAGTGAGTGCTGAGTGGCTTCACTTTGCTTCATTCTTTTCTTTCAAATCTTCATCAAATCACAGAGGCCAGCCTTCTGCCCACTTCTCCAGCCAACAGCCTACGAGCTCTTCATGACTTTGTCCATCGCTCCTCCCATTTTTGCTTAAACATCCCCATCTCCCCAATCCTTCTGAACAAAAATCTAAACTTCTGGGGCACTTTTTCCCAGTTTGGGTTTGCAGTGAAAGAAATCTTCCTAATTCCACACGCCTGACCCAGGAGTGAAAATTTAGAACCACATGTACAGATAATGCCGAACAAGCAAAGCATCAACAAAACTGGAAAGAAAAGTCAATAGCTTTCAAATTAAAGCAAAATACATATACCTTGAACATGTATTCTACTACTTGATCTGAATTCACTATAAATTCCAAACTAAAATCAAATTTACTAAATTAATTTTTCCAACATGGGAAGAAAAATAACTCTCAACTTTTGAATAGAATACTAATGCACTTTTTGTTTTTGAAGGAAGATTTAGCTATTATGTAATAAAATACTGGTGTCATTCCCAATATTTCCTCAAGAGAGGTCCTTAAAAGTGAAACTTTAATTCCTGTCTACAATCATTTATGCATTATATGATGATTCCAACCACAACACCAAATTTTGGAAGGTGCAAAATGGGGTGGGTACTTGGTCTAAATGGAATTAAAACTCCAATAGTAGGTGGCCCAAGGTGGCAAGAATGGGAGCAGGCAGCCCAGGGCAGTCGGTAGGAAGAGCATGAGTAGGCAGCGCAGGACGGTCCGTGGTGACAGTGGGAGCAGGCAACCCAGGGCAGCAGCAGAGCAGGAAGAAGCTGCAAGGCGGTGAGAGCAGGCAACCTAGGGCGGTGGTGGGGTCGAGATCAAGCCTGCAGTAGCAGTGTGGAGTGGGTAATGAGTTGGTGGTCAGCTCTTGTGAGGAGTGTGAGCTAAGCATGGCTAGGCGTGTGTGGTCTGTGATGTTGAACTGTTAACTGTGTTTCTTTGTTTTTCCACTTTTTAGTAAGAATGACTGCAATGTTTAACTCTTTAACTTTATTTTCCCTATTTTTCTGCTTTGTACCTAAGATTCCTGCTGAGTTACCTTGTCACCTAAGATGGCACCGTAAGGGATGACTTGTAAACTTTTCACTGTACTCATGTGAGTACGTGTGACATAAACCTAATTCAATTCAACTCAAGCACCCCTCACTGCCAGCCCGGGTAATGGTAGCTTTTAGTGCCCCAAATCAAAGAACTTTGAAGCTCCTATGACTAACATGCAAGCCTTTCTTCACTTTTAAATCAACTGCTATTGCAGAAAAAAACTTTGATGACAACTTAATAACTCTAATGGTATTCAAAAGTAAAGGTCTACAAAATGCTTGTGATCACACAGATGCAGATTGATGAGACAGGATAACGAAATAGGAAGATGTGCAGGAACATATAAGTGACAGCAGCAGGTTGGCACAATATCCGTATATATGATTATCGGAATGTAGGTTCAAATCCCATCTGATGAAATTTAAATTCAATTAATATATCTGGAATTAAAAGCTATTCTTAGTAATGGTCACAATCGACTTATTGCCAATTGGTATAAAGACTACATAGTTCATCAATGTCCACTAGGGAAGGAAATCTGGGCTACGTTTGAATCCAGACCCACTACAATGGAGTTGACTATTAATAACCTTCCAAGATGGCCTATCAAGTTGCTAAATAGTCAGAAGATCCGTTTGGAGTCAGAAAATATCCTGTGATTGAGAATAGCGCTTTGTACATTTTCTCCTTCTAGGTCTCCTGTGCTTGAGTGGGCAGCAGATTTTAAATGTTTGAATATCAGAAGGGACAAGGGTAATATCCAAGAAGTGGGAAGCAGGAGCTCCAAGATCCATTAGCAACTTGTGTCTCATGACGGGTAGCAGGCTGAGTGTGAGCTCAGATTTGAGAAGGGGGAAAATGCAGTCGTGCACCAATGTTCTCAATAATGTTGAATGCTTCAGGCCCCATCACAGTCACACTATGACATAGAAAAGTGCCTCCTTTATCAGGTTCAGGAGGTACAGGCCTTCTTGCCTGCCCATCTATTTTGCTTTGTCCACTTTGGTAAAATGTCATCTTATCTTGTGAGAGGCCAGAATGCCAGAGGTTGTGTAACACTGTGTTAGAGTTATGTACTTGCTCTGGTTGAGTAGACAGAGGTTTGTAGAGTGAGATGTGTGTGACATTGGCATTAATGGTAGGTGTGCAAGGATGATGTGGAATAACTGGATTATAAGCGAGAGTCCTGATTGCAAAGCAATATTATTGGATAAGTAATGGGGCTGTGGTGAAATATGGTTAAGGTCTGGAGGGAGATGTCAGTGAAGGTGCATCCACTGACGTTGAGCATGTCTAATGTCATTACATTTATTGTGGCATTGCTGCTACTGCCTCTGCTCAAACGCTGGTCAACTGGAGGAATCCTGGAGGATCTTCTGGCCCATGGAGAACCATGGCATCCCTTCTCCAGACAGATTGTACCACAAATTCCTTTAGCTCCACATCTATCTCTATGAATCTGTCTTTCTGACCTAGTAAATTATTTACATTGCAGCCATCAATTTGTGCAACTTCCTTTGAACATATCCCTAATTTAGCTGAGTATTGCTGAAGTCTCTTGGGATATTTTCTTATTTTAAAGGCTGTAAATAAATACAAAATTGCTCTCATTGCTATCAAGAACCCATCAAATTTATGTAGGGGACTTCTAAAATATTTAGGATGTGCTCCCTACGTTGATAATAGAGGGAGGCTTGTACTTGGGGAGGAAGTAAAGGAATATGCACATGCATTAAAATGGCTGCAGCGGGTAACAGGAGTGGACCAGAAATTATTTTCATGATCATAATCTCTCAAGCCAAATAACCCTTCTTTTTGGTCTGAGGGAAAATGTGTGATACAGGCTAGTGAAAAAAATATCTTTTTGATATTGAGAGCCCTTAGCGAATTCCATCCAGTAACTCAAAGCCAGAGGATCTCACCAGGTTCAATACTCTCTGAATAAGTACGTTTCTCCTGAATTTCTTGGGTTTATTAGTGACTATTTCACATTTATGGCCCTTATTTTGGGCTCCTTCATAGGTGGGAATATCTTCACCTTGAAATACACCTGTACAATATTAATGACTTCTGTCAGGACTGGAATAAAGAGGACAAGGAAACACAAAAACACCTTTGATGAAAAGATTGTGATTTTTTAATTTAATAACTAGCAATTATAGAAGTGTGGGAATGGTGCCTTTGAACTTTTTTTGGATTGCTAAGGAGCTGTGAATGAAACGCAGTGGGATGATGGAGCCTGGAGCTTTCTGAAAAATCTGATGAAATGCTGGCCTCCATTAGGAAAGCTTTCACTGCCATTCTCTTGGGAACCACATCAGCAGATGGATATACAACACTCATTACCTGAGGGTGTTCTTCACAAACAACTGACATGATCACTTTGCACTGAGGTCAAGGTGGTAGTCACCAGTCACCAGCACATGCAATCCCATTTATAACTCCTTGACAAGGCAAATCTGACTCTCCTAATGCAGTAACAAAATCACCAAAATAACAACCTGTCAGTCCTTATAAAACAAAACTTAAGAACCACAGTAAGTAAATTTCCTCACTGCTTCTCCAGCCTTGCCAAGGTTTAGCTTCAGAGGGCATTCAATGGAAGTCTAATGAAGTTTCTACTAAAGGTGTAGAAAATAAGCAGGGAAAGCTCTGTGGAAAGTTGCCCTAGGGAAAGATTGTTGTCAAACCTCATGGTTCAAATTTCATAAAAATGATATATCTCAATCCACTGGTGGTTTAGTTTGAGCTAATTCATTTCTTTCCTCAGAATCCAAACACTTGGACAGTGTAATATGCATACATGTATGTGCGTGAATGTCTGATAACTACTTTATAGAGAGTGAAAGATGTCAAAATGAAACACAAATGGCAACTGGTTGGAGTTGGGGACAAGACTTTCCTCCCTGTTTTAAGCAGCTCCAGGGTGGCTAATGTGTATGACATTCCACCTAGGAAATTCCTGAAGGTGGATAATGGTGTCCTATTATTTAATTCTCATTGTTAAAAAATGATGGCACAATATTACTCAACCCTGAAGGGATCTGACTGCACTTGCTCAACTACTAGCAAATGAAAGTAAGTGGGTGTGTCAAAGGTTTACAAGGATGTTGTCAGGGTTGGAGGGTCTGAGCTATAAGGAGAGGCTGAATAGGCTGAGGCTATTTTCCCCAGAGTGTTGGAGGCTGATGGGTGACTTTATAGAGGTTTATAAAATCATGAGTGCCATGAATAGGGTGAATAGTCACGTTCATTTTTTCAGGGTAGGAAAGTCGAAAACTAGACGGCATAGGTTTAAGGTGAGAGGCAAAGACTTAAAAGGGACCTGAAGGGGCAACATTTTCATGCAGAGGGTGGTGTATGTATGGAATGAGCTGCCACAGGAACTGTTGGAGGCTGATACAATTGCCACACTGAAAAGGCATCTGAATGGGTACATGATTTGGAAGGGTTTAGAGGGATATGGGGGGCCAAATTCTGGCAAATGGGACTAAATCAATTTAGCATATCTGTTTGGCACAGATGAGTAAGACTGAAGGATCTGTTTCCATGCTGTATGACTCTATGACATTGACTCTAGTGCTACACGTCTTCCCACTCTAAGACACGTAGCCTACCTTCCAGTCCAAATGGGGCCTTCCATGGGTGTAGAAGGGGCTAAAGGCCACAGAATTTGATTGTCCTCAGAACAGAAACTCTCTAACTTTCATTGATCATAGAAATGAAAATTAGGAGATTTTTCTGGGCATTTGATCCACAACACTAATTTTATCCCAGAGTAACAAGCTGAAAATCAACCCCAGCATCTTTCATTAATGAAGAACACCCAGCTAGTACCACAGCCATTCTCATTAACAATGCCGATTCCCACGTGTATCACCATAGCTCACCTCTCTTTTTAATATTTCGTCTATCTCTTTCAACTACCACATATTGCTTTCACAACAATACTTTGTAAAATAATAAGCTGGTGTTAGTTTCCAGACTGCTGACCTTCTTGTATTAACCCAGTTTATGATTGCCAGTAATGGCTTTCAGGATGGCTATTCCTCCGACCATCTTAATGCCTGGGTTACAATTCTTTGAAATCCCATCCTTGGTCAATTTGGTAAATTAATTATCATTGTCCCACAGAGTCTGCTGCTTTGGAGGCCAAGAAATAGCCTCTCCTTTAAACTGCTTATGGATAATAGTTTCCTTGCAAATTACACTCTCTCTGTAGTTGATGGCTCATCCTCTGACTCATGATCAATTAACTCAGGCTGTCTGTCCTCTCTGCTATTACTGGTGACAGTCCTCTGTTATCATCTGTTCAGTGTTTTGTTGATGATTACATTCTACATCTGTTAGATTTCTTCGGTGCACACAGTCTCTGATTATCTTGCTGTTACACCCACTGAGTTACTGCTTCTTGAGCTTTCCCATGCATCTTTTGGTGGGGGAAATGAACCTTGTTTCATGTCCTAAGAGGTGGAGAGAATGATACTAGATAATCATAAAAATAGGTACAGGGATCACAATGTATGATAAATACATAGCAATTAACTGATTTACAATCAGCACACCATTTTTAATGTTACCTAGTTATTATAATGAATTGTGTCAGTCAGTGTTAATCACACTGTTCGTGGCTTCGTGCATCATCCCGGTGTCAAAAATAGTAAGTTCATCTCATGATGTAAAGCTGCCTGGCACTACTTGAAATTAGTTGGCATCACCAAAAGGGGAGGACCATTGTGGTTGCAGCAATTCTGAGAATCATGAGAAACTAATCTGTTCTTGGCAATGGTGAGGAATAGCAGAACATAGAAGTGAAAGAGTTTCAAGTTTTTGGACACTGGACTAGACAGGCTACAATTATATAAAAATAACTGTAGGAGCCGAGGGACCTGGGTGGATGTAATCACAGATCATTGAAAGTTGTAGGACAGGCACATACAGAATAACATTGAGGAGCATTGGTAAGTGTGTTTACAAATACACAAAAAAAAGGAATAGGAGCAGTAGTAGACTATTTGCCCCCTAAGGCTGCTCCATCATTCAATAAGATTATGGGTGATCCGTTTCTGCTTTTCATTCTACTGTCTTACTGATTCCTGATTTCCTTTTATCTTAAAACTAACAATGACACCATCTCTACTGCCCTCTAAAGGCGGAGAGTTCCAAAGTCACACAATGCTTTGAGAGAAATAAAGCTCATTATCTCTGTCCTAAAACAGTGATTCCCTAATTTTTTAAACAATGGTCCCAATTTCAGTACTCAATCACAAGATGAAGCATCTTTTCCACATCCAACTTATTAAGACCATTCAGGATCTTATACACTTCAATCAAGTCACCCCTCACTCTTCTAAATTGTGTGGAAATAGGTCCGGATTGTCCAATCTGTCATGATATGACAGTCTATTTATTCCAGGTATCAAGCTAGTAAACCTTCTCTAAACTGCCTCCAAAATTTTTACATACTTCCTTAAATAAGGAGACCAAAATTGCACACGTATTTGACATGTGGCCTCAATGCACTCAACAACTGAAGCATAACATCCTTACTTATATGTTCAGTTCCTTTTGTCATAAAGGATAGAATTCCATTAGCCTTCTTGACTACTTGCTGTACCTGCATGCCAACATTTTTGACCTATTGGGTACATCCCTTTGCATCTTGAAATTTTGTATTTGTTTTTTATTTAAATAATATTTTGTTTTTTTATTCTTCCTGCCAAAAGGAACAATTTCACATTTTCCTACATTACCTCCATCCATCAGACATTTTTCCAGTCACTCAACATATCTATATACATCTGCAATCTCCTTATGACTTCTTCACAACAAACATTCCTGCTATCTTGGTGTCGTCTGTGAATTTCTCCTGGCCTCGGCTCTCTCATCTAAGTCAGTGATATAAATTGTAAGATGTTGAGGCCCCACCATGGACACCTGAGGGACTGTGAAAGCTTACAGTCAACATCAAGGAGCACTAAGGAGCTCAGCACCAAATTGGTAAAGGGCTTTTTTTTTGCACCAAGTTTGGAATCCATCTTTTCTAGCATGAATATGATGGCCAACTTCATTCACACACTTGTGAACTCAAACAAGCTATAACAATTAATGGCCAATGTCAAAACCTCAATTTCAGCACAAGCAACAGGCTCCCAATAGCTTAGTGTTGTGATAAAATTTCTGATTACTGTCATGTAACGTCAACTTACTGCCAGTAAAGTCAGGTTTCTGCTATCATGACTGTGCTTTACATTGTGCAAAGCAGTTTGCAAATGTCACAGTAGATTATCAATCTATTAACATGATTACTAGGATTGCTGAGGCACCACACCAGGCAGTGGCTGTGGATATATGGATTCTGAGGCTGCTGTTCTTTTTCAGAATGTCAGCATTAAAGTGCTAGCCCACGCCACTCCATCAGTGCCTTCACTGTTTTTTGTCAGGCAGTCAGTCCCATACTGTAGCTGTCTATGCCAAGGAAGTGCTACCTGTTTGCAGCCCCTCAGGCCAAGAACTGCTTTTGGTCATCTCTGAAATCAGTTGTAGTTTCCTCCACTGAAATCTGTATAACAGTACTAGGTCAGGGAAAGACCAATAGGAGAGACGCTCTAAGGGAACGCACTGGGGTAATTAGTTAACATTTTTTTCAGCAATATAGCATGAGTGATTTATAAATTTGGTCTGGAATGTTTATTTCGCAATAGCCAAAATAATGGCAGGTTGGAGTATCACTGAATGAAGGTATCATTACCTGGTTCCAGGCTATAGGGCATTAGACTGTAAGATATGCTGTCTATGGTTGCACATCAGTGTGATGTACCACAAGAGGAATTCCATTTGATTCTGGTATATGATGGAATTAATGTGTAGTGCTTGCAAAGTGATGTGTATCATTGGTATTCTACATTAAGTTGAAGACTATAGAGCTGCTTATTCTGCCTTGCAGCTCTCTTTGAATGTAGAACTTAGAATCAAAGAATTCTTACAGCATGGAAGCAGCCCCTCACCATACCCTTGTAACCCCGTACATTCCATGGCTAATCCACCTAGCCTGCACATCCCTGGACATTATAGGAAATTTAGCACAGTCAATCCACCTAACCTGTACATCGTTGGACTGTGGAAGGAAACCAGAGCACATGGAGGAAACCCGTGTGGACATGGGGAGAGTGTGCAAACTCCACACAGATAGGTGCCCAAGGCTGGAATTGAACCAAAGTCTCTAGTACTGTGAGGCAGCAGTACTAACCACTGAGCCACCATATGAACTTCAGTGACCTCCCTGACATAACAGTGGATTACAAACTGCTGCATTTTGCAAATAATCCAGACAGAAAAGTTTATCACCAATTTAACTTCACAGCTACAGTCAGAGCTCTCATTGCTGGTGCTTTGAGGTTTCTGTTATAGCTGTGCCAGGTCACAGCTTTCAATGTGGACATCCTTATTAAAGCACAAATATCACGTACAAGTGTACCTCCCTGCATTTCAGGGAGATGTTCCTGAACATCATCAGCCCTTCTGCCATGCCTCCTCTGTCCTGCAGCAGTTTTTCCTGCTCTGTGTAACCTCTGCTTATACTTTCAGTTGCACAGCATTTTAAGAAGCAATGTCTAGGGATGTTTGACTTGCGGAGAAGGTATTGAATCCTCTAAAAATGTCCACTGGCATCTGCTATATTCATTCCTTCAAATGTTTGCAACTTGAAAGAACCATAGAATCAAACATAAAAAATTATATCAGAGTTATTCAATCAGCAACACGTGGACGCTTGAAGATCCCTTCAAAAAGGAAGAGAGAGGAGAGTCCTTTCTGCTGCATAATTCAGCCATACAGCTTTAGTGGGGAGAAAATAATCAAATGTTACTGTTGGCGTCAAATGAATATTGAATATTGATTGATATGATGATCTGCCTGCACTGCATTAATGCTTACAGCAAAATGGTGCCTGGTATAATTCATGACAGAATTTGATGTGCATATAGCAAATGCTAAAATGTTTAATTTATACTCTAAAATGCCTTCTTGTTTTTCTCTATGATTAATCACCAGATCTTTTCTAGGGTCCTCCTTCATTTGCAAGCTTCGTTTATTGCCTATCTTGTCTAATTGATAGATCAGAAGAAAAGGGTTGTGATTTAGGAATATATTTTTAGAAGGAGCAAGTTGTTATTCTTTGGAATACACTGTCTAAAATGGTCGTGGATACAGATTTGTCAGTAACTTCAGATGTTAGTAATTTTTTAAAAAATGTATTGGATGTTTAAAGGGGAATATTTTGCAGGGATGTGGGAAAAGAGTAGGGGATTGGGATTATTTGGTAGATTCTTACAAAGAAAAGGCAACTTGGCCAAATGGTATCAGAGATAATGGGAACTGCAGATGCTGGAGATTCCAAGATAATAAAATGTGAGGCTGGATGAACACAGCAGGCCAAGCAGCATCTCAGGAGCACTGATGCTGCTTGGCCTGCTGTGTTCATCCAGCCTCACATTTTATTATCTTGGCCAAATGGTGTCCTTTGTTGCATGATACTTGCTCTGTTAAGTTTTCACTTTTAACGTCCAATTTGTCTCTTTATCACCACTGTTTTTGTCCCTTCTTATTGCTCTACACTCCACTAATATCTTTGCTGCTCTAAACTTTCTTCCCCTTCTCCTGATAAATTATGAAGCACATGCTACAGTGCACACTTTCTCTCTCCTATGTTCTTCCTATATTGAAATCAAGATTAATCGCATAATCTCCCATTTTAAACCAATGGAGTTGATAGCTTGCTTTAGACTGTGATGCAATGTCAGCTACTGATGATGGAGCAGATTTGCACCATTAAATTTGGAATATAATTATGCTTTCACCTTGGCAATCGTGATTTTCATTTTGAGTTGGGCTGTTCTGTGCATATTTGTGTATGAATAGGAAATGGTGGGAAACTGCCATGGTAAGTTCACTAAGCCCAGCAATTCATGGAAATTTGATTGCTATTGCTTGATGTTCCCCTTCTGTTTAATAATTAATATGGGAAAATTGCAGTCACAGTCATTAGTATAAGGAGCATCAGTAATTCATATCATTTCAGTCATACATATTAGTTCACACACTTAATGCTCTCAGTCTCACTGACTCCTCCAAGCCAATTATTCAACTGCTGCCAACCTTACCTAATACTTAAATAAAACCACACCGAATGTGCAAGAGATAGATAAAGTTGATGACATTAGGATTTGAGTTTAACTTGTTCCGGCCAGCTAGTTAACAGGAAGGTGGGTAGGTGCTGGTAACTTCGGTGATATGCCATGAGTGCTGGGAAACAGGGTCACCCTGTTCACCTCAGCATCTGCTGCCATTATAATAGTGATGGGGAAGGCATCAGGAGTCTCATGTGTCTCTGGGTCCATTGTGGTACTTAAGTTGTCAATTAATGTTTATTACTCTAGGCGGTTGGTGGAGTGTCAAGTATGCAACTTGCCACATTTCACAGGGCAGGCAGGTCTGGTCAAGGTGGGAAAGGGACTTTTCCCCACTTACAGGCTCCCTATGGAGCTTATCTAAGATCTCCCAAAAAGCACCCCTTCCCTTGTTTACTCTCCCACTATTTCCCTGTAAATCTTGGCCCCTTATATCCTTTTGCCTGGATCTTCCAGCCTTAACTATTGAGAACCAAGACAACTCACAGTCCATCTCATTCTCAGTTTGCTTCCCCCAGGCCCTCTGCAGTCCCAGCAGAGGCACTGCTGAGGGCCAGAGATCTGTCAGCCATTTCATTTGATGTTAAGTGGCTATGGGACAAGCAGCCTAATGGTGATAATCTCACTTTGAGACATTTAGATCAGGTACTTAATCTCATGTAAAATTTAGTTCCATTCAAGGTTTTAACAGTTGCAGATTTGATGTTTTTATTTAAAGCTTCTCTCGCTAACTGTCTCTATTTCTCTTTCCTTCTTTAAGATTGTCATCTTTGACCAAGCATTTAGCACCATTCCTAATTCCTCCTTTTTCAGATTGGTATCAACCCCACCAATTCAATGAAGTGCCTTAGAGTGCTTTTCTATGTTAAATGTGTGACATAAGTGCAATCTGTTAAGTTGTAAAATAATTTATCTTGCTAGTACAGACAAAGTATATTATTTCCCAAGTACTCAAAGAGTTCTTCTCTCTTGCTGCACATGAGCACGAATGAAATGGAGCTCAGGGACTTGAACCCTCAAAAGCCTTCCATATAAAAGAACACAGGAAAAAAAATGACTTTAAGATTTGCTGGTAACGTTATAGCCCAACAAGCTCAAATACTTTGCCTCTGTCCCTGCCTGCCCCATCTGCAAGACAGAGTCTGCCTTGTGCTCAGGTCTGTCACCTGATGATGTACAGGCAGACATTCAGCAAGCAATAGCTGTGGTGGAGAAAAGTCTTCTGGCATCTGATCCTTTTGATTAAATTGCTGTTTGTAGTCATTTTAAGGTCTCCATGATATATTATCTTTAAATAAATAACTTGCATGCCATAATTACATGCAAAAGAGCTATGGTTTCCCAGTTTTTTGGAAGAGGTTGATGGGGTACTGCTGTGACAGTTTCTATGGAGGACTTGCCACCAGGTCCAATTTTTTTTTGAAGTTAAAATTTTGATAGGAGTTAATACTTATCTGTTCCATTCAATTTTTCTGCTTCCTATTTTCATTTCAAATAAAATCAGTTTGCTGATGATACTGGGATAGGAACTAGCTTGGAAATGTTATGCAAAGCATCTGCATTAGCTGACTCATTTGTGGGTTTATGTGTATAATTCTAATAATGTTAATTCTCATGCCGCACAGGGAAACTTTGAATTCAATATACTTGATTAGTCCATTAATATTTATGACTTAAAGGTAAACATTTTTAAAAATTGAAGTGGATATCATGAAATAAAACAAAGTAAAGTCTATTCAACAATAGTTCTTTGAGATGGATGTTCATATCTCTACAGAATCACCGAATGGTCAGACCACAGAATGAGGTCATTTGATACAGTGTCTGTGCGAGCTCCCTGCAAAAATATTTTGCTAGCCCCACACCCAATAGTCTCTCTGTAGTCTTTTTCTCTTCAGGTGGTTATCCAGTTTTATTTTTGAATGCCATGATTGAATTGCATCCTTCCTGACAGTGCCATTCATAATAGCTCATCGTGTAAAAAATTATTTCCCCAAGGCACCTGTGGTTCTTGTGCCAGTCACTTTAAATCCTTTAGTTTTCGATCGTGCTGCCAATTCGAATAATCTATTCATCCATTCTGTCTCAGCACTGCATCATTTTGAATGCTTCTATCATCTCCTCACAACCTGTTTTTCTCTTTGAAAATCAATTTCAGTTTTTCAAATCCATCCAAATAGCACAAGTCTCTTGTCCTTGGAATCATTCTTGTAAAACCTCTCTCTGACCCGTCTAAAGTCTCTCCTAAAGTGCTGTGACTATAATTGGCCATGATACTCCAGTGGTATCTGAGCCTGTGTTCCCTGAACACCTGATGCAATTTCCTTATTTTGATATGCCATGGGCAGATTTTCATTTTTGAGGTAGGGAGCCAAAAATTTCATGCATTGTGATCGTGTACCTTATTCAGCAGTGTTCGAAAATTCTATTTTCATCTGGGAGAGGTAAAGATGGTCTAATGTCAGGTAAAGCAAAGGTAAGCCAATGTTGAGGTGACCAGGTTAAAAGGCCCACCTTCATTCAATGAGAATTTGGTCAGTTATGTAAGTAAGTGCCTAACTGTTACCTCCTATTCCCTCACCTCCTTCAAACCAGTCAGTCCCCTCTAGCTCTCAGTCTTCCATATCTCCACTTACCTCCCTCAACCTCCAACCCACTGACCCAGTATTCACTATGAAAATAGTGATCATGAAAAATGACAGAGCAGTCTCGAAGGGCCAAATGGCTTCCTCCTGCTCCTACCTTCTAAGTTGCTATGTTCTATGTTTCTATGAGTGACCCTTCCACAGAAATGGGGGCTCTGAGCAAGGGTCACTTGAGCTGAAATGTTCTGATTTCTATCCAACAGGAGCTGCCTGAGCTTTTCCAGCAATGTCCTTTTTTGCTTCTGATTCCAGCATTTGCAGTTCTTTTGATTTTTATCCAATTCACAGACAGATGAAGAACTCATGGGTCCTATTATTAAATTTGGAAATCTCTGAAAAGTTCATCAATTGAAACAGGCAGAGAATTGGAAGATAGCTGCAGTAGTGCGTACTCTCTACAAGATGCATGCCAGAAATTCACCAAGGCTCATTATAGATCATCTTCTGAGTTCATGACTGCTAGCATCTAGAAAGACAAGGACAGCAGATATAAGGGAACATACCCATTTTCAAGAGAGATAGTAGGAACTGCTGATGTTGGAGTCTGAGATAACAAGGTGTAGAGCTGGATGAACACAGCAAACCAGGAAGCATCACAGGAGCAGGAAAGCTGACGTTTTGGGTCTGGACCCTTCTTCAGAAATGGAGAAGTGGATTGGGATATATCATTTTTATGAAATTTGAACCATGACGTTTGACAATAATCTTACCCTTGGGTAACTTTCCACAGGCTTCTCTAGTATCACAACTATTTTTTTTTCACTGCATACTAATTTCATTTTAAAAATACACAAAATGTGGGAAAACTGCTCTATTGTATATCAGTTTTATCCATTTCACATGCCACTCTATACTTAAAAAGGTGCACTGTCAACCTTCTTCAGCAACAATGATTTATCCCAATTTATTCCTAATGAAGGATGACAGGGGTGAATGGTGAGAACTAGTTGCTACCAATGTCCAGATCCTGGGCGCTGCCATAATATCTGCTCTGAAAAAGATGTTGGTGAAGCAGGGTGTATTCAGGGTGCAAAGAACCCAGCGTTCTTCATCTGTCTGTGAATTGAATAAAAATCAAAAGAACTGCAAATGCTGGAATCAGAAACAAAAAAGGACATTGCTGGAAAAGCTCAGGCAGCTCCTGTTGGATAGAAATCAGAACATTTCAGCTCAAGTGACCCCTACTCAGAGCCCCCATTTCTGTGGAAGGGTCACTCATAGAAACATAGAACATAGCAACTTAGAAGGTAGGAGCAGGAGGAAGCCATTTGGCCCTTCAAGACTGTTCTGTCATTTTTCATGATCATGGCTCATTGTCCAACTCAATAGTTCAGTCCTGCTTTCTCTCCATAAACTTTGATCTCATTCCTGCCAAGTGTTATACCTAGTTGCCACTCAATCTGAAACATTAATACTGATTTTTCTCCAGAGCTGCCAGACTTCCGAGTTTTTCCAACAATTTCCATTTTGTGTCTGTGAATTGGAGTCCCATTAGGGGATTGGTGTTTCCATCAAGCTAGTAGCTTCCAGCAACTCCTGCAAACAACTATGTCCTGGATGCAACCATTTCTGCTTTCCATCTGGTACCAGCCTCTGACGTTGTGAGAGTTTACAAATGGTAGGGAAATCTGCATCTCCCAAACAAAGAAAGGTTAACTATTCAGTTTGAACAGTGACAAAAACTCCATAGCAAATTCCATAAGACAATTCTGATTGACTGTGAGCTAAATAAGCCTGGTGTCGACATTGTTGCTGCATAAGAAATCTGATTAGCCAAGACAGGCTCAGTCATAACTACCCTACATTCACTTGCTGTGAAGTGTGGGACATTGTTCAAAAGTACTTCATTGGCTGTAAATCACTTTGGGACTACCTGAAGTTGTGAAAAGCCTATAGAAATAAAGAACCCTGCAGCCATATGGTATCAATGTGGACTTCACCAGTTTCAAAATCTCCCCTTCCCCTACTGCATCCCTAAACCAGCCCAGTTCATCCCCTCCCCCCACTGCACCGCACAACCAGCCCAGCTCTTCCCCCCCTCCCACTGCATCCCAAAACCAGTCCAAACTGTCTCTGCCTCCCTAACCGGTTCTTCCTCTCACCCATCCCTTCCTCCCACCCCAAGCCGCACCCCCCGCTACCTACTAACCTCATCCCACCTCCTTGACCTGTCCGTCTTCCCTGGACTGACCTATCCCCTCCCTACCTCCCCACCTACACTCTCTCCACCTATCTTCTTTACTCTCCATCTTCGGTCCGCCTCCCCCTCTCTCCCTATTTATTCCAGTTCCCTCCCCCCATCCCCCTCTCTGATGAAGGGTCTAGGCCCGAAACGTCAGCTTTTGTGCTCCTGAGATGCTGCTTGGCCTGCTGTGTTCATGCAGCCTCACATTTTATTATCTAGAAATAAAGCATCTTCCTTTTTCCAATAGAACACCTGCCTCTAGTACAGACCCACTTAAATAAATGTCATTCTCGGTGAATCAGTCCAAGGAGTAGCAATTAACAATGAATGTTCCTTTGTGCAACCCTGAGGCAATTACTGTCTTTCTAAAGATTCCTCACTCATGGATGTCATGGCTGAACCTTGGTGATGAATGTTATGAGTATACTTGACTATGACAGCTAGGAAAGTCACCACTGACAATAACAGTTCTGTCCCGACTTGAAATCAGTGTTTTCACCTTCCAGGGGGGATCATGGGACCGAAATTGAAAACTACAGAAGTTCCTTTGGCAGACCAGGGAAAATCCACGAAGTCAGCAAGGACCAGAGTTTTAAACTGGAACACTGTGTTCCTTATGCCTCCCGGAACAATGTATTTAATCACTGGGGACATGAAAACATGATGTTCAAGTAGCTATTGTGAGTATGTTGCTTGTAGGAACAAATCTTATGAAAGTTTAGTAACAGTCAAACTTGGATCATGACAACACTCTGTGCCAAAATTTTACAGCCACTCAGAAATGGTAAGAATGCCAAAATCATTGCCAATCTATTGCTGCCAGTATTTTACCAGCAGAAGGGTGGCCTCATGCCACATGGCAAGGCTTCAAGTTATGGGTCAGGTGAGGGATGGTGTTGTTACTTTCTGTTCAGGCACATTGTGGCCCACTGAGGTCCCTTTCAGAGAGAGCAGTCCCTGCATGAAGAACTCCCCACTCTTCAATCACTACCTCTAACCCCTCGCCACGCCCAGATGAAGCTGACACAGTTTCTTTGATAAGGGCCTCCAGCAGTGTTCCTGGTCTTGGGCCTACTGCAATCTCAATAATAGTCACTGTTCTCAATTACAACAATGGGACTAAAGAGCAGCAAGTCTTCTAACTTGCTGGAAGCTCTTAGAGATGGGACATTCCACCTTGAAGAACAGATGCTAAGACCTCAGGCAACTTGCTGCAACATGACAGGAAGATCCAGTCATGATATCCAGGGCGAGCAGAGGTAGTTTTGTCTTGTTCGTTAGAGTCACGGCTTTTCTGTTAAATCCCAGGCCTTGTCTTTGAAGTTGGAATATTGTATACATACTTCCCTTTCCATGCATTTGAATGCAAGTTCAGACTCATGATTTAATGCAGTACTCAATGAAAGTTGCACCATTGGAAATGGTGCGTTTTGAATATGTTATTTACCTAAGGTTCCACCTACCCTCTCAGCTGTCAGTCAAATAACTCATTACGTTTCTGGTTGCCCTATTATAGGAAGGATGTTAATAAACTGGAGAGAGTTCAGAAAAGATTTATCAGGATATTGCCAGGACAGGAGGGTTTGAGATATAAAAATAGGCCGGAACAACTGAGACTTTTTTCACTGGAGCGTTGGATGTTGAGAGGTGACCTTATAGACGTTTATAAAATCAGGAGGGGAGTAGATATAATAGCAACTGCAGATGATGGAGAATCCGAGATAACAAGGTGTAGAGCTGGATGAACACAGCAGGCCAAGCAGCATCCTAGGAGCTGGAAAGCTGATGTTTTGGACCTAGAACCTTCATCAGAAATGCTTGTTGAGGGTGGGGACGAGTTCAGCTAAACAGATGAGGGTGTCAGTGGAGGGGGATTGGTCAGACCTGCGGAACAAGAAGAAGCAGAGAGCCTTTAGGCCATCTGCATGGGGAATGCAGGTGTATAGGGACTGGGTGTCCATAGCAAAAATGAGGCGTTGGGGACAAGGGAATTGGAAGTTCTGGAGGAGGTCGAGGGCGTGGGTGGTGTCACTGACGTAGGTAGTGAGGTCCTGGACCAAGGGGGAGAAAATGGAGTCAAAATACGTGGAGATAAATTTGGTGGGGCTGGAGCAGGCGGAGACAATGGGTTGACCAGGACAGGTAGGTTTGTGGATTTTGGGAAGGAGGTAGAAGCGGGCAGTGCGGGGTTGGGGAACAATGAGGTTGGAGGCTGTGGGTGGGAGGTCACCTGAGGTGATGAGGTTGTGGACGGTTTGGGAGATGATGGTTTCTGGTCGGGGGTGGGGGTCATGATCCAGGTGACAGTAGGAGGTGGTGTCGGAGAGTTGGCGTCTGGCCTCAGTGATGTAGAGGTCAGTGCGCCATACTACAACTGCGCCTCCCTTGTCTGTGAGTTTTACGGTGAGGGTGGGATTGGAGCGGAGGGCTGCACATTCTGCAGGGGAGAGGCTGGAGTGGGTGAGAGGGGTGGAGAGGTTGAGGCGATTGATGTCTTGACGGCATAGAACATAGAATATAGAACATAGAGCATTACAGCACAGTACAGGCCCTCCGGCCCTCGATGTTGTGCCGACCTGTCATACCGATCTCAAGCCCATCTAACCTACACTATTCCATGTACGTCCATATGCTTATCCAATGACGACTTAAATGTACCTAAAGTTGGCAAATCTGCTACTGTTGCAGGCAAAGCGTTCCATTCCCTTACTACTCTCTGAGTAAAGAAACTACCTCTGACATCTGTCCTATATCTTTCACCTCTCAATTTAAAGCTATGCCTCCTCGTGCTCGCCGTCACCATCCTAGGAAAAAGGCTCTCCCTATTCACCCTATCTAACCCTCTGATTATTTTATATGTTTCAATTAAGTCACCTCTCAACCTTCTTCTCTCTAATGAAAACAGCCTCAAGTCCCTCAGCCTTTCCTCGTAAGACCTTCCCTCCATGCCAGGCAACATCCTAGTAAATCTCCTCTGCACCTTTTCCAAAGCTTCCACATCCTTCTTATAATGCGGTGACCAGAACTGTACACAATATTCCAAGTGCGGCCGCACCACAGTTTTGTACAGCTTCACCATAACCTCTTGGTTCCGGAACTCAATCCCTCTATTAATAAAAGCTAAAACACTGTATGCCTTCTTAACAGCCCTGTCGACCTGGGTGGCAACTTTCAAGGATCTGTGTACATGGACACCGAGATCTCTCTGCTCATCTACACTACTAAGAATCTTACCATTAGCCCTGTAATTTTCCTTCTGGTTACTCCTACCAAAGTGCATCACCTCACACTTGTCTGCATTAAACTCCATTGTCCACCTCTCAGCCCAGCTCTGCAGATTATCTATGTCTTTTTGCAACCTACAGCATCCTTCGTCACTATCCAGAACTCCACTGACCTTAGTGTCGTCTGAAAATTTACTAACCCATTCTTCTACGCCCTCAGCTAGGTCATTTATAAAAATGACAAACAGCAGTGGACCCAACACCGACCCTTGCGGTACACCACTAGTAACTGGTCTCCAGGATGAACATTTCCCATCAACTACCACCCTCTGTCTTATTTCAGCAAGCCAATTTCCGATCCAAACTACTATATCTCCCACAATTCCATTCCTCCGCATTTTGTACAATAGCCTATTGTGGGGAACCTTATCGAACGCCTTGCTGAAATCCATATACACCACATCAACCAGTTTACTCTCATCTACCTGTTTGGTCACCTTCTCAAAGAACTCAGTAAGGTTTTTGAGGCACAACCTTCCCTTCACAAAACCGTGCTGACTATCCCCTAATCAATTTATTCTTTTCTAGATGATTATAAATCCTATCCCTTATAACCTTTTCCAACACTTTACCAACAACTGAGGTAAGGCTCACCGGCAATTGGAGATGAAGAGGCCGAGGGAGGTAGGAGGCCTTGGGGTGGTGTCCAGGAGGAGGGGGCGCGTTGGAGGCAGGAGAAGGGGTCAGTAGAGAGAGGGTTAGGCTCCCGATTAAAGAAGTAAGCGTGGAGGCAAAGGCGGCAGAAAAACTGCTCAATGTCCAAATGTGACCAGTATTCGTTGATGTGAGGATAGAGGGGGACGAAGGTGAGCCCCTTACTGAGGACCGACCATTCGTCCTCAGTAAGGAGGAGGTCTGGGGGGATGGTGAAGGCTCGGCAGGGCTCACTGTTGCTGTCTATATTGCAGCTGCTGGCTGTGGGTGGTGGGTGGGGTTGCATCAGCGGTGGTGGGCGGAGTTGCGCCAGCATCAACTGTGGGCAGGGTTGTGTCAGCGTCGGCAGTGGGCGGAGTTGCTTTGGTGGTGGTTGGAGCGGGGTAGGCAAGGGTAGCGGTAGTGTCTGTGGTGTTGGTCTCGGAAATGGTGGTGGTGGCTCCAGCAGCGATAGTGTTCGCTGTCCCGGAAGTGGTGTTCCCGGTGCTGGCGGATGTGACGTCATCTGTCGGTTCTCCGACAGTGACCTAATGGCCAACGGCGGTATACATTGTCGGGGAGGTCTTGGGTACGGCTGGGCTTTTGGGAGGTGGAGGAATCCCATTTTGGATGGCAGGGACCAGTAAGCTTACTGTACTTATGGTTTTTAGAGTCCAATAAAGCTGAGTAGAATTGTGAGTTCAGGTTGTGGATCCTACGAATAAAAAACTGGAGAGGTCCTTTGCAGGTCTGGAAGAGGGAGGCGCTGAGCTGTGCAGGCTGGATTGTCGTGGCAGGAGATGCTGGGGCATTGCTGCGAGTGCGTGTTTCAGGAGTCGCAGGGAGAAATGCTTCTGAAGGGTCTCCATGTTCTGAATGTAGACATTGTCACGGTTGGGGCCAAATTGGGAAGGCTTGAATGTGGACTGTAGTCCATTGGGGATGATCTGGTTCCGTAGGCAGGTGCTGAGGAAGGTGATGTGGCTGTAGTACCTGGTCTGCTTTAGGACATGGTCGAGCAGTTTCAAGGCCGAAAAGATTACCAGAGAGTTGCAGTGGTTAAGAGATCCCCTGAGGTTTGTCTGGAGGGAGGAGGGTAACTTCTTCTGGTTAGACATCCTTAGAAGAGGCTTCACAGTGAGGTTAAAATTGTATCAGAGATAATGGGAACTGCAGATGCTGGAGAATCTGAGATAACAAGGTGTATAGCTAGATGAACACAGCAGGTCAAGCAGCATCTTAGGTGCAGGAAAGCTGATGTTTCGGGGCTAGAACCTCGGCCCGAAACGTCAGCTTTCCTGCTCCTAAGATACTGCTTGGCCTGCTGTGTTCATCCAGCTCTACACCTTGTTATCAGGGGAATAGATAAGATGAATGACAAAGGCCATTTCCCTCAGGTGGAGAACTTCAAATATAGTGGACATATTTTTAAGGTGAGACGGAAAAGATTCAAAAATGTCATGAAGGGCAACTTTTTTACACAGAGAATGGTTCCTGTGCGGAATGAGTTGCCAGAGAAAGTGGTAGATGCGGGTACAATTACAACATTTAAAAGACATTTGGATAAGTTGCTGAACATGAAAAGTTTAGAGGGATACTGGCCTAGTGCAGACAGGTGTGACTAATTTGGCATTGTGGTCAGCATGGACTGGTTGGACTGAAGAATCTGTTTCCATGCTATATGACTCCATGACTATTTTGAAGAAAAAAAAGGGTCACTCTCCCAAATGTCCTGGCCAATATTTATCCCTCAAACAAAGTCATTAAAAATACATCATCCAGTCATTGCTGTTGAGGAACCTTGCTGTGCGCAAAATGGCTGCTGTATTTCCTAGGACATTATAAGGACTGCTTTTCAAAAAAAACATTTAATTAGTTGCAGAATGCTTTGGGACATCATGAGATCTTGAACTTTGTTATACATTGTGCACATGCATCTTCTCAACAAGCTTAAATTATTGACCCAACTATTTGATCTTGTTGCCACTTCAGGGAGGTTACAAGGCATAATTATATTAAGACAATTTGATATATATACAGCAGCTGAATATTAATATTTTGATGGATTTATTCAAAGTCTTTGTATTGTGCTGGATTAAAACATTACTCATACTGCACAAAATGACAGCCCTGTTACGAGTTTTATTATGGCTTATTCAATTTAATAGGACTGTGTAGGGCAATTTTAAAACCCTCTAGGACTCGTTGGGTGAGGGCACTCAATAATGACAGAAGCAGAACTGAAATAATTTATTGTCTTGGTAGATGAAAACAGAAACTGGTTTTCAGCTGCATTACAGCCAGAACAAAGGTCAAAATAAAATCTCCTTCAAAGTCAGAATTACAGAACATAACTTAAAGAAAATATTAAATGGAATCCTTTTGAAGCTGTAAAGGGAGCAAAAATAATTCAAGGTAGTTGATAGGAACACCACAGAATTTCGATTGTTGTTCATGCTGAAACAAAGATAATGTCAGCTGATAAAATTAAATGGAACTGGGGCTATCTCTTGGTTTTATCCTCTGAGTTTAAAAATGCAGCTGAGGCCTCAGAGAATTAAAAACCATTAAAGTTACAGTTGTGAGATGCCAACATTCCTATAATGAGGAGCAGCAAGATTGAAAGGCTGTCACCCATGTGGGACATCTGACAGGTCTCTCTGGAAATCAAGGTGGATATGCAAGGCCTGCTTGATATACATTTCAAATGGAGGCACAAGGAAAGCAATGATTCAGTCAGCATTTCCATTAAATCCTGGAATCTTAACTTCCTTCAGCATTACATTTTGATATCGTCTTAGGGCAACTGCTTATCTGACACCCTACTGGGGAATAAATTGCTTTCTCAGTGAGATATTTAGACAGTTCTGAATTGGGTGACAGGAATCACAGCATGCCAGACCTAGAGTAAGCAAACAATCTACAATGAGCAATTATGTGCCACATAAACTGGGACAAATGGCAACATCGTTGACGTGACATTTCATTAACAATGCAAAATGAACACCTGATACTGCTGCTCTAATTAAAGCATATGCCCTTTAGTTCAGGTTGAATTTATTTGTCCAGTAAATAGTTTCCTTATGTGCAGTAGCTTTCCCCCTTACATCAGATTACATTTCTATAGAATCTTCAAAATAAGGAAACATCCCAAGGTATTGAGAGAAGCATAATGAAACAATTAAGTCACACAAACAGACATTAGGTTGGGTACCTGATCACAGCATTATTTTGTAAGGAGGATTCTTAAAGGAAGGTAGAGAAGTAGACAGGTGAAGAGGTTAGAGAAGGTACTTCAGAACTTATCTTTCGAAGCAGCTCAAAGCAAGATTTCCAAGAGGGCAGAAGTAGAGGACAGAGATCGCATTCAGCTTTCGGACTGGAGAAAAATACAGAAATATGAATGGACAGGGAAGGGACAGAGGGCAAGCAAGGCCCTGCAACAATTTGGATTCAGGCAAGTACTCAGCTGAGGGTTAAATAAGACATACTGTCTTCTTTGTTACTTGAGTAGCTCTTTAACCTCAAACAAATGTTCCGTATAAATATTCCCTGCATTACTATACTTTCAAGCAAAATACCATGGCTACATGTGAAAACCTATTGAGTCAACAGCAAGAAAATTTAATATGGTACATCAAGAACAAAAACAAAGCTGCTGGAAAAGCTCAGCAGCATCTGTGAAGGAGAAAACAGAGTTAAAGTTTCAGGTCCGGTGGCCCTTCCTCAGAACAGGAACCGATGCTGCCAGACCTGCTGAGTTTTTCCAGCAACTTTGTTTTTGTTCTTGATTTAGAGCATCTGCAGCTCCTTTGGTTTTTATTTAATATGGTATATGACAGGGTTCAAGTCACACTTATTTTCTGAAAGCATTCAAAGCAAAAAATATACTATACCACCTCCGCAGCCCTTTTCTTTCCTCTCCCAACGTGAAGAAAATGAACTGAGCATTTTATCTTTGCTATCTGAAAATCTTCAATCCCATTCCCAACAAGGGAGCAGTATTTGTGAAAAGCATTGAAAATGTATTTATAAGAGATAGCCAACAGTGTCATGAAAAACAGTACAGAGGAAATCTTCTGTATAAATATTTATTTTTAAAAGGTATGCTAAAACTAGCTGTACATTGTCAATCATGGCACCATTCTGTGCTGATTGTACCTATAAGAGCACCAGATATAGGAGCTGAATTAGACCATTCAGTTGATTGAGTCTGCTCCACCATTCAATCATGGTTGATATGTTTCTCAACGCCAGTCTCCTGCCTTTACCCTGTAACCCTTGGTCTCTTTACTAAACAAGAACCCATCTATCTCGGTCTGAAATGCACCCAGTGATGTGGCCTCCACAACATTTTGTGGCAATGAGTTCCACAGATTCACCACCCTCTGGCTGAGGAAATTCCTCCTCATCTCAGTTCTAAGGGGATATCCCTTCACTCTGAGGTAGTGCCCTCAGGTCTGGTCTTTCCTACTGGTAGATCATCTCCTTCACATTCACTCTATCTAGGTCTCTCATTATTCTGTAAGTTTCAATGAGATGCCCCTCATCCTTCTAAACTCCATCGAGTACAGAGCCAGAGTCCTCAATGACTCCTCATATGACAAGCCTTTTAGTTCAGAGAACATTGTCTGCACCTCTATTGCCAACATGTCCTTTCTTAGATACAGAGCTCAGAACTGCTCACAATATTCCAAATGTGGTCTGATCAGAGCCTTATACAGCCTCAGAAGTATGCTCTAGTCCTTGAAAATGAATGCTAACATTGCATTTGCCTTCCTGACCACCAACTGAATCTGCATGTTAACTTCAAGAGAATCCTGAAGTAAGACCTTTTTCAGATTTCCAAAGCCTTTCCCTATTTAGAAAATAGCCTTTACCTCCGTTCTTCCTACCGAAGTACGTAACCTCCCACTTTTCCATGTTGCATTTGAATCCTGAATAAATACACTAACAATCACCTGCCATCAAGTCAGAGAACTTTACTTTCAGTGAGGCTACTGACAATGATATTCTGCTAACTCATGGAAGTTTATGTCAGTTGTAATGCTGGAGTTTCACCACAACAGTGAACTTTGACAATACACTAAGTTGGGAGAGAAATTACTTATAACCAGGTCATCAGCACAAGATTACCACATTAGACTTTCTTGGTGATTAGCACTCTATTCTCTTCCCAGATCACCATACCCAATACTAATGGACAAAAACAGATTACATCTCAAAGCTCAAACCCTCTCTGATGAAGGGTCTAGGCACGAAACGTCAGCTTTTGTGCTCCTGAGATGCTGCTTGGCCTGCTGTGTTCATCCAGCTTCACACTTGGTTATCTACTTCTCAAAGCTGTTTGGTGTTAGTTTGCTTCCCATTCATTCAAACAGCTGGAATTAGTATAGACACAAAGAAAAACCAAGTACAAATCCACAGTACTTTGTAATTTATGGAATGGATACATCTGAACCACTTGACATTTTGACCATGCAGAAAGACTATTTCTTTACATGTTCATGCAAGAAAATTCTAACTTTAAACCTGCTTTTCTGAGCCTCCATTTAACTTGCATTTTTCAGTAATTCTTACTATTCTGTATCCTTCAGTTAGCTTCAGGAAAGATTAAAATCAATATAGTGGAAGTGTAAAGGAATATCATGGGGTCTATGATAACATTAATGCGCATCACATGAAAAAACTATTTATCAGTCTTGCTGATTAACATTTGTGTGATGAGTTATATTACTGTGATAATGCTTTTTAAAGTGTTTTTAGTTACAGGAGTATGGTCTTATATAATAAATTTGCTTTCAGAATCATACAATCACAGGAGGATATTGAACCAGTCAAGACTATACCAGCTCTTTAGAAAAGCAACTCACCAGAGCAACTCCCCTGCCTTTTCATTGTCGCCTGGCAATATTTTTCACTTCAGATATTTATCTAATTCTCAATCAAAAGCCTCAAAAGAAACTGCCTCCACCACACTTCCAAGTAGAGCATACTAAATCCCTATATGACCTTTACTTCATTTGACAATCAATTAAATTGGTGTTCTCTGATTTCCAAACCATCCACAAATGGGATCAGTATCTCCCTATCTAATCTGTTCAGACTCTTCTGAATTTTGAACAACTCTATCAAATCTTCCCTGATCTTCTTTTCTCCAAGCTGAAAAGTCCCAGCTTCTCAAATCTATATTTATAGTTGAAGTTCCTCATCCCTGAACTATCCTTGCGAATATTTTCTGCACACTCCCTCGTACTTTTGCATCATTCTGAAGGTTTAATATCCAGAACTGGACTCAATGCTGCAGTGGAATTCAAACTAACTCCCTTGTCTTCGTACTATGTGCCCCTATTTGTTAAGCTCAGAATCCCAAATACTATTGTCTCAACCTGCTCTACCACCCTTAGTGACATTTGCAAATATACATCAGTTTCCTTAGCTTCTTCAGTCCCTTTAGAATTTACAGCTTTTCCTTGTTCTTCTTATCAACATGAATCACTTCATCTGTCTCTACATGAAACTACATAGAACATAGAACATAGAACATAGAACAGTACAGCACAGAACAGGCCCTTCAGCCCACAATGTTGTGCCGACCATTGATCCTCATGTATGCACCCTCAAATTTCTGTGACCATATACATGTCCAGCAGTCTCTTAAATGACCCCAATGACCTTGCTTCCACAACTGCTGCTGGCAACGCATTCCATGCTCTCACAACTCTCTGCGTAAAGAACCTGCATCTGCAACTTGTTCACTCATTCTGTCTAAATGGCCTGAATGCTATTACTGTCCTCCTCAGACCCAACATTACTTGTAAATACTGCTCATTGGTCACCTGACTTTAATTCTATTACTTGCCCTTGTGGCACAGTGATAGTGTCGCTACCTCAAGGCTGTGGAGGCCTGGATTTAAGTCCCAACTGTTCCAGAGGTCGGTAATAACAGCTGTGAACAGGCTGGTTTAATAAAATGAATCCAAAGTGCTTCCTCCCTTTAGTGGCTCTTTTACAAACAGAGCAACAGTTATAACTAGAAATTCTTCTGTCTTCCCATTAGAGACAATATTTTTCCAGTCAAATCTCCAACTACTATAATTGATTCCTTATTAATCCCTTTCCTTATCTCATTTTACATTTCCAGATTAAGCCTTCTGCCAGGCCTAGGGGCCTATTGTAATCCTCTAAGTATAGTTCACCTCTGTTTTTATGCATCAATTCTACCCAAAGTCATTCTATATCTGTCCCGTTTTACATTCCATACATGCTCACTTGTGCCTGCGAACTGAAGTTTCTAAATAATGCCACCCAACTTCTTTCATTCTCTCAATACAGTTTCTTCTAAACAATTTTCATCATCGCAAACATGGATCCGATTGCTTCTAATTGTTCTACTGTATCTGCGATATTAATGACAAACAATCTATCATCCATTGCAAGACATTTCAAATCGCAAATGCTTTTGTCAGTGCTGTTGCATAAATGCAAGTACCTATGCCTTTTACATTTTTCATTTAATTTATTAGCATTTTTATTTTGTTTTTTAGTCTCATCCACCACTAATATTAGGCTTTTTATATTTTTATTATGCTTTCACTAGTATAGCTGAAAGTTTGCATCAGTCAACAAGGATTATTTCTTTCATCTGCCATGACCAAGCCTCTAGTTTCATTACTTCCTTGGCAATCTATCCATCTTCTCTACTAGGACTTCTGATTAGCTTTCGCTTTCAATTTAGGTGGAGCACACCTTACTGGTATAGGCTGCCATTATTCCAAAAGATATCCCACTGTTTGAAGAATCCAAACTATGATTCCCTGCATCACTGGTTGTCCAGTGGTTAGCCATAGCACATATAATTGCAGCAATAACTCTTTCTGAATCCTGATTGGCCCTGAACGGAAGACCCATCTTTATCAGCCTATGCCTTTCGGTTTTTAAATTCCCTCCCTACTGCCTCTCTCTGTTTCCTTTCTCTTTTAAGGGAATCCCTAATTTCTTTGACCAAGCTCTTGCCATTTAATCATTTTCAGTGGTTCAAAGTCAAACATTACTAATCCCCTCCTGTGAACCACTCTGAGCCATTTTATGACAGAAAGGTATTATATAAATTCGAGTTATTGTGTTAAGATTGCTAGATTGCTCAATGAGGCTTTCTTTGAGGTCAGTGACAAGTGCCATTATTTAACTGCTGACCATAAAATCTGGGCCAATGGAACTGTCACAGATCAGAAGGAAAAATGCTTCAGT
The DNA here is from genome assembly GCF_030684315.1 of Stegostoma tigrinum. NCBI lineage: Eukaryota > Metazoa > Chordata > Chondrichthyes > Orectolobiformes > Stegostomatidae > Stegostoma > Stegostoma tigrinum. The sequence continues at coordinate 24,875,593 of NC_081362.1, read as the reverse complement.
GAAGGCAACTTCAGCAATTTAAAAACCAATTTCTTTGCTCTAAACGAAACCAAGAACTCAAAAAGAAATAATGTGTGGTGAATTTGAGGTGGCCCTGGACACAATGAAATGTAATAATCGATAACAACATGGTGTTCTCGTCTCCTTGGAATTTACAAAAAGATCCATTGCAGGTTCATCTCCTGCACACTGGCATTTAGGTGGTGCTTTAGGAACTCATTTATGAACGAAAAAAGAGGGAATTTGTTCCAATGAGATTTATGTTTTGTATAAACCATTTTCCCTCTCCAATTATTCAAAATGAAATAAGATTCGTAAGCCAAAATTTTACAGATATGAGGGAGCGGGCTGTGTGTATGATAGGGTGGGTTAGTGATGGTCAGTGGACGGCTGTGAGCCGGGAGCAAGGTGTATTAAATCAAATGGGCAGGCAGGAAATGCCAGTCCCATCATTTTCTCTCTGCTGCCAGTAGATGCCAGGCCACCCACTTAATGGGCCTCTCCAATTGGCCCCGACAAGCCTCATCTTCAATTGTCTGCACTCTTAGAGCCTTCCACATCATGGCTATCCTGGCTATCCAGCAGTGTTCTACCACTTGCAGTGGAACAGATGAAACTGAAGACCTGCTTGTTACCTGATTGTCAGATTTTGGAGGCAAAGCTTAAGAAGACTATTCAGTTTGATAATTCCATGCAAAATCTCTGCAGAATAAGTCAGTCAGTTCAATTGCCCTGCTCTAACCCTACAGCCCTGCAAATTTATTTCTCACACGTATCTCTCAAATTTTATTTTGAAATCCTTGGTCACTGTACTGGGCGGTAATTCCAGGTCATGAACATGCACTGCATAAAAGCTTCGTTTCACAAACCCCAGATCTCTTCCCCAAAATCTTAAATCTGTAGCTCTTGTCCTTCTACTATCAGCTCACGGGAACAGCATGTTTTTTACAGAGTCATATATTCATGAAGCATGTAAACAGAACCTTCGGTCCAGCCGATCCATGCCGAACATAATCCCAAACTAAACTAGTCCCACATGCCTGCAACTGGCCCATATCCTTCCAAACCTTTTCTATTCATGTATTTATCCACATGTTTTTATGTGATTGTGCCCACATCCACCACTTCCTCAGAAAGTTCATTCTACATGCTCTAAACATATCAATTTTGCACACTTCTGCCAAATCAACTTCCTTTGCTCCAAGGAAACTTTGTAGTTAAATTCCTCATTCCAGGATCCATTCAGGGAGATTTTATCTACATCATCTCCAGTTCCTTCAAGTTTTCTAAATGATGATGGGCAGAGTAGGTTGCAGTACTGTAGTTGTGCCTAACAAGAGCTACATAAATGTTCAATGTAACTTTCCTTTTTTGTCACTGTTTATCTCCTAATGAAGCACAAAAATATAAAAATATAAAACTCAATGTGAAGTCTGTATGCTTTACTGATTACTCTCTCAATATGTCCTGCCGCTTTCAAAAATCCTCACAATGAAATCATAGGTCTCAATATTCCACATTCTTTGTCATTGTACTTTAAAGCTACATACTACCTCCCCATTCCTCTGCAAAACACATATCATTCTCTTCTAGTTAAATTCCATCTGCCATTTGTCTGCCCATTCTGCCAGACCTTCCAGATCCTGTGGAGTCATTTCATATCATTCTTATTCTTTGCCATACTGACAGGCTTTTCAATTTTCCAATATCCAGGTAATTTACATGATTAGAAAGCCTGTCTTTTTTCATCAAAAATAATGTTATTTGATAATGGGTTTTCCAAGTCAGTGTTATCATGACTTAAAATAGCAGCTTATCAGGTGACTGAATATTTGCATGGCTAATTCACAAATTTGAAAGCCATTAAAGCGGAGATAGCCTGCTGAGAAAAATACATTAAAATAATTATCTTGAAACAGTGTGAATGGGCTAGCTCCTAAATCATTCATAAAGTATCCAGTTACTGGTGTATCCAATTGGGTGAGGACCAAGTATTCGATGTCATCACCTTAGGCGATGAAATCTGGCTGAAAAAGGAATTTATCATTCAGAGATAATCTAATCAAGCAGGGTCATGTCGTGAAATCGACCAGCCATGGCCATATTTTGGCCAATTGGAGAGTGAGTATTATATGCAAGTCAACTAAATCTCACTTGTGTTTAAAAAACCGTTCTCGTTTTTGGCCTGGAGAAAAGCAAGAAGAGATTCAGAAGAAGCAGGGCCCTTGAGTGGGACACTCCCTTGCTCTCTCCAACCAGCTTACAAGTTTGAGTTCTGTCTGTTGTTCAATCACCTACACGCTGCAGGCAAACTTTTAAGAATCAGTGCAATAGTTTCTGACTCCAGACAAATGATAAGAACAGATGCATCATTACATTTAAAGCATTTCAATGTTGAATCAAGAAGGATCATTAAACTTAGCCTGAAATGATCCAAGAAATGAATTTACAACAGTTTAATATCTTTAACTTATATTGTAATTTTAAAGTATTCCTTAATCTAATTTCTCACTTGTAACTTATTTGTGTGTGTGAATCTGAATGCAGGTGTACATAAAAGTTGAAGGGTTTTTATTAGTTTTATTTGACCAGGTAAAGTACAATAAACACAATTCAGTTCTCCTTGTAAAAATCTACATGAAATCCTATGTGTATATCTTTACAGACATAGCATCTCAAAATCAAAGTGGTATGGAGAAGAAGAAGGTCATTCAGCTTATCATGCCTGTATTGGCTTATTCAATGCACGTTACTTTTATCAAACAAACCCATCCAATATCCTCTTGAATGCCTCAACTGAACTAACTTCCACTGCACATCCAAACATTTCATTCCATACTCACTACTTGAGAAAAAGATTTTCCCCACTTCACCCTTGTTTCTTTTGCAGATCACTTTAAGTTCATACCCTCTCGTTCTTGTTCCTTTTATGAATGGGAATATTTTTTCCCTATCTACTCTATCTAGCCTATTCAAGACTTTGAAAACCTCAATCAGATCTCTTCTTCACCTTCTCTATGAAAAGAACAGTCCAAATTTCTTCAATCTAACCTAATAACTGAAATTCCTCATCCCTGGAGCCATTCTTCTCATCAGTTTCTGCATTGTCTCCAATGTGTTCATATCCTTCCTATAATGTGACAACCAGAAATGTGGATAATACTCCAGCTGAGGTCTAACAAGTTTCTTTTGCAAATTCACCATCACATCTATGCTCTTGTACCCATTGTCCTATTAATAATGCCAAATAATGCTTTATTAATTGCTTTCTACACCTGTCCTGTCAGCGTGGTGAGCCTGTAGAATTCTCTTCCATGGAAACTGGTTGACGACAAAACATTGAATACTTTCAAGAAGTTAGATATTGTTCTTGGTACTAAAGACATCAGAAAGGTATGGGGAGAAAGTAAAACAGGATATTGAGTTGGACGATTAGCTGTGATCATGTTGAATGACAGAGTAGGTTTGAGGTCTGAATGACCTACTCCTGCTCCTATTTTTTACGTATTTATAGTTCAATGATATATACACATGTACACCCAGATCCCTCTGTTCTTGCACTCCCTTTTGAATTGTATTCCCTAGTTTAAAGTGCGTTTAAAGTTCTTCCTACCAAAATGCATCACCTCATACTTTGTGAATTTGCACTGAAATTCATCTGACATCTATCTGTACACTCAACCAATTTTTCTACACTACACCAATATGTTTATATCCTTCTGGAGTTCTTCACTATCCTCCTCATAGTTTAAAATTCTTCCAAGTTTTGTGTCATCTGCAAATGTTGAAAATTCCCATGCGTTCCAAGATCTGGATCATTACTACATATCAAAAGAAACGAGGGTCGCAACATTGAACCCTGGGGAACTCCTGTACACACCATCCACCAGCTAAAAAATATCCATTGACTATTACTCACTGTTTCCTAACACTCAGCTAATTTTGTATCTAAATTCCTACTGGCCCTTTTACTCCATAACTTATAATTTCTCTCATAAGTCTGTTGTATGGCACTGCATCAAATGCCTTCCGAAATCAGTGTTACCCTCATTAGGCCCTTCTGCTACTTCTATCTCAAATAATTGTCCCTCTAAGTTATCCCACCACTGAATTTAAATTGACACGTCTTTAATTGCTGAACTTATCCTTACAACCTTTCTTGGATTATTACATAATATTAGCAATATTCCAGTCTGCTGGCACATCTCCCCAAATCTAGGGAAGAGTGAACTACAATTTCTATCTTTACCTCCTTCAAAATTCTTGGATGCATCTCAACTCATCCTGCACCTTAGTAACAGTCAATCCAATTTTTCTGAAGAAGGTTCTAGGCCCCAAAAGTCAGCTTTTCTGCTCCTATGAGGCTGCTTGGCCTGCTGTGTTCATCCAGCTCTATACCTTGTTATCTCAGATTCTCCAGCATCTGCAGTTCCTACTATCTCTGAAACAATATTTTTGTCTGATCAGTTTTGAACTATTCCACTGACTGAATTCCCTCCTCTATTACTATAGGCTGTGTAGTATCTCTTTCTTTGATAAACACTGACGCAAAGTATTCATTAGACTGAGGCATGACCACTGCCTCCAGCTATAAAACCTCTTTCTGATCCCTAATTAGGCCTACTCTTCCATTTACTACCCTTTTATTATTTATATGACCATAGAAAACATTGCAGAACCTCTTTATGTTGGCTGCAGTCTTTTCTCATAATTGCTGTTTGCTTCGCTTATTTGTTTTTCCCCCTCTCCTCTGAACATTTGACATTCCTCTTGGTCCTTAATTTTGTTTTCTACCTGACACTTGTCATCAACACACTTTTCAGTTTATCTGAATTTCTATCTCCTTTGTCTTCCAAACAGCTTTGGATTTGTTGGTTCTCTCTCATGTGATGAAATATACCGTGAATGTAACCAAACCATCTTGCTTTTCTGAAGATAGTCATTGCTCAGTTATTGTTTTTCCTCTTGTGCCAGTCAATCCTTCCCAGCTCTGTTGTTGCCCTATTAAGGTCTGATATCTGCCAATTGACTTTTCTCACTATATGGGTTGTTGCATGTCATTTTCCAGAATCATCCTGAACCTTACAATACAATGATCACTGTCTCCTAAACGTTCATCAAGTGACATTTGATCCACTTGGCCTACCTCATTTCTAAGAACCAAATCCTTTCTTGTTTGAGTGGTAGATGCTGTCCTGCACACAATTCAGGAACACTTCTTTCTTGCTGCCCCAAACACTCCAATTGTCAGTCTGCATTTGAGTAATTGATGTTTTCCATTATAGCTACTCTGAAACATAAACATTTCTCCATCATTTCCCTTAAGATTTTTCCTTAATGTCCATTCCTCTAACTTGGTTGTCAATGGACTACACTTAGCAATGTCTTTTTGCTCTTTACTTCTAAGCAAATTGATTCTGTTTTTGGATGCACAAACACATCCTCTTTCTCCAGCACTGCAATGCTGTCCTTAACTAATACTGCTATCCCTTCTCCTTTCCTTCTGTAGTGATTGGAACAGTGTTAACCAGGTGGATCTCATTGATTGTGAGTTCCCTGATTGGTCCTGTTAACCAAGGCCAATCTGGGAGTCGTGGCTGACAGATATAAACAAGAGTTTCAGGAATTCTCCTCACTCTAGGGACTGGCTGTGAGCTAGCTGGTCAGAGTCCATGTATGGTGCACATGTAAATAAAGAGTGACTTGGTGACAGGATACCACTTCTGTGGAGTTATTTCACTTTCCTTTTCTATCTTTTCTGAATACGCTGTATATAGGAATACTTAACACCCAGTCTTGCCCTTCCTTGATTGAGGCCTATATTAAATTCACAACATCAAAATTCCTCAATCTTAGTGATTATGTGCACTCACGTATGTCCATTGTAATCCTTACCTGGACTTCATTTTTTTCCTCCCTTTCTCTGACTTTGCCCACTATCATGCTATTATCTATGCTATTGCCAGATGTATCTCAAAGTATTTTGTGGTCTTCTCCCTTTTCTTCTCCACTATTCGCCCTTGGATCCCACATCCTGGCCAAATTACTTTAAAGCCTTCCCAACTAGCAAAACTGTGCACAAGGAGTTCAGTCCCAGTTTGTTTCAGGTACAAACCTTCCACGTTGTCTAGATGCTATCTCCTGTAAAGCCAGTCCCAGTATACCAAGAATCTAAAGACCTCCCTCCTGCACCACTTTCCAACCACATATTCAGCTCCTGTTTCAGTACTCACTACAATGTGGCATTGGGAGTAATCAAGAGATTATTACAGTTGAGGTCCTGCTTGTTTACTTTCTAACTTACTCCCTGGATTCTGATTACAGGACCACATCATCCTTGCTAGCCAATTTATTGGTATCTACCTGGGCCAGGACATCTGACTGTTCACCTTCCTCCAGAAGAATGCCTTATAGCCACTCTATGACATCCTGGACTCTGGCAACAGGGAGGCAACCCTGGAGTCATGTTGACAGCTACTGAAATGCTTATCTGTTCACCTATTGATAAATCTCCTATCACTGTCACATCTCCTTCCTTTTTCTCCCTCTCCTCCACTAAAGCTGAGCCACCTGAGGTGCCACAAACAGCTCTGACTGCACTCCCACCCTCACCAGTTTCCAAAAAAGAACAAATAATCTAATGTTTTAGATAGACTGTGTCATCTACACAGTTCAATTTTACAGGGGCCTGAAAATCATGGGCTATTGTGAGATTTGTGGCAGAGTTTAGCGACAAGTCTGGTGAAGCTGTTCTCAAAGTCAGGAGCTACTCATTGCATGTTTTATGAATCAACTGGGCAGTGAGTTTTTTGCTAGACAGCAGCAAACTGTATATTCAGATGGACTGTAGTTTATTAAATATGTTATTTTAAGAGGCACATCTCACCTCAATAATATGTAACTTCCTACCTTACCAAACAGACTAAAGAAAGTAACCGCTGAGGATTTTTGACATGGAAGTCAGAGCAATGACTTCAGCAACTTATTTGGAGCCCCATGTTGCTGAGCATGTAACAACATCTCAGGGGATGGTCCATGGGCACTAGTCACATGCATCCCTTGTCCAAGGATATTGCCACCTGATATCTACCAGACCCTCAGAATCCTTATGGCATGTCTCCGATCCACTCTGCAGGATGCTTAAGAAGTACAGACTTGGATTTCAGGACAACTAACATTGAAAGACTACTGTCAGGACACTTTGCACAAATGGGCAAGTACCCACTCGTGCATCAGACCAGGCAGCATCTCAGAGTTCCTTCCTTGCTCTCTTAGCATTCACTCACTTAACAATGACATGCAAGCTTGCAACAACTATGCCTTGCCTAGTCATCAGTCTTGTCAAGGGAGGGCCACTGTCAGCACGGGGACCTGCTACCATTGGTCACAGGCATAGATTTGACCAGTGTCAGTTGTCTATTCGTACTGGTCACAATCGGAATATATTTCTGACTACAATCTGAGGAGAGGGCTACAGTCAATCTTGTATTTGATCTGGGAATCAGAAAATTGCATGTCATCAGGCCAGGAACTGCAAAGATAACAGTCAGTGGTCTAGTCAGGCATGTCCAGGGGCTGTTCATTAAAATTGGTAAGAGGTCTAGGGCAAATACAACCCTGATGATCCGTATATTGATCATTGAGGAGGGCACAAAGTCTCTCTGAACTTCAGTTCAAGAATCAACGTGTTAGGAAACAAAATGTTTCTTCAATTTTGAAGGAGGTTGTTCGCATTGTTTGGTCAGGTGGAGGTAAATTGAATGCAAGCAAATAAGTTCAGGTTATGATGTGAATTTGGCTCAATTTAAGGACAAAAGCAGAAAGAAGTAATGCTAGAGATAATGGGAACTGCAGATGCTGGAGAATTCCAAGATAATAAAATGTGAGGCTGGATGAACACAGCAGGCCAAGCAGCATCTCAGGAGCACAAAAGCTGACGTTTCGGGCCTAGACCCTTCATCAGAGAGGGGGATGGGGAGAGGGAACTGGAATAAATAGGGAGAGAGGGGGAGGTGGACCGAAGATGGAGAGAAAAGAAGATAGGTGGAGAGAGTATAGGTGGGGAGGTAGGGAGGGGATAGGTCAGTCCAGGGAAGACGGACAGGTCAAGGAGGTGGGATGAGGTTAGTAGGTAGATGGGGGTGCAGCTTGGGGTGGGAGGAAGGGATGGGTGAGAGGAAGAACCGGTTAGGGAGGCAGAGACAGGTTGGACTGGTTTTGGGATGCAGTGGGTCGGGGGGAAAAGCTGGGCTGGTTGTGTGGTGCAGTGGGGGAAGGGGACGAACTGGGCTGGTTTAGGGATGCAGTTGGGGAAGGGGAGATTTTGAAACTGCTGAAATCCACATTGATACCATTAGGCTGCAGGGTTCCCAGGTGGAATATGAGTTGCTGTTCCTGCAACCTTCGGGTGGCATCATTGTGGCACTGCAGGAGGCCCATGACGGACATGTCATCTAGAGAATGGGAGGGGGAGTGGAAATGGTTTGCGACTGGGAGGTGCAGTTGTTTGTTGCGAACTGCTGTGCCTGCAGTAATGCTAGGATGTCAGCATCTTGTACAGCTGTACAGATACTCTTGCAAAGGGAGGTACTGGCTGATTGCAGTTCATACAATAGTTCCCATCAAGACAAAAGAGAGTGCAGGCCTAATTGGAAAGAAGCATGACAGCAGATATCATCGGAGGCTCAGGTTGTAGCAATCTTACATCCGAGTATGAAAATTGGAATTCAAGTTTCACTTTCATATAATCCAGGCTGGGCATTTAACTAGAGCTCCATCTGGCCTCACAAGTTCCCATGACACTGTTTCAATGCACAATAAGAGCGTTCTCCCCAGTGTCCTAACCGATATTTATCCCCCTACCAACTTCAATACAGCGGAATATCCAGCCACATTTCTCTTTCTGGCCCCAAGTGCACAAATTAGCTGTCATGTATCCTGCAACACAATAATCACTACACATCAAAAGAGTTTTATCAGCACGAAAGCACTTTAGAATATGCTGAGGGCGTGAGAGGCTCTAGATAATTGGAAGTGTTTCTTTGTTTCTATCTTTCATCACAAGGAGTAATCTAGTGGAATGGATCAGCAACTATCTGAGAATTTATTCAACTTATAGTAGAATAAAATTCAACGGTTTTTATAAAGGTGTTGAAGATGATAACTTCTCCCAAAACTCTGAAATAAACAGAAGCGACATGAACTCTTAGTCATAATCATATGGCACAGAAACACACTTTTCAGTCCAGCTCATCCATGCTGACCGGATACCCCAAACTAATCTCATCCTATTTGTCAGGATTTGGCCAATATCGCTTTAAAAACTTCCTATTCAGGTACCCATCCAATGTTTTTTAAATAGTAATTGTACCAGCTTCCACCACCTCGTCTGGAAGTTCATTCTATACATACATCACTCTCTGTGTGAAAACGTTACCCCTTAGGTCCCTTTTAAATCTTTTCCCTCTCACCTTAAACTTTAGCCCTCCAGTTTTAGACTCCTGTACGCTACGGAAAAGACCTCGGCTATTCACCCTATCAACGCTCCTTGTGATTTTACAAACTACCATTAGATCAGCCCTCAGCCTCTGATGCTCCAGGGAGAATAGCCCCAACCTATTCAGCTTCTCTGTAGGTCAAACCTGGCAATATCTTTGTAAATCTTCTGTGAACCCTTTCAAGTTTCACAACATCCTTCCTATAACAGGGAGACCAGAATTGAATGCAGTATTCTAAAAATGGCCTAACCAACGTCCTAACAGCCTCAACATGACCTTCCAACTCCTATTCTCAATGCACTGACCAATAAAGGCAAGCATACCAAATGCCTTCTTCACTATCCTGTCTATCTGCGACACTACTTTCAAGGAACCTGCACTCTTTGTTCAGCAACACTCTGCAGAACTGTACCATTAAGTGTGCAAGTCCTGCCCTTATTTACCTTTCCAAAAGGCAGCACTTCACATTTATCTAAATTAAACACCATCTGCCACTCCTCTGTCTATTGGCCCATCTGATCAAGATCCCTTTTGCCCTGAGGTAACCTCTTTCACTGTCCACTACACCAACACTTTTGGTGTCATCTGCAAACTTACTAACCATTATCTCCTATGTTCACATCCAAATCATTTATATAAATGACAAAAGGCACTGGACACAGCACTGATCCTTGTGGCACATTACTGGTCACAGATGATCTGTCTGAAAACCAACCCTCCACCACAACCCTTTGTCCCCCACCTTCAAGCCAGTTCTGTATCCAAATGGCTAGTTTTCTCTGTATTCCATGTGATCCATCCTTGCTAACTATTCTACCATGGGGAACCTTGTTGAATGAAAGTGAGGAAAATTCTCAGAGATTTCTGCTCAGGCATTGAAACAAGAAGCGTAAATGATAAATAAAAGTTTAATTGTATTATCTAAACAACAAAAGGGTACAGTAAGTATCTCAGGTTTGGTATCAATGTAACCTCATTCAGGGCTACAATTGTCTGTCTTCAAATCTGCCTTTTGGACATTTTTGGAAGAATGGCAACAATCTGGAAGACAGAAAGTGGTGTAGGATGGCATCCGGGTGGTCTCTGATGGCTTCTTACCACAAAGCCACGTTTTCAGTGGCAGGAAACATGGCAGGTAAACTATCTATCGGAAGCACAAATAAACTTAAGCGGCCAATAAAGGGCCTATTCCCACTTCTGCCAGGGTTTTACCCCAGTGCAGATGAGGGTTTGCCACTGCATGGGGAGATTGTCTGAAACCTGATGGCTTTGCAGAAAATTCGATATGGGGCCCCCTTATTGGGCATGTCATGGTCAAACAACAGATACTAAGAGTTAGTGTCAATGCTGTGGAACAAGGAACCCCCATCAGCATAAGCAAGTGCCCTGTGTTTTTAAGTAACTGTCCATTACTTAAAAAAGCATGCTATATCTGTAAAACACAAGGTTCCTGCCAGAAGATGTGCAGAAGTAGAAAAGGCCAGAGAGCAACTCAAGGACAAATAGCTATTCTCAACCACAGCAATCCACAATTGAAGAGAAATCAAAATGTGCCACGAGGTGAAATTAAGCCTATTTTTATTGCAAGGAGAGCTTTATTTCAATAGATATCTCGTAACTTTAGATTTGATTCCAGGGCAATTGTCACCATGTTATCAGATGGAACAACATGGGAAAGAAAGAAATTATAGTCAATGAAACTGTGTGATCCAAGAGGTACAGATCTGGAACAACAATATGGCGGCAGTGTAATTTGCTCCATTCAGAGCTCCACTCTGCTCGCCACTTCGTTATCTTTTTTTCTCATTCTTTTCTCTTCTCTCTGCAGTAATTCTATCAGCCACCCCACCTCGCGCCCTTTCAACAGCCTACCTAAGGAGTTAGGAAGGAGTTGGGTTGTGACCAGTAACCGTGTGGCAGGAGCTGAACGTGGGGGCTGTGTCCTGCAGTGATAATGGATCAAGCGTGAGCTGGGGCAATGGCAGCGGATCAAGACTGGGCCGGTTTGGTGTCAAATGCAGGCTGGTGAGGCAGCAGTGGCAAGAGTGGAACGATGAGGTGGCAGCAGTCGTAATGAGAGTGGGCCAGTGAGGCAGTGGCGACGAGAGCGGGATGGTGAGGCAGCAGCAGTTGGCAGCGATGGTGAGCTGGTGGCATTGGTCTCCTGGGTACTGTATTGATTGGAGCGGTGCTTGCACCATTGTGGAGATTGGGACCTGGGACTTCTTTTTTTGCTTACTTTTTGGCTCTGTTAAAGTCTTTTAATTGTGGCTTTTGTAACCAAGTGGGTGCCAGTGAATTGCAACTTTGTGGACTTTTTGCTGTACTTATGTATTCCTATACTTAGTACCTGTGACAAATAAATAAATCCAATCTAATCTGAAGTTTAATGGTATTCCACAAACAGCTCTGCAATGCAAGAGGTGTAAACTAGTAATGAAATTATATATTCTTCACAATCATGGATTCTCATTCTTGAAAAAGACTGTGCGTTTTCCCCTCAAATTTCTTCAAAATATCAAAGAAGTAGGACAGCACAGGACTAAATGTTTCTTTAGCCATCAGTTTCATAAACTGTTTCAGTACTACCTACAGCATCACATTATAAGATGACAACAAAATATTTTGCCTCTATGTACCCAGGAAGATTCCACATCCTTTGATGAAACAAGTTTTGAAGCAAATTCAGGAAATGACCAGAATCAGAATAATTTTCCTGTTGATGAAAACCAACCAAATGGTGTTCAGGCACAGTTACTGTTCCCAATCCCAATATGACAGCCTTACAGCACAGAAAGTTGCCACTCAGCCCACAGTGTGCAGTGTCCAATAAGTCAAAATAGGCTCGAACAACAATGACAGTGACAGAAAAAGGATCAAGGAGATGCCAATTATAGTTTTTTGTCTAAGGGGGGGCCAGCCCAAAGCCCCACTGGCTTGGTCATGAACTACTATTTCGAGCACTGACAACAATTCACAATCATAGACTGGTGTTTCATGAAAGGTTGGTGATTCCAGCTTCATCACAGGCAGATACACCAGAGGCATTTGACAACTGACAAATTCAGAGCCAGAGCTCAGTCATTGGTGTGGCAGCCAGGAATCTCAACAGAGATTAGGATCTCATAGCTGACAGTAACATTTTGTTATTCTCAAGCCTGAGCAGTCACTGATACCTACCACATCATCACCAAACCCATAGGAACAGATCTATTACATTTGATGCGCCATCTTACTTTATTGCTCTTAGCTAATTTTCATGTTGGATAGAAGCAAAAATGATATGCAATGCCACAGTTATAGTAGGCAGGATCTTGCACAAAATATTTGATACACATGGTATTCCTTGTGTCAGAGAATGGACTGCAGTTTGTTAACAGCTAATTTTCTGCGAGTCCTAGATTGGAACATGTAATAAACTCAATGAGATATCCATAGTCAAATAGAAAAGTCAAGTCTGGAATCCAGATGGTCAAATCACTTTGGAAGAAAACTCACTGATACTTACTCATCAACCTGTTCAGAGAGGTTACTACACATTTCTTATGCAGATGGGAGTTGAGCCCAAGATTCCTGGTTCAGAGATAGGGACATTACTACTGTGCCACAGTCCAGTGTGGCTTATTGCCATCAAAATTGTTGATGATGGAAAGCTGAAGACTCGTCTCCTTACCCTACCAAACTTTGTTTTGCAGCTAAATCCATGAGACTACAATACTGTATGTAAGGTAGAACAGTCTTACCAGCAGTGGCAAGAATATATTAGAAGCAACAGGGGTCACAGCATTGATCCCTGAACACCACTGGTCACAGATTTCTAGACAGAAAAAGACCGTTTCACTGCTACTCTCTGTGTTCTATGACTGAGCCAGTTCTGTATCCATTTTACCAGCTTGCTGCGGACCCCGTGTCAGTTCATCTTCTGCATCAGCCTTCCATGAGGGACCTTGTCAAAGGTCTTGCTAAAGCCATGTAGATAACACCTACTGCCCTGCCCTCATCCATCAGCGTTGTCAATTCCTTAAGAAACTCAATCAAGTTTGTGAGATTTGGCTGCCACGCACAAAGCCATGCTTTTTTTTTGTATTCAATAATGGGATGAGGGCATCACTGGATAGGTAACATTTATTAACCATCCTTAATTGCCCAGAGGGCAGTTCAGAGTCAACTACATTGCTGTGGGTCTGGAGTCACATGCAGGCCAGATCAGGTAACGATGACAGTTTCCCTCCCTAAAGGATGTGAGTGAATCAGATGGGTTTTTTCCAACAGTCAGTGATGGATTCACAGTCATTATTAGATTCTTAATTCCAGATAATTTGTTGAATTCAAATTCCACCATCTGTCATGGCGGGATTTGAATCCGGGTCCCCAGAATGTTATCTGGGTCTCTGGTTTAACAGTACAGCGATAATACCACTAGGCCATTGCCTCCCCCTGTTGCTAATAAATAAGTCAAGAGCAGCCTCCGATATTGGTCCAGGGCTTCCGGCACGGCCAGTGAGGTAGTCACAGTCAGGGGACCCATACCTCAACAGTCCAAGGAGTGGCCCATGGTCAGACCTGTGGACCCAATGCAACCATCTCGATAGTGGTGGCAAGACAGTTGGGGAGCTGTAAAAGTCAAAGGACTTTCACTGTGGGAGGTACGCTGAGCAACTTAACTGTGGGGATCGAAGGCAGCATGCTAACATGCAGAGGGGATTGCAATTATGAACAGGGCAACTCAATATTTAAAAGGGGAGATGATACTGCATAGTAAGGAAAGGGATAATGCAGCAGGGGGTTACTGACAATCACTAGCACCCTGGCTTCAATGTGGGTACAGGTCACATTATATCTGGCATGCTGACTGAATTCTGGGGCAATGTTCCCTTGAATTTTCTTACCAGCTGCTCATGAGGCCTATGCACTGCAACAACTTCTGGAACCAGAAGTCAATGCCATGATTGGCATACCAATGCCAATTACCATGTTTGGAATATCAGAACTGCTTCACCTGTGTGCGTCCACGTATGTTGGCAGGAATGTTGCTGGGGAGCTGAAAGTGGGGATATGAAGACTTGGATAGAAGGGTTAGGTAGAAATGTGGGGAAATTCAAAGCTGTTGGAATTGATGGAGAGGTCTACCAAGAAGAAAATGTGTAGTTTTCAAAATTCACCAAAGGTAAGAGGCTGAGTTTAAGTCTCACTGCATGTGGAACAACCGCTGTTTTCTTTCATCTTGCTTAAATAGTAAGTTCATACCACATGCAGACTCTTAGAACTTGGAACGTGGTTACTACTTCAGCAACTAAGGGGAATCGTTTCAGGCCACAATACATTGCATGTGTTTTGCAGCCATTAGTAGCATTGATTCCTGATGCTGTATGGTGTGGTCAAAATCAGGATTTGGACGCCACACTGTCAGTTAATGTTTAACAGTCACATAGTAGTTTCATCTTTAGTGTGTGGATGCCTGGATCACATTGTTCAAATTTGAAGCCTATTCCCTTAATCTAAGACTAAGTTTGTCCCAGTTCCATTAGTGCTGAATTGGTTGATTGCCTTTATTTGCCCGACTATATGAATAATCTGGGTGTATGAATGGATAATAATTTCAATTGTTTATTCACTCTATATACATTATTACAATCTAGTAACAGAGGGCTGCTTCACCCTCAATCTCTATTGCAGTTTCTTCTCTCTGAGTTCTGCCCATATTATGATTACATTATCAGTCATCTCAACATCACTGTCTGACTGACAGCAAACTGCTATTCCACCCTTTGAGGGGACTACTATTGGTTGTCCAAGTTTCTGCAGCATACTGGAGTGTAGGGATCACTGCTTCTTAATATACCGTGACCTTAGTCTGAGTTCCCACTACCTTTACCAGGCAGAGCATTCCATGGCATTCAAAAAAAATCTCCTCACCTCCAGTCTGCTTTTTGTGGCGGTTGGATTCTGTGTCTTTTGATCACTAACTGTCAAATCGGTCATTCTTCTTATCACTATCTTTCAAAACTTTATAATTGTTGCTAAATATCCACAAACCTTCACTATACAATGGAGAACTCATGCGTAGTACTGCAGCTGTGAGCAATACACAGACCTAGGGGTTAATTAGCTGAAGCAGCCACATCACTGATAAATATTTTAAGCCATCAATAAAGATTGCCTCTTTTGTCTTTGGGCAGTATTAAGGATTAATTATGTTATTAAAATGGTATTATCTACAGACAGACTTATCAGAAGAGACTCAAAAGACGACTGTTCCCCCACCCCCACTTTCACTCTGACGTTCACTCACCTCAGGCCAGACTAGATAATTTGTTCTTTCACATAGTATTAAGTTTTATTTTAAGCATGTGATAGTATGATTAGCGAGATAATAAAGTGCAGTTTTGTTATTTGTCATTGTGAGGAGAGAAAACGGATTGTTCACACTACTATAACTGTATGCCTTACAAAAATGCGAACTAATTTAGCTAACCAAGAGAATGTTGTGTCTCAGATAACAAAGTGTGGAGCTGGATGAACACAGCAAGCCAAGCAGCATCTCAGGAGCACAAAAGCTGACATTTCGGGCCTAGACCCTTCATCACATAAGACTGAATGTTGTGTCTCAGCTGAGTTTGACTTCAGTTCATTTTCTGTCAAGAGTAGGGATTTCATATGGTAGTATGTGCCTTCCCTAATTAGCCAATATGGAGTGAGCGCCCTCTATGTTAATCAATAGGCCTTTCTAACGTTAACGAGACAGTTAGCAGAAAATGTGATGTTCATTTAACAGTAGTCACCAGTGACAGTGAACCCAAGAAAATAATTCATGTGAAAAATTGAAAATTGTGATGGCGTGAAGACTGAAAATTAGGTCTGCTTTTGAACACTGATGCTGCCAAACCAATGAGATTTTATGGGCAGCCCAAATGTTAGAAACAACATAATTTGGCACAAATCCAGTTCTATACGGGGTGGCTGTGGCACCCGCAAGGGTCCAAGCTATGCCGGCCTCTTCGTAGGATATGTGTAAAGGTCCTTTCTCCACTGTTACAATGGCACTATTCCCCAACTTTTCCTCTGCTACATCGATGACTGTATCGGCACTGCCTTGTGCTGCCACGAGGAGTTTGAACAGTTCATCAACGTTACTAACACCTTTCACCCCAACCTCAAATTTATCTGGACAATCTCAGATACCCACCTTTCCTTCCTGGGCGTCTCCGTCTCTATCGCTTGTGACCGCCTCAAAAGTGACATCTATTTCAAGCCCACTGACTCCCAAGCTACCTGGACTACACCTACTCTCACCCACCCTCCTGCAAGGATGTGATCCCTTACTCCCAATTTCTCTGCCTCTGTCATGTCTGCTCTCTAGATGGAGCATTCCACTCCTGGACATCCCAGATGTCCTCCTATTTCAACAACCGTAATATTCTCCCTCTGATGATCGAAAACGCCCTCAACCACATCTCTTGCATTTCCCACACTTCTGCCCTCACACTCCTTCCCCCTGACAAAAACAAAGACAGAAGCCCCCTTGTCCTCAGATATCACCCTCACCAACCTCCACATCCAGCATATCATTCTCCATCACTTCTGCCACCTGCAATCTGACCCCAAAACCAAAGATACATTTCCCTCCCCACCCCTATCTGCCTATCATAGGGACCGCTCTCTCCACAACTCCCTTGTCTGCTCCACACTCCCTACTAACCCCACCACCCCCATCACCTTTCCCTGCGACCACAGGAAATGTTACACCTACCCCTACACCTCTCCCCTCACCTCCATTCAAGGCCCAAAACAAACCTTCCATATCAGACAGGCGTCAACTTGATCTACTGTATCTGCTGCTCCCAATGTGGTCTCCTCTACATCAGTGAGACCAAGCGTAGACTCGGAGACCATTTTGTACAGCATTTTCACTCTGTACACGACAAATGACAACTCATTTTGCCAACCAATTTAACTCCCCCTCCCACTCCCTGAGTGACATGTCCATCCTGAGCCTCCTCCAGTGTCACAATGACATCACCCGCAAACCTCAATATCCACCTTGGGAGCCTACAGCCCGATGGCCTAAACACGGAATTCACCAGTTTTAAAATCTCCCCACCCTAGCCTCATCCCATGTCCAACGCTCCCTCTCATCCCTGCCTCTTTTACCTCAACAAACATGTCCATTTTCTCTCCCACATATCCACCCCTCCCACCTAACTGACACATCTCCACCACTCCCTATCTGTACTCATATGTCACCATTTTACCTACATTCCCCATCTCCACCCCTCCTCTTTCTATTTATTTTCCAGCTCCCATCCCCCTGCCATTTCTGAAGAAGGGTTCTGACCCGAAATGTCAACTTTCCTGCTCCTCTGATTCTGCCAGGCCTGCTGTGTTCCCTCAGCTCCACATTCTGTAGTCTCTGACTCCAGCATCTGCAGTCCTTACTATCTCTGACATCAATTGTGTAATGGGCCTGTTTTGGAAAATGAGCCTTCTCATTGTCTAATGTTTATTGTAGGTGTTTTAGTGTTAGCTAATAACAAAAATAATCTCCTATAATTAAACGTGATGAGTGACAATCATTTTACCCAGCATATTATACTGCCTTTGTTCATGTATTCTAGTCCAGCCCTTGAATGCGCAAATTAGGAGTTTGAACAATGACAGGGTCTGTCCTGCATTCATTCGCTGTTACATAGTTGACTATTTAAGCTCCGGAATTGGATAATCAGAATAAATATTTTGGACCCAAAATTCACTAGCAACTATG
Organism: Stegostoma tigrinum; assembly: GCF_030684315.1. Classification (NCBI taxonomy): domain Eukaryota; kingdom Metazoa; phylum Chordata; class Chondrichthyes; order Orectolobiformes; family Stegostomatidae; genus Stegostoma; species Stegostoma tigrinum. The sequence goes on along the minus strand of NC_081362.1, from coordinate 24,857,335 downwards.
ACAGTGGAGCAAAGGCATGTGTCACTTCTTTCTCGATTTTTTACTGAGATTGACCTTGGGTTATATTTTAATTAGAAAAAAGTGGAAGAGGTTTGTGCTTAATCTTACCCCGCAGCCTATTCCATTTTGTCGTAGACACTCAATCCTGCGTAGGCCTGCATCTGGAAGAAGGCCAGCTCCACAACCTGGTCTTGGGCACAGAACCCCACCCATCTGTAGCACACATTCCTCCGCAGCATAGCGCTGATAACGGTTGTACTGCATGGAAGAGATTCAACAATTAAAACAAGGGGAATCTTGCAATTCATTGAACCAATTGAATGAAACTTATGGCATAATCATTGGTTGTTACCAGCTGCTGTATTGACAAAGGTTACAGTCAATTTCTTATCACAGCACAATTTCAAATATTATTCCTCTCTCCTGGTCCTTCCACACTGATGCGACAGTCAAGAAAGTCCACAACCTCCACTTCCTCAAAAGATTAAGGAAATTTGCATGTCTACAATGACTCTTATCAAGTTTTATAAGTGTACCATGGAAAGCATCCAATCCAGATGCATTACAACATAGTATGGCAACAGCTCTGCCCAAGACCGCAAGAAATTACAGAGAATTGTGAACGCAGATAACAAGGTGTAGGGCTGGATGAACACAGCAGGCCAGGCAGCATCAGAAGGGCAGGAAAGCTGATGTTTCGGGCCTGGACCCTTCTTCGGAAAACCATTCTGGCAATAAAAATTTGCCTTTTTCTTCATCCGTACATCTCCCAGGTATGCACAAATAAATGCTTAAATAACATGGGTCTTGTCTGGTCTAAGAGGAAATAAATGGTTAGCTTTTTCTCCAACAGTTTACTAACCGTACTTAAGTATTTACATATCACTGACTGTAACATGATTGAGCTCAATGGACAGACTCAGATTTCCCAGTCAGGATCAGAAACCCTATTTTTGCTCTTGATTGAACAATACTTCTCTTTAGACGCAACATAGAAAAGGGCAGCAGAAAGATCAGCACGCAATCACACAGCAGTAAGTGGATGGGAGGGGAATTAATGAGTCTAGTGGTAGGTGTGTGGTGGGGGAAGTAGAGAGTAATGTGATTCTGTCTTTTGCAGGTTAAATTTTACCATATGCAACAATACTAATGCTATCTGTCATAACATAAGAAACTGAGAATGGACAATGTAGTGTTGAAGAATCTGACAGATTTTTATTACATCAAGTTATTGTCCACAAACATTACATTCACAGACACAGCAGTAACAAGGCTAACACTGTTATTAGGTTGCAATCGAGAAGCATGCTTCTTGTAGCACACCATGCTTCAAGTGATGCCAAGCTTGATGGAATATGACACCTCCACATCCTTAGATCATACGCTATGAATTGTTATAGAGAAATTCATGGAGATCCATCTTCTTGAAAATCTGTGGACTGGAAATGGGAGGAGATCATTGTTGATGGAATCTCTGAGCTTAGATGGATATATACGTAAAAATGAGCAATGTATATAGACTAGTGAGTAATCTACATGGAGCCAGAGCTGTTCATCTTGAAGACTGAGGAAGCATATGTAGGGTAAAAATACATTGTTACCACAGAACACCTACAGATCGGAAGCAGGCCATTCAGCCCATTGACTTCACACCAACATCTGAGCAGCATCCCACCCAGACCCACTCCCCAACTCTATACCTCTAACCCTACATAATCTACCAAGCTTGCACCTCCCTGGAAACTATGGGCAGTTTAGCATGGCCAATCCACCTAACCTATACATCTTTGGGTTGTGGGAGAATACTGGTGCCCCTGCAGAAAGCCTGCACAGACACGGGGAGAATGAGTAAACTCCACACAGACAGTCACTCAAGGCTGGAATTGAACCTGAGCCCCTGGTACTGTGAGGCAGCAGTACTAACCACTGAACTATCATGGCACCTGCAGTGATTATACAGTGATAAATGAAATAACAAGACAAATATAAAGGCAGTATTCTTGACAATACCAACAATAATAGGGAATAGGAGTGAAATAGATAGGGACATTTAGAATTTGTTAACTAAATGGCATGATACTTTAGGGTTGTTTTGATAAATAGAAGATTAAGCACAGGAGTGATGTATTTCACAACCGTGGTAGACACAAGGGAAGTAAAAATAGCTTTCATAACTACTTAACCCAAGTTAAAGATAGGAGTCCAGCAGGGTCTAGACTATGCACAGGAACAGGATAATGGAAGTAATTAGAATAGGGCTAAGAATTCATTATTACCATTAGCATCACATTACACAGACAGTAAAAGCAGACAATCAGATAGGGAGGCTAAGGGGGCAATGACCAAAATTAGATATGCTTATATCAGTATATACAAATCCCACTAGCACTTAAGTACGAAACTATGGAACTAGAAGCAGTTGTAGCAACTCATATTTCCAATGTCACAGCCAGCACAGTCATGGCTAACTCAGGAAAATTAATTCATAAGGAAACAGGATATGCAGAAAAATTAGGGGAGCAGACAAAATTTGAGACTTTTCTTACATGTCAAAGCGACTTAGTTGTTAAGGTAATTACAGAAAATTGGGTGGTGATCCATTTTATTATGAGATGAAATATGAACTGCATGAAACAATTTTAATCAGCGAGCATGAACAAAAACACTGGAGATATCACAGAAAAAGGTTTACGTATATAGGAGGTCTGACAACATCTGTGGAATTAGAAATATTTAAGATTTCAAGTTGATTATCTTTTGCCAGAGATGTTCACACACCAATCTTTCAATATGACAAAACAATTAATAAAGAACCTGGGGACTTAGATTCAATAGGTCCAGATCTTATGAATGATGGAGAAGTGATTGCGATCAAGGCATTACACATTCTGGAGTTATCTCTTTTGGTCCTTTGTCCAAATAAATTCTGGCCCATGAACCAGATTGATTGTCAGTTATGGCTCGTCAGCTCAGTAAAAATCTGAAAGAGGTTATAACTCAGAAGGATCTTGGTAGCTTTTAGCAGAGTTAGTGGGACTCTTTGTTGGCATTGAGGCCTGGAGTGTGGGGTTGTGGAAGCTGCTTTCCAATGGGCTCAGGTCCCATGGAGGGGCTACCAATTCCAGAGAGATCTATCTGATCTCAGGGCAAATGTCTGATTATAGGGATGGAGACTGGTGGTCACTGGTTTCAGGGATATTTGATTTCTCATCTGGAAGTGTGGATTCTGAGTACAGGAGATTCTTTACACTGCATGCGTACAATCGTGAAGGAGGGAGTTAAATGGAATAAGGTAAAGATCATGGGCTGGGAGGAAACACTTTGTCTCTTCTTGGCCCAAAAGAAATGTTAAAAAGGTGTTTATCTTGCTGAGAAACAAGTCATCGGCTGCTTCTAGCTGTAGGGTTTTTCAAGGTTCAAAACACAGCTGGTCAGGATCAAACCCGAAATGCAGATTGAATCAGGAGGCTCACAGCCTTAATTTAATGTTTAAAGGGCCATCTCATCTTTTGGGAGTTCAGCTGGTTGGTTGCCTACCCAAACCCATCCCTCATTAATGTTTTGTTGAGTTATTGGCAAGTGATCAGTTCAGGAAATCACAGGCCCTTCATTTCTCACAAATTAATATTGATAAATGAAAATATCATACACATTGTTGCCTAGTACACACGTCTGGCAGGTAAGGGTCAAAGCATCAAAATTTCCTCAAGTATGTCAGAGGCACAAAACAAGAAGTTCACTTCTGGACGTTGTTTTTGTGAATGACATAGTTACTATTTATACAATAAACATAGCTGGAGTATTAGAGATAATGGGAACTGCAGATGTTGGAGAATCCAAGGTAAGAAAGTGTGAGATAATAAAATGTGAGGCTGGATGAACACAGCAGGCCAAGCAGCATCTCAGGAGCACAAAAGCTGACGTTTCGGGCCTAGACCCTTCATCAGAGAGGGTCTCTGATGAAGGGTCTAGGCCCGAAACGTCAGCTTTTGTGCTCCTGAGATGCTGCTTGGCCTGCTGTGTTCATCCAGCCTCACATTTTATTATCTTGGAATTCTCCAGCATCTGCAGTTCCCATTATCCCCGTAAGAAAGTGTGAAGCTGGATGAACACAGCAGGCCCAGCAGCATCTCAGGAGCACAAAGGCTGACGTTTCGGGCCTAGACCCTTCATCAGAGAGGGGGGATGGGGAGAGGGTTCTGGAATAAATAGGGAGAGAGGGGGAGGCGGACCGAAGATGGAGAGAAAAGAAGATAGGTGGAGAGGAGAGTATACGTGGGGAGGTAGGGAGGGGATAGGTCAGTCCAGGGAAGACAGGTCAAGGAGGTGGGATGAGGTTAGTAGGTAGGAAATGGAGGTGCGGCTTAGGGTGGGAGGAAGGGATGGGTGAGAGGAAGAACAGGTTAGGGGGGCAGAGACAGGCTGGGCTGGTTTTGGGATGCAGTGGGGGTGCTGTTCCTGCAACCTTCGGTTGGAATCCTTGTGGCACCTTGTGCCACCTCAAGCGCCACCCCCATCTCCTACCTACTAGCCTCATCCCGCCTCCTTGACCTGTCTGTCTTCACTGGGCAGACCTATCCCCTCCCTAACTCCCCACCTACATCACCTTTACTGGTTCCAACCCCGCCTCTTTGACCTGTCTGTCTCCTCACCACCTATCTTATCCTTTGTCCTTCTTCCATCCACCTCCCCCCTCTCCCTATTTACGGCAGAATCCCCTTCCCCTCCCCCATTTCTGAAGAAGGGTCTCAACCCAAAATGTCAGCTTTCCTGCTCCTCTGATGCTGCTTGGCCTACTGTGCCCATCCAGCTCTAAACCTTGTTATCTCAGATTCTCCAGCATCGCCAGTTCCTACTAGCTCTAACAATTAAATTTAAATGTTTGATTAAATGGTCACCCAGTTCCCATAGAGGTTAATACCAGGGCACTGTATCGTGGTTGCAAAATCTGCCTTTAACAAGATTCACTCAGGACTCCAACCTTTAAGCTTGCACAAGACGTCAGCCAGACTGAGAACATACACTGTGGAACTGTTGTAAATTAAGAGTATGACTTTGTTTCCGCTCTCCTATGAGGAGCAGTTGGTGCAGTTATCCCTGATGGTAGTGAAAGGATCAGGCCCAAGACTTTTGGGGTGGAATTGGTTGAGAAAGATTTACCTAGACTGGTTGAACATTTATCTAGCTGTGAGAAGCAGTTCATCATTTGCTTAAAATCCCCACAAAGGCACAAATGGCTGCCCCAGTGAAGTCCTAATGAAATACCCAGTAGCTTTTCAAGAAGGGCTTGGGAAGGGGCCATAGCCACTTTACGTGTCGACCAGAATGCAATTTCGAGATTTTGCAAAGTCTGCCCCATTGCCATTTGCCTTGCGAACAAAAGTGGAGGTGGGAATTGGGAGGCTAGAGAGTGAAGGAATCATCACACCAGAATTTGCAGAATGGGCAGCACCAATCGTACTGATTGTGAACCTGATGGCTCAATTCGCCTTTGTAGGGATTTTAAGCAACCAGTAAACTTCTTCTCACAGCTAGATAAATACCAATTCCTTGAATAGAGGATTTGTATGCCAAGATGGTGGAGGGGCTATCCTTTACAAAGCTAGACGTGAGCCACACCTTCCTGCAATTGCAGCTGGATAAGGAGTCCCAGAAGTATGCTACAACTAATACCCATAAAGGTTTATATTAATATACAATACTGTTGTAAGGACGAACAAAGAACACTTGGAGAACTTGGACATAGTAATTAAATGTTTCTTCCAGGCAAGTGTACATCTTAGAAAGGAAAGATATGTGTTCCAGGCGCCCCAAGTGACTTACTTGGGTTACAAAGTCGATAAAACTAGGGTACGCTGTTGGAAGAGAAAGTGTGGGTGATCAAAGCAGTCCCAGTCCCCATGTCTATACCAGAGCTTGGGTGTTTCCTTCGATTAGTGAATTATTACAGAAAATTCATACTAACTTGGCCTCTATTTTGGCACCCTTATACCTGCTGTTAAAAAAGGGTCAGCCTTGGAGATGGTCGCAAAGCCAAGAAGCCTTTAGGGAAGTGAAAAAGCATCTGTCGTCATCTACAGTTGGCTCACTATAATCCAAAGCAAGAAACAGTGCCGACATGGGATGCCTTCCCATATGATATTGGAGTGGTGTTAGCTCACTGGTGGCCCAATGAGAGGAGGGGATTTAATAGAAACCTTTTAAGTACTAACAGGATTACACAGGGTATATGTTCTCAATGATCAGGGACTCCACAACCAGAGGTCACAGTCTAGGGACTTGATTAGGCCTTTTAGGACAGAGATGAGGAGGACATTTTTTTAACCCAGAAAGTGGTGTGCCGATAGAAATCACTTTCATAGGAAATTGTTCAGGTCCAAACATTGAAGTTTTTCAAAAAAGACGTAGATATAATTCTTAGGACTGAAGGAATCAAACGATTAGAGGAGAAATCAGGAATAGAGTATGAGAAGGATGAAAGTCATAGTCATAATGAATGGCAGAGCAAGCTCAAAGTGCTACTCCTATGTCTCTATTCTGTTTCCACAGTTCAAACTTCTTCTTTCTCACAATTCTTACTCCACAATGCTCATCCTTGTAACTTTGTCAATAATTAGGTACAAATTGGATTGTGTGCTCGAACAATTAATTTAGAATAGAATATAAGATCTGAGAGAAAAGCAATGGAGCAATGGGGAGTACTCTTCCAAGATTGTGCATACGAGTGCTGTTTGAACAACAAATCCTGGAACATCATTTATATCTCAATAAAACATAAATGCTTACTGGCTTACTGTGCTACTAAGTGGATGCATTTAATTTGTCAGCATTGTTAGTTGATATTCTAATTCACCTAAACGTTTCTACTGAAACTTGAGTGCAGCCTTGAATTAGTGCTTGTACCTGCATCTCTACAGTTGATTACTTCAAACCCCACTCCAGAATTTTAACATACAATCTAGACGAGCACTTCATTACTGTGAAAGCCACACTGTCTGAGATGTTATATTTTTGATGAGGCATTAAATCAAGACTCCATCTGCTCTTTCAGATCGTCTCATAAGATCCGAAGACACTATTCAAAAAGTAATTGAACTCTTCCAGTGTCCTGGGCAACATTTCTCCCTGAACCAACAACAACAAAAGCAGACTAAATCATTATGGGACCTTGCTGTGCACATATTGGCTTGTGCATTTACATACAAAACATGAGCATTATTGCACTTTAGGATATTCTGTGGGTGTGAAAAGCAGTGCATTACTCTCTTTCCAAGAGTGTTGTCATCAGCAATATGCAACTTAATATTTTATACAGGACTTTCAATGTCCTTCTATTTGGAACCAAGAAATTGAATAAACACATGCAGAATCCCATGAAACAGGTTATCCAGAAGGTAGAATCTTAAAATCAAAGTCTGGATACTACACAGAACAAAGCTGTTCAGGCCCTTGAGTCTGTGCTGGTTGACTCCGAAAGCAGTTCACTTGACGCTGCTCTCCCTGCAAATTTCCCTTCTTCAGATGATGATTCAATTCCATTTTGAAAACAATTATTAAATTGGCATTCAGCACACTCTCATGTAGGTGGTGGCCGCAGGTCAGTCCTGTAAAAAGATAATGTCTCACCATTCCTTTGTCTGGTCACCACACCACCCGTGATGGATCTGATTGCATAGACTAGAGTTCTGACCTGATCTTTCTGCTCCTTGGTGAAAAGTCACAGAGAGAAGAGAGTGTGGCACTTGCCCAGGCACAGGTTATTAACCTTTTTAAGGCACGGCCGGCCCTTTGTCTGGACTGTGAAAATGGTACTTAACTGTGTGGCAACCTCAGGTCAAGCTGGTACAAAAACAGACATTGCTGTAAAAGCTCAGCAGGTTTGGCAGTATCTGTGGAGAGAAATTAGAGTTACCGTTTTGGGTCATTCTAGGGAAGGGTTTGTGGAAGAGTCACTTGACCCAAAACATGAACTCTGATTTCTCTCCACAGATGCTGGCAGACCTGTTGAGTTTTTCCAGCAATTTCTGTTTTGTTACTGTTGACAGCTTCTGCAGTTCTTTTGGTTTTTATTTTGTCAGGCTCTCATGGCTTATTCTCTTCTCACAGTCCTCTGGGAAGAGAAATCTTCTTTTTTGCTTCAATTTCTCAACCAGGGCCTCTAGGCCTCCACTGGTGAACTGTCGTACATTCTTACCCTTCTCTGACATCTACTGCTAATGTCCTTGACTGAGCGGGTAGTTTTGGCATGCTAGTATCCAAGTACACAATGGTCTTTTAAAGATGGCAAGACTGCAAAGGATGCTGGAGTTTTGGTAGATATCCATTGAATGGAGACTTATTTGGGGAATGGCAAATAGTAATTTGGGACCGGAATTGGACATGAGGGATGCAATTGGGTGGAGTCGCAAAGATGACATCAGTTTGGTAAGACATGATGAGTAAACATCCTAAAAACCCAGCAGCAGAGTCCCTTACAAATTTTTGATGAAACTTGGACTAATGCAAACAAACCTAAGATTCAACCCTGCATCCCTCCATAAGCTCTTTCTCACTCGAGCCATGTAATCTTGCATCACCTTTACGTCATGACCTCTTAGACTCAAGCTATTAATTCTTACTCTACCTACAGGCCTCTCAAGATTCTGCCTGTTGGTTCTGCAGTGATACAGATTCAATTCTGCTATGTAACGGCAATGTAGATTAGATATGGTATTGGATTCAACCATTTGTGAAATTGCTTAACAGAAATGCTTTTGGTTAAAGGAGTGAAATATCTGAATTTAGTTGTGATTTGATTTCCAAATTTTGCAAAATTTACTAGTGAATTTAGTATATGTTGTTCATTTTCTTAAACCTAGCTTGATTCCTTTAATTTACCACAACTTTGAAATGCCATCTTGGAATTAGTTCTCTAAATAACTTGCCATTTTTCATGAAGCAATGCACTACAGCAAGCTTCACTTCTGGTTCAACAAAAAATCCAAAACAGTTCTAATAATTTTCACTTTACAGTTAGAAAATGTTAACAGGGATGATATGCAGTAGCTATTGATATCTCTGGTTTCAGGGAAAATACTTTTTGCTACATAATATTGTCATGCACAGGCATCTCAAAGACATCATTTTATAAAATATACAAATAGTTGCAAAGACAAAGGGGTGAATTTTACTACAAGCCCACAGTCCCACAGTAACAGAAGCAGCAACCTCTTCTGCTTGGGTAGGGATTTACTCATTGCATGCAATGTTCTGGAGCTGGACAATTCACAGTCCGTAAGTATAATGGAGAAGAGGCAGTATCAGATTAAACTGCCATATAAGGACTGACAGCTCTCATTATAATTGGACATTAATTCTGAAGCAGGGTCACTAAACTTGAAATATTAACTCCGTTTTCTCTCTAATGATTCTGATAGACCTGCTGAGTTTCTCCAGAAATATCTGTTTTTGCTTGTCTCCTGGGCTGCCAGGAAAATTTAAAATAGGAAGGAAAGTAACAGAGAGAATGGCAGCAAGTGAATTTAGGATGGCTGCTCAACACAGAAATATCTCCCAGCAGAATCTTCTCTATGCAAGGACGGGGGTTCCTCTTCACTCCTCCCCCCACCCCCCTCACTAGTTCAACTGACAGAGCCTGTACAGAGATTACAGAGGTCAGCAACTTGGGGATACCTCCAGAAATTGAATGTAACACTACAAGTGCATCAATTACCTCATTCCATCTATCAGGGTGGACAATCCATTCCATGTCTTCCCTTTGCACCGTGCATGTGGAAGCACAAGAGGATAAGTTTGGTGGTAAGGGAGTGAACACTCAATCAGCAGCAATAGGGTCTGGCAAGAAACATCAATGGATCTCAGTGAGAGGCATCTATCTGTGATTGATGACTCCAGCAAGGTCTCTTGAGAACAATCTAACACACGAGACATTTCTGATCCCCTCTCATGGAAGACGGGGCTGCACTAGCATATGCATTGTAATTGTCTTCATGGGGTTGATATATATTCATCCTTTTACTGAAAGCAGAACATATCTCATAAAAGGAATGGGCCAAGGCCAGCAGAGAGGTTCTATCCCGGACAACAATAGAAATTGCTGGAAAAGCTCAGCAGGCTTGGCAGCATCTGTGGAGAGATGTCAGAGTTAATGTTTTGGGTCAAGTGACCCTTGCTCAGGCTCTGTTCTTAATCACCTTTATCCCCATGAGGTGACATTGAATCTGGTAGGGTAGGGTGATGGCCACTCCATAACTGAGGAGGTTCGGGAATGTACGCACAAGACTGAGGGATGTCTCACAAAGGCCTTTAAGATTATGAAAGGGTTTGCTAGGGTAGAACCGGAGATGTTGTTTCAGAATTAGTGATCACAAATGAAAGATTGTCACTTACAAATCCAAATGGGAATTCAGGAGAATTTGGGTTTGGGTTCTTTACCCAAAGAACGGTTAGAATTTGGAACTTGCTCCCACACTGAGTAGTTAGTTAGAAAAAAAAGTCAATGAATTTAAAAGAAATCCATATCAATGAACAAGGGACTAGGAATGGAAGAATACATTAATAAGGTGAAATGAAAAAGGTTAGATGCATTCCTGTGTGGACCATAAACAACTGCACAGACCTGTGCTGTTAATGCCATGTCGGACTATGTAAGTTGATGACAGTTACATTTAAGCTCCACATCTGGTTGAATGAGACATTTTGAAAGTTCTACACAGATTGATATAAATAATTAGTTTATGAAAATAGTTAGTTACTGAAATAACTCTGCAGAGGCCGGTATCCTGTCACCATGTCACCTTTTACTTAAACATATTTTGTACTTGACACTGGTCTGGCTCCTAGAGTCATAGAGTCATACAGCATGGAAACAGACATCCAACCCATCAAAGCTGACCAGATATCCTAATCTGATCTAGTCCCATTTACCAGTATTTGGCCCATATTCATTCCTATTCATGTACCCATCCAGATGCCTTTTAAATGTTGTAATTGTACTTGCTTCCATGACTTCCTCTGCCATCTCCTTTCATACATGTACTACCCTTTGCATGAAAAAGTTATCCCTCAGGTCCCTTTTAAATCTTTCCTTTCTCCTCTTAAATCTATGCGTTCTAGTGTTGAACTTATCCACCTAGGAAAATGGTCTTGACTCTTCCCTTTATACAAGACCTTCATGATTTTATAAACCTCTATAAGGTCACCCTTCAGGCTCCGACACGCCAGGCAAAAGGTTCCAGCATATTCAGGCTCTTCCAATAGCTCAAGGAGAACGTGTGATTCTCCTGTTTATATCTGTCAGCCAAGGTTCCCTGACTGCACCACATTAGGGATCTCATAATCCATGAGGTCCACTTGACTGATCTTGTTACAATTACAAATCCCTCCCCTTCTAAGTCTGGAGACCTAGGCCTGTTCTTGAAGCTTCTCCTGGGCGTTATTGCCCTGGTCTAGTTCCTTCGACTCAGCCTCGGATATAGGCGGCATGTACCAAAATTTAGCCCATCTTTTGTGTCCAAAGTGTCTCACAAAAACTTCATCCTCTTCTTCAGGCGGTAAAGGCGTTGAGCTTGTGACATGCACCATGTTCATCTCAGACTCCGAGGTTTCTTCAATGCCAAATAAAGAGGGGAGAACCCACAGATTCTGACAGCCTTTCGAACTGTTCTAAGGGGCTTTGTACCTGCCCTGCTTGTAGGTTTTCTGCTTTCACATGGTCCATTTGTTTGTTTAGGACTGCCTCACATGCCCTGGGTTTTTATGTCAGGGTACCTGACCCCGTGATGACTGTGGATTTGTCTCTCTTGCTTCAAGGAGTCTTATGTCTGGCATTGGTGTTTCTGATGCTGTTTGAGTCCTTCTCTTTCGGATATGTCCTGAGTGAGGCTATGTATTTGGCTTAACTTAAGTGATGTACCTCAAGCTCAGTTAGCCTGGTGCGGGTGTCCATTTTCATAAGCATACCTTGTAGCTCATATGCTGCACTTGCTGCATTTTCTAATCACAAAGTCAGCTGTAGTACCTGTTTCAAGTCCAGTTGGGCTTCAGCTAGTAGGCACTTTTGCATGGTTATGCCATTAATCCCACACACAAAATGGTCTCTCAGCATCTCATTAAGGATTAAACCAAAATCGCATGTGTCTGCCAAATGTCTTAACCTTGTCAAAAATTCAAACACAGATTCCCCTGGTTCTTGAACTACTGAGTAAAACCTATAGCATCTCAGATGTAGAATATTTTTTGGGGTTGTAATATTCCTTAACTAAATCTGCCAGCTCTTGAAAGGTTTTAGTATCTGGAAACATTAGGCTCCTAATATGAAAAAGCTGTATGTCCATAAGCCATCAAGAGAATTACTCATTGTTTTTCATCTGCCCCAATGAGTTTTTGCCTTGGAAGAAAATGTATTCTTTCCATATACTAGCCCAGTCTTCAAAGGCAGGATTGAATGATTCCCAAACAATGCCATGATGCCAGAAATGCTTACTCCAACTCAAAGACGATTATTGCAAATGAATTTTTTCCAGAGTACATTTTTTTCTCTCGTTGCCACTGAAATAACGCCACAGATGTTGGTATCCCGTCACCAAGTCACCCTTTATTTACACATGCACAGTACTTAACACTGGTCTGGTTTCCTCAGAACCAGCTCTCAAAGTCAGCGTAACTTTTGACACTCCTGTTCATATCTGTCAGCCAGAGCTGCCTGATTGAATCTGGTTAACAGCCCCAATATATTCTGTGAATATATTCTGTGAAATTCACCTGGCTGACGCTGTTACAATTATTACTGTTACTTTTAGAAACAAACCTACAAAGACAGCATCTCCATTCATATGTCTCCCATCAGCCAGGGGGCAGAATTCTATAATCACACCTCTGAGCTCCTGGCATGATAACCATAGCCTTATAGAAAGTGTGCATTAAAAAGTGTGTACATTTTTGTAATGAGTTAATGAAATAAAATGTCTCAAGGTGCTTCATAAAAGCACTATCAGATTACATGTTGTGGTGAGCCTCATAGGGCAGTATTAGGAAAGAAGACCAAATTTTATGGTCACCATTGCAGTAACTCAAACTGCTTTAGCCTTTATTATATTTTAACCTAAAGTTTATTAAAGATATTAATAACATCACTTGTAAATCACCCTGAGATTACATGACAACTTGCCCAGGGTCACAAATCTCACATTCATCTCAAACTCTGAGTGGAGTTACTTTCATTTTGCTTTAGAGGCTGCTCAATATTTGTCACTGTTGTGGCAAATTAGGACCATTTAAATCAATAAATTAAAACAGAAGTCCAATTTCTTATTATTCATCTTCTTTGTTATACAACTTCATTATCCATCTGTGGAAAGACTGGTTTCAACCATTCTTGGGACACTTATGAAGCTGGCAAGGAATACAGAACTATGAAGCAGAAAAGTATCGATTGACAGCAAATGTACCAAAGAATAACTTGTCACGACTGATGTTTTCTCCACTTTAAGATACTTGAACTCAAAAATCAAACGTCAGTTCCTTGGAGACATACCAGAAATGGTCTTATTAGATGCTCTCGTTTATGACAAGTGAGGAGCATCTATAACAATGCACTCACCTGGTCGCTCCCAAGAATTCTGAAGTGATGCACTTCCTTAATCAGTGAGTTTGGGCAGCCAGCTATTAAATAATAGAAAAGAAAATAAGGTTACAAAATGTAATGTTTTTATTGCCCACAATAAGAGCTGCTTAATGCTAACAGTAATAAAGAAAGGAAATTGCACTGTTTCCTGTCTGATGGCCACACCCCAGCAAAGCATAGTACAAATTACAATCTGGGCCTTATTGAACTATCAACTAATGCAATCTAATTGTTTATCATTCCTATTGCAATCTGTCCATTTTACAGCCAGCACAGGTAACATGAACAGTTGTGATTTTTTTTCCAAAAACTACATAATCAGTTTCCAAATTACTTTTACATTTTCAGTATTCAATATCTTTTACCTTGAAATATTACGTTTCAGATTAATTAATTGCACAGTCAGCATGCATTCCTCAGGACAGTATTGTCGGTCCATCATTGTGTCAACATTAGTCTTCTGTCCATTGCAAGGCTGTTCACTGACGATCATTTGACACATAGGTAGCATGGGTGACACTTCATTATAAAGATGCCCTTATATTTGTAAATATACATATTTATGCAGCCTGGCCCTTAATGCCATCGCAACAAGGTAAGTTGTTTCTTTAAATCCTGCAAATGTATGGATTCTCTTTCTTGATTCTAAGTGTGTGTGTGGTCTTCAAAGTTGTTCTCTAATCACTGAGTCTCAGAATTGTTACAGCACAAAAGGACGTCATTCAGCACATTAAGCTGCATTGGCTCTTTCAATGAGCATCATCACCAAGTGCCAATCTCCTGCTTTCTCTCCATACAGATGTTTTTCTAATCAACCTGTTCAGAGATGTTATTGCACACTTCTAGAGCAGGTGGGACTTGAAGAAGATCTCCTGGCCCAAAGGTCAGAACATTACCACTGTGCCATAGAAAGCTTACACATTATTTCTATCCAAATAGTCTTTTTCTATCCAAATACCTTTTTGAATGCCTCAACTGATCAACACTTGCATGCAGTGCATTTGATACCCTAATTACTTTCTGTGTAATAAGTTATGCTTTCTCACATCACCCTTTCTTCTTTTGCACATCAGTTCAAACATCACTTCGTTTCTCTTAACATCACTTCTCCATCATTGAAGAATTGCCCCCAACTAGCTTATCAAAGTTATAGCCAACCCATGGGGATTTGAACTCAGTTGTTTTACTCTTCTTCAGTTCGTGTCCTATAATTAACGTATCTGATTGGGATGCCTGATCAACACAGATGTGTTGGGCCAAACAGTCTGTTTCCATGCTGTGCAACCCTATGGCTGTATCTGCCTGGCTCAGTAGTGAAATTCTTCTCTCTGCATCAGAGTGTCATCAACTTGAAACCCCCTCTGGTGCAGCTCTGAACAGCACAGAGGGAAAAATTGTTGCAGTAGCGCTGACAGCTGATGGTCTGGCATATTTACATAGACTACATACTGACGCTAGGAGATTTACATTGTCAGTGCAGTATCACTTTGAAATGATGCTACACAAACAAATGTTACCTCATTTTTGATAGAACTAAATCCCTGTCCATCCACTAATGTGTACATAAAAGAACCCATGATATTCTTCAAGGAGTAACAAGAGAGTTTTATCAATGTGCAGGCCATCCTTTATCCTTTAACTGCACCAGCACAGAAGGTGATAAAAGATTATCTAGGCAGTTATTTCATTGCTGCATATATGAACCTTCTGTTCCTTTCTCCTTTGTCTGCAAAACAGTTAGAACTCCATTTCAAAATTAGATCATTTGCTTCAAAACACTTCAGTACATCCACATCATGTTAAATCTACAATGTAAAAACAAGTCCTTCTCTTCAGCAGGCAGCAGGCATGTTCATGTTAAAAAAATCTGATATAGGTATACCCAGAGCAATTTATAAATTATACATAACATTGTGCTGCTTTATATCTCTGTCCCTGCGCCAGTAAGAAATGATTGAGGGAATACTGGTACATAAAATAATTAAAAGTTTTCAAAACAAAATTCTTGCCCGGTTCTAACCAAGGGAGCTTCCTCTTTCTTGGGGTTTATACTAGTTGTTTTTCCATACCCCAGTGAGAAGATACTGATATATGAATTCAGCCTTTCAGCCTATCTGTAATTTGATAAGAGTATGGCTGATCTGATTGAGGCCTCTATTTTCCTGTCCACCCTCTATGCACGTTGATCTTCTTGTTGATCAATAATCTATCTAATGAAATCTCAAAAATATTCAATGATCTTGACTCCACTGCTCTCTAGGGAAGAGAAACCACAGATCAATTACCCTCTGAGAGATTGAAAAAAAAACTCTATTCTGCTCAGGCAGCAGGGTCACCACCAGTGAGGATAAGAAGGAAGATTCCCAATAGATAGGAAAGTCTCTGAGAGATAACGAAGATTAATTTGGGTCAGGGAAGGCACGAACTTCTTTTCAAGTCCTTACAGCCTCTCAAGAAAAATGAAACTTGTCTTAAGTGGTCTCTTCTGGTTTCTGATTCTGTTTCCACTATCCTCATGTTGTTGGAAAGCTGCAGCAGTTACTCTCCTCAGATCAGGATTAAAATTGCAGTCAGGGTGATTATATTGTTGTTCTCCAATCTGTCCATTTAAAGAAGGACAGTCTTGGTTTTTGGTTAGTGCCATTATTGCCTTGTACAAACAGACTGAAGTCTGAATTAGCAGGAAATGAGCAGGAATTTATCAGGTTAAAGAACTAAGAATGATTTAACTAACTATCCATCTCTCTACCCACAGGGCAGGTAGGATCAAAATCAGCTCTATAGAAAATTTTTAATCATTTAAAAACATTGCCTAATAACTTATATTAAGCCATGCGAACAACTTGGGCATTTAACACTTAAATACTGAACAACCAGATACTTTAACAGTTGATTGTTTCTCACTGTTCATTTCATTCACTTTTTATGGAAAGTTTCTGTAGGCAAATTGACCAATTCATTTGCTTGCATAATATCAGTGACATTCCTTCAAGAAGTAATGCAATAGATGTGAAAGCTCTTTGGATTCTCCTTAGAGTATGACTAAATAAACAAGGGCCTTTTTCTTTCTGTAATTTGGACTTTTGCAATATGACAACAGAATATTTATTTTCTTCTTATAAGTTAAAATTATGCAGCAGTTATACCAAATTCAACTCAGGCCCTTTCTATATTCAGCTAATAAATCTTACCAGACTATTTGGAATCCAGCAGTTGTTTTATTTTGAATGTTCCATATTCAATTACAGTTAGTGTATGGTCTTAGAGGAGAGTACCACTTTAAGTCAACTGTTTAATGCAAGGTTTGGAGACATGAGTTAGATGATGAAGATGAATGACAGGAGCTGTTGTTTTCAATATCTGTTGGTGCAATTATCACTACATGACTGGACTGATCCATTACATATTGTATTGCTGCAGTATAAATTGTTGCTCAACTTTTACCCAGGTTTCACTTCTATACTGTGGTTCTGGTTGATGTCAATTTTTTAAATAGGAAGCTCAGTGTAATTTACTCAGAGATAATATTGTGGAAATACTGAAACCTAAGCTTTGGAGCGCCCCACAAAATGTTTTACTAAGTTGTGATCCACTTATCTTGGGAAAGGTTCTCAGAAGTGGAATCTAGACCTTTTTCTGGCTTTTAGGTGAAAGGGTTGCTTATTGAACTGGTGCAAGCAGCAGGCATTTGGGCAACCTTTGATTAGTGGAAATGGTACAAAATTATTGACTGCAGCCAATATTAAAAGGGATTGCTTGCTATGTGGTGTAAGTAAGACTTCCAAAATGCTGCTAATGCTGGCTCCTAATGTCACTGCTATGGCTTTTCATACCTAATTGAATTGTGACAAGCACATGACTGGCTTCCAGAGAAGAATTACGGTTAGATCAAAATTTGTACAAAGTAAAACAAAAGTGATATCCGATGTAAATTTACAATAGTTCAGAAGAGTAAACTTCTTAAAGGTCCTGAATAATTGGAACATTCAAACTTCTAGTTTATTGTATGTTAGCAATCGTGGATGAGTTACATTAGTAAGAGAGACATTGTTGCAAGGACTATTGATAGCAATCGTGGATGAGTTACATTAGTAAGAGAAACATTGTTGCTAGGACTATTGAGAAACCTAGGATAACAGGCTAGTTCTATAGGTGATCCTATGATGTCAGTTTTTCCCCAGTCAAGTCCTTAGAATATCAAATAGGTGGAACTTGATTCTGATTTGTGGTTTACTGTATCTGTTTGTCTGCAAAATACATAACACAGTTGGGTTCTTCTTGAGTCAGATGTGTTAAGTTTGTTTACAGTGCAAATAGTTCACAAGGCTACAATATCACAGAGTGACACGTGTGGTTTGGTTTCTGTGTCCATTGATGTTGTTGTACTTTACACAGACAAATATCTGACTGACTCCATTACGCAGAGAGACGGAGACTGAAGATGAAGCTGGTACCTTTATACCAGAAAGTCACATGTTGTGATTTAATGAAATTGTCTTAAAAATGCAGCCTGTACGGTTCAAAATCTATTGCATAATACAAGAGGGATTAAAGCAATCTTCAGTATTAACCATTTCAGCACCATTACCCATATAACAGAAACCAATCTCCGGATACAACGCGTCATCCACCGACACTTCCGCCATCTACAATCTGACCCCACCACCCAAGACATTTTTCCATCCCCACCCTTGTCTGCCTTCCGGAGAGACCACTCTCTCCGTGACTCCCTCGTTCACTCCACACTCCCCTCCAACCGCACCACACCCGGCACCTTCCCCTGCAACCGCAGGAAATGCTACACTTGCCCCCACACCTCCTCCCTCACCCCCATCCCAGGCCCCAAGATGACTTTCCATATTAAGCAGAGGTTCGCCTGCACATCTGCCAATGTAGTATCCTGTATCCACTGTACCCGGTGTGGCTTCCTCTACATTGGGGAAACCAAGCGGAGGCTTGGGGACCGCTTTGCAGAACACCTCCGCTTGGTTCGCAATAAACAACTGCACCTCCCAGTCGCAAACCATTTTAACTCCCCCTCCCATTCTTTAGGCAACATGTCCATCATTGGCCTCCTGCAGTGCCACAATGATGCCACCCGAAGATTGCAGGAACAGCAACTCATATTCCGCTTGGGAACCCTGCGGCTCAATGGTATCAATGTGGACTTCACCAGCTTCAAAATCTTCCCTTCCCCCACCGTATCCCAAAACCAGCCCAGTTCGTCCCCTCCCCCCACTGCATCACACAACCAGCCCAGCTCATCCCCTCCCCCCACTGCATCCCAAAACCATCCAACCTGTCTCTGTCTCCCTAACCTGTTCTTCCTCTCACCCATCCCTTCCTCCCACCTCAAGGTGCACCTCCATTTCCTACCTACTAACCTCATCCCACCTCCTTGACATGTCCATCTTCCCTGGACTGACCTATCCCCTCCCTACCTCCCCACCTACACTCTCCTCTCCACCTATCTTCTTTTCTCTCCATCTTCTGTCCGCCTCCCCCTCTCTCCCTATTTATTCCAGGACCCTCTCGCCATCCCCCTCTCTGATGAAGGGTCTAGGCCCGAAACGTCAGCTTTTGTGCTCCTGAGATGCTGCTTGGCCTGCTGTGTTCATCCAGCTTCACACTTTATTATCTCGGATTCTCCAGCATCTGCAGTTCCCATTATCTCTCTAACAGAAATCTTTGTGAGTTTATATTTGTTACATCATATAGCAATTTGTTTTAGTCAAATACATTCAGTGTTTACTTCAGTTACAAAATGGTCCATTTAGTTGCAGCTCTAAATTTATAAATCCTGAATTAATGATGTCTTAAAGGTAATTGATTTTATGTTAACCTTTACTACAGAAATCACAGTTCTTAAGTAATCTTAGCTAATGTTCAGGAGTCATTATAAATCTGATTCTCTAAAACTAAGTGGGAAAATTGGCTCATGCATACAGAAATTTTTAAATTATGGGCTTGTTTCCCATAAATTTCTGACATAGAATATAGAAACCTAGAAAATAGGAGCAGATGTAGGCCAGTCAACCCATTAAGCCCGCTCTACCATTCAACATGATCATGGCTGACCCTCTTTCTCAATGCCATTTTCCCTCACTGCCCCCTCACTCCATACCCCTTGACATCTTTAGCCTCTAGAAACAGCCTTCTATGGCAGAGATTTCTACAGCTTCACCATTCTACGAGTAAAGAAATCTCTCCAAAGCTCAGTTCAAAATGACCTACCCCCTATCCCGAGACTATGACCCTTTGTCGTCGGGCTTCCAGCTAGGGATGCAGCCCTGCATCCAATCTGTTTAGTCCTGTCAGAATTTGATATGTTTCAATATGAAATATAAGATACAGGAGCTGAAGTAGGCCATTCAGCCATTGAGTCTGCTCTGCAGTTCAATGAAATCATGGCTGATCTGAGATTCCTCAAATCCATTTCCTGCTCCCATCTCATTTTCCTAAGTTCCAGTGAATGCAACATCAGTTGATCCAATCACTCCCCCATTACAAACCTGCCAACCCAGCTTGTTGAACTTTCACTGAGCTTTCTCTATGTCACGTTTATTTTTTCTTAAGTAAGGAGACCAAAACTACACAAAATACTCCAAGTACCAAAACCCTGCACAGTTGCAATAACACTTCCTTACTGCTGTATTCAAACTCTCTTGCAATGAAGGCCAACATAACATTAGCCTTCCTAACTGCTTCCTGCATCTGCATGAACAGTGTACAAAGGTACTTAAGTCTCTTTGTACTTTGATGCTTCCTAATCGATTACAATTTAAATAATATTCCACCATTTTCTTTTCCTACCAAAGTGACAACTTTATACTTATCTACACTATACTTCATTGCTCTTAGATCAATTTTATGAATGTTCACATTGAGTGTCTTTAGTTATCTAAAATGGGTGAAGGTAGATCAAAGCAAGATTTGATTTTTAAAGCAAATTGAAAAATATAAACACTGCTGCATGGTTTGTTTGAGATCCATTTTTGGATGGTACAGTACTTCTGGCATTGTAACACTATTCAGAATGACCTAAGTCTAGCTCCAGCTTCCCATTTCAGCCCTCCCTGGGAGCCCCAGCTAACATAAAAGGATGAATGTCAAGGATATTGGGCCCCATGAATGGCTGGCTCAGTGAGATGCAGTGTTACTGTGAAGGGCTATGCTTCTATAAATAAAAGGTAATTGGTGATGGAATGCCAGCCTCTAAAGAGTTATTTCAAAACAAAAATGGTCATGGATGCAAATTAGGTGGCTACCTGGAGAGAGGCCCACAGAATGTCAGACCCAGATCAAAGGAAACTTCAAACAACAGTCCTTCAAAGGAGGAAGAATCAAGTCAAAAAGCATTCAACTATAATATCTTGTGATTATAAAGATAATAAGAGACTGAAGGCCTTCACCTACCCCTTCTCAATAGCAAGCCATTCCCTGAAGATTATATTGTACATTGCAGAGACATTTTGCGCTTTTATCTTTAAAGAATTCACAAGGACCGGGGTTAAAAGCCACCTTCAACTCTGTTGCAATGTCCAAGTGAGACTCAATGTTTTCATGTGTAATAGCCTGGGTTCAAGTGTTAGCGTGCTGTGAAGGCCACAAGTTAAAGGGGTGTCTCCTAGTCAACCACATAGCTGACTTTACATGCAGTATCAGGCAGCCACAGAAAGGGAAAAAGGGCTGCAAAAGGATTGTATCTCAGCTTGATCCCTTTACTTCTTTACCCTTTTATGTGTTAATGGGATGAGGGCATCACTGGCTCTGCAGTATTTATTGCCCATCCCTAATTGACCAGAGGGCGGTTCAGAATCAACCACATGTGGGTCTAAAGTCACATGTAAGGATGGTAATTTCCTTCTCTAAAGGACATTGGTGAACCAGATGGGTTTTTCCCCTGACAATTGACAATGGATTCATACTCATCATTAGATTCTTAATTCCAGATATATATTGAATTCAAATTCCACCATATGCTGTGGTGGGATTTGAACCTGGGTCCCCAAAACATTATTCAGTGATAATACCACTAAGCCATCACCTCCCACAACTTTTTAAAAAATTTAATCACAGTCAAAAGGAATCAGAAGTACAGAATCAAAAGTAACGATCAAAAACATGAATGTTTAATTACCAATGTCAACGCTAGTGGTAACCTTCTGTATAACAGCTGGAATGTTCCACTATTTACTTGTGAACAATTCTGAGTCTGATCCATATATCATTTTTTAACTTTTATCTTTTTGGACTTGCCTTTTCTTTCTAATCTTGTGTTTGTGTTGTATTACTATTTTTCTCATGTTTAGTAATTAATAAATTACTCTTCATTAATGCAAGAAAGTCCACTTAAAACATAAGTTCATTTGGGTCTTGGACAGAAATATTCACAAGGGAAGTAATCAAGGGAAAGGTGGCATGGTAGCTCAGTGGCTAGTACTACTGCCTCATAGCGCCAGGGACCCAGGTTCAATTCCACACTTGGGTAACTGTTTATATAGAGTTTGTATGTTCTCCCTGTGTCTGTGTGGGTTTCCTCCTACAGTTCAAAGATGCAGAGGCTATCTGGATTGGCCACGGTAAATTGCCCATGATGTGCAGGCTAGGTGGGTTAGCCAATGGGAGTTGCAAGATTGCAGGGGTGGTGGGGCTGGGTGGGATGCTCTTTGAAGGGTTGGTGTGGGCTTGATGAGCAATTGGCCTGCTTCCACACTGTAGGGATTCTATGATTCAATCTATTTTTAAATGAATCTATTATAACCAGCTGAGAGGCAGGTGAATAACGTTCATCTCTTCCCACCCAGAAGCTTGATAATTTGGAGTATCCCATCTCAAACTGTCATTAATTGGGGAACCTCATCTGGGTTCTGGGCATAACACAGTTCATCTCTGGAAGCTAGGATTGGAAAAAAACACTTTACTATCATGAAATATAAATGAAATTTTGTCAAACTGTGGAAAGTTGATTGGCATTCTTGATATATAAATCATACAACTCTGAAGTGGATTTTCAAGCTTTAACAAAATAAATTTTCAATGGTAATACCACATTAAAAAAGTGCATACAATGTGCTTTGCATAAACATCAAAAAATTGAGAAGATCTGACAGCCATATTGTGCAGATTTGTATTGAATATGTCGTCAGACTTGCTCTTTTTAAGTATCACATGCCAAACCTTCACATGTGCAATGTTGCGATCACTTCTTGAAACTGCTCAACCATGTCCTGAAGCAAACCAGGTGCCAAAGCCACATTACCTTCCT
The DNA here is from genome assembly GCF_030684315.1 of Stegostoma tigrinum. NCBI lineage: Eukaryota > Metazoa > Chordata > Chondrichthyes > Orectolobiformes > Stegostomatidae > Stegostoma > Stegostoma tigrinum. The sequence continues at coordinate 24,834,443 of NC_081362.1, read as the reverse complement.
CAGCACCTGCCTACGGAACCAGATCCTCCCCAATGGACTGCAGTCCACATTCAAGCCTTCCCAATTTGGCCCCAACCGTGCAGAGGAGGCAGCCACACTGAGCCCTGCCGAATCTTCACCATCCCCCGAGACCTCCCCCGACTGAGGACGAACGGTCAGTAAGGGCTCATCTTTGTTCCCTTCCATCCACACATCAACAAATACCAGTCACGTTTGGACATCGAGCAGTTTTTCTGTCTCCTCTCCACCTATCTTCTCCTCTATCCATCTTCAATTCGCCTCCCCCTCTCACCCTATTTATTTCAGAGCCCTCTCCCTCTCCCTCTTTTCTGAAGAAGGGTCTAGGCCCGAAACGTCAGCTTTAGTGCTCCTAAAATGCTGCTTGATCTGCCGTGTTCGTCCAGCTCCACACTTTGTTATCTCACAAGTCAGGATCTTTGTTTATTAAAGTATAAAGCATATTAGCTATGACTTAAACTATATGGTGCTTGTGTAAATGCAGGTCTGGGTTTGTGCCAACTAATAAGACGAAGACAAGAACATTTAATTCAGAGTGATAGAGAATTTTTCATCTCGGAAACATTTTATTTAATGTGTTGGGGCTTTAATATTTGCCATATGAATAACATTAAAGCTTGACTTTCTTTTAAGACAATTAAACTATTTAACATCTGCAAAATCTTTAAAGACTAGAACAAAAAGACAATTGACATGAGTCATACCGGGTGTTTTCTTCCTCTCTCAAATTCTAATATTTCCGAATAGATCACTGACTTGCTCCTGATGCTAAAGTTGCTCATATCCACATTTCAGTGCATGCCCTTTTCACATGACAACTTCACTGTTGTTAAACTTGAAAGGGATCAGAAAGGATTTACAAGGATGTTGCCAGGGTAGGAGGGTTTGAGTTATAGAGAGCGGTTGAATAGGCTGAGGCTATCTTCCCTGGAGCATCAGAGGGTGAGCGGTGACCTTTTAGAAGTTTACAAAGTCATGAGGGGCATGGATAGTGCAAATAGTCAAGGTCTTTTTTCCCAGCATAGGAGAGTCTAAAGCTAGCAGGCAAAGATTTAAAAGGGACCCATGGGGCAACTTTTTCACACAGAGGTGGTGCATGTGTGGAATAAACTGCCAGAGGAAGTGGTAGATGCTGGTACAATTACAAAATTTAAAAGGCACCTGGACGGATACAGGAATAAGAAAGGTTTAAAGGGATATGGGCCAAATGCTGGCAAGTAGATTACATTAGTTTAGGATATCTTGTCAGCACGGATGAGTTGGACCGAAGAGTCTGTTTCCATCTGTACATCTGTATGACTCCATGCCTGCAACACCAGTATACAACTGATGTTTCATATTAAAAATATGAATTTTAACTGAAAACTTGAAACATTTATGAAATGAGCAGAGGGCTACAGTGCAAAGTGCTGTGCTCCAAGAATTTCTGAAAAACATTTATCTATATTTAGCTAGCATCATTCTCAAGGACCTTCCTTTATTCTTTCACAGGACATTGTCATCATTGATTAGACCAGCTTTTGTTGTGACTTTGACAAAGGTCAAAGAATCTTTAGATTCTGGAAAAGCCCTAATGGATTGCAAAACCGCCAATGTAACATCCTTATTCAAAAGGGGAAGGATGTAAGAGCAATAGTTGCAGGTCAGTTAACTTAGCATCTGCTGCAAGGAAAATATTCAAGCATATTAAAAAGGGTTGAATGGCAAAGCATTTAGAAATATATAATATGATCAAGAAGAGGCAACCTGGTTTCACAAAGGGGAAATCAAGCCTGAAAGATTTGTTAGAATTCTTTGAGCAGGTAATAAACCGAATAGGTAAATGGGAAGCAACGGATATTTTTGGATCTTTAAAAGGTGTTTGATAAGGTACCACACATCAGCTACTTAATTAACGCTCGTGGTGTTGGAGGTAGTATATTAGCATGGATAGAGAATTAGCTAATTAATAAATGACAGAAATTTTAGTTAAGGGAATCTTCAGAATGGCAAATTGTAACTAGTGAGTGCTTCAGGGATTAGTGCAGGGGCCACAATTATTTACAATATATATTAACGGCTGGTGAGAAAAGGAAATGTACTATCACCAGGTTTGCTTTTACACAGATTACAAACAGATGGAAGGCAAGTGGTGAAGATGACACAAAGTGTCTGCACAGGGCTATATAGAGGTTAACCAAGTGAGCAAAAACATGGCAAACGGAATATAATGTGGGAAAATGTGAAGTAATGCACTTTGACAAGAAGAATAGAGGAAATAAATATTATTTAAATGGAGAAAGATACATAAACCTACAGTTCAGATGGATTTAAGAGTCCTTGTGCTAAAGTTATACAAGGCAGTAGTCAGATCACAGTTGGAATACTCTTAACAGTTAGAATCACTGATGCCATACAGAGTGGAAGAAGGGCATTCTGCCCACTGAGTCCACACCAACCTTCTGAAGAGCATCTCACTCAGACCCACCCTATCCCTGTAAACCTGCATTTGCCATGGCTAATCTAACTAGAACACACATCTTGAGATCATATCTAAGTAAAGATATATTGAGTTTGGATGCAGTCCAGAGAAGGCTCACTTAACTCATACTGTATGCAGGAGAAATTGAGACATTTGGGCCTGTATTCATTACCATTTAGAAAAACGAAAGATGACATTATTCAAGGCTCTTAGAGGATTTATCAGGATAGATGTAGAAAGATTATTTCCCCCTGGGGGAGAGTCTTGAGACAGATAGCATAATTTTACAGTAAGGAGTTGCATGATTTCTTCACTCATAGTGTAGTGAATCCACGGAATTCTTTACTGCAGAGGACTGTTGAGGCTGGATCAGTAAGCACATTCAAGGCTGGGATAAACAGATTTTTAATCAGTGATGAAATCAAGGGTTATGGGGAAAAGGCAAGAAAGAAGATTTGAGGATTATCAGATCAGCCATGATCTCACTGAATGGTGGGGCAGACTTGATAAGTTGAATGAGTTGCTTCTGCTCCTATGCCTTATTGTAGCCTAACTCAGCACAGCAGATATGGAATTTTTCTTCTGTCTCCCTGTTGAGAAGCAGTGACTGCTTCAAGATGTCCCTGTTATGATCTTTACACCAAAAAAAGAGATTTTCAAGGAAGTCTCAACCAGAATGGATAAAGGGATGCCAGTAGATGTGTTGTATTTGGAATTCCAGAAGGCATTTGACAACATACCTCACAACAGGTTAAGTCAAAAGATTAGAGTCCATGGTATTGGAGGTAGTATATTAGTGTGGATGGAAAATTGGCTAATGGGCAGGAAACAGTGAGTAAAGATTAGGGGTTCTTTTTCTGGTTGGCAACCTGTGACCAGTAGGGTTCCATAGGGATCAATGCTGGGACCATACTGCTTACAATATACATTTATGACTTGGAGGAAGGAAGTGAATACATTGCAGTCAAATTTGTAGTTGATACAAAAATAGGTGGAAGGGTATGTTGTGAGAAAGATACAAACAGTTTGAGAGAAATTGATAGGTTCAGTAAGTGGGCAAAAAGTTAGCAAATGGACTATAATGTGGACAAATGGGAAGTTGTTCATGTTGGAAGGGAGAATAAAAGAACAGAATATTATTTAAATGGACAGAAACTACAGAAAGCTGCACACAAAGCAAATTGGAAGTACATGTGCACAAAACTCAAAATGCTAGCACATAGGTGAAGCATGTAATTAGGAAGGTGAATGGAATGGCTCTTACTTCAAGAGGGTTGGAATAGAAGCGTAGAAAGTCTAACTGCAATGAGACAAGGTACTGATGAGTCCACATCAGGAGTACATTGGGCAGTTTTGGTCCTCTTATTTAAGAAAATAAATTATTTCATTGCGGGCAGTTCAGAGAAGATTCACTAGGGTGATCCTTGGTATCTATATATTTTAAGCAAAGATTAAACTGGTTGGGACTCTACTCAATCATATTTTGAAAATGAGAGATGACCTCATTGAAACACATAGGAATCTTAAGTGGTTTGACAGTGTAAATGCTGAGAGGATGTTTCCCTTCATTGTAAAGCCTAAGGCCAGAGGGCATAGACTCAGAATTAAGGGGTGCCAATGTAAGACTGAGATGAGAAGAAACTTCTACTCTCACAGGATTCTAAATTTTTGGAATTTCCTGCCATTGAGAGCTGTTGACCAATAGGGAAATCAAGGGTGATAGGAAAATAAAGGAAAATGGAAATAACAAGTGTCCAATCAGAAGGTTCAGGGCACCAAATGGCTGACTCTGTTTCTATTTCTTATGGTCCTAACACTTTGATTTTAAACTCTCATCCTTATTTGTAAATTCTGCCATGATGTCACTCCTTCCTACTTTCTAATCTCCAAAAGCCACAAAATCTTCAGAAATATCTTTGCTCATCTAATTGTCTTCTATTGAGTATTCCCGATTTTAATGTGCTACTCATGTGGCTGTGCCTGCAGGTGCCTTGGCCCTGAGCTCTTGAAATCCCTCAAAACACGTCTACATCTGTCTCTACCTCACTTTCTTCTTTAAGGTGCTCCTTAAAACCCAACTCTTCGACTAAGAGGTGCTATCCAACCTAGTATCACCGCACACAGTTCTGAGGAAGGGTCACCAGACTGGAAACATTAACTTTGCTTTTTCCTTCACAGATGCTGCCAGACCTGCTGAGCTTTTCCAGCAACTTTGTGTTTGTTCGAGTATCACCACTGGTGAGTCCATGTCAAATTTTGCTTCATATTGATTCTGTGAAGCACCTATGAGATGTTTTATTGCTTTCGAGGCCTTAAATACATATATGTTGCTGTTACTGTGAATGCAATGTTGTAAATCCATATGGAGTGCTGCTGTGGTATGCTGTATAGCATTTCCAAATTCTGCATCACACAGGAGCATGAAATTCATGATAGAAATACATTTTCTAAAATTACTGCACAAAATAACTTTTGTTAAGGACTTTATGTTAAATGTTCTAATCTAGTCTCATTCAAGAGCACAGAGATAGTATTAGACCACAAGAAGTTTAAGATGTGTGATTGCTACAATTAGGTTATTGTGTTAATAACATTAAGAACCAGGACCACTCAGTTCCTGATCTCATTGTAGCCTTATTCAAAAAATGGAGAAAAGAGCTGATCTCTTGATATGAGGTGAAAGTGACTGCTCTTGATTGCAATTGGGATTGCATTTGACTGAATGTCACATCAAGGAACTAATGGAAATGGGGGGAGAACTGTCTACTGGTTGGGGCCATATTCGGCACAAAGAAAGGTTATTGAAGGTTCTTCATCTCAGCCCCAAGACATCACTGCAGGTACTCCACAACATAGTGTCAATCATCTTCAGCCATTTCATCAATGATCTTCCTTCCATCATGAGGTCGGAAGTGGGAATGTTCACTGATGATGGCACAGTAATTTTCATGACTTCTCAGATATTGAACCTAGTCCATGTCCACATGCATCAAGACTAGGACAACATTCGGGCTTGGGGTGATAAATGGCAAATAACATTTGTCTCGAAGAATGCCAGGCAATAATCATCTTTAACAAGAAATAAACTCACCATCTCCCCTCAACATTCAATGGTATTACCTCCACTATCAAAATGTTGGTCGTTACCTTTCAACAGAAACTGAACTGTGCCAATTGCGACTACAAGGGCCAATCAGAAGCTAGGAATTTTGCAGTAAGTCCCAGAGCCTGTTCACCATTTACAAAGCTCAAGTCAGGAATGTGACAAAATACGCTGTACTTGCCTGGATGAGGGCAGCTCCAACAACACTCAAGAATTTTAAATAACATAAGATAAAGGAGTCTGTTTGACTGGCACTCTCTGTGTCCAACACCGACATAATGTAATCTTTTTGCATTATGCAACAGAGAACAGTCTCATGCAGTGCATAGGTAGCCCAATAAAGTGACTTAATTTGTTCGATTGTAGTATATTTCCCAAGCATAGTCTTTACTTTTGCACAAATTGTTATATATTAAATTATTCTTTGAAAAAACCTTTTATCTATTTTAAAAATCTTACAGCAGAAATTAAACAGAAGAAATAATAGTTTCATTGTATCATGCAAGGCCATCTGCCTCCCAGGTGTCTCTGCTTCATTTGTAGGGAACTAGTGATCTGTTTAAATGAATTTTATTTAATATTTATTTGGCATTGTCACCAAATAGAATAAATAAGAATTCCTTGAGGCTCGGAAAGGCACAGTATACCAAGGTCTCCTCAGTGAATTGAAGTCAGGTCATTAGTTTTTAACAATTCCACTACTGAATGCTGTAAGGCAGAACTCTAATGGTGCTAAGAGACTTGCAACACTGTTCTCTGCAGGTAATTTCAAACCTGAAAATAACTACCATTAGTTTTTTTTTGCCACAGAATGCCGAGCAAGATAAGATAAGAAAAGTTAATCAGAAGTCAGAGGTATGGTTTTAATTTTTGCTGAGACAGAGGGCACTTACACACACACAAACACACACACATCTACTTCCTCTTATCTAAGATAACAAAGTGTGAAGCTGGATGAACACAGCAGGCCAAGCAGCATCTCAGAAGCACAAAAGCTGATGTTTCGGGCCTAGACACTTCATCAGAGAGCCTCTCTGATGAAGGGTCTAGGCCCGAAACGTCAGCTTTTGTGCTCCTGAGATGCTGCTTGGCCTGCTGTGTTCATCCAGCTTCACACTTTGTTATCTTGCATTCTCCAGCATCTGCAGTTCCCATTATCACTGATACTTCCTCTTATCTGCTCCCCATCCTCGCTCCAATCATGTAAGCACAGTGTTCAATTGAAGATAATGAAAATATCCAACTGTATGACATTTAAATATTGAAACAGGAAACATTATCTCTAAGCTGTAAACATAAGAGCTAGTTTTTCAGCTCCTCTATAACTAATCATATGGTCAAATCTATCCCTTTGGTGATAACAGATTAATTCATTTTTATCATGCTCCAAAAGGAAACCCAAAGTATTTCAAAACTGATTATGTTCCTGGTTTGAGGCAAACATGATTTTTTTAAAATTAGTATGATAAACAAAGAATGAGGCTGCACTGCCGACAGCAGACAATAAGAGACTAATTAACTCAATGCTTTAAGGGTCAAGCACCAGTTATAGTGAGACTCCCTATAACCAACACACAAAATCCCTGGACTAGTCAGTGTCTGCAATCATTTGAATATTTCCGAACACTTTCACAAAGATACAGGGAACTTTGGCTGATATCCCCCTTCGATGTAACCTTTTAGTACGTAACAGAGAGACATTTGAGGGAAAAGTAATTATTCAGTACTTGCTGATTTTCCATGGTATTGCTCACATACAGTAAAGCATTTGGCGAACATGTTATATAGTCTGTGACTAATCTGGCCTTTCTATTAAAGCTCACTAACTAGGTTCTCATGCAGTTCTAGACTATTCTAGATTCTGTCCTAGCAACATCTTGGCTACTTTCTATAATGACACAAAAGTTAGAAAAAAATTCAGGAAGTAAATGGGTTTCTTATTATTTTACTATGTCTAAAATTGTTCATTTGTGGTTTGTTTTGCACAAAGCCTAACATCTGGAATATTACAGACACTTTCAAAAACTTTCCATTAAAATATATAAGAAATAGAACCTTCAAAACAATACTGAGGAACTGCTGCATTATCACTGTGCTGTACTTCGGAACGCCCCATATGTCTTCTCAAGTAGTCAAAACAAGTTCTTAGTACTTTGAAAAGACAATTCAAAGAGCAGCAAAAAATTCTCCCAGTACCCTGGCCAAGATTAATCCTGAAATATATAGTACTGAACACATTATGTTATTTTCATTGTTTGCAGAACTTTTACTGTGCAGATATTTAGCAATTGCATTTCACTACATAACAAAAGTGACTTCACTTCAGAAAGTATTTCCTTGGTTGTGAATAGCTTTTCAAACATTCTCAGATTGTGAAAGTCACATTATCAATTCATATTCTTGCTTCCTTTCCTTTATATTTCAAACCTCATCGCTATATTCTGGGTTAATTAATGATAAATTTAAATTAAGTTACAAACATTGATTGGATTCTGTTATTTAGATAACAGCACAATATCGACACAAATGAAAATGGAGCTGCAAACTTGTACTGATAACTATGATTATTGTTACCATCATGATCATCATTAAATACTATAAAGAGCAGACTTCAAAGTAAATGCACACTGTCCTGCTTTTGGAAAGAAACAAAGAGAAATACAAAGAGAAAGAGAGATATGAATGATTTTGATATGATAACATTTAACAAACAGGCACCAGCCCTTTGTGTGCTGGTATAATGCATCCAGTCATCAATCTGCTTTCTGTCAGAGACCGATAGAGTATGACATTGCATCGTTATTGTCTGGTATGCAAAGTTCACAAACGTAAGCATTTTGTTTTAGCAAGGAACTAATTAGAGGCTAGGAAACATAGGAACCAGGATGGAAATTATTACTGGCTGCTATTCTCCAGATCCTAGGGTCAGTTTCAGAATCAGCAGAGATTTAGGAAAATCTTGCCCACCTTCTTTGGATGAATGACAAGAAGAGATAAAAAAGATGGAGTGAAATGTTTCAAATAAAATGTTTCACCCCAAACAAGAAGATGTGATGAGAGCAGTTTCCATCTCTAAAATCAAAAGATGAAATCACTTTTTTGAGAGAATGATCTTTGCAAATAATTTTAAAAAGATATGACTGAATTTGAAACAAATTCAAATGCAAAATGTCATCTTCATAGCATCCAATACCATTACATTTGCAATTCCATTGCAGTGGTGAGTTCCAAGATGAGGAGACTAATTGTTAATTGCTCTGAGATCAGAAAGCTTACAACTGGGAAGCTCCCAACCTGATAACATTAAAACTAGGCACATGAGACAGAGAGTTAGATGATAGGCATGGGAAGGTGACAGGAGGCTGAAAGCATGGACCCAATTTAAAGGGATAATAATTGCCGTATTGCAATGTAGTTTCAAGGAAAACTGAGAAGTAGGAAAGGGAAAGGCCAGATGCCTGTGTTAGGGCACCTGCAAGGCTCATTGATGCTCTTTTGAGGTGGTACTAAGGTGGCCAGAAATATTGAAGCATCCTGTCTCCGGAGGGTGGAAGGAGTAGGCTGCACAGTCAAACCATGTAGGTCTGGCTGGAGATGACAAAGCAAAAGAGTCATAGTACTGTGATGAGGTCTTTGGTGTGTTATTTGGTGGCTTTCAACTTATCTAAGGCTGCAACGGTTGCCCAGTGTAAAGGTGGCCAACAACAAGGGCCACTGTATTGTTCATTGCACTAAGTGATTTTCATTGGGGTAATTTATTAATTATTAACTACATTGCAGGCTTATGAACTTCCATTCTTTGATGAAAAAACTGCAAAAGAGATAAGGGGTAATAAAATATTTGAAAAGGGACGCTGAGAAGATTGGAGTGGTATGTCCCATGCTTTGTTGGTCCCTATGCAAAGATTTAATGTTGGTTGAAACATGTTTCTATTAGATGTGTCCTAGAGTTTATGATAAATAATTGACATTGGAGATGTTGTCATGTGTGCCAGCTCTTTGAAATTGCATATATGCTGCCCACCTTTCACAAATATGGCATCAGTGATCTGTGATATGCTGTAATATGCTTCCACTGAGAAACATCATCAAGATCTACAGCCTGCGCACCATTTGCTGGGCATCCTACTCCTCCAAAAGACTATGCTGATCTAGTGCTTCATCTTCTTCGAGACCCACATCTCTGGAAGATAAGACGACTATAATGTGCAGAATTCTTGCAGAAATGTGCATAAGGTGTCATCCAAACAGTTGAGGCAGCTCAATGGCCTCTTCGGTGGTAGTTGTTCTGAGTAGTTGGCTTTGGTTGTATTAACGTATCATTTCAACTATTTCTTGTCCCTTGGAAACTATTCACATGGTTTTAGCAATGGGAACCCAGTACAGTTGACTGCTGGAGGATTGAGACATCTTGGCAGCCGCAAGGAGTGTAAGCTCACACATATTGAAAGCACTTGCCATGGTTGCAGACCAGCTGAACATATAAGGTGTGGAAGACTTCCCTACAGGTAAATCTTACTGGCTGATCATTTAATGCCTTGCTGGCCACATGGTACAATTCCCACTGCACTTGCAGGAATGTAAAGATGGAGGTAAATCCTGTTGCCATGAGTGCCAGTTCTTTGAAACTGCATATAGGCTGTGCATCTTTCACAAATTTAGCATCGGTGATCTGTGGCATGCAATGGGAGGAATACCACGAAGGTCTATGGCTGATCTTTGAAAACAGCCAAGTGATTAACAAGTTCAAGTCCGCAGTGATCTTGATACCCACCAGACAGGCATGGCAAACAGAACTGTGAGGTCTAAGATCTTGCTTAAAGATTGCAGATATTTCAGACACCATCTGTCAATAAGTGCAGTCTCCTGTAACACTGATTCACTAAGATATCTAGGGACGTATCTATTTCAGTGGTACACTAGATGCAGAGGAAGGGACTCAATTGCCTTCCTGCACTCCTTGAGCCAATGCTGATCCTCATTGTAGCTCAGGATTATCCCTGAGTATCTTAATGCTATTTCCCGCTATTGCTCTGCAATCCCTGGACAGTCACAACACCTTCCATTGACTGTGCACATACAGACCACTTTCTCTGTTAATCCCATTTACTTGGGCAAATACACCTCTCAGCAATGCACCTTTTTTACAAGCCCAAATCATTGAATAACATGACCAACTCATCCTCCTGGCAGAAGAGCAGCTTCCTTCTTCTTGGCCTTTTCCACGTCTAGCATGGATGCCGTGTCTTCCTTCAAAAATTGCACTTGATATACTCCTAGCAAGCTAACAAAAGTTCACTAACAGATTTAATTATCTACTACTCAGAATCAGATGAATTGTCAAATTCTGCCTATGGTTATCATCAGTTTTCACAGAGGCATTAATGTCACTATTAAAAAAAAGTTATAAAGAATCACATGAACTTTAATGTTTCTCCTTCAAATATTGTTGATTGCAGCAAATATTTCAATTTAAATCTGGAATGTTTATTCCATCATTGAGAGCCAATGGAAGGGTTATAGTGGTGAGCATAGCTGCCTTCCCTGCAGTTGACTCATATTTGAGTCCCAGTCACTGCAGTTTATCCATTTGCAAATTCTTTTGCTTTTTATTTCAAGGTCTTGTGGTGCAGCAGTAGTGGCCCTAGGTCTGGACCCGGAAGTTTGGGTTCAAATCCCACCTGCTCTAGAGATAAAGGTAAACATGTCTGAACAGGTTGATTAAAATATTTATTCCACTATTGGGCTAATTAGTTTTCTAAAATCAACTGCTAAGAGAATGCACACATCAGACAATTGAGCTGATGTAGGTGCTCAAATTCCCCACATTAATGGTGTTTTTCAGCTGGTATCGCTTATTGTTTTTAATCCTTCCTGGTCAGCTTACTTACTGACAATGATAAGCAGTCATTAGCCAGAAGCAGAAATGCATATATTTTAAAGAGATATTAAGACTGAAAAATAATCCAAAATCTGACTTTTGTATAATTTCCAATTTGATGCACTTTTATTAGTTTGCCTTCTAAATATGGTAAAACCTTGCAGGACCTCAAATTATTAGCATCTCAGATACTCAAAACAACAAGCTTTTGATATATATTCAGTCTGCGCTCACATTTCACAATGGGAGGAATTTTGATTTGAGGTAATAATGAAAAGTGCACAATACTGGTTCAGCCTCACGTTGACTCCCCCTCAAAAAGATACATATGATCTTTAATACGTAACTATTCAATTCATGCCATCACTCATGCTACATTAACAACCAAAGTTAAAAGTACTGCCTTCTGTATTCATGGAAAAACTGCAGCTAATTTTAAAATTAAATTCTAGCAGATTGATTACAGCCTACAAGATTTGATTCCTTGTCTGCTAGCCTTGTTAAGACCTCCTCAACCACCCCCTAAAATAGCCTTCTCTGCCGAATACAATGGCCTATGGCCCTACATAACAAGTTTTTCAATGGCTGAAAATTCCCTTTATGACACTGCACATCAAATTCACATACATTATGGCAGGGATTTCACACTATGGGTGGAAGTTTTCATAGTCTGAATGACATGGACAATTGTGAGAAGTTGGTTCGGGGTCAGTCAGGCGCTTGGTTTGATCATGATCCGGGGATCTGTGTTGTTACAGTCCAAGGATTGAATCAATCCAGCAAATCAAATCCAGCCAGTCCCGGGATTACCAGCAAGTCTGTCGGGAGCTGTACAGAAATTAATCAGTGGGCTAACTAGTTTTCTAAAATCAACTGCTAAGAGAATGCACACATCAGACAATTGAGCTTAGTCAAGACTGTCCTCCTATATCAGCCTGAGGTAGGTGATGGTCGTCCTAGGGTTTCAGCAGTAAATATCAAGAGGAGCTATCAGAGGGAACTGCTTTGTTAAGAAAACAGGGGAAGTCAATATGGGGATTGGAGCCAGCATGCTGGAATGCAGAGGGGCAATCACTTTGGAAGGGGGAAAGGGAGTGAAACTCTAGATAAGAGTTGGAATTGATACAGCATGGGAGGGCACAGGGTATAGCAAGAGTGGGACTTGGGGGGGATTGGTTCTTCAGTGAGGAGACAGTGGATATAAGTGTCAGGCATAGCTATGTGGTAGGCCTAGGGCTTAGGCAAACCTGGGGAGATTGTCAGTTAAATAAAAGGATTGGGTGGGAACATGAAACAAGTCAAAAGCTGATGGAGTTTAAAAGGATTGAAATTCAGAATGGAACTTGAAGGCAAGGAGCATCTGGAACAACAGGCAGAGCCTTAAGCACACCCTCTCAAGTACATCTGGAAAGCCTTCCACCTTCAACCAAACACAACACCATTATGAACATGAAGAACCGTTGTCAGCATTCCCCTTCTTGCAGGGTAAATAATCAGGCATTCGTGTATCCAAAATTAGACACACCTCCATTATGAAAATCTGCACATACATTGACCAATAATGTACATTACAAAATTAGAAGTTGCTGAAGAAACTCAGCAAGTCTGGCAGCATCTGTTGAGAGATGGCAAAGTCAACATTTTGGGTCCAGCGACCCTTATTTAGAACACAGGTTTCTTCATTTTATTTCAAGGTAGATGACAGACCTGGAGTGAAGTTAAGATCCTTGGTCCTCCTGTTGCCTTGCTGTTGATGCTGAGCACCAGTGGTTAAAGTGATGGAGCAGTGGTCTACATTCATTTCCAACAGTCACTGAGCAATCTACTGGGCTTTGCTTTTCTTGGCAACTGCCAACCTGTCCATGGAGACATTCAGACACGTGCATGCCAGATCCAGCATGGGAATGGTAACATTGGTGGATTCTTCCAATGTTTGATCCAGTTATCAATGGTCCTAACAAAGCTGCCTGCTGTTCCTATCCCAGTGTTGACACCATGCTGGCACCTTCTGCTTGGGGCTGAGCAGGTGCCAGATCTTCAGCCATTATCTGGAGTTTCTTTTTTCACCAGCTGTGGAGACATGTCACTGGTGTGCTGACCAGATTGTGCCCCTAAGTTGAATCCAGATTAAATTCTCATTGAGGTATCAGTACCTGTGCTTGTGGTGACTGCAAGAGAAGCCTTCCTAATGTGTCATCTAGGACCTATAGGTTTGACCCTGTGACTGCGTAGCTGGCATGAAAGTCTGGATCCATGAAAGGGAATGAGTTGCACAATAGAAGTGGAAGCTTGAGCAACTGAAAAATAGTTCATAGTGCTGATATTGCAGAAACATTGCAGCACAGCACAATGAATTCTACTTTGTGGTCAGGACATGAAGGTCTCCGTATCCCCACATGAACAGACATGGTCCTCTTTGTGCGCTCAAGAATTTATCTTCTCCCTGTACAGAACGAGGAGACAAATGTCAGCCACCTGTCTTGGCTCTTTGAGCCCAACTGTAGGCTATTTACGTCTGTTATGAGACAAAGGGAGAGATTTAATGAGATGAAAGTAGTTGACAGCCATTTGTGGTGGTGCAGGTATCCTGAGTGAGTGAGATAGAAAGTGCACAGAACAGGTAGGCTTAATCATTTGTGGGGGTTGGGGTGAGAGAGAGCCATTGAGGAAAGATGTAGCCTGCAACAGTGGGCATAATAGACCACTAGCCTTGGTGTGAAGTGTGTACATAGGCAAAGTTAGTGAGTGAGAAGTAGCAGGGAAGTAATGTGAAGTCGCTGCACCCTGTGGAGCACAAAAGATAATTAGCCTTCCTGTAGCATTGCTGCATGTTCCTCTGGATGGTAGAACCCACATTGACTCCATGGCTATTTTTAACCAGTCTGGCAGCACTGTAATCTCCTTTGATACTCCTGGAGAAAAAGCTTTCATCTTCACCATTTTGTCCACTAAGACCCCAGCTCTGAACCTGAGTTAACAACTTGCCTCTCTTCGTCATGTCTTTTGGAATTGTAGAGCAGCAAACAAAGGACAGCTCCTGGCTTGCAGCAAAGGGATTCAAATACAGTACCTGTGGCACGAATGCCAGGGAGACCCAGCATTAGCAAGTACTTCTGCCTTTGCTGGGTGAAAGATTGCATAAGAGCAGAGCCAAAAATCTTTCTGTTAACAAAGAAAAACAAATTTGCATGCACTATTTGTAACTGTTGTCCAAATTATACACTCTACAATCAGTGGTTTTCATGCATTAACACTGTTATGTGTGTCAGTCTCTGCATAAGTATTACACACATAGGGTTGAATCTTGTGTTTTCTAAGTTGAGAACAAGTTGAATTGAGTTTTTTGGAGTGATTTCCACCTCAAGCCCTCATATTTTCTCACTACATTTTTAACTACCTACCCTACCCCAATGGCATTTGTGACATCTGATTCTGGTTGCATTTTACTACATGCCATTCCCAGAAAAACTGCCACCAAGCAGATAAACTCCAAAAGCAGAACTGCTTCTGTCCATGCCATCTTTAAAAAGGCTGTTATATGCCCAGATGACTATTGACAATTCGAAGCTGCTTCCCTGCTTGGTCAAAGATCTTAAAATCCCTATGGTGTGGAAACAGGCCATTTGGTCCAACTAGTCCACACTAATTCTTAGTAGAGCAATCCACCCAGAATCACCCCTTATCCTTTCCCCACAGCCCTACATTTTCCACGGCTAATCCACTGAACCTATACATCCCTGGGTACTATGGGCAATTTGGCATGGCCAGTCCACCTAACCTGCACATCTTTAGACTGTGAGAGAATACCGGAGCACCTGGAGGAAACTCACATGGACAGAGGGAGAATGTACAAACTCCACAGTCAGTTACCCGAGGCTGGAATTGAACCCTGTTCCCTAGTGCTGTGAGGCAGCAGTATTAACCATTGAACCATTGCACTGCCCTGACCATTTACAGAAGTTGACGGAGAAAGGAAGAAGCACTCTCATTCTCTGACAGGGAGATCCTGGTTGAATGTGTGGTGAAAGGAGAAGGGTCCTTTTTGCACATGACCACAATAGGAGGCTACAACTCCCGACACCAGCAACCTGGTCCAAAATTGCCAGAACATTCCATCTCCACAATCCAGAGAAATGGTCAGCAGTGCTGCAAGAAAGTTGATGATTGTTTTTGCTGGGTCAGGGTAGCATACTTCAGTGTGAATTGGTACTACTCATCATTCTACTGCAACTTTTGCATTAAATCCACTGTCACCATTATTCATTGCACACCATTTCTAACCACTGGCTATGATGCTATCTTTCCCATATGCAACTACCTCTGCAGTGAAACAGTTCGCCATCCCTTCACCCTAGAAGCTACATCTTCAACCTGTGAGGATTAGAATACCAACAAATCAGAGGAAGTATAGACAAGACTGCCACCTTCCACCCCCCACTAGCTCAGGTATTCAGCTTGGCGAAACATTAGGCTTCAGAAGCATGGGAGCACAAACCGGTGAACATCTCACTGCAATAGCTTTGCAACTGAGTGAGGATGAAATGCCCAAGGCTGCTGGCACTCGGAGGACTGCCAGTGACCAGGCCCTTATTCACTCCAGGCAGAAGCAGACTCTGTGGTCTCAACAATCATGGTGTTCATCCATATGCACACAGAGGGACTAGAGGGGCAGATAGGTATGTGGCAAGCAATGACCCTTATTGCCCAGAAGTTGCAGTGGCTCAGCAAATCATTTGACTGCCAGGCTGTCTCCATTGATAGGTTGGCTATTGCCATGGAGAGCCAAGCCCAGCACTCTGAGAAGCATATACACATGCACTCCAGTTCCTCAGCCATTGGTCCTCAGGACTAAAAATATAGCGAAAGCAGAGGCAAAGAACATGGTGCACATTATCAGGTTCTCCTTCCTCAAGTGGAGGCAGGGCAGTGGACGAATGGAGGCACTCAGCCAGAGTAGGAGCCACATGAAGCTCCCTTAGAAGTCTCCATTTAGGACAGTCCAGAAGTGGCCAAGTTCCTAAAGAGGGTACTGCCTCCAAATACATCTGTCCCTCCTCTCCCTGGTCAGCATTCAACTGGGGGCATTCCCTCCAGGATACCATAGTCCACTCCTCTATCACTCCTAATGCTTTGTCACCACTCCACCTCCCTCACACAGAGGCGACACCTTGTCATTCAGAGTGTACCATTTATCATTTTATCTCTCCTCTTGTCATTGTCCAAGGCCTCACACAATCCTTCAATATGAAGCAGTAATTCAGTTGAACTTTTTTCAATCTAGTCCACTATATCAATGCTCAGTGTAGTCTCTAGCTTGGTGAAGCCAAATGCAGACTAGGTGTCTCCTTCGTGGAATAGCTCCTTTTTTTATGAGAATCATCCTGGTCTTCCAATTGCTTGCCATTTCAATATACCCGAGTGCTCCCATGCTAATATTTGCATCTTAGGCCTGCAACAATATTCCAGTGAAGCTCAACACAGGTTGGATGAACAACAGCCCATTCTCTGCCCAAGCACTTTAAAGTCTTCAAGACGCAGCATTGAATTCAACAACGTCAGAACATGAACACTATCATCCATTTTGCTTTAATCCTTCTCCCATTACCTCAGTGTCTTCTTTGCATCAGTTTGCTCTGAGGAAAGCCAATCTATTTTTAAGTATCCACAGCTATTATTAACAACTGGTGGCAGACAAACATGAGGCTGGAAGAACACAGCAAGCTGGCAGCATCTGGAGGAAAGGATTTTAAACCTTCCAAATTTGGACCGACCTTTGATGCTCCTTTCCTCCTGGCTGGCTGTGTCCTTCCAGCTTCCTATTTGTCTACCTTGGATTCCAGCCTCAGCAGTTTTTTTGGCTCTATTATTCACAATTATTTTGCTTCAAGATCACTCATTTACTACCATTAGCACTTACTTTGTCTTTTGCTGAGGGCATCTTGCATCTACTTGCTCCTCCTCCCCATTTAACAACATTTGTGCTATCATTTTTCAGCCCTGTTCAGGTCTGAATTAAAACTCACTGGACTGAAAATGTTCACTCTGTTTCTCACTCCATGGATGCTGTCCGACCCGCTGTGTTTCTCCAATACTTTCAGTTTTTATTTCACTGTCATTATATGATTTGTGCACTTGGCTTCAGGCATCTTGAACTGCAATTTTTTTCTTGTTGAGTTCCAGTTTCATCTGGTAAATTCTGTCAAGCAGTCACATTAGATGTTCATCATGATCAGCAGCACTTTCTTCTATTGTGTCTCTATATCCACAACCTAGCAGATAATTCACTATTGTTTCTTATTCTGGGAAGATCACTCACGCTTGTTGGCAGAGTTGATACTCCTCCGGAGCAGCCGAAATACAAAAGGGCATGAGCTACTAACTGCATCATCAGAAGGGCATGTAGAATGAAGTTATAAAGCTGCTTATTTTATCCAGTTTCATATACAGAAACCACACTTTTTATTTAGGGCAGTGAATACTTTTTGCAGGTTATGGCAAAATTCTTTTGATACTTCACATGGAGTGGTAAGATCTCTTCAGAGATTTATTTATATCCTTTAGGTCAATACATACTCTCAGTTTCGCTGCCACCATGCTGCCAACCCATACTGAAGCAGTTGTCACTTTTTTGATTACTTGCTTCTTTTCCAGCTTTTCTATCTTGTCTTTCAGGCTAGCCTAGACAGCCTGCAAATTTCCTTGATAGATGCTGAACTGGCCTTACACTCTCTTCTACTTTGAGACGTCATTTTTCAGGGAGGCATCTAATAGTGTCAACACATTGTTGTGCTTTCAGATTTGTCAACAGTCAACAGATTAGTGTGCCATATCACATTGCAAATCTCATTTAGCATGTTGAGGGCTATCAGGCCAAACAATCGACTTTCATTGGCTGAGGTGAGAAGCTTTGCATGCTGCCTAGATTTAGAGCTCCAGATCCTTGTTCACTGGCTGTTGGAGTAATTTGTCCTCTTAACATAAATCTGGTGCCTTCATAAAGCTTCAGTCTAACTTACAGGCCCTTCATGTTTGATTTACATGTTAAGCCAATTGACACAAGTCTGTGGAGTTCTAATGTTGCATGACAGCACCAGTGTTCATCTGACTTGATATTCTCCTTCTGCAGCCCACATTCCAACAATTACCTATCAACCTGACTGAACCAATCCGTTGTCAAGTGTAAAGTGATTTCTCAGAATCTTTAGGTGATAGTTCTCTAGTGTCCATTTGAACTTGCTTATTGTACTTCTTTCTAAGCCATACACGTGTGTACAAAATGATTCAGTTTCTTACCATGGGAACACTCTTCTCCTTGCATCTTGCTCTTGTGCTGACAGGAATATGCTGATGATTTACAACTTTAGAGTTTCTGTACGTCTCAATTGCTTCTCTGAGAGTTAACTTTCTCCTCTTTCAGAGATGCACTCTCGCTGTGGCATTTCTTATGCTCAGTACATGTCTTTGTTTAATTAGATAATCTTTCAGTTGTATAAATTCACAGGATTCTGTGAGCTAAGTCAATGAAGTCACATATTGATCTAAGGACCATTTTTCACCTTAGGCCCTAATACTGAACACTTAGCACTCACTTACTTTCACTTTAGATTCAAAATGTACCTTCAAAGGCTTTTAAAATTTCTCTGCTCTTCACAGAGTTTAGGAAGGAAGACACTTTGAAACAGTCTGCTCACAACAGTGATTGGAGTGTAGCTACCCTTAGCTATTCAGGCATGTTAAACAAATTTGACATTATTTTGTAAACTTGTCATTGCGCATCGAAAAACAGCCAGTTTTGCATCATTTTGACCATAGCTGGGAGATATAACATTTCAGTTGTTATATATTATCCAGTGTTTTAACTGTGACCTGTTTCTCCATTTATTTTCAGCTTTATGCAGTTGCTTGGAGCAGCTTTCACAGCTTTGAACATTCCTTTCTTTTCTTGTCAGCAGCTTTTTAATTAAATAGATCTTCAACATTCAATCTCAGCTCCACTTCGGACACAATGTTCTGTGCTCACAAGACAGCAGTCTGGTCTGTACTGTGTCTATATTAAAGTGCTTACAAGATGGCTGCCTTGAGCATATGTGTCTGACAGTAGAGGTCACGTGACTACAGCAGATGAAGAACAGCATTTGTACATGAGTACGTTTAGATCTAAACGGCTTGAGTGATTTCAGAATGATGTTTAACATCCTACGCAGCTGAAGGATGTTCCAATAGGTGGTGATGGGTATCAAGGTGGCAGCAAAAGCCAGAAACGGAGGAACACTAGGTTTTGGATGGCTACAGAGTCAATCATTGGAGAAGGATTAAGCAATTCAGCCCCTCGAATCAATTCTAACATGCAATTAGATCATTTTTATTTGTAACTTAACTCCATTTACTTGATACTGTTCTGTAGTGATGATCTTGCTTAACACAAATCAATCAATCTCAATTTTGACATGTTCAACTGGCCAGCCTTAACAACTTATCAGGGGAGACAGTTCTAGACTTCAGGTATACTTTGTGTGAAAGCAGGCTCTCAGACATAGCTCCTGGATTGTCCGCATCCAACCTGAAGGCTTCTGCCTCTCTTCTTTGTATTCAATGAATAGACGAAATAGTTTCTTCTTATCTATCCATCCATCTAATCACCTAATTCTCAATTAGATCACCTTTTCATCTTCTATAATCAAGAGATTACAAGTTTAGACTATGAAGCTAACGTTCACAATTTAACTCCCAGCTGAAGTTTCTAAGACATAAAAAAATTAAAATTATTGTATTATAAACGATGAATAGATCAAAAGAATAATTCATGAAAAGTTGTAAGATAAGCATCAGTTTAAGCCATGGCTGACACAGTTGGGTGACTTCTGAAATTGCATTTCCACATCACTCGGATTTACATGTACCAGTGCCTTTTATCCCATGCTAATTTCTAGAATTATGTGATGCAGCACTGTGGGCAATATTAATACTCATTTTCTCCTTTATCTGTCACCAAAGTCCATAGTTCAGAATATTGAGATCATTTTCTACCAACAAACACTATAAAGTGTTTTTTATACAACATTGCTTGTAATGTCAACTGCCTTGATCAAAGTGCGATCTAATCAGCTTCAAAAGATTGCACAGATGCTCATTAACTAAGCTTCCAAACTCAAGATTGAGATGTGTGCTCTCAGACAAGGCAAACAAGAGGTCAAGAAGCAACTGTTTCTTTATTTCTATCTGTCATCAGTTTATTAGTTTTCTTGTCTTCCAAACATTGGTGATTAAAGAGAAGGCATATCTTATCTTGGTTAACACAAGTAACAGATGACAGCTTAACAACTCTCAGGAGTCATTTTAGTAACACGTTCTGTTTACTTATAGACACAACATTGTTGATTGAAGATATATGAATACTCACGGAATATTTTCCATGATAATTTCATGAATATATTTATATTAATGATAATACCTTTTAAAGAACATTTTATTTAGTTCTGAAATAGAAGTGAGCACAATGATACAACCCGCATTTTCAACCATGGCTGTGATTGTATATGATAAAACTCGAAGGGAGTTGGAATTTTTAATTTAGAAAACTGAAGTGCTGTTTATAATGATATAGAAAAATATATTTTATATTTTAACCCATTAAACTGTATTCTAATGTACCAATGGATATCCATGAGGCACAGTAGTCCATCAATGACAATGGCAGATTCAACCACAATCTGCAATCTCACAGCTCAGCATGTGCTCCACTCTACCATCACCATCAAGTCAGGAATTCAACCTGGGTTCAACGGAGGGCATGCCAGAAACAGCATCAGTCATTCCTAAATGTGAGATATCAACTTGAGAAACTGTAATATAGGACTACTTACATGCCAAACAGTGGGAGTGACAAGAAATAGACAAGCCAATTCAATCCAACAACCAACAAATCAGATCTAAGTTCTTTAGCCCTGCCACATGCAATCATGAATTGTGGTGGACAATTACACCTCTAATAGGAGGAGGAGGCTCCACTAATATCCCCATCCTCAATGATGTGAGAGCCTAACACATCAGTGTTTAACGGATGATTGAAACATTTGTTTCCATCTTAAGCCACAAGTGCTGAATGAATGATCCATATAGGCTGCTTCCTGAGGTTCCCCACCTTAAAGAGTTTTCAGCCACTTTAATTCACTTTACAATAACAAGACACAGCTGAAGATACTGGATTCTGAAAAGTCTTCACAAAAGTCCTCATAACATTCTGCCGACAGTATTGAAAACCTGTGCTCCAGAACTGGCCATGCCTCTTACCAAATGAAACTCTGCTGCAACTACAGCATTGGTATCCACCTGGCAACATGGACACAAAAAGCAGAAAAAATCCAATTTAGCAATTAACAAAAAACAGAATAAATCTGATTTGGCAATTAACACCCTATCAGGCTACTCTTGATCATCAGCAAAGCGATGGGACGGGATCAACTGTGCTATCAGGCATAACTTGCTAAGGTATATTCTGCTTACAAAAGGGACTTCAGAGGCAAGATTTTTGTGCAGAGGGTGGTGCATGTATGGAACGAACACCCAGAGGAAGTGGAGGAGGTTGGTACAATTACAAAATTTGAACGGCACCTGGATGAGTACATGAATAGGAATAAAGGGATATGAGCCTGACGCTGATAAATTGAACTAGATTAATTAGGATATCTGGTTGGCACAGATGAGTTGGACAAAAGGGTACATTTCTGTGCTCCGTGACTCTGACTCTAAAAGCTTAGTTTGGATTTGGCCAGGACTATTCACACTGAATCTCATTACAGTTTTAAACAAAAAAAAATTACAGATACTAGAAATCAGAAGCAAAAACATATGCAGAAAATGCCAAAAAAGCTCAGCAGATCTGGCAGCACCTGTGGACAGAAATCGAAGTTTACAATTCAGGTCCAATGACCCTTCTTCAGAACACTTCAGAAACATTAACTCTGCTCTTGATATCAATGTCACATTTGGCAAAGAATAGTGTCAAGTGTTTATTGATCAGTATAGGAAATCAAGTTTTTGCGGGGAAATACAAGCAAGTGGATGTGAGGAATGTCAGATCAGCCGTGATCCAATCAATGGTAGAGCAGATGGGAGTAGCAGAATGGCCTAATCCTTTCTATTTCTTCTGGCCTTATGGTGTAAATAAAACTGGGAAAATTTGAGTCAATGGTAACTGGGGAAAGCTCTCCATTGTTTGATATGGTCCACAATGTTATTATCCCATCTGATGTTAGTGCTGAACAAGTCAGATTCCAGACTGAAACATGGTGTGATAGTTCTTTTTAAAAATTTAACGAGTTGATCTTTCACTGAAACCCAAGCACGGGACACTATAGGCTTGGTGAGAACAATATATCAGAAGTTTCTGCCTCAACAGAAATGAAAACAAAATACAACAGACCAAGAGATAGTAGGAACTGCTGATGCTGGAGAACCTGAGATAACAAGGTGTAGAGCTGGATGAACACAGCAGGCCAGGTACCAGAGGAGCAGGGCTGACGTTTCGGATCAGGACCCTTCTTCAGAAATGGGGGAGGGGTAGGGGATTCTGAAATAAATAGGGGTGGGGGGGAGGCAGATGGAAGGTGGATAAAGGAGCAGATAGGTGGAGAGGAGATGGACAGGTTAAGAAGGCAAGAATGGAGCCAGTAAAGGTGGGTGTAGGTGGGGAGTTAGAATAGGGATTGGTAAAAGCTTCAAAATCTCCTCACCTCCGACCTTATCCTAAAACCAGCTGAGTTTGTCCCTACCTCCTTGACCTGTCCATCTTTTCTTCCACCTATCTGCTCCTCCCACCTCACTGACCAACTGCACCCCCCACCTCCTACCTACCAGCCTCATCCCCGCCTCACTGACTGACCAACCCCCATCCCTAACTCCCACCTACACTCACCTTTACTGGCTCCACCCCCGCCTCTTTGACCTGTCTGTCTCCTGTTTACCTATTTGCTCCTTTATCCACCTTTCATCTGCCTCCCCCCACTCTCTACTTATTTCAGAGTCCCCTTCCCCTTCTGAAGAAGGGTCCTGATCCGAAATGTCAGCTTTCCTGCTCTTCTGATGCTGCCTGGCCTGCTGTGTTCATCCATCTTTATACCTTGTTACCATAGAACAGACCAAGCCATTTACAGATAACACAACTTAAAAGATATCAAAACACATGGCAGAATACAATCCCAACTATTCCACTACGTTACAGTACTCAAATGCCAGAGAAAATTCCCTTCTCTATTACATCTGTAGATTTGACTTAAATGTTTCTTTCAAGTACTGGTCTTGAAAGTTTGATAGCTTTCTCGTTGAATAAATACACAACCGAGCTTAAACCTCCTTAGTTTTGAACAACCTCTTCAGGTTTTTAACCAAATACTCTGGTCGTGAATTTATAAACTAGAACCCTAACACTGAAATGATCTATTTCCTTTCTGTTCTCAGCCACATTTCAAATAAATCAGTGCACCACAGCAAAATAGTCTCGATAAAACATGCACTATAACATCTTCTTTTCCAGGCATACAAATGACTTTCAACTTTAATGGGTAGAGAAGTAAACTTTAGGGAAACAATTGTGAGTTCTTGTCTTGAAATTTCTCCAGAAAAATCAAAGCATTGTAATCTGTATAAACAACAGTCTAAAACAAGACTTAATGTTTCCTTCTCAGCCATTGAATACTTCTGTTGACATGCGATCAGTTTCTTTCAGACATAACTTGCAGCCATTCAGTGTCTATTTGTTGCAAAGCAGCCCTCACACTGATGTTACTGACATTAACACAGCTTTTCATAATTCAGTGTAGCTAAAACCTATGGGGCTGTGAGCAGAACTTTCAAATTGTCAAAGTCACCCTGACATTCTTGGGTACAACAAATTCGTTAATGGTGCCATGACAGTGCTAAAGTTCAGAACTTCTGATGGAATTCACTCATACCAACATAACACAAAATTCATGTTCTGTGCTAGGCATGGGAAAATTCAAAACACTCTTATTTTCACTTCCCTCGGTGCTTCTTGGCCTTGTCCCACAGTGCTGCCCAAATAAGTAACTTATGCAGTGGTAAATTCACTCTTTGCTGGACTTTTAACCAAATTATCTAGGCAATTAAATAATTCAGTTGAGAGGAGTACATGCACTTCCCAGGTTTGCCTGCAAACAACAGAATTGTTCATGTAAACTATGCAATTACATTATTCTTCACCAAATTTATTAGCTAATCGTTAGAATATTGCTGGTGCATTTTTCACGCCAAACATTGTCAAAATCCATCTGGTGTGACAACAGCTGATATTTCTCTGGATCTATCAGTCAACAGAACTTGCCTATATTCTTTTAGCAAGTCGATTATTGTGATGAAGCTGCATGTCTAATTTGTTCAATGCTACCCTCCAATCTTGGAATGGTATATAAGTCCGCTTTTATTGCTGCCTTGACTGAAATAATCAATGCAGAATATCTGTGAGCCATCTACATTTGGCAATGTAACAATAGGTGACTTCAGCTACAACGATTTGGCTCAATAATACCATTATCCATCATGAACTTAATCTCTACCCTGACTTGAGTTGATCTCTATGGATGCTGTCTGTAAGATTTATAAGTAACACATCTCCCACATTAACACCATGAACAGCCATTTTTCCTGACCTATTCACACAAATCAATTTATGATTCTATAATAGCCTTTGTAAGTCACTTTGATCATTTTCTGGGGAGAAAACTATTCTAACATTTTACTCATCTCTGTATAATTCAATTTGATTTCTGGAGGGACAACTTATGAATTTTGTGTTCTGAATCATTCTCCTATTGTTCTGATACTTTTATTTCATTTGCTTCTTCTTTCACTACCATGAGTACACTTTTCACCTATTGTCCCTGTATTACTATTTCTCTGACACGCTAACATGATACACCCACAGACTCTTTCTCCTGTTGGAGTACTCATTGCATAATTGACATTTGAGTTCCTTTTTTATTTGATAAGGTGATATATTTGCTTTTGATGGATCCCTAGTGACAGATAACAACACTAGAACCTTGTTTCCAACAACAAAATTTTGAACTTGATTTTTTATACCTGCTCTAATTTCAGTGCTGGTCAATCTTGCTTCAAATATTTTGTGGCCAACTCACATGCTTTCGTCAGATTCTCTCTGAAATTTGAAATATTTTTGGAAGCATCGTACCTGAGATTCATTTTATCATTTTTTTAATAGTCAATTTAAGTCGTCCTCTCACTTCATCCTTAGCTAAAAAGCGCCATCTCATGCAGAAGCATTGGGAGGTTTCCTAATGGCAAATAGTAACAAAAGATTTCCTGTATCACAATCACGTGGATATTCTTGACAATAAGCTCTAAACTAATGTTTTCAAAGTTTGATGCCATTTTTACCAAGCTCTCTGAGATTGTGGTGAGCAGAAGACATAAATTATTTTATTCCCAAGCTAGTCATATTCCTTTAAGTATTCACAACACAAAATCTTGATCTGATTCTATCTCTTTGGGTAACTAATACCTTGTTAAAATTGTATTTTTCTTTGAGTAATCTTATATCTTATAAAAATTGCTTTAACTTCCCAACATTTCTTTTTTCAGTTTTTTTTTTCTAAAAGCACTGCTTCAGGAAATCTTGTGGAAACATCCATAATTGTCAAAAGATGCTGATGTCTATTCCTGGCTCTATTTAGGAGGCTAACACAAGTGATGAAGACCCTGCTAAATGGTTCTTCTAAAGCTGGAATCAGAATTTTAAAAAATGCATTTCTGGCAAAATTTACCCACATCTTTATGTAATTTCACCCAATAAAATATCTGAATACTTTAACCCATTTTCTCCAACACCAAAGTGTCTTGCCATAAATTTCATGAAATATTTGTCAAATATCAGGACAATACTCAGATAGCGCTACCACCAATTCCTCAGTGGCTGGTATTTGAGATGATATTCATTTCCTTGTTAGTATTCTGTTTTACAAATAATAATATCCAGGTTTTTTTTTACTCAAGCTGTGAGTAAGGTGTGGAGGTGCTGGTGTTGGAATGGAGTGGACAGGGTAAAAATCACACAACACCAAGTTATAGTCCAGTGGGCTTATTTGAAAACACAAGCTTTCAGAGTCTTCCTCCTTCTTCAGGTGCTAGTGAGGTGGTATCAGACACATAATTTAGAAGTAAAAGATCAAAGAGTCACACCACCGATGAAGATGTATTAAACAAACCCAGGATGCTGTTAAATCTTTACTCAATTAGAATGTTTTAATTGATTAATATGTCTATGTAAATCCCCAAATTTCTTTCAAGCCACTGCCCTGAGAGAACTAAAGGTTTTATCAGTGTAAAAAAGAAGTGATATTTCAGGTCAGACAATGCATGTTAGGTGTGAGACCTAGTTTAGAATCTGTTCGTGTTTTGGTTTGGAGTCAGACTGGTTTTATTTCTAAATTAGGAATTTATAAAATGCCAGATTTTCTGACTGTTTGAACAAAATAGAATGTATCTGCAAAAACAAATTCGCCCCATAGATTTACGTGTGTGTGTGTGTGTGTGTGTGTGTGTGTGCGTGTGTGTGTGTGGGGGGGGGGGGGGAGGAGGGAGGGGGAGGGGGGTAGAGAGAGAGAGAGAGAGAGTGTGAGCGTGTGAGCGTGTGTGTGTGCTTGCGTGTGTGTGCTCGCGTGTGTGTGCATGTGAGAGTGTATATTATGGTGGGGTTACCTGTATTGTGACATGAACCCAAGATACCTGTTGAAGCTGTACTCATGGGTACTGAGCTTGGCTATCTACCTCTGCTCGGTGACTCTGCGTTGTTGCATATCCTGAAGTCTGCCTTGGAGGATGTTTAACCAAAGATCTGAGGCTGAATGTCCTTGACCACCAAAGTGTTCCCCCGTTAGGAGGGAACATTCTTGTTTGTCAAGTATTGTGTGCTGTCCATTCATCTGTTGTAGCATCTGCATAGTTTTGCCAATTTCCCATGCCTCGGGGCATCCTTGCCTGCAGCATATGAGATAGATAACATTGGCCAAGTCACATGTGTATCCGTCGTCCATGTGGTGGGTGGTGTTCACATGTGTGGGGGTAGTGTCCATGTTGAAGATCTGACATGTCTTGCAAAGGTTGCCATGACAGGGTTGTATACTGCTGTGGTCGATGTCATGCTCGTCTAAATAGGTTATTAAGTTTGCAGGAATGCTGTTTCTGAATTCTTCCAAGATCATAATTTCCCTAATATTTTCAAATGTTTGCTATAGCTTGAGTAATCTAAAACACTGACCTCAGAATTTCTTTCTACGTTGCAAATATCTGATTAGATTTCTTTACTTTAGTCCTAAATTTTTATTGACAGGCTTAACTAAGGCACAAGCTGATTAGTATTGAATATTGCCTTTTTTGGCAGTTTCATGCTCTGCAGCTTGCTCTTCTAATAAATTGGCATACAGAGTCAAACCTGTACCTGCAAAAATGCTCTGTAACATTAGGTACAAACATGTTGAGCTTGAGATCAAGAGCCATGAAGTTATGCTCCGGCTATACAAAAGCCTGGTTCAGCCGTATTTGGAGTATTGTGTCCAGTTCTGGTCGCCTCATTACAGGTAAGATGTGGAAGCCTTGGAAAAGGTGCAGAGGAAATGTCCCAGGATGTTGCCTGGAATGGAGGGTAGGTCTTACGAG
Source organism: Stegostoma tigrinum (assembly GCF_030684315.1). Classification (NCBI taxonomy): domain Eukaryota; kingdom Metazoa; phylum Chordata; class Chondrichthyes; order Orectolobiformes; family Stegostomatidae; genus Stegostoma; species Stegostoma tigrinum. The sequence goes on along the minus strand of NC_081362.1, from coordinate 24,806,291 downwards.
GAAAGGTTGAGAGAGCTAGGGCTTTTCTCTTTAGAACAATGAAGGATGAGAGGTGACTTGATAGAGGTGTACAAAATGAACAGAGGTATAGACAGTGCGGACAGCCAGAAACACTTGCCTTGGTGTAGGCAGCTATCACAAGGGGGCATAGTTTTAAAGTGAGTGGAGATGTCAGAGGTGGGTTCTTTACTCATACAGTGATCGGGACGTGGACCGCATTACCGGAAAGGGTAGTGGAGTCGGCCTCATTAGGGGCATTTAAGCGGCTATCAGTTAGGCATATGGGTGACAATATAAGGTAGGGGTGGAGGTTAGACAGACCTTAGAATTAGTGTAAATGTTTGGCACAACATCATGGGCCGAAGAGCCTGTACTGTGCTATACTGTTCTATGTTCTATGTTCTAGGCATCTTTTTTGGCAGTTTATCTCCAGCTACCTTCTCAAATGAAGCAAAAAGAACTTTGATAAGCGGTCCCTCTCTGATGAAGGGTCCAGGCCCAAAACATCAGCTTTTGTGCTCCTGAGATGCTGCTTGGCCTGCTGTGTTCATCCAGCTTCACACTTTGTTATCTTGGATTCTCCAGCATCTGCAGTCCCCATTATCTCTGACCCCAAAAAAAACTTTGACATCTTTGCAGTAAACTTAGGCAAATAACATTCATATCACTCAAGTGCCAGCCAGTGATCATCTTAAACAAGGGAGAATCTGGCCATTATTCCTTGATGTTCAAATGGAACTACCATAATTTTGCCACTATCAACATCTTGGGAGTTGCCATATGCTAGAAGCCAAACTCAAATAACCACGTAAATATTGTAGCTACAAAGTCAGGTTAGAGACTAGAATATCTGTGATAAGTAACTCACCTTTTTCTTTGGCCAAAGCCTGTTCACCCTCTACAAAGCATAGTCAGGTGTGTGATAGAATACCTACCACTAACCTAGACGAACATAGCTCTAACAAGTCAAGAAAGTCAACATCATCCAGGACAAAGTATCTCACTTGAACTGCCATCCATCCACCACCTTCAATATTCATTCCCTTCACAACCAATGCACGTGTGTACCAGCCACAAGATGCATGTCTCCTCCCATCAAGCCTCCTTTGGTGACACCTTCCAGACATGCAATCTCTACCACTCAGAAGGCAAGGATAACCACATTGGAAGACCACAATCTACAAGTTTCCTGCTCCTAATCCATACACTGTTCTGATTTGGAACTATATCGCTGTTTCACCAGTTTCTCTATCTTGGAAGTCCCTACAACCTAAGGACTGCAGTGTTTCATGAAGGCAGTTCATCATCACATTCTCTGAGGCAACTTGGAACAGGTAATTTTGGCCAAGCCAGCAACATCTACACTGCATGAATAAAGATAAATAGCTAAAGAATGTAAACCTAAATTAACTTATGTGAACTCAGGACAAAAAAAGAAGCATTATGAAGTCTTCTGTTGGTCATAAAATGTTAGCACCAGCATTTTTCATCACTAGGTAGTGCATTTTGTCATGACCACAGATCATAAACCTGGAACACTTATGAAGGTATTGAACAGTTAATTACAGATTTTTTAAAGTGAAGAGTACGCACAGTCGAAAGACAACTTCAGATGAAGATTCAGTGGCTGTCTGGAGAAAGACTGTCCCAGCTGATGAGGTGACATCTTTTCATCTTGAAAAAATGTCAAGATGACTTGATGGGGGAGGAGGTTCTGAGGTTAATGCAGGGGTTGTCTTCATCATCATCACCATCATCATCATCTTCCGGACCAGTTTTGTTTGCCGGGTGAGGGTAAAAAATAGTTAATCCTGAAGTGGATGGCTATGGTTCATTGTCTTCTAACTGTTTCTTGGGGGCTGGCTTAAAAAAAGACATCCAGTTTTTGCTGCCTTGCTCTTTTTCTTCTTTCATGGAGAAGCAGCTCATATGGTGCCAAAGAAGATCTTACTTCACAAACTGCTACTCTGCTGCGTTCTGCATTGTAATTGTTGTCTTCTAATCAGTGCAATTGCTTCTCAATTTCCCTTGGGATGGAATACAAAAAAGAAGAAGAAAGCTCTCATGGTACTGCATCCTGGACTTTATCTTCTTCATCTTCAGTTTTCACTTGCCCCTCAGCAACAAGTTGTTATAGATCAGCTGGAGAGACGTCTTCACAGTGGAACTCAGCAGCTCTTCAACATCTTCACTCTTCACTTCTTTAAATTCAGCTTGCTTTCAGGATCAACACAGTGTCCTTTGTTTCTTGAGGGTTCCTCTGACAGATGAAAGCTTTTTAAATTTTGAAAAAAATCTGGGAGAAGCTTCCACCAAACTGCATGCAAGTAGTTCTTACTGACATTACCCCAGGCCTCCATGATAATGTCAATTGCATTCTTGATGTTAAAGCTCTTCCAAAATTGAAGAACACAGTCCTTATCTCCCTCAGTGGCTACAATCTGCCTCTTGAATGCGCATTGTAAATAATAATATAATATAACACATGGTTCCTTGTAGGAGTTCAGTGGAAAACGTCTACAATATCTGCCTTCAGATGATCACATCTTAGGTAGAAGTACCTGGGAACAATTCTTGGATATAGCAGAGGAATAGAAGTAGTTGTTTAATTACAGAGTTGAAAATAAGTTAAAAATAGGAAAATATTAAGGAGTTAATACTACTAAGTTCTAAGGTAAGAATTGTCCCTTCACACCAGTCTCCATCCAGGGCATGCTGCCTGTGTGCTGCTCTGAGATTGCTTCCCATGTACTGCTACAGAGCTTCTTCCCTGTGGTGCTTCAGGCTCGCTGCTCAGGGCTCACCGCTCATGGTACTCTGGGGCTCACTTCAGGCCCCAGAGCACAAGGCCATACTGACCATGATGGTTCCACCGCAGGACATGGCCCATGATCTCTCTGTCCACCGTGAGACTTAGAACATAGAACATGGAACAGTACAGCACAGAACAGGCCCTTCAGCCCACAATGTTGTGCCGACCATTGATCCTCATGTATGCACCCTCAAATTTCTGTGACCATATACATGTCCAGCAGTCTCTTAAATGACCCCAATGACCTTGCTTCCACAACTGCTGCTGGCAACGCATTCCATGCTCTCACAACTCTCTGCGTAAAGAACCTGCCTCTGACATCCCCTCTATACTTTCCACCGACCAGCTTAAAACTATGACCCCTCGTGCTAGCCATTTCTGCCCTGGGAAATAGTCTCTGGCTATCAACTCTATCTATGCCTCTCATTATCTTGTATACCTCAATTAGGTCCCCTCTCCTCCTCCTTTTCTCCAATGAAAAGAGACCGAGCTCAGTCAACCTCTCTTCATAAGATAAGCCCTCCAGTCCAGGCAGCATCCTGGTAAACCTCCTCTGAACCCTCTCCAAAGCATCCACATCTTTCCTATAATAGGGCGCCCAGAACTGGATGCAGTATTCCAAGTGCGGTCTAACCAAAGTTTTATAGAGCTGCAACAAGATCTCACGACTCTTAAACTCAATCCCCCTGTTAATGAAAGCCAAAACACCATATGCTTTCTTAACAACCCTGTCCACTTAGGTGGCCATTTTAAGGGATCTATGTATCTGCACACCAAGATCCCTCTGTTCCTCCACGCTGCCAAGAATCCTATCCTTAATCCTGTACTCAGCTTTCAAATTCGACCTTCCAAAATGCATCACCTCGCATTTATCCAGGTTGAACTCCATCTGCCACCTCTCAGCCCAATTCTGCATCCTGTCAATGTCCCGCTGCAGCCTACAACAGCCCTCTACACTGTCAACGACACCTCCGACCTTTGTGTCGTCTGCAAACTTGCTGACCCATCCTTCAATTCCCTCGTCCAAGTCATTAATAAAAATTACAAACAGTACAGGCCCAAGGACAGACCCCTGTGGAACTCCACTCACCACTGACTTCCAGGCAGAATATTTTCCTTCTACTACCACTCGCTGTCTTCTGTTGGCCAGCCAATTCTGTATCCAAGCAGCTAAGTTCCCCTGTATCCCGCTTGCTCTGGTCCACCATGGAAATCGGCCTAATCACAAGCTTTAAAAGTTGCTATTACACCCTGGTCCATGGGTTGAAGGAGAGAGGTTGTGTTCAGGGGTAGAAACAGCACTTTGATGTTTTCAGAAAGCTCATCAATGGTCTAGGAATGGCTTGGCCCATTATCCAGGGATTGGAAAATCTTGAAATCCACTTTTCGGCGAACTGATCATGTGATGTTTACATTGACTTCGTGTTATAGCCAACACAAAGTTCGCATTTTACAAATACTGTGTCCCTATTTGTCAATCATGTTATAGCCAATTTGTGGTGCCAGACCATGCGTTATATGAGAACCCCCCCCGTACTCATGTGTACTAGCCTAAATTTAAGTGCTGGTGTGCTTTTTGCTGCTAACCAAGAGATTGGTGAATAAAGAGAGTCAGTTAATTACCCATCAGTTGGGATCTTGACAATTTGGGGTATCCGTGCAGAATCATAATAATTTGGGAAACTTCACCCAGGGTTCGGATGTCACAGTTTGAAAACAAACAATATGGATGGGATGTGAGTTCTCTCTCTCTGCTTTTGAAGGTCTAAAAATTGTCAGCCTTGAAAAATTCCCTTGACTTGCAATGTCCTTTTAACGTTACCTATGCCCTACACGGAAGGAAATCTGCCATCGTCATTTGGTCTTGGCTACATGTGACTCCAGACACACAGCATTGTGGATGGCTCTCAACTACTGTCTGAAATAGCCCAGAAAGCCATTCAATTGTACCAGTTGCTTCAAAGTCTTAAAGGAATCAAACCAGACAGATCACTCGGCATCAAACTAGGCACCGGAACAGACAACAGTAGAATTAGCCCTGACAAGCCTGCAAAGTCCAAACATCTGGGGGCTCATGCCAAAATGGAGACAGCTGTCTTACAGACTAGTCAAACAACAGCCTGACATAGTTATATTCACAGAATCATAACTTACAATACCCCAGACACCACCATCACTGTCCCTAGATTTGACCTGTCCTACTAGCAGGTCAGACCCAGCAAGAGGTGGAGGCACAGTAAGCAGGGAGTTGCCCTGGGAATCCTCAGCATTGATGCTGGACCCCACAAAGTCTCAAGGCTTCAGGTTAAAAAGGGGCAAGGAAACCCTCTGCTGATTACCATGTACCACTTTCACTTGGCTGATGAATTTATACTCCTCCATATTGAACAATACTGAGAGGAAGCACCGAGGGAGACAAGGGCACAAAAGTAATCTACACTGACATTATTGGCTCAGCAACAGCATCAGCATACTTGAAGATGAGGTGTCAACATGGTGAACCTACCAAACAGGACTACTTGCATGCCAAACAGCATAAGAACCAAGTGATAGACAGAGCTAAGTGATCCCACAACCAAAGGATACAATCTAAGCTTTACAGTCTTCACATTCAGTCACGAATGGTGGTTAACAATTAAACAACTCACTGGAGGAGAATGTTCAACAAATATCCCCATCGCCAATGATGGAACAGCCGAGCATATCAGTGGAAAAGATAAGGCTGAAGCATTCACCGCAATCTTCAGCCAGAAGTGCCAAGTGGATGATTCATCTCAGCCTCCTTCAGTGGTCCCCAGAATTACAGATACCAGTCTTCAGCCAATTCGATTCACTCCATGTGATATCAAGAAACGACTGGAGACACTGGATACTGCAGAGACTATTGGCCCTGACTAAATTCCGACAATAATACTGAAGACTTGTTCTCCAGAAATTACTGCTCCCCTTGCCGAGCTCTTCCAGTACACTTACAACACTGGCACCTTCCCAACAATGTGGAAAGTTGTCCAGGTATATACTGTACATACCGTACATAAAAAGGAGGACAAATCCAACCCGGCCAATTAACGCCCATCACTCTACTTGCAATCATCAGGAAAGTAATGGAAGGTGTCGTCTACAGTACTATCAAGCAGCACACATTCAACAATAACCTGATCACTGATTCCCAGTTTGGGTTCTGCCAGAGCTACTCAGCTCCTGACCTCATTACTGCCTTGGTTCAAACATAGACAAAACAGCTGAATTCCAGAGGTGAGGTGAGAATGACAGCTCTTGACATCAAGGCTGCATTTGACAAAGTGTGGCATCAAGGAGCCCAGGCAAAACTGGAATCAATGGGAATTGGAGGGAAACACTCTGCTGCTTGGCACATAGAACCTACCAGGCACATGGAAAGGTGGTCATGGTTATTGGAAGTTAGTCATCTCAGATCCAGGACATCTCTGCAGCAGTTCCCCAGGGTAGTATCCTAGGCCTAACCATCTTCAGTTGCTGCATCAATGTCCTTCCCTCTATCATAAGGTCAGAAGTCAGATGATTGTACAATGTTTATCATAGTTCACAATTCCTCAACAACTGAAGCAGTCCATATTCAAATGGATCCGAACAATATCGAGGCTTGGGCTGACAATGGGAAGTAACATTCACACCACATTAACACCAGAATATGACTACCACCATCCCCATATATTTAATGGTGTTACCATCACTGAATCCCCCATGATTAACATCCTGGGGATTACCAATGACAAGAAACTCAACTGGACTCGCCACATAAACACAGTGACTACAAGCACAAGTCAGAGGCGAGGAATACTATGGTGATTAACTCACCTCATGACTCCCCAAAGACTTGCCACCATCAACAAGGCACAAGTCAGGAGTGTGATGGAATACTCCCTCTTACCTGGATGAGTGCAGCTCCAACAACACTCAAGAAGTTTGACATCATCCAGGACAAAACATCCCGCTTGATTTGGCACCACATCTGCAAGCACCCATTCACTCCACCATTGACACTCAGTAGCAGCAGTGTGTACTATCTACAAGATGAGTGCAGAAATTGCTCAAAGATCCTGAGATAGCACCTTCCATGATCACTTCCATTAGAAGGACAAGGGCAGCAGATACATGGGAACATCATTGCCTTTAATTTCTCCTCTAAGCTATTTACCACTCTGACATGGAAATTATATCATTGTTCCTTCACAATCAGTGGGTCACAATTCTGGAATTCCTTCCCTAATGGCATTGTGGGTCAACCTACAGCACATGGACTGCAGCATTTCACGAAGGCAGCTCACCACCACATTCTCAAGAGCAAATAGGGATGGGCAATAAATGCTGAACAGCCAGTGATGCCCACATCCCACACGTGAATAAAAAAAAAGTCATCCTTGTTCAGACATCCTATTGGGACAATGGCAAATACAAAATGAAAATCAGTCTTGATGTAGCATAGGACACTATGCTGCAGATGGACAGGATGTTAGGGAGGGGTATGTTAAGATATTTGAGTTTGGCAAGTTAGGGAGAGGTGTTTTGAAAGTGATCAAACCTAGCTTTCATTGTGACACTGGGACCCAGAACAGAAAACATTCACCCCCCCCGACTACATAGAAATGAAATGCTGCTGTTACATCTACATACACAAAATGAAATGTCACTGTTACATCTACCTATAAAACATGAAATATTATTGCTATAAGCTCTGTTTTACCAACTAAAATGCAATTAATCAATAGATAGGCTAAAGTCAGAGGGAAAACACATCATAAAATTGTGTCCATTTATATTGTGCAAGATTCTTACGAACTACTGGAAACAGCAGAGAACAAAGTCAGTTACTATATAAATCATTATAAAAATAAATGTCTGAAACACAATTGCCTGAATTCAGCTTTCTAAAATAATGCCTTATATCACTTCTGAGATATTTATCCAACTCAGTTTTGAAAGAAGGGATCAACAAGATGTTTATATGGGACAGCTTCAAAAGTCTGCCTCACAATACAAGAGGGCAATGAAAATGGTGGACAAGGCAACCACTTGCCAGTATCAATCATGAACAGCAAGGGGAGTCAATTGAGCACAATGCAATTTGTTACAAATCTCTCCTACGACACAGAACAAATTTCATTAGACCTCTTACATTTAAAAGACTGTTTTCAGTACACTTTCCTTTGTGCCGTAAAATAACTCGTGTTGGACTTTGACAGTTTCCCAGTAATCTTATTTTTAATTTGGAAAAGTGGTAGAGGTATATTCGTTGCAGTGAAAGATTGTTTTCATTTTTCTCTCTGAACTAGCTGTGAAAGGGATTTATTGTTTGACTTTGTTCTCCTTTATTAGGCTCTGCTGTTCCTGAAACTGTCGGATGTTGCTCAGATCTTCTTTTTACTGTGATTTCTGTGAATCAAATCACATCATATTCTCAGGTCAGGTTCCTTGGTGCCTATCAATCATCAGAAATGAATTTTCTTTGTTACTTAACTGCCACAGATAGAGCAAATTTATTGTGGTCATCATGCAGTGCGAGAACTTCCAATTTATTTGTTTTCTTCTGAGAGGGAAGAGTCTGAGAAAAGCTAAAAATACATTATGAAATGACGATTCCTACACTGCAGTAAATTCTTCTGTAACTCAGCAATCAAAATTATGACATTACCACATTTTACAAAAATCAGATTTTATACTCTTAATGAAGAAAAGTTCCTTCTACTTTAATTTCCAGTTCTTGCCCTTTTTTGCCAAGCATCATTTGGTGAACCTTCGCTATTCTATGCTCAAAGAACACAATGGCATTTCCATTGCAAATCAGAAGAAAATTCCACTCCCCCAAGATGCTCCAAATCAATGGCCTGTCTACAACCTCATTCATAGCAATATAATCAGTCTTAGCTATCAATCTTACTGGTGGGGATCATAAACATGCATGGTGTGAAAACGGAGCAAAGGGAACAACAGTTGCTCTTTTCTAGTTACAGTCCAGGTCTATCATGAAGTGGGGAGAATTTTACCCTGAGACTCCCCCGCTTTATGCCAATCCTCAAAGTCCTATATGCTAATTTTTGCCAGTAAAAATGTCAAAACTTATTTTGATTTCACAACTTTAGATTAAAGTACCAATCCAGGTATGTTTTGCTCTCTATCAATCTTAGCATTTTGATCTTGATCTAAAGTGAGTATTTCTTAATTGTATGGTGGTTCATAAGGGCTAATGGGTTCCCAGTGTTTTTACCAAATTCTTTCAGGAATGCTTTAAGGCAGATGTTAACCAGGAAAAAAAATAGCAATCCCTGCAGGAATTTAATCAATTCTTGTAATGTAAGATGGCCCTTTGGAAGACCTCTCATTGAATTTCAAGTCAGGCAAGCAGACAAAGACTTAGCACAAAACATGGGGTGTGGTGGTGAGGGGGAGGTTCATAGGGAAAGGGACGGGATTGCATGAGAGTGGAAGAAGTTGGGGAGTTGGAAAAAAGGGTCTGGGTTTTCCTTCCCAATGATGAAAGAGTGAATTAATTGCCATTTGGAGAAGGTTCAATAACCAAGGGGCACAGATTTGTGATAAAATCCAGGAGGTTTGGAGGGAATTTACACAGTAGTGATGGGAATCTGAAACTAACTGCTTGAAATAGTAGTAGAGTCAGGAGCCATCAAAACAACCAAAGTTATAAAAGGCTATATGTGGGCTAAGATATGGAAAAAGGGATTAGAGTAGATAGGTTCTTGATTGCTGGCACAGATACAATGGGTCAAAGACCCTTCATCTGTGTTGCAAACTGCTGCACAGAACCTCTGACCAACACTATTCACCAGATACGTTGATGACATTTTCTTCCTTTGGACTCATGGCGAGGAATTATTGAAACAACTACATAGTGATATCAACAAATGTCAACCTCTATCAGACTTACGATGGACTACTCTTTAGAATCAGTCTCATTATTGGACACACCATCTCCACCAACGATGGCCAACTTTGTACCTCACTCTACTGCAAGCCCACCGATAATCTCACAATGCTGCTCTTCACTAGCTTCCATCCTAAACATACTAAAACAGCCATCCCCTACAGACAGGCCTTTACGCATACACAGGCTTTCTTTGGATGAGGAGGAATGAAACAGAAACTGAAGGTGATGAAGGACGCCCTCATAGGAACAGGATATGATGTTCAACTCATTGACTGCCAGTTCCAATGTGCCACAGTGAAAAATTGTAATGACCCCCTCAGAAGACAGACACAGGATACATCTGATATGCTACTCTTCATCATCCAGTATTTCCCCAGGAGTGGAGAAAACATGCCATGTTCTTCACAACCTTCAACACATTATCGATGACGATGAGCATCTCACCAAGATCTTCCCCATGCCTCTACTTCTCGTCTTCAAATGACTGCCAAACCTTAAACAGACCATTGTTCACAGCAAACTACCCAGCTTTCAGGACACAACAGTATAAAACCCTGTCATAGCAACCTCTGCAAGACATGTCAGATCTTTGACATGGACACTACCATCACATGTGGGAACACCATCCACCACGTGCACAGAAGATACTCATGTGACTCAGCTGATGCTGTTTATCTCGTATGCTGCAGGCAAAGATGTCCTGAGGTATGGTATATTGGCAAAACAAGCAGGCACTATGACAACGAATGAATGCACACTGCACAACAATCACAAAACAGTCCTGAGGAAGGGTCACCGGACACATTGTGTCTGTGTCAGCAATCAAGAACCTATCTACTCTAGTCCCTTTTTCCAAATCTTAGCCCACATTTAGCCTTGTACAACTTTGGTTGTTTTGATGGGTCCTGTCTCTACTGCTATTTCAAGCAATTAGTTTCAGATACCCACCACTACTGTTTTCTCCTTCACAGATGCTGCCAGACCTGCTGAGCTTTTCCAGCATAATAAAATGTGAGGCTGGATGAACACAGCAGGCCAAGCAGCAATCTCATGTGCTCCTGAGATGCTGCTTGGCCTGCTGTGTTCATCCAGCCTCACATTTTATTATCTTGGAATCTCCAGCATCTGCAGTTCCCATTATCTCTGAGCTTTTCCAGCAACTTTGTTTTTGTTTCTAATTTACAGTATTCACAGTTCTTTTGGTTTTTATCACAAAACAGGAATGTTCCCTCCCAGTGGGGGAACACTCCAGTGGTCAAGCACATTCAGCATCAGATCTTTGGGTGAACGTTCTCCAAGGTAGACTTTGAGATACACAGCAATGCAGAGTTGCTGAGCAGAGGCTGAAGTCAAGTTTGGTACCCATGAGGACGGCTTCATCCGGGATCTTGGGTTCATGTCGCACTACAGGTGATCGCACCACACTATACACTATACATACACCCACTCAAGGAAACATGCACACACACATACGCGCGCACACACACACACACACACACACACACACACACACACACACACACACACACACACACACACACACACACACACACACACACACACACCTTCACTTACTGAAATGAACAGACACATGCGTACACACACACACACGTGAATCTATAGGGTGAATTAGTATTTTCAGATACATTCAGTTCGTTCGATAAGCACACAATTTACAGACAGTCAGTCAATGTGACGTTTTATACATTCCTACTTAAGAAATAAAACCAATCTGACTCCAAGCCAAAACACAAATGTATTCTAAGCAAGGCCTCACACCTAACATGCATTGTCTGACCTATAATGTCACCTCTTCGTTAAACTAATAAAACCTTTAGTTCTCTTAGGACAGTGACTTGAAAGGAATTCTGGGTTTAACGTTTACATATTCATCAATTAAAACCTTTCACTTGTTTAAAAATTGAACAGCATCTTAGGTTTGTTTAATGCATCTTATCAGTGGTGTGACCCTTTGATCTTTTACTTAAAGATTCTATGTCAGATGCCACCTCACTAACGCCTGAAGGAGAAAGGCTCCCAAAGCTTGTGTTTTTCCAAATAAACTTGATGGACTATAACCTGGTGTTCTATGATTTTTGACCTCTATTCAAACAGTGGAAGGCCAAAAGATTACGAAGCAGGAATTCTTCATTGCACTGGAATCAGGTCATGACAAACATGAAGGGAAAGTAAGTATTTGAGTCAAATGAAGCTTGTGTTTTATATTGGGATGAGGAATGCTTTGTCTATCTGCTCCTTCCTACCAGGTGTCTTCATTCTCCCAAAGACATGCCTTTTTCCCCCAGAGAGCAGCATTTGTCCTTCCTCACTGCCCTCCTTTACTATTGCCACCTGCTGATGGAGGTCCAGATATAAATGCTCAAACTCCCCAGCTCCGACCCCCTTTATCGCCGTTGTCCCCTGCTGTTGACTGTTTCATGACAGACTTCCCTGCTTGAAACCTGCCACCCTGACAACAACACATAGCACATGTGAAAAAAATGAAACACTGAGCAATCATTGTAAATATTCCAATTGCTGGCATAATGATGGAAGGAAGGCTAATAACATTGAGCTTAAGATGTTAGATTTTGGGATACTGCTCTAGGAATAGCTATCAAGATGTCCTGGGGTTATAATGATTAGCCTTCAATTACCCCTGCCACTGGAAATCTTTCACTGAACAGTGAATGACTTCCGGTTTCAGCCAGGTTCCTTTGTTTCCCACTCAGTTGAATGTTGCCTCGGCATCATCCTCCCATCATATCTGGAAGTTAGCCCTCATGTGATTGTAATGAGGTCAGCCAGGTGGACTATATTGAATATGAGTTCCCCGATTGGGGCTGTTAATCTGGTCCAATCAGGGACCCCTGGCTGACAGATAAAAAACAGAAGTGTCAGACATCCTGACACTTTGAGACCTGGCTTTGAGAGAGCTGGATCAGTGACAGGGACTTTCCAGGTATAAATAAAGGATGACTTGGTGACAGGCCTCTATGGAGTTATTTCAAGCTGCCCATGTATGGTTCAAGCTTTAATATAGTCGACAGTCAAGTGGTCCTAACAAAACCTAATCTGAGTAAGGTACACTTGATAGCACTGTTAGTGACTCCCTCTTTCGCTTTTCTGATGATTCAGAGTGGGTTGGTAGGATGGTAATTGGCTATGGTGAATTTATTGTGCTTGTAGGCAGGACGAATATGGGCGATGTTCTATATAGCTAGTGAGATGTAAGTGTTGCAGCTATGATGGAGCTTGGCTATAGGAATTACAGCCAATCAGTACCACATTTGGGATGCAGGGTCTGCAGCCTCAATGCAATCATCTGTTTCTTGACATCACATGAAGTGAATCAAATTGACTGAAATCTAGCATCTGTGTTGGCAAGGATCTTAGGGCACCAAGAACATTTATCCACTCAGCACATCTGCTTGAAGATAGTTATGTATACTTCACCTTTGCCATTTGCATTCAGAACAAACATGGACTATTTGTACATTAAGTAAAGAATGATTAAGGCTATTGATTCTACTTCACATCATTAGGTAAGTTTGTTTGTCCCATTTTTACATTATACCAGGGTCATACATATTTGATTAAAGTTAAAGAATTTGCATTCACCTAAATTGGAAAAAATAAGCTAATTAAGAATATTGGAAATGTGAAATAGAACATAAAACATTGGAAATATGCAGAAACATCAGGAAACATCTGTGGAGAGACAAACCAAGTTAAACTTTTAATTTGATGATCTTTTGCCAGGTCTGATGAAAGGTCATCAGTTTGAAAGGCTAACTCTGACATTTTCTGTAAACAAATAAATTGTTGTGCCAATCTTGAAGTCATGGTGGGGTAGAAGAATTGTATTGTCCCTAGGACAATAAATTGTAATGGCACGCAATGATGCTGTTATGGGTGACCCGTAGTGGCAGCTGGATATCCAGTTTTTTGCTCCTACATTTTTAGGTACAGGAAGGACACACACGCATTTGTCATGCATTACATAAATGTTTCAATGCTATGGAGAAAACCTATTGCCTTTGGGCACATATTTTAACCAACATGCTTTGAATATTTAACTTTAAATTGTCAGTTCAATTTACTTCTCAACACTCAAAATAGAACATTATTCTATGTTTATTTTTGACTAACTCAGTAGCAGTGTTCTGGGAACAGGGTAGGCAAATGAATTGAATCCTCCCTCCGGTTAAAAAAATTGCAAGCTCCTAAGTATGAATGTAAGATGTATTTCTTATATGTACGATAACAGATTTTTGCCTTATTGCTATCTTCCATGGCACTTTCATCTATTTGAAGAATGTATTGACTGATCGTTTTTGTTAGTTTTCATTTTCTTTTTAATAGGTTTCAGTCTTAATATTAGAGTTGTGTACAAATTCTGTGATAACTTTTCTACTTCACTAAAGAACAAATCAAAAACCTAACGTCATTGTTTTTCAAGAGACCTTTTTTGTGTATATATAACATGAAAATTTAAAATGCAAATTTAAAATGGGAAGTCTCTGGACATTGACATCTTGATCATTTCACTCCAAATTCTTGGCCTTAAATTTGGCTTTTTTTTGAGGAAGCAGGGGAACATTTATATTCTAAGAAAAAATTATTTCATACTTGAAAAAAATAAGAGAAGTTAAGCCTTCCTGAATGATGGGACTTTTTCTGATGTAGGGATGAGCATCCCTGTCTCTGAGTCTAAGTTTGCACATTCAATTCCTATCCAATGGCCTATTGAACAAGACAGTTGTGCACATAACAAGACAAAACAGGTTGATTATCAGTTTGAAATCTTTTCAATATAACCCATTAGCAGGTGGTAAGAGATGGAGAGATTGCTGGTTAGCCATATGATGAGAAGAACGCCTACCATCATTATTTATAGCTCCAGACCGTGATATTCTTGTAAAACTGCACATTACCACAGCAACCGAACTCCCCTAATGTGCTGCAGAGCACCACCACCACCACGATATTCAGTCAAGATTGATACAAAACTAAGCTGACTGGCAGCTGAAGTAGCTGTAGTTTACTGCTCCATTAGAATGTTAAGTTCTTGAGCCTTAGCTGCCTGTCACTCAAAACTACTTATATCCTTTTCGAGGAATATGCAGAGGTCTTTGCTGCCTGCCTGCCTGCTTGATATAGCATTATATGAAAGTAAAGTTCAACCTCTCTGGACAATTCTCTTGTATGATTACCTGTACACTACATATTAATTATGGATGCATATATATATTCATATACAAACACAAAAATGCAAATACACTCCCAAAGACCATTAGATGTAGAAGCAGAAGTAGGCCATTCAACCCTATCAAGTCTGCTCCATGGTTGTAGTGATACTCCTCAATTCAACTTTCCTGTCTTATGCCAAAATCCTTGAATCCCTTAATGATTGAAAACTATCTCAGCCTTGAATATACTTTATGACCCCCATTCAAAACTACCTACCTTGGAACTGACTACACTTGTGCCTCAGATCCAATCCTTTGTCATCAAGCCTGCTGACAAAGGTGGTGCTGTCGTTGTCTGGTGAACTGACCTCTACATTATGGAGGTTGAGTGCCAGCCTCCTCCATCTAGCCGAGGTCATCCTCACTTTGAGCAGCTTTTCCTTTAACTCCTCTCACTTTCTTCAGGTCAGAGGTGTAGCTAAGGGTACTCACATGGGTCTCAGTTGTGCCTGTCTTTTTGTTGGGTTTGTAGGACATTCCTTGTTCCAATCTTACGCAGGTTCCCACTCCACAACTCTTTCTCTGATACATCAGTGACACCATTGGTGCTGCTTCCCTCTCTCATTCTGAACGGGAAAAATTGATCAAATTTGCTTCCAATTTCCACACTGCTCTCACTTCCACCTGGTCCATCTCTGAATCTCCCCTTTCTTTCTTTAATGTCTCTGTTTCCATTGCTGGGGATAGGCTGGGCACCAATATCCATTACTAATCAACCCACTCCCACAGGTAACTTGACTATACATTCTCACACCCTGCTTTCTGTAAGGACTGCATCACATTCATTTTTCTGTCTATGTCACATCTGTTCTGATGATGCCACGTGTCACAGCGGAGTTTCAGAAATGTCCATTTTTTTCCTCAACTGAGGATTTCCCACTATGTTGGTCGACAGGGCCCTTAGCTTTGTTCAACCCATCTCCCACATTTCTGTACTAACCCCTTCCCTCCCCTCCCACAACAATGATAGAAACACCATGGTGGTCAGTCAGTCTCTGGTTCTGCAGAAATTGCAAGATGTCCATTTAATGTGGGAGGTGGGAACCCAGGCCTTCTTTCCTTGGGCCTTGACAACTGACTGAGTGATCAGCAGCACCTGGTATGGTTGTCTCACTTCCTGCCTAAAAGTTCCTTGTGGATCTTTTTCACAATAACCCATTCACCTGGTATGATGTCGTGAACCCTCTCAGGCAGCTGATACCTGTGAGGAGGCAGAACATACAACATCTGTTAGTGCTTAGCAGTAAGACAACAGGGCGTCATCTATAAAGATGACAGTCAGCTCTCTGTAGGTCTAGTGTCCCGCAGAGGGATATTGGCCTGCCTGTCACTATTTCAAGTGGACTCAGAACTGTCATTTTGTTGGAGGTAGCCCTGACACTGCACAGAATTATTGGTGAAGGCTGGGGTCAGAGTATTGCCTCCTGGTGGTATTTAGCCAGTCATTGTTTCAGGGTCAGATTCATTCTTTCCACCTGCCCCGACGGTTGTGGATGATAGGGACAGTGAAAGTTCCAGTCAATCCTCAATAACCGGCAAACGTCTTGAGACACTGTACCAGTGAATTGGGTTCCCTGGTCCGAGCAAATGCTGGTGGGTAGCCCCCATCGGGGTATGTAGTCCTTACACAGTGCTTTGTCTGTGTGACTGGCTGTGGCCTTTCCTGCAGGAACAGCTTCTACCCATCTGGAAAATTTGTCCCAGCTGTGCTGGAAGCAGGCTGTCATCTGTTCAGGCCCCAAATGTCCCCGTGAGTGGATTTGTTGTGCCAGATGTGGCATCAAGGCAGTGGGTGCGACTGGTCAATTTGATTCCCAATGTCTCCAAACTCCATCTTTGCATACCTTTGTCCATTATCGATCCATCCCCATTTCTCCTCTTGTGAACATTCATTCTGTATTGTTTGCAGATTTTGATTTGTTATCCTAATGTCAAGCCAGCAGATGTGTGCTCAAGGTTTTTGGCAGGAGTGATTGGTGGCAGCTCTTTTAGCTGCCTGATCTGCCAGGGCATTACCCTGGACTTCCACAGTGTTATCTTTAGTGTGTGGTTTGCACTTTAATTTGGCCACTTCTTTGGGCAGCTGGAGAGCCTTTAGCAAGTCCTTGACTTCTTTCCTGTTTCTGATGGGAGCGTGTGCAGCTGATAGGGATCCACACTGTTTTTATAGTTGGTTGAAGTAGTGGGCAACGCCAAAAGCATAGTGGGAGTTCATGTAAATGTCGGCAGACTGATCCTCTGTTACTCTGCAGACTTCAGTCAGAGCCCATAATTCCTCTTACTGTGCCACTGCTCTGAGGGTGGGGGGCAGGGAGGGGGTAGAGCAGGCTTCCCGATGTCATGACAGTGTGCAGTGTCATGACAGCCCATCTGACTTTCCTTATACCATTCTCATGAAAGACTGTCTGTCGGTGTAAAGGATGAGGTGTGGACTTTGCAAAGCTTGATGCATTGTTTGGTTATTCTCCTTCATCTCCTGCAAGATTCCAGCACATTCATGGTCATCTTCTTCCTCTTCTGCAGGCACAGGGAATAGTGTGACTGGATTGACTGGCTTGCACAAACTATTTGTAGGTTAAAGGCTTCTAGCACTGCTATCCATCCAGTCCACTGGGCCACATTTACCTGGGACACTCTGTTCCTACAGAGCAAAGTGTGTACGGCATGGAAGCATTTATCTGTTAATCTCAGATCCATCACCAGACTTGCGGTAGCTTCCACTGCCATGCATGGAGCTTGAACTGTTCTCAAACAGCTTCCCCATCCGAAGGCGAAACTGTCCAATTTCCCTGAGTAATACCAGAGATCTCAACCTGTCCCCGTGTTCCTGGGCCAGCACCGCTGTCATATAGCCCTCCTTCTCATGGACAAATAATGTACAGCATTTTCGAGTAATGGAGATCTCCAGTGCTGATGCAGAACAAAGTGCTCTTTTAGGTCCTGGAATGCTTCTTCCTGTTTTGATCTTTTGAGTCCTTTTCCCCTTCAGGATGTCTGTCTGGGCCTGGGCTAATTGGCTAACTTCACCCTTTTCCCCAGCACCAGTTAAAGTTACGCAGACCCAGGAAAGCCCTCAGTTCGCGAGTTGCTGTAGGCTGTTTGGCAGCCTGTATGGCTGCAGTCTGACTTTGGACAATTTCCCTTTGTCGCGTGGGAGATTTTCTGTCCAAGACAGACTACCTCTTTCTGGGCAATATGAGCCTTTGCAATACTGGCCTTAGGATCTTTCTGTTGCAGGTGGTATAGGAGGGTCTTGAAGTCTATCGCATGTTGCTTTACTGTTTCTGAAGCTATCAGTATATCATATTGAATGATAACTGACTCGGTTAGCGGCATTTCATGGTGGTGGTTTTGTAAGGCTATATGGTAAATAATCAGTCTGTTGAGGAATCACTGTGGGAGTCGGGTCCATGTGTACTGTTGTTGTTGCACAGTAATGACACACCATTACTGGATTTCAGGTGCTAGGGATACTGACCAGAAGCCGTTAGCCACATCTGTGACTGAGTCTGGCATGGTGGTTCAGAGGTTAGCACTATTGCCTCACAGCATCAGAGACCCGGGTTCAATTCCAGCCTCTGACGACTGTCTATGCAGAGTTTGCACATTCTCCATGGGTCTGTGTGGGTTTCCTCCAGGTGTTCCGGTTTCCTCCCACAGTCCAAAGGTGTGCAGTTTAGGTGAATTGGCCATGCTAAATTGCCCATAGTGTTCAGGGATGTGTAGATTAGGTGCGTTATAGGGGTATAGGTCTGGGTGGGATACTCTGAGCTGTGGTGTGGACTTGTTGGGACCAAGGGCCTGTTTCCACACTGTGGGGATTCTTTGATTCAGAACCACTTGTGATCTGGTGTTAAGGCACTGAATATCATAGACAAGTCAGCTACTTGTGGGACCTTTTCATTAATGCACTGTTGGCTTTCTTGTAATCTTTAGTTAATTGTTATTCCCTACTTGCCTTTCACATGGGCCACACTGAGCCGTAGAGGTGCTGTGGGTTGTTACCAAGATCTCTTTTTTCTCTATTGTCTGTGTAATTGGGACAATTCCTGCGATAGATATTGGGCCGATGGGATACGGTTTGGTACAAGGTCGAGGTGTTCCTGTAAAAATTGTAGGTTCTATTTGCAGTAACCTGCAGTCATCCTTGTCTTTAAACCTTTCAATCCTTCCCTTTGTGGGATCTGATAGATCAGCTGTCCATCATTGAAGTGTAAAGACGAATTTAGTTGGGTGAGGATATCCATTCCGAGGAGTAGCTGGGCTACATGTTCTACCCATACAAAGGTTACTAACTTGTTGGGGCCGAATTCAATGTAATTTTGATCCTATCAGCTCCACTCCGTAAACTATTCTCACCGTTCCATCTGGCAGGAGTTTGGTCTCATACCTCCAGGGTAGGCACATCAACTCTGCTCCTGTGTCCAAAAGGCACTCAATGTCCAGGTCGCCTGCCTTCATGGTCACATACAATCCATCTCTCCTCTGTTAGAATAAAGCCAATAGGAGTGCAGAAGGGCACGGGGTGAGCTCTCTTGGTTTTTTGTCATCTTCAGCAGCTGTTGCTGCTGAGCAGTTAGGTCTTTAAACCGTTCTAGATCAGTCTTACTCCTGGTTTTTGGGATCTCCTCTTCCTTATTGTTTATTGGGTGACTTCGCCCTTTACCCCTTCCCAGCACCCTCTGGCCCAGTGGGCTTCCATCCCACAGACGTATCACTTCCCTGGGTGTTTGTCCTGGATCTTTCCACGGTTACTGGGGGTCTGTCCCATTTGTCTTGTCTGTAGGGCTCACAATTTAGTGCCCATATCTCAGTCGAGCTGGTGGGCTCAGTCCACCAGTTCATTATAATTAGCATCCCTCTGGTCTCAGTCTGTTTTGGTGAGCTTTAGCATCTTCACAAGCTTAGGTTTACATCCGGCCACAAAAGCAGACTTCAGTAGGGCGTAAACACAATTCTGAAAATCCCTGTCATCGTGCACACTTCGGACTCCTGCATACCCTTTTACAGTCATCCTAAACCTTTTCTCATATTCTGGGACTTCCTCTGTAGCGTTTTGACAGCAAGCTGTGACTTTTGTCCGATAAGTCTTAGGCAGACTATACCCTTGCAACCAATGTTTTATTGTTATCCAGCCAGCTTGCAGTTCCTGCTTGTACTGTTCAAGGGCACCCTTGACTGCTTCACAGAGAAGGTGAACATCTCTTTTAGTTTTAATCGTGCTCAAAATCTGTACCCCATCCTGGGGATGGAGCCTGTATAGTCCAGCATGTATAGTCCCCTTAACCAGTCTAGGCTTTTCCATGTCTTCATTGGCCCCTTCTTTAGGTGAGGCATTTCTTTAGACCAACAGTCTATGTTTTCGGAGGTCACTGGTTCATGCACAATGTGCATTTCAGTCCATTTCATTGGAACATTCACCTCAGTGCCATCCTCTAACTTTTGCCTGACTACTTTGTCGATTTTTACTTTTTTGCTTTTAAGGGGTCGTAAAAATGGTGCCAGGGATGTACAGCCCTTATTGCTTTCACTGCTCGAGGACCCATCACTTTCATTGTTCTAAAGAAGGGTCCAGACCCAAAACATCAGCTTCCCTGTTCCTCTGATGCTGCCTGGCCTGCTGCGTTCATCCAGCTCTACACCTTGTTATCTCAGACTCTAGCATGGCAGTTCCTACTATCTCTGACTTTCATTCCTCTGTTTCCCAAGGGTGATAGCTTGGTTTTGTTGAACCACTACCTGATGTCGGGGGTAGTTGGATACAAGTTCTGTATGGGCTTGGAAACCAGGGAAGCAACTGACAAGACTGTTATCTCTTCCATCAGTTTCTTGTTTTCTTTTGGAACTCCTGATTTTTAAGGTCAACTTTTTCCTGTTTTGATCTTGCTTTTTGCAGCCGTTGATGCACTGCCTTTAAATGCTCTTTGAGGTTGGTTACTTCATGATCATGGACTGGTCAGGACATGCTTTCATTTTTCTGGCGAATTTGTCCCATTAATGCAAGAGACTTTCAATTCTGTCTTTATCTTTCTGTTGGGTGGTGTCTCCCCAGCCCCATTTCATGTCATCTAAGGTCCACTGTCCTTGGGGCTTATTATACTTCAGCCCGATTTTGGTTTGGGTCTTCCCAAACAAGATCTGTACCTCAAATTTGCTCTGTAACTGCCACAGCATTCCTACCTTGGTTTTGTCAGGAGGGGCCAGCCCTCCTTTGGAGGTCATAGGTAGCTTACTGGGGTCACTCATGGTCACCTGAATATACTCGTTGTAGGCAATTTCCCCGCTGACTTGGAGTTCTCAAGGTCTGGACAATGGCCCTCTCATGAAAGATTCAGGATCGCTTCAGGAACTAGATCACAACTCTAAGAAGGAAGCTTCTTCACCCTCGAAGAATTGTCAGTGAATAATCAGTTTAGATGGTGTCCCTAGCAACTCTGCCAACTATGACCAGTTGTGGGGATCATGTTTCAAATAATGACTGCAATCAGTGAGTGGCAAAAATAACCTCCTTATTCTGCATCCGCAGTGGCACAGTTCAAGGCGGTGATGGAATCCTGAAGTACAGTTCTTATAGTAGTCTCTTTATGCACAGTTCTTACATATATTAAAATTCTATCACTTCGGTGCTACATAGTTTTACCTATTGTACGCAAAATCTTGTGTGACATCTGTCCTGGGGAAGCAGGAGACTGTGTAAACATTTGCTAATTGGTGGCTGCTCCCCAGATTAGAGTGTCTGTCTGGTCTGCTTGCACAATTAGGAGGTGTTAGTCCTTTGATCTTTTAAGTTAGTAAATACTAGTAAAAATACTCAACCTATATTATCTAAATAAGTTGGAAATTATACATACACTAAATAAAAGTAGAAAGGATATTAAACTGATTACCACAGCTGGCTCATGAGAGTTTGTTTACTATTTGCTGGTATGAGTTTCATTCTTCACACAATTACACTGAAGTGCTGTTTTGATGGTAAGTTTAATATATATTTAACAAGTACATTCTAGTTGAGGAAACTGCTTGATGTTCCGTAATTTATTCATGCTCTGAGAGACAGTTGGTAAGGGCTGATATATATTATAATCTTTCCACAGTTTTGGGTGGGTTGAGGAGACAGTATGGTGGTGAGGGTTTTGTTTCTGAATAGGTTAGTAGTCTTTAATATTTATTCAGAGGTTGTTTTGATGCAAATAGGTTGAAGGTGTGAAGAAGCAATAATAGGTTTGGAGGGAATGGTTTAATTTAGTCTATCTCACAATAGTAAAATGCACTATAAAAATCACAATGTTATGAATGAATGAAAACATTTTATAGTAAACAGTGAGTTAGTAATGGGCTATGAATGAATGAATGGGAATGTGGTATTAGGAATATCGTGAGCTGGGGAGTGAGTTAGTAAAGATGGCATCCTCAGCAACCCGCCAACTATGACCTACAATACAATGTCTCAAACTTACAGCTCCTGAAACACATATTTTCCTATACAATCAGAGATAATGGGAACTGCAGATGCTGGAGAATCCAAGATAACAAAGTGTGAAGCTGGATGAACACAGCAGGCCAAGCAGCATCTCAGGAGCACAAAAGCTGACGTTTCGGGCCTAGACCCTAGACCCATCACTTTGTTTTCCTATACAACGAAAGGAGGTGTAATACTTGCCATTTACCTACTCCCTCTTCACTATCCAAAGCCCCTGACAAACTTTCCAGTTACTTACCTGTACTTCATTCAGTAGAGTCTACTGTAATCGCTATTCACACAGTGGTGTCTTCTACAGAGGTGAAATGCAGACTGGGTGACCACTTTGCAAAACATCTACCAAGTTCTGTACACAAAAATGACCCTGAGTTTCCAATGCCCTGCCACTTCAACACTGTGTTGTCATGACAACATTTCTGTTGCAGGACTGCTTTAGTGTTCCAGTGAGTCTCAGCGCAACCTCAAAGAACAGCATCTCATTTTCCACTTGGGGATCTTGCAGCCTTGAGGACTCAACATTGAGTTCAATAGCTTTTGAACCTAATTCCAACATTCTACGTGTTTTTACCCACCCCATACCTGGTCCTGTTATTACATAGGTTGCTTTTAGCACAGTCATCCATTCTCACATACTCAGAGTCGTTATTACATTGAATACAGGTCATCCTTTGTCTCCTACTCTTAGCTGTGATTACCTTTTATTCAGCATTCCTTCTGTTCTGACCTATTATCCATAATTTCTTTGTTTACCTGCCTCCTTGATAACTCTCTTTCTCTCTCTGGGCTTGGTTTCCACCTATCTGCTGACCTGTCCCCTTGCTCTTCACACCCAAACTCAGCTTCAGCATAAATACCCCTTTTTCCCACCTGCTAACAATTCTGAAGAAGAATCACCAGTCTCACAACGTTAAATCTGCTTTCTTCCCACAGGCGCTAATTAACCTGCTGAGTTTCTCCATCAATTTCTGTATTTCATTTTGGCTCATTAATTACCTACCAAGCATGTATGGCATCTCTCAGTCCGATTCTGCACCATCTGGCCATTTGGCACTCCTTGAACAACTCACACTCGGTCAATACCCTGGAAATCACTAGCACCCCTTGTGCTCAATGTGCATGCAAGGAAGCACTGTCAATCCAGACCTGCCTTACATGGATGCTGAGGTCTGCCCCAGACATAGTAGACAGGAGGAAAACAGTATCCCACTCTGCTGGATTAGGTGCTGCCGACTCAGGACATCCTCCTCCACCAGGACCAGCATGGAGGTGACCGCCTCTAACTATGCCAACCTGGTCCAAGGTTGACACCTGGATTAAAGCAGTCTCAGCAATCTGGAGGAATGCCCACTACAGTGGGAAGAATGTCAAAGTCCCCCTCCATGCCACCAGGATAAGTTTCACCATCTTCTCTGACTAGCTCTATTCTCTATTCTCTGCTCGTGTACCCATATCCTGTTAAGGGTATCCTACCATTCACACTATTGCCTGCAATATCACCTCCCTGCCTGCATCAATAGAAATAGTTATGCCACCCATTTCCAGTGTCCATCTCTATCACACTGCAGGAGGAAAACAGTCCATAATAAGGCAGAAAGAGTCAACAAGGTGATATACTGAGATAATGGGAACTGCAGATGCTGGAGAATCCAAGATAACAAAGTGTGGAGCTGGATGTACACAGCAGGCCAAGCAGCATCTCAGGAGCACAAAAGCTGATGTTTCGGGCCTAGACCCTCTGAAGAAGGTTCTAGGCCTGAAACGTCAGCTTTTGTGCTCCTGAGATGCTGCTTGGCCTGCTGTGTTCATCCAGCTCCACACTTTGTTATTTAGGGTGATGTACTGCTTGTCTTTTCAGCTCCTCACCCTTAGGATGTGATCCTGACTCTGATGACCCCAAGCAGGGCCTGGACAGGTAACAGAGGCTACCCTTGACTTACTATGCCTGGAATTCCTGAGTGAAGGCACCTTGATAGAACTGAAAAGGCTGACAACTATGACAAATATCCTGGCTTTGTGTATATGCTAAACCGCACATCAATATAGCAGTAATATGAGCCTGGTATCTCCAGCTGAGGGGGTGAAAAGACAAGGCAAAGGAGTGCTGTGAGAATTCTGGTAGTTCACATAGAGTGAGCACTTAGAGAGAAAGCGAACAAACTGGAGATGCAGCCTCATCCAGCTCATGAGCTGCATTGGATACTGAGTACACAGTGTCCTTGTAGCAACATTACAATGATAATTGCCAGTGCAGACTGAGGTGGAGCTTTGATATATGGAAGCTTCCTGCAAGTAGTTCAGAGATGAGTCATGAGGGTTCAGAAGTTGTCATGTGTCAGATGCCAACAGCCATGGATGTGAGGTGCATGCAACTGGTTCCCCTGGCAAGTGCCCTGTGAAGCAGGTCTCCGGTTTTCAATGTAGAGGCCATTCAGAGAAAGTCGCAAGCTGAATTTGCCAGGTGTTAGCTCTGGCTTTCTTGTCAAATTTTCACAAAATTGAACTTTTTTGGTGAGCTTGGTAAGATGGAACACTGAATAACTATTGGCTGTTAACCAGACTCATAATAATCAATAACCATCGTGAAATAGCAACTCGTCACTACCTAGTGAGAACATCACAATGTCACTTATTGCAAAAAAGATGCAGCAAGTTTCACCACTTGTTACCCAATTCTGACAAATTTTGCTCAGACACCAAAAATTCAACACTATGTGTTTCAGTAAGGGTTCCTCTCAGTCTCCTAAATTTCAACTGGTAAATGCCCAACCTGGGCATTAATTCGGATTTCTCTAAACAGGTGCTGCCTGATCTACTGAGACTTTCCAGCAGTTTCTGTTTTTGTTTCTGATTTTCAGTATCCGCATTTCTTTTAGTTTTTTCAAAAATAATATTTAGTTATGTTATTCTTCTTGCCAAACTGCATAACCTTTCATTTTTCCACATTTTAGACTCTGAATGGCATTCTCACTACTTGTATCCCCACTTATTTTTGTTTCATGTGGAAATATGGCAACAGTACATTCACTCCTTCATCAAACTTACACTATATATGGTAAATAACTACGGCCCCAGCACTGATTCCTGCGGCACTCCACTAGTAATAATTTGCTATCTTAAAAATGTCCCTTTTATCCTAATTTTAAGATTTTGATTGGTTAGTTAATGCTCTACCCAATAACCTTATGTGTAGTGCCTTATTGAACACCTTTGGAAATCCAAACAAATTATATCAACTGGTTTCCTTTTACCTGTTCTGCATGGAACCTTCTCAGGAACTTGAACAAACATTTCAGGCATGATTCCATTCCATAAAGTTATTCTAACTCTAAGTGATTATACTACGTTTTTCTAAATCTTTTACGATTACACCCTTTCTAATAAATATTAACGCTTGACCTTGATAGATGTTAAGCTAACTGACCAACGTTGGAGATAGTAAGAATTGCTGATGCTGGAGTCAGAGATAATACAGTTTGGAACTGAAGAAACACAGCAGGCCAGGCAGCATCAGAGGAACAGGAAAACTGATGTTTTTGGTTGGGACCCTTCTTTTGTCGCTCTCCTTTTTCGAACATTGGCAGTTTTCCAATCATCTAGGATTTTTCCAGGTTCTAAGGATTCTTGGAAAATTACTACTCTCCCCCACCCCCTTTTACTTCTCTTTCTCTCAATCTCTCTCTCTCTCTCTCTCACTTCCCTTTCACTTCATGACAATGCCAAACTGGAGATGGAAAATCTTACATTTATGTAGCACACAGCAGTTAGTTGCGTCCAGTAAGATCACACAGGAATGAATAAATTACCAGTTATCTGGTTGTTCATGATATTGGGCGAGGGATAGGTATTGATCAAGACACCAAGGACAACACTGCAGCTCTTTTTCCTAAACTAGTGTTGTGGAATATTTTATAAACACTTGAGAGGACAAACAAGGCTGCAGTTTAGCATAAGAGATAACAAGGAGTAGAGCTGGATGAACACAGTAGGCCAAGCAGCGTCAGCGGAGCAGGAAAGCTGACATTTCCGGCCTTAACCCTTCTTCAAAAAAAAACAGAAAAAAAACTGTAGTTTATCAGTTTATTCAAAAGAAAGAGCCACAGACAGTGCAGCATACACTTAATACAGTACTTGAGTATCAGCGTAGATCTTATATTGAATCTTTGGGAGTGGAAAACCATAAACTCTGATCAAAGGCAGGACTTCTGCCACCAAATGAAATTGTAGTTATCCTAGGACCATGTAAGTCAATATGTATGCTAGCAATGGTACCTCACCTTAATATAGACTATGGGAAATATTATGGAGATGGCAGCAGTGCCTGAACAAAATATTGCTTGTTATTCCAAGGGCGTGAAGTGGCAAACATAATCAGTTGTCTGAATGAAGAAGCCAATGATTAAGATAGATTGCCTTCCTTTCTCAATAATATTTTGCTGTCTATTTCTCTTTCTTTCCTGAGATTATAGATTCAGACTTTGATTTGTTTCCACAATTGCTCATTGAAGTGGCCATTTTTAATGCATTAACCTAAGTGTTGAGTGTGTGTGACTGGGGAGAGGCTGCACAATAATTCAATTCTTTCCCCAGCTAATATCTAAATATACACACTTCCAGCAGCATTCTCATTATTGAATCATAGGTTGGGGGTTCAAGTCCCACTCCTAAGACTTGAATGCAAATGAAGGCTGATAGTCCAACATAATGTTGAGGAAGTCCTGAATGTCTGGGTGATGAAATGATAGATTTAGTACCTGCTGTTCTTTCATGTGGATGTAAAAGACCCTATGACACTACTTTGCAAGAGAACAGTGTATTCCTGGCCAGTGCTTAATCCTCAAACTTCACTAAATCGGATAATTTAATCATTATCTTATTGCTGTTTGTGGTAGGTTGCTGCGTGCAAATGCCCCATGATTTTTCCTGTTTCAACAGTGGTTACACTTTAAAAGTACTTCACTTATTGTAAGGGTCTTTGAATGAGGTCCTTAACTGAGCTAAATAAATGTAAGTTGTTCCTTCTTCCTTACAGCAGAAATCATATACAATCTTTTGCTGACTTATGCATTTCCATCCTTAGGCTCAAGATATTTTAAGTTCAGAAATATGCTTTATTCTTAATAAATATCTCTGTATATATACAAAGTCACAAATGCAGCTTAGTTCTGTACAGTAATATATCAAGGAAACAAACGAACAAACATTGGAGTTTGACTATCCGAACAAACTAAAGACACTTCTTACACATACAAGACTATATTTACTTGAATTTGAGGCACTATGAGGGCTTGATAACTGAATAGACCCCCATTTAACTTCAGCTGAAAGACCTCAGACAGTGGTCTTTCTTACTGCACCTTGGTGGCAGCTGCCCCAAGCTTTAGTGCGACCCTCAACACACAGTTCTGGACTCTGAAATTGGCAAGTCTGCAACACTCAACCAAGATCAACTCTTTAGGCTTAAGTTGCTGAGGATAACTGCAGAACTTCAACTATTTTCCTGGTTGCAATCAGCCAACTAAGCTGGCACCATGACACCACAATACATCATACTAGAAGTTATTCTGACCCATACTCATCTGATACACCCAATTTGTATGCCCGTTGCATTTATTGTCTAATTGGACTCAGCAGAAAGTAAAATTGAGTGAGGTGTTCAAATTTACCCATTGAGTCATAATTTATCTCCTTTTCTGAGCCTGAACACCTAAGTTCAGATCTGAGACATCCCTGGACTATATAGAATCATACAATGATACAGCTCGAAAGCCCTTGTACTTGTACAACTCTTTTGCAGAGCTATCCAATTAGTTCCATTCTTCCACACTGAGCTGATAGGTATGTAATTTTTATTTTACTTCTCTTCAAGTATTTATCTAATTCCTTTTCAAAAGTTACGACTGAATCTGCCTTGGCAGCTCTTCCAGACAGCACATTCCAGATCCCAAGTTGCTAAATAAAAAATAGTTCTCTTGCATTGCCTGTTGCTCTTTTGAGAATCACCTTAAATCTGTGTATGATTCAGTAATACAACAGGGATTGCACTTTGCACAATGTTGTTTTAAAGTTGATGTAAAAATTGTTTCACAGAAATGCCAGAATGCGCACACATTATAAAATGTTAATACTGGATCATCTGCTTATTTTCTGCCCACCATTTCCCACTGAAAGGATAATATGTATATTACTACTGGCTGAACAGATAACGCAGACTCAGATTTAGAAAATCCTTCCCACCACATTTAACACATTGTCAGTTTAGTCCTTAGTGAATGCTATTGCATGGATAATTTCAAATACATTTCATTCATCCTTTCAGGGTGAAGGAGAGAAAAGTTCCTATGGTTTGCTTTTGGCTGTAAGCCTCTAACCAT
Organism: Stegostoma tigrinum; assembly: GCF_030684315.1. Taxonomy (NCBI): domain Eukaryota; kingdom Metazoa; phylum Chordata; class Chondrichthyes; order Orectolobiformes; family Stegostomatidae; genus Stegostoma; species Stegostoma tigrinum. The sequence continues at coordinate 24,777,454 of NC_081362.1, read as the reverse complement.
TTGGCACCAGATGGAAAGTGTTTGTATGGTAAACATTAACAATGCACAATAGAGGAGATGTTTTATGCTTCATTAGAATATTGTGTTGAGAGGATTATTCTCAGCTGGGAATTACGACAATAAGTTTAAAGTAGAGAGTCATATTTACAATCGCGCTGTTGTGCTTGAACCAGAAAAATATTTTGACCATGCGATGAAATGTTCACAATTCATTGTATTCTTGGATTTGTTGTTTGAAATACAGTAGAGGCAGATGGATGTGGGGCAATTCTGTGGTGGTATTTTTTTTAAACAGGTCTGGAAGTCATTTGATCTAAGTTCATCAGTTTCAAGAAAAATATGATTGCAGTGAACATGTACCTTGGTGAACAACTGTAGTGATAATGGGTAAAGTATTTCTACTGTTCGATTGATGACAATCAGGCAGGTAAACCCATTAAGGCAATTAGCTTAGCTTTAACCTCAGAACAGAACCTTCAAACTTTTAGATCGGATTAATTCAGAGTCTTGCTCACAAGGTAGAATAGTTTCTCACAGTGGAGGGATTATATCTTTTCAGGGGAATGTATTTTCAGTAAAAGTGGCTTCTGGTTTGTAGAGTTCCTAAGCCAGAAGAGTTTAGATAGAAATTTTTAAGTTGTTAGAATGGAAAAAGTTTAGGCCATCAGAATTACAAAAGGTTCATGGCAGCATGCTCTGACAGGAATCTTAAAATTGGCTCTGTAATTCAAGAAATAGAAACTGGGAGAGTTCGGTTAAGTAAAGACTTTTAAAAATACAGGGATAGGAGTGATTTGTCTTTGAGATTGAGTTTCTGTAATGGATACTGTTGGGAAACAGATTGAAATTTTGATGTTTGTGTTCAGAACCTTCATACTGTCTTCTCTAAATAAGGCTTTGTTTTTTCTTCTTTTGTGTAATAAACTTATGTTCTGTTATTAAACAACACCTGCAGCCTTGTGAATATGTTCAAACGCCCACATTAACCAAGTGCAAAAACTAAACTTATGATGCATCAAGCTGAATTTCATTTTGGGATCTCACTTGCCCAGTATTATCATCGGCTAGGTTCATTGAAGTAGGAGATGCTAATGCAGATCTAATTGAATGATGAAGTATTCCCAATGGGCTGAGTTGCCCACTGATGGTCCAAACGTCCAACGTATTTCAGAGATAGTTATGGTTGTTTACAGCTTATATGTCACAGAGAAGACCTCAGGTGCAGAATGATAAAGGCACTGATTTAATTTGTTTCAATTTACCAACATTTTTGTGGTCTGAGTAAAATCAGGGCTCATCACATGCAGCTAGCAATCCAAACTAATCCTGAGCCTCAACAGCAGGAAATTACCTGATGCCAAGTGCTAACCAGCAAAAGCAAACTCCAATATTCCTTACATCAAATATCCACCTTATTTGTTACAACTATTTACAAGAACATGATTTGATTTTATCACTGTGCATAACCCTTGTGACCATACAAGATTCTCTCTGTCTTTCTGCAAAGGTGTCTAAGTCACAGTATAACATCAAACAGGCTAGCTCTTTGTCATCATTGTTGTACCAGTTTGAAAGAAGGATGTGGATTTAATGGAGTGCTTACTGGACGTAACCACAATCTAAGTTATTTGCGTTGGGAAATACAGTAAGTTGTATAGGTGGGAGCAGGAAACCACAAAACAGAGATTACCTTAGTGATGTGTGAATATTATGGAAGATCATCCAGTTTAATTCAGGAAGTGTGAATAGGAATAATTTTTTAGTGTAAAGATATACTGATATTGGAGATGCACATGACAGATTCACTAGATTGATCTTTGTTGTGAAATTATATTATATGGATGTGTTGCATAAACCTTGTTTATATTCCCTTGGTATTAGAAGGTTGAAACTTATTAGATAAACTAAATGCAGAGAAACTATTTCCTCTGACAAGGGGACCTAAAACAAAGAGCTCTGGGGCTAAAATTTAAATAAGGTTCAATAAAGTACTGAAAAAATGCACATGTACTTCTTGCTCTGATCTTTTCCATAACAGTGATGTGAAACTCAACCCCAGCTCAGAGCCTCCCTCTCCAGACCTGCAAAGGACCCCTGCTGTTTTTTATCCTCTGCAGGATCCACAGACTGAACACCCAGTTCCACTCAGCTTTACTGGACACCAAAAATCGTAAGTACAACCAACTCACAGGCCCCTGCCACCCACAAGAGGATTCCTGCGCCTCCCAAATCCCGAGTCTGTCCCTGCCCCTCCCCCACCATGCACCCGCCGCCATTGACCATGAGGACACCGCCGGAGACCCCACCGATGGCGTCACATCCGCCTCCGCCGGCCACAGAACTTCCGGAACCGCTGCTGCAGTCACCACCTCCACTTCCAGGTACAACACCTCACACACCACCCTCACCGCAGCTGCTGCCGCCCACCCCGATCCTCCAACCGCCGACGGAACCCCACCCACGGCCGACGCCGACAGAACCCCGCCCACGGCCGACGCCGACGGAACCCCGCCCACGGCCGACGGCACCCCGCCCACAGCCGACGCCGACGGAACCCCGCCCACGGCCGACGACATCATCGCTCTGCCCACAACCTTCACAGCCAGCAACCCCAGAGAAGATAGTCACACTGAACCCTGCCGCATCTTCACCATCCCCCAGACCTCCCACTGACTGAGGACGAACGGTCAGTCCTTAGGAAGGGGCTCACCTTTGTCCCCCTACAACCACACATCAACGAATACCAGTCACGGTTGGACATAGAGCAGTTTTTCCGCCGTCTTCGCCTCCATGCCTACTTCTTCAACCGGGAACCTAACCCTCCCTCCACTGACCCCTTCACCCGCTTCCAACACAAGTCCTCCTCCTGGACACCACCCCCAGGCATCCTACCCTCCCTCTACCTCTTTATCTCCAACTGCCGTCGAGACATTAACTGCCTCAACCTCTCCACCCCTCTCACCCACTCCAACCTCTCCCCTGCAGAACGGGCAGCCCTCCGCTCCAACCCCCACCTCACCATCAAACCCGCAGACAAGGGTGGCGCAGTGGTAGTATGGCGCACTGACCTCTACATCGCCGAGGCCAGACGCCAACTCTCTGACACCAACTCCTACTGCCCCCTCGATCAAGACCCCACACTCGAGCACCAAACCATCATCTCCAACACCATTCATGACCTCATCACCTCAGGGGACCTCCCACCCACAGCCTCCAACCTCATTGTTCCCCAACCCCGCACGGCCCGTTTCTATCTCCTTCCCAAAATCCACAAACCTGCCTGCCCTGGTCGACCCATCGTATCAGCCTGCTCCTGCCCCACCGAACTCATCTCCACCTATCTGGACTCCATTTTCTCCCCTTTGGTCCAGGAACTCCCCACCTACGTCCGTGACACCACCCACGCCCTCCACCTCCTCCAGGACTTCCAATTCCCTGGCCCCCAACACCTCATCTTCACCATGGACGTCCAGTCCCTATACACCTGCATTCCGCATGCAGATGGCCTCAAGGCCCTCCGCTTCTTCCTGTCCCGCAGGCCCGACCAGTCCCCCTCCACCGACACCCTCATCCGCCTAGCTGAACTCGTCCTCACCCTCACAACTTCTCTTTTGACTCCTCCCACTTCCTACAGACTAAGGGGGTGGCCATGGGCACCCGCATCGGCCCCAGCTATGCCTGCCTCTTTGTAGGTTACGTGGAACAGTCCCGCTTCCGCACCTACACAGGCCCCAAACCCCACCTCTTCCTCCGGTACATTGATGACGGTATCGGCGCCGCCTCTTGCTCCCCAGAGGAGCTCGAACAGTTCATCCCCTTCACCAACACCTTCCACCCCAACTTTCAGTTCACCTGGGGCATCTCCAGCACATCCCTCACCTTCCTGGACCTCTCAGTCTCCATCTCAGGCAACCAGCTTGTAACTGATGTCCATTTCAAGCCCACCGACTCCCACAGCTACCTAGAATACACCTCCTCCCACCCAACATCCTGCAAAAATTCCATCCCCTATTCCCAATTCCTCCGCCTCCGCCACATCTGCTCCCATGATGAGGCATTCCACTCCCGCACATCCCAGATGTCCAAGTTCTTCAAGGACCGCAACTTTCCCCCCACAGTGATCGAGAACGCCCTTGACCGCGTCTCCCGTATTTCCCGCAACACATCCCTCACACCCCGCCCCCCCCCCCACAACCGCCCAAAGAGGATCCCCCTCGTTCTCACACACCACCCTACCAACCTCCGGATACAACACATCATCCTCCGACACTTCCACCATCTACAATCCGACCCCACCACCCAAGACATTTTTCCATCCCCACCCCTGTCTGCTTTCCGGAGAGACCACTCTCTCCGTGACTCCCTTGTTCGCTCCGCATTGCCCTCCAACCCCACCACACCCGGCACCTTCCCCTGCAACCGCAGGAAATGCTACACTTGCCCCCACACCTCCTCCCTCACCCCTATCCCAGGCCCCAAGATGACATTCAACATTAAGCAGAGGTTCACCTGCACATCTGCCAATGTGGTATAATGCATCCACTGTACCCGGTGTGGCTTCCTCTACATTGGGGAAACCGAGCAGAGGCTTGGAGACCGCTTTGCAGAACACCTCCGCTCAGTTCGCAACAAACAACTGCACCTCCCAGTCGCAAACCATTTCCACTCCCCCTCCCATTCTCTAGATGACATGTCCGTCATGGGCCTCCTGCAGTGCCACAATGATGCCACCTGAAGGTTGCAGGAACAGCAATTCATATTCCGCCTGGGAACCCTGCAGCCTAATGGTATCAATGTGGACTTCACCAGTTTCAAAATCTCCCCTTCCCCTACTGCATCCCTAAACCAGCCCAGTTTGTCCCCTCCCCCCACTGCACCACACAACCAGCCCAGCTCTTCCCCTCCACCCACTGCATCCCAAAACCAGTCCAACCTGTCTCTGCCTCCCTAACCTGTTCTTCCTCTCACCCATCCCTTCCTCCCACCCCAAGCCGCACCCCCATCTACCTACTAACCTCATCCCACCTCCTTGACCTGTCCGTCTTCCCTGGACTGACCTATCCACTCCCTACCTCCCCACCTATACTCTCTCCACCTATCTTCTTTACTCTCCATCTTCGGTCCGCCTCCCCCTCTCTCCCTATTTATTCCAGTTCCCTCACCCCATCCCCCTCTCTGATGAAGGGTCTAGGCCCGAAACGTCAGCTTTTGTGCTCCTGAGATGCTGCTTGGCCTGCTGTGTTCATCCAGCCTCACATTTTATTATCTTGAAACTCAACATTAACTGCCCTGCTGAGGGCTGCTTTCTAAGGAGAAGGTCAACTTCTGTGCAGGGCTAACTCCAATTAAAGTCAATCTTAACTTCTTAAGGCCAGTTTGCACCTCTGTGAGTCATTTTCTAACTTCTGCAACTCATTAGCTGGTTGGGAAGCACATTTAGAGCAGGAAGAAATGTAGCTAGTGGAACCACAGGTCAGAGAGAGAGCCGCTGGGCTTACAGATGCAGTGCTGAAGGCCACAGTGCAAAAGGCAAAAAAGGGATCAGGTCTACTCACAGGGGACTGGGAGGCGCTCACAGACAGACACTTCAAAGGCTGTGGGAGCACAGAGTCAGGATATCAATGCCAGAAGTCTGACACTCAAGTCCTGGATGTATTCCTGGGAGAAGTGAATTTATCTTCCGTAAGTGAAAAGGAAATGGTAATATAATTGCCCTAGTAACCCAGAAGCCTGGGCTAATTCTCTGATGACATGGGTCCAAATCCCATCGAGGTTACATTAGTTTAAGAAATGTTATGAAAGTAAGTGTGTGTGAGGAACTACCATCAATTGCTGTAAAGCCCACCCGGCTCACTTATGTCTTTTAAGGAAGGATTTCGGCTGCTCTTATCAGGTCTGGCCTGCATGTAACTCGAGACCCATAGCAATGTGGTTGAACCTTAACTATCCTCTGAAATAGTTAAATTGGTCAGGAACACAGGCACAGGAGTAGGTCATTCAGTCTCTTGAGAATGCTCCCCCATTTCATATACATTTTGGCTGATCAACACTTCAATGCCTTTTACCACACTATTTTCATAACCTTTTACACTATTGATAATCAAACATTTATTGACCTCCACTCTAAGTATACTGAAAGACTGAGCTTCCACAGCCCCTGGGGCTCAGAACTTCAAATGTAAACTGTCTTCTGAGTTAAAAAAAAAAGCTCCTTAGCTTGAGTCTAAGTGGCATCCCCTTCATTTTTAAATTGTGTCCCTGGGTCTAAACTAACAAGCTACCTGCATCTACCCTGTCTAATCTTTTAAGTATTTCCAAGGTTTTAAAGACAGCACTTATTATTCTTCAAAACTCTGAGGAATAGAGACCCAGTTTCCACAATCTCTCCTCTCTCCATGTCACAGTCTTGCAATCATGGGGCCAAGTCCGGTGAGTGGCCAATGGCAATAATATCTTTCCTATATATGGAGATGAAAAGTGCACGTGGTACTTCAATGGCAGTCTACTCAAGCCTTTATATGATTGAATCAAGACTTCACCACTCCTGTACTCAAATCCTCTTGCGATAAAGATTAATATTCCATTAACCATCCTAACAGCTTGCTGCACCTGACTTATGGATCAGAACACCAAAGTCCCTTCATATATCTACCCCTTCCAACCTCTCACTATTCAAGAAATATTCTGCCATTCTGTTCTTCTTACCAAAGTGGATAGATAACCTCATCTTTTTTCACATCATATCCCATCTGCTATGTTCTTGACCAATCACTTGTCCAAATCCTCCTGAGGATATTTTGTCTTCCTCACAATGCACTGGCTGTAGGGCTTGAATGAACTACTCCCTGTCTACTTAATCACAACATAAAACCTAAAGTTTGAAGTGTCTGAAGACAGAAGAAGGCAGCATGCAAATTTTGTGCTGCTTCCTCTTGTAAATGATTACAAGTCCAAGTGGCCCTGAGATGCTAGCTGCCTGAATGCTTAGCAGCTGGTCAAGCACCATTCACAGAAGAAGTGAACCACATAGCACAGATGTCTTGCTCTTCTTAAGCAGAGGCCATCAAAGGAAAGTTGCACTGAGTCACAGGGGCAGTGGCTGAATGCTGCTGCCACTTGGAGAGATTCAGCATTCTGTAGTGTCAAATCTAGTGATGCAACAAACCTGAATTTTGTACCCTTAATCTGTTGATTAAGTTGAAGCTATTTGCATTTCTTTCTAGAAGAAAGCAGTCTTTTAATCATTTTAGTCAACAAGTTGGCATAAGGACAAATTAATCCATATTTTATATGAATACCTACCTCACGGTAATGCATCACTAATCAAGACCTTTTCCTGCTATCTAGGGCTTGAAAATGTTTTGTCCTGTAAACTGCTAGAAATGTGTAAGTTTATAACCACAGATAGAGGCAAGAATGTAGCCAAAAATCAGCCATTTTAAAAACTGAGATTTACGGATTGAGGAAAATGCAACAGAATAACAGAGCAGGGAAAAGCACTCTTACATTGTTTAGTACTAGCCTTAACTTCCTGACTTAATTTCCATGTTATGTGTTATTACATAGCAAGAGATTGAGTGCAAGATATCACTTGCGCGAGATAAACGGAAGAGTGATGGTAAATTGAGCAGCAAGTTATGCAGATTCACAATTCATGGTGTTTCTCATTTTTGCGTAAACTTGCTGGATGATTTATTTGAAATTGTAATGAGTTATGAGTTCACCATCATTCTTCAGGGAGCTTTGGATAATTGATAATCGTGTCCAATTAAATGATTTGCTAAAATTATTTGTGAAAGAATTTCATTTCCAACTCTCCCAAACCCAAATATCCTAAAAATATTTTTTAAAAAACAACCTACATAGAAGGAATGATTACTTCAATATAAACCTCTTGCAGAATCAGTTACAAATATAATCCAGTCCACTTCCCTTTGGGACTCCAGACTTTGAGCTGCATCTGTGACTTCAGAAAGGGTGATTTTTGTATTTCAGCTATTTCTGCCCATCTCATCCATTTCAGGCAAGTTTTACATGTTCAGATAAGCTTGGCTGGAATTCAGAGCAATTTCTTACTTGGCTGCTTTCCAGCATAAATTCTGCAACAGATATTTACTTGGTTCTTCAATTGGAACATTAACAGTTCAGTCTCTCATACCTGCAGTAACTTAAAATTTATTTTTAAATTTGCCTGCACTTTGAGAAATTATTAAGTCAGCCGATGCTCATGCTTGTGCTTTCAAAGACTCATGCACCATGGGTCATTTGAACACAGCCTTTCGCTTCCATACATTTTCTTTTAACTCACACGCCTAATTGCAGTTTGTTTTTTTTCTTGGCTGTGAAACAAGATGTGATTTGCCCCAAAAAATAAGCCTTGGTGCTTTTCCATCTAATTGTCAGCACAGTGTAAAGTTCTTGCACGATATGGAAAATTGGGCGTCTCCTAACAAAAGATTCAGTCTCCATTTGCTCATTCTCAAAAATTGTACTTCTGTGCAATAGTTCTGCTGCAGTTGGTCTGTGATCAGAAAGGATGACAGATTTGATTCCGCATTCAACTCTTATTATTTACTCCAAAAGAAAATAGGTAAAAAAAAAGTGACAACTGTGCAGATGAGAAAATAAAGTAAAGCCCAAATTCTTGAAGCTTATCTTACTGTAAATTTCCAAAATTCCCAGTTATTTGAATAGATATGTTACATGAAGGACCTTTGATGTGAATGATTTACTTCTAGAGATGTTTCATTTGATTCCAAATCCAAGAATAAAACAAAACTGCTTGCCCGAACTGAATTTTCCTTTAAAACAAAATGTACCTTATAGGTACGTGGAATGTGGAATTTGCTGGATGTGGATTGGCTGAAATGATTGGCACAAATGTATTCAGGAGAAAAGTACATGAATATAATGATTGGGTGAGAAGAAGTATGGTTGGAGGACACTTGGGTAGTGCACAAACACAGGTAAATTATCGTTAGGCTAAATGATTTGTGTCTGCACTATGCTCTGTGTGATTGTTTTATCTTTGAGTTGTCATCTTAATACATTCTGTGCTTAATTTATCATTGAAATGGCACAATTTTATCCTTGATGCACAAGTTGAAAAATCTGTAAATTGGCTCTCCACCTCTGTTTATTAAAACCTACACATATTGGTCAATAATCTCCTCCAATATATTCTACTAATTCCAACAGCCACAAACTCAATCTTATTTGCAACCTCATGAATAGAGCTCCAGCCATCTGCTAACCAAGTAAGCTTGATGCTGGATGTAAGGTGTATCAAAACTATCATGTATGATAACAGCTACATGGATCAAAGTGGCAAAGGTCAAAAATCACAAAATGTCATGGAAATGCCTATGTCTACCAGTGCTCATAGTACCTTGAATTACCCTGGAAGTGGAAAGTGTCTCAAAGTTTGAAAAGCAGGTGAAGGTAGCTGTCCACTGTAGCTGGATCTGAAAGATCAGCTTTCCTGCTCCTCTGACGCTGCTTGGCCTGCTGTGTTCATCCAGCTCTACACCTTATTATCTCAGATTCTCCAGCATCTGCAGTTCCGTTTATCTCTGTCTACTGTAGCTGCTTTGTTGAAAACCCACAATTAATTTTCTCTAGTAACAGGATGCTGCTGTCATGTCAAAAATATGTTTTGCCTACCACGTAGATGACTAATGTGATTTATGAGTTTCAGTGCCCATGTAATCCAGGTATGTGGGCTGTATGTCCTAATGCCTGCGGCACATATTGAACAACATGTCCCATTGGCCATTCACAATGGGCATTGTTCTGATCGCACTCAACCAGCCCATGTTTACAATCGCTAGAGCGGTATGTACACCATTAGATGTGATTCTGCTACTAGAAATCATTTATTAGATCATTTAGATAATACTTGGAATTACACCAGAAGTTTCAGAAGAGAATCTCTACAGTGAGGAAACAAGCCATTCAGCCCAACAAGCCCACACCACCCCTCCAAAGAGCATCCCACCCAGGCCCATTCTCCTCTGTCTAACTTACCTAACCTAAACATCCCTGGACACTAGGGGCAATTTAGCATGGCCAATCCACATAGCCTGCACATCGTTGGACTAGGGGAGGAAACTGAAGCACCCAGAGGAAATCCCTGCAGACACAGGAGAATTCTGGATGTGAGTTTGCTCGCTGAGCTGGAAGGTTAGTTTTCAGACGTTTCGTCACCATTCTAGGTAATATCATCAGTGAGCCTCCGAAGAAGCGCTGGTGTTATGTCCCGCTTTCTATTTATCTGTTTAGGTTTCCTTGGGGATTGAGCTTGTGGCTGTTGGAATTAGAGGAATATATTGGAGGAGATTATTGACATCACCAGCCCAAGGAAACCTAAACAGATAAATAGAAAGCAGGACATAACACCAGCGCTTCATCGGTGGCTCACTGATGATGTTACCTAGAATGGTGATGAAACATCTGAAAACTAACCTTCCAGCTCTGCAAGCCAAGTCACATCCAGAACCTCAACCTGAGCTACAAATCTTCTCAAAACTCGCTAACAGGGAGAATTTGCAAACTCCACACAGATAGTCACCCAAGGCTGGAATTGAAGCCAGGTCCCTGGAACTGTGAGGCTGCAGCGCTTACCTCTAAGCCACCGAGTACCATATCATCACTCAGGATCACAATGTGATGCAGTTTGCATGTTAGAAGCTACAGGCACAAATAAATAGCACCCCATTTTATGTAGGCAAATCAACATTGTATCTTTTTCATGGAAAAAAGGGATCATGGAAACTGCTATTTTTGGCCTCATTCTGACAATAACATCCTGATCAATCAGGGTCTACCTTCCTGGTCTGAGAACTAAGATTAACAGTCATCTAATCTTGCTGCATTTCCATGCCAATGAAGACCCAAGTAATCAATATCCATGTAGGTTTTAGTAAACAGTAGTGGAGAACGAATTTACAGATTTTTCGACCTGTGGATTAACAAAGAAGAGTTCATTTGATTGTGCCATTTCAATGATAAATTAAGCACAGGATGCATTAAGATGAGAGCTCAAAGATAAAACAGTTGACATCATGCTGTATAAATTGCATCTTAGTCCTGAAACGTGCAAGATGAAAAGCTTTAACTGGTCTGCTTTTAGCAATGTTTAATGCACTTCCATTAAATGTCAAAATAGCTGATGCTGACCTAATTAAACAAAGCTGTAATCATTCAAATAAATCTGAATTTGGATTTGAAAATGACCCAAGAGTTTGTTTCTGCTGCTGCAACACATTAACAGACAAAGAAACTGATTTAATGTTTAATTAGGCTAATCTGTATTAAGGGCATAAATCAATCAGATTGCTTCTGATCTGTACAAGTCTAACTTCCTCTATTAACCTAGTTGTGAACTAGTTATAATTTCCTTCTTTCCATAGCAAAAGATGGAATCACGCATTTGACCTGCCTAGTTCTTAAGTAAAATTGGCTATGTAAATTGCTGAGTGCTTCAATACAGAGGCCGTAATTAGGCCATTTTTGTAATTGGCACTGCTTTTCAGTTCAGAAGATTACAACATACATTAGTCTGACTAATAACTCTACCAGCTGAGTGGTATCTGGAGAAAGCGTTGTGCAAAATTATGGTGAAGCTGCAGAGTCCATTATAAATAACGACATGGTGTCAGAAATGTTGAAAACCACTTAGGATAAATACTTACGCACAAAAGATGTAAATACATCAGGAAATGCAAAGTTATGGGCCACTATTGTGCAAACATTGACAACTCCTGTCAATAAACTCAATCGAGAAAGTCAAGAGATTTTAAATAGTCAGAGAATAGTCACTTAGCCGTAACATTCCAAATAAAGTAATGTATTGAACGACATCAAAATCCTAGTTGTATTTTGCAATGATAATATTGATATTTGTTGAATTAGATCAGGAGGTCAGTTGACAAATCATTCTTCTGCCTTCTGTTTGAAAATCCTAACCTCTTACTCATGTTCTTTTTCCTTTTAACTTTTTCAAATGGAATGTGGGTTTTGCCTGGCTTTAGTTGCCCAGCATTTGTTGCCAATCCCGAATTGCCCATGAGAAGATGTCACGTACTAGAACTGCTGCATTCCTTGTAGTGGAAATATGTCCAGTGCTGCTGAGAAGTGAGTTCCAAAGACTCGATCCACAAGCAGTGAAGAATTGGCAATATATCTCCAAGTCAGGATGCTGTGTTGACTGGAGAGAAGGTTGAAGGTGGTGACATCCCTATACATTGCTTTATTTGTTCTTTGAGGTGTTCTTTTTGCTGTTGAAGCAACCTTGATGAGTGCTGCAGTGCATCTTGTATATGGTACGTCCTGTTGCCACTGTTAATCTGTGGTGGAGGGATTGAATGTTTAAATTGGTGGATGAGACGCCAATCAAGCAGACTGCTTTGTTCTGAATGATGTTGATCTTTGTTATTGGAGGTGCACTAATCCAGGCAACCAGGTTCAAGACCTCATGAATATTTATTCACTATTTCTGATAGAGTATTTTATATCTTTGCAACCATCTATGTAGAAAACAAAACTCCTAACTTTTCTTAAACAAAAGAAGAAGGTGCTGCAGAAGCTCAGCAGGCCTGGCAGCATCTGTGAAGAGAAATCAGAGATAACATTTTGGGTCTAGTGATCTGTCCTCAGGTCTTCTTGCCAGACCTGCTGAGTTTCTAGAGCAACTTCTGCTATTGCTTCTGACGTACAGCATCCACAGTTATTTTGGTTATTATTTCCTAAATTTTCTTTTGGTTGTTTTACTAATGTAAAATTTATGGTGTCTAGTGAGTGACAAACTAATTAGTAGAAACTTGCCGTATCAAAATTATTCACCATTTAAAACATAAATAATAGATCTTCTCTGAACATTTTCTGATTAATTTCATTTAAAACAAAAGCGTTCAACATTACAATGGTGTCTTCAATACTTAATTGGTTGAAAAGTATATTGCAGCATGTTGAAATAGTTAAAGGGCCTTTAGAAATTTTAAGTCATTTTACTTATCTTCAGGAAGAAAAGGAGTTGAATAAGAATAGTTTCAGAGATAGTAGGAACTGAAGAATCTGGAATAACAAGGTGTAGAGATGGATGAACACAGCAGGCCAAGCAGCATCATAGGAACAGGAGGGCTGATGTTTTGAAGAAGGGTCGAGGCCCGAAACGTCAGCTCTCCTGCTTCTATGATGCTACTTGACCTGCTCTGTTCATCCAACTTTATATTTATTATCTCTGAAGAAGAATAGGGTCTTTAGTCAAAATTCCAGACAGTGGAGGTCGAACTGATACCTTTCTTGACAATGGGGTAACAAAGACGTGCGTACAGTCGAATTGAATTAAAATAATTCAATACTTGTGGGACAGGGGATGGTAACAGGCCAAGAGGAGATTACAGAGAGAGGGAGGCTGTGCCCATGAAGGGACTGAAACATAAAGGCGAGAATTTTTGAAAGCTTGGGTTGGAGGGGTTGTGTGCATGGGTCAAGAACCAATGTAGATCAAGGACAGAGTCAAAAACCTGCAGATGCTGGAATTCAAGGTAGACAAACAGGAGGCTAGGCAGCATCTGGAGGAAACGACTATTACCTTTCTTCAGATTTGATGTCCTAGCAGTTCTGGGAATCAGATGGGATATGGGTAAGTGTTCCAGAGCATTGTACATTTTTGGAGGTGTTGGTTGAGGGATCTAGCCTGAAGACTACTGGGATAAATAAATCTAAGTGCAGCAAAGACCTCAGCCGATAAGCTGGTTGACAAGGCGTAACTAGTGCGATGTCACAGGATTCAGTCCTTGGGTCCCAACTATTAACAATATATATTGACAATTTGAATGCAGGAATAGAGATACAATAGCCAAATTTGCAGAAGACAACAAAATAGGTGGGGAAATAAGTTGCAATAAAGAAATAAGAAATTTACAAATGGATATGGTTGTATTAGATGAATGAGCCAAAATGTAGCAGTTGGAGATTAAGGTGGACAAAGAGGCTATCCATTTTGGTCAGAAGATCAGAAAAGCAATCAATTACCTAAATAGAGAGAAACTTCAGAGTGTTTCAATGCAGACGGATCTGACTGTCATCATACATGAATCACAGAAAACTAGTATGCAGGTACAGCAGGTAATAAAGAAAGCAAATGGAATTTTAGCATTTGTTGCGAAAGGAAGAGTATAACATTATGGAACTGTCGCTGTAATTGTATAAGGCAATAATGAGACTGGATCTGCAGTACTGGACAAGTATTGTTCTTGTTCTAGTAGTGCTGACATTGTTCCCTTGCTAGTGGTATGTCTATTGATGTGAATAGGGCAGTGACGTCAAACATCATACAGATTAGCCAAGGAACTATAAAGGAGACTATGGCACCTCGTCAACAAGTCACCCCGCTCTATCCATTCAGCCCAGGAGTTCCTCAATTCCACCAAAGTCATAAGGATAGATGACAATGAGACCATAGCATCGTTTGACGTCACTGCCCTATTCACATCAATAGACATACCACTAACAAGGTAAACAATGACAGCACTACAAGAACAAGAACATGACCCCAGTGACACCATCTCCACAGACAACATGCTGAAGCTACCGGACCTATGCCTCACCACCCACTTCACTTTCAACAGCCAAACATACAAACAGATCAACGTGACACCCATGGAATCACCTATCTCTGGACTAAAAGCTGAGGCGGTGATGCATAGACTAGAAAGTATGGTCCTTCTGCTAATCCAACCAAAACTATGGATACACTAAGTGGACAACACCTTTGTCATTATTAAACAGCCCAAACTGGAAGACATGCACAAACTAGTAAACAACACCCTCACCAGAATCAAATTCACCAGAGAGGAGGAGAAGAACAAACAGCTCCTATTCCTGGATGTCATGGTAGAGTGCAGGGCAAATGGGGAATTCCAAACAAAAGTACACAGAAAAGCCACACAGACTGACGAAGTACTGAACTTCAACAGTAACCATCCTAACACACATGAACATGGAAGATTTGGGTCCCAAAGCGCAGAAATTGCTGGCCTACCATATGCCAACCAAACCAACTAATACAGTGCCTTCCCTCTTAAGTTGGTTTGGGAGCTATCCAGTTCCCCCTTAGAACTTTTCTTCAAGTTTCATTTTCTTTTGCTGAGCATCACTTCCCATTACAGGACTGGTTGTATCCACTTTTCCCTAGGTAGAGGCTAGAATACCTTATCTCATTTGACATACGCGTATCCAGAGATATATAGGAGCCCTGCGCAAAGAATCACAATCCCTGCAAGACATTTCCTGGAAAATGCCAAAAGAATTGATGTTAATGCATAAGTTCCCAGAAGAAACAAATGGTTCGCTACTATTTTACAGTAATTCATCTGGACTCTCACCAATTTTAAACAGCAAAGAAGCCTGCAGATTTAATGGAACAATCACAGTGGCTCAGTGGTTAGCACTGCAGCCTCGCAGCGCCAGGGACCCGGGTTCGATTCCCGCCTCGGGCGACTGTCTGTGTGGACTTTGCACATTCTCCCCGTGTCTGCGTGGGTTTCCTCCGGGTGCTCCGGTTTCCTCCCACGGTCCGGGGATGTGCAGGTTGGGTGGATTGGCCTGGCTAAATTGCCCATAGTGTTCAGGGTGTGTGGGTTATAGGGGATGGGTCTGGGTAGGATGCTTCAAGGGGCGGTGTAGACTTGTTGGGCCAAAGGGCCTGTTTCTACACTGTAGAGGATCTAAATCTAATCTAAAAAACAAAGCTTCGTGCAAACATTATTTAAACGGGAAACAATACACTGCAGCAACACAGGACGACGCTGAGAAATAGAAGAATACCTCTTCCAGATATTCAAGGACAACGGGCATCTGATAAACTGGGTCAGAAGATGCATATTACACAATTAACACCAGGCAGATGCCCCGACACATTCATCATGCTACCTTACATCAGGAACTCATTGGAAGTAACCACAAGATTCCAACGACCACTGGGCATCACAGTAGCACGCAAACCCACATCAACCCTACAACCAGGGTACCACATTGGCAGATGTGCAGGTGAGCATCTGTTTGATGTGGAAAGTCTACTTGGGGCCTAGGATGGGTGTGAGGGAGGAGGTGTGGGGACAGGTGTAGCACTTTCTGCAGTTGCAGGGAAAAGTGCCGATTGTGGTGGGGCTGGAGGGGAGTGTGGAGCGGACAAGGGAATCACTGAAAGAGTGGTCCCTCCAGAAAGCAGACAAGGGTAGAGAGAGAAAAATGTCTTTGGTGGTGGGGTCGGATTGCAGATGGTGGAAGTTTCGGAGGATGATGAGTTGGATCCGGAGGTTGGTGGCGTGGTAAGTGAGGATGAGGGGGATTTGCTTTGGTGATTATTGCGGGGACAGGGTGTGTTGCGGGAAATGCGGGAGATAGGGTCAAGGGTGTTCTCGACCACTGCGGAAGGGAAGTTGTGGTCCATGAAAAATGAGGACATCTGAGACGTACGGGAGTGGAATGCCTCATCCTGGGAGCAGATGCGGCGGAGGCGAAGGAATTGTAAACAGGAGGTGGCATTTTTGCAGGAAGGTGGGTGGGAAGAAGTATATTCTAGGTAGCTGTGGGAGTCAGTGGGCTTGAAATGGATATCGGTTTCTAGGTGGGTGCCCTGCAGGCTAATGGTATCAATGTGGATTTCACAAGCTTCAAAATCTCCCCTCCCCCTACCGCATCCCAAAACCAACCCAGCTCATCCCCGCCTCTCTAACCTTTCTCTCACCCATCCCCTCCTCCCACCTCAAGCCACACCCCCATATCCTACCTACTAACCTCATCCTGCCCCCTTGACCTGTCTGCCTCCCTGGACTGACCCATTTCCTCCCTACCTCCCCACCTACACTCACCTTTACTGGCTCCATCCCCGCCTCTTTAACTTGCCTCCTCTCCACCTATCTTCTCCTCTATCCATCTGCTATCCGCCTCCCCCTCTTTGCCTATTTATTTCAGAACCCCCTTCCCCTCCCCCATTTCTAATGCAGGGTCTAGGCCCGAAACATCAGCTTTCCTGTTCCTAAGATGATGCTTGGGCTACTGTGTTCATCCAGCTCTACACCTTGTTATCTCAGATTCTCCAGCTGTACAGGGCCCTGGTGAGACCTCACCTGGAGTGTTGTGTGCAGTTTTGGTCTCCAAATTTGAGGAAGGACATTCTTGCCTGCATCCACTGTACCCGTTGTGGCCTCCTCTACCTTGGGAAACCAAGCAAAGGCTTGGAGACCGCTTTGCAGAATGCCTACGCTCGGTTCGCAATAAACAACTGCATCTCCCAGTCCCTCATCATTTCAACTCCCCCTCCCATTCCTCAGACAACATGTCCATCCTGGGCCTAACGTGCTGCAATTATTCACCATTTAAAATATAGTCCATTTTGCTGTTATTCCTAACAAAATGGATGACCTCACACTTTTCAACATTGTACGCCATCTGCCAGACCTATGCCCACTCACTTAGACTATCTATACTCCTCTGCAGACTTTCAGTGTCTTATGCATACTTTGCTCTACCTTAGTGTCATCTGCAAATTTTGACACACCACACTTTTCCCCAACTCCAAATCACCTATGTAAATTGTAAACAATTGAGGTCCCAACACTGATCCCTGAGGCACACCACTATCCACTGACCGCCAACCAGAAAAACACCCATCTACTCTTTTCTTTTCTACTGGTCAACCAATCCTCTATCCATGCCAATACACTACCTGCAATACCATGCAACTTTATCTTATGTAGCAGCTTTTGGTGTGGCACCTTGTCAAATGTCTTCTGGAAATCCAGATACACCACATCCACAGGTTCCCCATTGTCCACCATGCAAGTAATGTACTCAAAGAATTCAAATTAGTTAAACATGACCTACCCTTCATGAACCCATGCTGGCTGATCCCAATGGAACAATTTACATCCAGATGTCTTGCTTTTTCTTCCTTAATGATAGATTCAAGCATTTTCCCCACTACCAAAGTTAAGCTAACTGGCCTATAGTTACCTGCTTTTTGTCTACTTCCTTTTTTAAACAGTGGCATCACATTGGCTGTTTTCCAATTTACGGCAACCACCCCAGAGTCCAGTGAATTTTGGTAAATAATTACTAGTGCATTTGCTATTTCCCCCATCACCTCTTTTAGTACCCTTGGATGCATTTCATCAGGGCCAGGAGGCTTGTCTACCTTTAGCCCTACTAGCTTGTCCAGTATTGCCTCCTTAGAGATAACGATAGTTTCTAGGTCCTCACCTGCTATAACCTTCTTGCAGTCCTTACATGCAATCTTGTATTTTATGTTGGTTCTGTCCATTATGGATGAGAGTTTTTGGTTCTTGATAGCAGTTAGTGTAGGATTGATGTAGGTTTTTGTGTTACTCTAATGCCCAGTGGCCATAGGAATCTTGTGGTCAGTTCAGCTATGTTCTTGATGTATGGTAGCGTGGCAAGTATGAAGGGGTGCACTGTATCTTCCTGATGTTGTTTGTATGACAGGGATCATCGAACCTAGTAGTTCCTGTATCCGTTATCTCTAAATACTTGGTAGATGTATTCTTCTTCATTTTGGCGTAGTTCTGGGTTGCTGTAGTGTGTTGTGGCTTGTTTGAACATTGTTTTTAATGGAACTCCATTTGTGTAAGACATATTTTATAACAACATTTCCACAGTGGGGTGTCTTCCATTTCACAGTTTGATTGGCAGATACAGAAGGTTTGGACGAGTAAGTGTGGAACTATGAATACCAATGCTTGTTGCACTTGAATGAAGTACTTATTGATATAAAACTTTACCTTGCTGAAGGAATGTAAATACGGCTTGTTTTGTGAGGGGGTGAAGGGTGAATGGGTCTTCTATCTTTTATTCTTTATTTTCAAATGTTGGGCACAGATTGATCTTCAAGGTAGGCCTTTCTGCCAGCCCTCTTCAGCTGCTGCCAACCTCTCCAGTTCTTCTGGGGTGTTCACCCTGAGTTTTAATCCAATCTGCCTGCCAACCAACAGATCAAAAAACCAACATCCAGGCCAGAATTTTTAAACTAAGAGATTGTGGACCCAGGAATTCTGTTGTTTCTGTACACTCAACATTGCATTCAAAATGTGAACCTTAAACTTCAATGATGAATTAGCAGGTACGTTGATCCAAGAAATACCAGGGATCACCAAAATCCTGGCAGAAAAATCAGACGATTTTCCTCTAAACCTCTTGAAAAATCCATACAGGAGTTTTCTCAAAATTCAAGTCTTGCTTGTTTCCATCATATCCCACTATTGCAGAGAACTGCATGGATCCCTGCGGAATGCCACTTTCTATCTTCTGCCAGTTGAGTAGGTTTCCTTCAGTCCTACAGACTGATTTCTGTTTTATAGCCAGCTAGTCAACCATTGAGTTATCTGTCCCCAACCCCACATGACTGATCTGCTTTGTGAGTCCACAGTTTGTCACAAAATCAAAGACCTTCGAAAAATTGCTATGTATTGATCCAGATATTCAAGGAGTTTGACTCAGTAAACTCGAAAGTGGTCAGCAAGGTCCAGATGCAGAAGTTCTGGCATCCATTTCTGGAAGATCCTATTTCTGCTGGTGGTGCAAGTGACAGGGTCTGAATTGCAAAAATGGCAAGAAGCCCAAACTCAGAGTTAAATTTGACTGCAAAGTGTTATGGACTAGGCCAAACCTTCAAATACATTAAGGAGATAGCCTAGACCCTAACTTTTATCTTATTTAAAGGCAAGTGTTAGGTGCTGTGTTCCAGCTGTAATTTGATTGATTACACTACTCGGCTTTAAGCAAAACATCCTTTATTTTTACCCTACAGAGTATAACTTTAAGTCTATTGGAAAACCTAACAGAATAGTTAGGTGGCATGGTGGCTCAGTGGCTAGCCCTACTGCCTCACAGCACCAGAGACCTGGGCTCGATTCAACCCAAGGGCAACTGTCTGTGTGGAGTTTGCATGTTCTCACTGTGTCTGTGAGAGTTTCCTCTGGGTGCTCATGTTTCCTCCCACAGTCCAAAGATATGCAGGTTAGGTGGACTGGCCATACTAAATTGCCCATAGCATTCAGGGATGCGTAGATTAGGTAGGTTGTTGGCAGATGGGTCTGGGTGGGGTGCTCTGATGGTCAGTGTGGACTTGTTGGGCCAAAGGGCCTGCTTCCACACTGTAGGGATTCTATGATTATAATAATAGTAGATTATTTAACTGCTAAACAGCAACTATTCCAAAATTGTAACTTCTCATAAATGTACTCTTGGCAAAGACAAAGCCATTAAGACAGGTTGTCTCACATGTAGTTCTGGCAGCAGAGAGAGAAAATTCTGGTAGAGAGAGAGAGACAGCTTCCAGATCCAAATTCAAAATGTCAACAACTGCTGAAAGCCAAACTAAAACCATGGTTCGACGGGAGTCTGACTCCATCCATTCATGCTGCTTCTATTCCAACTTTATAAAACAAACTCACAAGTTGTTACTTTATTGGTTCAGAGGAGACAACCCAACACCTATGGCTCAAAATCTCAGTTAAAAAAGACAAAATACACTTCTATAAGCCATAGTATCATCACAAAAGATAACACATTTTCATTGCTCTTAGTGGGCTGAATCGCATATTTGTACCCCTATATCTTATGGTCTTATGAATCACAAATATTCAATGGAAATGAAAAATGGAGTGGTGGAGTATGTTTTTTCTCCTGTCTGAAAACACAAGCTCCCACTTATGTGCAATGCATGTCAATGCAAAGGGCAATCGCATTAATCAGGCACCTACACAATACAAGTTAAAGGCCATCCGTAATCATAGAATCTTTCATGTGAAATGCACATAGTGACCATCTATTTGGGACACAGATCTAGACAACAAACAAGCCTGACCATTTCATAGGTCATTACAACTTGATAATTGTCATCTCTTTGAAGCAGAAGTAATCTCAGGTGACATTAGGTCACAACACTCAAAGACAATCCAAGGTCTCATAAGGATGCACAGGGCTCAGAGCAGATTACCTCCTATCTTGAATTGTCAGTATGTGCTAACATGTTCTAGTGAGCAATACAGGCTTGCGTGGGTGATGAGGGTGGAGGATAACGTTTCAGCAACATTATCACATTCAGCATCTCTTTTTGTTTTTGTATCACAGATTGTGTTGCACATATGAGAATGAGATCCACTTAGCCAAGGGACCATGTACAGGGCTGCATGCTAAATTATCACTACTAAGGACTTGGGATAACAAGGTGTAGAGGTGGATGAACACAGCAGGCCAAGGAGCATCAGAGGAGCAGGAAAGCTTATGTTTCGGGCCAAGGCCACCTGTTCTTTTTCTGATATTTCCTATGTAGGTTCATTTGAACCATGACCAATGAATCCAGCCATAGCAAGGTTTACTGTCATGGTGGCCACAGTGCAACTGAGGCAGGGAGAAATTGTGGAGGAACGTATGTGCTAGCAGGGCCAGAACAACAGCAACTCAATCAGTTGTCAAACAGCCTCCACAAGATGATATCGCAATGGAAGGTCCGCTCAGGATGCAGAGGAGGTTCAGGTGGCCCAGATTCTATTTTCTGTAGATAAGCAAGGTGCATTGTTGACAATGACTGAGGGCTTCCCAAGACACCATCAAAGAGCAGTGTCATCTGCTGAAGTGAGACATGAGAGGTGTGGAGCCAACTTATCCCAGTGGGTGTTGAGGTGACAGCTTTATGCTCAATGTTTGTGCAACTTGCTGCTCTCAGTCCTCAGCCCCCTAATATAATGAGGCTGTTACGGATACAATTTGTGCTAAATCATACCACTTTGTCTTTTCACCCTGTGACAGGTTCAGCTGTCCAGCCTAGGCAATGTGCTTTTCCAACAGTGACTTCCTCAGGAGCTGCCTGCAATTGCCTGTACATGCAATGCATTGACAGCATGTTTTCATAAAGTGTCTAGCATCAAAAAATTCCATCAATGCTCAACTCATCTATAATCATCAGTATTGCATCTTAGAAATATGCACCAGGTAGCCAGGATGACGTGATTATGAACAGAAGACTGATCTCCTGATGATGGGGATCCAATGCTTTGATCATTCTGGGGGAGTGACTGAAATCCAGATACAGTGCACCACATAACCCTTGTATGTTACACACTATACAACTGGAGCAGGCAAAGAAGGCATGCGATGGCAATGAAGAATCTGGGAGATGTGGAAGCAGTCTTCTGAGAAGGAAGACGAACACATTGGACAAGCATCACCTTCACCATAACAGATGTATTGCATCGTGTACTAAAAACCAGACAGGATTTAATTGCTGATACAACAAGGTGTAGAGCTGGATGAACACAGCAGGCCAAGCAACAGAGGAGCAGGAAAGCTGACGTTTTGGGTCTCGACCCTTCTTCAGACAAAGTAGACCCTTCTGAAGAAGGGTCTAGACCCGAAACCTAAGCTTCCGGCTTCTCGGATGCTACTTGGCCTGCTGTGTCCATCCAGCTTTACACCTTGTTATCTCAGATTCTCCGGCATCTGCAGTTCCTACTATCTCCGAAAGAA
Source organism: Stegostoma tigrinum (assembly GCF_030684315.1). NCBI lineage: Eukaryota > Metazoa > Chordata > Chondrichthyes > Orectolobiformes > Stegostomatidae > Stegostoma > Stegostoma tigrinum. The sequence continues at coordinate 24,754,903 of NC_081362.1, read as the reverse complement.
TGTAATTGCTACCTGCTTCAAATAGATCTGAATTGGATGAAGTGATCATTCATTGACAGTAAAATTCTTCTATTCAAAAGCAGTCTTAGTTTATTGCAGAAGCAACTGTTGCTTTTTTTAGGTTATTTTTTACCTTCATATTTTGTATTGTTCACTAAAATTTACCATTTACACCTGTCTTAAGATTTTCTAATATGTGACACACGCATTGTTCAATGACAAAGTTTTAAATACATTGGATGCATTGGATGTCAGGGAAACAGTAACCCCCCCCGCCGCTGACAGAATTCTATCATGGAATAATGCTAAGGATGGGTAGCTTGTGTAGCTCGATTCATGTAGTTCTAACCACAATGACATTTAGTGAGACACGTGATGGTGTAAAGTAGCAACACATTTCTGAATGTGAGCTTTTATTTCCAATGACATATCACCTGTGACATTCATGTGCCCTCAAAGCTGCTCTTTTCTGTTTCCTTCCCACTACATGGACTGTGAACGGCTATTTATGGCTGACAGTGATTCTCCTGGTGCACAGCTGGGCTTTATATATGGCACGATGGCAGAAATCCCAGAAGGGTCTCACAGCGATGAATACTCCCATTACTGGTGACTTCACAGTAGCGCATGATGCATATATAACACTGCGAGCAGTAGAGAATAGTGTGAAATAATTCAGAATTCATGGAAAGAATCCTTCCATAAAACTCTTCAAAATTGACATGTAACTGATTTTTGACAAAATTCAGTCCCAGAGTTTATGGGCTAGCCAGCCAAAGGCACTGTCACATAATGCGTTTGATTTGTACATGTTTTAAAGTGACTTATTTTAGAGTTTGGATCTTGAACTATTGGCGCGTGGGTTTAGTCTGCCTCAATGAAGAAATTAATTGATTAATTTATAAGTATTTCTGGAGCCACTCTAGTTTTTGTTTGAAAAAAACAATTTCAGAGAATTTTGGAGGCTAAATAGGAATTGGTTTACATTGGCAGAGGTTTATGAATACAGTGATGTGCATTCAGCTTCAGTTAGACGATTCCATAATTTTCTTTTTGGCTTAGGGGAAACACCCATAGTTTGAAAAAGCTTTTTATCTTCAGTTTGGCATTCTGTAGAAATCCTGCTTGAAGTTGGATGTGTAACTCATTAGTCCTGAAGAGGCGATATTTTAGAGCCATTAAGGAATAGGCTACTTCAGTGTAAGGTGCTTAGTTTGAGAGTTCAAGATCAGAATAGTTTGGTTAAAATCCTGAAGGGGTTACTTGAAGCTGAGAAAACCTAAACTGAATTGTATGAAGAATTAAAGGAGAGGCTGTTAAATTCTCATGACTGGTAATTAAAGCCAGAGTTGAATTAGTTGCGTAGAAGAGCGAGTTTTCTCTGTTGTGAGTTCTTAAAGGGAGTGCTATTGGGATTAATGTGGTCAGGTTTTACTTGGCGTTTTGAAATCTTTGAATTTGTGTCATATGTAAAAATTGATTTGTTCTACTGTATTCTTTATTTCCTTGGATTTATATTTCATTGTTAAAACTGAAGCTGCAGCATTGTGTGTTTTTGTTTCAGTGAAAGATCACTTTATTAATATCAAATAAAAGCCAAAATATAATCTATCAAGGCAGATTTCAGCCTGGAGTCTGGCAATAACATTATCTGGGATCATAACAGTATAGCTGCCAATAATGGAGCAATGAAGTTTATGGATCAGCAAAAAGTATGCACAAAGATCTTGAAGGTTAGCCAGATACCATCTGGAACAGTCAAAACACATTTGCAAAGACATTTCCTAATTTTTTTAAACAACTTCCTTAATGCATGTGCTGAACTGTGTTCACACTGGCAGGGGATAATGATTTGAAACATCTTTAGATTAGATTAGATTAGATTCCCTACAGTGTGGAAACAGGTCCTTCGGCCTAACAAGTCCACACTGCCCCTTGATATATCCCACCCAGACCCAGCCCCTATAACCCACACACCCCTGAATACTACAGGCAATTTAGCATGGCCAATCCACCTAGCCTGCACATTTTTGGACTGTGGGAGGAAACTGGAGCACCTAGAGGAAACCCATGCAGACACAGGGAGAATGTGCAAACTCCGCACAGTGTCGCCCAAGGCTGGAATTGAACCCGGGTCCCTGGTGCTGTGAGACTGCAGTGCTAACCAATGAGCCACCGTGCTGCTGTCCTCTGGGATAAATCCCATTATGATATATTGTCCTTGCTCAACAAGTTTTTAATTGACTTAGACATCTTTATGAGATCTGAAAAGAATTTTCCCTACTGGTCAGTCATTCTGATGATCTTTTCTGACCTTCAAGCAATGCTTCCAAGCCTGTGATGGTTCGTACCTTGTCAAGGTAATGCCCTCTTGATTTATGTGTTTGTCAATAATTTGATTTAGGTTTGTGAGAGCTCACATGTGTATAGCAATCCCAACTTCTTCTATCAAGTTTTCAGCACTAGATTTTCGTTATGCACTGTCTGAACTTTGTCATAAATCATAACATTTGGCATGTCACAACTGACACAGTGAATACTACCGATGACTTACTCAAGTATTCTTTGGAAACATACTGCTGCAGTATGATTTCAAATGGGATCCTTGTGAAATAGGACACTGTGCAACTGATTTACCAGGTCAAAAACCAAGCACTATAAAAACAACTTGCAATTATGTAAGCATTACTCACATAGAGGGAGTTGCCGCAAAGGCCTTTAAAGTAAATCCAATTGGCATGGTGAAAATGCAAGACAACAAAAAGGCTAAATGGGCAGCTGCAGTTACTGCCGAAGAGAAAGATTTTGAACTTTTGGGGGGAAAAAAATGGAGAAATGAGAATATGAAATAGAGAACTCCAGAGGAAAGGTATATCTTGGACGAATGAGTACATACCAATATTGACATAGAATGAACAACAAGCAAGAGAAATTGAATTAGTCGAAGTGGAAGATGTTTGCAAGAACCTCAGGGAAGAGAGCACTTAAGTTGAATGGACTGAGGCCATGGAAAGATCTTAAAGTAAACACCCAAAAGCAAATAGTACAAAATTGCCACCAGAAAAAGGGCTAAGACATGAATGAGGCAGGAATAATCAAGGCCTGATGAATTGATCTTTTGGCATGGCAGAAGGAAGATCTCTGACAACCCTATGATTCAGTGATGGGTCTCTGCATTTTTTTTTCCTCCAGGCTAATCCAGTAAAGCAGGAGGTCCTCTTCCCTGGGGAGAGAAGCAGCCTACCACCCCACCTAAATAAGCAAGCCTGAATGGAGGTCATAGAGGACATCAGACATTGGGTTGTGCACACAATCTAGCTGTAGTGTTTGTGACCATCTCTGTTTCACAATATATATCACTATATTTATCATACCATGGTTCCCTCTGGAAGGCAACAACTCAATAGGTGCAAGGGTGTGGCTGCTAGACAGGATTTTCACCATGTTAATGAGGAGAGGCTGGGGCATCATTGAAAGAAATCAATTAAGATCTGTCCATGGGTGTGTAGTTCTGTCTATGGTGACCCTCATAACGTGCTACCAAGCCAGCAGTATGGTGGCAAGTGCTGTACAACTCGATGACTCTATGTTTAGGCATTAGCAGGGCAGCAAGATGACCACTCCATCCTGAATGGTGATGCAGGAGTGCTGCTGCACAGAAGAGGGCGGGGAGGGGGTGAAGAGCCCCATGAATGGACAATGAATAGCCTTGAGTGAACATAAGAATGATGTTCCCGCATCCTCCACTGTATAACCACAGAAATCAAAGCACCAGCTGATTCTGGAAATTCACCTTTAGAAAGGCAAAACGCTTTGATATTTCCATTCTATCCTTCAGATTAATAACATGAGGACAAAACTACTGATAAGGGGGGAAACCAGTGACCCCTCAGGAAAAGGAGGAGACCTCATGGGTGCAACATCACATCATTCCCTTTCACTGTCTGACTAATGCAAACACTCTCACATTGGGGGAATGTACTTGCAACTATAAATATTCTCAATTAGCGTCAGCTTTCCTGCTCCTCTGATGCTGCTTGGCCTGCTGTGTTTATCCAGCTCTACACCTTGATATCTCATATGGAATGCAGCTGTTCAAGAAGGCAACTGACGACCACCTTCTCAAGGGCAGATCTGGGAGGGCAATTAATGCTGGCCAGTCAGCGAGTCCTACATTCCATCAGTGAATTTAAAAAAAACGTTTCTGATGAATGGGGAGTCTAAAACGAGGGGTTATAATTTAAGGAAATGGGCTATGCTGTTTAGAACTGAGATAAGAAGGAATTTCTTCAAGCTGAGAATGTAAACCTGTGGTATTCTGTGCCACTTGAGATTAAAAGAATCAATGGGCATGGGGAGAAAGTGGGAACAGGGTACTGAGTCAGATGATCAGCCATGATCATATTGAAGGGTTCTAGGGTGTTCTCCTGTTCCTATTTTCTATGTTACCATGACTGCTGTGTTTATACTTAGAAATGAATACCCTTGTGAAAAATAAGGATCCTTGTAATCCCAGTCAGTAATGTATCTCAGGAGGCACTAGTCATTTCACTGTTATTTTAGTTCTCTATAGTTAATCTTAATTGATTACAATAGTTCCCCCAAGATGTCATTCAGAAATTGCAATTTTGCTTATGTTTTGCGAGCATGGGCGCAAGCTAGGAAAGGAAGACTTGCCTATGTCCATCACATTTAAGATAATGAACTGCATTCTACCCAATTTTGATAGCCCAGCTGGATATTTAACATACCAGTTGCATTAAGACTGCAAGAATACCATGAAATTCTGACACATTGTGGTTGCATATTTCATAATTTTATTTGATATTGAGATAGTGCTGAACTAGTTTGACAATGCTAGTTTACCTTGACTGTTGAAATGGCTGTGTGTCAGGCTGCCAATTAAAAGGAGATCTGTCTTCCTTAAGAGCTTGTCTTAGCAACAGTCACTCATGGTCTGACAGCATATTTGAAGGAATGCTTATATATGCTTCATTAGTTCGTGATTGAAGGAGATTTGTCCATCAATGCTGAAGAACATAGCCCACTCAAAGCACAATGTTTCTCAAATAATCAATAATCAATCTGTTTTATGATCCTAAAATTTAACTTGGGTTTTGTCATTACTAATGTTGTTATCTCTTGTGATTACTTTCAGTAATGAGATTGCTCTCCTGCCATCCTTTTTTCTATGCGCCAGTGCAATTGTATAAGTTACGTAAGCTAAATGCATGGCAGACAGCATGTAAACAGTGGGCCAAAGATCAAACAAAACAAACTATCGAAAAAAATAACTACCAAACTGTGAGAAAATATGAGCAAAATTGTCCCAAAATGTGTTTAGTGTCAGCAGAAGTGCACATTGCCTCCAGGACCACCTTGATTTCCTGTCAACCCAACTGTGCACTGGATCAAATTTGCAAGCTAGAAATGCTTTTCACAGTTTCTGTTTCAGACGAATTTCCCCAGAGTTGGATAAGACAGGTAATTCGGTATCCCGCTTTGCTGACATGGACCTGGAGGTCTTAATAGAAATCCTCTTTCCTCAAGACAACTGGAGAAGACTACAGCACCAAATGCTGCTAGCCTGGTCTGAAGTTACCACCCAGCTCAGTGCCGTGTACATGGTCCAGTCCAATATACAACAGTGCTGCAAGTGGTCCACAAGAGTAAATGCCATTATCTTCTTGCTGCTGCTTCACTCTTGCTCTAATTCTGCCATTGCGCATGCCTGCACCAAAGCTCATGGTCTGCAACTCCCTCACCACTGCTGCATTTAGCATTTTCCTGAATTGCTGTCATACATTCCATTGCACCAGGTATCTAATCCTCCCTGTCTTCTGTGCTTTTCTGCTCACAAGCTTGGGACACCCCACCATCTTTGTTCTACCTGCCCTAACTCAAACAGCTGTGCCAGCCATTTTCATCTCACTTAGTGCAAAGATGGATGGTGAGATGCCTGACATTCATCTTCTCATTTCCTGTGAGGACAGAATCTTTATCTTAGCAGTACAGGACTGTGACCGCTCATGTGATGATGCTTAGACCTCCATGTCTCAGCAACCAACTAAGATTTATTGTGAACATTGCTGTCTCATTAAGAATACATTGACAGTGGTGTTAATGTGCTAAACTCTTCTACCCATATTTTGCAATTCATTCCTTCTCTTGCTATTTTGCTGGCATGAGCAGCATCCTCACAATCTCTGCCTCAATGAAACTAGCCCTTCTGGACATCATCACCTCCTCCACCTCTGAGAAAGATGTTACAGATTTCTCAGAGGATGCACTGGCATAGCTTTCTTCTGCAGCATCCATCAGTTCAGATACTGACATCTTGAGATAACATTAACTAGATTAAAGTCAGGAGCACCATGTGGTGAGCACATTGCTTTTCAACGAAGAAACACTGCAGGTAATTGGCATTCGTAGGACTGTCAGAGACCTGGCACTTGCTTTCCCCAGGCAAGGAAGGGCTTCATGTCAACTCTATCAGGGATGCTGTAGCAGATGATACAGTTTTTTCACCATGTTCTCGGACATCATCAAGGCAGTAATACCACTGGCTGTTGCTCATGAGAAGGACATATCATCGAAGATGAACAACTTTGTTCTTTGTGCCCTATCTCTGCATCATGACAGGATCAATTGGTGGAGGCTATTCTATATCTGCTGGAAGTTGAAACTATTCATGAGCCTTATCAATTTCTGTGGACAATTATGATGCACTGGCCACAGAAACAACAATAAATGTGTGCCTGAGTACATTGTTGATGGCTCCAATGAGCCTACGTGTGCAAGAACATAATCAAAGCAGTTCATCAGTAATATGATTAGTTAGCAGTCGCAGCCCACACAAGTGACAGTTGATGATTGTCACCAAACACTAGGACATGGAGGCCTCTGACAAGGCAGAAAATGGAATGCCTCTGTATGAATAATTTACATGATACATTGATTCAGATGCATGATGCACAAGCCATGTCATATACATAAGGTAGGAGATTGTAAGTGTAGTTGGAAGACTGAGGCCTTCTCCTCTCATATTATGCAAGAAAGGCAGCTTGTCATAAAAAGTAATGGTGTGGAGACAGTAAAGACTGCAGATTGGAGGCTGGCTGTGCTTTTCCAGCTCCACATTCAATGGCTGAAGGTAATGTTTTAGAAATGCTGTAATCTAAAGTATAAGAGAAGCAGCTCCTGCAGTCTATGAGATTTTAGAACTTGTTTATGAATTGTGTAATGTAAAGCTGGCCTGACGTTACTTCCACTTCAGAGAGATTTTATAGGTTAATTTGTAATGATCAGTGACATGGTCAAGATTGCCTGTGGCTAGGATTTTTAGTTGACACTGTTGGTCACTATGAAGTCACACATCCAGAATTCTGTGGTCACAGACATCTCAAACATGTACTGTGTAAGTGCCTGTAGTGTGATTGCTCCTTGAAGGATCACAGTGCTCACAAGTAGAGCCTGCATCTTGTGACAAAAGAAAAACATTTACTCCACCTGCTCCAGATGCAGTTGGCAGCCATTTCTCATTTCTCTTGTGTATTTGTAATTTGGATAAGCATGTAAGTTGACTGAAGTAGCACTTCAGAGTAAATTGCATGTTCAGCCTGTCAATCCCAAATCTTCATATTCCTTTCACCATTGCACTCCTTGTCAATACCATATGGTTTGACCTCCAATATTCCCAACCAATTCCTTCATTTATCAGTTCATCTCCCCACTTTACACCCGGTACTCCAAGCTGATAGCTTGTTATGCCAACCATCATGATGTATTATACTGTCATCAAGGTCAGGGTGGTAGAGATCATTGATGACTCCACTTCCTGCAGCACTTTGTGCCCTCATTGTATCAACTCCTGTGCTTATATGCTGATTGAGCCCTGCCCCCGTGCTTTACAATTCCTGTCTCTTCTGCTTCTTAATTAGCTGCTTCTAATCCCACACTTGAATTTTCCAAGTTCTCCCACTTAGCACCTCTTGTCTTTCAGTGAACAGATTTCCAGGACTGACTGTAGCCAACTCACAAAATCAACTTGGAACAACGTCCCCAAGTGAAAACTAACCAGAATGCTGACTGATGTCTATGTAGCTCTCTAAGTGAATGATGATTAATCAGCAGACTGTATGTATTCACCCTGCAGGAATAATTCTAATTCACTCACTGGACTTTAATTAATAGAGCCTCTGACCCCGAATGTTCCAATCAGCCAACTGGCCATGACCAAGCCCCTGTGCAGATATCTAGTGATGCCCTTGCCTTACAATGCTGGGACCCCCTTGACTGATGATAGCCTCTCTTGATTGGACTGAGGACTACTCTCATTAGACTTTGAGGCATGGCTGTTTGTTTGAAGCACATGCAGTGTGTTTGCCATGTAAGGTGTTGACACATACTGCAGCAATGACATTGATACAGCACAGTTCTTTACAGCAACATGTCCACTCTCTTTACTGATCATTGTTAAATGGCAAAGCAAGACAGCAATGCGGTGAGCCTGCAATTTCTGAATAAGGTGGCAAGGTGCAAAAAGGCAAGGCAAGCCAGAGATGTTGTGAACATTCGATCAGGCACAAAGTGAATGATTGCTAAGAGAGCAAGCTGAAAATCCTGAGATGTAGCTTGTTCCAACCCATGTGATGGGACTGTGTCCCTTTGTACTAATCAGCTGTGTAACAGCATTTTAATGTGAGGGGTTGGTACACTCCAATGTGCAATATTGATGTGCTAAACTGTATTATAAGCGAGTCTAAAATGTGTCATGATGATGAGTGAGGGAGGTTTGATGCCAACCTGAATGGACCAGGGTAAGCTGGACCATCAGGTACTTATTCAGACTTTTATTTACAAGGGGAGAATAACATTTCTGTTTATTTTAAATGCATTTTCTCCCATCATGTTATCCCAACATCAGCATAGCCTCTAGCCAGCGAAACTAATGGATTTCTAATACAAAACAGTTAGAAGTGTTGAAGAAAACATTATAATGACTTATTTCAATTTCCTTTACCTGTGGTTCGTACATGCGCTTCCATGAATAATAAATGCATTATAGGCAGGTTTATGGTCATGAACTATTACTCACTCACTCCTTGGTATAACACATTGGAGTTCCAACAGAAAGACCTCTCATTTCAATGTGAACACTTTGTGAATATTGTTCTTTCGGCAGCCATCCACAACACATTCATCACCTCAAAACAGCGTGAAGGAGGCAGGTAGCAACAAATGACATCCCATGCAAAGCAAATGCCAAAGTTGGTGACAGTGAAGAAAAGAATTATCTGACTGGTTTCCATGTATATCCATTCTGTTATTTTTCATGAACATTTTTAATCACAAATGATAATATTTTGGTTCTAGGCTTGAGCTTGATTAATACAATGCTTTAGATTGACCAGAGCCTTGGTTGTATTTGCATACCATAGGCAAGCTGCTGGCACTTGCTGTCTTATATTGAGGATAAAATTGGGTGGATAGGAGTCAAGAGACACTACAAGGCATTCGAATGGTGCACAATGATGCTAAGTTGCATATGTACATTTGCAATGGGTAATACGCTGGACAACACCTTTACAAAGGTTCTGTATGCATACACATCTAAATACTGCCCGCATTATGCACAGCAGGCAGATAATGATGTCTAGCAGTGTGCTAAATTGATTTGATAGCAGTGTTTCCACTTCTGAACACAATGAACTGAATCTTATGCCTTTTTGTGTTAAGTGCAAGTTGCATTGAGTTTTTTAGAATAATTCTTACCACAAATGCGCTTTCTCACCATCTCTTACCATTGGGTCTCACTAACTACCTATAGCATTATGGCATACTTCGTGTCTGGTTCTATCCCCATGTTATCATGCCACATTCCCAGAGCAGCTCACCACTCACTGGTTATCTGCAAAAAGACTGGTAACTCTTGCAGCCATACCATCTTTAGAAGGCCACTGTTCTCTCAGGACAAAGTGTCCCTTTCCACAAAATGTCCCTGCTCTAGACTTTTAGTGCAGGTTACTAGTGTACCCTGCAATGTAAGCTTATGCTTCCTCAGCCTCCAGCAGTGGATTGGAGAGGTATCGCGATGATTGAGAGAGTTTGGCAAATGTCTGATGGCAATGGGCATGGTTGAAGGGTGTGTGCAATTGGTGACCAAGGGTCATGCCAAGTTGCTACCTAGTGCTAAACATCAAGAAGGGTATTCACTGCCAGTGGCAAAAGTTGAAGTCACCAGTTACATGCCCTGATTTTTACATTGTGAATTCTCACTGTTGCAGTATGTTTGGTGAAGCAGGAATCTCGATATTAATGAGGTGATTGTGATGTTAACAAGCTGTTGAACAAGCCATAATCTTTCTTAACAGGTAACTTCCAGTTGCCAAGAAAAAACTTGCCTTGCCACTTGGCAATTGCATAAAAGTTGCAATGAGATGTTCCCGACATTAAAGTAGACCTCACTGGACTTCTCACACAATTCTGCCACAAATCCAACCTTAACCCATATCACTCAAACCCCTATAAGATTTTATACCAATTTCCAGAGTATACACTGTCTGAATGTCTTGTTGCTGAACATGTTGTGAAACAGCATGAAGAATCTTCCATCAGCACTATTTGAAAGAATCATGAATTATCTGCAAGTTAGTTGCTGGATTTATTCTTCTGGTTGCTTTCCTATAGTTGCGTTCATTGGAGTAGCACTGGTAGAAGCACTAAGGTAGGCACTAAAGGACATGGAATGAAAGATATCTAAGTTTGTATAAAATGTTACATTTAGATATCTGGCCTGGAATGCTCATATTATGCTAGTTTTTATTTTTAAAATGTGGCTATGAGAATGACATGATGGTCCGTGACAGACGGTGGGAGGATAGATGCAATCTCATGAAGAGAAGGATGATGTGCACTTCATTGGTGCCATTACCACATCCACAGAAGGTGCCTCAACAATTTGAGATATCTGTTCACAGATTGCTGAATAAATATGCAGGTTTCTTTAAACATTGCTATAGCCAGCTATGTTGGCAGAAAGCTAACCTTGCTTGACAGTACTCTGATATTCCATGTCTGCATTAAATGATGAATATTTATATTTGTGCTCCTGGTAGTTGTGAAATTGGTCATCAGACACTGCATCTTGGCTGGATTCATTGTATAAAAGGATAGCCTCAAAGTTCTATGATAAGCCCGTTGCCAAGTTGGAGTTATGCTCCTCCACACTCCTGGACATTGGCTGCAGGCTTCCCAATGCATCACGCATTTTATCATGCATAAGTATCAGCTTTCTTTAGCCTGTAGCTCATCTGAGCTCCCCATGATGGAAATTCTATCTGACCTTATCTTCTGGCAAGCTGGCACCTGCATTGTAATTGTCTCTTGTCCTTACAGCTGATTATTTACTCCAGTTTCTCACCAAGTGCAGATTCTATCTTTATGCTACTCTCTAAATTATGTTCTGTGTTAAGTTTGAACTTGTGGCTGTGAGTGTCCTAATATGATTGTGTCATTGGCTGATGTTTCACAGGCCATACTATCATGCTGTATGCTTGCCGCCTCCCAGAGGTGCAGGCTAGCTTTCAGATGTTTAGGCTAATTCAGTTACTCAGAGTATTGTCCTGTGTCTGATATCCAGGCAATCAACAACATAGTCTGTGCAGACCAGATGCTAAAATCATTGAAATTATGAGGCAAAATTAAGTTAGCATTATGTTGACATTACATTCAATGGAACATATAATCAGAACATAAGAACTATGAGCAAGAAAAGGCAATTCAGCCCCTCAAGCCTGTTTTACTGTTCAATATGATCATGGTTGACCTAGGTTGGCCTCAATCCCATTTTCCTACCCTTTCTCCATAACTGTTCAACCAATTACCAATTAAAAATCTCTCCTCCTTAAATTTAAGACCACTGAACAGGACAAAGATGAACAGAAGTAGACCATTTGGTCTCAAATTGCTGTGTCACTCAATAGAATCATGGCTGATTTGACATTTGTCATGTCCACTTTCTTGTGTTTTCTCCACAACCCTTGATTCCCCAACTGATCAAGAATTTGTGTGTCTCAGCCTTAAATATATGGAAGGACTCTGCCCAAACAGCTCTACGGCAAGGGTTCACAACTTTCTGAGAAAGGAAATTCCTTCTCATCTCAGTCTTAAATTGGTACCCTTTTATTCTGAGACGATGACCTCTGCTCCTAGCCTCCCAATCTCAGGCGTGCATGCTGGAACCACACCTGTTCTGGGGAGGGGGAAATTGAATTTAGCCCCATTAATCTTTCACAAGCACACCAAACTATGGGGGAAAATGGTAGCATATGATAATAATACTAGACCAGCAATCCGGAGACCAGGATAACACCCAGGATATGGGTTCAAATCCAACCATGGTATTTGGTGGAATTAATCTATCAATAAATCTGAAATACAATGTTAGTAATACCTTACCTTGTCTGACCTGGATATGATTTCAGACCTATAACAACGTGGCTACCTCTTAACTAAGGGACAGGTAACAAACACACATCCTATGTAAGAATAAAGAAAAGTATGTACTACACTGTTGCAGTGCATTGCTCACTTGGGTTTTGACTAGTTCAAGATCACAAGATAAAAGCTAATCTGTAATGATACATTCATTCACTATCTATCAATTCAGCTGTATATGTCTGTGATACTTTCTGAAAATGCTCAAGGGCACAGTAAAGAATTTACTATAAACTTAAATGTTCTGCACTGGCTGCAAATTTTAATTTATTTTTATTGTCAAGATGAACAGAGATTGGCTGCAATGTTTACTATAATGCAGAATATACTGCCGCAACACATCAAAGTTCCTTCAGCATCACTTCTCAAACCTGTTTAGAAATTCACCAACAGGAAGGCCAAGAGTAGCAGATATGTAAGTAAATCACCACTTCTAGGTTTGACTCCAAGTGATACATATGAGACTGTAAATTATTTCTAAGTTCTGCCTAAGCCTCTTAAAAACAGTTGACAAAGAAAACATTTCTGCCTTTGTAATCATGTCTACCATATTCAATAGGCTTTCATCACATGGAATATTTAAATATCAAGGAAACTAAAATTCAAATTAGCTAGGTGACTCATAAATCTTCAAACAAAACACTTGAAAAAAACTAAAATGGTAGGATAAGTCTTGGCAAGACTATAAAATTATGGCCTTTTACAGTTATACATGAATAATTCAAGCCACCCTCTGCCTTTAACCATTCAGTAAAATGTAAGCACCTCCATTCCTGCTCCACATTATTTACTGAAGGTTTTCTTTATTTAATTCTTGATCTGGCCTGCTCTGATTAAACATTATTAGCATAAAATATCAGCTCTGTTCCTCCCTCAACAGGTGCTGCCTGACATGAACAGTATTTATCACTTTTATTTCAGTTATCTACCTCCGAAAGTATTTGCTTTTGTGTGAACCATAACGTATCGTCACTGCATTGTTCACCTTCAAATCCATTAAATGTTTCTTTCTGTTCACTTTTAAAATGTCACCCTACATTATATTTTATACTGTGTCCAGTTCATTGTGCATGAAACAAACACCCTTTCTGTTCCTTTTCTGAAAAAGATATTGATCTTGTTTTGAAAGAAACACCAGTAAAATCTCCTGATGCATTTGATGTCTTATTTAAGCTTGACAAGAAAGAAGTGAAATTATATCTTCTTAATTGTTTGTTCCTTACAGACTTTGTTCTCTATTAGGCCATTGCTGCCACATTCTCATAGCACCTGCAGTGAGGTTGATGGATCTGCCATTATCTGTGGGACCTCTGGATGGCCCACTGTGAAACTGATATTTTTTGAAAGCTCATTAAACTTCTGAAACCTGGACTAATAGATACTGCTTCCTGATTGAAGTCAAGAAACTGCTTTTTCATTGATCTCAATGCATGCAATTGGATAGCAGCCTTCTTGAAATTCAAAGACCTGAAATGTTTCAATAGCCCAAGCCAAAATTTTTCATCACAAAGAAACGTGTTTAAAAAAAGAACATGGATTGTTTGAAAACCAGTGCTGATCATCAGCCTGGACCCTGAAGGCTCCCAAACCAAGTATTATTAGTAATAGAGACAAGAAAACTGCAGATTCTGGAATCTAAGAAAGACAACCAGGAGGCTGGAAGAGCACAGCAATTCGGGCAACATCTGGAGGAAAGGTGCAGTCAACATTTCGGTATACCCCTTTTTCAGGAATACTCAGTCCTGAAGAAGGTTATACCTGAAATGTTGACTGCTCTTTTCCTCCAGATGCTGCCTGGCTTGCTGTGTTCTTCAGGCTTCCTGTTTATCCACCTATTATTAGTACTAACTTGATATTAACATCTAATAAAGTCTAATTCTAGATTAGTTCCAGTGTTTCGAGACATTGACATTGGCAGAAAATTGTAGCATGTTCAATAAGGGGTGCAAAAATAGGCCCCAATAGTGACATGCCAGTCACCTCAGTGGTAAGCTTTTGGAAAGGAAATTTGAGAAAACATCAACAAGTCATTTGGACAAAATCAGACTAATTAAGGATAACAAGCGTGGATTTTTGAAAGCAGTTTAACTACCTTGCTTGAGTGTTTTTGCTGTGATAACAAGGAAGGTTGATGAGGTGTACGTGGACCTCCAAAAGGAATTTAATAAAATGCCACAAAATGGGTTCATTAATAAAGTTATTCCATTGACAATAAGAGACAATAATGGCATGGATACAAAATTGACTGAAAAAAAAGTAGTGAATGGCTATTTTTTGGACCAGAAGAACTTACATTGAAGGGTTCCACAGACAGTTTCACAACCAAAGATATATTTCCCTCCCTCCCCTATCTGCCTTCTGAAGGGACTGGTCTCTGCATGATTCCCTCATCCACTCTACACTCCCCACTAGCCCAACCACCCTTGGCACCTTTCTCTGCAACCGCAGGAAATGTTACACCTGCTCTTACACCTCCCCCTTAACCTCCATCCAAGGCACCAAACAACCTTTCATATCAGACAGAGGTTCATCTGCACATCCGTCAATGTGGTCTATTGCATCTGCTGCTCCCAATTTGGCCTCCTCTACATGTGAGACCAAGCGGAGGCTTGGAGTCTTCTATGTACAGCACCTGTGATCTGTTCGTGACAAACAACACCCTCCCACTCCCTGGGAAACATTTCAATCCTGGGCCTCCTCCAGTGTCACAATGACACTACCCGCAAACTGGAGGAGGAGCACCTCATTTTGCCTTGGGAGCCTACAGCACAATGGTCTGAATGTGGACTTTACCAGTTTCAAAATCTCCCCACCCCTGGCCTCATCTTATGGCCAACCCTCCCTCACATCCCAGCCTCCTTGACCTGACACAACATGTCCAATCCATCTCCCACCTATTTGTCCCTCCCACCTCACTGACCAATCCCCACCACTGCCTACCTGCACTCACCTATCAACATCACACCTACCCACGCCAGCACCACCCCTCCTCTGTTTATTTTGGAGCTCCCTTCCCCTCCCCTCTTTTTAAACTTTCCTGCTCCTCTAATACTGCCTGGCCTGCTGTGCTCCTTCAGCTCCACACTGTTATCTCCGACTTCAACATCAGCAGTTCTTATCTTCTAGTTTCAAGCAATGCTGCTTTTCTTGTTACTATTGTAGATGTAGGCGTAAAGAGCACAGTTTCAAATTTTGCAGACGACCTAAAAGTTAAAAATACTGTAAATTGTGAACAAAGTATTGAGAAGCTTCAAGAAGACATTGAAAAACTGATGCAATGGGCAGATAGGTGCCGGACAAAATTCAATTTCAACAAGTGTGAAACAATTCATTTTGGTAGGCAAGATGAAGGTAGTAATCTGAATGTGACGTTGGAGCAGAAGGACCTTGGAGTGGAAGTGCATAAATAATTGACAGTGGCAAGGGAGATGGTTAATAAAATATGTACAATCCTAAACTTTATAAAAGGGGCACTGAACAATGTTCCCTTCAAACTGTGTGGCTACGTACATGTTACCTGAAGTTGTGCCACACATGGATATTGGAGGGCCCTGCAGCAAAGAAAATTAGAAAGAATGCTGGCACTGAGTAAAAAAAAAATCAAGGATAGTACAACAAACCTCTAGAAAACACTGATTCAATCTTGATTTGAATAATGTGTCCAATACTGGGCATTATCGTTTACATTAGGGAGGGTTAAGTAATAAGAGATAACAAAGTGTAGAGCTGGATGAACACAGCAGGCCAAGGAGCATCTTAGGAGCAGGAAAGCTCGTTTTGGGCCTAGACCCTTCATCAGGTCTCCTGCTCCTAAGATGCTGCTTGGCCTGATGTATTAATCCAGCTCTATACCTTGTTATCTTGGATTCTCCAGCGTCTGCAGTTCCTTTATCTCTGGTTTAAGTAACACCTGCTTAATCACATTGTCGAGTTCGTTAATGTCTTTACTTTTGTTCATTTAAGGTTAAAAAGAAAGGAGGTGGTGGCTTTTAATTTTCTGAGCACATATGCATTGGAAGTACTTGTAACTGTACAAACTGAGCAGTTGACATGCTTATCTGAAAAGGAAGGTATCTTGATTTTCTGAGATAAAAAAGTGTGAAGCTGGATGAACACAGCAGACCAAGCAGCATCTCAGGGGCACAAAAGCTGACTTTTCAGGCCTAGACCCTTCATCAGAGAGGGGGATGGGGAGATGGTTCTGAAACTGACTTATCCCCTCCCCACCTATACACTCCTCTCCACCTATCTTCTCCTCTATCCATCTTCGGTCCGCCTCCCCCTCTCTCCCAATTTATTTCAGAACCCTCTCCCCATCCCCCTCTCTGATGAAGGGTTTAGGCCCGAAACATCAGCTTTTGTGCTCCTGACATGCTGCTTGGCCTGCTGTGTTCATCCAGCTTCACACTTTGTTATCTTGGATTCTCCAGCATCTGCAGTTCCCATTATCTTGATTTTCTGTCCCACAGTCTAGTTTGAATCCATATCAAGTTTTAGCTATGAGAAAATTCATTTACATGAATAGATTGCAGAAGACACGACCAGGAGGCACAGATTTAAGATATGGGGAAGAAGGTTTATAGGAGATGTGACTGAAAGAATTTTCACCCAAAGTGTGGTGAGTACCTGGAACTCATTATCTGTAAGGGTGGTAGAGGCAGAAACCCTCAAAACATGTGGAAATTGTTTCAAAAATAATGTTAATTGCTCCTGCCTGTAACAAAAGAAGCCCTTGTTTATATAAATTTATTTTAGATTTATAGAGTTCTACAGCTTAGAAACAGACCCTTCCGCCCAAATCATCTGTGCCGACCAGGTGTCCTAAACTGACCTGGTCCCATTTGACATAGCCCTCTAAACCCTTCCTAATCATTACCTATCCACATGCCTTTTAAATAATGTAATTGTACCTGCCACTTCCTCTGACAGCTCATTCCATACATGCATCATCCTCTGCATGGAAAAGTTGCCTCTCATGTCTCTTCTAAATCTTTCTCCTCTTGCCTATGACCTCTATTTTTGGACCCTACCACCCTGGGAAAAAGACTTTGGCTATTCACCCTACCAACGCTCCTCACGATTTTACTAACTTCTATAAAGGTACAGTCCTCCAAAAAAAAACCTTCTCAGCCTCCAAAAAAAGCAGGGAAAATAAAGCACAGCCTATTCAGTGTCCCCTATAGACTTGGATCTCGGTAACATCCTTGTAAATCTTTTCTGAACCCTTTCAAGTTTAACAACATCTTTCCTGTAGCAGGAAAACCAGAACTGAACACAGTATTCTAAAAGTGGCCTCACCAATGTCCTTTACAGCCGCAACATGACATCGCAACTCTTATACTTAATGCTCTGACCAATGATGGCAAGCATGCCAAACACCGTCTTTCCCACGTTGACTACCTGCGACTCCATTTTCAAGGAACCGGCACCTGTACCTACCATTAATTGTACAAGTCCTACCCTCGTTTGCCTTATCAAAATGCAATACCTCATATTTATCTAAATTGAACTTATTTATATAAATTTCTGTAAGTTATTTAGGTTTGAACGTAGGAGATTGACCTGGCAGTATGCAGATGATACAAAAATTGGTGGGGTAATAAATGGTGAGGAGGACAGTCTTAGATTATAGAAAAATATAAATGGGCTGCTCAGATGAGCTGATTAGTGGCAAATGGAATTCAATCTAGGTAACTGTGTATGCTGCACTTGGACAGGACAAACAGGCAAAAGAACACACAAGGAACAGCAGGATCCTAGGAAGCACCAAGGATCAGCTGGAACTTAGTTTGCATGTGTACACGTCCCTTAAGGTATCAGAACAATTAGATAAAGTGGTTAAGAAGGCATATTGTCTACTTGCCTTTTTATGCCAAGGCATAGAGTTTAAGAGCACAGAGGCTGTACCAGAGCTGTGTGAGACATTAATTAGGTTACAGCTTGAATTATGATGTGCAGTTCAAGAATCCACATTATAGTAGATCATGCTGCAGATTTTTATTACTAAATTGGGCTGTTCTACTTGGAGAAGTGAGGATTAAGAAGAAGTTTCAGAGATGCTCAAAAGCAAGAGAGATTATTTAGTTTACAGATGATACAAAAATTGGTAGGGGTGGTAAATAGTGAGGAGAAAAGCCTTACAGGACAGAACAATATAGACAGGCTGGTCAGGTGGAATGACCAGCTGGAAAAGGATTCAATTCAAAGAAATGTGAGATGATGTACTTGGACAGAACAGCACTCAACAGCATAGAAACAGGCCCTTCTGCCCATCACATCAGCACTGGTCAAAAACAACCACTTAACCATTCAAATCCCGTTCTCCAACACTTGACCCATAGCCTTGTATGCCTTGGCATCACAAGTACACATCTAAATACTTCTTAAATGTTAAGACTTCTGCCCGTACAAACAGTGAGTTCCAATTTTACATCACTCTCTGGACGAAGATGATTTTTTTCTCACATCTCCTCTAAAACTCCTGCCCTTTACCTTAAATCTATGCCCCTGGTCATCAAGTCTTCCATCAAAGGAAGAAGTATCTTCCTGTCTACCCTGTCCTTGTCCCTCATAATCTTGTACATTTCAATTATGTACCCTCTCAATCTCCGTTATTCTAAGACAAACATCTCAGTCGGTCCAATCTCTCTTCAAAGCTCAAACTCTTCAGCTCAGGCAAGATCTTAATAAATCTTCTCTGCACCCTCTGTATTGCTATCACACCCTCCTATAATGTGGATTCCATAAATGCACACAATACCCTACCATGACAAAAGTTTGGAACCACATATTAGAACCAATCTCACAGTAAATTAAACAAGGTGAGGTTAATACTCAAGAGTGTGAGACGTGATATGTTTCCTAATAACCTGCTATTGCTATTTATTGTGTGGAACTCACAATGTGGATACTTCTGAACATATAGCGATTTTCAGGATGGACATTCTTTCGCAAAGGCCATCTGGTTTCAAATAGAGACTTGCTCTATGTATGGCATATTCTTTTTCCTGCGGCCAGAATCAGTACAGTTTCACTCATGGACAGCTTTTCCTATACAATGGCACATTTCTCAGTTTTTCAGTTCTCCTAAAGTAGCTGTGAATTATGGTTGTTCACTAAATAAGAAAAAATATAAGATTATGCCACTTCTCTGCAATAGCATAAACAAGTTGCAGAGTACCTCATTCCAGTTCACATTGTAAGGACTGACCTAGGTCTCTTGATGAAAATATCTTCTGTGGGAACAGAGCTCTCTACACTTCTTTTTTGGCATTGCTGTGAATTCAGTCTGCTGTATTAGCTCTTCAAAGTCCTATTAAACTGAAACCTTCCTTTGTGCTTTGGTTTTCATGAACCTTTAGCATCTTAAAAATTGCCTCTAGCAAAGTTAACTTCCTCTGCCACCAACTAGGGATGAGGGCAGGACCACAAGGGTTGAGGAAATTATAAGTAAAGCCAGTGAAAGCATGGAAGACAAAGGCTGTGAGGATTGAATTCCGTTTCTTAGGAAGAAAGTTCCAGAATGAAATGGAATGCACACGTAATTGTGTGCAGGTGGAAGCCTTGGGGACACAACAGAATTTCAATTAGGTCAGGAGTTTGTTGTGGCGAGCTTTCCCAGGACAGGTCTGCTGCAATCTGAACTTGACGAGCAATGCATATCTGAAATGTTAATATTCCAGTACTGATAAGAATTTAGTTATGTATGTACTATCAGTTTTTTTTTGGTCGAGTGTGAACTCAATACACAATTTTAAAGTTCACAAAATTTACAGAGTCAATATATACAGCACGGAAACAGGCCCTTTGGTCCAACTTATTCATGCTGACCAGATATCCTACATAGATCTAGTCCCATTTGCCAATATTTGACCAGTATCCCTCTAAACCCTTCCTATTCATATAACTGTACTGATGCCTTTTAAATGTTGTAATTATACCAGCCACCATCACTTCCTCTGGCAGGATATTCATTTTACTAAGAGCCATCTTCACATCTTAATCTCCAGAAAAGAAAATAGCACAGTTTTAATGCACTAAAAACTCCACGCTAACATAGTACCTATGTTTTGTAGTTTTAAAGCTTAATTAGGAGATTGATCTCAATAAAAACATATATTCAAAAAGAACCCACTCTACTCACTATTGTGGATTTACAGAAAAAAACCTAGCACTTAGCTATTCCCCATCTGTGATCTTAGCTAGGATGATAGTGATAATTAAAATTAACTTCAAATAAAAGTGACAAGAATTATCTCAAAGCTCTAGATGATGTCCTACACTGTTCTTTGGTTTGAATGCCCTGTATGTTTTGTCATTCATGAGCTGTGGGCATTATTGACAAGGCCAGCTTTTATCACCCATTCCCAACTCCCCATGGAGTAGGTGCAGGGACAGACTGCTTTATGATCCGAGAAGCAGCATATGGAACTGAAACTGAAACTAAATAACCATTAGTGAGCATTTCAACTTCTAACCTTCGAAGGAAGGTCATTGTCACAGCAGCATAAGATGGGTAGAACTAAGGGTAGCACGGTGGCACAGTGTTTAGCACTGCTGCCTCACACTGCCAGGGACCTGGGTTCAATTCCAGCCTCAGGTGACTGTCTGTGTGGAGTTTGCACGTTCTCTGTGCCTGTGTGGATTTTCTCCAGGTGCTCTGGTTTCCTCCCATAGTCCAAAGATGTGCAGGTTAGATGGATTGGCCTTACTAAATTGCCCAGAGTGTTCAGGGAGGTGTAGATTAGGTGGGTTTATGGTGGGGGGGGAGGGGGGAAGAGGGGCCTTGGTGACATACTCTGAGGTCGGTGTGGACTTGTTGGGCCAAAGGGCCTCTTTCCACACTGTAGGGATTCTGTATCTATATCTAAGATAGACACTATCTAAGGAATTCCTGGAAATGCAATATTTGACTTTCATCACCCAAAACCATTCTTTTCTGTTAGATACAACTCCAGCCAGTGGACAGTTTTAAATCTTATTTCTATTCCCTTCAATATTACTAGGAATCCTTGATGCCACATTTCATCAAAATCCACTCTAATGTCAAGGGTAGCCACTTTCACCTAAACTTTGGGGTTCAGCTCTTTGGTTCACCTTCAGACCAAGGCTGTATTAAGGTGTGGAGCTGAGTGGTCCTGGTGACATGGCAAGGACATAAATAATAGGTGCCAGTGCTGTTTCTAGTCTGGCACCCTGGCTTTTACCTACTTACCAACCTGAGTACAGCAGTCCCACACCCCACCTGAACACCACAAGTTGAATTGAGGCCCCTTGGGGAGTAGCCCTGCCCTGACCCAATTAGCCCCACCCCAGACCTAAGCAGCAAGCATTCAAGGACTCTGGGTACCTGATCACTGGGCCCGAATTTATCTCCCTGTTCCAGGCCCTGTTTGGCATAACTCAGATTGGAATTTGGTGAACAGGTTATTGAATAATTTGTGTCATTTGATACCATTCTTGGCAACACTTGCAATTATTTTGCTAATGATTGAAAGTAGAATAATGAGGTAGCTATTGATTGAACTGACGTTTTCTTTCTTTTTAAAGAAGGATTTTTCCCACATTATCAGACAGATACTAAGTTGTATCTATATTGGAATTGATTAACTGGAGGTGTGTAGCTAGTTGTGGTACACAAGTCTTCAGCTATAGAGCCAGGATGTTGTTGGAGTCTCTAACCATTGCTGTATTTAATGCACTCAACTGTTTCTTCATATCAAATGGAGTGAATCAAACTGGCTGACAATTGTCATCTGTGATGAAAATCACAGGTGGCCAGGATGGATCATCCTCGAGGCAATTCTGACTGAGGATGGTTACAAATGCTTCAGTTTTGTCTTTTGTAATCAGGTACTGGCCTCCTCCATCATTGAAGTTAGTGATGTTTATTGAGCCTTCCATTGATGTTAGTTGTTTAATTGCCAACTGGATGCAGCAGGGCTGTAAATTTCTGCTCTGATTTGTTGATAAGGTGATAATTTAGCTCTACTTATAATATGCTGGTTCTACTGTTTAGCCTGCCCATACCTTCACCAGACTGACAGATGATTTTTAGGGTGGGTGGGTGGGTGGGTGGGCTGGTTGTTTAAGTTGCACGGATTAATCCCTGACTTGAAAGTAATGGTTGAGGGACGGCTGTTTTGGGCCATGAGTTCTACAGGTTAGGGTGTAATACAATTCTGCAGCAGTTGCTGATGGCCCACGGTGCGCCACTATTGCCTGAATATTTACTGATGCGGAATATTTAAGAAAACTGAAAAAAAATCACTTGGCTGCAGAAGAAGCCAATGCTTCCTGAATGACCATTAAAAATGGTAGAGTTTGTCTCAGTTTGTACATTGGAGCACATCAGGTTTTGTAATCAGCTGCAACATATTCTTATGCTGAATTAAGGTGAGTTAGGAGCACCTGCAGTTTTTTATATATATATGTGTGTGTATATATCAGATCTGCACAGCAAGCTTATTGCCAAGGAACACATTCTAGTTGATTTAAGTGAGGGTATGTTTTTCAAGAGAATATTCAATAGAACCTGGAACATTTGATGCTGGATGTAGAGCATCTAGTTTGACAAAAACTTTAAATAGTAAAACCTATGGCAGAAAATATACAGTGTCTCCTCATTTCCAATTATTGCTTCTTTTTCTTTCACTCATAAAGGTGATAACCAATCTTGTGCTGCTCTAACAATGACCTTCCTTCCAAGGTTAGAAGTTGGAATGTTCACTAATGGTTATGGTCCCAAACTGAGCAGCACTTTTGTATTACATCTATGTACACTCTTAATGTGGAAGATGAGTGAATGAGCTAGAATTTGTAAAGAAATGTAAAAATGGAGCCAAGTACAATGTAAGAACTCTGCCAATTTGTTATTACCCATGTAAATTATCACAAAACCTGTTACTATGATTGCAGTGTTGTTAACATCTGGAAGGCTTTGCAGCTCAGTGCAATCCTGCCTTCACCCAGAAAGGTATTCTTTCCAATATGAATCTCTAAACTGTGCTTCAATGCAGAAACTGCAACTGATTACACTTGTCCATATCCTGAGTCGCTGAGGCCAATTGGAGAATTGGCTCATACTTTGCCCTGATCCTTCCACTTGTCTACATTGTATTAGTTTCACATCAGGGATCAAAGTTATGAGCTTCCTTTGCTGTTTAGTTTTGTTATATTCTGCAATGTGTTTAGCCACGAAGCCTTTGGGAATTGCTGGCAAAATGCTTTTGATTAATATGAGGATCCCAAACATGCCAAGTTGTAATCAAATGATTCTAAAGTAAAAGAAAAGCACTTTGACAATCATTGTTACTGGGCAGAGAGAAAAAACATAAATCTCTTTTGTAAAACATGAATAAAAATGTGGCTAATCTGAGGGTTGAATATGTACAACAAGGAAGTGGCGGGAATTTCCTTTTAAGATCTAGTCCATAGAAAGGAGGTACAATAATCTATTCTAGGCTAGGTTTTCAGTCTCGTTCTGAAATGCAACAAGCATGGAGGTATCTAAATTCCTGATATAGCATTCTGGTATTTAGATAATGGCTCTCCCTGTTAGGAGTGCTCTTAAAAATTGTCTTTGAATCCTGAATTGATTTTTAATCTTATTTAAATATTTGCAAGCTTTTCATGTCATTTATTTTGATCAATTGTATATGTAGCTTGTTTGTCCTATGTCACAGTGGCTTTTCAGCAGATCTGACTGTATTACAAATCAGGAAGCATCGGCAGATGTCTGCAAGATATCCCATTTAATCCAGTATGCAGGGCCTTTTGCAGCTAGAGGGGGTCTATTCTGACTGCTCCACACAGATAGTATGGAAACTGAAAACAGAAATAAGAGTCTCTGTTATTCCTAAATCTTGAATATAAATCAACGTACGTGCAAAGACCTGAACTTGGTGATCAGAGAAGGTCAGCTGTTAATTCCGATCTGTGGATATACAATGTTTTACTGCAATGCATTTGATAAAAATAGTATCAGACAAAAACTCAGTATCAAATTATTAAACATGTTATCCGCTAAAGATTTGATAATAGGGGATGTGTGCACCTAGTGGTATTAATGCTAGATTATTAACCAGAGACCAAAATAACCTTCAGTAGATCTGGCTTTGAACTCTGCCATGCAGATGGTGGAATGTGAATTCAATTGAACTTGTTTAAAAAAAATGGGATTCAGAGTCTAAGATGACCAATGTTGATTGTCAGAAGAACCTCCATCTGATTCACTAATACCTTTTAGGGAAGGAAACTGCTATACTTACCGCGCTTGACCTATGTGATCCAGACCCACAGCAATGAGGCTGACTTTTAACTACCCTCTGGGCAATTGGGAATGGGCAATAAATCTGGCCTAGCTAGCAAAACCTGCATCCTATGACTGAATAATAGTAATTTTAAAAAAATTCAAACACTTGATTTAATAAGGATTTCACATTTGAGCAGATATTTCTCAGAGCCTAATTTCTGAAGTCTAGTGGCAAGACATTCAAACTGTACAAGCGAAAAAAGCATTTGAAAAGAAGGTTGGCTGGAAGAGGATAAGGATAACACATTTCAGTGTATCTTGTGCAGTTTTAGTTGGGCTCCACCAACCCATGTTGTTATCTCAGGGATTTCTTTCATTGAATATTCTGCTTCAAATTTCAAGTTTCAAAACTGACTCCTGTCATACATCATGGTTTGAAGCTCTCTGTTCTTGTTGACCAGCAATGAATGGCAACTGGCATAACTATAGTTATGCTTCTTGGAAACAGCTGAAAGGAAGTGTCACTACAATTGTCATCTGGACATAAAACCTGAGCTGACCATAATCTCAGCATAGTCATTCATAATCCAGCGCCCTTGTCATTAGAGTCAATTATGCTTCCTTAGCTTTCATAAACTATGGAAAAAGCACGCTACATAAAGAATAATTTTGGTTAGATGTGAGCTCAATGTAGGATCTATCAAACTGCTTGATCCAGGTCATATGATTGTAATTTAGATAGAATCAAGAAAATTCACCAGATCTGAATC
This sequence comes from Stegostoma tigrinum, assembly GCF_030684315.1. Classification (NCBI taxonomy): domain Eukaryota; kingdom Metazoa; phylum Chordata; class Chondrichthyes; order Orectolobiformes; family Stegostomatidae; genus Stegostoma; species Stegostoma tigrinum. Next base: position 24,729,382 of record NC_081362.1, on the reverse strand, counting down.
CTGTTTCCTGTCAAGATTCTATTCCAGTCTCCCAGTTCCTCTGTCTCTGTTGCAGCTGTCTTGATAATGGCAACTTTGACAAAATGTCCACCTGCTTCCTCAACCAAGGATTCCCCAGCACAATTGTTGGTAGGGTCCTTAGTCGGGCCCAAATTATCTCCCTCACTTCAGCCTCACCTCCTCTCTTACCTCCCACAACAGTGATAGGGATGCCTTGGCATCACCATCAATATCCAGAGGATCATTAGCCGCAATTTCTGACACCTCCAGTAAGATGCCCCCACCAGACATATATTCCCCTCCCCTCCATTGTCAGCCTTCTGCTAGGACTGCTCCCTCTGAGGCAGTCTGATCTACACCTCCATCACTCCCAACACATCCCCCGGTCCCAAAGAACAAAGATTAAAGAACAATGAATGATACAGCACAGGAACAGGCCCTTCAGCCCTCCAAGCCTGTGCTGACATATTTTGCCCTTCCATACTAAAACTGTCTTCATTTACAGGATCCATATCCCTCCAGTATCATTTTATTCCCTTCCTATTTATGTATTTGTCCAGGTGCTTCTTAAATGCTGCTATTGTTGCTGCTTCACCACCTTCTCTGGCATCACATTCCAGGCACTCACCACCCTTTGTGTGAAAAACCTGCCACACATCCCTTTTAAACTTCCTCCCCACCAACCCCCTGCCCCATAACTTGAACCTGTCCCCCCCAGTAATTGGCCCCTCCATCCTGGCATTAAGTCTCATACTTTCCACTCTATCTATGCCATTCATAATCTTAGAAATTTCTCTCAGGTTGTGTTCCAGTGAAAACAAACCCACTCTATTTTCACAGCTAAAATCCCCCATACCTGGTAACATCCTGGTAAACTTTTCTGTACTCTCTGCAAAGCATCCACATCATTCTAGCAGTGTTGTGACCAGAACTGTATGCAATATTCCAAGTGTGGCCTAACCAAAGTTACATAAAGCTGCAGCATAACTTGTCTACCTTTATATTCAAAGTCCCTTCCATTGAAGGCAAGCATGCCATAGGCCTTTTTAATTATCTGTGCTGCCACCTTCAGTGATCTGTGGACCTCCACACCCTGATCCTTCTACATATCAATTCTACTAAGGGTTCTGCCATTTACTGTATAGTTCCACTTGCACTTGGCCTTCCAAAATGCATCACCTCACATTTGTCCAGATTAAAGTCCCTCTGCCATTTTTCTGTCGGTGCCTCCAACAGATCTATATCCTGCTGTATCCTTTGACAATCCTCCTCGCTATCCACAACTCCACCAATCTTTGCATCATTCGCAAAGTTAGTAATTAGACCAGCCACATTTCCCCAAAATCATTTATGTAGACCACGAATAACAGAAGGTGCAGCACTGATCGCTATGGAATACCCATAGACACAACACGGCGTCCCCATGGCACCTTCTTGTGCAACTGCAGAAGGTATAAAACCTGTCCATTTACATTCACCTTCCTCAGGGTCCAAATACACCTTCCAGGTGCAGCAACACTGTACCTGCTCTTCACTCAATCTAGTGTCTTGCATTTGCTGCTTACATTGTGGTCTCCTTTTCATTAGGGAAAGGAAGCATAGACTAGGCGATCACCTCACAGAACACCCGCGCTCTGTCTGCAAAAAACACCCTGAGCTTCTGACTGCCTGCCACCTCAACACATCATACTGTTCCCTAGCCAACATCTATCTCAGGCTTGCTGCGGTGCTCCAGCAAAGCTCAGTGCAAGCTGGCAAAACAGCACTTCATTTTCCACTTGGGAACTTTACAGCTTTTGACTCAATCTTAAATTCAACAATTTTAGGACTTAAGGCAGCTTCTCCCATGTTGTTACACCAAGCCCCAGACATCAGGCCTTCTTATCACATGATCTGCTCTTACATACTACCCATTGTTAGGCATTCCTGGTCCCCTAAGGTTTTGGAGTAGATTTGTAGCTTGTGTTGAGTGTGTTGTGGCTGGTTGGTTCGCCGAGCTGATTTGTTGTTGTTCAGCAGATGTTTCATTACCCTGCTAGGTAATATCATCAATGTAGCCTCCTTCATCAACAAACCAGCTCAGCAGGCAAACCAACCAACGACAATTATTGGTCCCCATTAGTAACTATTCATTCTCCTAGGCTGATCGTTATTTACACTTTTATCTGTCTAAATGTTCTTCTCTCTCTTTGGGCACTACCTCCATCTATTGCTTACTCCTTACTTCCACCCCTGACCCTACCTTCTTCAAAAAGAGCAACTGTTTCCCAGCAACCATCAGTTCTGAGGAAGGTTCACTGGATCTGAAATGTTAACTCTCATTTCTCTCCACAGATGCTGAATTTTTCCAGCAATTTCTGTTTTTGTTCCTGATTTCCAGCATCCACATCTCCTTATCTCCTCATCATTGCCTGCTTTCCCACCTATTTCAGCATCATTCGCAAATTTTGCTATGTTACACTTTGTCCCTGCTTGCAGATCATTTATACTGATTGTAAACTGTTGAGGTCTGAGAACTGCACTCCACTAGTTACAGTTAACCATTAGGAGAAGGACCTATTTATCCTAACTCTCTGCTCTCTGTCTGTCTCTCAATCCTCTAGCCAAGCCAATAGTCTATCCATACCCCTCTGAGATCTAATATTCAGGATCAATCTCTTATGTGGTACCTTGTCACATACCTTCTGAAAGTCCAGATAAGCCATAACATCCCCCACCCCCCCACCCCCGATCCCCATTAACGGGTATCTCCAAATGAGATGAGTGCAAGCAGCTATTGACTTATACGGGCAGCAGCCTTAGCAAAATGCATATGTGCAAAATGAAAACTGCAATCATCCATGAAAATGATAGTGCTGTGTTCGAGGTGGGACTTTTGATTTTTAGCTTCCTCATCATTTTTGCAAAAATGGAGAGTTCGTCCGTCATTGCAAAAATCCAGGCTTAAAAGTATAAATTTATTTGATTATAAAAGGATCATGGGTTAGCCTTCCAACTTGTTGATCAAGTGCGGCCTTTTGCACTCATTGTATCTCGGTTCCTAAGTAATTATGTTCCCTGCTAAAATTCAAATGTGTTCATATTTGTTCAGAACGTTTTTTACCTTTCACAATGCAGTTAGGATTTCCAGTTTTGCAAAGGCAAACTGCTATAAATACTTGATGGAATACAATTGAAGTATGTGTCAAAAATTTAAAAATCTCTAACTGGAAAGTAGTGGATGAACCGATTGGACAGTTAGCAGACCTAAGCAGAATGCTGTCCCCAGGAATGTTGCTCTACTCCTTCAGTTGGAACAGGCCTCGAAACAAGTGGCTCTGAAGGCCACCAACTGGATGGAGAAGCGCAGTACTACAGGAAATAGGAGTTAACTGCCAGCCCACTGTTTGCAGCCTGTGTGTTTCAGTTAGGAGAAATGCTTTGCTTCACTCCTCACCAGCAGTCATGTTGTTCTCCTGATGGGATTTCCAAGATCTTAGCATGGCTCAGTGATTACCCTGTCAGCTTTCAGACAGAAGGTCTGGATTCAAATTCCACTCCAGACACTTAAGCACAAAATTCAAATGACACTTCTAATGCAGGACTGGAGCATCTGCATTATTGGAGGCAGTGTATTTCTGATGAAACTGTAAATTAAGTACCTGTCAAGGGCTGATCTAAAAGTTCCCATGATGCTAGTTCAGAAGGGTGGGCAGGTTTTTCCCGTGTAATAGTTAACCCTCAATCAATATCTTTAAAAGAAGTTATCGAGTTATATCAGAGATAGTAATAACTGTAGATGCTGGAGTCAGAAACAACAGTGTGGAGCTGAGGAACACAGCAGGCCATACAGCAGAGGAGCAGGAAAAGTGATGTTTCAGGTCGGGACTCTTCTTCAGAAATGGGGAGGGTGAAGAGAGGTCAGCAATAAGCACAGAAAGGAGGGGTGAGGCTGGGGAAGGTAGGTGGGATGATGATAGGTGAGTGCAGGTAGGGAGTGGAACCCAGTAGAGAGGGTTGGTCATGGGATGTGGCCAGGGGTAGAGAGATTTTAAGACTGGTAAAATCCATGTTTAAGTCATTGGGCTGTAGACTCCCAAAGCGGAATATGATATGTTGCTCCTCCCGTTTGCGGATGGCATCATTATGACACTGGAGGCAGCCCAGGATGGACGTGTCACCCTGGGACAGTGAGGGGGAGTTAAAATGGTTCACAGCCGGAAGGTGTTGTCATTTGTTACATACAGAGCACAGATGGTCTACAAAATGATCTCCAAGCCTCTGCTTCGTCTCATCGAAGAAGAGGAGGCCACATCGGGAGCAGAAAGGAATGGGAAGGGAATTATATCTTTGGTTGTGGGGTTGGATTGCAGGTGGAAGAAGTGGCTGAGAATGATATGTTGAATAGAAAGACTGGTGGAACATCCCAGATGTCCTTCTATTTCAAGGACCGCAGATTCTCCATTTTCGCGACTGAAAATGCCCTCAACAGCATCTCTTGGGTTTCCCCCAACTCTGCCTCACATCCCCTCCCCCCAACAAAAACAAAGACAGAATTCCCCTTATCCTCACAAATCACCCCACCAACCTCCGCATCAAAAGTATCATTCTCCGCCACTTCCACCACCTACAATCCGACCCCACAACCAAAGATATATTTTCCTCCCCAACTCTGTCTTCCTTTCATAGGGACTGCTCTCAGCGCAATTCTCTCATCCGGTCCACACTCTCCACTAACCCCACCACACCCGGCACCTTTCCCTGCAACCAAGGAAGTGCTACACCTGCCCCTACACCTTCCCTCTCACCTCCATTCAAGGCACCAAGCAAACCTTCCATGTTAGACCGGGATTCACTTGCACATCTGTCAACATGGTCTAAGCATCTGCTGCTCCTGATGTGGCATCCTCTACATCGGTGAGACCAAGCAGAGGCTCGGAGACCTGTTTGTAGAGCACCTGTGATCTATTCATGACAAACAACAACACATTCCAGTCACAAACCATTTCATTTCCCCCTCACTCCCTTGGTGACATGTTCATCCTGGGCTTCCTCCAGTGTCACAATGATGCCACCCGCAAATGTGAGGAGTAGCACCTCATATTCCACCTCGGGACCCTACAGCCCTGTGGCCTAAACATGAGTTTTACAAGTTTTAAAATCTCACCAATCTCAGCCTCTTCCCATGACCAACCCTTCCTCTCATCCCCACCTCCTTGACCTGACACAACCTGTCCATCTTCTCTCCCACCTATTCACCCCTCCCAAGTCACTAACCAAACCCCACCACTCCCCACCTGCACTCGCCAATCCCCATCCCATCTAGCTTCCCCAACCCCACCCCTCCTCTCTCGATTTATTTCTGAGCTCCCTTCCCCCTCCCCATTTCTGAAGAAGGGTCCCAACCCGAAACATCAACTTTCCTGCTCCTCTGCTGCCTGGCCTGCTGTGTTCCTCCAGCTCCCCACTGTGTTATCTCTTATCTAGTTATATTACCATTTATGGGAAATTGTTGTGCAAAATCTGGTTGCCAGGTTAACCTAGATTTAGAAGGTATTGGCTGTGCTACGGGACATTTGAGGCTGTGAAATAAACTATATCAATATAAGTTCTTCTTTTATAAGTTATTCCTTGTGCCCTTTGATGCTGGCAAGTAAGTGGAGGCTGTTGTTACTTTAGCCAATCCTATGTTTAATACAACTGTATTACCACAGAAAAGAGAAGATTAAGCTGAAAGTTTTGCTAATGGGGTGTCACTTAGGGCATGCCACCACACCACCAAACCCCCCCAACCAATCTCTCCTCCCCGAGACATTTCCTGAGTTCAAGTCTGTTCTTTTGGGATCAGAGTGCCAAATCTATAAATGAACTGCTTAAAATAGGTCAAAAATTAGAATTCCTGTGACGTAGTACTGCTTTCTACACTGCCAGCAATATAATCCATCCCCATGGGTTGTCAATGAAGACTGAAGAAAGATTTAAAGGTTACTAGGGAAGGTGTAGATTTGAGGTCCCCAGTGAATGTAAGGAGCAATGAATGCTAATGATAATATTGTTCCTGTCGGAAATCATTCCAATCTTATCGCTGGCTTTACAGTTAATTTCTATCAAAATGCATGGCGTTAGTCTTGAATAATCAGTAGTGGCAAGAGGTTAATACTCTAACTGTTATGGTACGGTTACCCATATACATATTGATAAAGTCTCTGGGGTTTATCTAATGTGCACCAAAATGTGTGCGTCAGTCAGTGCTTCTGCTATTTCCTGATACAAGCAAAATACCAGAGGAAAAACTCAATGTAGGAAGTATAAGAAACTTACATATGCTCCACTGGCCAATATTATTATCAAGTTAAAATTCTGATATCCTTGTAGGTGTAATTTTCCAAGTTTAATCTTCACTGACATCATGAATGAATGAACATCTTGCCTATTAATAGTGCTGTCTCATTCGCAGACATAATACGAGATTATACTGTTATCCTATTATGTATTGGTAATGTTTTGTCTTGGGTAATGTGTGCAATTCAGATCATCTTTTCAAAAGAAGGGTATGGTTTTTTTCAGAGGGTACAAAAGTGCCCTTGAAGGGGTACAGTGAAGATTTAGAAAAATAATGGTCCTTCAGTGGTTTAAATAAGGATAGGCTGCAAAGGCTTGACTTGCATTCCCATGAGTTTGGACGATTGAGAGGCAATTAGAGTGGCCTATTTAAAATGTAAAAAGATTCAATGAGGTAAATGTGGAAAAACTTCTGTTGGGGGAAATCAAGAACAAGGGGCCATAATTTTAAAATTAGCACTCAGCGCTTAGGAGGAAAATCAAAAAGCACCGCCCCAGCAATGTGGTTGACTCTTAATGGCTCTCTGGGCAACTGGGATGGGCAATAAGTGTTGCTTAAAAGTGACACCCTCATCCCGTGAATGAATAAAAATAGTAATACAAAATAAAGAACATACACTGTCATCCTTATTGAGTTAGCTTATTTATGCTTTAACATAACAATCTTTTATTCTGTTGATTATGCCTAAATGAAGTGTTTTGGGAGTTGTTATATTAAGGATGCATTTTAAATGCAAATTGTTGATGTTATAGAACAAAAATAATTGTAGTAGTAATTATCTCTTTGCTTCTTGTCATGCAGGTCAGAGCAGCACGTTTCATTGATATCTGCATATTTGCATTTCTATATCAAAGAGTAGAATCATGAGGCCAAATTTTTGGTTAAGGCTCAGTTTCATCCAATTTTGAGGTTCTGTACTTGTTCACCAAGCAGGTGTGTTGATTGCAGACGTTTTGCTACCCTGCCATATAACATCAGTGCGTCGGTGTTCTCTCCCACTTGTTATTAATATGCCTCGGTTTGCTGGGGTGGTTGGCATCACTTCTAACCACTGGAAGTGATGCCAACCACCCCAGCAAACCGAGGCATATTAATAACAAGCGGGACAGAACACCAATGCTTAACCTGTAGCGCACTGACGATGTTACCTGGCAGGGTGACGAAATGTTTGCAATCAAACACACCAGCTCAGCAAGCAAGTCTGCAACCTCATCCACAACCAGAGCTACAAATCTTCTTATAAAAAACTTTGACCGTTTAATTTTATGGAGACCTTCTCTCTTCGAAACCCAACGTGCTCCATCACCGCATTTTACCAAAATTACCATGTAACTACTTGTGACCCAGTTCTTGTCCAATTCTAGCCCCATTTTTCACTCACAGTACCCAGACATACTGATCACTGCTGGAACTTCCCAAATGGAGAGGGACCCTTGGCACTGACATCATCTTTGAAAACCGGCTGTGCACCTGGAAAAGCATCATCAGTCCAGAGCTATCCTGCATGGGACTGCTTATCTTTTAAGCAGCAATGGTCTGGGTGGGAAGCTCTTTGGAGCATTGATGTGGACTTGTTGGGCTGAATAGCCTGTTTCCACACTGCGGGGATTCTATTCTATAAATAAAAATGACAAATATTGGGTCCTAATACCCAATGAGGCATATGACATTCAAGAAAAATAGGAAACTTGACAAGGATGGAAAGGCAGCCCTGTTAATAAAGTGCACAGGGTTTCAGTGAAGATTTGTAGCTCGTTGTAGATGTTAGTGTGTTCGCCGAGCTGTCAGGTTTGATAGCAGATGTTTTGCCCCTTTACTAGGTGACATCGTCAGTGCTATGGAGCCTCCTGTGAAATGCTGGTTTGAATTTATATTGTCTGGCTTTTGCTGCTTCCAGTAGGTACCGTTTCCAGCTGTGCATTGTAATGGTCGGTATATCAATGTGTTTGTTGATGGAGTCCGCGGATGAGTGCCAAGCCTCCAAGAATTCGCTGGCTGTCCTCTGTTGGATTGTCCAATGAAATCACACTTTCAATTGGGACCATTATACCACTAGACAAGCCAACAAAGGAGCTAAACAGACTCCTGCCATTAACTCATCTCTAAATCCTTTCAGTGGAAATATATCTAAAAATATGACAATTTCATCATTTGATCAGCCATGCCTCCAACAGATTAACAGAAAAGCCTTCGAGTCATTAGTGTAACTACTGAATCCATTGATACTGTACAGTATTTACCTGTTTGCTCTGACATAATTGAGTTACCCAGGATATAACCTAAATATTTAGGACTCCCAAGTTAAAGTCCCACCTGCCCTCAGGTGCCCTGTGGTGTATCGTGACATGTCTAAACAGGTTGATTAAAATAAGTATTACCCAAATGTTTAGCTCAGTTGGCTGGTCAGCTGATTTGTGATGCAGAGGGATGCCAACAGTGTGGGTTTAGCTCCTGCACTGGCTGAGGTTGCTGTCGGAAGGTTTCTCCTTCTCAATTTTTCCTGCTGTCTGAGATATGGTGACCCTTCATTTAAACCACAGCCAGATTCTACCTCCTTAGAAGCTGCAAAGTCTTTTCTTGAAAATCATTATTCTAAGTGCCTTCCCAGTTAGTGCATCAAAACACTACAGGACTGCAAAGTTTTCATTTCTCACCAATGAGGAAACATTTAATGTGATTCTGTGGAAGATTTTAAGAATAGAAGTTTATTTTTATTCATTCACACTCATACCACCAATATTCTTACTCCTGTAGAGAAGCCTATGAATGAAATAACTAGCCTGAAGAGCCTAGTGTTCCTTTTAGCCCATCTATGCATTCTCTGTGTAGTGCATAATGCGAAACACAGAAACAAAATCAGTGCCAACTAAATGCTGCCTATAAATGAGGATTCTAATTAAGAGAGTGCCAATTAACTGAAATGTATTATTGAAAGAAATCAATACACTCATCAAAAAGGTAGAACAAAGTATATATGGATGGTTTTAAATCCCAATATCAACATTTATTGTGATCAATACAGGATACTGATTGAGGTATAGTTCTGTTTAAAGTTTAAAATTGTGAAATAATCATATTGAAAATTTTCAATCAATGCATAGAAATTGCTTAATGCAATGTATTCCAAGGGACTGAGATATTGTCAATGGGTTTCATATTTAGATCAGAAATAACAGGAACTGCAGATGCTGGAGAATCTGAGGTAACAAGGTGTAGAGCTGGATGAACACAGCAGGCCAAGCATCATCTTAGGAGCAGGAAAGCTGATGTTTCGGTGAAGGGTCTAGGCCTGAAAGGCCAACTTTCCTGCTCCTAAGATGCTGCTTGGCCTGCTGTGTTTATCCAGCTCTAAACCCTGTTATTTCATATCTAGATCAGCTCTGTGACTGTGGAGGTGAAGGCACAATGCTCGGGTAGAACTTCAAAAGGTCTCAAATACATCAGTTCACAAAATGAATCCAAGATTGAAAAAAGTAAATACATCCTGAGAACAGAAATGCTATTAAATTGAAAGAATTCTACTTTCAGTGGTGATTCCCACTTAAAAATGAAAATAAAATGTAAATGTTTGAAGATTGGTGGATTCTGCTGATACTAAAGTAACTTCAGATAGTTTTTGGCATTTATGTTTTGTTTATATAAATATTCAAGTAATCACTGCCGATACCTTCTCCATAAACTTGCAACAATGGCTTTGTTGTTGTACATGCACACCCTCAGCAAGTAGCACAATTGACTCTAATTAAAGCACTTGTGGATTTGAGTACCTGAGGCGTTGTAGGAGCAATGAGAAGTTCCCCTGTGCTCTGGCCATCTCAACTTTGTTATTTTTGGAACATTATTACACTGAAAATGTCTGTTATCTCTGACCTGTGAGGGCTGAACTCAAGGGACTTCACAATACCTGGAGTACACTAAAATATCACTGAAAGACTTGAAAAGATGCTACATAAATAAAAGTGTAATCTTTCCGCATCAAACAGAAAATACCAGCAAATGCTGTCAAGCTGGCCATCCAATTTGGATTTTAATTCAGCCTTTTTTTCCACAGGTTATAAAATCATCTGAACTTCTTGATTATATGATTGATTTATGCAGTATAAGAAGTTAGGTCTGACTTTAAACAAGACATTGTATAAATCGCAATGATACAATATCACATGATCATATAACAATGAAACCAAAGTAAAGATATTTAAAATTAGTGGTGTTTTATCTTAGTAAATATTCCTTAGCAACATTACAAGGTCAAATATCTTACAGATAGTACACAGAGCAGTATTAGTACCTAGTGATCAATCACAGATTCAAGTCCAGTAATACTGGAACATTGCAATGTGCTGAATAAAAATTGGTTAAGCCTCAGTTTTGGTATGTTTCATTAGAAGTTCCTCTCCAGGAGCTCTAGTGAGATTTCTGACACTTTTCTCCAAAATGCACCTCATTAGTTACAGACTATGCACTGCACCCCACACCGCCCCCCCCCCGCCCCGCCACCCTGCTCATTCTATATTCCCTCTCAGAGGCAAAATGTCCTGTCCTGTACAACCTCCCAGGATTCCTGGTGATAGCACTATTCTTGAAGGTCAGCTGTGTACCACATCAAGAGCTGCCAACCAGGAATTGCCTTTCAAAATACGCGCAGGAGGGGAACCAAAAACAAATGCTTCTCAGGGTACATAGGTGGTAAGGCTGACACTGCATTACAAATACAAGTGCACATTTGTAAATGTATTCATCTTCAAGAAACAGGGTTCTCAGCTAACCAATCCTGGACATCATCCTCATCTTAAAACCCTGTCCAAGGGAGTGCTACTCTTTCCCCAAAGCCCGCATAGCCTAAAATATCCTTATTGTTCAGTGTAGGACTGTCAAGTATTAGCAGTTGAAAATGTTCATTTTTATTCTGAAAAAGCCAAAGCAAATAACGAACAATCAAACAGAAGTTGCCTTTAACTCTGGGAATAAGACAGGGACTGCTTATCTTTCTAGCAGCAACAAATTTACTGGCAATGAGTGATCACTTGCACTGAGTTCTCATCCATTGGAAATGGGTGTTAATTAAGTCTTATCTAGCTTGTAGTGCTTGATATGCAGTATTTTATCCTGCAGAAGATGATGATGTATCTCCTGCTCAATGCCCTCACCTTCTTGGAGACAGCTGCTGCTCTCCCAGCGCTTGAGGCACCATCATGTCCCCTTTTCATCCACTCCAATTTTAAACAGCTCAGTATGCTAGGATTATGCAACATGACCCACCCCCCCCCAAGCCCCCCTCCCTTCACCTCCATAGATGAATTCAAACATTGGAATTTTTGAGTCTATCATCTGCTACACAATAGCCCTGATCGAAGAATGGGCTGTAGTGAATTTATGCTTGGCCTTAGTCAGGAGATGCATAACAGAATCATCAGCAGACAGTAGGTCTTGTCTCCGAGTAACCATCCTCGGAAGGCATCCAACCCTTGAAATGAAGCAGGGACATTAGAGTTCTTAAGGATGTAGGTATCATGCCAGCTTCAGCAGCACGTCACATCATCACAAGTACAACCATGTGCTCAGACAGAAAGAACAAACACTTTCTCCACCCACTTTGGGTATGGTCACAGCCATTTTCTATTTTCAGTGCACATTTATGAGTCACACAGTATGGTATGTAAGTATGAGAAACTTCTTCAATAAAGATAGATTGAAGAAGTTGAGACTGGTCTCCCTGGACAGAAGAAGGCTGAGAGGAGATTTGATTGAAGTTTACAAAATTATGAGAGTGCTGAACAGAGGACATACTATAGGAAAGATGTGAATGCATTGGAAAAATTGCAGAGGCGATTTACAGGAATGGTTCCACAAATGAAAAACTGTCAGTAATGAGGAATTTGGGACTGTTCTTGAAGAGAGAAAAACACTAAAAAGGAGATTTGATAGAGATTTTAAAAATCATGAGCTGGCTCAATAGAGTGGATAAGATGAAGCTGTTTCTGCTTGTAAAATAAACAAAAATGACAGGCCATAGATTTAAAACAATGCACAAAAACTATTGCACACTGTGCATAGATGGGGTATGGAATAAACTACCTGGAAATGTGGTGGAGGCAGATTTGAATGAGACATTTGAGGCGCCATTGGATGTTTTTTGGATAGTTATGGTGATAATAGTAGTAACAGGTAATTAGGGAGAAGACAGGAGAATGGCATTAGATAAGAAAGCTAGATTAGGTCATACAGTCAATGCAACATGATGGTCTGAATGGCTTCCTTCTGTACTGTAATAATTGTGATACTAGAATGAAAGGCAATACAAGTCTTGCTTGATGCTGTAAGACCAATCTATACCCCAATATACCTTTCTTCCCGTCTCTCTCTCTCTCTCTCTCTTTGAGCCTAACTATTATTCAATTTCTAAATGGTCCCACACACCTCTCTGGATTATGATATCATCTCCAACATTACTCAAAGAGCCCTAGCCCTGAAGTTTATTCATACCAGACATCACGCTACACTGTCACCTTATCAACACCAGGGTGGCTGTGACTGTTCATTATGTCACTATGGCAGTAAACCATATCTCCGATGCCCCTCTTATATTGAGATTACCCCCTTCACAATTATTTTCCATTCTGCATCTCAGCATGCTGCGTCCAGCTGTCAGATTTAATTTCCTCTACTTCCCTATCACAGCAGTAGATCTTGATAACAACACTCTTCTTTTATTGCGCAGACACCCAGGACTAACCATGGCCCACCTGCCCCATTGGCTGACTTGATGGACAACCCCAACTGATGTGTGACCGGACACCTGACTGATTAACTTTGACTCCTCAGATTGGTTGCACTGGACTGACAGCGCTGACTGTGGCTCATTCCCCAGACTGTAGTGATACATAGCCTCTGTTCCTGACTTACCGAAGTGGCCAACGGGCAAAGTCCAAGCCCCTGGACTGATAGTGGACGCTGCCCTTGATTCACTGTGCTGGGACCCCCTGACTGAAGGCTGTCTCCTTGGCCTATCTGCTGTGTAAGATGCTGACACATGGTGCAGCTGAGAGGTTGACGTTGCATGGTCCTGTACAGCCACAGGTTCCCCAATTTGACTGATCATTGCTTACAACCGTGACAAGCAACCTGACTTCATGTATGCAACAGAAGCCAAAGCAAGACAGAAGTACTGAGAGTCTTTAAACTCTTGATGCAGGAGCAAGGTGCAAAAAAATGATGCTGTGAGCATCCAAGGATGAAAAGTGAGCTCCTTGACCAATGCAGGAGTTGGATTGCCTCTGTCCCTGGACACCTAATTGTCCTGGCTGCAGCATTACAATGAAAGGTAATGCTGAGCTCGAAAGTATACCATTGAAGTGCAGAACCATATTGTAAGTGAGTTGGAGAAGTAGGTTGTGTCATGAGGGTTTGGTGTGGCTGAGTTGTGTCCATGGATTGGGGGAAAGGGTATAGAGCATGCCCTGTGACATTGGTGACTGTTGCCCAAGATGGAGGCCTGGAGATGCAAGGTAGAGTCGTCGTCATGTCAGGAATTGCCACGGTCTCGTTTCTGATATGGGGTGGGGGCGGTTGAGGCAATCAAAATCTGCATATCAATTAAATGAAATTAGGTAATAATGACATGCTAACGCATGCAGATTGTTGCAAATATGCCTCTCACTGCTCGTGAGCAAAATTGTCATCTTGCTGTTCAAAACTTATTTGGCAAATCATACATTTTGTTCTCACTGTTGAAAATTTTATTTCAACCAATTACATCCAATTTTCCTAAATAAATTGCCAATGCCTACTTCGTTTCGGGGTTCAGATGATTCAGACACATACATAGTACGTTACAAATTTAATGTTTTGACTGGGCCATGATCACAGTCTAACTGGATGGATCACTCTGCCACGGCGAAGGAATCTTGACAGAACAAATTAAAGATCAATTGCAATAGGTAGCAAGACCCTGGATGATATTGCTGGCTGTAGAACTCGTACTGTCACTCTGGTTATGAACAAGCAGCAATACGACTTGATGTCAAACTTGGGACCTTCAGGAGTTCACAGGCTGAGCTGAATAATTGTTAAAGGTTGGGTTTAATATTTAAGGTTGGAAAAATTACCCTGTTGTATTATTATTTGCTTGTAATTATTTGTACCTACTTGTGTTAACTGTGTTAAACAAACTGTCCCAAATGTGGGCTCAGTTCCAGATAAGTAATGTAAAACTGACTATAGTGGGATACAGATTGTACTTTTGTCAGAGGCAGCTAGATAAGTGTCCCATCCAGATTAGACTAGCAAGTAGGTCAGGGAGGTGGGATGGCCAAAAGGACAACCTGCAGTAAATGCATGGACTGCAGCTCCACTAGGAGATCTAGATGATGCAGTGGTATGCAGAGCTTTGCAAGGACACCTCAAAATTGAGACACTGGGCGGCATTAGCAAAATTCTCCCCTTCCCCCACTGCATCCCAAAACAGCCCAGCTCGTCCCCGCCTCCCTAACCTGTTCTTCCTCTCACCTATCCCCTCCTCCCACCTCAAGCCACACCTCCATTTCCTACCTACTAACCTCATTCTGCCTCCTTGACCTGTCCGTCCTCCCTGGACTGACCTATCCCCTCCCTACCTCCCCACTTATACTCTCCTCTCCACCTATCTTCTTTTCTATCCATCTTCGGTCCGCCTCCCCCTCTCTCCCTATTTATTTCAGAACCCTCTCCCCACTCCCCCTCTCTGATGAAGGGTCTAGGCTCAATACGTCAGCTTTTGTGCTCCTGAGATGCTGCTTGGCCTGCTATGTTCATCCAGCTTCACACTTTGTTATCAAAAATATAGCTATTGGTCATTACTGTAAAAGTGAACCAGTTAGTATTCTAGGATAACACAGTGTGGAGCTGGAGGAACACAGTAGGCCAGGCAGCAGAGGAGCATGAAAGCTGACGTTTTGGGTCAGGACCCTTCTCTAATGGGATGAGCCAGGGTGGGGAGATTTTGAAACCAGTAAATGTGGAAATAGTTTCAAAGTCTCCCCACCCCAACCTCATCCCAAAACCAACCCTCTCTCTCGTCTCCACTCCTTGAGCTGACACAACCTGTCTGTCTTCTCTCCCACCTATCCACCCCTCCCACCTCACTGACCAATGCCTACCACTCCCTACCTGCACTCACCTATCACCATCCCACCTACATTCTCCAGCCTCAACCCTACTCTCTCTAATTATTTCACAGCTCCTTTCCCCCTCCCCCACTTCTGAAGAAGGGTACTGACCCAAAAAAGTCAGCTTTCCTGCTCCTCTGATGCTGCCTGGCCTGCTGTGTTCCTCCAGTTCCACACTGTTATTTCTGACTCCAGCATCGGCCATTCTTACTATCTCTCAGTTAGTATTCTAAACTGCTGGCAGTCTGCCACCCTATCACCTTCTCCATCCTATCCATGTACCTAACCCACATTCATTCACTAAGACACTAAAACGTGTTTTAATTATCTCAGTTTTCCAGTTTGTTCATGAATTAAGCTTTACTAGAATATAGCAGCCAATGCTGTAAAGTAGGAATGTTATTTGCCCCCAGGGAATTCTGTGTTATGTAGCACTCTGATCAAAGGCTGCTCCACATTTTTGAAGAGGATGGGCTGGGATAATGGCCAGAAATGTGAAGTTCTGTCCATTGATGAAAAAAGAGCAGAATTGCATTTTGATGTTAATTGCCACTTCTTCGAAGACATGGATCACTACTTTACAACTTTGCACTTGGTCCTAGCACTTAAAGCGTCCACAGGTCTCAGACAATTCAGTTCACTATTTCTGAATAACCAGTTGTTGATTATGCTTTCATATCCTTGCAGTGATTTCCGTGGAATCATTAATCCTTCTTTGCAGATGAAGTTAAACATCATTAATAGTTGCCTTGTGATTAGACTCCACGGTGCATTCCTCTGTTGGCAAGTTCATTTTAGTTGAAAGGCTATCTGGCACAGCAATATATTCATTGAACAGAAACATATGTGCATACACATCCACTCTAACATGCAATTTCTGAATACTTGAACTGAAATTTTTATCAGTTTTTAACAGTAGTATTTTGACCTAGAGTCCAGCACTACTATTATTTTTATTATCCTTTCAACTATGTAACACTGCATTTAACAGACCCGTCACACACATATACATATGTCAAACCTAATGTTATTTAAAGCACTGATAAACTATACAGTGCACATTACAAGGTACACCAATGGTGTTCAGTGAACTTAAATCACAACATTGTTCTCACAGTTTACACACTCAATTGAATTCAAGCACAGTTATTCACTGACAAATATCAATCTGCAGAACATGTATCTGTATAATTACGTCTTTAGATCCAAATTTCTTAAAGAAGTAATAATGTGTCAGGATGGTGGGTGGGTTGGAGGTATTTGGTGTCCATTTAGCTGGATAATAAATTAAAAAACCAAGAGATACCTCTCAATTTCCAGTAAAATTGATGCTAAATCTGTTCTATATTTAAATCTCTCCAATCTAGCTCTTACCCCTGCTGCAGTATTAAAGTCACAAATGACATCCTCTGTGACTTTCACTAAATTAAATTATCTCTCATCATCATTCTTGACCTGGGTGCATTTAACAAAGGTGACCAAACCTTCCCTTCTCCAATGCTTCTCCACTATTGCCCAACTGGGAGGGTTAGCTCTCAAATGTTGTCATTCTTATATATCTAATCATATCCAGGGTATCACTTGCAATGTTATCTCTTCCTGCTCCCTATGTAATTTCCTCTGGCATTCCCTCAAGAATCAGGTAGACAGGGTGGTTACAAAGGCGTTAAGCATGCTTGCCTTCATTTCTCAGACCTTTGAGTATAGGAGTTGGGAAATTATGTTAAGGTTGTACAGGATGTTGGCGAGACCTCTTCTGGAGTATGGTGTGCAGTTCTGGTTGCCCTGCTACAAGAAGGATATTATTAAATTGGAGAGGGCTCAGAAAAGATTTAACAAGATGCTGTTGGGAATGGAGGGTTTGAGTTATAAAAATAGCCTGAGACTTTTTTCACTGGAGTATAGGAGGTTGAGGGATGACCTCACATATCATTTCGTAACCTGAGGGCCATAGATAAGGTGATTAGCAAAGATCCTTTCCCCAGGGTGAAGGGAGTTCAAAACAAGGGGTCATATTTTTAAGGTGACAGGAAGAAGTTTTAAAAAGGACACAAGGGCAACTTTTTGTTATACAGAGTGGTTCATGTATATCCCTCACACCCCGCCCCCGCAATAACCGCCAAAAGAGAATCCCCCTAGTCCTCACACACCACCCCACCAACGTCCGGATACAACACATTATCCTCCGACATTTCCGCCATCTACAATCCAACCCCACCACCCAAGACATTTTTCCATCCCCACCCTTGTCTGCCTTCGGAAAGACCATTGTCTCTGGGACTCCCTTGTCCGCTCCACACTCCCCTCCTACCCCACCACATCCGGCACTTTCCCCTGCAACCACATGAAGTGCTACACTTGCCGCCACATCTCCTCCCTCACCCCCATCCTAGGCTCCAAGATGACTTTCCACATCAAGCAGATGTTCACCTGCATATCTGCCAATGTTGTATACTGCATCTGCTGTACCCGTTGTGGTTTCTTCTACATTGGGGAAACCAAGCGGAAGCTTGGGGACCACTTTGCAGAACACCTACGCTCAGTTCGCAATAAACAACTGCACCCCCCAGTCGTGAACCAATTTAACTCCCCCTCCCATTCCTTGGATGACATGTCCAACCTGGGCCTCCTGCAGTGCCATAATGATGCAACTCAAAGGTTGCAGGAACAGCAACTCATATTCCGCTTGGGAACCCTGCAGCCCAATGGTATCAATATGGATTTCACAAGCTTCAAAATCTCCCCTCCCCGCACTGCATCCCAAAACCAGGCCAGCTTGTCCCCGCCTTCCTAACCTGTTCTTCCTCTCACCTTCTCCCACCTCAAGCCATACCTCCATTTTCTACCTACTAACCTCATCCCGCCTCCTTGACCTGTCCGTCCTCCCCGGACTGACCTATCCCTCCCCACCCATAGTCTCCTCTCCACCCATCTTCTCCTCTATCCATCTTGGGTCAGCCTCCCCCTCTTTCACTATTTATTTCAGAACCCTCACCCCATCCCCCTCTCTGATGAAGGGTCTAGGCCCGAAACGTCAGCTTTTGTGCTCCTAAGATGCTGCTTAGCCTGCTGCGTTCATCCAGCTCCACACTTTGTTATCTTGTTGAACATCTCATTTGGATTGCTTTCCCCTGACTGCACAGCACATCTTCAGTATGGCACTGAATTATTAACCTGTAATTAATGTATTCACAACGCACTGAGTGATGGTACAATAGGTTTTGATTTGCAACTAAGCTCTTGAACAGAATTATTGCCAAACTATACTTCCTACAACTCAATTCTGAAATAAGATGACAAGGTCCATTTCACCAGTTGTGTCCTGTTCAGTAACTTGCTGCAAATAATATCTAAAGTGCCAGATTTGTGATGTCATACACTTCTGTAGTGGACGCAGTAATTGATACTACTTTGTTCTGTTACTGCTTGTCAGTCAAGCTTTACCCTTACCCTTAATTCTGAAGTTTACAAACAGGAGGTGTATATTAAATAAATGATCCAACGTTCTAAATTTATAAAGAGAAGTATGCATCTATCTCACTTAGCTATTGTTTGCAAGCATTTCATAATTTATAATTGATAGTTAGAGGAGACTTTAACACATATTTGTGCAGAGCCTCCTCTTTAGAAGCAATGAAAAAATAATGATTGCCTAAGGGTCTTTGTGATGTTATGACAGCAGAATTTAACAACTTCAATAAAATAATTCTGAATAAAAGATATGCTTGTTGGCTGACTTCAACTAATGAGACAGCGGGTTAAAAGGCAGCAACTAAAGATATGTGAGAGTCATTGAGGTAAATGTTTGTCCTTACCTTCTGGGAGTTATGCATCATCTGGGTAGAGCAGAGAAAGTGTAATCTACAGGCAGATCACAATTCCTCACATTTTTGTATGAGCAATTTCAATGAAAATAAAATGAAACAGCTAATGTCACTGATGTTTTGCTTCCCTGAACAAAATTTCATTTTTGCTCTCTTCCTAAGCAATGCTCAACACCCAGGCCGCAAAGACAACAATTCAATTCATTTCTTTTAATATTGAGGTATTGGGACAAATCAGACACCTAATCCATCACGGAATGGGCAAACAAAAAAAAACTGTGTTCACACATTCATTCTTACTGAGGTAAACACTTCGATGACAATTTTAAACAACAGAAATCACAAACTGTTTGGTGACAGGTGAGACTGGCATTGAAAGGACCTTGAATTAATTCACAATTTTTGTTTTGGCAAGATAATGGTGTCCAATCACTTATAATTTTTGAACTGGAATGCTTTCAAATTCCACTGCCTGCTGATACACAACTAACATTAGAGGGTTTGCCCTTCATAGGATAATGACAGAAATGTCCCTTCAACCTGATATTGAAACATTTTACGAAGCATTCAAAAAGAATGAATAAATGGAAAGGAAGAAAGGAACAACATGAATTGTATGTAACAATTAATTTCAAATGAATATGATGTGAAAAGCTTTTAAAAGCATTCAGTGGTAGAATCTAGCTGTTAAAGCTTTTGATAATGCATTTGAGACGAGGCAATAATAAAGACTTTGCAAAATGGAATTTGAATGAAACTGTGAGATTCAAATAAATGTGATTCTGGAGGTTTTTGAAGATATTGATATATAGGATTAAAATGAACAGTTACGGTCTTGAGCCATTTTCCATGCAGAATACAATACATTAAAGTGGCATATCATTGATAAATACAAGGCCTAGAAGGCACATGAAAAAGATAATTATTAGTCACTAGAGTCAACAATTAGCGTAGTTTGGTTTTAAACAGCAATTAACCACCTGTTTCGTGGGTCTCTTTCACCCAAAATAAAGTTTCTTTCGAACTCATATAAAACAAAAATGACTTGCATATTGAATTATTCTGAAATTTTGAGAAGGCCATTCCCTGGGCAGCACAGTGGTTGGAGAAGGCTGGGCTGTAAGACAAATCAGAGGAGCGAAGGCCAAGGAGGCTTAATCTGCAGACATGCCATGCTAGAGAAGATCCACTTCATCTCTAGCTCAGCTACCCGCTCCTCTCCATGCCTAGTCTGATGATGTCAGCAGCGCATGTACATTTAGATGATTCTGTCAGCTTGGTATGGCTAGCTGACATGATAAAGAAGGACAAAGAACAAAGAAAATTACAGCACAGGAACAGGCCCTTCAGCCCTCCAAGCCTGAGCCAATCGAGATCCTCTGTCTAAATCAGTCACCTATTTTCTATCCCTCTGATCCCTGACCATCCATGTACCTGTCCAGATACATCTTAAAAGACGCTATCATGTCTGCATCTACCACCTCCGCTGACAACGCATTCCAGGCACCCACCACCCCCTGCATAAAGAACTTTCCACGCACATCTCCCATAAACGTTCCTCCTCTCACTTTGAACTCATGACCTCTAGTAATTGAGTCCCCCTC
The DNA here is from genome assembly GCF_030684315.1 of Stegostoma tigrinum. Classification (NCBI taxonomy): domain Eukaryota; kingdom Metazoa; phylum Chordata; class Chondrichthyes; order Orectolobiformes; family Stegostomatidae; genus Stegostoma; species Stegostoma tigrinum. Next base: position 24,708,489 of record NC_081362.1, on the reverse strand, counting down.
TCTAGGAAAAAGCTTCTTGCTATCCACCTTGTCTATAACGGTCATGATTTTGTAGACCTCAATCAGGTCCCCCCTCAATCTCCATCTTTCTAATTATGGGCCCTGTCTCCATATGTACAGGGCTATTTTGCTCTTATGGATAATCACTCTAATTTGTTGCTTTTTTTTTACTTTTGCTGGGTAATGACATGATTACACAGAGTCAATGGACAATTGTTCTGTTTCCAACCAATTTCATATGCTTATGTTGGAATTCAAAAAGTGGGAGTGACTTTCATTGTTTTTAGAAAGGTCAAAAAAAGCTCATAAGATAACACAAGTTATTCTTATCACCATGTTGTAATTTCTAAATAACCTTAAGGTCAATGAAATAAATCACACTGATACAATCCAGTTGAAAAAAAATCTTGAATAACAATATTTCGAGGAAAATGACACTTCTTTACTAAACCTTTGCTAATAGCAATGATCTCATGTAAACAAGGGCATACATGGGACTCCAACATACTAAAAATACATTAACAGAATACGGATGCATGTCCCCACAGCTCCTCTTAAGGTGAGCTTGTTTCAAAGGGAGTGAGGAAATTATGGAACCAATAGTTCAAAGAAAACATTAGCACCCCATTGCCTTTCAGGGATAGGATCCTAAGTGTGGCCTGTATTCACATCTTGAAAGCACCACTTCATTGGCAAAGACAGTTTTATATGATTTTAAGATAACAATGTGGAGCTGGATGAACACAGCAGGCCAAGCAGCATCGCAGGAGCACAGATGCTGCTTGGCCTGCTGTGTTCATCCAGCTCCACACTTTGTTATCTTGGAGTCTCCAGCATCAGCAATTCCCATTATCTCTTTATATGATTTTAGCTTGCCAGCTAACACAAATGCAAGTGAGGAATTCAATTTTTTCAGTCACTTACTGATATTAATTTGGCTGATGCTCTAATTATATTGCAGAATTTTCTTACATCAATATTTGTGTCAAAGGATAATCCCAATTTGCTGCCAGTTCAAGAACAGTTTTGAACTCTTGGATGAATCTTACATTTTTATTGGCTAAGTTCAAGTAGAGTTTTTTGAGAGATTCTTGCCATGAGGCTTAACAAGCTTCCTCGCTGTGATTAACCAAAACTCACCTCATTAACTGCCTCGCTGCCCCTATGGCATCCCTCGCATCTGATCCTAGCCCCATCTTACCGTTCTCATTGCTCCAGAACCAGAGAATGGTAAAAATGTAGCACTGGTCTATTTTTAAATGGAATCCTTAAAAGTTTTATCATTCACTATACATATTGTCATAACCTTTTTGGAGCATTTCAAATAAATACTATCAAAGGAAAAAAAAGATTACACCAACTGTGGAAATTATCCACCATCTTTAATTTTTAGTAACATTAAGGAGAAATGTTGCTTTTGTCACAAATAGTGAAAACAATCCAATAGAATTATTATATGTTAATCTAACAAACCTTAAGTCATTTAACATCAGTTCCTAAAGAACTTTAGCTACGGTATAAAATCATAAATCCTACTTGTTCTTGAACTTGATAATACATTAATGTTGTTAGCCAAATCTGTACATTATGTCAGATATCAACAAAACTTCACACTTTTGAAAGTGTAAAATGTTTTAACACCTGAATTCTGCAATAATATATAACGCATGGAAAGAAATCTTAGGGTCAGAATCCATAACAGTAAACATAATTTCTTGAGGCTTTCAAACTAATGCCCGCGCTGGTGGACTGAAAGTTTATTTATTTATGCCCAGCAACAGCACTTGTGCCAAGGTATAGTAATTTTAATAGACATAACAAATCCCCTACATTTCAATGTCTAAATATTTTCTGATCAACCCTAGTCAGAGACAGTGTTACACACCTCTGAAGCAAGTGGGACTTGATCCCAGGCTTCCTGGCTTGGAGATAGTGGAACTGTCCCGAAGTGGTTTGTACACAATAAGCTGTAAATTCCAACAAAATTTGCGCTGGGCAGTGTGTTTCACCAAAATAAATATGGTTCCATAGGTGACAAGATTTAGGGACCATTCCACAACTAATTGCTATCCAGTGAAAATGTGGAAACTGTGCATTTGTGAACACTGGGAGAGGTGAGGATCAATTACAGCCACAATGAATCTTTTGGCCGAACACTACTACTATACGTTGCAGGCATGGAAATTAATTGCTTGAATTAGATACTGGAAGGCAATTACTACCCATGCAGCTGCACGATTCCAGAACTATAACTAAGCATTAGTTTCAGATGGACAGTGCCAAAGATTAGAACAGGAAACATTTTTTTAAAAATCTGTTATATCTCACCAAAACTGAATGTTGATAGCAAGCACATTCCGGGATGCTAAAATGGCAGTTCAAAAGATGAAAAGATTTTATAGTAAGCTGTTTCTGATAACTGCAGGAACTGGATTCAAATTAAACATTTGTCAGAAAAGAGCTAAACTCTTTAAAGACACATTATTTAAGTGTTAATTTTAAAATGTCCCTGCTATAAATTTTCACTACTTTGTAACAAAGGCAATGTTTTCCCTCACGGTTCCACTTATAAATTGGAGATGGCGTATGATTTCCATGGTTTAAGCACTCTGTTTTCTTCTACAGTATTTGTTGGTAGTGCTCCAATTAGGCCAGTACAATATATAATTTAAACTTCAAAATATTAAAGATGCTGTTTAAAAAGTAGGCAGCTGTATTTTTAACTTGCACGTTTATTCAACAAGTAGTATTTCCCATAGGATTTGTCAAAATTAATGTGCCTTTCATTTTTAATAACTGCGTATTAAATAATGTGTATATTTAAATAAAATAAAAAGCATAATTGTATTGAAAATGCCAAATAGAGTTTTGATATATGTCCATGAGAATCGAAAGAAATATTAGTGCCTATCTCTCAATCAAAAAAACTCATGAATATTGGCAAATTTCAGTCTGAAGGAGGCTTCATTGTTACAGAAAGCTGGTAATAAGATAAATTAGTAAGTGATGGGCAAATTATAGTTTAATTTATTTTGTTTTATCTTTAATGACTACAGATTAGCATGTGTTTGTGAACGTGGATGCGTACTTTCTAATTGCATGTCATTCATGTACTTTAGCACAGACATGTTATTTCCCAGACCATATTAACTGATGAGCTCCACCAAAACCATACCATGGCCTAAGACAGTGGTCTTCTCATCAGTGACACCCTTATTCAAAAAACACACTATCAATCTCGCTGCATAGTCAACATATCGGTGGCAAACATGTTGACATGCACAAACAGGCAGTTTGGCCCATCAACAGTAAAATACCATCCATATTATCATCCTCACCTATATTTAACTATTTTGTTCAACTGTTTCAGTTCAGATGATGGCCAGAGAATGCTGCTTGAAACATCAAGATCCAACAGGTTTCATAAGGAGCTTTTTTTAGGTAATAATTGTTGATTCAGAGCAAATTTTATATGGCATAATCATTAAATTGTCTTAAGAGTTACTGCTCTCACTGTGAAAACTTTCATACAGCTGTTAGGTATAAGATAGTTGCCAATAAAGAGTGCAAGAGAAAATTACCTCGATTTACCCAGAGAATGATTAAAGTGTGAAATTTCTGCCATAATGTGTGGGTTTGAGATGGATAGATTATGTGCATGTATACATAAAACTGAAAAAACATATGAAGTAAAAGGAATTTAAGGTTGTGGTATCCCCTGAGAGGGCTCACTGAAATAGATTCGGAGGAGTTTTATTTTCTGGAACATAAATACTAGCATAGATGAGTTAAGTCAAATGGACTACTATTTTGCTGTAATTGTTTTGTGATTTTATGACAACTGACACTAAGAATTTAATTGATTACATCAATAAATGTATCACAGGCTGTTGATGAAGTGCAAAGGATTTATATAGAGATGTTGAGGAAGTAGTTTGGGAGTATTTTTGGACCCAGAATCAATGTCCGAAGGGAAGTGTGCATCTTAACCATGAAGCTTGTGAAATAACTCCATAGATTTGGGTACTCCATCACCAAATCACCCTTTATTTACACAGTCCTTGACACTGATCCAGCTCCCTCAGAGCCAGCTCTCAGAGTGAACAGGATTTCTGACTCTTATCTTTCAGACTGGGCTCCCTGATTGGGCCAGATTAACCCCCCCATTCTGGTTTATTACCAGAAAGCTGGTAATAAGATAAATTATTAAGTGATGGGCAAGTTATAGGAGATTCATCTGGCTGACTGTGTCACAATCCCCCTCTGAGTCTGAGGACATAGCCAGTTCTTTCTTTCGTAGCTCCTCCTGGGGGGGGGGGCGGGGTTAGTGTCAGGTCAGGTTCCTCTGACTCTGCCTCAAATATGGGCAGCATGTCATGCTTAGTAGCTCACCTCTTGCACATAGAACATCTCAGAAGAAATTCATCTTCTTCGGGCAGCAAAAGCATTGAGGCAGTCATCTCAGAATCTAGGCTATTTTTAATGCTTGACAGAAAGGGAGACCTACGGGTTCCGGAACAATCAAAAAGACTGTCGAAGAACCGGGCACATGTTGCTCCTGCACTGTTTATGCGTTTGCACCTTCCATATGGTCCATGTGCTTGTTCAGGACCCTCACACCTACCCTTATACATTACTGGATCTGACCTCACGTCAATCATGCTTCTTGCCCATGCAGGGCTAAACTCATGCTTCCTACACCAAACTTCATCCCCTGAAGTAAACTGTCTCTTTCGCTTAGCCAATTATGAGCTAATACTTTCTTGATGCCATAAGGGAAGACATTACATGTCAATACAGGTTTTACTTGGGATCATCGCTGTTTCTTCATTTCCCTGAGAGATATGGCTTGGTTACATGACCATTTCCAAGGCTGACCCTTTTTAAAAGAGTTGATGCAAAGGTGCCAGGATGGAGGCCAGGTTATGTATGAACTTTCTGTAATAATTCACCAGTCCAAGGCAAGAACTAACCTCTGGAACAGATATGGGAGCCAGGGCATCTTTGATGGCCCTCAATTTATCTTCCAATGGGTGTAACCCAGTCTTGTTGACTTTGTAGCCCAAGTAGATCACTTGGGGTGTCCGAGACACACATTTTTCCCTTCTAAGGGGTACATCCATCTGGGAGAAACATCTAAGGACTATGTCCAAGTTCTTCAAGAGTTCCTTATTGATCTTCCCTGTTATTAGCATGTTATCTAGACAGTTGGCAAGCTGGGGTAGACCTTCTAAAATGTTCTCCATCGTCTGCTGAAAAATTGCGCAGTCTGACAATACCCCAAAAGCAGTCCCGTATTTCAATATTAAATATAGCATACTTCTAGAAATCCTTCTTTAGCTGCAGTTGCAAGTACACATGGCTCAGGACCAGCTTTGAGATGGACAACCTTCCCGGCAAGCTTTGCATATAAATCCTCTCTGCAAAGGATTGGATAATTATTCATCTGTGAAAAGTGGTTTACTGTGTGGTTAAAATCTACACAAAGGTGAACTGACCTGTTGGGCTTCAAAATCAGTCTGACCGGTGCTGCCCATTTGCAAACAGCACTCTTTGATGATGTCTTCGCTTTCTAGCATTCTGATTTCTGCTTATATTTTTGCCTGTAAGGCAAATGGCACTGGGCATGCCTTGCATAATCATGGAATTGCTTCCTAAATCAACATGCAAGGTGACCTTGGCTCCTTTGATAGACCTTAGATCTTCCTGAAAAACTTACACATATCTAATTAGGACTTTACTCAGGCAGCAACTTTCTCATTGAAAAATCTTGAGCCAATCCATGTAAATCTTTCTCAACCAATTTCGCCCATCAAGCTTGGGCCCAAGCCTTTTACTACAATCAGTGGTAACTGAACTTCTCATAAGAGACTAGAACCAAAGGTGTATCCTTATTTTGTAAAGGTTCCCCAGTATAGGTTCTCACTCTAGCCACAGTATTGCACAAACTTAAGGATTGGAGTCCAGAATGAATTTTGTTGAAAACTGGTTCTGCGATCACTGAAACGGCTGCACCAGTATCAACCTCCATTAGAACTGGGTGACCATATAACCAGATTTTTATTTTGACTGGTTCTGATTTGGATGTTGCTAGGCAATTTAACTGTTAGAAATTGAATTAGAGTATCCTTTACTGTCACATGTACTCAAGAACAAGAGTACAGTAAAAAATTTATAATGTCACCCCATATGGCACCATCTTAGGTATAAAGTACCCAGGTATAGGTCTTGGATACAAAATACATGTGAGCCTCCAGCCCGCAGGCTGTCCCCGCTCTGCGCAAGCCTCCAGCCCACTCTACCTCAGGAGAGAACACCAAGAGGGGAAAAAGGGAATAAAGGAGAAGAGAAATAAATAGAAGGAGTGGAAGAGTTCCAGTTGGAGTGTGTTACTCCACCACCAGATGTAGGTGGAATTTTTACATGCAAGCACTCTCCTTGATACTGGCCAATGAGCTCTCTTACTCAGTTCAGGCCTGGTGGGGCTCTTTTGCTGTCTTGAATCTACATATCAGCAGTAACTACAAGGCTTGCCGGCCCAGGTCCTGAAGAAATTTTTATCCATTCGATCGAGGCTTGGCTTTATTTTGGGGTTTTGCTGTCGGCTGATCTCCAGTTCCTCTGTTCCGGATCTGTCCTGAGTGAGGCTATGCAAATGAATCACACAAGTGGTGTTTCACAAGTTCAGTTGGACTGGCAAGGGTGTCCGGTTCCATCGAAATATCCTGCAACTCATTTCCTCCACTTGCCACATTTTCCAACGATAAAGCCACCTATTGTAGCTGTTTGATGTCCAGGTGGGCTTCAGCCCATGGGTGCTTTTGCATGGTTACATCATTAATCACACATATCTAATAGTTTCTCATCATCTCAATCAGAGTTAAACCAAAGTCACATGCCTCTGCCAGTCACCTTAACCTAGTCAAAAATCACAATATCAATACCCCTGGTTCTCGAATTGCTAAATAAAACCAATGGCATCTCAGAATTACAGAAGGCTTTGGGTTGTAATGTTCCTTAACTAAACCAGTCAACTCTTGAAAGGTTTTAATATCTGGTGCCTCAGGGAGAGTTGGGCTCCTAATAACTGGAAAAGCTGCTGGTCCACAAGCTGTCAGGAGAGTTACTCACTGCTTTTCATATGCCCCAATGATATTTGCCCAGAGAGAAAAAAAAATTCTTTCCACACATTGGGCCAAGTCTTTGGCAGGATCAAATGAGTCAAGCTTCCCAAATAACAGCAAGATGCCAGAACTGCTTACCCTAAAACAGAGACAACTGTTGCAAGTGAGTTTCTTCAGGAGTGTGCTTTTCTCTCATTGCCACTGAAGTAATTCCACAGAGTCAACAACCTCACTGCCGTTTTTATCTGTCAGCCAAGGTTCCCTGATTGAACCAGGTTAACAACCCAATCAGGGAAGTCATATTCTATGATGTCAACTGGCTGATCTTATGACAATCACTACAGCCTGGAATTGGGCATTGGGGTTGTTGAGGCATATGTATATTTATGAGGCTTGGAATATGGAGCTGTTTGGATATTACTGAGTTGCAAAGTCAAAAGGACAAAGGAGACTGGCAATTAACTGCCTTATACTGGAAAAACCAGGAAATTTAGAAGAACAATATCCAGTCAAGCTTTTGCAAGTTGATTTATGGAATTTATGGCCCTTGATTGTTGGACAAACAGACCCAGTAAAACCTTAGAACTCTTGATCCACAAAGTTGCTTCTACTTTTCCAAATTTTTCCCACCTTTAATACTGCTGCACAGCTGCTTATGTCTGTATGTGTATGTGTGTGAGTTTGTGCACCAACGCACATGTTTAGTATTACGAGGGAATATAGTTAAAGTTTGCAATAGCATCTAAGTTAATAATCTGTTTTGCCACTTGTTTAAAGGATGTTTATTTCATTAAGTGAGTTATGTTTGAGTATCAAGAAAAAATCCTGATGAAATTCTTTTTTGTTCTGGATAACGGTGATAAAAAGAAACAAACTGACCATTTTGGGAATTAAAGTATGGCTCATAAAATAGCAGGACAGGATTTCCAGTGTAAATCTTTCCATCAGCCTGTGACAAGTCTCATTCAACCATTAAGGTTCCTCTAATTGTTGTGCCTTTAGAGACATTTTATGCAGGAATATCTGACAGCTTGTCTTACTGACAGTGAGCCAAATGTCCTGAAAGAAGGAGTGGAGTAGCACTAGATGAGGGCTGATCTTGTGTATTGCAATGTCAGAAGTGCACTCGTGCTCCTCCTAGTCCAAAGTAATGATTAGTAAAATAATGAAGCCATCAGTCATACAGCACAGAAGTGGCCCTTTGGTCCATCAAGTCTGCTAGCTTCTGACTGTCTACACAAATCCCACTTCCCATCAATTGTTCTATTGCCTTGAATGTTATGAAATTTCAAGCTAATTTTTTTTTAAAAAAAAGAACTTGCATTTCAAAGATTGTAACATAGGCCCAAAGGGAAGCAGGCTCAATACCTCCTCTTCTGATTTTCAATTAATTTTGTTGAGGATATCAAAAACTAGTATTGGGTCGTTCTTCACAAAGAAGTACTGCCCTACTAGCCATTTTATGCAACTTTCAAACAGAATGCCTAAAAAGCCACATTTATCAGTATGACAGTGCTCACCAACAGATCTTACACTGGATGTTACCCTCAAAATAGGAAATATTCTTCCTCCTCATTTAATTTCTGCAAGATTAATGATACTTTAACAAAACTGTACATCATTTACCAGGATATTGTTAAGCAATTATTGTTTGATGATTCCCACTGTCACTTTGTTATTGATTGAAAGTAGACAGATGCTGTTGTAAGTCAGTGGCTTGGATTCACTCTTTTTTTCTGGACAGTACATACCTGGGTAATTTTCCATATTTCTAGGTAGATGTCAGTGTTGTAGCTATACTGGAACAGCTTGGCCAGGGACATGGATAGTTCTGGAGCTCATCTTTAGTGCTATGGCCAGAATGTTATTAAGACACATAGTCTTTGCAAGGTCCCATGCCTTCAGCTATTTATTGATATCATGCAGAACAAATTGTACTGGTTTGAAGACTTGCACCTGTGATCCTGGAGACCTCAGGAGGAGGCTGAGATTGGCTACTCACTTGGCACTTTATTTGCTGATTACAAACCTTCATTCTTGGACCCCACATTGACTGATATTAACATTGACTACTTTTCCTCAGATACTTTCTCCATATTTTTTGTGGAGAGTATTTCTTTATTTCAATCAAGAAAAAGTCCACAGAGTGCCATTATGTATCTACTCCTATTACAATGAGCCCATGTACACAAGGATGTGAATTAGAGAGGTGTACATATCGTAATAAATGTGGCACAAAAAATAGTGCAAGTAACATTTGGTTATCACTGGTATTCATAGGTTTATCTAAGTATTTAATTTTTGTTTTATGACTTAACTTGAAACTGCAAGACGTGTTTTTCCTCAATTAATAAATTCTGTAAATTACAGATTTTGCGCAGATTGGTAATACAGTAGGCTCTTCCATGTTAATTGAAAGTGTGTTGCTTTTGGCAGTACTTAAAATTACTCCATTTACAGGAAAAGTAAAATTTTGCAAATGAAGATTTGGAGGTCCCTGATCACCTAATGGACAAAAAGCCACATAGTTCAAAAGGCTCTAAACTCATTGATTATGTGAATTAATTGACTTCAGCCATATGGTTCATTAAAATTGGGCATTATTCCCCTGGGTTGGGAAGATTAATTAGCATTAGCCCTCATTTCCACTTCTCTTTTGATTTCCAATTTTCAGTGCTAGGAAGAATGCATTTTAAGATGTTCTATAATATCTAGTTAAAGAAAAACAATAACTCTTATTATATATCCTTAATATAGTGACCATTGCGAGAAGTTTAGCAGGTGTGACTGCATCCGTGGAGAAAAAAGAGAGGGAAGAACAGAGTTATTGTCAAGAATCTGCAATATTTTACTTTTATCCCAAGAAATTTCACAGGAGTGGTATCAAGCAATGTTGGACACCAAACCTCATTGGGAAATATTTGTCAGAAAATTAAAACAGTAGGAAGAGAGAGGTGGAGGAATTTAGGGACAGAATTCTAAATTTTAAAGCTTTTGCAGCTGAAGACATGCTCAGCAGTGATGTAATGTTTGAAATTGGGAATGCACAAGAAATTAGAATTGGATGAGTGCAGAGGTCTCAAAGGGTTGCAGGGCCTGAGAAAGGGAGGGACAAAGTCATTAAGAGATTTGAAAATAAAGATCAGCATTTTAAACTCAAAGGTTTTGCCAAATCATAAGCCAATACAACACTGAGCACGGGGGTGACTGTGCAAGTTGCAATATAGACAGCAGAGTTTTAATGATAACAGGCTTACGTAGTGTTGAAAATGGGAGGTTGGCTAGGAGAACATTGAAATATTAAAGTCTAGAGGGTAAGTAAGACATGAATGATTCTTTCAATGGCAAATAAGGTAAGACCTCAGATAATGATTCTGAGTGGAAGTGGGTGATCTTAATCATGTAATGAATATATAGTCAGAAGCTAATCACACAGTCCAGTACAATATCCAGATTGGGAAAAATCTGGTTCAGCCTCAGATCATTGCTTGAAAGAGGATTGGGGATGCTAGCTAGCAAACGAAATTGTGAAGTTCACCTGCGCATCCGTCAATGTGGCCTATCGCATCTGCTGTTCCCGATGTGGGCTCCTCTGCATCGGTGAGACCAAGCAAAGGCTCAGAGGCCATTTTGTACAGCACCTGTGAACTGTTCGTGACAAACAACAGCACCTTCCAGTCATGAACCATTTCAATTCCCCCTCCCACTCCCTGGGTGAGATGTCCATCCTGGGCTTTATCCAGTGTCACAATGATGCCACCTGCAAACTGGAGAAACGGCACGTCATTATTCTACCCTGACAGCCTACAGCCCAAAGGCCTAAACGTGGATTTTACCAGTTTCAAAACCTCCCCACCCCGGCCTCATCCCATGACCAACCCTCCCAACCCCCATCCCTGCCTTCTTGACCTGACACAACCTGTCCATCTTCTCTCCCACCTACCTGCCCCTCCCACCTCACTGACCAATGCCCACCACTCCCTACCTGCACTCATTTATCACCATCTCACCTACATTCCCCAGCCCTACCCCTCTTCTCTAGTTATTTGTGAGCTCCCTTCACCCCCCCACCCCCATTTCTGAAGAAGGGTCCCGACTTAAAACGTCAACTTTTCTGCTCCTCTGATGCTGCCTGGTCTGCTGTGTTCCTCCAGCTCCACACTGTGTTACTTCTTATTCCAGCATCTGCAGTTCTTGCTATCTCTTATCATTTTGTTTGTCTGACCTCCAGTAATGAATAGGGAGAAATTTCCTCTAACTAGATATTCAGAAATTATTGAGCCAAACTGTCTCTATCGCAGATATAACATCTGTGGGATATTCACTTTTGATCAGAAGCTGATTAATCAGGGTCTAACCTCTTTGGAGTTTAGAAGGTTGAAAGGTGATCCCATTAAAATGGAAGATATTCTGAAGGGATTTGACAGATTGGCACTGACAGATTGTTTGCCCTGGCTGGCGAATATAAAACATGGAATCACTATCTCAATTAAGTTATTTACTATTTAGGGCTAAGATGAGGAGAAATGTGAACCTTTGGAATTTTCTACCTTAAAAGATTGTGAGGGTCCAATTTTAAGTATATTTATGGCTGACATTGAAACGTTGTTATCTTCTCATGGAATCAAGAGATTGGGCAGAAAATGAAGTTGAGGCAAGATCATGTTGAATCATCAAGAAAGCTCAAGCAGCCAAATGATCTATAACTGCTTCTGTTCCTATTTCTCTTTTTTTTTGCCAGCAGAATGTGGTGGACACCTTTATAATGGCTTTGAATATCCAGGTAACCTGTTCATAATGAGAAGAATTCCAAACTTCAGTTCAAAAGAAATTAAAGACTTGCATAGTGCATTCTCTGCACTATTTAGGAAGACTGACAGAAACAAAGTAGGAAATTATAGGATTTTGAATCTATTACTTATCGTGGGGAAAGTTATTAAAATTGTACAAGGGACAGAGATTGAGTATTTGGATAACCACGAAATGAGCTGAGGGAATCAGCATTGATTTGTAAAGTGAAAGTCACGTCTAACAATCCCAAATGAAATGTGTAGGGCAGTAACTAATGTGGTAGATAAGGGAATGCATATGAATATTACTTGTATAGACTTCCATATGCATTCAATAGGGATTTCATATTAAAAACTGTGAACAAGAATGGCAGTATGTGGAATTAAAAACCACCTGTTGAAATGGGTAGGGAATTGGTTAAGAGACAGAAGACAGAATAGGCATAAAGGATATGTGCCAGGATTATCGCAAAGTGACTAGTGCATCGCCAGGAATTGAACTGGAGCCTGCATTTATTGCAGATGAAGAGTAGGGAGTTATATGTTCATATTTACTGATGACATTGCAAAAGGAACACTGATAGTTTAGGTGAGTAGGAAACACTGTTACAGATGTAGTAGTGTATGAGGCAATCAACTTTCTATCCTAAAAGAATGAAGTGTGGGGGGGGGGAGGCGATAGCCTAGTGGTACTATTGCTGCACTGTTAATCCAGAGACCCAGATAATGTTCTGGGGACCCAGGTTTGAATCCCGCAATGGCAGGTGGTGGAATTTGAACTCAATAAATATCTGGAATTAATAATCTCATAATGACCGTGAATCCATTGTCAATCATTGGAAAAACCCATCTGGCTCACTGATGTCCTTTAGGGAAGGAAACTGCCATCCTTACCTGGTCTGACCTACATGTGACTGTAGACGCTCAACTGCCCTTTGGGCAATAAATGCTGCCTAGCCAACAACATCCTCATCCTGTGAATGAATTCTAAAAAAAATGAAAGATCAGCCTACTTTGTAAATAGTGAGAAGCTAAGGGAAGTGATGGCATAGTAGTATTGTCCCTGGGCTTGTACTCTAGAACACCAGCTCTAATGGTCTGTGTTCAAATCTCACAATGATGCACTTGAATTTGGTAAACATCTGGAATTAAAAAGATGACAATTTCAATTGTCAAATAAAGATCCAGCTAGCTTAGTAATGTCCCTTCAGGAAGGAAATCTGTCAGCCTCAGCTAGTCTAGCCTATATGTGACTTCAGCCCACATGATAATAAGGTGGACTCTTAACTCCTGGGAAAGTAGAGATGACCAATAAATGGTGGCCCAGTTACACCCACAATTCAAGAATTAATATTTTAAAAAACTGTGAAGCAGCAGAGGAATGGAGGTGCTCAAGTACAGAAAGTGCTAAAAGATGCTACATGCGCAAATCAAAAAGCAATTTGTAATAAAATACTGGCATTTATCTCAACAGGGTTGTTGGATCCTGTACAAAGCACTAAGTCTGGTAACCACACCTTTGTAAGGTTATATTGGTCTCAGAGGGAGTGCAGCTCAGCTTTATCAAAATTATATTGGGCTGAATGAATTTACGAGGTTAACAGATTGCACAGACCAAGCTTGTAATCATTTTAATGTAGAAGATTAAGAATTGATTTAATTGAGGTTTTTACAATAATTAAGGACTTGAAAGAGTTGATAAAAAGGACTGGTGGGATCGTTTTGAACAAGGGAGCATATTTTGTAAATTACAGCTGGGTCGATGCAGAGATGATGTTCAGAAGTAGTTCTTCCAACACAGGGTATTGGAAATTTGTAAGGGCGAGTGTTAAGAGTTACAGAACTAAGATGAAGTATTAATAGCTCTGTAAATTTGGTTGGCATGTTCAAGTAATTGAATGGCTTATTTCTGTTTCTTCATTCCTAGGTTTTCAATCTCTGGACTATTCTCTTGCACTTCAATGAATCTTCTGTGATGATTTGATATTCTTCACTGGTACTTATGGGCTAAAGGGCATTGCAAGTTGGATTTTAAATAGAAAGAAAAATATCACTCACTGCTTTTGAACAGGTATAATCATGGTCTCAGTAATAAATAGCATAATTGGCAGTTCAAGTGAAATGACAAAATATGATGTCCACCTTTCATATTAACCCTCAACAGTTTAAATAAGATTCTAGGATAGAATTCACATACACTCAAAAATTGAACGAATTTGATTTAAAACAAAACTTCCCTTGTCTTGCTGCCCAGTTGAAAACTTAAAGGAAAACTGTTTCATATCCATCAGCAGCTGTTTAGGCAAACAAACATCCTTGAATAATGTAAAATGATAAATGCTCAGACTAAACTGTTTTACTTGCTATTAAAACCTCTGATATAGGTGTTTAAGAATTAAAGTAATAAGAAAAAAGTCTCATATTAAAACATTGCTAATGATAAAGCTACTGGGATGCTGCCTACTTAAAACTGCTATTTACAGTCATTGCTCAGGACAATTCACATATAATATGAAAAAAAAATTATCATTACTATACTCTGTCATAAAGCTAAAGTATGCTGAAGCTCAGAAGGACCAGGACTTGATGCAAAAACATTGAATTTGTTTTGGAGAATTCGGTTTTTATCTTATTTCGAAAATTGAGCATCTGGGAGAAAGCAGTGGGAAGAAAAAGCCACTGTTTCAAATCTGAATCGGCTGACTGGATGAGTTAAGAGGGTCTAAACCCCTGATTCATGTTAAATTTACCATATCCCAGCAGAACAACAAGTTGTATTAAAGCCTGACAAAGCAGGCGATTCCTGAAACCCTTTTCAGGCAGCTTACTAAACAGCGCATCACTCAAACTGAAGGACTGAAGTCACGCTTTGTGCTTCAGTCTTGGGGGCGCAATTATAGCGTGGAACTCTGCTGAAAGAATCAATTTTTTTACAGCCGCTGGCTGCTGCCATGGATATTGTGCTGCTTGCGCCAACTGTCACTAAGTCATGAAAGGGAGCGTTTCCTATTCACACGCAGCGTAAGGCAATTCAGCCATCGCTGAAACACAGAAAACAATGTCCCCTTTTATCCACAGCACAGAAGCAGTGAGCAAACAGAATGTTCTGGGAAATGGCAAGTGGCCATGCATTTGAAAGGCTTACAAAAAAACCCTAGCAAACTAAATCTTCACATGGATTAAAATTCATTCAGTTTCCAATCAAGACTTGTTGGTTATTTTGCTAAAGTAACACATATTCGTACTCTTTCACAGACCTTTTCTTTACAGATATACTCTCTCTTAACAAACTGATGGGGGCGCACTAAACACACGAGAATTATGGCAATCCGCCTCCTGTTCATTAAAAGGCTTAGTTTATATGATCATGCCAGAGTATTGACAATATCATAAATAGATAAGATAGGATATTCTCCTCCAGCAGTCAGTAAAATAAATCACAACATCGCTTCCTGTGTAATCACATGGGGCAACATCACCTGTGAATGTGATGTACAAAAACTGCCCGTTTGAAGTCTTTAGTTAAATGTATAACGATCAGAAATTGCTATAATTCCATGTATTGTAAAGAGTGACACGATCCAGAAGACTAACACAGCTTATGTTCAAGACACAGTGGCTAAACACAAGTGCTTGGCCGTCAGTTTTACATTATCTCAACCACTTCATATATTACAAAATTGTGACAGACATTCTAAAAGCCCAACAATTCATTAATAAATTATGATTATCAAGGTGAGGACTGTTACTGCTGGGACATCTGCATTGTCAGGTCAAATATGACACAAATGTGCAGTCAAACTCTGCGTATTTTTCTCCAACAATGGGCTTCACCCCAACCTTGAAATAACACTTCTAATTTAATTTAGTGAATATTTTTTCACTTTCCACTTCTTACATTTTTTTTCTCTGATGGCTTCTCTGAGCTTTGTTGTTTGTCACCTTCTCACATCCGTACAGGGCTGATTAACAACCTGACCTGATACGAACACTCCTCCTATGGTCATAACCCTCTTTATACGCTGACTGGGTGGTTAGTCTCGTCAGTGGAAGGGGTCCCACTATATTCCAGTAAGCAGGTGCTACCCACACTCAATAGACACAGCTGGCTGAATGCCAAGATATAAATGAAACAAATCACTTGATTTGCTTTGATGATTTTGCTTCCTTTATACAAAATGAGAATTAATTTTCAGTTCATTTGGTAGTGGCTAATGGCATTTTCCACTGTTCTCTAATTTGTGAACAGGCACAAGTTTATTTTAATATCTGTATTGCACAATATTGTCTCCAGAAGATAAATAAACTAGACTCCTGTTTCATACAGAATCACCAACTCCTAACAGGAGGAACATTAATGAAAAATATACATGAAGTTGACTTGATGCAAGGTGTGAAAAGATTATTCTTATTGGTAGGCTAGATAATCACCAATGGCTGGAAATGATTCCATGAAATATATAAAATGTTACAGGAGTGATATACACCATTCCTGTGGAGCGCCATTTAAAATTTATATACCAGCTTATAAAACTCATACTGTCATCTGAAAATTCATCAGTGAGGACACCATGCAACCAAAAATATTTTGTTATCCTTGCATGGTTTGTGTCAGATCTTAAAAACCTTACTGCATTTATTAGTGCATGACAGTAAATCAAACTGGACATTTCCAGGGATGGTGATGGTGGTGACTGGGACTTTATCCACAATCTATGCTTCCATGAGTATGACTATGTCAGGCAGTTGCTTGACAAGTCTGTGAGACAGCTCTCCCAATTTTGACACTAGCCCCACATGTTAGGAAGGATGCCTTTATCGGGTCAACAGGGTTGTTACTGCCATTGACTAATAGCGCCTAGTTTGATGTCAGGTGGTCCGTCTGTCTTTATTTCTTTTTTGAGACTTTGTGGCAATTGATACAACCGAGTGAACCAAGAGGCTTGTTAGGCCATTTCAAAAGGCAGTTGAGAGCCAACCACATCACTGTGGTTTGGAGTCACAAGTAGGCCAGACCAGGTGAGGATGGCATATTTCATTCCCTAAAGAACATCAGTGAGCCAGATGGGCTTTTCTGACAATTGACAATGGGTCCATGGTCAGCAGTAGATTCTTAATTCCAGATTGTTTTTTTTATTGAATTCAAATTCCACCATCCCAGTATTCTGCCTCAAATTCCCACAATTAAGTTCCCCAGCTTCACTCCTGCAGCAGTCATCCCTGAAACCTCTCCCTTGACTTTTAGGTCCCAACAGATCATGGCAGTTCCTTAACCAACTTCGCCAACAGCCTCAGCAATGAGACCACTGACTGTATAGCTGACTGACTACCGTCATGTTAATTCATGAAGTGATCACATTTGACACACATGGCTGACAGTAAACCACTCACTAGACCACAGTGGTACAAACCCCTGACCATAACCACCCCAAATGGCTAACTGATCATGTCCAAGTCCCTAGACGGATACTGGAGACTTGATTTGCCATTTTGGGCCCTCCAGGCTGAAGATGTCAGCCGACTTGACTGAGGGCTATTCTCCTTAAAAATCTGAGACATGGTTGTTTGCTTGAAACATGTAGAGTTTCTTGTTGTTTCTGTGGCTGGCACATACTGCAGATTAACGCTGATGTGGCACAGTGCCTTACAGCAACATGTCCATCATTTGACTGATTACTGCTAACAATGTTACAAGTGGCCTGGCTTTCTGTCTGCACTAAATGGTAAGTCAGGGTAGAAGTACACTGAGCCTTTAAGCGCTGACTGAGGGGGAAAAGTGCCAAAAGACAAGGCAGGTTGCAGATGCCATGAGCATTGTAATAGACACAATGTAAGTGGGCACCAAGACAGCAAGCAACGATCTCTGATACGCAACCTAGCCTAATCCATGAGATGGGTTCCTGTCCCTGGTTGTAGAGTGTCCTTGCAGCAATTTGCAATGAGAGAAATCAATGCGCTCCAAAGTACTGCTTTTGCATTACTGTAAGTGGATTGGAGCTGTGCCATGATGATGTGGTGAGGCTGGCATGTGGCAGATGCCAATGTCCATGGATGTGGGCTTTATGCGGTAACTACCGATGGAATCTGCCCAGAGATGTTGGTGATTGGTGTCCAAAGTGGAAGGTCCAGAGATGTGTGCAGCAAACTGGAATATCAGGTAAATTCTCTGACCATAATGTCATGAATTCTCAGCATCTAACTTTTATTTAGTAATAGGTGAATATGAAATTGCAATTTAATATGGAAAAATTTGGTAGTAATGAGGGTGATAATGAGCAATACTCCATATAAACAAGATGGCACAGTGGCTCAGTGGTTAGCACTGCTGCCTCACAGTGTTAAGTACCTGGGTTTGATTCCAGCCTAGGGAAACTGTCTGTATGAATTTACACATTCTTCTTGTGTCCATATGCGTTTCCTTCAGGTGCTCTCGTTTCCTTCCACATTTCAAAGATGTGCAGGTTAGACAGATTAGCCATGGGAAATGCAGCATTACAGCAATTAGGGTAGGGTGTGTGTGTCTGGGTGGGATGCTCTGTGGTGTGAACTTGATGGGCCAAGTAGCCTGATTCCATATATAGGGATTTTATGATTCAAATTGGGCTTTCACCAACAAGAATCTCACCTTGTTGACTTACACTTGGTTAAAAATGGGACTTTTTGATCTTAACATTGAGAAGGTCCTCATCAGACACCTTACCTGATTTTCACAAATTTTTCATAATAGCCTACATCATTCAGGGGCTAGACACATCTACTAATTGCATTTTTTGGGATTTTCCTGCGCCACTTTCCTACATTTCAAGAATGACCACATCTAAAATGTACTTCATTGGCTAAAAGCTCTTTGAAATGTCCTGTGGTTACATAAGTTACTATATAAATGAAAATATGCCTGCTCTTACTCCAGAACATGTCTCTAACAATAGATTAATGGAGTGAATTGAAAAACATATTGCATATGAG
This sequence comes from Stegostoma tigrinum, assembly GCF_030684315.1. Lineage (NCBI taxonomy): Eukaryota > Metazoa > Chordata > Chondrichthyes > Orectolobiformes > Stegostomatidae > Stegostoma > Stegostoma tigrinum. Next base: position 24,689,609 of record NC_081362.1, on the reverse strand, counting down.
AAATTATGAATGAAAAAGTTCAGTTACAATCAGATTAATTCCTTCTGAGTTTCACTCGTTTCTAGATATCATGCCTTCACTTCATAGTATTGCTTTGTATGTTAATTAGATGTCTCATCATTACGACCATGAAGGACCAAATGTACAAAAATTACAAAAAAATCAGTAATTTTTTGATTTGGCTTTTAAAACCATTATGTTTGCTTAAACAGGAGTGAACTGACCACTGTTTTCATTGAAATTGCTGACAATGTAAGGGACCTGAATTAATGACAACATTCCTGAAAAATTCTGAGCTAATGGCACCATGTAGCAGTGAGAATTGATCCATTTGTCAGTTGATCTCAGCTTTACTTCTTAGCCACTTCACAAATCCCCCACAGAGCCATCAGCACTCATGGTACCTTACTAAATCACCATTTTAGCCACCTGAACATTGGCAATGAGTATCATTGCATAACTTATCAACACAGAACCTCCCAAATGAGCCTGCTGATCTTTCCTCATGGTTGAACTTCTCAGAGTTATAGGAGCATTAGGTGAGTCCCTGCATGGAGATCGTGAGCAGGAACCTGAGAATACATTCTCCCTTCCTAGTGTAGAAAGCTGATGCCAAATTAAATGCCAAAACTGTTCTCTAGCTGACATCAGGTAACATTGCTGATAAGAGAAATCAAACTGAAGGTCTGACTTGTAAATGTCAGCACTATAATACAATAGATTATTTCTCTTGTGATTATGATATTTTGAAAGATACAAAAGTTATTTTATTAACCAACCACAAATGAACAAGGCCTAGCCTCAAAATACTTTTAGAAATTACCTAGCATGTAATCATAAAATCATGCTGACGGTGACATGACTATTTTTCGGTTAGAAAAACTAATTCTGATGCTTAAGAATTATTGGTTACATATGCTAATCAGAGAGAATAACATAAATGGCTGGATTGTGGATTTACATTGTTACAGCCATCATAACATTAATAACTATAAAAATGTTCAGCCGATCAGAATGATACCAGGCTTTACAGGGTTAAACTATGAGGTTAGTTTGCATCAATTTAGACTACATCATTTTGCTTATAGAAAATTGAGGGTTGATCTGAACTAAATGTTCTTGTTGAAATGATAAAATGATTCTACAGAGTACGTACAAACAACTTCCTGAGTTAAGATCAAGAAGCAGAGGATATAATAAAATTAGAATTCAACCCTTTTATGAAAATGAAAGCTATTTCACAAAACAGTTAGTAGAATCTGGAACTGTTGCCAAAGTCTTTAGATAGAAGATCTATTGGAGCTTTCAAGACTGAGATTGATTGATTTTTGTCAGTTAAAGGTTTTAAGGGGCATGGAGCAAAATCAGGGAGATGGAGTGGAAAGGCAAGTCAGTGATGATCCAGTTGAATGGCAGAACATGCTCAGGAGTTTAGTGGCCTACGCCTGTTCCCAAGATTACTGAGCCCTGATAGAAGGATTTTTTCCCCCTTTCTTAACCTTTTTAAAGTAAGAAAGCGAAATACAGATTGACTTGTTTGCAATGGAACATCACATATACTCAACATCCAGCGTATATCCCGATGACACATGTCTTTCATTGATAGTCAATGTTCCACAGTTATGCTTCTCTGCATTTGTAGATGACAAGTAGAAAAATTTAAATTTCTTCTGCTATTGTAAGATTCTCCTATGACTCATTACCACCCAACTACAAATTATTTTGTTGGACCTGCCAATTCAGCGCTCTCTACTAATTCTACTTCCCTTTTGACGCTAATGCAACTTGGAAGGAAGCAAAGAAGGCACCAAGAAGTGATGTGAGTGGAAGCAGTCAGTTAAATATGTATTATTGAAGTAGCCATTTTATTTCGTGAATTTGCACCAGACTTTATTAAATAATATAAAAAGGTTGATTGATATCATAGGCCTAAGGAACATGTTGGAATTCCTGATCTTAAAGCAACTTTAAATTATTGGGAATCCCGGCCTACAGCTTTCAAATGGTCAGGAAATGATGGACATGCTACCCAGTCCATCTGTAATGGGCAGGCAATGGTGACTACTATGCACTTCCCAGATGGGAAAACCAGTAAAAATTAAACAGTAACACTGGAAATGAACATAGCAGTCATACTGGTTTAGAAGTACAGAAGTTGGACCAGGATGTATTATTTCTCAGTATTATTGTTTTCTTTTATTCTGGGATAGTGAACACACTCTCTAGCCTATCTATAAGAGTCAAGGTCTAGTTGGTGTTTAGCCTACTATGTCCACTGTGGAATGTAAAAGTTTGATATACTTTCTAATCCATCAATAAGAGGCATAAAATATGTGCACTTTCCACAATATCCATAACGGACATGAAATGGTGGCAGTGCTCTGCAAGCAAGATTCCCCATTGCCTTCATAGACTCAGAAAATTTTATCTTATTGCAAGTATCACAGCTTTAGCCTGTGTCCAATTACATTTCAGTGTTATTACGTAGTACAGGTTTGCATTTAGGCTGTTTATGAATAGTCAGTTTTCCTGAAGATGTTGATCAGCTTGAGGTTATTTTTAGTTGGCAGTACGAGTCAGAGATGGACAACATGGGTTAAATTTTCTCTTACTCACAGTTTGATAAATACCTACCTATTGCTTTCTTCAAACTTGTGTGAAAAGCAAGCCTTTTGTTATTGCAAAAGAGCCACTCAGTGCTATCACGCACTTTAATTGCACAGTTGCATTCTTTCAACGTTATTAAATTAATAATCTCAACCAAAGGCCCTGCTTTCCACTCTGGAAACAAAGTTATACAACTACAGGATAAATTAAAAAAAATTTTCTCAAATTAAAATCAGTTCCAATACAGATGCTGTGCATGGGTTTCAAGGCACTCAATGAGGCGACAATGTGTATTTAGATTGTGTGGTAGACAGCTTGATGAGCATCACTTGGCAAAGAAGAATGGTGCCAGGGGATTTGTCCTCAGGAATTGTGAACTGTTTTTATTGGGCTTAGTAGCTACAAATGCTGTGGCTCTGAAATGAATCTAGAGTATGCTCTGAGACTAGAAATTAGGCTGATGCCTATGGCAGCTTCACTGTTCAGCACACTGCTCCAAAGGAATTTAAAGGGTTCCAACTGAGCTTATGTCTCATCCCATGGAATCCCGGGCATTTAGTAGCTGGAAACAACACAGAATCATATGGCCTTATGAATTGGATATCAGTTGTCACTATTTACCCTGACTTAAATATCCTTCTTCTCTCTCAAGATTTACATTTTAACAGCAGGATTACAAGAAAAGTAAATAAATTGGACAACTACTTTAAAATTAATCAGTTTGACTTGAATAATTAAATTAAACAAAACTCACAGCATTGTGTTTCTATTAGTATCTTTAGATCTCACATTTTAATATTCTAGGGTCTCGTTGAAGCAGTGGTCAAATTTCACAGTAGTAAAGGGCCCATCAAGAGAAGAAATTTCTGCTTTGGAGACAGCCTTTGGAAGCCCACGAGAAAAATGATTGGTAAAGGGGTACTTTCTGCCTAATCAGCATACTATACAAAGGACTCTCAGCAACCTAAAAATATACAATTAAGTTTACCAATCCTTCAACTTAACTGAACCTGCTTTGTTCAAGATTATATCTAGGAAAGGTGCAGGTCTTTTGGTATCATATTTTTGGAACATTGTTCTTTGCAATTGGACTGACCACCAAGCAGGGATCAATTCTGAACTGAGCTGGCTCTAATGTTCTAGCGATAAGGGTGAAAAGGCTGGTCAACAGGACTTAAAATAGAAAGTGGGTGGGGGAAGAGTAAACTTGCCCCCAATGGGGAACAAAGCAACATCTCAACACCTGTAGGGGCAGATTCCATGGCTTTGAAAAATGAAAAAAATGACTGGAGATGAGACGTTTGGAGAGGTTATTAAAGTCTCCAGCATAGACACAAATAGGACAGAGTGTTTAGAAAGGGTTAGGAATTAAAATTCAAATACACTGAATAAACGAATGACAATAAGAAGAGATATGGTTACTACAGGACTGAAGGTGTTACATCTGTATGCATGCAGTACGAGAAAGAAGGAAATGAGCACAGAACAAAATTAGCAGTTATGACATGGTGGACATCACGGAGACATAGCTACAAGGAGATAAGGATTGGGAGCTGAATATCCAAGGACATACATCTCATCAAACAACTTCTGTTTCGATTCCTCCCACTTCCTACAGACAAAGGGGGTGGCCACGGGCACCCGCATGGGCCCCAGCTATGTCAGCCTCTTTGTAGGTTACGTGGAACAGTCCCTCTTCCGCACCTACACAGGCCCCAAATCTCACCTCTTCCTCCGTTACATTGATGACTGTATCAGCACCGCCTCTTGCTCCCCAGAGGAGCTCAAACAGTTCATCCACTTCACCAACACCTTCCACCCCAAACTCAAGTTCACCTGGGCTATCTCCAACACATCCCTCACCTTCCTGGACCTCTCAGTCTCCATCTCAGGCAACCAGCTTGTAACTGATGTCCATTTCAAGCCCACCGACTCCCACAGCTACCTAGAATACACCTCCTCCCATCCACCCTCCTGCAAAAATTCCATCCCCTATTCCCAATTCCTCCGCCTCCGCCGCATCTGCTCCCACGATGAGGCATTCCACTCCAGCACATCCCAGATGTCCAAATTCTTCAAGGACCGCAACTTTCCCCCAACAGTGGTTGAGAATGCCCTTGACCGCGTCTCCCACATTTCCCGCAACACATCCCTCACACCCCGCCCCCGCCACAACTGCCCAAAGAGGATCCCCCTCATTCTCACACACCACCCCACCAACCTCCGGATAAAACGCATCATCCTCCGACACTTCCGCCATCTACAATCCGACCCCACCACCCAAGACATCTTTCCATGCCCATCCCTTGTCTGCTTTCCGGAGAGACCACTCTCTCCGTGACTCCCTTGTTCGCTCCACACTGCCCTCCAACCACACCACACCTGGCACCTTCCCCTGCAACCGCAGGAAGTGCTACACTTGCCCCCACACCTCCTCCCTCACCCCTATCCCAGGCCCCAAGATGACTTCCCACATTAAACAGAGGTTCACCTGCACATCTGCCAATGTGGTATACTGTATCCATTGTACCTGGTGTGACTTCCTCTACATTGGGAAACCAAGCGGAGGCTTAGGGACCGCTTTGCAGAACACCTCTGCTCCGTTTGCAATAAACAACTGCACCTCCCAGTCGCGAACCATTTCAACTCCCCCTCTCATTCTTTAGATGACATGTCCATCATGGGCCTCCTGCAGTGCCACAATGATGCCACCTGAAGGTTGCAGGAACAGCAACTCATATTCCGCTTGGGAACCCTGCAGCCCAATGGTATCAATGTGGACTTCACCAGCTTCAAAATCTCCCCTTCCCCCACTGCATCCCAAAACCAGCCCAGCCTGTCCCCGCCCACCTAACCTGTTCTTCCTCTCACCCATCCCTTCCTCCCACCCCAAGCCGTACCTCCATTTCCTACCTACTAACCTCATCCCACCTCCTTGACCTGTCCATCTTCCCTGGACTGACCTATCCCTTCCCTACCTCCCCACCTATACTATCCTCTCCACCTATCTTCTTTTTTCTCCATCTTCGGTCCGCCTCCCCCTCTGTCCCTATTTATTCCAGAACCCTCACCCCATCCCCCTCTCTGATGAAGGGTCTAGGCCCGAAACGGCAGCTTTTGTGCTCCTGAGATGCTGCTTGGCATGCTGTGTTCATCCAGCTTCACACTTTATTATCTTGGATTCTCCCGCATCTGCAGTTCCCATTATCTCTTATCAAAAAGATAGGCAGGTGGACAGAGGAGCAGAAGATGAATTCTTAGTAAGAAATGAAATTAAACCAATTGTGAGAAACAAAATATAGTCAGATGGTATGGAATCTATGTGAGTAGAGTTGAGGAACCACAGAGGTAAAAATAAACCATAGATGGAATTATGTACAGGCCTCCAAACCATAGTCAGGAGGTGAGGCGCAAGATACACCAGGAGATAGAAAAGGTGTATATGAAAGGCAAAGTTACGGTGATCTTGGGGGAATTCAATATGCAGGTAGACTGGGAAAATCAGGTTGGTAGTGGATTGCAAGAAAAGGAATTTGTGGAATTTCTACGAGATGGCTTTTTGGAGCAGCTTGTGAGGGAGCACCCTTGGGAGCAGGAAAAACTAGATTTAGTGTTGTGCAATGACGCGGACTTGATAATGGAGCTTAAGGTGAAGAAACCCCTTGGATGCATTGATCATAATACGATAGAATTTACTCTGCAATTTGAGAGGGAGAAGATAGAATCAGAGGTAACGGTATTACAGTTGAATAAAGGCAACTACAGAGGCATGAGGGTGGAGCTGGGCAGAATTGACTCAGAGTGCAGCCTAGCCGAAAATACAGTGGAACAGCAATGGCAGGAGTTTCTAGGAGTAACTTAGGAGACATAGCAAAAATTCATCCCCAGGAAAAAGAAGCATGGTACAAGGACGATGATGCAACCATGGCCAACTAGGGAAGTCAGGGACAGCATTAAAGTGAAAGAGAAAGCATATAATGTAGCAAAGGGCAATGTGGAAGCCAGTGGATTGAGAAGCTTACAAAGACCAACATCAGGCAAAAAATAAATAAATAAGTAGGGCAAAGATTAAATATGACAGAGTGAGCTAGCCAGTAACATAACAAAGGACTATAAGAGTTTCTTTCAATATACAAAGGGCAAAAGAGAGGCAAAGGTGGACATTGGACAACTGGAAAATGATACTGTAGAGATAGTAGTGAGGAACAAGGAAATAGCTGAGGAACTGAATAATTGCTTTGTGTCAGTCTTCAAGTGGAAGACATGAGTAATTTCCCAAAAATTCAAGAGAGTCAGGGGGAAGAGCAGAGTATGGTGGCCATCACCAAGGAGAAGGTGTGAGAAAAACTGGATAAATTACCAGGACCAGATGGACTACACCGCAGAATTCAGAAGGGGAAAGCTGAAGAGATAGTTCAGGCATTAGTGGTTATCTTTCAGGAATTGCTTGACTCAGGGAGAGTCCCAGAGGACTGAAACATTGCTACCATGCCACGCCTATTTAAGAAGGGAGTAAGGCAAAACACTGAAAATTATAGGCCCCTTAGTCTAAAGTCGGTTGTGGGTAAGATTTTAGAGTTGATTGTGAAGGATGAGAGTTCTGAATACTTGGGAGTACATGGTAAAGTAGAGCAAAGTCAGCATGGCTTCATCAAAGGAAGGTCATGCCTGACAAATCTATTAGAAGCATGGACTCTTTTAAAAGTGGGGAGAAAATTCAGAAGTCTGAAGCGCAAAGAGACTTGAGAGTTCTCGTCCAGGATTCTCTCAAGGTACACTTGCAGGCTGAGACAGTAGTTAGGAAGGCAAATGCAACGTTGGCATTAATTTTGAGTGGACTTGATAATAAAACCAGTGATGTACTTCTGAAGCTCTGTAAGGCTCTGCTCATGCCACATTTGAAGTATTGTGTGCAGTTTTGAGCCCCACATCTCACGAAAGATACACTGGCCCTGGAGCTGGTACAGAGGACATTCACGACAATGGTCCCAGGAATGAAAATGTTAACATATGAGGACATTTGAGGACTTTGGGTCTATGCTTGATGGAGTTTAGAAGGATGAGGGGGATCTAATTGAAACTTACAGAATACTGAAAATCCTGGACAGAGTGGATATAGGGAAGATGGTTCCATTGGTAGGAGAGACTAGGACCCGAGGGCACAGCCTTAGAGTAAAGGGAAGACCTTTTAGTTCAGAGATAAGGAGAAACTTCTTCAATCAGTGAGTTCACTGTGAATCCATGGGATTTACTTCCATAGGAGGCTGTGGAGGCCAGATCATTGAGTATAAGATTAACACAGAGATAGGCTCTTGTTTGTCAAGGTGTTCAAGTGTTATGGGGAGAAAGTGGGAGAGTGGGATTGAGAAACTTAGCAGCCATGATTAAATGGTGAAGCAGTCTCAGTGGGCTGAATGGCCTAATTTCTGCTCTTCTGACTTACGGTCTTACGGTTTCGCTGTGATCACGTGTGCAAAACACTGTATTTTAAAGTTGGTTGTGACTTTGAGGTGACATTGTGATTTACCTGCACTTTAGTCTATATTGGACTATATTGAATACATAGTTCGATAGTTGCTGCTCACTGTGTGGTCTCCTCTACACTGGGGAGATGAAATGCAGACTGGGTCACTGTTTTGCTGAATACCTCAGCTCCATCCATAAAAATTACCCGGAGTTTCCAGTTGCCTGTCACTTCAACATGCCACTGTTTCCAGGTCAACATTTTTGTCTCATGCCTGCTAGAGTGCTCCAGTGAAACTCAAAATAAGCAGGAGGAACAACACCTTATTTTCCAACTAAGATTTTGATACCTTAAAGCACTCAGAACTCAACACTGGGAGTTTAACAATTTCTGAGAGTTAACATCTCCCGCCATGTTTGTTATGTATGCCCGCCACCCCCCCCCCCTCCCCCACCGCAGCCTCAAGGTCCTGTTCTGCATGGATCAAAAACAGAAGTTGCTGGAAAAGCTCAGCAGGTCTGGCAGCACCTGTAAAGAAAAAATAAAGAGTTAATGTTTCGGATTTGGTGATCCTTCATCATCAGCACAGCCAATCCATTTTCAACTTACACATATCCCACTAGCACCCATTCAGCATTTGTGTCTGTCTGGCTTACTATCAGCAATCCTTTTGTGTTCCCAGCTGCTTTTGGTTCTAATGAAGGATCAGTGGACTTGAAACATCAACTCTATTTTGTCTCTTCAAAGAAGTGATCTATTGAGTTTCTCCAGCATTTTCTGATTTTGTTTCAGATCTCTTGCATCTGCAGTTCTTTTGGTTAATTTTAAACTACGTGGGGACTTGACAGGATAGATGTGGAGAATCTCTGTGGGACAGTCTAGGACCAGAAGGCATAATCTCAGTAGAAAGGGTTATCAATTTAAGACAGAGATGAAGAGGAATTTTTTTTCTCAGAGGATAATGAATCTGTGAAACTCTTTACCACACATGGCTGTTGCAGCTGAGTTGTTAAGTATGTCAAGACTGAGAGAGACAGTACTGAAAACAAAAAATGCTGGAGATCACAGCAGGTCAGGCAGTATTGATGGAGAGAAATAAGCTAATATTTTAAGTCTCAATGACTTCTTCAGAGCTGAAGTGTGGACAGAGCAGCATCTACGCAATAGTTGGGTGGGGGGGGGAGAGTTGGAGTGCGGGTGGAGAAAGGATGTTGATAGTTCAGATTAAATGATTGGAATGTGAGAATGGCAGAACAATGATGTGTATAACTGCAAGACTGGAACGAACAGACTGGGGTAGGGGAAGGGAAGACAAAGTGTCAGAGAACGTAACAAGCAAAACTAAAAGAAAGGGAAGGAATAAAAAGAATAGAATATCCTTTATTGTCACATGTACTCCATCACAGAAGTACAATGAAATGCTTTTATAATGTCTGCCTCTTATGGCGCTACCTTAGGTACATGATACAAATTTTGGATTAAAAAGTGCATAAACAGAAGACCTCAGCAGGTCTGGCAGCTTCTGTGAAGGAAAGATCAGAGTTAACATTTTGGGTCTGGTGACCTTTCCTCAGAACACTAAACTTTTTCTTCACAGATACTGCCAGATGTGCTGAACTTTTCCAAAAACTTCTGTTTTTATTCTTGATTTACAGCACTCACCGTTCTTTCAGTTTTTATTAGGAATAAAAAGTAATTACATTACTTTACAGAGTTTAAAAAATAAGTTAGAAACATTGGTAAAGGACTGACTTATAGCTGGGTAAAAATAATTTCAACTAAACATTACATTGTAGCAGCTCAGTGCAGCACATCTGCATGTAGTCTGACCACCAACGCCAGACCCCGGTCAAACAGACATCCCTGCTCGGATCCAAGCCTTTAGTCCACTCTGTACCAGCACTCAGCTGCTTCAAGGTAAGTTCCAAGACTGCCTTGCCTGTGCCGGGGACTAGCGGCCTGCACACTGCTCCAGGACTCACTGCCCAAACTGCTCCGGGGCTGCTTCCTTATGTGCTGCTTTGGGGAATTGTTGCCTGCTCGCTACTCCGGGACTCTCAGCCCATGTACTGCTCTGGGCATGTGAACGAGTTCACATTTGCAGGTGTTGCGCTCACTATTGGGGGCAGAAGGTTATAAACTGCCTAGTTTGAAGATCTCCGTTATAGATCAGATAACAAGGAATAGGGCTGGATGAACACAGCAGGCCAAGCAGCATCGAAGGAGCAGAAAAGCTGATGTTTTGGGTCTGGACCCTTCTTCAGAAATGGATTTCTGAAGAAGGGTCCAGACACGAAACATCAGCTTTCCTGCTCCTCTGATGCTGCCTGACCTGCTGTTTTCATCCAGCTCTATACTTTGTTACCTCAGACTCCAGTATCGGCAGTTCCCACTACCTCCATTATAGATTAGTTTGCTTTTAAATTGTACTTTATCAAGGGGGAAAACAAATGATTTACCCAGCCCCTCCTCAGTTCTCATGCAGTATTGAGAACCCTGTAATTAAATAATTAACATTGGAAATGTAAAGTCAAAAGCAAAGAAAACCATCACTTCTGCTTTGATAACAAACATTGTGAAACCATCTCAAGAAACTTAAAAGATATATCAAAGGCAGAACATAATATCACTGCAAATAAAAGAAATTAGATACAGTCAGCTAGTGCATTCGTTTAAAATTTAAATTATTAACTATCAATTAGGCCTTTCAGTTGAGCTCTCATAGCCTTTTCTACAACATTCTCATGTGATAGATACCATTTCTTCACCAGATTTTCCATACTTCCACACCCTTTTGTTCTGCTGTAGCCATTCACACCTCCCTTGCACCAATTCTTAGCTTCCTTAGTCATGCTATAGTATCCCCTTTTGCCTTCCATGATGAATTCTGTTATCATTTAATTAATTATATATTTTCTCACAGTCACAGATCCTGGCTCAGTATATGCTGACAATCTCTTAACCTCCAATATCTTCTACTTCAAATGAAAGATCATTAGCTGAAACACTAGTCCTAAATATCTACAGGAAGGTGGGAGGGTGCACGAGAAGGTGTTTTGTGCATGTAGAGGTACTGCTGAACTTCACAGCATGATTTTACTATTATAGTTTCACTGACATTTATAGCACGGTTTGAGGCCTTTCTGCTCAACAATGCCGGCGCTGGTTAACAAAGATGACATTAATCCCATTTCCCAGCTCTTGACCCATAGCAGTGGAGACTATGGCAACACAAGTGAATATCTAAATACTACTAAAATGTTTCAAGACTTTCTGACTCAACCACCCACTGAAGAAAAGTAAAGTAGGATGGAGGAAGGTTGCAAATTGGACTCAAAAGTGGACAGGCTGTTTCAGGAGGAACAAGTGACAGACTGGAGCAAGAGGTAGGAAAGGGAAACCATTTCAAAATGGAAGAGAATAGGAATTCTGGAGTGGGCAAGCAAAATTTACAATTGCAGCCCCATGTGGTGAGTGGAGGGCAAGACAAAGGCTTCTTTGCAGGGTGTCTTCCTGCTTCTCCTGGCATGCATGGAATGCAGTTGAATGCACTTAACCTACTTTCCTTACAGTGCCACTAACTTCCTCTTCATAGTCGCTACTTAACCTGTTGAGTGTTTTCAAAATTTTCCAACTTGATCTCCATTGTACCTACATTCACGAGCAGCTTATTAAAAAAAAAGACAAATTGGTTAGAGGTGAAAATAGAATGTACTGCAATTTGGACAGATTGAGAAGCTGAGAATTTGGGGAGTCAGGCAATCTTACAAGTCAATCTCGTTCTAAAAGTGTAACCTTGTCTGCACTTACCGATTTAACTGAAAATTACTGTTTAAGTAAAATTTTAGTTTGTTCAAGACTTAGGCAGAGATAAACACACTCCCTGCTGAACAGCAGCCAAAACAAATTAATTGTGTAGCTGGTTTAGTCTGGTCCAATGCAACAGAGCTGACTCTTCTGATTTTCAGTCAGTATAAGTACGTGGGTTCTGAGTTCAACTTACATTGAGTGTGGATTGGACTGAGTGAGAAGCTGGGAATTTAGGGAGTGAAAGAGGGGCTAAGAGGATACTCCTTTCCTTTTCTACTTATTCCACTCCAGCAGATCTGGTCAAAAACGTTGCCCTTCATGCCTGCTATCTCCTACCCTGCTCCACTTTTAAACATTTCCACAGTCAAATTCACTTCCTGCATAGTTAACAACATCTGCTCCAATGACAATGTTTCTCCCCCTTTAAAATTTGTAGTCTCGCCTTTAAACATTTTTAGATATCATTAAGTAGTTTCAGCCATTCACAATGCCAGCTTCTGCTGATGGATTCTAGGAAATGATAATGTGCTTAATGTGGTTGTAGACGGAAATCAGAAATTGAACTTGCCTCCCTCCACATTTCACCCTGAAGGGAAAATCTGATTTGTTGTGTTTTGATTTGAAATGAAAGTGAATTTTCCACAAAACAGTTGCAAAAATAAAATCTTGGATTTTCAACAGATTAACCTAATGGTCTCAGAAAATTATAACCATTATCCATTTGTTAGGATTGAAAAAAAATCTGTTCTACACTTTGAAAACACGTACCAGTTAGAGTCAGAGTCAAAGATAGCCAGCTAGTCTCATAATTCCCATGCATGTATTCAGCTCACTCATCCATTCTCCATCTTTGAACCCTACAACTCTCTCAAATCTATGTATTCCTCGACTTCTGATCTTCCACACATTCCTGATATTATTGTCCCATTACAGGTGACGTGCCTTCAGTTATCCAGGCTGAATGCCTGGGATTCTGTTCTTAAACTATTCTGTCTTGCTGCTTCTCTTTACTGTCCCCACCATCCCAAAACACTTCTCATGCCTAACTCATTTGCCCAAATATTAACGTCAAATTTGTTTGGTAGTACTTTTGTGAAGAAACGTGGGTTAATTTAAAGCCGTTCTGTAATTAGATGCTGTTGTTTAAATAAATAGGAGCTACTTTATATTTTAGAACTCTATAATAATAAGTAGATTAGGATTTTCAATGATATGACAACAAGTGAGGCTCACTAAATTATGCACATACACTGCACTGGCTGCTGAGAGATTCTGCTTTTGGCTCCTGTCCATGTCTTCATTACTACAATCGCAACCTCATCACAGGGAGGTTAAACTAAACATCAGCTGTAATCCCCCGGCTGCTGAACCATCTTCCAGAAAGTTAATCATGCTATCAGGCCCTTTGATACCTCAGCTAGGTCTAGGAATAATTTCAATCAAACTGCCAACCTGACCATGTTAATGGCAAACAAAATAACTTGTTTCTGAGCCAGTTTGGGGCTTTACTGAATAGTTTTTAGTCAATGGCACCTCAAGAATCACTGTAGGTCTGCCATATATTAATTGAAACAATTAATAAAATGGATCATGTAAAGAACCTGGATACAAGTGCATATAATCCATTCTGGTTAAAAAGTCTTTACAGGATTTACTCAGAAAGAGCTGGAGTTATAATTACTTGAAAAAATCCCAAAAGGTTACTAGACTACACAGCAATTAGAAGTTTCTAATACATTGTATTTCTCAGGGAATTGGGATTTACACTAAGTACCATGGTGTCTTCACAGCCCTATCTGCTCTGTGCAGTTACTCAATTTAAGGAAGTCACAAGAACTCTCTGACAGAGGCATTGTTGTTTTCATCAAGCTCTCTTTGAAATCTAATGATGCTGAAATCCACAGAGCCTTTAGCCTTTGTAGAAATGTTCCATTTTTGTAGGAAGAAGTCCACTCCAGTATTGTAAACAAAAAGCAATATTTGTAAGACAACAAAAAGACAGGAATCCAGCTTATAATTGCTATTGTTGTATACTAAAAACTTATTTCAAATATATTCATAAATCCAACATGGAACTGTATGGGTTTTTGTCAGAAAGTTGGGCATATTTTTGGTTGCACTTATAGTTTTCACTGGTGTACCTTTATCCTTGAAATTTTGCTGATTTTTGCAATAGTCACAAAACTAGGTGTTGGACAACCCTGGAGCAGATGAATAGCAAGGGTGGTAGCAACAACAGCATAAAAAGAGTCCTGCTTTTGGTTAGTTGGGAGGGGAAATAAAATTTCTTTTGATGCTAAAATAACAAAGGCAGTTGTTACGTACAAAAAGAAAGAACATAAGGGAACCATAGTGGTTAGCACTGCTGCCTCACAGCAGCAGTCTCTGGTTCGATTCCACTCTCAGAGGACTGTCTATGTGGAGTGTGCATGTCACTCAAGTGTTTGTGCAGGTTTCCATTGGGTGCTCCAGTTTCCTCCCACAGTCCAAAGATGTGCAGGTTGTGTGGCTTGGCCACACTAAGTTGGCCATGGTGTCCAGGGATATTCAGGTAAAAGTAGATTAGCCATGAGAAATACAAGGATTGGGTAGGTATGTGAGTCAGAGTGGGATGCTCCTCAGAGTCAGTGTGGACTTGATGGGCCAAATGGTCTGCTTCCACACTGTGGGAATTCTATAAAAAGCTGGGAGGAGGAGAAAATCTGGGAAGAAAAGGCAATAGCAGGTGATCAGTGTTGGACAGAAATGCTAGGCAGATGTAAAACTTGGAAATATGAATTGGGAGCAGAGGTAGGCCATTTGATTTCTCAATTTCTCCACTATTCTGGACGATCTAATTCCGGTCTTTTCTTTATTCTTTCATGAGTCATGGGCACTGCTGGCTAGTCCATTGTTTATTGTTCATTCATAATCAGCCAAAGAGCACCCTAGAATCCTCAATGAAGATGAAGCCACGACCTGATGTTTTCACTGCCACCACTACTCTGAAAAGGAAGTGTGTGAATTCTCAGAGATTGTACTGTCAAGGAGTTCAACTGTATCCTCTACTAGAATAGAGAAAATCATCTTGGTAAGTATTCTATGTAGATTAGACCCATGGGCTCAAGCTGATAATCGTATCTCACATTACAATCACATGTCTGCAGCAAATGGAGGGAAGAATGCCCAAAGTGTAATAGCACTTAGGGGACTGCCAGAGACCAGGCACCTACTTGGCTCCAGGAAAAGCCATGCTCCTGTTGGCCGTAGGAGACATGATCAATCTTCAAGAAGGATGCATGGGAATTTCAGGCAAGCCCCAGAGCCACTCGCTAAGTTTGAAAAAAAGGTGAAGGAAACTGTCCATATTCTCACTCCTGTAACTGCTCTGTTATGCAAGTGCATGGTTGCCTTCACAGAAAGGTTAGTGAGCCTCTTAAAGATCCAGGTCCAGCGGAACGCTCAGTGGCTGCTGGATATGAGCTTGGATCTGCACTCTACTACTGTCATCATGGGTACTGCATCAATGGCAGTGTGAGGGGAGGAAGAGGTACCTCAATCCTCACACCATGTGTCCCTTCCTCACCAAGAGACAGGGCTGGTGCCATTAGGCACCCACAAAGACAGACAGACCCTGGTAGCTTCTTCTCAGTACACTCCAGAGATCTTCCTGCCTGTTACGCAAATACCAACAACAGTTCATGCCCAGAAAGGTAAGTCTGCCTGTGTTCAGGGCATTCTCAGCAAGGGATCTGCTGGGCCAAAAGACACTAGTAAAAGTGTGCCAAAGTCTTCAAAGTCTATAGAACATACAACACAGCAGGCTTGCTCCACAGGAAGTCAGGCCAGCACCTAGACAGAGTCATAGGGAATGAAGAAGAAAAAATACATTCGAAGAGCTTATTAGTGGCAAAGCTGTTCAACTATTGCGTAATTCTGCAGCTTTGTAAATATATGTTCATTTACATTAATATAATACCTGCTATAGTCTTATTGTCCCATTAGGCCTGGGTTAGGTAGAGCATTGGGAAAGAAGTGGAACATGTCCAACTAGCAAAAAGATGTGCCTGCATTGTAACCATCAAACATAGATTCTCAGAATGAACAAGTGGGTGACTAAAGATCATCCTATCCTACAGAAATGACACACTTATAAATTGGGGATTGCAGCCAAGGAAACTGAAAATGCTAGAGCAACTCAGCAGATTAGGCAGCATCTGTGTAGAGAAAAAACAGTTTTGAATGCAATAAATCTTTTCGGAACCAAAGTCTTTAGATGAATGTCTAGGACATTGAGGCTAAGGGTAACATGTAGGAAAGGAATCAGGACCTGGGATATTCAAATCATTCACTTCTCACACATAACTTATTGAAGAAATGGTGGAATCTGTGATGTTCCCACACATTTCAGCAGGGGAAGGTTTGTCTTATATCTGTTCTTCAACAAAGAAACTGAAACATGTAAGGCTGTGACATGGCTAATTGCCTACTTACATTATACATCTTCTTAGTTGTGCAATGCTATACAGAAAACATTCATATGAATTACAAGCCATAGTATTTGAAGCACTGTCAAAGAGAATACTCAGGCATAGCAATGGCACAGGGAAATCAATTAAACTCTTACCCTTTGAAAGTTTGTGCAAGAGTAATGCTCAGAAAGACCATTCTCAGGAATGAATTAAAAACTTGGTAGGCCTCATAAGGTAGTGCACTGTCTGAAGTTATTTGCGAGACTTTTACACAAGGGCAATTTTAGCACAAACATCCAGGACAGAAATATAATGCAAATCCTCATTGTATAACAGTTACTTTAAAGCTGATGCTAGACTAGGGCAAAGTTGTGCAAGCACTCTAGCTTACGAAGAATTGAGAACATTTGAAAAGAGAACGGAGAATTTTCTTACATGGAGAAATGTAGGGTGAAAACAACAAAATCAGTTACCAATGCGAAATATATTCAGTGGAGGATTGTCTGCTAACCGCACAAATAAGTTTAAGCCTGACAAACAGTGTTCAACAAGCTCAAATATTGTAGAAGTACGTAGCTAGAAAGAAATATCTGGCCTCTCTGTAACAATGCTCTGTCTTTCTCTTTTTGATGATGCTCCTGTCACATCCCAGATCGTCACCCTCATCTTCTTCATCAGAGGATTTGTCTCACTTCTGTACATTCTCCTTTTCAGTACATTTTCCCTTTGCTGACTGAGATAGTGGTGTGCTGTGCCCTCCACAATGAAGCAGGATGCCCTGGCTGGACTGTACAGCATGACACTTCGACCCCAGCTCCAGAGATCAGAATCTCAACTTTGAGAGGTCTACGGTCTGTTGCACAGTGGCCCTGGTCTAAGAGTGAGCAGTGTGCACGTTTGCTCTGTGGCAGGCTGAAGAATTTTTTGTGGTTTTATGAACCAGCTTGAAGGGGATATCCCTTGTCATTCACCAACCATTGCTGTATGCACCTAGGAGGACATTGCAATGCAACTTACATCTGTAAAAGTGCCAATATGTACAACTGTGGTAAATCACCAGATATTTAATGCAGGCCCATTAACTCTGGCTGCTATGGTCATAAATGAGTTGTAATTTAAGAGAGAGTGGATTCTTTTTCTATTGAAACACGCTTCTGGTAGATGGCGAAGCACTCTCAAAGCTAGGTGGGTTTGACTGACTGCATATAGCACCTTCAGCAAGGCAGTAATGTACGATAAACCTGATGTCCTGGCTGCTTGACTAACCTTGTCAAGGGGGAAACAGGATGAATAGGTGGTCTCTGGTGACCACTGCATGAGTGACATCCCAGATACCTTTATCAGTAGAAGACCGAGAAATGCCACAGGTGTTCCCAGTGTTCTCTGAAAGTACCCCCTCAGCAAAAACTGAAGGAATGCTGAATCCTAAGAGCTATCACAATGGGATTTCCACTGGATCCTAATGACTGCAGCTCCTCATCAAGTAACTGTCATAGCTGTGTCACGATGCTTTGGGATATCGTGAATCTTCTTCTGTAGCAGCTTAGACAGCTGTGCCAAAGTCTGTACATATAGTTCAGTACCAGAACTCTCTGCTTCTTTGGTGAATCTTAATGTGCTGTTTATGGGTACTGTGCAGCAGTCAGTGGTGGCTGTGGCCTCATATTCCCATAATTTTCCTTATTCAAGTTTAGAACAATAGTCTTAGATCCACTCCTCTTTGTCAAACTGAAGATGATATTTAATCATATTATGATCACTAATACCTGAGGACACCTGCATAATGAGGTCAATAATTAATCCTGTCTCATTTCACATTACAAGATCTAGTTCAGGCTTCACTATGTTTGGTTCCAGAATATGCTGCTCTATGAAATTGTCCTGCATCACTCTATGATCTCACTGTTCATGCTACTTTTGCCAATCTGATTCTTCTAATCAAGGTGTTAATTAAAACTGCCCATAGTTATCACTGTACCTTTCTCACAAGCCCCATTAATTCCTCCTGAATTCTTCCTGTCTTACAATGCGATCACTACTAGGGGCCAAATGCCAAGTGACATTTATCTCTACTATTTCTCATTTAAAGCCAAACTGATTCTTTATCTTGATCTTCAGAATTAGGTCAATTGTCCCTTTCTAGCAAAGTCATTTTTAATTAACGGAGCTATCCTTCCACCACCTGCTAGTTTCCTGTCCTTCCTATAAATCACTTACTCTTGAATATTCAGGTCCCACATTTTGACATCTGGCAGCCGTGTCTCTGTAATGGCTACTATCGGATTATGCTGTCACTTCATCTGTTTTGCTATGAATGCTGCATACATTTAGATAACAAGCCCTTAATTCTGTCCTTTTTATTATTTTTGTAACATTTGGCCTTATCTGTTGATGCACCATTAGGTTTGTATGTTCTTTCTCTTTCTGTCTCAACCTGCCTTCCCTTCTCAATTCAATTTATCATAACTTCCCAAACTTGGTCCTCTGTCCTTATAAATTTAGCTTAAAACTCTCTCTACTGGTGCAGTTATAGAACGGGACAGAAAATTTATCTGATATGGTTGATATGAAGACCATCCCAATGGTGTAGGCCCCCACTTTGCCCACTCCTGGAAATATAACTATGAATCAAAAATTGTTCCTCCTCGAGATGTGAGGTGAAGACACAGATGCAGAGGAAGTGCAAAAGGGAAGAAGAAGGGAGGTACATGCAGAAAATTAAAATCAAAAGATAGGCAAATTACTGATCGAGAACTCAGAAATGAAATCTGAGTAAAAGGAGCACAAAAACAGAAATTTAGAAGCAGCAAGGACGTTGCATTTTGCATACTCTAGGCAAATGTCAATGAATCAAATAATTTACATTTGCATTTTACATTTATTTTCTCAAAATAGCTGTTGTGAGATTATACATTAGAAAATATTACACATCAATGATCAATTTTAGTTGGAATAATCCTTTACCTGAAAGAACACTACGGGTTGTGAATATAGTATATTAATTATTGGAGGAAGATTATAAATATGCACAAATAGTCTCTAACCGAGTTAACTGTAAATATTGAATTGTTTATTATCCAAATGGACTGCAAGGACTTCAGCATTCACACATGAGCAGACTGGACATAAGGAATAATTCATTATTACATCAGGTTATTAGTTATAACATAACATTGTTTGATTTAAAAATTATGAATTTCTGAACTGACTAGCTATAGTGAACTCTGTTGTTCAAGTTTGGCAAATAACAAGTTCTAGAGGTGGTGAAAATGCCTGTTTAACCATTCTTGTCCAAATGTAGGATGCTGCATGAAGCAATGTGGTACATGATCAAAAAATGGAAACAGGAGACGATAAATTGCACGCAGAAAACAGGTAGAGGATAGGAAAGAGAAACCAAGAGTGAGAAAGGATCACTTGATTTTGAAAGTGTTTGTGCATCTAAAAATGAAATGATTGATTTCATATGGCACCTTTCACAACAGAAAGTTCTAAAGTGCCTTAATAATAAAGTACTTTTGAAATGTAGTCACTGCCGTAATGTAGGAACTGTGGCAGCTACTAAGAGTGTTTAAAAAGGTAAAGAGAAACAGAAAAGCTGGAGATGTGTAGGATTCAAGTGCAGATCTGCAGGAAAATTAAACTAATTGTTGTGTGTGAGTACAATCTGCAAATACAGCAGCAGCACTGCAGCAAAAATGACAAAGTGCTGAATCAATGCCCCTAGATGCTGAGTTCTCACGCACTAAATGCAAATGAATCAATGATAATCATTCTCAGACTCATCCATTATTTTCAGAAGGGCATAAGCATTCTGCCAAGTACCTGAAATCCTCCTAAAATTGTGTCAGGACATAATGGATTATCTGTATCTGGGTGAAACTTCCCCATTCATCTAAACTTTATATAGAGAATTGTAAAACAGAATCATGG
The DNA here is from genome assembly GCF_030684315.1 of Stegostoma tigrinum. NCBI lineage: Eukaryota > Metazoa > Chordata > Chondrichthyes > Orectolobiformes > Stegostomatidae > Stegostoma > Stegostoma tigrinum. The sequence continues at coordinate 24,669,344 of NC_081362.1, read as the reverse complement.
AATCCCTACAGTGTGGGAACAGGCCATTTAGTCCATGGGGTTCACACCAACTTCTGAAGAGCATCCCACCCAGGCACATCCTGCCATCTGATCCTGCATTGTAATGAAACGCTGCATTTCTTATGGCCAATCCACCTAAACTGCACATCTTTGGACTGCAGAAAGAAACGGCTGCATCCAGAGGGGACACAAATAGACATGGGGAGAACCTGCAAACTTCACACAGTCAGCGGCCCATAGACAGAATCGAACCTGGGTCTCAGGTGCTATGAGGCCAGCAAGCCACCCTTGTCATAATCTCTATGATCAGTTTGCACTGTACCTCTTGCTGAAATTCTGATCTGTTTACATATAAACATTACAGGTTTGTGTGGGAACTATGTGATTGTCCATTGATTCAAAATCTGGAGCATGGAGTGCAAGACTCACAGAAGGGAAACCAGGCACAGTGCATGTATAAATTATTGAACCTGAAAGATTTCTCCTCCACTATGTCAGATTAACAAAACAACACAGAGGGTGGTGGAAGTGGATTTTCAGAATGGAGGCCTGTGACAAGCAGAGTACCACTAGGATGATGTGGGGCGCACAGCTTTTCGTCATTTATATAAATGATTTACATGTGAATATAGGAGGCACAGTTAGTAAGTTTACAAATGACACCAAATAGGTGGTGTAGTGGACAGTGAAGAAGATTACAAAGGTATCAAGATCAAGTGGGCCAATGGGCCAAACAGTGGCAGATGGAGCTTAATTTAGAGAAATGTGAGGTGTTGCATTTTGGCAAGGCAAACCAGGGCAGGGCATGTTCAGTTAATGTTGGGGCCTTTGGGAGTGTTGTTAAACAAAGAGGCCTAGGGGTGCAGGTGCACGTTTCTTGAACGTGGAGTTGCAGGCTGATAAGGTGGTGAAGGAAGTACTTGGCATGCTTACCTTCACTGGTCAAAATATTGAGTATCGGAGTTGGGACATCATATTGCGGCTGTACAGGACATTGGTGAAGCCACTTATGGAATGCTACATACAATTTGCATCATCCTTCCAGAGGAAGAATGTCGTTAAATTTGAGAGGGTCCAGAAAAGGCTTACAAGGATGTTGCTGGTGCTGGATGGTTTGAGCTATAGGGAGAGGTTGAATAAGCTTGGCTCTTTTCCTTGGAGCGTTGGAGGCTGATGGGCGACCTTAAACAAGTTTATAAAATCATGGCTAGCATGGATAGGGTCTTTTCTCAACATTGCGGGGGGACCAAAACTATAAGGAAAAGGTTAAAGGTGACAGGGGAAAGGTTTAAAAAGGCCCCGAAGGGTAAGGTTTTCATGCACAGGGTGGTGTGGGTATGGAACGGGCTGCCAAAGTGGTGGAGGCGGGTACAATTACAATATTTAAAAGGCGCCTGGATGGGTATTTGAATAGGAAGGTTTCAGAGGGATAAGGGCCAAATGTTGGCAAATGGGACTAGATTAATTTAGGATATCTCATTGGAATGGATGAGTTGGATTAAAAGGGTCTGTTTATGTGCTGCATGAATCTATAACAAAATTCAAATAAGTGCATTACTTAATATAACTGAGAACTTCTTATTCAGAGAATACTGCATAGAAATTAGCTGTGCCATTGTAAACCTAAATGGAACATAATTAGACTATCTCAGAATTACAAACAAATCATCTTTGATAATTTCACAAAGTAAAAGGAAAATAGCAATCATTATTCATAGCTCCTGTGCAAAGGGCCTTGAAATTATTTTTCTGATTACTTTGAAGTGGTTCACAGCCCACTTACACTCAGAGACACTAAGTGTGAAAGTTTTAAACTAGTGTTTCTTTGTGCTCTGTTTTACAGTATTTTACAATCTTTAAAGTACAAATTTAGTCCAAGTTTTGCCTCTTTGTAAAGTTTGAATACAGAAAGGGAAAAAAGTGGGGTCTCAACTTGGAATTTCAAAGCTCTTTGCTTCAAACTGTGCCTCCATAACTTTGAAGTTCTAATGGAAAAGTGATTGATAAATTGAAACAGTTTAAGTGCTCTAGTGTGTATGCCCATGGTCAACCCAATGCTATGGCTCAGGCATCACCTACAGAAACTAACAAGCTCTGGCTCATCTGTGGCATTCCCTGTCAGTTCCCCTGCAAAGATGATTTCAATTGCAGGTTGCTGCCTGAGGTCGTTGGAGACAAGTGGGGGAAAGATTCAGAGTGAGAGAAATATAGAAACCTCGGTAAAGAAAGAAGCTTCAGAAAGGAGGGAGAAAGTGAGCAGAAGAAGTGTGCAGAGAGTAGGTGAGGGTTACAGCTCAGTTGGGCTCACATGCAGCTGAAGGATCATTGGTTACGCCATGTAGAGATCACACTTACCCCAATGCAGCTAATCTATGGGTGGCTATATTTAGGGTGGGCCAATTTTACAAAGCGGCACTTCAAACTAACTAGGAGTTCACATGTAAAGGTTAGTTCAGTTCTATTTGCAACTCCATGGGTAACAAAATAGTCTGTTCTTGTGTGCCATAAGACTGAGAAAAGATTCAGGCTTGCACTGATAAGCGGCAATAACATTTGCACCACCCAATTGCCAGGCATTGACCATCTTTAACAAAGAGAGGGTTCAAACATCTTCCTTTCATTGTCACTGGTATTATCATGGATGAATCACTCACAAAGAACATCCTGGGAAGGTTACCATTAACCAGAAACATAACTGAACCAGCATATCAGTACTGTACCTACAGGAGTAGACTAGTGGCTGGGATTTCAGCGGAAAGTCTTTACCAAGGAAGCAGATGTGATACGGGGCATGGTGGCAGAGGAGGGCATGTAGTCACGAGAGAGATTTGAAATTGAGAGGTTCAGTTATGTTTCTGGTTAATGGTAACCTTCCTAGGATGTTCTTTGTGAGGGATTCATCCATGATAATACCAGTGAAAATGAAAGGAAGATGTTTGAACCCTCTCTTTGTTAAAGATGGTCAATGCCTGGCAATTGGGTGGTGCAAATGTTATTGCCGCTTATCAGCGCAAGCCTGAATCTTTTCTCAGTCTTATGGAAAGAGAGGGGAAAGTCACAGGGAATGACTGAGAGGCTGCCAAAAGATACCAAAGAAAGACAGAATGGAACTTGCAGGAGCATGGGGTTGTGCTAGAGGATTTAAGAACTGCAACTAACACCCTCGTTTGAGAAAGGGCTTAGGGATAAGTTCAATAATTAAAGACCCAGGCAAGTTTCTAGAAACTACAGTCAGAATCTTCTAGGTCCTGCTGTCGCAAGATTTGTGGCAGAATCGTGTGAGAGATCTGGTGAAGCCATTTGTGGGGTTGGGAAAATGTAGAATTGTTTTGTATTTGCCGAGTAGTGAAGCCAGTTCCTTGTTGGCTATGGGCAAATTACCAATTAAAGGGGACTATTGCTTGTGAAATGCCTTAGTAACACTCCAACTCATCTCATTAATATTTAGCTCCATACTTTAACAGGCTGAATAAACCAGACTTTGAAAATTCTCAGCATGGAAGCCAAAGTGAATACCTGGCGACTTCAGCTTGCTCCAAATGCCCTCCATGTTGGACACTGGACATTGACACGTCAGGGCCTGTTATAATGCCATATGCACCCCACATCCACTTTGGCATCCAACACGTATCAGCCTCTAAGAATGCTCATGATACATCTCCAATTCCTCAGAGGATGTTTCTGCATTTCAATGCTGCACCTCAGGAAGCACCATCAATTATCATTGTAATGCTGTTGCAAGTACAATGTGCATTCAGGGACACACACCCAGCACATGTTTCCTTGCCTTCATAGCCTTAAAATGAGTGAGCACTATCTGAATCCATACAACATCCCTGCCTTGCATTTGCTCGGACTTGCCCCCTTGTGTTTTGCCACCTCGGCTGGGCTCACCATACTGAAGGATCACTGGGCCTGAATCATTAAGTCTTCTTTCTCTCCACAGATGCTGCCAAACCTGCTGAGTTTTTCCAGCTTTTTTCTTTGTTTTTCTTTTTCACTGTTGTATTCCCTTGCGATAGAGTAGAGGCAGGAGGCTAATTATGCTTGACTGCAGTCCTCAGATTTGTCAAGGGAGATAGCCTTCAGTCAGAGAGTCCTGGCAATGTAAGACGAAGGCAGCCTCTGATGCCAGTCCAGATGCTTGGATACATTTAGTCAGCTAGAGTCAGGGTTGCTCTCCATGAAAGGAGGAAGGAACCAAATGTTGAACACCCCCTCAACCCCTCCACTTCCCCACACCACCTCCATCCATCTTGACTCCCTATGCTCCATTGTGGGCTGTTTTCCTCCAGGCATTAGAGAGAGACAGGTGGATGAAAGTGGGTGGCATAGCTGTTACTTTTGTGCAGGAGATATCTGAGTCAGTGAGTAGGCACAGCAGAGGGTATGCAGGGTCAGTAGTGTCAGTGGTTGGGGATAGAGACAGCGAGTGAAGCAAGATGTTGTAGGCAACAAAAAGAGCAGTAAAGCGTGCTTCGGTGGGAGGTGGGTATAGTAACAGAGATACAGTGAGAGTGAAGTATGGGAGACAAAATGGTGGCACTTACACTGGAAGAGTAGAGAACATTGCTATGCATTCTTTCAGATGGTTGAGACTGCATGGACTTTGGTGGTAACTTTGGAAAAGGCTGGCATAGTCTGATTTTTTTTCCATTGAATCCCTACAGTGTCAAAACAGACCCTTTGGCTCAATGAGTCCACACTGACCCTTGCAGCATCCTACCCAGACCCACCCCCCTATAACCTACCTAATCTACACATCTTTGAACACCACAGGCAATTAAGCATGGCCAATCCACCTAGCCTACACATCTTTGGACTGTGGGAGGAAACCGGAGCACCCAGAGAAAATCCATGCAGAAACGAGAATGTGCAAACTACACATAGTCAATCAAGGATAGAATCAAACCCAGGTCCCTGGTGTTGTGAGGCAGCAGTGCTAACCACTGACCCACTGTGCCGCCCCTTACATCATGGCTTCCTCTGCCGGTTCTGGGGGAAATAGACTTCCTGCCCTAGCACCGCCTCATCCAGCAGGAACTTCAGTGCCGTTTCTGCCGAGTGGAATGTGAAATTTTCAGTGTCTGCCATGAATGGACCAAACGTCAAGAACCATGCAGGGCTGCTCGAGACTAACAGTACTCGCCTGGATGCACAACAATCATTTAAAGGTGGTGCAGGTACTGTGGATGCTGGTCCGTAGCAGCCTGCGACTGCGCAAGTAAAATAAAAATCATTAAGAAGGGAGGCCAGAAATTCAGGAATAGCAACTGGAATAAACAGGGCTTCAAAACTGGGCAAGAAAAAACAAAACATGCTGGAAACTCCTGAGCAAAATAGACGCAAGAGACCATTCTGCCTGGGGACAACTCCTTGCAAGATCCAAGTTCAGACAGTTGAAACCAGAGGCATCAGAACACATCAGGAAGTCTGAAAGGACAATTCAATCCTTCCTAACAAATAAACACCACTAGATGCAGGGGGCAGACATGCCTCAGTAAGACAAAAGACCAGGTGTATATTCTGGGATTTAACCAGATTTCTGGGCCCAAGAATAGACACGTCAAAAAGTTTGCTGTTAAGCAAGCCATCAAGAGCCATCAGCAGCATGTCAATGTGATAAAATCAATTAATTCAATATGTCTCATTGATCAAGTCTTTGGAAAGTTCTAAAAAGGTATAACCAGAAAGGTATAAGAACCCAGCCTGACAGGACTTTCAGTCCCCCCACTCTCCAGCCTAGCTAGAGGCATTTGGGATACAGAAGTGACCAGAGCAGCACACCCATCAATCACAGAGAGAATCAACTGTGCTTGGGTACAATAGCTAATTAGTGAGGTGGGCATGGTGAAATGTGGTGAAAAATATCACACGGCCCTTGCTAAGATATCATCGAAAAAAGCTTGACAGAACTTTCACTTAGTCAGTGAAAGCTATGGGTCAGCCACACAACCCAGGCAGAATTAATCACTACAAGGACAGCCATATGGACAAATGCAGGGTAACTCATGAGAACCATCATAGATTTGTTACGGGAAAATCATGCCTAAACTGACTAAGTGGAGTCTTTTTTGAAGTGACAACAGTGAAATTTGATGAAGATAATCCTGTCAATGTGTTGTACTCTAACTTCTAAAAGGCATTTCATGTAGTGCCACACAATAAACCTGAGCAACTCTGGAGCTTACGGAATAAAAGGAACAGCAGCAATATGGACACAAAGTTGGGTGAATCATAGAAAACAGAGTAATCGATAATAGATATTTTTGAGATTGGAGAAGAGCTTATGCTATGGTAACTAGGAATTAGTTTTGGGATAGTAGGAGCTGCTGATGCTGGAGAATCGGATACAGTAAGGCGTAGAGTTGGGTGAACACAGCAGGCCAAGTAGCATCAGAGGAGCATGAAAGCTGATGTGAAGAGTCTAGACCCGAAACGTCAGCTTTCCTGCTCCTCTGATGCTGCTTGGCCTGCTGTGTTCATCCAGCTCTACACTTTATTGTATCAGTTCTGGGACCATTGTTTTCCTAATGTATATTAATAATCTAGACCTTGGGTACAAACAACAATTTCCAATATTTCAGAAGGTACAAAACTTGAAAGTGTTCTAACACATGTAGAAGGAGTTGTAGAACTTCAGTAAGTCAAGTTGGAGGAGTGGGCAGATGGGTAGCAAATGAAATTCAATGTGGCGCGGTGTGAAGTAACACACATTGGTAGAAACAGCTTAGAGAAATTATACAAAATACAGGGTACTACTCTAAAGGGTGTACATGAGCAGAGAGACCTAGGTTCCTTAAACAGTGCATGACAAGTGCATTATCTGCGTTCCCTAGGGAAACAATATATTTCAACCTGCATCATTTTGATTCAGAAATAAAGAATTAATCATTCATCATCATTGAGTTAAAATCCAGGACTCACTTTTTCTCAGCACTGTATATGTCCTACATGACATGGACAGCAGCTGATGAAGAGAAACACTACCAACTTCCTATGAGCAATCGAAGATCAACAATAAATACTGGCCCATCCAACAACACACACACATTTTTTGAATTAACAAACTAAAGAGAAATTAAAATACAAAGGACGTCTGTTTCAAGCCTGAGTCCGAGGTGAATCTTTTATCTGCCTCTACCAATGCAATGTGTGATAATACTTTCCACAAGTATTGAGTGTACGTACCACACCCACTATAATTGATACTTAGGTATCTGTTCAGGAAGAGGAATAGCAACAGAATTCACTTTTACAATTCCATCAAAACAAACAAAGGCAATGATTTCATAGATTTTGCAATTTGCAACCAAACATCTGTGATTCAAAAGCATTACCTTATCTGAATAAAACTGCCTTTATATTTGAGAAAACATGCAATGTTGCAGAAACAATCACCCGTGTTATTAAGGGCAAAATTCTGGTTTTCATGAGCTAAATGCAGCCTAAGTCCACCATGATCGGATAATACACTTTTAAATGTTAATTATTACCACAAAGATACTGCATTTATTTTGCTTGGAAAAACACAGCTAAAAACTGTTTAAACAAGCATAAATGAAAATTTATTTTGTAACAAGAAAGCAAATCAAATTGTCTTGCTAACCGTTCTCCAGTGCACAGAAAGACAGCTATTGAAGTCAGGTCATGATGGGGTAATTAGATTGAGGGGAATACTTCTTAGGATCATTAAGATTTATTTCCCTAATTGAAATTGGTTACAAGCTATTTTGGGAGAAAATTATCCTCTTGGAGTAGCTGAATATTGAATGTATTTCTCCAAGATCTGTTCTTTGCCAAACAGTGGAGCCTGGAGATAAAGCATACCTCAGCTATCATCCATGCATTCAAAAACCTTCTGGTTTAAAGTGAATGCTATTCATGGTATTTAATTTATCTTTGCTATATAAGCCCTGTAATTAATCATTTGTTAAAATTTATTAGAAAGCTTTTAAAATATACCAGCTTCCTTTACATGTATTAACTTTCCATTAAATTAGCCTTCAACTGAGTTTATTGTTTTATATATATAATCTATATTTATTATATACTGTTAATCATCTGTAGGGAATTGAAATTCATGTTGACATTATACAATTCACTCCATTTTAATTTCTATTTTTCAGCTTAATGTTGCATACAATGATTTGGAGAAAAATCTGCTACTGATTCAGATCAATATTAATACTTTTAAGTTGTACCAACAAGCAAACATTTATTGCAAACAGAAAATTTAACAGTGTAAAGACAAAAAGCATAATCTCACATAAAGCAGATTCTACCTATGTATGCCTCTCAAATGCAATGCTTCGCATACAGCAACCTAATCATATCAAAAAAAAGAATAAAATCTTTGGAAACACATAGCAAGTCAATCAAAATTAGTGGAGAAACTGTGGACTGTTGACAGTTCAGGTGCATGCCTTCTTCCAAAAATTGAGAATTAACAGTCAGATTTACATATTTGCTGAATTGGAGTTCTATAGAGTTGATGTAGGGGGAACTCTGGTGATGTAGTAGTAGAATCTCTGGATGTGAGTTTGCTCGTTGAGCTGGAAGGTTAGTTTTCAGACATTTCATCACTTTTTTTTATTTGAACAAATATACTTTATTCATAAGATGTACAAAAAATAAAACATATTTATACACCTACCCAGTCATGCAAGCCGCTCCGGGTTACCCGGCGGTAGGTACACCAACTAAAGGAAAAAAACAAACAAAGAAGAAAAAAAAACAAAGCAAAGAAAATACCCCGGCAGTCGTCACCCCGCACAGTCCCAGTTGGCCCGCTAACCAGTTGGGGAAGGCGCCAGCTGGGCTCAGTTACCAGATAGGGCCCTTTTTTCTATTCTGGACGAGGGGCTTCATACCGTGGCCTTTTCCCACCGCGCCTTGGCGGCGGCTGCCCCAAGCTTTATCGTGTCCCTCAGCACATAGTCCTGGACGTTGGAGTGCGCCAGTCTGCAACAATCGGTCGGGGTCAGTTTTTTCAGCTGGCAGACCAGCAAGTTGCAGGCAGACCAAAGAGCATCTTTCACCGCATTGATGGTCCTCCAGGCGCAGTTGATGTTGGTCTTGGTGTGCGTCCTGGGAAACAGCCCGTAGAACACGGAGTCCCGCGTCACGGAGCTGCTCGGGACGAACCTCGACAAATACCACAGCATCCCCGTCCAGACCTCCTGCGCATAGGCACACTCCAGAAGGAGGTGATCAACAGTCTCATACCCCCGCTGCCGCCTCGAGGGCAGCGTGCGGTGGCGCACAGATTCCGGGCATGCATAAAGGATTTCACTGGCAGAGCCCCTCTCACCGCCAGCCAAGCAATGTCCTTGTGCTTGTTTGAAAGTTCTGGCGATGGGGCATTCTGCTGTACAACTTTGGCAGTCTGCGTGGGGTAACACATGACGGGATCCACCCGCTCCTTTTCCCGAAGGGTCTCGAGGATACTACGAGCTGACCACTGCCTGACGGCCTTGTGGTCGAAGGTGTTTCCCTTCAAAAATTTCTTCACGAAGGACAGGTGGTACGGGACAGTCCAACTACTCAGAGCGTTCCGCGGCAACGAGGCCAGGCCCATCCTTCGCAACACCGGGGACAGGTAGAACCTCAGTAAGTAGTGACACTTGGTGTTTGCATACTGAGGATCTACGCACAGCTTGATGCAGCCGCACACAAAGGTAGCTGTCAGGGCGAGGGTGGTGTTCGGTATGCCCTTTCCCCCATTTTCCAGGTCTTGTACATGGTGTCCCTGCAGACCCGGTCCATCCTCGAACCCCAAATGAAGTGGAAGATGGCCCGGGTGACCGCAGCGGCGCAGGTCCAGGGAATAGACCCAGGCCTGCACCACATACAACAGTACCGAAGCCCCTCGCACCTGACAACCAGGTTCTTACCCGCGATGGAGAGGGACCGGAGCATCCACCTGCCCAGCTTCTGCTTTAGTTTGGTGATACGCTCCTCCCAAATCTTAGTGCACGCCCCAGCTCCAACAAACCAAACACCCAGCACCTGCAGGTAGTCTGTCCTGACAGTGAAGGGGATGAAGGAGCGGTTGTCCCAGTTCCCGAAGAACATGACCTCGCTCTTACCCCTATTGACTTTGGCACCTGAGGCCAGTTCAAACTGGCCGCAGATGTCCAACAGCCTACTCACCGACCGACGATCGGTGCAGAAGACGACGAAGTCGTCCATGTACAGGGAGATCTTGATCTGAAGGCCTCCGCTGCCTGGGATAGCCACGCCCTTCAGGCTCACGTCCTTCCTGATAGATGCGGCGAAGGACTCCACACAGCACACGAACAAGGCAGGAGAGAGCGGGCAGCCCTGCCTGACTCCAGATCTGACGGGAAAACTGTCCGATTCCCACCTGTTGATCGAGACTGCGCTAACGATGTTGGTGTAGAGCAGCCAGATCCAATTGCGGATGCCCTCCCCGAACCCCAATTTGGAGAGGACGTCCCTCATGTAAGCATGAGAGACCCTGTCGAAGGCCTTCTCCTGGTCCAGGCTGATGAGGCAGGTGTCCACCTGCATGTCCTGCACATAGGCGATCGTATCCCTGATGAGCGCGAGGCTCTCAGCGATCTTCCCGCCCGGCACAGCACAGGTTTGGTCAGGGTGAATCATCGACTCCAGGACAGACCTGACCCGGTTGGCCATGACCTTGGCCAGGATTTTGTAGTCCACGTTCAATAGTGAAATGGGACGCCAATTCTTAATTTCTTCCCTCTCCCCCTTCCTCTTGTAAATGAGGGTGATGATGCCCTTTCTCATGGACTTGCACATTTCCCCTGCCCGAAGTGCACTATCGTACACCTCCAGCAGGTCCTGGCCGACCAGGTCCCACAGAGCAGAATACAGCTCGACCAGTAAGCCGTCGCTTCCGGGAGTCTTATTCCTCTCCACGGACTTGAGGGCTCTGGTCAGCTCGTCCAGGGATATCGGCTGGTCCAAACCTGGCCCGGAAGATTATCCTGGAGGCCTCCGCGGCGAAGAGCGAGGCTTGCTGGCCCCTCACCTCGCGGAGGTCCTCTGTGACATCGACCCCCATCAACTGCAGAAGGAGCAGGTTCTGCACCCTTTTCTGGAGTCAGGACAGCTTTCCCCGCCTCTCTCTCGCCTTCGGAACACCCTTGAGGACAAAGAACCTCTTGATGTTCTCCTTCACCGTCTCCCACCAATCACCGGGAGACTCAAAGAGGGGTTTCACGGTTCTCCAACCGGTGTACTCCCTCTTAAGCTCCTTGACGTTCTCTGGGGTCAACAGAGTCGTGTTGAGCTTCCACGTCCCCTTGCCGGCCGGCTAGTCGTCCTGTAAGTGACAGTCAGCCAGCAGGAGGCAGTGGTCAGAGAAGAACACCGGCTCAACGCCGGTGGACCTGACTGAGAACGCCCGTGACACAAACAGGAAGTCTATCCTTGAGCGAATAGACCGTCTGGCCGCGACCAGGTGTACCTCCGCTGTGCTCCGTCTGCAGGGGTGCTGATGACGTCGAACAGCTTGGCGTCCTTCACCGTGCCCATCAGGAATCTGGACGTGACGTCCAGTTGACTTCCCCCACCCGCTGTCCCCACGCCAGATCTTCCATCTGCATCGATGATGCAGTTGAAGTCTCCGCCTAGGATGACCGGCCTGGACGTAGCCAGCAGGGGTGGAAGCCGCTGCAGGACAGCCAACCGCTCACTCCGTACCGCTGGGGCGTACACATTGATCAGCCTCAGGGGAGCGTTCTTGTAGGTGACATCAGCCAGTAGGAGTCGCCCCACCATCACCTCCTGAACTTGAGAGATGGTGAAGTTGTGTCCCTGCAGCAGAATAGTCAGGCCCGAGGAGCGACAGTCGTTACCCCCCGACCAGATCGAAGGCCCACAGGTCCAGGCACCGGACCATTTCCCGTACCTGCTGAGGTGTGGTATCCCACACTCCTGCAGAAACAGGAGGTCCGCCCTGACGGTGGTCAGGTAGGCCAACATGGACACACATCTTGCGGTGGACTTGACGCTGCGCACGTTAATGCTCGCAACTCGTACCCCCATTGTGGGCAGTGACCGTAGTACCCTCCCCAAGTCCAAGGTCCAGCCCCTCTATCTATCCCTTCATGCCCATTGCCCAGGCTAACTGCTGGACGCTCTCTGGGCTCAGGAAACCGTCCATGCTGCCTTCCGGATGGCACCCCCCCGTCGGGGATACGGAGGCAGGAGAGTCCGGCTCTGGGTCAGGGTGGGGACACGCTGTTTCCTCCTTCCCGCCTGGAATTTCCGGGGGGCCCTCCAGGGCCCCAGCAGCACATGACTGGGTTTCGGAGGGAGCCTCAGGACGCCTCCCATCACCTGGAAGCAGGGTGCTGCTTTCCTTCTCCCTTGAGATCTTTAGCTTCTGCTTTGGGCGTTCCCTCTCCAAATCTCCCTCGTCAGAGGAGCTCTTATAGCCCCCTGTAGCTGCCTCTTCCCGCCTGATGGTTGCGGTTCCTGGGCCCGCCGACGCGCCTTCCTCCTCGCTTTCCGGACCGTCGTCCATGCCCCTGGGTCGCCTGTCGCCGCCTCCATCAACTCCGGGTTGTCGGGGGGGAGCGGAGTCTGGAGGTGCGCTTTGCAGGCCTCGGGCCCATCCTGCGGGGCTGGGCCCTCCTGCACGACCTGGCCCTCCTGCACATTAGTGGGGTCCTTGCAGGGCCCTGGTGCCTTCCTCTCCTCCGGGGGGGCTGGCCCCGCATTGCCCCTGCCGGCGACCTGGGCGTAGGTGGTCCCCTGCCATGGCCATGCCCTATAGAGGTGGCCCGCTTCCCCACAAAGGTTGCAGCTTTTATCTTGTGGGCAATCCTTTGCAGGGTGTCCCTCCTCCCTGCAGTTCCTGCAGATGGTGGCTTTGCAGTCGGCCGCCATGTGACCTGACCTACCACAGGCATGGCAGACTTTAGGTTGCCCTGTGTAGGTCAGGTAGCCCTTGCTCCCGCCGATCGCGAAGCTGGACGATGGGTGTACAATGTTCCCGTCCGCGCCCATCCTCAGCGTCACCTTGACCTGCCTCTTACTGGTCCAGATGCCAAAGGAGTCCATGATGTCAGTTAGGTCCCCTTCCACCTTCACGTACCTTCCAAGGAAGGTCAGGACATCAACTGCTGGCACATGTGGGTTGTACGTGTACAGTCACCATACGGCTCCTCTGCGCTGGCATCACGAACAGCGGGACAGCAGTCAATACAGAGATGGGACCCCCACCTCCTTTCTCCATGAAAACCTCCAAGAAGCGCTCGCACAGCTTGGCACTCCTGAAGGTTACATCGTAAAAACCTCCTCTGGGGAAATCCTGCAGGCTGTTAATGTCCGCAGCAGCGAACCCACAACAGTCCAACAGGACGCTCTTCACGAAGAAGGTGCGGTCCACAGGTGCACCTTCATCCACCTTCTTCACGGAAACACGGATGGTGTTCTGGACCCCCTGACCTGGGGCACGAGTACTTGCCGCAGCCTCCTGAACCAGCATTAGGCCGAAGCCAGCATTAAGATCCACCGGTTGCAAGGGTGCACAGCCAACCCGACATCTTCCTTCCACCTCCAACACAGCGCTCTCCCCCTCTCGGTCCACAGAAGAGTGGGTCTTTATTTTGTTCCAGATGTAAGCTGGTTCACTGAGCTGGAAGGTTTGTTCCCAGATGTTTTGTCACCATTCTAGGTAACATCATCAGTGAGCCTCCGACGAAGCGCTGGTGTTATGTCCCGCTTTCTATTTATGTGTTTGGGTTTCCTTGGGTTGGTGATGTCATTTCCTGCGTTGGTGATGTCATTTCCTCTTCTTTTTCTCAGAGGATGGTAGATTGGCTCCAAATCAATGTGTTTGTTGATGGAGTTCTGGTTGGAATGCCATGCTTCTAGGAATTCTTGTGCGTGTCTCAGTTTGGCTTGTCCTGGGATGGATGTGTTTGTCCCAATGAAAGTGGTGTCCTTCCTCATCTGTATGTGAGGATACGAGTGATAGTGGGTCATGTCGTTTTGTGGCTAGTTGATGTTTATGTATCCTGGTGGCTAGCTTTCTTCCTGTTTGTCCAATGTAGTGTTTGTCACAGTTCTTGCAAGGCATTTTGTAGATGACGTTCGTTTTGCTTGTTGTCTGTATAGGGTCTTTTAAGTTCATTAGCTGCTGTTTTAGGGTGTTGGTGGGTTTGTGGGCTACCCTGATGCCAAGAGGTCCGAGTAGTCTGGCAGTCATTTCGGAAATGTCTTTGATGTAGGGGAGAGTGCTTCTCAAAACTTGCTAGTAGAATCTCTATCTTTGAGCCAGGAGACCCAGGTTTAAGTCCTATCTGCTCCAGGTATTAATAACATTGCATAGGTTGATGTAGAAAATACGTAGACTTGCAGCAGAGAATTCTTCTGTGGTGCAGTAGTAGCAGTTATAGTGGGGATGATAACGGATACAATTAGTTAAGTATATGAGAGAGAAAGGAATAAAGGAGTATATTTATAGAATGTGTACTATCTACATATGTTTATAGGATGTGTAACAACATGACAAACCTCTTGTGACAGCACCTTCCAAACCCATGGTCTCTACCATTACAAGGGCAAAGGCAGCTGTTGCAATGGGAGCACTACCATCTGCAAGTTCTGCTTCAACCTGCACACCAATCTGACTTGGAACGATATTGCCATTCCTTAACCATTGCTGGATGAAAATCCCAACTCCCTTTCTGACAGTGCTGTGGGAGGACCAACACCTCAAGAATGATAGCAGCTCAAGAAGGGGGATTGCCAATACTTTTTCAAAGACTTACTATAAATGGGTAATGAATGCTGGATTGTCTGGCAATTATAACATCGCATTAACTAATTTAAACATATCCAGATGACCATTTTCAAGTCTTTCCTGCAGCATTTCTGCTAATGTCCCTTTGAGGCACAGTGGAAAACCAGTAGTAGGCCTGCAGAATTTCAGCAGAGATACTTTCTACAGAAGCCATTAGCTGCCATTGCTTTGAAAGTTTACTAAATAATCCAAATTATCAACCAATAATATTATAAAGTAAAATTAAATGTTTGTTTTTGTTTCCAGTGTTGTGAACATCTGTGATAATGGGAACTGCAGATGCTGGAGAATCCAAGATAACAAAGCGTGAAGCTGGCTGAACACAGCAGGCCAAGCAGCATCTTAGGAGCAGGAAAGCTGACGTTTCAGGCCTAGACCCTTCATCAGAGAGGGGGATGGGGAGAGGGAACTGGAATAAATAGGGAGAGAGGGAGAGGTGGATCAAAGATGGAGAGAAAAGAAGATGGGTGGAGAGGAGAGTATAGGTGAGGAGGTAGGGAGGGGATAGGTCAGTCCAGGGAAGATGGACAGGTCAAGGAGGCAGGATGAGGTGGTAGGTAGGAAATGGAGGTGCAGCTTGAGGTGGGAGGAAGGGATGGGTGAGAGGAAGAACAGGTTAGGGAAGCAGAGACAGGCTGGGCTGGTTTTAGGATGCAGTGTGGGGAGGGGACGAGCTGGGCTGGTTGTGTGGTGCAGTGGGGGAGGGGAAGAACTGGGCTGGTTTTGGGATGCAGTGGGGGAAGGGGAGATTTTGAAGCTTGTGAAGTCCACATTGATACCATTGGGCTGCAGGGTTCCCAAGAGGAATATGAGTTGCTGTTCCTGCAACCTTCGGGTAGCATCATTGTGGCACTGCAGGAGGCCCAAGATGGACATGTCCTCCCCCTCCCATTCCTCTGACGACATGTCCATCATGGGCCTCCTGCAGTGCCACAATGATGCCGCCCGAAACGTCAGCTTTTGTGCTCCTGAGATGCTGCTTGGCCTGCTGTGTTCATCCAGCTTCACGCTTTGTTATTGTGAACATCTGAACTGCTTTTCAAGAAAAGGTCAGAAAATATTTTGGAACAGTGAGAATAATAGAGATTTCTGAAGAAATCATGTGCAATAAGATAAAGGATTAGATAAAGTGTCTGGCAAAATAATTGCTGGGCTGCTTATTAAGTAGAACTTCAGTGATATACAGAGACACAGAGTCAAGTGCAACAAAGAGGATGAGTTCAGAAGAAAAGATCCATATCAGCAATTTGGTTTATGGAAGTCTTCAGGCTCTCAAAGCTAGAAATAAGGCTTAAACAGTTTTAGCTGCCTCAAAATGGGCAAAGTCAGAGAAAGTCAGGGAATTAACATCTTGGTGTGTTTTCAAGAGAGAAAAAAAGAGAATCGTACTTGATGAACGTGTAGGAATTTGCTGAAATGAAACACTTGTCGTCTTATTAATTTAGTAAGAATTTGATTCTGGTCTCACTGATATAGAAAAGATTAAGGAAAACTTGAAAGGGTGCAGAAAAGATTTACAAGGATGTTGCCAATGTTGGAGGACTTGAGCTAAAGGGAGAGGCTAAATAGGCTGGGGCTTAGTTCCCTGGAGCGTCAGAGGCTGAAGGGTGACCTTATAAAGACTCACAAAACATGAGAGTACTCATGTATAGAGTGAATAGTCACAGTCTTTTCCACAGGGCAGGGAAATCCAAAACTAGATGACATAGGTTTAAGGTAAGAGGGGAAAGATTTAAAAATGACCTATGAGGCAACTTTTTCATGCAGAGGGTGGTGTATGTATGGAATGAGCTACTACAGGAAGTGGTGGAGATGGTACAATTACAAAATCTAAAAGGCATCCGATGGGCATATGAATTGAAAGGGTTTAAAGGGGTTAGAGCTAAATGCTGATAAATGGGACTAGATTAATTTAGGCTGTGCGGTCAGCATGGATGAGCTGGACAGAAGGTTGTTTCGATGATGTACATTCTTATGATTCTGTGACTCTAAGTGAATACTGATACTTCATTGGACTTGAGTGTCTGTAGATGATATTACTTTGCAGTTTATAAAATATTTCCAAATTGTCTTATACGTAGCTTTATTTTTATTTTTGTTTGTGCAATAGATTTACATTCTTAGATTAAAAGTTAACTGACAATCCAATATGAATAGGTTCAGTGACTTACCACCATGTTAACTAAATTGCAAAAACAAAATCTTATGGTCTATCAGTTCAGGTTTTTGAAATAGACTTGCCAGGTATTAACATCAGTTGGGATCATAGCACTGCCACAATGACCACCATTTGGCAGTACATCAAACAAAGAGAAAGATGTTCCCTAAGATTATAGAGAGACGTTGGACATTTTAATTAAATGTTGTCTTTCATAACTGCATGATATTCCAAAGTGCATTTTGAAGTGGAGTCACACTGTAATATAAAAAATACAGCAGTCAATTTGCGCAGAACAATATCCCCAAAACTGCAATGAATAAATGACCCAATAATTTCTTTCTGTGATGCTAGATGACAGATAATGATTGATCAACATGTACGCTTTCAATAACACCACAAAATCTTTTCTGTATTGAAGAGGTTGGATGTTTCATTAAAATGATGGAATGAGAATTCTATCTACTAAGAAAGAACACATTCCATTTTTCAAAATGTTTATGCTACTCTCTTTCTATGTGGGATATACTTTCGTTAATTTTCTATTTTTAAACAGCCAGTAAGACACATAAAATGAAGTGGCATTCAATGCACCCACCATCTGCATTGATGATTAGCTATATTCAAGTAAGGGTTCAAGGGAAATAACAAAAAGAAAAACACAGGTAATGTTCAATCTTGTACTTTCTTTTAGGTTGACAGCCATTAAGGATCCTCTTCAAACAAGAAGGGAGAAATAGTCAAAGATGGAAAACTCACTAAAAAGTATAATTAGTGTCAGATGGTATGGTTGTGCAGTTTGCTGGAGCAGAAATTCATTACAATTACAGAAGTGCCATGGTATAATTGGACACATGCCATCCATTATAGTGAAGCACAGAAGAAACTGAAACTATGTGGAAAATCTTAACGCCCAAGATTGGGTTGGATTGTTAAATTGCAATGGAAATTGGCTGTTTTAGAGAGTTTAAAGAACAGAAAAGAGGTCATTCAGCCCATTGTGTCCTTGCTGGCCATCAAACATCCATCTGATATAATTCCATTTTTCAGTACTTGGCATCACTTTGTATGTAATGGCATTTCAATTATTCACTAATTAAATTCTTAATTGTCTTAAGTATTCTTGCCTCTTTCACTCTTTAGGCAGTGAATTCCAGAAAACTATAACTGCCTGGGTGATTGTTCTTTTCCCTCAAAACCCGTCTAAACATCTTGCTCCTTACCTAAAAACAATGTCCTTGGTTACTGACCCCTTCAATAAAAGGAAATGTTTCTCGCTATCGTGCACTGTCTATGAACCTTAGAACTTTGTACACCTCAATCAGATACCCCCTCAGCCTTCTCTGCTCACAGGAAAACAACTTCAGCCGATGCAGTCTCATTTCATAATTGAATCACTCAAGCCCAGACATCAACCTGGTAAATCTCTTCTGCCACTCTATTGTAATCATTTCTTCCTAAAGACCAGAATTGCACACAGAATTGTAGCTGTGGCCTGACTAATGTTACATATAGCTCCATCATAATCTTCCTGGGCTTGTATCGAGTGCCTTGACAAATAAAGGCAAGTTTTCCATATGCCTTCTTAGCCACCTTATCGACCTGTGCTGCTGCCTTCAGGGCTCTATGCACATGCATACCAAGATCCTTCTGATCCTTTGTACTTGCTAGGGTCCCATCATTCACCATATACTCCCTTGGCTTGTTGGTACTCACAAATTGCATTGCTTTACATTTGAGGATTATATTCCATTTGCCATTACTCAACCCATCTGATTAGCCTGTCTGTATCATCCTGTAGTTGAAGGTTTTCCTCTTTGCTATTTACCACACCACCAATTTTCATGTAATGTGCAAATTACAGATTGTACCTCCTACATTTGTTTCTAGACTATTGATTTACGCCACAAATGGTTCAGGATCCAGCACCGAAACCCTGTGGTATGCCACTTCCAGTCACAAAAACACCCTTTGACGATCACCCTCTGCTTTCTGCCACTAATTCAAATTTTGGATCATATTTTCCAAATTGCTCTACATCTAATGGGATCTTAGCTTCTTAATCAGTCTGTCATGTGATATCTTGTCAAAAGCCTTACTGAAGTCCATGCAGACTCCACCAACAGCATTATCCTAATCTACGCACTTAGTCACCTCCTTGAAAAATTCAATCAGATTTGCTCGACATGATCTCTTCCTTACAAAGTCATGTTGTGTACCCTTGATTCATCTTTGCCTCGCCAAGTGGAGATTAATTCTGTCGCTCAGAATTTTTCCCAATAGATCCCCCCCAGAGTTTAGATTGACTGCCCTGTAGTTTCCTGGTTTATCTTTATCATCCTTCTTAAATAACGGTACCACATTAGCTGTCCTCCAGACATTTGACAGCCCTTCTGTAGCCACAGAGTATTTGAATTAATGTCACATTCCCTGTAATCTCACAGCAACCTAAGATACATCTTAACTGCACCTGAGATTTATTCACTTTCAAACTTGCTGAAACTGTTAATGCCTCCTCTCTCACAATGATAAGTCATTCATGTATATCACAGTCTCCCTTCCTGATCTCCATACCCAAAATGTCCATCTCTCCCATGAATAGAGATGCAACATACTCATTTAAAACCTCAGCTATGGTTTACAGCTCTAGGTCAGAAATCGCATAACACCAGGTTATAGTCCAACAGGTTTATTTGAAAGCACAAGCTTTCGGAGTCTTACTCCTTCTTCAGGTATTACTGTCAGAGGTAGTATCAGACACAGAATTTATGAGTAAAAGATCAAAAGGTCACATCTTTGATGAGGATGTACTAAACAAACCTAAGATGTTGTTAAATCTTCGGTTAGAAAGTTTTAATTGATTGATATGTCTATGTAAATCCCCAAATTCCTTTCAAATCCCTGTCCTGTGAGAACTAAATGTTTTATCAGTGTAAAGAAGAGGTGACCCATTAGGTCAGGCAATGCATGTTAGGTGTGAAGCCTTGGTTAGAATCTGTTTGTGTTTTGGTTTGGAGTAAGACTGGTTTTATTTCTAAAGTAGGAATTTATAAAATGCCATATTGACTGATTATCTACAAATTGTGAACTCTACACACAGATTGCCACATTTGCCCCAGTGGGATTTTCACTGGTTATTCCTTTGCTCCTAATATACTTATAAAATGGCTTTATATTTTCCTCAATGTTTTCTGACTGCTTTTTCATGCTCCCTATTTGTTTTTTTTTCGCTTTCTTCAGCAACCCTATCTACGTTTAATGGAAGGATGATTGGAACTCTGCAAGACACCTATTCACTGTAGTTGGGGTTTTCATTTGTTCAGTTGAACAGCTACTTGTGAAAGCAATTAATGTCCTACTGAGATGACAATTGCATTTTAAAAATTGAATTTCACTGACCTTTAAATTCAACTTCAATAACATGGGCTTCATTGGACTTGTGAATGACACTGGTGGCGGGGAAGCATTGACAATAGACAATAGACAATAGGTGCTGGAGTAGGCCATTCGGCCCTTCAAGCCAGCACCACCATTCATTATGATCATGGCTGATCATCCACAATCAGTATCCTGTTCCTGCCTTATCCCCATAACCCTTGATTCCACTATCTTTAAGGGCTCTATCTATCTCTTTCTTGAAAGTATCCAGAGAGTTGGCCCCCTCTGCCTTCTGGGGCAGAGCATTCCATATATCCACCACTCTCTGGGTGAAGAGGTTTTTCCTCAACTCTGTTCTAAATGGCCTACCCCTTATTTTTAAACTGTGTCCTCTGGTTCTGGACTCACCCATCAGCGGAAACATGCTCCCTGCCTCCAGAGTGTCCAATCCCTTAATAGTCTTATATGCCTCAATCAGATCCCCTCTCAATCCTTCTAAACTCAAGTGTATACAAGCCCGCCCAGGACAGTGATGAAGGATGCTGTAGGTTGCAGAGAGACATGGATAAACTGCAGAGCTGGGCTGAGAGGTGGCAAATGGATTTTAATGCAGACAAGTGTGAGGTGATGTACTTTGTTAGGAGTAACCAGAAGGCAAAGTACAGGGCTAATGCTAAGATTCTTAGCAGTGTACATAAGCAGAGAGATCTCGGTGTCCACGTACAAAGATCCTTGAAAGTTGCCACCCAGGTTGACAGGGCTGTTAAGAAGGCATACAGTGTTTTAGGTTTTGTTAATAGAGGGATCGAGTTCCGGAACCAAGAGGTTATGGTGAAGCTGTACAAAACTCTGCTGCGGCCACACTTGGAGTATTGTGTACAGTTCTGGTCACCGCATTATAAGAAGGATGTGGAAGTTTAGGAAAGGGTGCAGAGCAGATTTACTAGGATGTTGCCTGGTATGGAGGGAAGGTCTTACGAGGAAAGGCTGAGGGACTTGAGGCTGTTTTCATTAGAGAGAAGAAGGTTGAGAGGTGACTTAATTGAAACATATAAAATAATCAGAGGGTTAGATAGGGTGGATAGGGAGAGCCTTTTTCCGAGGATGGTGACGGCGAGAATGAGGAGGCATAGCTTTAAATTGAGGGGTGAAAGATATAGGACAGATGTCAGAGGTAGTTCCTTTACTCAGAGAGTAGTAAGGGAATGGAATGCTTTCCCTGCAACGATAGTAGATTCGCCAACTTTAGGTACATTTAAGTCATCATTGGATAAGCATATGGACGTACATGGAATAGTGTAGGTTAGATGGGCTTGAGATCGGTATGACAGGTCGGCACAACATTGAGGGCCGAAGAGCCTATACTGTGCTGTAATGTTCTATGAACTCTGTATATAATCTTTCAACGTATGATAGTCCTGCCATTCCGGGAATTGACCTCGTGAACCTACGCTGTACTCCCTCAATAGCAAGAATGTCCTTCCTCAAATTTGGAGACCAAAACTGCACACAATACTCCAGGTGTGGTCTCACCAGGGCCCTGTACAGCTGCAGAAGGACCTCTTTGCTCCTATTCTCAATTCCTCTTGTTATGAAGGCCAGCATGCTATTAGCTTTCTTCACTGCCTGCCGTACCTGCATGCTTGCTTTCATTGACTGACGTACAAGAATGCCTAGATCTCATTGTACTTCCCCTTTATCTAACTTGACTCCTTTGAGATAGTAATCTGCCTTCCTGTTCTTGCCACCAAAGTGGACAACCGTACATTTGTCTACATTAAACTGCATCTGTCATGCACCCGTCCACTCACCTAGCCTGTCCAAGTCACCCTGTATTCTCATAACGTCCTCCTCACATTTCACACTGCCACCCAACTTTGTGTCATCAGCAAATTTGCTCATATTACTTTTAATGCCTTCGTCTATATCATTAATATATATCGTAAACAGCTGCGGTCCCAGCACCGAACCTTGTGGTACCCCACTGGTCATTGCCTGCCATTCCGAAAGGGACCCGTTTATCACTACTCTTTGCTTCCTGTCAGCCAGCCAATTTTCAATCCAAGCCAGTATTTTGACCCCAATGCCATATGCCCTAATTTTGTTCACCAATCTCCTATGCGGGACTTTATCAAAGGCTTTCTGAAAGTCCAGGTACACTACATCCACTGGTTCTCCCTTATCCATCTTCATAGATACATCCTCAAAAAATTCCAGAAGATTTGTCAAGCACGATTTCCCCTTTGTAAATCCATTGAGCTGCATTGCATTTGGGCATTTAAATTTGTGAATGCCCCATCTAATTAAAAGTTCAGCAATGCAACTGGTATCTCAATTCCTACTGGCAAATGTTTGGCAGACGTCTTTGTGTTGAAATAGTTTTATCAAAACTGTGGCACCATTTAACTGAGAAGATCAGGATGGCAGAATGCATTGGTAGACTTCTAGAGGACAAAATTAAGTACCATTTTATTGCAGCATCACTGTGTGTGTTGTGATCTCCATTTGCACAAGGAAGAAGATGCATAACATAAATATGGAGAACTTCAGAGAGAGAGGACTGAGTACAGAACTTTTGTCCAGTTCCTGTTAGGCCATCTGTGAATGTCATCATTACCCTCAATTTTTTTGCCACTGTTCTTCCAGTGTATCACTGGGATGTTTCCAGCATTCACATCTGAATATTAATCTATAAAGGTTAAAGGGATTACTTATTTTTGCCAAGTGTCCACTCTGTGAAATTTCTCCCACAATGACAATGACCAGGCAGTTGCTTTGTCACTTAGGCTAACTTTGTAAAGCTGGAGTGTGTAACTGAATGCACACATGTATTAACACTGGTTTCATTATTTGTACGAAAGGTTTCCATCAATAGCAAGGAGTTTTGGTCCATCAATGCACAGCTAATGTGAGGGGTTTCACGCCACTGCATGCCAGATTCCCTGGCAAGTGTAACGATGAAACTGTCTGACAGTCCTGAACACGACCTACCGAGAGACCTATTTAAATGCTGGTTCATTAGAAATAAAGGGTAACTTGTTCACATGGCTCATAATCTCTGTAAGAATCCCCAACACTGAAGCTCAAGAACACAAAAGGGAAGGCATATAACCACCAACTGTATCACTGAACAAGTCTTCAGAATGTTGAAGGCCATCTTAAAGCAAGTTTGGAGGCACTCTTCAGTACTTCCCAGCAAGAGTAATGAGAATCATTGTGACGGATAGTAGCCTGTGCAATATTGCTCAACAATGAGGATTAGACATGATGTTGACAAGGCGCTTGTCAAACATCATCTGATAACAACTTTGAAAAGCAGGAGGCTCGGGCTAATAAGTTTCTATACCTAAGCAGGCCTCCTCTGTTCATTGCTCCCAGGATGTCACAGTTGCTCTTATATGTACCCTATAAAATTAATTTAATCAGAGTAGTTAACAAAGAGGCACTGGAACACTCCAATCAACTTTCAAAACAAACTGACAACAACAGCATCAACCCGATCAGTGTGTAAAGCTTGGGCTGTGTCCTTCAATCTCACATCATTGTTATAGATGGTGAAAAATGGTGGTGGAAAAACTTGTCCCCTTTTTTCTTCAACTCTTGGCTGTCCACAGTAATGTATATTTAGAGGTAAGATAATAAAACGTGAGGCTGGATGAACACAGCGGGCCAAGCAGCATCTCAGGAGCACAAAAGCTGACGTTTCAGGCCTAGACCCTTCATCAGAGAGGGGGATGGGGTGAGGGTTCTGGAATAAATAGGGAGAGAGGGGGAGGCGGACCGAAGATGGAGAGAAAAGAAGATAGGTGGAGAGGAGAGTATAGGTGGGGAGGTAGGGAGGGGATAGGTCAGTCCAGGGAAGACGGACAGGTCAAGGAGGTGGGATGAGGTTAGTAGGTAGGAGATGGAGGTGCAGCTTGGGGTGGGAGGAAGGGATGGGTGAGAGGAAGAACAGGTTACGGAGGCAGAGACAGGTTGGACTGGTTTTGGGATGCAGTGGGTGGAGGGGAAGAGCTGGGCTGGTTGTGTGGTGCAGTGGGGGGAGGGGACAAACTGGGCTGGTTTTGGGATGTGGTGGGGGAAGGGGAGATTTTGAAGCTGGTGAAGTCCACATTGATATCATTGGGCTGCAGGGTTCCCAAGCGGAATATCAGTTGCACAACCAGCCCAGCTCTTCTCCTCTACCCACTGCATCCCAAAACCAGTCCAACCTGTCTCTGCCTCCCTAACCTGTTCTTCCTCTCACCCATCCCTTCCTCCCACCCCAAGCCGCAACTCCATCTCCTACCTACTAACCTCATCCCACCTCCTTGACCTGTCCGTCTTCCCTGGACTGACCTATCCCTTCCCTACCTCCCCACCTATACTCTCCTCTCCACCTATCTTCTTTTCTCTCCATCTTTGGTCCGCCTCCCCCTCTCTCCCTATTTATTCCAGAACCCTCACCCCATCCCCCTCTCTGATGAAGGGTCTAGGCCCGAAACGTCAGCTTTTGTGCTCCTGAGATGCTGCTTGGCCCGCTGTGTTCATCCAACCTCACATTTTATTATCTTGGTTTCTCCAGCATCTGCAGTTCCCATCATCTCTGATATATTTAGAGGTAGTTGTTTTAAAATGTTGAATGTTGTAACTTTTAGCAACTTACATGAAACAAGCTTTAAGGTAAGTTTAAATCAGTAGAAAAGACAATGTTCATTCACACATCTCCCCAACAGTGTAAACATAATGAAAAACATTCACATGCAAGATACAAGTAAAAATGATTCCAGATACAAAGGTTATTTAGCTTATCAACAGATATACAAATAAAAGTTGTATGTTTAAATTTAGTTCTTAAAGATGCACATGTTGCTGGCCTAGATAGTTCTCTCTCCTGGTTCTTTAGATGAATTGAAGTTGAAAGCCTCTGAATTTTCAGACAAAGTCCTAGCTAAGTTTCTGTAGAGATGAAATTTTTGCACGTAAAAGGTAATTTAGGCCCTTTCTGTCACTGCCTGGATTGTCTGGCTATTCAAACAGGCTATTGTTCCTGCTGGAGGAATGATCTCTCTTGTCCTGTTCACTTCCGCACTGCCATGATTCTGGCTTTTCTTAGAATAATTAGGTTAGTTTTCTGAAGATACTTTCAAGCATGTGAATACATTGTCACTGGGGCAACACACAGGAAATCAAGTGCCACTGTTCTTGGAGTCATCACAAAAATTAAAGATTTTTTAAAGTATTCAATGTTCCCGAACTTAATTCTTTTCCAGACCAAAGTTGAAAGCATGCATGCACCAGATTTCTGTGTTGAACAAGTATTAGTTATTACAAGCAATTAGACAGGGCCTCAGTCAGAACAGGAAATAAACAAATGCTGTTAGCATTATCTGCATCACAAACCAGTCATCCAGCCAACTGAGCTATCCAACTGCCATAACTGCTATGCTGACTGCAGAAAGTAGACAAAGACATTCAAAGAGCTTCATACCCAATAGTAATACTTCCTGTTCCTCACCCACTTCGTTATCATTAAGCAGGATTCGTTAAGAAGCATTCACAATCAAAACTGCACAAACTTTTAAGACATGTGTTCCTTTATTCTCTAGCATAGTTCTGTTGATATATGGGATGGTAGCCTTAAGTGGATCAAGTCCATTTGGTCCACTTGCAACTAGCAGAGAACCTCAAGGGTTGATGCTCGGGCCTCAGCTATTCATTGACAAGGAGATTGAAAGTAATGCATCCATGTTTGCTGATGGCGCAAAGCTTGGCCCAAATATAATGTGTAAGGAGGATACAAAGAGGCCGCGTAATGATGTAGACAGTTCAAGTGAGGGTGGCAGACAGAATATAACATGAAACATGGATACGAAAAGCAACAAGACAGGCAAATAGATTATTTTTTCTTTGCAAGGGGAGTGCAGTACAACGTAAAGGAAGAATTTCACAACTGTACAGAGCTTTTGAGAGACTACACCTGGCATACTTTGAACATGGAATATACCGGTTTTGGTTTCCAGGTCTAAGGAAGTATATACTTCCCTGAGAGGAAGTACAGCAAAGGTTAGTTCTTGTGTTAAGAAAGCAGTTCTATGATGTGAATCTGAGTAATGTGAGAATATTGTCTCAAGGGCAGACACTGCAAACCTGCACCCCTAGCATGGGAATCTAGAACATGGGGGCACAATTTCAGGACAGGAGATTGATCATGTCAGACAGAGGTAAGGGAAAAAATCTTTACTCAGAGGATTATAGATTTTTGGAATTCTTCATTCTAAATGGTTGTGGATGCTCCATATTTTAGTATATTCAAGGCTGAGACAGGTAGTTTTTCAGGAGATGAAGAAATATGGAGAATGGATGGAAAAGAGGAGTTCAGGGAAAAAGATCTGAGGCAAGTCAGTCATTATTGCATTGAATAGCAGAGCAGACTTGAGGGGCTGTATGGTCTATAGTGGTCTCTCGAACTTACATGCATATGATCTTATGTTTAATATATTAATGGTGATATATCAATGCAAGTTGTTGTTATTGTTGTAGAAGAAATGTGCAGTAAGGTTTCAAAACCAAGATATTTCAAAATCAAACAGTAGACATCACAGACTATCATTGCAGATATAAAGAAAAAACACACTGCCTTAAATTGAATGTTAAACTGTAGGCGAACATAAACAATAAATCACATCTCACCAGGAGTAACATATATCTGGTAATATATCATAAAATTGCATGTTGTCATTGTAATTTTGCTTATGTTTTCCAGTGTATCACCCAATCACTGCTGAGCTTCAGTCATATATATACACCATATATCTTGCAGGTGCACTTTATAGGCCAGATAGACTGATGGTAGCTCTTACTAGCCTTTCTCACTGTTGGCACAAACAAATTGACAACATCAAAATATTAGGAGTTGTTCCGTTTCATTCTTTCCCAGTTCCATGAAAGTAGAACACATTCCCTTCCCTCTATCATTTATTATAATCCCCAGAGTTCCTTCAGTTAAGCATTACTTTATGATTAATACTTTTCCTTCCAAATGTTTCAATTCTAGCATCTAATCGTACTGTGAACTTTGACTCTTGGCTTAAGTTTATCAATAAAAACAATTTGAATTGTCTAAGCAGTAAGAGGGGAGACAATGAAATGATAGTAATGTCACTGGGCTAATATTCCATAGGGTCTGCCTAGCAGGGGTTCAAATTCCACTCCAGTAGCCTGTGGGATTTGATCAATGAATAAAACCTGGAATTGAAAATTAGTCAGTCAAACCATTTCTTAGTAGTTGTAAAAGTTAATTCGGCTCACAAATGTCTTTCAGGGAAGGACATCTGTTGCAAATACCTTGTTTGCTCTATATGTAACTCCAGTGAATGTGGTAGATTCAACTTTCTTTGGAAATGATCTAGCAGGACCATCACATCAAAGGGCATTTGGTGATGCGCAACAAATTCTAGCCTTGCCAGCAATGAGCATCCCATGAAAAAATAAATTTAAAACATTTTCCTCCATTCCAATAACCCTCAGAGATCTTTTTGCACCTCTTCTATGTCTCCAATATTCTTTGCTCCACCAATGATATTATTTCAATTACCTAGGCCCTGGGCTGTAGAATTACTTCCCTAAGTTTCTTCATTGTAATAATGTGAGGTCTACACTTTAAGGAGCAAACATGAATAGGCTTTATTTAAACATAAATACTTACAAGGCTTGGTGGGGAAAGATTGCTAGTAAAGCCTTGCAGGTCTGACATCACTTTGACTAAGCTTAATTCACAATGTTCAGTAGCTATTCTTGGAATATAGGTATAATTAACCCTTTACTCGAAATCCATCCCTTTGCCTCTCATTCTGAGCTTAAGTTACTCCTTAAACCCAATCTCCATGACAAGGCTTTATGTTGCCTGTTCTGATATCTTCTTGTATGGCTTAGTGTCATTTTGTTTCATAATACCCCTGTGAAGCAGTGCCTCGGAGCATTGCACTGCATTAAACATGCTATATAAATGCAAGTCATTGCTGTTGTGCTTTACATTTACTTTGCGGGATCACATGAAGTCAAAATGCCTGGTTATTTTTCAAAATGCATCATTCCGGAGACGACGACTTTGGTACCAGTGAGCTTGAAATATGAATGAGACATTAAAAATCTCTTAATAAATCTCATGATTTACATTGGGAAGCTACACAGAAGGTAACAAGATGATAAGATAGTCACAGTTAAACAAATTGTTAGATCTTTCTTGAGTCATCCAGAAGACCCAGAGTCCACTCATTATAGCATTTTTCACCTGTTTATAACTGATTCCAGGCTTTTAGTTTCCACGAGTTTCCTGAGGTAAATTCTGCATGAATTAAAGAAATATTTGCATTTATATAGTGCTTTTCATGACCACTGGATGTCTCAAAGTGCTTTATAATCAACTAAGTGTTATATAAGTTCTAGTCTCTGTTGTAACGCAGGAATGTAGATCATGTTCTGTGCAAAGAAGGATTACATAATTCCTAACTTTTCTTTTCACCAATTTAAACCCTGCTAGCCACAGATTTTGGATTTTCGAGTTTCTGATCATTGTGCTGCAGTAAACAGAGAATATGATTTAAACTTAGAAATGAAATCAAAATCTGCTACATAGGATGGTCAAAAGTCCCTCCGGACAATGTATCTACTGTCATTTGTGCTTGCCCTATATATATATGCCATTTCATAAGCAAATCTTATCATTCTCTAATGCGTTTCTGTCTTCTTGGAGGCATTTTAATAAGATCCTTTTCATCAAGCAAGGAACCTAGGAGTTTGTTCTTTGTTTCTATGACCACTTTTAAATTGATAATATCATCTGACAACCTCTTGCAAGCTCACGTGACTGTCTGAGCATCGTATTCTGTGACTGCAAAATGATTTTCTGAATCCGACCCAAAATGTCAACTTTCCTGATGCTGCCTGGCCTACTGTCTTCCTCCAGCTCCATACTGTGTTTTCTCTGACTCCAGCATCTGCAGTTCTTGCTATCTTTTGTGACACACAATAAACCAGTCCCTAACATTCAATACACATCCTCCCACCCACCCCCCTGCAAAAATTCCATCCCCTATTCCCAATTCCTTTGCCTCCGCCGCATCTGCTCCCAGGGTGAGAATTCCACTGCCGTACACCCCAGATTTCTGCGTTCTTCAAGGACCGCAACTTGCCCCCTGCAGTGGTCGAGAATGCCCTTGACCGTGTCTCCTGCATTTCCCGCAACACATCCCTCACACCCCGCCCCCGCAATAACCGCCCTAAAAGAAGCCCCCTCATCCTCACATACCACCCTACCAACCTCCGGATACAACGCATCATCGTCCGACACTTCTGCCATCTACAATCCGAACCCACCACCCAAGACATTTTTCAATCCCCACCCTTGCCTACCTTCCGGAGAGACCACTCTCTCTGTGAGTCACTTGTCTGCTCCACACTGCCCTCCAACCCCACCACACCCGGCACCTTCCCCTGCAACCACAGGAAGTGCTACACTTGCTCCTACACCTCCCTCACACCCATCCCAGGCCCCAAGATGACTTTCCATATTAAGCAGATGTTCACCTGCACATCTGCCAATGTGGTATACTGTATCCACTGTACCCGGTGTGGCTTCCTCTACATTGGGGAGACCAAGCGGAGGCTTGGGGACCGCTTTGCAGAACACCTCCGCTCGGTTCGCAATAAACAACTGCACCTGCCAGTTGCGAACCATTTTAACTCCCCCTCCCATTCTTTAGATGACATGTCCATCATGGGCCTCCTGCAGGGCTACAATGATGCCACCCGAAGGTTGTAGGAACAGCAACTCATATTCCGCTTGGGAACCCTGCAGCCCAATGGTATCAATGTGGACTTCACAAGCTTCAAAATCTCCCCCTCCCCCACTGCATCAAACAACCAGCCCAGCTCGTCCCCTCCCCCCACTGCATCCCAAAACCATCCCTGCCTCCCTAACCTGTTCTTCCTCTCACCTATCCCCTCCTCCCACCTCAAGCCGCACCTCCATTTCCCAGCTACTAACCTCATCCCGCCTCCGTGACCTGTCCGTCCACCCCGGACTGACCTATCACCTCCCCATCTATACTCTCCTCTCCACCTATCTTCTCCTCTATCCATCTTCGGTCCGCCTCCCCCTCTGTCCCTATTTATTTCAGAACCATCTCCCCGTTCCCCTCTCTGATGAAGGGTCTAGGTCCGAAACGGCAGCTTTTGTGCTCTTGAGATGCCACTTGGCCTGCTGTGTTCATCCAGCTTCACACTTTGTTATCTTGGATTCTCCAGCATCTGCAGTTCCCATTATCTCTCCTAACATTCATTTAGCTGTTTTTGAAAATGGACTGCCCACAACCTAGTAGTGGAGGGATCTGCTGCTGTGAGAGGCTATAACTAAGTAAGTCATCTGGCAAAAGCTGTTTTTCTTTGATCCTTTGATATGTCTGTTCTTAATATTCAACACGACACCGACTTCTCTAGTAGTTTTCTTGAGGGACTCACATTTTTCGGTACAAATTTTTCCTGCTAACCAATCCGAGGAATTGTTGGAAGATCTTGGACAAAGGCAGGAATTGGAAATTAGTTATTTTTATCTTTTGCAGGTTTTCCATTTTGCTCTTGTAATTAGGAAAATTTCTTCAGAGAAAGAGTTATTTTTGAGAATTTGCACTTTTTATTAAGTACGTTAATTTCAGCACCCCATACATCAGCTTTCCTGTTCCTCTGATACTACCTGGTCTGCTGTGTTACTCCAGCTCCACACTTTGTTCTCTCTGACTCCACCACCTGCAGCTCTTGCTATCTTATTAATTTCATTCATTGCCTATGTTTTTCTTGTAGACAATTCAATACCACTGTAATGCTGAGGTCATGTTCTTTGATCAATTGACATTGGATTAAGATGTCGTCCAAATGGTATATTACTCATTTGAGGTCCTGGAGAATATTAAATACAGTTCTTTGGAAAGATTTCAGTGTTGGTGCTATTATCAAATTACAACTATAAAAACAAAATATTCTAAACGGAGTAATGATGATTGTCAGAAACTTTGACTCCTTATCTATAGGATTTGACAAAAGCTGTACAAAAGTTCACATCCAGTTTTGTGAACATGATACATTTGGACAACTGCCATCTATTTAGAACATCAGGTAAATTGTAGGTTTTGAGTTGGGACCATTACAGAGCATCACTGTCAGCTTAGTAACCTCAGAAATGATTTCCATTTTGTGCAACACTTTGAACTAAAGTTGGACTTACATCATGAGCGAACAAACCTTTGAGAGATGAAAAGACACATGTTTAGCATCTTTTTACAAAGTAAAACCATATTCTGTCTTAAGTCTGCCAAAACCAGCAAATAAATTTGCAGAGATAATGGGAACTGCAGATGCTGGAGATTCCAAGATAATAAAATGTGAGGCTGGATGAACACAGCAGGCCAAGCAGCATCTCAGGAGCACAAAAGCTGACGTTTCGGGCCTAGACCCTTCATCTGATGAAGGGTCTAGGCCCGAAACATCAGCTTTTGTGCTCCTGAGATGCTGCTTGGCCTGCTGTGTTCATCCAGCCTCACATTTTATTATCTTTAAATAAATTTGCAGTCTTTTTTGAAGTGACTCCTGGATTCATGCTGCTTAACTTCTCCTCCTTCCTGATAATGTTCGGGGCTGTAGAAACTTGTTAACTTAAAATTTTAAAAAATCCTGATTCTGTAAAATGTATGGAATTTTTATTATCTGTTTTCCTTGTGCTGGAGTGTCACCTGGAGATTTCCTTTAACTTTCAGTTCATTCCATCTAGGACTGTGCAGCTGAGTTTCTATTGGTTGAAGGCCATGTTGGTTTGCTGTCTGACTAAACTGCTACAGCTGCTCTCCGGTGTCCAGTTTAAAAATCGTGCTGAAGAGTCTGAAGAAGAGTCATCTAGACTCGACAATTTAGCTTGCTTTCTCCCTATGGATGCTGTCTGACCCACTGTGAGCTCCAGTATTTTTTGTTTTCAGTACAGATTCCAGTACCTGTAGTAATTTGTTCTTAAAGTTGGTCATATGCTAGGATAACATTTCTCTGTTCCACAATGCATGATTGGGATAATTGATCTAACAAAGGACATTTTTCTATTTTCCTTCTGTTGCAGTTTGGTTTTTGTTTTGCAAGCAGCTCCGCTATTTCCTCCCTAACCTCCCATAAGGTCCTGTTGATACACTCGATTAGGTCCTTGAGATTTATCCACCTTAATATTTTTTAAGGCGTCCAGCACTTCTGCAATGTGAAGTTTTCAAAACATCAATATTTATTTCCCTCGGTTCTCTAGCCTCCATTTCTTTCTCCACAGTAAAAACTGAAGCAAAATATTTATTTAATATCTCTCCCATCTAGAACATAGAAAAGTACAGCACAGTACAGGCCCTTCGGCCCATGATGTTGTGCCGTGGAATAATCCTAATCCAAAAATCCGTGCACATGTCCAGCAGTCGCTTAAATGTCACTAATGACTCTGGTTCCACGACTACCACTGGCAAAGTATTCTATGCGCTCACAACTCTCTGGGTGTAATCTCCTGAGTTTCAACATCAAGATGACCTCTTTGACCTTCAAGGGGCCCTGCACTCTATCTAGTTGTTCTCTTGTTCTTAATGTACTTGTAGTATCTCTTTGGAATACCCTTAACCTTACTTGCCAAAGCTGCCTCATATCTTCGCCTTATCTTCCTGATCTCCCTCTTAAAAATGCCCCTACACTCTTTATAATGTTCAAGAAATTCACTTGAACCGAACGTCTATATGTGAGTTTTCTGAAGAAGAGTCTAGGCCTGAAACGTAAGCCTTCTTGCTCCTCTGTTGCTGCTTGGCCTGCTGTGTTCATCCAGCTCTATACTTTGGTATCTCTGCTATATCTATGATTCTTTTTTATTCTTGACTAGAACTTCAATATCTTTATTCATCCAGAAATATTTATATTATCTATAAATATGGGTGAGGTGCAAATGACTAGAGAGTGGCTAGTGTTGTGTCTTTTTTTTAAAGAAGGAATGTAAGGAGAAGCTTGGGCACTATAGACCTGTAAGTCTGACTTCAGTGGTGAATCGGTTGTGGGAAGTGATTCTGAAAGTTAGGATTTATATGCTTTCGGAGAGGCAAGGGATGATTAAGGACAGTCAGCATGGCTTCTTGTGAGGAAAATCAAGTCTCACAAAAATGATTGTGTTTTTTGAGTCAGTAACCAAAAAGATTGATGAGGGCAGAGTGGTAAACATTGTTTATTTGGACTTTAGTAAACCCTTTGACAAGGTTCCACATGGTAAACTAATTAGCAAAGTTAGATCACATGGGATTCAGGGTAAGCTTGCCAATTAGATACAAATTTAGCTTATTAACAGGAGACAGAGTGATGGTCGAGGGTTGTTTTTCAGACTAGAGACCTGTGACCAGGAGTGTTCCACAGGAGTTGGTGCTGAGTCCACTTTTGTTTGTCATTTATATAAATGATTTAGTTGAGAAAGCAGAAAAGATTATTAGTAAATTTGTGGATGACATCAAGATTGTTGTATAGTGGACAGTGAAGGAAGTTATCTAAGGTTACGGAGAGATCTTGATCAATTGGGTCAATGGGCTGAAGAGTGGCAAATGGAGTTTAATTTGGATATATGTGAGATATTGCATTTTGGCAAAACAAACAAAGTCATGTACAATTAAAAACAGAACAGAGAGACTAGGGGTTCAGGTGCATAATTCTTTGAAGTTTATATCGCAAAGTTCTCTCAAAGTTGCCACCCAGGTGGATAAGGTTGTTAAGAAAGCATATGGTGTTTTGGCTTTCATTAACAGGGGGATCGAGTTTAAGAGCCGCGAGGTTATGCTGCAGCTCTACAAAACCCTGGTGAGACCACACTTGGAATATTGTGTCCAGTTCTGGTTGCCCTATTATAGGAAAGATGTGGAGGCTTTGGAGAGGGTGCAAAGGAGGTTTACCAGGATGCTGCCTGGACAGGAGGGCTCGACTTACAAGGAGAGGTTGACTGAGCTCGGACATTTCTCTCTGGAGAGAAGGAAGAAGAGAGGTGACCTGATCGAGGTGTACAAGGTAATGAGAGGCATTGATAGAGTCGATAGCCAGAGATTTTTCCCCAGGGCAGGATTGACTGCCACGAGGGGTCATAGTTTTAAGGTGTTAGGAGGAAGGTATAGAGGAGACGTCAGAGGGAGGTTCTTCACCCAGAGAGTTGTGAGCGCATGGAATACTTTGCCAGTGGTAGTCGTGGAAGCAGAGTCATTAGTGACATTTAAGCAACTGCTGGACATGCACATGGACAGCAGTGAATTGAGGGGAATGTAGGTTAGGTTATTTTATTTTTGGATTAGGATCATTCCACGGCACAACATCGTGGGCCAAAGGGCCTGTACTGTGCTGCACTTTTCTATGTTCTATGTTCTAATTATATAAAGTAGTATATAAGGTAGGAAAGAACACATTTAGCATGCTTGCCTTCATTGCTCAGACCTCTGAATATAGGTGTTGGGACATTACGTTGAGGTTGTATAGGTTGTTGGTGATGACTCTTCTGGAGTATTGTGTCCAGTTCTGATCCCCCTTTATAGAAAGGATATTATTAAGTTGGAGAGGGTTCAGAAAAGATTTACCAGGATGTTGCCAGAAATGGAGAGTATGTGATATAAGGGGAGGCCGGATAAGCTGGGACTTTTTTCATTGGAGCATAGTAGGTTGAGAGGTGACCTTTTACATCTTTATAAAATAATGAGGGGTGTAGATAAGCAGAACAGCAGGTGTCTTTTCCCGAGGATGGGGATTACAAGACTAGTGGGCATATTTATGAGGTGAGAGGAGAAAGATTTGAAAAAGACATGAGGCAATTCTTTTACACAAAGAGCAGTTTGTGTGTCAAATAAACTCCCAGAGGAACTGGTGGATGTGGCTGCAGTTACAACGTTTAAAAGACATTTAGATGAGTACATGAATAAGCGATATTTGGAGGGATTTGGGCCATGTGCAGGCAGGACGGACTAGTTTAGTTTGGCTTTATGGTTGGCATGGACTTGTTGGACCAAAGGGTCTGTTTCTGTGCTGTATGACTCTCTGATTCTAATAACACTATGTGTGAAGTTTTCATCTGTAACATTAAAGTTAAAGGTTTTGTTTTGGTAAATCTTCCCAAAAACAGCCACTTTTCTTCTCGCGAAGGCATTCTACTTTGTTTTCAGAATACAATTTGCACTTGTGGATCTTTTTAGTGCCCTAGAATTGGCAGCACATTATGGTGTTTTGCACTTTTCTTCTTAGTTGGACCATCTCCTCTAGTGATTTTTTTTTACAGTTTTAGGGAACTGGAGGTTTCCTGAACTAGGGATTTGTTCGTCTCTTAGAACTGTGTGGTTTACCTTTGGATCTCTGCTTGCCATCTGTATTCCTTTTTCTAGGTTGAGGTCTTCCTTAGACTGCAGTCAGTCTGATAGGGTTCATCATCAATAACTACTGCAATGCAATGACAGTAATTCTGTTTTTAAGTTTCCATAATTGCATCCCTCAACAAGTCTGCAAAGATAATTAATGAAAAGTACCTACTGTTCACCTGGTTTTTGGACTTATATTGAATTTGGCCCTTTCTAGAATTTTGTTGGTCCTCAAGTTGACATAATTATTAAAGGCTTTTTATCAAAGACTCCTTCAAATTTATGTGATATCTCTGTCTTGCAATACGTCATAAAACATTTTATCATTTAAAGATTTAATTTGGTCATTGCAAGTGTTCAAATCTTTCTTGTCAATTAAATTCAGTATCCATGGCTGTTTGAAGTTTGTTAGGTAGTTGTTGTTTTAAGTATCCAGTATTTACCCTTCTTCTCACTGCTCATCTTTGTACTGACTTCTGCTGCAATCCTGATCATTCCTTGAAGATTCTGTCTGCTAGGCTAGGTATTCCTTTTTAAAATAATGCAAAACTGTTGAAAATTGCTTTACTTTCCTTTAATTCATTAATGTCTCCACTCCCCAATCTGAGAATATTGAATAAATGCAGGAGGTTTAGTTTTGCTGTTGATCTTGAATCGGATCTACAATTGGTCCATACCACCTGGTCTCAATTCTAACAAGCATTTATTATCTCTCTCGAAAATTTTAATCAACCCAGTGTAAAGGTCTATTGAGGTAAGAAAGTTCTGCATTTTCACTAAACTTTAAGTAAATATGTGCTTTCAGATTTCATCCTGAAAGGATTAGCAATAGCTGTACCTTGCTACATTTCTCCATCCAAGGAAATAAATTATTTGTGTCTATCACAGGAGATCTTTTGCTTATGATGCCCAGCTACCATAGAGCCATAATGGACAAAGTAAATAAAATGTAAGTTGGAGGAAGATATGCTTAAAATTTATTGATCTGAAGTCAGATTGTTTACACATGGTTTATATTCCTTAGTGAGCCATATAAGTTGTTTAAAATGACGGATAGTTGCAAATGAACCCACAGCACTAAGAAAGTACTAAGAAAGCGTCTCCGCAGTACTGTACTGAACAGTAGCCTAGATTATATATGCAGATATTTGAAGTGGGGCTTGAATCCATAACTTTCTCACTGATAAGAAACACTATTACTCCTGGGCCCAAGATAACAGCCTCTATGTTGTTAAATTATTGTTAATATTAATTGAAAACAGCAGAAATTTCAATAACAATTCCAGAACAAACTTTTTAGCATTTCCTCTAGGTTGAAATTACTTCCTAATAGTAAAACTGCTTTCTAACTTTTAGCCTATTTCTTATGAATTCCCACATATTACACTGAATTCAAAGCTTCTATGAACAATCTTGTTTCAAATGATGTTTCAAATCTAAATTGTACAGCCTTTTATAATCCATTTGTGTTGACTCGGCCAATCCTTCATAAACAGTTATGGAGCAGGAGTAGACCACTCAAGCTCTGATCTAATATGATCACAGCTAATCTGATTGTGGTCTCAACCCCTGTTCCCTGTCTATCACTGCACCTTTTGACTAATTCTTGTCAATCAAGAACCTATTCAACTCAACCTTAAAAATAATCAATGAACCTGTTTCCTCCAACAAATCCTGTGGAAGAAAATTCAACAGACTAATGACTCAGAGAAATAAATTCTCCTCACTCTGCCTTAAGTGGAAGGCATCATTCCCTCAAAGTAGCTGCTCTCAGGATCTGTACATGCACATGAGGCTGCTGATACTGTTCCCAGCATTCACTTTTGGTTTTGTAAGCTTCTGCCATGTACAGATCTTGGAACATGGACCCTGGGGGTCTGTCAAGGTGAAATAAATAAAAGATGGAATGTAAATTGGAGGCCTCTTATTTTTAAAATGTGCTCCCTAATTCTAGTTTCTTCCATCAGGTGGTGTTTTTCCAAGTATTCTTTCAATAGCCACCCTGGACAAGGGGACACAGATGTAAGGCAAGGGGCAAAAGGTTTAGAGGGGATGTGAGGAAAAATTTTTGTCAGAGGATGGTAGGAATCTGGAACTCAGCCTATAAGTGTGGTAGAGGCGGATACCCTCATAATATTTAATTCTTGATGTTGAGAAAAGAAAGTCTGACTCTGTCATTGATTTTTGAATGATGAGCTAAGAATTTTGCTTGAGAGTGGTGAGAGGTCTCTTTGCAAAGTATCTAATTTTGCCTCATTTCTGTGCAATTTCGTATTCATCCACACATGACAGAGAAACTAGATGGTGGCTATTCCTGACATCATGGCCGGAAAGACACACCTTTCTGCGACAGCTTGTTGTTGCTTCTCTAGACTTTCAGCCAGGCCAATAGTCCCTAAAATCTCAGGGTACACTCTGTGGGTAGCAACCATCTACAATACTCCATTCATGGAAGCTGGCATTAGATACACATCTGCCTTTCCTCAACATCATGGCACATCTCTGAAATACTTCGAATACAATTCTCTACTTCAATGCTGCACTTTGCAGTGTATTGGCAATGACTACTAGAATACTGCTGTCAAGGACATTTTGTGTACAAGGGAAGCACCATGTCATAGATTGGTTCATGCTACGTTTCAGGGCTTCTCACTGTTTCTCTTAGTACTCAATTACTTTGTGTATACCTGAATATTCGTAGCATCTCTGTCTTACCTTGACTTTTTGCACTTTACTGACTTATTCAAACTTGAAGGCTCATAGTGTTGCCTTGCTTCAAACAATGTTTAAAGGCTTTCCACCACATAGTACTCCTACATCAAAAATAAGAACATGCTTTCCTAAGCTGGGAAAGAGTAACACTCCCATAGGTTGGGTTCTAAAATGGTATGGTGCTAAGCACAGGTAGCCTGTATGCTTTGATTAGTGCAGCTGCAGCTACAATGACAGTCAGATAGTTAATGATGTAAAATAGCAATTCATCTACAAACGTGAACTTGTATTTTCAATAAAATCTCACCCATGCCACTTACGTGCTCTGAAAAGCTTTTGTTTATCATTTCTCTCCCACCCAAGTGTACTTGTGTAGGGCAGTTTCCGGCTGGCAATGCTTGACCCGGTGCACATTGGGCTTTAAATATAGTGCTGGGAATCCTGGAAAGCTCCTGCAATGGCAAGTATTTCAGCCATTGCTTAGCAGGTAATAGCACAGCAGGGTGCTAGGGAAATGTGGTATATATACATAAGGTGAGCAGCAGCGAATTGCATGAGATTACTTGATAGAACGGATGAAGAGAAACCCTCCAAAAACTCTCCAAATTGACACTTAGTTATTTTTTGGTAAGTTTGGAGCATTCCTCCTTATCCAAGTCTTAAATGGCTAGCTCGTTATTATGAGACTGTATCCTCTGGTTTTCAGAACCTCACAAACCCTAGCCAGGGAAAATGTGCTTTATGCATCTACCCTATCTCGCTCCTTCAGAATTTTTAAAGCTTCAGTGAAATCATCTCTCATTCCTCTAAAATATGGAGAATGCAGGCCCAGTCACCTCTATCTCTGCTCATAGGATAGGATAGGATAGGATTTAGTTTATTCTTGCTTTGGAAAATATATCCTTCCTTCAAAAAGGGAACCAAAACTGTCGAAGGAGAGAGTGTTATGTCAGCTCCTAACACCTGAAAGAAGATACCTTTATTCCTGTGGATATTAGATATTTTCTAATCAACCCATTCAGAACTGTTTTTACAGACCTCTGGAGCAGGTGGGATGTGAACCCAGGCCTCCTGACTCAGAGGTAGAAACACTACTCAAATCCTTTTGTGATAAAGATGAACATACATTTTCCTGCCTCTTGAATTACAAATATTTTTGGGATGTTATTTGTTACTTCTACGATGAAGACATACACAAAATATCTGTCCAATGCATCCATTATTTCATTATTTCCTCACAATTAATTACCCAAAATTGCATTCTATAGAAGGACAACACTCACTTTCATCATTCTTTGCCTTCCTAAATTCCTGGAGGACCTCTGGTCAATTTATATATTTCTGGCCAGTTTTCTCTCCCACTTCAATTTCTCATTCCTTACGTTTTTTACTCATTCTTTGCTGCTATTTATATTCTGTCCTGCGTTCTTACTTGCACTAATCTTACATTATATTGTCTTATAGTGCAGGCTTTTTCTTTCAATTTGATGCTATCTTTAACTTCCTTAGTTAGCCACAACTGATGTATCCTTTTCCTTGAGTCTTTTTGTTTTCCTCACTGGAATGTATCTTGGCTAAACGTTATGAAGTATCTCCTTAAATGTCTACCACTGTCACTCTACTGACTTACCATTTAACCTAATTTTCCAGTTCATTTTAGCCAACTCTATCTCCGTGGTCTTGTATTGCCTTAATTGAAGTTAAATCACTAGTCTTTGATGCATTCTTCTTTCTCTCACAAAACAAGTGCAAAATCCAATCATGTTATGATACTTATTTCAAGTTCTTTCTTTATTCCCTTCTTGTTTTCCTTTTTTGATGTGTATGCCTGAATTGCTATTGTAGAATATTGTCAAACAGATCATATCATTTTCCATGGGGTTTCCTTAACCCAGTATTCTGCTGTAAATATTTGCCCACTGTTTGGTCCAGATTTGAGATTCTTTATTTCACTCAGCCTCTGGTCTTATTCCGTTTTTCTTTTTGCAATTTAGTCTCTCTTGCTCTCTACCCCATTATTGATCTAATCCAGTGTGACTTTTCCTGCCCCCTGCCCTGCCCACTTTCTGTTGTTTGCTGTGTTTGCTCAATATCTGTTCATTGCTATCATCTTTCAGTTTTGAAAACTAGTTCTGTTTCTATTTCCACAAATTTTGCCTGACCCTCTGAGCATTTCCAACGTTTTTCAAATTTATGTTATCATCTGTTGTCATTATCAAGAGCACCACAACCTATATTCTTTGGCTTCTATATAGTTAACAACCATTTCTGCGTGATGATGTGCAATGCATCTCAAGGTTCTGCTAATGCTTTTGGTTATAAAACAGATAGCGTTGGTGTAGACATTCACAAGTTAACCTATTCTCCTATCAGCAACTTCATCAAATAATATGAACAAAATAGGTATCCAGATGGTTTTTACCTATCTATACTACTTCTCTAGGAATTACACTGATCACCCACAGAAAAACCTGTTTTAAAATTCTGGCTACTTACCAAGTTAGATTCTGAATTCAGAGATAGCAGGAATGCAGATGCTGGAGAATCTGAGATAACAAGGTGTACAGCTGGATGAATGCAGCAGGCCAAGCAGCATCAGAGGAGCAGGAAGGCTGACATTTCAGGCCTCGATCCTTTTCCTGAAATTTCACATTTCTGAAGAAGGGTGTCAGCTCGAAATGTCAGCCTTCCTGCTCCTCTGATGCTGCTTGGCCTGCTGTGTTCGTTCAGCTCTACACCTTGTTATCTCAGATTTTGAATTGTTTAGTTGTGGGTTTGGAGTCTACCTGTCTCTGGTCTCCGAAGGTTATGGTGCTGGAGTCTGTGGAACTGTCTACAAGAACTCTTTAATCATAAGTTGATCCATGCACTCATTATCCTCAAACTAAGTTAGAGCTTCTGCTCCTTTTCAGCCCTCAGCTCAATCACATGACTCTGACATCAACATCATAATGTAAACTTTTGATGTCAATCCCATTCCACACATGAACTACATTGCGATTCCCAATATCTGTTTATTTTATTAAAGTTCCCTATAAAAATAGCCTTACTGTCTTCACATACATTCTGCGGACCAAAGCTTAATCTGGAATTAAGAGAAAGTAAATTGAAGCATTGGAGTTTGCAGGAGATGACATACATTCTGAACAGGAACATGAGAGATCTAGATCAGTGTGATGCATGAATGGACAGCAAGGTAACATGGAAAAACTGCGCTTGACACCAATATATTTCTGACACTCTTAAAAACCCTCCTTGTGTGTGGTGCACCATGTCCTTTATTGATATAAATATTTATGCTCCCCAAGATCCATATATTTCCTTTTTGCACAAGTTCCAAAAGACACCTGAGGCAAATGACAACCACCACTAAATCAATTCATCATCCTTTACTGCAGCAGTTGTGAAGGTAAATGCAATTAAAATGATTTTTAAAATATATTGCATGTATAATGCAACACAATTTCTTAGTCATGAATTTTAGATTCCCCCCTAATAAATTTAGATTACTGATGTTGCAAGTTGTTAATGCCCTTATGTATCAATGCATCAAGGATCTGGGACAGTTTGACAAGTTACAACTAATGCAGGCAATAAAAGTAATCCAGAATTAAACCCTTTACATACAACCAAAACAAGCACTTAAAGTAATTCACAAATGACTGTACCATGTAATAGATTCTTGGGTTCAAATGATTAAAGATCACCCATATTTGATTTTGTAAAATGTCACACAATCTTGGCACACCTTGAACAACTTTGATTTTGTTTTATTTTGATTTTGTATCTCACAAAGCATAATGACAAATAACAGAGATCTTGAGAATCAGGTATATTACATGTCATTCATTGCACAGCACAATAATAGCCAAAGCCAATGGACAACAGCCTTCCCAAAATGTTCTAATATAAATGGGAATTGAAAAATGATTTAGGAGAGATAAATCCTGGAGTTCTTATAGTGCATGATGGACCTATAATAAGAGTCAAGTAGCAATTAGCTTTGACTGTATGATTAATTATGCAGTCATATTGCAACAAGAATCAAGACCAACCCAAACAAAATTATGGTGGGTAGCCATTACGGGTAAATGAACTTTGTTTCTCTTCCATAAAGAATTCCAGTCTTGCAATCTACATAACAATGACCCGTGGGACATAATTTATATTCCACAAATTGGCTTACAAGATAATCCATAAGTGTAAAATTCTCACAAGTCACATACAAAACTGTAGGTCTTTATGACACTTTTTGTTTCTATTACATATTAACAAATAATGAACAAATGGAACTGAAAAAGCTGTGAAAAGAATACAGAATATTGGTACATTAATCAAAACTTTCAGTCCTAGAAAGACTGTATTTTCAAAGTTATTGCAGAGCAGAGAATCAGCATCACTTTTCAGTTTGTCAGTGCATAGAACATAGAACATAGAACAGTACAGGCCCTTTGGCCCACAATGCTGTGTTGAACTTTTACCCGAAACCTAAGGTCTATCTAACCTCCGTCGCTACCTTATACTATCATCCATATGCCTATCTAATAAACATTCAAATGCCCCTGATGAGGCCAACTCCACTACCCTCCCCGGCAATGCATTCCATGCCCCTACCACTCACTGAGTAAAGAACCTACCTCTGGCATCTCCCCAATATCTACCTCCTTTCACCTTAAAACTATGTCTCCTTGTAAAAGCTACCTCCACTCGAGGAAAAAGTCTCTGGCTGTCTACTCTATCTATACCTCTGATCATTTTGTACACCTCTATCAATTCACCTCTCATCCTTCGTTGTTCTAAAGAGAAAAGCCCGAGCTATCTCAACCTTTCCTCGTAAGACCTTCCCTCCATTCCAGGCAACATCCTGGTAAATCTCCTGTGCACCGTTTCCAATGCTTCCACATCTTTCCTGTAATGATGTGACCAGAACTGGACATAATACTCCAGCTGCGGCCAAAACAGGCTTTATAGCTGGAGCATAACTTCACGGCTCTTGAACTCAATCCTTCTATTAATGAAAGCTAACATACCATAGGACTTCTTAACAACTCTATCCACCTGGGTGGCAGCTCTCAGGGAACTGTGAACATGAACCCCAAGATCCGTCTGCTCCTCCACACTGCCAAGAATCGTTCTGTTAACCATGTAGTTTGTCCTTCCAAAATGAATCACCTTACACTTTTTAGGGTTAAACTCCATCTGCCACTTCTCAGCCCAGCTCTGCGTTCTATGAATGTCCCTTTGTAATCTAGAACAGCCTTCCGCCATGTCCACAACGTGACCCACCTTCGTAACATCCGCAAACTTGCTAATCCACCCTTCCACTCCTATATCCAAAACATTTACAAAAATCACAAATAGAAGAGGACCCAGAACAGATCTTTGTGGTACACCACTCGTAACTGAGAACCTTGTTGAATATTTTCTGTCCACTACCACCCTTTTTCTTCTAAAGGTCAGCCAATTCTGAATACAATCTGCCACATTTCCCCCTATCCCATGCCTCCTTACCTTCTGCATGAGCCTACCATGGGGAACATTTTCAAATGCCTTACTTAAATCCATGTATACCACATCCATTGCTCCACTTTCATCCACGTGTTTGGTCACCTCTTCAAAGAATTCAATAAGGTTTATGAGGCATGATCTACCCCTCACAAATCCATGCTGACTATCACGAATCAAACTGTGCCTTTCCAAATGATCATAAATTCTGTCTCTCAGAGCCCTTTCCAATAATTTGCCCACCATTGACATAAGGCTAACTGGTCTTTCATTTCTGGGGTTATCCCTGTTTCCTTTTTTTAACAAGGGAATGACGTTTGCCTTGTTCCAATCTTCCTGCACTATATCTGTGGACAGTGAAGATTAAAAGATCATTGCCAAAGGCCCTGCGATC
The DNA here is from genome assembly GCF_030684315.1 of Stegostoma tigrinum. NCBI lineage: Eukaryota > Metazoa > Chordata > Chondrichthyes > Orectolobiformes > Stegostomatidae > Stegostoma > Stegostoma tigrinum. Next base: position 24,624,981 of record NC_081362.1, on the reverse strand, counting down.
TTGTCCCTTGCTTCCCATAGAATCCTTGGATAACTCCCATCAGGCCCCGGGGGTGGTGCTTACCTATCTTCAGCTTCCTCAGAATTCCTAGCACATCTTCTTTTAATAACATCAACCTCCTTTAGCCTATCTGCCTGTTTCACAATGTCCTCCTCTACAACTAGGTCCCTCTTAGTTGTGAATACTGAAGAAAAGTATTCATTAAGGACCTCTCCTACCTCTTTAGGGTCTGTGCACAAATTCCCTTTAAAATCCTTGATTGGCCCTACCCTTTCTCTGGTCATTCTATTGTTCTGCACATACGTGTAAAAAGCCTTGGAATTTTCCTTGATACTATCCGCCAAGGTTTTCTCATGCCCCCTTATAGTTCTCCTCAGCCCTTTCTTCATGTCCTTTCTGGCTAATTTGTATCCCTCTGGAGCCTTTTCTGTTCCTCTTTTCCTAAACCTTATATAAGCCTCCTTCTTCCTCTTAACCAGTCACTTGACCTCTCTCGAACCATGGCTCCATCACTCGACCGCATCTTCTCTGCCTGCTAGAGACAAACATATCGAGCACATGCAGTATGCATTCCGAAACAATTTCCACATTTCTGTGGTGTTCTTCCTTGGCAGCATCTGTTCCCAATTTATGCTACCCAGTTCTTGCCTAACTGAATTGTAATTACCCTTCCCCCAACTATAAACTTTATCCTGCCGTATGTACCTATCCTTATCCATGACTATCATGAAAGAAACAGAGTTATGATCACTACTGCCAAAATGCTCTCCTACCAACAGGCCTAATACTTGGCCTGATTCGTTGCCAAGCACCAGATCCAAAGCGGCCTCTCCTCCTGTTGGTCTTTCTACATACTATGCCTTCCTGAATGCACTGGACAAAATCTGCTCCACCTAAACTATTATAACTAAAATGGTTCCAGTCAATATTTGGAAAGTTGAAGCTACCCATGACCACAACCCTGTGACTTCTGCACCTTTCCAGTATCTGCCTCCCATTCTGCTCCTCTACTTCTCTTCAACTATTAGGGGGTCTGTAAAAAAACCCCAACAAAGAGACTGCTCCTTTCTCGTTCCTGGCCTCAACCCAAACTGGCTCTGTAGACATATCATTCTCGAACTGCCTATCAGTAGCTGCTATACTTGCCCTGACTAGCAATGTCACTCCCTCACCTTTTTCCACCCTCCCTTTTTCTTTTAAAGCATCTAAATCCTGGAACTTCCAACATCCATTCCTCTCTCTGAGTTACCCAAGTTTCTGTAATAACCACAACATCGTAGTTCCAATTACCGACCCATGCTCTAAGTTCATTCGATTTTTGATACTTCTTGCATTGAAGTATACATATCTCAAACCATCTTGGTGTCCACAATTACACTCCATCGACCGTGTTCCTTTATAAACCACCTTATTCCCCACTCCCTTGACTTGTCCGTCCTCCCTGAACTGACCTATCTTCTCCCTACCTCCCCACTTACACTCAGTTTTACTGGCTCCATCCCCGTCGCTTTAACTGGTCTGTCTCCTCTCCACCTAGCTTCTCCTCTATCCATCTTCTATCCGCCTCCCCCTCTCTCCCTATTTATTTCAGATCCCCCTCCCCCTATTCTGAAGGAGGGTCTAGGCTCGAAACATCAGCTTTCCTGCTCCTCTGATGCTGCTTGGTCTTCCGTGTTCATCCAGCTCTACACCTTGTTATCTCACTCTCTGTTGTGTCTTTTGAAAGGCCGAATACCTCATCATCTGAATTATAAATCCAATTCCCAACCCCCTGCCAAACTAGTTGAAACCATCCTGTACAACTCCAGCAAACCTCCGTCCCAGGATATTTGTGCCCTTCTGGTTCAGGTGCAACCCATCCTTACTGTACAGGTCCCACCTTCCCCAGAATATGCTCCAATTATCCAGATACGGGAGCCCTCCCTTCTACACCAGCCCTGTAGCCATGTGTTTAGCTGCACTCTCTCCCTATTTCTTACTTTGTTAACACATGGCACTGGTAGTAATCCAGAGATAACTGTTCTGTTTGTCCTGGACTTCAGCTTCCAACCTAACTCCTTGTACTCATTTTTCACATTCTCAGTCCTTTTTCTACCTATGTCATTGGTACTGATGTGTACCATGACTGCTGGTTGCTCGCCTTCCCCCTTAAGGTTCTTGAAGACACGATCCAAGACATCAAATACCCTGGCACCCAGGAGGAAACATACCATCCTTTCATCTCATTCGAATCCACAAAACCGCCTGTCTGTGCCTCTTACTATTTAAACCCCACTATAATTGCTCTCTTATTCTCCCGCCTTCCCTTCTTTGCCACAGGGTCAGGCTCAATGCCAGAGACCTGTCCACTATGGCCTTCCCTTGGTAGGTTGTTCCCCCCAACAGTATCCAAAATGGTATACTTATTATTGAGAGGAATGGCCACAGGGGATTCCTGCACTGTCTGCCTATTCCTTTCTCCCCCCACCCCCAACAGTCACCCAGCTACCTTTTTCCTGTGCCTTGGATGTGATCACATCCCTGTAACTCCTCTCGATCACCACCTCAGCCTCCCAAATGATCCAGAGTTCATCCAGCTCCAGTTCCCTAACACGGTTTTTGAGGAGCTGGAGCTGGGTGCACTTCTCGCAAGTGAAGTCAGAGGGGACACCAGCAGTGACCCTTACTTCCCACATCCTGCAAGAGGAGCATGCAACTGCCCTAGCTTCCATTCCCTCTACTAGAGATTTCCAGAAGAAGGATAAAAAAAAAGCTTTACCTTACCGAACCTCCACACAGTCTTTTTTGGTTAGAGGGCGAGGACAGGTGTGGGACACTACATGTGTAGTGTCTTGGGTTTAGCCAATGCCCGAATTTATCTGTTTCTTCCTGGCTCATGTTCCCTCTACACACCCGCCGCTGAAAGCAAGGCTGCCACTTACTGCACGAGGTAAGTTTTTATACAGGGAGAAAAGTACAGGTGCAGGTACAGGTGACAAGAATAAATCAATCAATCAATATTGTCGTCCTTTGCCTTCAACCCTATAAACATGGTGTCTGGCCAGGAGTATGGAATTAGTGATTTTACCCTTTATGTTTTCGTTCCAGTTACAACTGGGTTGCTTGCCATGTTTTATATCACATTACACTTACAAACAGGAACAAGTCATTCAGCCCAACAGGTTGATGCAAATGTTTCTACTCCATCTAAACCTCATCCACCGTATTCATTTCACCCTATCAATATACGTTTATTCCTTTCTCCTTCATACACGTACGTAGCTCCTAACTTGCTTCAAAAACACCATGAGGCAGTAAGTTTCACATACTAATTGATTTCTATATGAAGAATTTTCTTCTGAATTCAATATTGAATTTATTAGTGACTATCTTAGATTTATAGTCTCTAGTTTCGGACTTGCCAGTAAGTGGAAACATGGGGCTGAAACAGACATGATGGAGCAGCTCGGGTGGAGCTGGAAGAAGGTAGAAGGATTGGTTGGGAGTACATGAATTGGATTGATAACTAGGTTGTCCCCGGTTATGCTGGAGGTGGTTTGGGCACAATTCAGGAATTCCAATTGGGGTTAGCAGGAATTAGGTTCATTAATGAGCCAATTAAAGCCAATAATCACTGAACCCACCTAAATTTAGTAGAGTTTCAGGAATTCACATTGCTCTCCTGTGGATTCTTCTTTTGTATTTGCTCAGGGCCTTGCACAGAGGTCCTCTTTGACTGGCAGTCTGTTCTGCTATCATCTTTCTATAACTTCTACAGGGCCTCTAAATTATTTTTGCAATTGGAGACCAGAACTGAGAGTGTTTGTACCATGAACATTTTCTTCGATGTACTTGAAATTCAGTTTGAGTTATTAAACAGTGATGTGGGGCTGAAATTTTGTTTGAATTTGAAAGTACATCTGTGTCTACATATAGCCACACAGTTCTTTTTGCACAAAATCAAATTTTCTTTTATATTCTCAAGTGCAGAAGATTGTTTTTCTGGCCTCCTTATGAGTCCAGAATATCTAATGTGTAAAATACATATCCACTACTTCTAAGGTCAGATTACTAGGGAACGAAGATGGGATTTCCTTCTCCACAGCATCTTTCTCTGGCAGTGCTGGACTTTGGAAGCCCATTAAAAGCTTCCCAGGTTCAAGAATATGTGAAGAAAATGGAAAGCCAACTGAGGAATCTGAAATGTTATGAAAGATAAGTGTAAAGTATTTTAACAGCTTCAAATATCATGATTAAGAGAGATATTGCAAAGTAGATATGTTTTTAATGCAGCCACTTATACAAATTTGTCCTTACTGATATCGAACAGCCTTGTATATTTGTTCACATGCATTACAATGCTTTTCCACTGAAGAAAACACAGTCCTGTCAACTATGCAATCATCTTTTCTCCCTCGATTTAAATGGGTCTGGTTGATTTAGTAAGCCGTTTTTGAAACTTTGAGAAGTTGTCTGTACTTGAAAAACATTTAACCACATGTGCATTGATGGGGCACTCTTCTTTGAAATTGAAATGAGGATCTGCTGTATTTTTTTTCCCAGAGATCCAATGGATATCTGTGGCTGTTATCAATGATTGACTAAGTTTCAAGTGTTTCCATACTCTTCATGCTCTTCAGTGCAGCTCGAGATTGATCTGTGAATCAGACCCGGGCTTAAAAAGACAAAAATGGTGTGTGAAGTGGCACGATGGTCGTGTGTAGTTTCTAAGCAGCAAAAGTGGGTGGGGGATATTCCAGAAACCAGAAGAAGATTCAATCCATCATCTCTATTAAATATGAACTGAAGTAACAGTGCCTCCAGAATAGCTCTCCTTGAGTGCTTTTTTTTTAACAAGGATGTAATAAGAATTTAACACTGAAGCAAAAAAAATTAGAAATCAATCAGGCATCTAAATAAATCAAACTCTGATAGTTTGACTTTGATTAACTATTCTAACCATTTTCTCTCACCTTATAACAATTAAGTAAAATTTAATGGAAATGTTCAAAATTAACGCTACAGCAAGAACATGCAAAGAATGTAAAACACAGAAACATGTCATTTTGCTGCAATACTCAGTGACAGCATTTATATTCCACAAAAGCCTCCTTCAGCTCTATTTACTTAATTTCACCCTATCAACATAACTTTCTATTCCTTTCTCCCTAGCTTTTTGTCTAGCTTTCCTCAAATGCATCTACATTATTGATCTCAACCATTTATTGACAAGTTTGCCTTCTCATCCTTTCTCAGAGGAGCAGAGTCCTAGCTATGAGAATTGTTCAATTCTGATAGTGAGCAGGTTTGAGACTAGTTCACATCTGAATTATCCACCGTTTATTTAGGATGGATGCTGACAAACAGCAGTGCTTAAGAACTGAATTTTACAAGCAAGGAAGTTGTGGGTTGGCTGCAATGTAGAAAGAAAGGCATGAACATAAACATCAATATTCCTCAAAACATAACTATCTTGCTTGACTGAGGAATAACGCAATCATATTAAGTTTAGAATATAAATTCTCTTCTCTATCATGTTGATGTTGTCAGTCAAATGATTAAACCGTGTTTCATGATTTAATTGTAGAGTATTTAAGGGTTTAAAATTGAGTTGGGGGAAAAAACTCTTCATTTTTTTCTCATGTTGTACAATGTAATGCTCTCACATGACAAAATATCTGAAAGTAATAGTATGCATTTAACACTTACCCACACAGGGGAGGGAATATCCAAGTTTTGGGTCATGAATAAATTGCCGGTCATTCAGCCGTGTCACACAATACAGGTGGAAACAATCCAAGCATATGACATGTCGATCCACACACGGAAATATCAACACTGGATCGCTAAGCAGGGAGAGACGCATCAGATAATTCTTTTACAAGTTAATTCTTCTGAAAGAGTTAAAGTTAAAATTGCATTAGCTCCACCCAGCCATATTTTGGGATTTATTGCTGCTGACAACTTTTCTATAATAAGATAGATGCACAAAACTGAAAGGGAAAGGGCAAGTGTAGGATAATGCATACATACCAGTGCAAAACACCAACTGCCTGATAATTGTAAACATAAACAAAAACCCCTCCAAGTGAACCCGTTAGCTGTGTCCTAATGACCACCACACTGTTCCAGCTCCCTGAAATATCTGTTAGCGATACTGTTCCTAAACTCATCAGCTCATTGTCAAGGCTCCTAATGATACTAGGGGGTCGTTAATTGGAAATGAGCAGATTCCCTGATACCCCCACCCATAACATCAATGCTATCATTTTGAAAATCAAAAACTGTCCTGAAGATGTTAGAATCCAGGGGTGGCTCCAGGATTGCAAATCGTGATCCCAGGGCACAGAAAAATTCAGTATGTGTTTATAGTTAGGTTTGTAGGATAGCAATCAGGGATGGTAACTTCAGGAACTTTTCCCTCCCTCATCCAGTGTGCAGAGGAGTTATAATTTCCATGATTAACTTTCTCTGACCTAGTGCCCTTTTGTTCTTAAAAGTTCATATTGTACCGTCTGCCATAATTACTCACTCAGCAGCCATAATGACTCTGAATATTTAGAAAAGTGTAATGTTGAAGTTGTGCAGGACATTAGTGAAACCTCTTCTGTGTCCAGTTCTGGTCGCCCAGTTATAAGAAGGATATTATCAAGCTGGAGAAGGTTCAGAAGAGATTTATCAGAATGTTGCTGGGTGTGGAAGGTTTGAGTTATAAAGAAAGGCTGGATAGGCTGTGACTTCTTTCACTGGAGCGGAGGAGGTTGAAAGGCGATCTGATAGAAGTTTATAAAATAATGAGAGGTATAGGAGAATTGTGGTAGCTGTCTTTTCCCTAAGATGGAGCATTTCAAGACTATGGGGCACATTTTGAAGGTGAGAGGAGATTTAATAAAAACAGAAATGGCAATTCTTTTACAGATTGGATGGTTCGCATATGGAATGAATTTCCTGATGAAGTGGATATCAGTAGAATTACAACATTTAAAAGACATTTGGATGGATATATGAATAGGAAAGGATTGGAGGAATATGGGCCAGTAACAGGCAGGTGGGATTACTTTAGTTTTGGGATTATGTTCAGCAAGGGCTGGTTGGACAGAAAGAGTCATAAAGCATGGAAACAGTTCATTTTTCTAACCGTTTGACCAAAAATTCATAAGACATTCTAAACATCTTCCACCTGAGCAGGTGAAAGAGGCAAAGTAACATAATACTTATATATACACTACATTGTTTCAAAAGAGAATCTTAATATACATTTTGCATAAACTACCTTATTCTTAATGCCCCCGTTATTCATCTACTCACACATTTGTAAGATCCTGTTAATAATTGGAAAATATGAAGGGGGAGGATGAATTTGCATATATACAGTACGTAATTATGACCTGGAGGTATCCTATAGCATTTCACAGCCATTATAATACATATAAAGTATTTCACTGTTTTCTTAATGGAAATGCAGAATACTGTCAAAGAATTAGGTCCAATTTTGCAATGAGGTCTAGAGCTAAACTACTCAACAATGTTACACTGCTGGCTGCTGTCAAGATTGATGACATCAACATGTCAATTATGCTTCTGTTACTATCAGACATGGCTATTTCATGGTATCTTGGCCTACTATTCCTTTGAAATGAATGTAATGTCCCTCAAGTGGGCTCAGAGTGTCTATCAATGAAAGATAGCAGCTAAACCCCAACTCCACCATCCCCACCCCACATGTTTTTATTCATTCACTGGAAGCGGGTGTCACTGTCCAGGCCAGTATTTACTGCCCACTGTAACTGCGCAGACGATAGCCAAGAGTCAACTACATTGCTGTGGGTCTGGAGTCGGTGCAGCATGACTGCAGACAACCAATCAGGATTCAGGAGACTCATCACCACCATCAGATGATTGCTTTCCTAGACTTAAATGGGAGGACTCCCGAACACTGGAAATCCAACGCAGGTACTTTTACATCTGTTGACTGCTCCATCACCAGGTGCTGCACAAAATCCAGTCTGGAATTTTTTTCCGGTAGTGTAAGGAAGAAACCACTTATGGCTTCATGAGGATGCTGCTTCTAATGAGAGGTAAAGAACTGGTGTAGCCAACCATACAATTCCCAACACACAAATGTAGAGGAGGTAAGACTGGTGATGGGTAAGGTTTCAGCTTACATGGGCATCAGGGTTGACAAACATGCTGTTTGGCTGCTGTGTTCATCCAGCTTCACAGCGTGTTATCTCATGGAACCTCTTCTGAAGAATCATTGTCACAACACATTAAGAAAGTGGGGCTCTTAAAAGCAGTACATAAAGAATTCAGGGCTCTGAATTCCTCTAAGGGGGAAGGTCAAGGGCAGAAAGTTCAGGGAACCCTGGATGTCAAGCGGTATCAAGAGTTGATAAAGAAAAATAAAGAAGTATATGTTGGGTACAGCGTGTTAAAAACAGGGGCGGCTATGCAAATTATAATGAGTGCAGGGGGTTGCTTAAAAAAGAAACTGAGAGCAAAGACAGGGTATGAAATATCTTTGGCACATATGATTAAGAAAAATCTCAAGGCCTGCTGTGTTTATCCAGCTTCACACTGTGATATCTCACGGAGCCCAAAGTACCTGGTGACTCAATTAACTATTCATAACCTGGACAGTACGATTTGATTTTGAAAGTGATTTCAATATGATAATTTTCCTTACAGTAAATTGCACCAGTGTTACCTCGATACCAATCGTTCATCTCTGACAGAACCCGCACATGTACAACATCAACCCAGGGGAGGTTGCTCTGACAATTCTTCAGAAGAGATAACTTCTTCTGAAGATGCATTGTCACAACACATTTAGAAAGTGGGGCTCTTAAAAGCAGTACATAAAGAATTCAGGGCTCTGAATTCCTCTAAGGGTGAAGGTCAAGGACAGAAAGTTCAGGGAACCCTGGATGTCATGGGGTATCAAGGGTTGATAAAGCAAAATAAAGAAGTATATGTTCAGTACAGCGTATTAAAAACAAGGGAAGCTGTTCAAAGTATAATGAGTGTAGGTGGTTGCTTAAAAAAGAAACTTTGAGAGCAAAGACAGGGTATGAAATATCTTTGGCACATATGATTAAGAAAAACCTCAAGACATTTTATAAGTATATTAAGAGTAAGATGATTATTACCAGGGAAACAGTGAGGCCTAATAGGGGCCAAAATGGTAATCTGAGTGTGGGGCAGGAGGACATGGATGAGGTCTGAAATTATTATTTCTCGTCTGTATTCACAGACAAGAAGAGACTGTAGCTGGGGATTTCAGTAGGGATGGTGAGTTTCCAGAACACGTTAAGATTAATAAGGAGGAGGCATTAAATGTTTCAACAAGGATAAAGGTGCATAAGTCATCAGGGCCTGATGGGATGTATCCTAGGCTACTATGGGAGGCAAGAAAGGAGATTGCTAGGGTCTTGATAGAGATATTTAACTCTTTGATGTGTGCGGTGAAGTACCAGATGACTGGAGGTTAGCTAATGTGGTTCCTTTCTTCAAGAAGGTTAGCAAGGAAAGGTTAGTAAATTGCAGACCAGTTTGTCTCACTTTACATAGAACATAGAACAATACAGCACAGAACGGGCCCTTCAGCCCTCGATGTTGTGCCGACCTGTGAACTAATCTAAGCCCCTCCCCCTACACTATCCCATCATTAACCATATGCTTATCCAAGGAATTCTCCTCAATCGTCTCCCTCTTAAAGCTACATCTCTTGATTATTGACCTAATAATGGACAAAGTACCTTCCCATTCGCTGTCTATGGCCAGCATAATTTTATACATCTTGATCAAATCACCTCTCAAACATCACTAATCCAAAGGAATCAACCCCAGCCTAAATCGATTTTCCCTCATAACTTAGATCTTCCAAGCTGGGCAGCATCCTGATAAATCTCAACTGCAACCTTGAGTCCAATCTCATCTCACCTGATGACCAGAACCACATACAATATTCCAGTTGTGGCACTACCCAATGTTAGCATGGTTTCAGCTGGAGGAAAATTTGTAGGTGTTCAAAGCTTGTTGCCATTTTTTCTGACAGGTCATTATTATCCAAGAAGCTTTCAAGAGTTGTTGCAGTGCTTAGATTTGAGTTCAAGTGTGTGGATATTTGAGAGGTGGGTGGGGTGTTGGTCAACTAGCCTGGGTTCTCCTGGAAGGTCAAATTTCTCGAATGGTATCATTGAAGCTGCACACCCAGGAAAATAAAAAGTATTAAGGCATAGTTCAGGGTAGTAATTTAAGAGATGGCAGAGGCGCTTTGGGGAATCAGGTAGTCATTCATTCAGTCACTGACCTGCTGTAATAGCGGGATCTAGCATTGATAATACTGTTCTGTGTCAAGAGAAGAGAGATTCTCTTGTCGCAGACCATTGTCATCTAGCATTAGTGGCATAAACATTACTTTGGGTTTGTGATGCAGTTCTGCAAATTACAACTGAAGTATATAACAATTAGTTCTATCCTTTACTGTCTGGCTTTCTGCAATACAGCATAGAAGGGAACATTGATGAAGCAATCGAAGATGGTTGGGCCTGAGATATTACTCTCAGGAATGTCTGCTATGATGTCCTAGGGCTGAGGTGATTGGCTTCCATCAACCACAACTATTTTCCTTTATTTTTGGTACAACTCCAGGTTCTCATTGACTTAACTTTCCTGGGGTTCCTTACTGCCACACTCAACCATAGGCTGCCTTAATGTCAAGGAAAACTATTCACTTTACCTTTGTTGCCTTGGTTTGGAGCAGGATCATATAGGGAGTTTTTGACCCAAGTATTCCTGTAGGATGCAACTTGTGCATTGGTGAGCTGACTACTGATAATATACATACAGGTGGTATGTAGTTAAAACCACAGGCAGTGGCCAGACTGGATTAGTTTTGCAGACAGTTCATACCTTGAGAATTTTCTACTTTGTCAGGATAATGATAACTGAACTGGCAAGAGAAACAGCTAGTTCTGGAGCACAAACCTTCAGCATCACAACCCAAATAATTCTGGTGCAGATAGCCTCTTCTGGAATGGTGTGCTAGCTGTTTCTTAAAAATCAAATTAAGTATCTCCATTTGGCTTCCAATATAGTGAGCCCCCAGGAATGTGGCAGATTTGAATTTCTACACTGCTGTTTAGAATTTACTTCTATCATTTTAGCATTGTCTTACAGAATTGTGCCATCAAGGATGGGAGTTTTCATGGGGTCTCTTACACCAATTAAATTGTTTAATGCCTCATTACCTTGCACAGCCGGTTGTGGAAGAATTAGACTTTTAATTTCATCCATTGGTTATGGGATAATTTACTGGTTTCACTGTTTGGCATGTATACAATCCAGTGTTGTAGTTTAACCAGCTGTCACCTCATTTTTAGGTGTGCCTGATGCTACTTCTGTTCTATACTTGTCGTTAAACCAAGGTTGGTATTTTGCGCTGATAATAATGCTATACTTAGCAATGAGCTGGGCTGTGATGTTGACTATTGAGATGAAATACTCTGTTGCTGCAAATGGCTTTAAGCACCTCATGAATAATCAGTTTTTAGCTGCTGGATACCTTCTGAATCCCATTTAACATGGTTTCAGTGCTATAAATCAGGAGAGAGGGTGGCTTAAACAAAGTGGGACTGTACTGATCAGTCCTACCTATCTAATAATAGACAGACGCATCATGACAGATATTGGGGAATTATTTTCTTCCCCCATTTCACCACCTGCTACAAAAGCATTCTGATAGACAGTATTCTGGACTTGACCAGCAATTGGAAGTGTGGCACTCAGTCAAGCTTGGCGATGGATATTGAAGTTCCCTACTGAAGATGACATTTTCTACTCAATCTGGTAGAAGGAATTGAAGGTAATATCAGGAGAAGAGTATGAACTTCTCAGATGAGGGAAGGCAGAAGGCCACGATTTCCTGTTTCACCTAATGCAATGGACTTCATGAGATCTAAAGTCAATATTATTTGCATCCAAGACCATTCTTTCTTGGTGTATACCCCTGTTATCACTTCTCGTGGTAAAACAGGGAATGCAATGAATTATGATTGCCAAATCTCACACAAGGTGAAAATATTGGGTTGTCACTCAACTAAGTGATAGGGCAGCCTGCTAAATCTCCAAAATATCAGTGAACAGGACTTTACTGGATTTATTCAGTTTGTGAACCTCTCCCATACATTTGAAAGATACTGTCAGATGGGATAACTGGTTAAATACAGTGAGCTTGGTTCAATTGAGTGGCTTACTGAATCATTTTAGGAACAGTTTGAAGAAATGTGGAGATAGCAAGAATTGTAGATGCTGGAGTCAGACAACAGCATTTTTGGGAAGGAGGTAGAAACAGGCAGTGTGGAGTTGGGAATGATGAAGTTGGAGGCTGAAGGTGGGAAGTCACCAAATTTTTTTGGCAAGAGAAATCTACAAACCTGGCTGCCCTGGCCAAACCATTGTCTCTGCCTGCTCCTACCTCACTGAACTCATCTCCACTCACACAGAACATAGAACAGTACAGGTCCTTCAGTCCATGATGTTGTGCCAACCCATCATCCTACACTAAGATCAAAATACCCTGCAGACCCCACATTTAACTATTATCCATGCGCTAATCCAAGAGTCGCTAGAGTGTCCCTAATGTATCAGACTCCACTACCAGTGGCAGCACATTCCATGCACCCACCACACTCTGAAGAACCTACTTTTGACATCTCCCCTAAACCTTCCTCCAGTCACCTTAAAATTATGTCCCCTTGTAATAATCATTTCCACCCTGGGAAAAAGACTCTGGCTATCCACTCTATCCTTCTTCACTCCAATGAAAAAAGCCCTACCTCCCTCAACTTTTCCTCATAAGGCCTGCCCTCCAGTCGAGGCAGCATCCTGTTAAATCATCTCTGCACCCTCTCTATGGGAAGGATGTGGAAGTTTTAATGAGGTGACCAGAATTGAACACAATATTCCAAATGTGCTGTAACCAGGGTTTCATAGAGCTGCAGCATAACCTCATGGCTCTTTAACTCAATTCCCCTGCCAATGAAAGACAACACACCATATGCCTTCTCCACAACCCCAGCAACTTGGGTAGCAATCTTGAGCGATCTATGGACGTGGACACCAAGATACCTCTGTTCCTCCACACTGCCGAGAATCCTGTCATTAACCCTGTATTCTGAATTCAAATTTAACCTTCCAAAATGAATCACTTCACACATATCTATTTCAAGTCCACTGGCTCCCAAAGCTATCTGGACTGTACCTCCTCTCACCCATCCTCCTGCAAGAATGCACTCTTTCTCTCCCAATTCCTCCTCCTTCACCTCCGCCACATCTGCTCCCAAGATGGAGCTTTCTACTCCCAAACATCCTCCAATTTCAAGGGCTGCAACTTCCCCCATTTGGTCATCAAAAATACACAACTGCATTTCTCGCATTTCCACACCTTTGCCCTCAAACCCCCTTACCCCCAAAAGTCAGACAAAATCCCCCAGGTCCTTACATACCACATGAGCAACCTCTGCATCCAGCATATCAATCTCCACCACTTCTACCAGCTACAACCCAACTCCATGACCCAAGAGATAATTCCCTCCCCACCCTTATCTTCTTTTGGAAGGAACCACTCTCTCCACAACTCCCTCATTTGCTCTTCACTCCCCATTAACCCCAACACACCTGGCACCATTCCCCGCAAACACAGCAAGTGTTATACCTGCCCCTACACCTCCCCCTCAACTCCATTCAAGGCCCAAAACAAACCTTTCACATCTGACAGGGGTTCACCTGTACATCCTCCAAATTGGTCTACTGTATCCGTTGCTCCTGATGTGGCCTCCTCTACATCGGTGAGACCAAGCATAGACTCAGGGGCTGTTTCATGGAGCATCTGCGCTCTGTATGTGATAAACACCACCACCTTCTGGACGCCAACCATTTTAACTGTCCCTCCTTCTCCCTGGGTCTCCACCAGTGCCACAATGACACTACCTGAAAACTGGAGGAGCAGCACCTTATATTCCACCTTGGGAGCCTACAGCCCGATGGCCTAAACATTGAATTCACCAGTTTTAAAATCTCCCCACCCCTGGCCTCGTCCCATGTCCAAACATCCCTCTCATCCCTACCTCCTTGACCTGACACAACCTGTTCTTCACCTTCCCCACCTACCCACCCTACCTTTCCAGCCAATCAATCCCCACTACCCCATACCTGCATCCAACCTAAGATCCCATCTACCTTTCTCCAGTCCCATCCCTCCTATTTTCCAGCTCCCTTCCCCATCCCCATTTCTGATAAAGGGTCCTGATCCAAGTGTCAACTTTCCTGCTCCTCTGATGCTGCCTAGCCTGTTGTGCTTCTCCAGCTCCACACTGTGTTGTCTCAATTTAAAGAAACCATATTTTACAGGGCTAGACCCATGTAGGGCGGACAAAGCAACGACAGCAGAATATTTTCCTCATCTGCAAATGACATGACTTTTTAAACAATCATCTCACAGCTTTGTGATCACCAGACAGTACTTTATTTTCTAGATTCCACACCTTTCATGGTGGAATTTTAACCCAAATGGTGCCTAGGATGATAAAACAAGGCAAAATGGACAATTTATGCCTCTAATGAACCAAATAGCACAGGTGCATTACACAAACTACTTGATACTCCGAATTCAAAATTAAAGATACAGACAAGAAAATAGAAACTAACTGTAGAATATTGCAGTCTCCCACAGGTGCACGCAGGTTATTCCTAGAAGACATTAGGAATTTATTCGTGAAATGGTCATCGCTTTTACTTCAGCTTAAATACATGGAACTCAATTTTGTCTTCAGCTAGAAATAAAAGTTTAAAGATTGTCTTAAACATAACAGTCTCAAATTTGTGATAAAAGGTGTAAAATGTGTATTATTACAAACAATTTTGAGAGACTTTGGATTTTAAAACAGTGGAATATGGGTGTTAGCTACTTTTGTGAATGGATTTTCAAAAAAAAAAGTCAGAAATTCATTCTGGAACAGTAGTCTAGTTCATTGTGTCACAGCAGGGAGGCCTGGAACATTAGGAGAACAGTTTTTGCTGGTGCAGTTTATGACAGGAATAATGAAACCTGAAGGACATTAGTTTGTTTTCAACTGAGAATAATCAAGGACTGAGTTTTTGTTTTAGAAAGCCAGAGATTGAAAGCTTTTAGGTATTTTGGAGGAAAGCTGATTGGGGTCAGAAGCAAGAGTACTCTAGCTTTATCTACTATAGCAATTAAGAAACTAAGCCACCTTCACAGAAGAGCTTAGTTGGTGCAGATTCTAGAGTAGGAGCATTTGGTTTGAAATTTACAGGTTATTAGAAACTAAGGAAATCTGTGTTCCTGGCTTTGAGTGTATTTGTGCAAGAAGATTCCAAAGTTCAAAGGTCAGAATCAGTTAAAGATTTGCTAAAGCTTTGATAGATGTCTTTTTTTCCAGATTTGAAGAGCTGTAATGTGATGTAGGACATTAGCTTGAAACAGTTCTAAATTGTGTTCTTTATTTGGATAGTTTGGTTTGTCTTTTAGGTAACAAACTTCTGTTCTTCAAGAAACTGTGCCAACTCATGGGACTATCTTTCAGCAAATGACCATGGTGTTAACTAGTTTTATATTTAAATCTATCAGGCCAGATTAAATTCTGCGATATGACTTGCCCAGTAGTACCATTAACCAAACACAAAGCTAAAATGGAGAAAAGCACATCATGCTCTGCATGATTTGATTGTTAAAGACAATTGTAAGACTAGTCATACTGATAACAAGACAATTGGTCTCCAATTTTCTCAGGCTGCTGTGTGGAACACTAGTTAGTGCCTGATTGATTCCAAGATACAACAGTGATAAGTATAATGGAGAGGTAATGAGCATTTTTACCCAGATACAAGGATATACACTGTAGAAGGAGCTGTGGTTTGCTACAACGCATCATGTAGACAGTACACACTGATTCTACTGTGCATCAGTGGCAGAATTAATGAATGTTGGTGGATGGGGCATCAATGAAGTTGGATGGTGTCAAGCTTCTTGAACATGTTGGAGCTGCACCCATCCCAGGATATGGTGAGTGTTTTTTTTTAAAAATTCATTCACGGGATGAGGGCATTGCTGGCTAGGCCAGCATTTACTGCCCTTCCCAAATTGCCCAGAGTAGTTGTTAAGAGTAAACCACATTGCTGTGGGTCTGGAGTCACGTGTTAGTCAGACCAGGTAAGGATGGCAGTTTCCCTCAAAGTACTGAGTGAACCAGATGGATATTCCTGACAATCAACAATGGAGTCATGGTCATCATTTGGTTCTGAACTCTAGATATTTATTGAATTAAAATTCCACATCTGTCTTGGCCAGATTCAAACCCAGGTCCCCACAGCATTAACTGGATCAACAGTCTAACAGTATTACCACTAGGCCATTGCCCCCCACTAGAGTTACATCATAATCCTTACTTGTGCCTTTTAGGTGGTAGACAGGCTTTGGGGAGTCAGAGGAGAGTTATTTGTTAGTTCCTCACTTCTGACTATCTCTTTTCGCCACAGTATTTATTCAACTAGTCCAGTTCCCTTTCTCGTCAATGATAACATCCAGAATGTTGATAGTGGGGAATGGGCAACAGTATGTTACGGGATGTTCAAAAAGAATTTGAACACAACCTACTGTCTACAAGAAAAATGATTCAGTCTGTTGTTGAGTGAGTGAAATACATTATTAGCTTGACTACATTAACTTCTTTGCCAGCATACTAATTAGTGCATTCAGGACTGTTCAGCATGTGCTGCGCAGTTGTGGAACTGCACCTAACAGCAGATGTATATTTTGAGGTTTACAAGCATAGGCTGCATTTATACACTTCACTTTCTGCCTACTACAAACCAAAAAGGAACACAGCATTTGATTCAATCAATCAGCTGTTCACTGAAGTATTACCTATCCATCTGGTGTCACAGGAGCACAGAAATTTACACAAGACAACAGTGTGAAGCTGAAGGAACACAGCAGGCCAGACAGAGGAGCAGGCAAGTTGATGTTTCAGGTCAGGATCCTCCTTCAGAGCTTTCCTGCTCCTTTGATACAGCCTGGCCTTCTCTGTTCCTCCAGCTCTACACTTATCTCTGACTTCAGCATTGGCAGTTCTGACTATTTCTGAAATTTACAGAAGTCTTGTTCAAGTGTTGAAAGCAGAACATATTTTTGGCCTGATGGCAGTACCCAGTTAGTGGAAAATACCGGAGTTGTAGTCGTTGCACCCTGGACTTGTGAAACATTACATAATCTGTTGTTTAAATTTTTAAGCTACTTGCCATTCCAAGGTAACCAAGTAGAGAGGCACTACTCAGGTCTGAAAATATCAGTCTTTGGCCCATTTGAGCATTCTTTTTCCTGGAGTATAAATTGTTGTGATCTTTTGAAATGTTATTCTTGCATTTGTCCTGATGAGTGCACCATTTTTTTTCATAAGAAGTTTTGTTCTGACTGTTCATTCTATACTTTGGAGTTCAAGTTGCCTTTAAAAGCATTCAGTAAATGTCACTTAGTTCATAATTTTATTTTATGTTATATTAGAAGTCTTAAAATTTGCAATCTTGCCAAGTGACCTTTCTACTGGTCACTGGAAAACCAAATATCTTTTAATAAGTTGTTAGCCTCTGAAGATGGCATACCAGTTTCAGTTGCAAAAGTGGTTTATCAAAAATGTGCAAAATATACTGTTATAATATAGGTAATTTAGTGATAGATAATTAGTCCATCAACTGGTTTAAGTTGAATGCAAAGACGACTTGCGATGAATCAATTTTATATATGTCTCAGTTGGTTCAGGCAAAAATTAAATTCTGTTTATCAGTATAATTAAGTTCAAAACCTGGTTTGTGATGGCTGACCTTAAACTGGTGGTATCAAGGTAATGTGTTTGACAGCAGCAATCTACCTTAGAAACAGAAGCTGCCCAAGGTCTTTGTTCTCAACTGCTATCCTGGTGATCACACACTGGAAATTCACATCAGGATACAGCAGGACAAGATCAGACACCGCTGTAATGCCTTTGAACACTGGAAATGAAGCATTTTGGAACAAACATCCCAACTCCCAAATTTATTCAGTTAACCTTCAATTTATCCTAAATTGTCTGCAACGAAATCGCAATGTGTCAAAGTCAGTGCATCGTACCAACAGAATATCAAATCCCACTGAGCAATGCCTAAGATAAGACTAACTTTCACAGACTACTCCAAATCGTTGAACTTGGAAAAGGGTTTGATTGGATCAGCTGCCTTGTGAAACAACTTGCAATTACATGGTACAAACACTAGGTGCCTAAAATGGAAAAGCTTATACAGATAAAGTTTGAAAGAATGAGGCAGAAAGATTGGAGATATTTCCCAACGAGACTCCGATAACCTTCTAGATGCATAATCTGCCCAAGTTATGATCTGGCTTCGGTCAGCACAGGTGATGTTTGACAAATGCACAACAACAGGGTCTCTTTAGAAAATCCTGAATTTTATTCATTTTCTTTTAAAAAGCTTGTTATCTGTCCAAAAGACACTCAGAATTTTCATATAACAGGCTGATACTATAATTGCCCATTCAGTTTATCTCCGTCAGTTGCAATGCCACATGCCATCATGCAAATCGCTAAGCTCAATTTGACTCAAATTTTGAGTTTCAATGATTGAATTTAAGAGATTTTGCTGTTTCTTGACAACTTGTTTTTTTGCCATCATCACCCATGATTCAAGAAAATATGGTGACCAGCATCAGGTCCACATTATCAGTTCCAAAGTGAAGTGCACCCATACGACCTGTACTCTGGTGTGAAGCAAATGTATTCAACAGGCTGAGTAAATATGTGAAGTGTTATTGATAATTGAGTGATTCAGGGCCTGAGAAACCTAAGGTCAAAAACAAAGATTGCTAACCTTTTCGTCAGGAACATTGTCTAAACATATTCTTTCATACAAAAAGCAATTTAGTTTAAGATTTGTAAAATCTTGCACTATTTCTCACAGTACACTACACAACTCCTTTAACCAGCAAAAAAAAGGCAAGCTATTTCAAGGGGTTTCAGTAAGAGGTAAAGCCAGCTATACCATCTGCCACTACACTGTAGCAATATTAGTGATGCTAACAAGGTTCTTCCCTCAAGCTAAAAAGGCATTCTGCCGATCAGACAGACAAGTAATGAATATCAGCACAGACATAATGTTAGTTATGTAAGCCACACATCCAAATGGCTGGCAGAACAAATTAAATAGCACAGCCCTTTGGCTCTTTGCACAGGCAAAAGCACCAACCATATCCAACTAATCTGTAAATCTGAAAGAACTGCAGATGTGTAAATCAGGAGCAAAAGCAAAGTTTCTGGAAAAGGTCAGCGGGTCTGGCATCGCTTTCTTTCCTTCACGGATGTTAACGTTTCAGGTCCAGTGACCCAAATAAAACGAACGTCATCTACAAAATACCTTGCAAGAACTGTGACAAACACTACATTGGACAAACTGGCAGAAAGCTAGACAGGATACATGAACATCAACTAGCCACAAAACGACATGACCCACTAATCACTTGTATCCTAACATATAGATGAGGAAGGACACCACATCCATCCTAGGACAAGCCAAACAGAGACACACACGAGAATTCCTAGAAGCATGGCATTCCAACCGGAACTCCATCAACAAACACATTGACTTGGAGCCAATCTACCATTCCCTGAGACAAAGAACAGGAAATGACATTAACACAGGAAATGACATCACCAACCCAAGGAAACCTAACCAGATAAATAGAAAGCGGGACATAACAAAAGCACTTCGTCGGAGGCTCACTGATGATGTTACATGGTATGGTGACGAAACGTCTGAAAACGAACCTTCCAGCTCAGCAAGCAAACTCACATCCAGAACCAGTGACCCTTCCTCAGAACAGGTGGTGGCTGAGAAAAGGTCAGTTTATACAGTTGTATAAATGACTGACGCAGGATTGCCCTCTGTAATGGTTGGTTGAGCATTGGATCAAGGGCATTTCAAGATGGGCAGCAAATGTTAACATTGCCAGCAATACCCATATCTCAAAAAAAAACAAAACTGAATCAAAACATATGCTTCTGAACTAAAAAGAACAAAGAAAGTTACAGCACAGGAACAGTCCCTTCAGCCTGCACTGATCCAGATCCTCTGCCCAAACCTGCTGCCCACTCTCCAAGGATCTCCTCCACTATTCATGTATCTGTCTAGATACATCACAAATGATGCCATCGTGCCCACCTCCACCACCTCCACTGGCAACGCATTCCAGACACCCACCACCCCCTGCATAAAGAACTTTCCACTAGTTTAACTTGAATGCAATGAAGACTTGTGATGAATTAATTTTATACATGTCTCATTTGGTGCAGGCAAATTAGTAGTTGGGAAATTATTGGAAAAGGATTAAGCAACACTTGAAAGGCAGGGATTGATCAGGGATAGTCAGCAAGGATTTGTTAGAGGGAGATATTGTCTAACTAATTTAATTGAGTTTTTTGAAATGTCAGTCAATAAATTGATTAAGGTAATATAGTTGATATGGTTTACATGGTAAGGCGTTTTTCAATGACCCACAATGGGAAGGGTGGTCCAAAAGCTAAGAGCCATTGGGATCCAAGGCAAGTTGACAAGCTGCATCCTAAATTAGCTTGCAAATAGAAGGGTTATTTTTGTGATTGGAAACTTATGACCAACAGTGTACTACAGGGATCTGTGTCAGGACCCTTGCTGTTTGTTATTTATAGTAACAATCTGGATATGAATGTAGAAGGTATAATTCGCAAATTTGTAAATTATACAAAAATTTGAGATTTTGCTGATAGTGAGGAAGTTGGTCTCAGACTACAGTCTGATATTGATCAGCTGCTAAATTGGGCACAGCAATGGCAGATGGAATTTAATCCTGATTACTGTGAGGTGATGCATTTTGTAAGGTCTGATAATGGAAGGATATACCCAATAAATGGTATGTTCCCAGTGGGTACTTAGGAACAAAGGGACCTTGGTGTACAAGTCCATAGCGAAGGTGTCAGCAAAGGTAGACATTGTGATGAAAAGACATTCAGAATGCTTGCCGCATTAGCAGGGTGTAGAGTATAGGAGCAATGAAATCTTGCTACAATTTTATAAAGTATTGCTTAGGCCATAGATAGAATATTGCAGTTTTAGTCGCCAAGCTATTGAAGGATACAATTGCACGAGAAAGTGTGCAGAGGACATTTACCCGGATGTTGCCTAGGATGAAAAGCCTCAGTTATAAGGGGAGAGATTGGGTGGGCTGGGTTGGTTTTCCTGGGGGCAGAGGAGGCTGTGGGGTATCTGACTGAGGTGTACAGAATTATTGGAGGCACTGACACAGTAGATCATGTGAATCTTTTACCCTTGGCAGGCATATCTAAAATCAGACGGCATAAGTTTCAGGTGAGGAGTCAGTGGTTTAGAGGAGATCTGGAAAAAACATTACGCCCAGAGGTCAGTAGAAAAATGGAACTCAAATTGCGAGGGCATAGTAGGCTATGGACAAAGTGCAGGTGAACGGGATTAATGTAGTTTGGTATTTGTTGGTCGCCATACACATGGTGGGCCAAAGGACCTGTTTCTATGCTATATGATTCTATGTCTATCACAAATCAGTTCAAACACTTCATTAGGACCTTATAACAGATCATTGTGCCAATACAGTGGTGCGCACTTCATAAGTGAGCAAGAGTAAATGGTGGGAAGTCCACATTGAAGAATACAGTCTTCTTCAAGCTCTATCCAGCTGGACATACATGTCATAACTCAAGGGACATTGAAAAGAAGAAGCATTGACTAGCAGTAGAGAATGTGCAACATAGAGACAGGTCACAATGCAAAGAGTGGTAACTGTGGCTGACAAGCATAATTAATATGGAGAGAACTGACCCAAAGCTGCTTGTGGTGCATTGCAAATGTTTAGCCTAAGTAATTCTTCTCATAAGCAGAACCACAAGTTAAACATAAGTTACAACAAAAAAAACTACGAAATGTGGACAGAGCTAGATCTTCTGCTTGCAGAATATAAATTCTTGCCTTCATCTGCAATTATGATGTTCTGTAAGACTAAACAGACATATTCCAAGAAACTTACAAATAACGAAGAAGCAAATTTTGTCCAGCAATCCAATATTGTCAAAATGATGGGGCATAGAATGCTGGAATTCTTTTCCTTAAAACATATTTCTCTGAACTTAAAAGTACGAAAGAAATGATTAAAATCAGGAAAAAAAAATGTGGTGCATGTGAGATAACACGGTGTGGAGCTGGATGAACACAGCAGGCCAAGCAGCATCAGAGGAGCAGGAAAGTTGACGTTTCGGCTCGGGACCCTTCTATGTGTTCTTTTTATATCACTTATTATATGCTCCATTCATAGAATCTCAGAATCATGAAAAATTACAACAGTGAAGGAGGGCATTTGATCCAATGTGATGATGCTACCCAACAAAGAGCTAGTCAGCCTGATCCAACCTTCCAGCCCTTGGTTTAAGGCTTTGAATATCATGGCACTTCAAGTGCATATCCACATCCAAGTTTTTTAAAAAATATTATGAGGGCTTGTGCTTCTACTAACTTCTTTGGCAAAGAGCTCCAGGGTCCTACCACCCCCTCAATTCAAAACTGACCCGTGAACTGCATCTACCTGACTTAGCCTAAATCTGTGCTAACACAGTGTGGAGCTGGAGGAACACAGCAGGCCAGGCAACATCAGAGGGGCAGGAAAGCTGACGTTTTGGGTCTGGACCCTTCTTGAGAAATGGGTGAGGGTAAGGGGGATGTGAAATAAATGGGGGGGTCGGTAATAGCAGGTAGATAGTGGAGAGGATAGGTGGGAGAGAAGATGGACAGGCCGGTGAGGTGGGGATGAAGATAGTAAAGATGAGTGTAGGTAGGAAGTGGGGGTGGGGATTGGTCAGTGAGGTGGAAGGAGCAGATAGGTGGGAGAGAAAACGTTCAGGCCAATGAGGCGGAGATGGGGGTTGGTGCTGCTTGTCTTCGGATGATGTCAAGGGTGGGGAGATTTTAAAGTCTGTACTGACTGGTTATGACCTCCTCAATTCAAGATTCATTTTAGCCAGATTCCTCATAATTTTATTCAATTCAGTTAGATCTCCATTCAGCCGCCTCTGTACCAAAGCAAACAACCCTTGTCTAACCTATAACTAAATTCTCCATTCCAGGCAATACCCTTGTAAATCTCCTTTGTATCCTCTCAAACACAATTACAATGCAGGATCTTGCAATGGGACAGTGAAGGAATGGGAGTATAATTCCAAGTCAGGAAGGTGTGCAGCTTGGAGGAGAATTTGCAGGTAATGGTGTTCCCATGTGCTTCCTGATCTTATCTTTCTAAGTGGAAGTCTGTGAATTAGGAGATTTGATGAGTTACTTCAATGCACCATGTAGATGGTGTAAACCACTGCAAACATGTGTTAATATATGGAGGAGTAAAGGTGTAAATTGATGGGTGAGGTGTCCTTTTGTCAGGCTGGTGTATCCTAAATTGAGTCAAATGTCCTCTGTGTTGTCAGAGCTTTGTCATTCATACTTGTGCTCTGTGGATGTTGAACAGGCTTCTTGATGTTTCAGTTAGATGAGTTACTCACCACAGAATTTCCACCCTCTTAATTGCTCTTGAACTTGTCAATGATAAAGCTCAAGGTGTTTGACCAAGATTGTTCACCTGGCTTGATGATTATGGAAGAACAAGTGATATGCATGGCTGTGATATTACAGATGGTAGCTGTGGTAGCTAATAGCTCACAATTCCTCATGGCTGCCCAGTTTCAAGCTGCTGGACCTATCCCACGCAACATTGTGAAACTGCCACACAACATTATGGAAGATGTCCTCAATGTGAAGACAGGACATCTCCAGAACAGCTGAATGGTGGTCTACCCCCTTACAGACAGGTGGATCCGTTCGGGTGAAACCAAGTACACAAAACAGTCCTTCCCAGCTGTCCTATCTTCCAACTCTTGTGGCACAGTGATAGTGCCCCTGCTTCTGAGCTAGAAGACCTGGGTTCAAGTTCTCCTTTAGTGTTATGTCATAACATATCTGAACAAGTTGATTAAGAGATATCTATGCCCCATAATTATGTACAACTCATTCAGGACACCCCTCAGCCTTCTCTGCTCCAAGAAAAATAACATCAGCCTATCTAGTCTCTTTCTATTCCAAAAAAAACCTCCAGCCCAGACAACATCTTCATGAGTCTCTTTTACACCCTTCCAGTGTAATCACATCCTTTCTATCTAGGACTGCACACAGTACTCCAGCTTTGACCGAACCAACATCTTACATAATTCCATTATAACTTCCCGGCTCGTGTGTTCAACACTTCATTGAATAAGGATACGTGTTCCATCTACTACTTAACCATTCTATCCACCTATCTTGTTGCCTTCAAAGATTCTACTGGGATATACACTGCTGGCCCTCTGATGTTCAGTCCTTCCCAGGGCCCTACCATTTATCGTGTACTATTACCTTGTTACTCCTTCTTAAATACATCACCTCACAATTATCAGGATAAAATTCCATTTGCCATTGTTCTCCTCATCTGACCAGCCCCTCTAGATTATCCTGAAGTCCAAAGCTTTCTTCTTCACTATTTATTACACCACCAATTTTTCTGTCATCTATGAATTTACTGATCAATCCTCCAACACTTGCATTGATATCGTTAATGTACATTACAAACAGCAAGGCACCCAACACCAAACCCTGTAGTGTGCCATTAGATACATTAACAACCTTTGAACAACTCCCAGTGCTTCTTGCCATTAAACCAATTTTGGATTCAATTTGTCAATTGCCTCGAATCCTCTCGGTCTTAGCTTTTTGACCAATCTTCCATATGACACTTTGTCAAAAGCTTTATTGACATCTTTGCACACTGCATCAAATGCACTACCATCATCTACACATCTGGTCGCATGCGTGAAAACTTTACTCAAACCTGTCAGACATGATCTCCCCTGACATTACCACGCTGACTGTCCTTGATTAAGCCTTTTCTCTCCAACTGAAGATTGACTCAGTGTCTTAGAGTTCCCCACTTTATCCCTACTGCCCTTCTTGAATAATGGTACAACATCAGATGTCTTCCAGTCCTGTGGCAACTGTCCTACGGCCATTGACGATTTGAAAATTAATGTCAGGGCTGTTGCAATCTCCTTCCCTTCCTCACATAGCAACCTGGGACTCATCTCATAAACGTATGGGGATTTATCCAATTTTAAGCTTGCTAAAACTGCTACTATCTCCCTTTCAATGGTAATTTGCTCAAGTTTATCATAGTCCCCCACCCTGATTTCTAGATCTATACTGTCCTTTCCATAGTGAATAAAGATGCAAAGTACTCATTCAAACCTTACTGATGTTCCCCAGACCCCTGCATAAGATTACCATTGTGATTTCTAATGGACCCTGCCCTTGCCCTTGGGTTATCCTCTTGCCTCTAATACACTTATAAAGTGCCTTTACATTTTCCTTCATTTCACCTGCCTTTTTTAAAATCATGCTCTCTCTTTGCCTTCTTTTTTTAAGTAACCCTCTGTGCTCTCTGTACTCCTCTAAGACTTCTGCTGTTTTTGGCCATGGGTATCTGCCATAAACTTCCCTTTTACTCCCCCTTATCAAATTCTGTACATTCCTTGACATCCAGGGTTCTCTAGGCTTGTTGGTGCCAATCTTCACCTTTGTGGGAACAGGTTGGCTCTGCACTTTTGCTATTTCCTTTTTGAATTAATATCTCGGAAGATGTGGGGTTGGTGAAAATTACAGAGATACGAAGGATGAGGCTATGGCAGGGTTTGAACACAAGGTAAAGAATTTTAGAATCAAAATATTGCTGATCAGGAGCCAATGGAAGTCAGCAAACATTGGGTGATAGGGATCACTGCAGAGGAAGGAGAATTTGTGATTACCTCACAGGTGCAGAGGTTAGAATGAGGGAAACCAGCTTGGAACATAGTAAATTAGTTGAGTCTAACAGTAATAAAGGCATGGATCAGGATTTAAATAGAAGGCAAGTTAAGATGGGTGAGATTAGGCATTATTATAAAGTTGGATGTAGTGATCTTAGAGATGGTACAACTTGACTTAAGACACTTATGTCAAGATCAATTACTGAGCATGTATCACAGTGTCAGAATAGTTATAAAAGTTCTTTTAGGAAATGATCCAAGAATCATCTGAATACAATGATAAAATCCTTTCGATGAGGCATGAATACACCTGCTGTTCAGCCTGTGATAGCAACTATTCATATTTTGAAATTATCTGGTACAGTAGGTTATTATATGAAACTATCAAATGTAGCATAAAAGTCCACAATGGCATAGATTACGTTTTTTTAGTCAGTAAAATATAATCACTAAAATAAAAGAGGTCTAAATAACTAAAGGCCACTAGTTATATTAATCATAGTATGTTGAATTTCTGGCCTATTCTTGAAAGTGAGTGCTAATGATAATGAGAGTTATTAATAGAGATTAAAAGCTTGAAAATCTTCAAGCCATTTGATGAATTTGGTATGTCATACAAATCTGATAGCCCTGTTGGGTCATCAATTCTGACTAAACCCAGAAATGCCATGTTTCTACTCAGAATCCCAGTAGCTTACAACTTGTAACGAGTTCTGGGCACTTAGAACTTCAGTGCATCTCAAAACCTACTTGGGAGGGATCACAAGGAATTTTCTAGACTGGAAATTTTCTGCAGACCAAGCCTTACAAACTGCAATACAGGATTACTTTAATGATGGGAGCATTTTCCTCAGCGGCTGCAGCCTTGGAAGCCTCAGAAACTTGCCACTGTAGAGATCAATGTGGTGATTTAAGTGGAGTGCATCTGGGGGATAGGGAATGGTTTCTGGCCTGATACTCCGAAAGAAGGTCAGCTTAAAATCATCTTACCTCTCCTTACAAAAATGAGCTTTACAAAGAAATCAGAACTACATGCAGTATATTCACCCATTGTCAGTTCTATCCATTCACAGTAGGTACTAATTATAAATTGTTAGTCATTAATGAAAAGTTGATGATAGGAAAATTGAGGCATTTTGAGAAATGAAAGTAAAATATAATATTCATTTCTTTTAAATTGTTTAATAGTGAAATCCAGTCTTACAATCCTCAGAGAACAGTTTTCCTCCATATGTATTGAATTTCTGCTGTATGATAATGAAATGCCGATTTGTGTGTCCAAATCAGGATCAACCATCGCCAGAGCAAACTGCAAAATTAACCCAAGAGCAGTGCATGGCTGCCATTGTGGCTTTCCAACTGGGAAAAACTAGCAGCTGATTAATTCAGGGTCATAACAGGCCAAGAGAAATAAATAACTTGACTCGTTTTTGGTGTTATCCTGGAGAAAATTATGAAGTCCAGGTCATTGCTCTGAAATCTGATTCCGAGTGCAGGTTAATAATTAATTTGATCTTTACAAATAAACAATGAAATGCTGCTGGAAAACAAATGGTAAAAATAATTCAAGATCACATGAATAGTTTCATACAATAAAGAAAATCTTCGGATTATTGTCAGAGATTTGAAAAAAGTGACACAAAGGCTAGGCTTTTAGGACTAAGATGGGAAACACAAATCAGAATTATTTTCAGGTCAGCTACCTGTCCTCCACAGGGAAGCTGGTTCAACTCATAATTTTCACACATGTGAGTTCTTGCTTAATATGCATACGGATTCCCTGTCCACTCAGAATCAATGCTGCATGAGGATACCACCAGTTTGAGTGATCACATGGATTCTTGCTGTGTTGCTCAGTTGGTTTCCTTTCTTTCCATTGCGTGATTGCTGATACTTTAAACCCAATGCCTGGGCCTCCCCTTATTGTTCTTATGGGTAATGGAATAGATAGTGAGATGATCCACAGCAAGCAAGAGCAAAACTGTCGGTACATGGGTTCTTTTCAATGGAAGAAAAATCACATGTTCCAATCTGTACCTTCCATGGATGTGTTTGCACAGGTATTTGAGACTCCCATCCATGCTATCCTCTTCAACCTGGGTCAGATGGGACTCATATTGCTCACAACTAGGGCTTATGTGTTGGGATTAAGATAAAAATCACCGACTTCTCCCACTCTGGATGTGGTCTCAGCTTTTCCCATTTGCAGCATGCATTTATAAGTCACATGAACATGCAACATATCACTGGATGCTCCAGAACTGAGTCACAGGCTAAGTCTGTTAATCAAATCCCACCCCCACAAATATCTTTGTTCCTTTTTTCCTTTCAGTTCCTGTCGAAACCATCAGTATTGTGCCTTCAAACATTCCCAAACACCATTCTGATTTGTGTCTTCAGCTCTCAACATTTAGAGTTTGGTCATGCCAACCATTGTGTTGCACTATCCCGGTCAAAGACAGGGCAATGGTCATAATCAACAGCACTTCCCTCCCACAGTAGCCCATTTCCTCCATTGCATATTGGCTTCCCCTTATGTGTGAGTTGATCCATTTCAGAATTGTTGTCCCCTCTGCATCCCCAGCATATTGCCTCTAACAAATTTACTCCCCTAACTTCCTTACCACAGAAGTGGCCTTTGAGAAATCTTCTAGACTTCCATGAGCTGATGCCCCGGACTGACCAGGGTTTATCCCCCTGAGTGACTTTGATGAATAGTTCTGACTAATGATTGAACTGAGCCGAGACAAATTGTATGCAACTCCCAGACTGACTTACCACGATTGCCCAGACTGGTTGCACTGGGCCTGCAGGAATAATCGTGGCCCACTCCCTCAACTGATGTGAAATGGAGTCTCTGACTCTGACCACTCCAAGTAGCTAACTGATCATGTCCAAGCCCCCTGGACTGATTGCAGATGCTGCTCTTGACTGACCATGCCAGGACCCCTTGGTTAAAGGTCCTCCCTTGACTTGATTGAAGAGGGCACCCCTAGGACCTTGATTGACTTGGTTGAAGCATATGAAGTGAATTTGCCACATAGGCTACTGACACTAAGTGCAAGATTGACAAAGCATGGTGCTGCTGGTAACACTGGAGAGCAAAAGTTAAAGGTGAAGAGGAATATTCAAAAAGGACCTAAGGGGCAACTTTTTCATGCAGCATGTGATGTGGATATGGAATGATCTGCCAGGGGAAGTGGTGGAGACTGGTACAATTAGAACATTTTAAAAGCATCTGGATGGGTACATGAATAGGAAGGGTTTAGAGGGATATGGGTCAAATGCTGGAAAATGGAACTAGATTAATTTAGGAGATCTGGTTGAAGTGGAATAGTTGGACTAAAGGGTCTGTTTCCATCCTGTACAGCTCAATGACTCTATGACTGATGATACTGATAACCATGACAAGCTGCCTGGTATTGTGCCTGCCCTAAAAGCCAAAGCAAGACAAAGGGCTGTGGTGGGTAGTGAAGAAGGTTATCTCAGACTAAAATGGGATCTTGATGGGACAACAATTCGGCAGCTTTCCAACAAGAGTTCAACAGAGTAGCCAGGTTGTAAGCGGGCTCCTGAGCCTGCGGCTTGTCCACTCCTTTCTGCTTTCTTTCTTTCTTTGGCTTTACACTTTTTCTATTGTTTCTCTTTTCTTTAAAGCCTTTTGCGTGGGTTAATCTCTAGCTTGACTGATTCCGTCCAAGATGGTGGTGGAACAGGTCCTTCAGTCAGAGTTTTTCCGCTATGTCCATTTCCTTTGCTCTTTTTTTCTTCTTCTCTCTTCTTTCATCACCTGGCCACAGACTGCCAATCTCTGACTCTTGGCCTTGCACTTGGTGCACACTTGGTAATGTGGCCTCCTGGCTTGGGGTGGCAGCCTCCCAGCGTGGTGAGGTGGCCTCCTGGCCTGGCAGGCCAGACTTACGAACAGGAATGGCATTTTTGTCCCAGTGTGGTGGCCTTCCGACTGGGCGCGGTGCAGTCTTGGACTGGCATGGCAGTCTCTCAGCCCAGTGATCTCTCAGTGGCCCAGCTTAGTGGTCTTGTGGCCCAGCATGGTGGTCTTTAGGCCGTATGTGGTCATCTCCCGGCTCAGCGTGGACCTCCAGTTCTGAGGAAGGGACACCAGACCCGAAATATTAGCTCTGATTTTTTTTCTTCACAGATGCTGCCAGACCTGCTGAGCTTTCCAACAACTTCTGTTTTTGGATCTCCAGTGAGTCTTGTCCTGCTAGGCAGATTGTCCTGGCAGTGACATTCCAATGAAAGGTGCTGATTCCCTTCAAAATGCAACAGTGAAGTGCAGAACAGTGTTGCAAGTAGACTGGAGATGAGCCATGAAGCGTGGTGACGCCAAAATGTATCAGATGCCAACATCCACAGAAGGCTGATACATATGATCACTGCCTGTGAATGCGCTGAGATGATGGTGATTGGTGTCCAATATGGAGATCCAGGAGTTGAAGTTGCTGGGAACCAAACTTTCTTTCATGTCGGATACCATCATCGTTTAGCTTTAGCTGATGCTTGGGAGAATGGGAAACTGCATATGAATAAGGCAACATTAATTAACAATGTTGATGCATGCTAATGCACACAAACAGGCCTCTCACTGTTCTAATGAGAATCTTATCCTGCCGTTCAAAAATTAGTTGGAAAATGAGAATATTTGCTCTCAACATTGGGAAGCTCCTTGCTGCTGGTCTCACACAATTTTTCTAACTTCCTTACCAATGCCCATATTGTTCAATATCTGGGAATTCTGAGGTGAATAATTCACCTCCTAACTGCCTAAATCCGGTCCACCACCTACTAGTCACAGTCATGAGTGTGATAGAATTTCTCCACTCGTCTGAATGAGTGCCCCTCCAACAACACTCAAGAAATTTAACAACATCTGGGATGAAGCAGCCTGTTTGATTGACACCCCCTCCAGCACTTTGAATATTCACCCTCTTCACTACCAACAAATAGTAGTGGAGGTGTGTACACCATCTTCAAAATAGAGCATTCTCTAAGAGCACCTTTCAAGCCCAAGACATCTCCAACCTAGAAAGACAAAGGTAGAAGATATGAGAGTGTCATCATCTGCAAGTTCTCCTCCAAGTCACACAATATTCTGACTTGGAACCACATTACCATTCCATTGCTGTCATTGAGTCAAAATCCTGGAACACTGTGCATGTATCTACAGCCTATGGGCTGTAGCCATTCAAGAAAGCAGCTCACAACCAGTTTCTCAAGGGCATTTGGGGATGCTTGTCTAGCCAATGACATCCACATTCCAAAGCTTAACTGCTTTCCAGGAAAATAGAAAATTTGAGACTCGATTTTCTGACTTCGGTTAGGATTACAGAATCAGAACAATTTCCAGCGAATCTAGTAGGAAGTGTAGGGTGGCAAGGTGGCTCAGTGGTTAGCACTACTACCTCACAGTACCAGAAGTCTGGGTTTGCTTCCAATCTTGGGTGACTGTCTGTGTGGAGTTTGCATATTTTCCACATGTCTGTAGGGGTTTCCACTGGTGCTCTGGTTTCCTCCCACAGTCCAAAGATGTGCAGGTTAGGTGGATTAGCCACGCTAAATTGCCTATTGTGTCCAGTGACATATAAGTTACGTGGACTGGCCATGAGAAATGTGGGGTAATAGAGTAGTCAGGGTGGGTCTGATTGGGATGTTCTTTTGGAGGGTCAGTGTGGTCTGAATGGCCTGCTTCCATACTGTATGGATTCTATCCTTGGGCTCTTGTTCCAGTGGGGGGCAAGTTTGATCAGAGCCATAGCAGGAAATCCAAGAATGAGCACAGAGGCAGAAGGAGGAAAAATAATTATGAAGGCATTTGTCCATTTCCTTCTTTATTTTTCTATTTTGGCCTTTTGTTTTGAAGATAAATGTTTACATTGAATTGTGCCACTGCAGGCACAAATGTGAGAGTTACATGTATTTCATTTCAAGAGCTATACTGTCATTACTCAGTGTACACTTCAGACCCAATATTAATCACTTTTGGATCAACGATTGTGTTTTCTTGCCAATAGATACCTCAGCAAGCATAGAGAGGGCATAGAGAGAAACAATAAAAAGAAGCACTAAATCAAATGGGGTTACATGTAAAAGTACATGCTAGAAAACAAACATATGAGTGAAATCAACCTTTCATTAGATCTGGCAGCTGTATTCAACTAACGAGCATTGGGACATTTTAGCACACTTCTGGGATAACAGTGATCAACTGGAGTGAACTTTTGTAGGTATAATTTCCAAGCTTAATTAAAATTTTATAAGTTCCCTCAGAAAGCATACATCAAATAGCGCAGAAGCTGGATTGATAATCAAACAAATTCTTACCTAATGGTGGTGAAGTTGCACTGGGTTGGCGTTGGGCTAATCCAGTCCCTGCCTTAAGTATCATGTTTTCGAAATCCCAATTCTAATTTACGATTTGTGTAATATTTCAAACACAATTCCTTAAAATGCCCTAATTCCCAATTCTAATTACTTGGATGTTTTCACATCTCCGATATTTATTTTGATGGAGAAAATCTAAACATAATTCCAGTCACATAGCAAGATCTTCAGAGAATCTTATGAAAAAAGTACACAAACATTGGTTTTGAAAGTTGCATTTCAAAAGGAACCTACACACTGCAGTCAATATTATTTAATACTTGAAGCAAATTAGAATTGTTTCATCAAGGCTAAATTAATGCTGAGGTATTATAAAACTAAAACCCAGGAAGCTGAATTTTGGCTACCATGATAGGCAGGGGAGGGAAATTTCCTGATTCAGCAAATCTATTTCAGTACGAGGTACTCTGAAATGTATGATTTCTGCTGCGGGGGACTAGGATTTTGGGCTTGGACTGGCTGAGTGTAGATAGTCCCAGGGTGGACAAATGCCAAATTGGGCTGGTTGGAAGGTCTGTCTTGGTTCTCTGGGGCCCTGTCCTAATTAGTTTAGAAGTTGATAGGCTGGGTCTTCTTTCACTGTAGCATTGAAGGTTGATAGTTGACCTTATCGAGGTTTATAAAATAATGAGGGATATAGATAAGGTGAACGGCCGGTGTCTTTTTACTAGGGTGGGAGATTTCAAGACTGGAGAGCATATTTTTAAGGTGAGAGGAGGAAGATTTTTAAAAAAGACACGAGGGGCAAATTTTTTGCACAGAGAATGAGACGAGTGTGAAATGAACTTCCACAAGAATTGATGGATGTGGGTACAATTAGAACATTTGTCCAATATGTCTGAGCAACCAGGCATCTTGATCTGACCTAGTGCCATTTTCCAGCGTTTAGCCCATATCCCTCTGAACCCTTCCTATTCATATATCTATCCAGATGCTGTTTAGATATTGTAATTGTAATTGCCTCCACCACATCCTCTGATAGATCATTCCATTATGCACCACCCTCTGCATGAGAAAGTTATCCCTCAAGTCCCTTTTAAATCTTTTCCCTCTTACTTTAAACATATGCCCTTTACTTTTGGCCTCCCCCATTCTAGGAAAAAAGACCTTGGTTATTCAACCTATACACGCCTCTTATGATTATTTAAAACCTCTATAATGTCACCCCTCAGCCTCTGATGCTCCAGAAAAAAAAAGCACCGGCCTATTCAGCCTCTCCATATAGCTCAAACACTCCAGTCCCAATGACATCCTCGTAAATCTTTTCTGCACCCTCTCTAGTTTAACAACATCCTTCCTATAGAAGGGCTAATAGGATTGTGTGCAATATTCTAAATGTGGCCTCACCAAAGTCCTGATGAGCCACAACATGACATTCTAATTCCTTTCTCCACTGTTCTGACCAAAGAAGGCAAGCGTGCCAAAGACCTTTTTCACCACCCTGTCCATCCGTAACTCCACTTTCAAAGGACTATGCACCTGCACCCCTAGATCTCTTCATTCAGTAACACTCCCCAGGGCCCTGCCATTAAGTGTGTAAATCCTACCTTTGTTACCAAAACACAACATCTCCCATTTAACTAATTTAAATTTCATCCAATGCTCCTTGGCCATTGGCCCACCTGATTAATGTCCCATTGTATTCTCAGGTAGTCTTCTTCACTGTCCACTTTGTCACCTATTTTGGCATTATCAGCAAACATATTTTATCATGAAAATGATAATGATCCCTAAAACCTATTCATTACTTCTAAATCTCTACAAGTGGGTAATTTCTGATAAAAACAAGTTTGTTTTCAGTAACGCATTAAAAAATATCATTTACCATTCCATTTGTCTACAATTAAACTGTGAACTCGAAACCTTTTTGCTGAGATAACTATAAATTTTACAACCAAGCCAAGCATTCGTAATGATATTAGTACTGGCCTTGAATAAAACATTACTAAATAACTGAAACTACATGAGTAGACACAACTTCTATTTCCATCCTGCATCTAGAAAACAAAGCAGTTCAGCAGGGATGCTTTTTAATTCCCGTTGACAGCCTTTTTAAAAATAGTTTAAATAGCTGGCTATTCACAAAATTACAGACTATGACAGTTGCAAAGATGCTATCTACTATTCAAGAGTGCTTTTGTCTTCTCCTTCAACTCATAACTCCCATACTGATGTTGAACTGGCCAAAATGTGGTCTATTTGAACTAAGCACTGAGTACAAATGGCCCTGCTTGTGTTTGAGCTTCCGTCCCATGTCAGTGTTGTTCTACCCTAGACCAACATAAATTGGGTCTGTCAGAAAAGCAGGTGGGATTTATGTGTTCAGAACCCATCTGTCATTTTTTAATGGACCACAGGATCTTCCCAATTTAGCAAATATCTGAGCATCCTTTTCTGTTTATTTCTCATGGTACTTCACGCTTTCATGAGCTGCTAAACTTGTACTCAGAGAGCATAAAGCTGCTTTTACTGAAATGGTGCATTAATGCCAACAAAATTCCTAACTGAACTCCAATAAAATTCAGATATACCCAATCTCAGCTGCTGCTTAAATACAATAGGACTTCAGAAGTCTAACTTTCTGGTATGGCTTATAATTTTAAGCAAAGTTTGATTAAAAATTGTGAATTAATATACAGTATTATACATTGTTATAAAAATGGAAATGAAAAATGAGATGTGAGTTGAGAAATTAAATGCAGTATTATCTGTGGCTGATGTATCTTTCCTGAAGTGCAATGCCCAGAAATGTAACAAACAAGATGAGGTTTGACCTAAATTCTATACAACTGATAAATTATTTCCTCACCGTTGCAATATTGAATATCTGAAATAATTTGGCATAAATTGGCAGTAAATTTGAACTCTTGTACAGCTGGTATGAAAAATTCAAAAAGTAATATTTATCGTTATAAGAATTGCTGCTCTGATGGTATAAGGCATTGGGGAGGTCCTGAGCAATGAATCTTTACTTTGCTACTGCCTCGTGCTGCAGCTGATTCAAGGGGTTAACATGAACTGTGAAAGATAGAACAGTGTTTCATTCCCTCAGATAAATACTGCTAGCCTTGATGAAAATTAATAAATTCTGTGATTCTGTTTTCTTTTAATTTTAGATTTAGGTATTTTTCCCCTGTGCAATGCAACCAAGCTCATCAAACATATGCATGATATGGATTTTATTGTATCCAATTTTCCAAAAGGTAGTAAAAGATTGCACGAAGCTGAAGCTTTTCACATTACACTCGCCACAATTGGGATGCATGAAACCAAACTTTGAAAGACAGCGCTTGTTTCAGTCAAAGTAAGTGAAAGACAAGATAGCTTTGACTTTGTCTCTCCTTGTAGCAATGTTTAAGCTCTGTGGTACTAAGCAATTATTAATACAGTTAATCCAC
Source organism: Stegostoma tigrinum (assembly GCF_030684315.1). NCBI lineage: Eukaryota > Metazoa > Chordata > Chondrichthyes > Orectolobiformes > Stegostomatidae > Stegostoma > Stegostoma tigrinum. The sequence goes on along the minus strand of NC_081362.1, from coordinate 24,589,196 downwards.
AAATACCAGAGGCCATTAGGACTTTTAATTAAATCTGGTTAGGAAAGAACAAGAGTTCAGACAATACATGTAAAAATATTTGTTTGGTATAATCCCTACCCCACCTAATATTACAGCCTTATCCTGTCCTTGATTCGTTTTTGTATATTTACAAAGCAGGCCATGTTAAATTAAGAAGAGACAGTCAATACTGATGTGTGGCACTTGAGTGCATGACTGTAAATCCAAACTGTGCTGAAGTAAAAAGCATTCTGAACATATTTATGACATTAAAGGAAACGACAGGATCAATTTTTGATGGCAATCCCTGCCACTGTTGAGATCAAGTGGCCCCTTTCCAGCTGTGCCATTAGGTGGAAGAGCAAATAAATGAAGGCCAAATGAAAATCCTTGCCCAATAATTAGCTGTCTCTTCCAGTTTAGAGACTTAAAAACAAATTGACTGCATTATTTGGCAGGCTAGGTGGATTGACTTTAACAGTGTCAACATGTGTTTGCATGATTAAAATAAGCTAATATCAAAGGAAAAGTAAATATGATTCTATGGAATTATTTGAGTCCAACCCAAACATTTGAAAGTGTTTTGACAAAAGTTTATAGGGACAACAGTGTAACATCTCTGACCATTAGCAGTGTTGAACAGCATAAGTAAGCTAACCAAGATTATATGTGATAAAAGCATGCTGTAGCTCAAGACTAATCTGGTTGTCCTTTGTGGCTTTGAGTAAGCCGAAACCATAGTCAATGCGACTTCTTATTTCTGTTACATACCACTTCTAAACACTAAGAGTTATCACAAAATGGAACAAAAATCAAACCCACCTCTGAAGGAAATAAATTATTCACTTTCCATAACAGAAATTCAACTAATATGCCATAATATTTAATAACAGAATTCAAGAACAAATGCTTGATAGGACAGTTTGTTGGAGGTGATTAAGAAATGATCTTCGGTAGCCAAGTGAGAACAGATTGCTTCTGCATGTTGAAAGGTCGAACAAGGGGAAAATGTTTTGTTTATTCCCATCTATCCTTGTGTATGCACTTGTTTAATATCTGTTACATCTGCAACATTTTCCAGTTCACTAAAAAGTCATCAACCTAAACTTAAACTCTGATTCTCTCCCTATGGATATTATTGCTCAGAGTCTTCAGCATTTTCTGTTTTTATTTCAGAATTTCTGCTGCTGCTGATTTGGCAAATCACTGTGATAAAATACTTCAGTAATAAAGATGACAACTTTTCACATATGTGACATTTGTGAGGGTAGTGTAGAGCCACACCGAATGCAAGCTTATGTCAGCAGTGGTGTTGTTATAATTAGAAGGAATAGACTTTCGTCCAGGTTTTCCAATGACCAGAAAGTCCTTTCCACAGCATAGATGGCAGTTATGCACGGGAATCCCACAGTTTCCTGACATAACAGATTCTGAAGGAATTGTATGGGAATTTGCCGTTATATATCGTGGCCAATCCCCCATGCCTGGAACTGCCTGAAAGTATTCATTTACATCAGAGAATTCCAATGATTCTGCTGCTGTTAAGCAAATAGTTACAAAAGGTTAGATTATGAAATGCCTAATCTAAATCCCAAGTAACTATTCAAGTGACCCACCAACCCACCACACATACCCTTGAATACATCTTCTCCAGTCCCCTAACAGCTCCCAGAACCTAACCCAACATCCATCTCTCTTATTAAAAACTCATAATCAGGCCCAACACCTTTTACTCTCTATCTCGGTGACCAAATATTACCCCCTTAACCCCAGTTACTGACACACCCCTCTACCTGAGTTACCTGACAGAACCCCTCCCTTCCAGTGGACCAAGCAGCCCCTGAGATGACACCTACCACAGCCCAACCCCACCCTCCCACACTGCTGTCATTTCCAGGACGCAACATCATTTCTGCCCACAGTACCAACCGCCCCCACTGCAGATCTTGACAAATCCACATACTCTGGGGCCCATCACTCCTTCTTCCTCTGCTGGATCTGTTTTTCCATGGACCCATTATCTCCTGACACCCTCAACTCACTCTAATCACTGCATCACTTATTTGGCCTCTTGCCACCTTGCGCTCTGGCACCCTACTCACACAGCACTCTACCATCTAGGCACACTACTATCTGCACTCTACTGAACTGACACCCTAAACCTGCATTCACCTGGCACTCTATCCTTCCAGTGCCCCAACCTCATACATACCCTTTCATAGGAGCTGTGAAATTGTGATTCCATACCTTTACATCACAAAATACAGCAACTGACTGTTGTGAGAAAGGATGCATATTTAGTTATCTTCTTCTGTTCTGCATTATAAGTGACCCATCAGCATAAAAGTATGGCTTCGCATTTCTGAAGAAGTCCTAACTGAAATCTCCTGTTAGAAATGTGGAGCTTTTTACTCACATCACAAAAGGAGTGGCGTGGTAATCTACGCATGATTTCAGCTTTTTCTGTGGTTCCAAAACTCCTGTAGTAGAACTGCCATAGAAGATAACAATCAATCTCTTCTACTTTAGTGAAAATCCCATTCAGGCATGTCAACCGATTCAATGAAAGTTTTGAACATAAATCCACCCAACCTCGCTTTCCCTAAGAAACGAATTTCCAATAGCACAGTGAATAAATAATAAGTTACAAATAAATTATATAGAAAACATAATATTGGATCTACATAAGTGAACAGGATCCTGGGGTCACTCACTCACTTCCTATCTCAGACCACAAAGGCCATGTTTACTGTCAAAGCCACCACCTAGTGGGCCAATGAACTTGCACATATCGGAATACACCATTGTTGCCGGATTATGTCACAGTCCACACTTGCAAGTGTGCTGGTGGCCATGTTAGCTTCTGAACAACGAGGTGGAGTTCAGCCCTGCCCTCAGTCATGCCAATTGATTAAAAGACCAGACCTTCACTCATGGTCCTCATGTCTGCTCCCTTTTTCTATTGGGTGGAAGCTGCAGGCAATCACCCAAGCCCTACTGTGAGATCACTGGCTGAGGCAATGGGGCAGACTTTATACTCAGAGTGCCGCCACTAAATCAAATCTGAAATAATATATTAATCTCATTATCTGCTACTTTTTCTGTTTTCTTCCTGGCAGACACCAGCAATAACCTAAAGTCCCAACAGACTCCAAGAAAGCACCATTCATCCAGACAGCCCACAGTCTCAAAAAGAATGGTTTCTGAGGCACAAGTATTATGGTTAATATTGTTTCAATTAGAGTTACTTCTGAATCAGGTGAGTGTAAGTGAGAATTTGCTGATTTTGGGATTTTCAAAACAGACCTTTCACCAGATGCTGGGGAGATATGATCCCCAATCTCTGCCTCTGCCCTCCTCTTTCTTGCTGTGCCCAGTGATATGAGCACTGCAGACATTTCCTTCAGGTTGTCACATCAAGCTGATGTCACAGACTGTATCTGGCCACATACAGGAGCCATTTTGACATTTTAGGCAATCATTCCAGAGCACAACTGCTCAAAGCACCTTTAGTTCAGCAGAGAAATAGTGGCCAGAATTCTATTCTCTATTCAGTAAACAATTGGTGAGGATAAACTGGGTTGTGATGACCTATCCAGTAAACTGGTCAACTGCAGTTCACTCAGGCTGATTTAACCCTTTGAAATTGGCATTAATGGTCGGGGGTGGGGGGGGGGGGGGCGTTTGGTGTCAAGAGGTGCCGTGGTCTCGAATTGGGGTAATAGGGTAGACTTATCACTTCAATCAACAATCACTCTGCTGATACTTTCACAAATATAATGCAAGGTAACTTAAGTATTCTTCCATGCCAGAGCAGACCCCTTTGAAAATGCAAATCGTGGTGCTATGGCATCAACAGAATTCCAAGTTTCCATTTTATGAATGAATGTGCACCAGGATATTGTTGTTGATAGAAAAAAATGCCTATTGGACTTAAATTATTCTTAAGTTAACATACAGATAAAACTAACAATTAGGAAAATAAATATTGAGCATAATTTACTCTCTCACTGCCAGAGTGGGCTGGGAGGGTGATTAGGGCCAAATGATTTGGAAGGAAGGGCTGTTGAGGATAACATGAACCCTTTGCCGTGCCCTCTAAATTAAGTCTGAGACAGAGAGGGTTGAGGGTCTTCCTACCTGTAAGTCATTTGAAAGCCTTATGTCCAACCAAGAGGTTCAGACCATCGCTGTTAGTATTTTTGAAGTGCTGGGGTGGGGGATGGTCATACCAGCTAGTGGAAGGAGAGTGGTAAAGGCAGCATTGACTGGAAGGCTTTTCCTTCCCACCACAATGACATCCCTCCCCACTTCATGCCTGCCTGGCTAGCCCTAGCAAGTATACCTTATTTATCTCTCCTAGGTGTCCAGCTCTGATCCTGGTTCTGGGTTTGCTGCAGTCCTGACAGCAGCCACCACTCCAAAATAGGTTCGCTGGGACTGTACATGTGCCAACTTCTGACAGGCCAGTAGCTTACAGAGGTGAGATGTCTGCCTTGCAGGAATCTGCAGCCCAGATATTGACAAGGCTTTCAATTGCAACATAGCTCCTGGGAATATCTGTGGTGTGGCTGTCACTGGTTCTCCAGATGGTGCACGGGCCCACCAACACTATCGTTAAATTCAGACCACTATGTTCACCTTTGTGACAAAAAGATTGGAGTCCAAGAGTAAAAATGTCATACAGCAACACTATGTGGCCTTGGTGAGACAACAACTAGAGTACAGTTTTGGTCTCCTTCCTGAAGGAAAGATATACTTTTCTTCAAGGATGTCCAATAAATAACCACTAGACTGCTTCCTAAGGTGAAGGCATTGCTCTATGAGGAGCAATTCAGCAGTCTTGATAATATGTATATCTTGGAGTGCAAGAAACCCATACCTCAAGAACTAGAATCACTAAGTTATCCATAAGATGACCTTTTTCATCCATGCTCCCCATGTGATACCACCTTACTCCCTCAGTTGCTGCATCTCATACTTTTCAGCTTTATTGGTTGACTGAACAATTGGAGGATGCTTATATATTTACAGAGGTGTCCTATGAAGTCACAGAACCCAATTGACAGCACAAGTATGATACTGTACCATTATATTTGCCTTCAAAAATTTACCAGAGGAAAACAAACAGGAAAGGACACTAATACCTAATGAGATAGGCGATACAGTGAGATGTCAGCTAGAGTTATTAGCTCAGTGCAAAGTTGCTTTTTACGGTATTTTTTGTCAGAAATTTTTATAAGCTACTTAGACGAGAGAAGCAAACAACGTAACAGTTTAATGATCTTGCTGCCTTTCTAATCTATAACTGCCATGCTTTGATATGCGTGGAATAATTATCTTTTGCTCAAAGTATCAAATTCAAACAGTTCAATACATAAATCCTACTTTCATGCTTATGATTTTAAAGTCTGCTTGGAGCTGTACTTATTGTTTTGACAGCCTTACTGTGTCTGCTCTAATGTCAGGCCATCTTACTACATTTCTCAACAGAATAAAAATCATGGACACAATAGAAGGGTAAAAAGACAAATACCATTCAGCTCATTCCTCGCAATTAATTGTTCAGGACCTGCCCATTACATTGGTACCTTCTTTTAATCTAAACATCGACCACATAATCCTCTATGTCGGTCAGCTAGGAATCAGCCAGTACATACATGAATGCATTAAAAATGTCATTTAAGCAAAAATAAGAAAATCCAGAAAATAAATTCCATTCAAAGTCTAGGCCAGGGAGTAGATTTAATGATGGCTCAGAAATTTGTCCTGGTGCTGCTCTATCAGCACAAATTCAGTGGAGCAGAACTCGTGTTCACCCTAGCCTGAATTTACCGATCCCTAAAGTGTACAAGAACAGAATCATTTCACAACCACGGTAGGATGCCATTAACTTCAAATTCCCTTCACAGAAAATGCTGAATACTGAATCGGCTGACACTCTCCCCACTAGAAAAGAGAAGGCTGAAAGGTGACTTAGACATCATAATCGGATAAATGTAGAAAAGATGCTTCCACTTTAAGATGAGTCCAAAGCTAAAAGGTGTTAAAAGAAGGTCATTACTACATCAATCAAAGCTTTATTACACTGGGAATAGTCATGCAGAAAATATTAGGTGAAATAAAGTTGGAGAAGGCTCAAGTAGAGTTGACACCTGACATAGGCCATGGGTTAACGGTCTGCTTCTGTGTTATAAGTTTTGTAATTCTGTGAGAGTGGATTTATCTTCTCAAATAGATACAATTGTTTGTGGCGTTTTGAAACACTTTACTGTAAAGGGTTAACTTTTCAGCATGTACTTAGGAGACTGCGTCAATTCGGATATGATAAATAACACAATGATGGAAAGATCCTGAAGACAGAAGCAACAGTCCAGACCTCATGTGTAGCTGGAAATAGTTAATCCACTATAACTGAACAGCTACTTTAAAAAGTCCTCAGTTTCTAGTGACATATTTTTCAAAGAGTACTGTTACCTGTAAATCCTCTAGGATCCCACACAATGACAGATGGTGGCATCAGTTAAAGAGACGCAGCAGCAGTAACAGAGAGAAAGGTGAAAAAGCCCGAAGACGCATTCAGTTAGAGCAGCAGGAAATGAATCAAGGAGAATCTTAGTGGTCAGACAAACAGAGAAATAAGTTTGAAACAGACAGTCCTAGAGAAGAAGCAGCATAGGCATAGGCAGAAAACCTTTAGTAAGAAATAAGCTCAAAGACTGTCATTTCCAGAAAATTCACATTCAGGATAAGTAGAATATTGGCAGAATTGGTGCATTTGATCTATCCGCAACAGAACTGCATCAGGTTTTGCAACAAAAATCAGTGAAGGTTACGTCAAGATTTTGCTGTAAGAAATATGTAGCATTCCCAACTGCTTTCAAGAAACTGAACAGCCAATCAGCAGAAGTGTTACCTTCCTGGTGCAATTAAAGGAATAAAATATGGATATTGGTGACTGATAAGAAGGTAATGGACAACTAACTTAATATAAACTTGACACTGGACTGGAAGAAGGGTCTCAGCACTTTTTAATGCAGTCACATGCTGAATGAAGAAACACTACAACAATCAACAATCTGACTACAGGATCCAGGATAAATCAAATTAAATGGAAAAGGGCAACTGACTACATGACCAGAAAACACAATCTTTGAACACTTGTAAATCATCCAGAACCAAAAATATTATATGGTCAGCAAAAAAAACATATTTTTATCTGAAACTTATTTGCAAAGTTGCTGAAATTAAGGGCAAGGAACATAGAGGCTGATTCAGAGGTAAACAGTATATCACATCAAACTAAGAGTAAATGCAAAACCTTCAGATTTCAGAAGTGTGGAGCTGGAAGAACACAGGAGGCTAGGCAGCATCAGAGGAACAGGAAAGCTGATGTTTTGGGTAGGGACACTTCCTCAGAAATCTTCAGACCCGAAACATTAGCTTACCTGATGTTCTGATGCTGCTTGGCCTGCTATGTTCCTCCAGCTCCACACTTTCTTATCACTGACTCCAGCATCTGCAGTTCTTGCTATCTCAGATGCTAAACCTATCTGTTTACACCTAGAAAAATCCTGTGCCCATTTTTAGAAAAAGTGAGATAAAGTCATCAAGACGTCATTTGTCAGTAATCAGATCAATGAGGTGTTCTAGCATGGTACTGAAGTTCCAAATCTATTTTTATTTTTTTTTCTTTATTCATTCATGGAATGAGGGTGTTGCTGGCCACACAGCATTTATTGCCCATCCCTAATTGCCCAGAGGGTATTTAAGAGTCAACCACATTGCTGTGGGTCTGGAGTCAATGTAGGCCAGACCAGGTAAGGAAGGCAGTTTCCTTCCCTAAAGGACATTAGTGAACAAGATGAGTTTATCCGACAATCGACAATGGATTCACAGTCATCAGTACATTCTTAATTTCAGATATTTTTATTGAATACAAATTCCACCATCTGCCATGGTGGGATTCGAACTCAAGTCCCCAGAACACTATCTGGGTCTCTAGATTAATAGTCCACCGATAATGCCATCACCTCTCCTGTAAGAATTTGTTCAGACCCTGCGGTGCTCATCCTATGGATGATTCACAATCTTGCAAAGAATATCATTTTACAAAATTTCATGCAAATAATAGTCTCTGGCAGTTACCATTGGATGAGAAGTCAAAGCTCTTAATAACATTCATTACGCCATTTTGATATTACTGCTTTAACTATCAGGTATCCCTTTGGGATCATTCTTTTTCACTGGAAATATTCCAGAGAACAATGATAAGTATCTCGGAGGGAGTGGGAAGATGCAGTTTGTCAGTTGCACAATGTTTTGGTACATGGTTTAATAATAAATGGGCACAACCAGAGGATAATTGCGGCAATACAAATTTTGCAGCAAGTAAAATTGATGTAAAATGGGAAGTTCAAGTTCTCAAATCCTACAATTACTTGTTATCCATTACAGCAGATCCACAGTAGAGAAAGCCGAAAAAGAGTTCCCATTATTCAGAAATCTTACAGAACTGCAGTTGATCTTTGGACTAGTCAACCATGTAGTCAAATTTCTACCATATCTCGCAGAACTCAATGAACCTTTGAAGTAGTTCCTTCAACAAGACCAGGCATGATGCTCGAACAAATAATGGTAACAACGTTTCGTAAAAACAAAATAAATGCTGATATACTCAGAAATCCTCATGAATTAAGGTATGTACTATTAACTGCATCGTCAACTGGACTAGGAGCAGTAACAAACGTAAAGTGCTGTGGATGCTGGAAATCTGAAACAAACATAGAGAATGCCAGATAAACCCACTCTGAAGATCTGAAGAGGTCATAACAAGCTAGGGAGGTTAACACTATTTCTTTCTCCACAAATGCTGCCAAATTGACAATCAGTAGTGTCGTTCCACATTCAAAAAGATAGCAAACATAAATGGCTTTACTTTGTATCCAGATCCTTAACAGAAACTGAACAGACATTTACTATCAGAGAAGAAAAGGTGCTTGTTGCTAAATAAACATGCAAAACAAAATCCAGATTATGCCATAGGGTTGACGTTTAGAATTGAATCTAACCCTAAGCTACGAGCAATGTATCTGAATACCAAAGAAATTTGAAAATGGCAAATATTCTAATTGTGATATGATACTACTTTTGAAACTCTTCAGGGGACGTTTCAAACCACTGCTGACACATTGTTGAGAATACCTATTGATCATTCAGAGCAGGAAGACAGGAACTTCATTGAAGAGAGGCCTTTTATGACCCACACCATCATGTTCTTGTCTGCGACAATAAAACTAAGAAATCAGACAGACAAAGATGCAAGACAGGAAATGTGTGAGACACATTTGACTTGAAGAATCGCAAGCACAAATTCAACTGACCTCATCCCAAGGCAACACAGATATAAATTATATTGTTGAATGTCTGTTGGCTTACAACAAGAGGTCAGTTATACTAAGAGTCCTTCAACCTAAGATCTTTCAAAGAATATACAATGAACACTAAGGATCCACTGGAAGCTACACCATGCAGCATAGTGGCTAGTCATTTTGTGATCTTTGGAAGAACTGGTCTCCAGGTGCAGTATACTGTTGCACAAATTGACGAGAGCAGCAGAAACCACTTTTGGCATCTTTCTCTTCATCTTGACCATGGGATCATTTTAACATGGACAAGTTCGAATTCAGGAAAAAATTCCTCATTGTAGTAGATTCCTGTTCTCATTGGTGGAAGTGAAGCAATTACATAGTCTCAACTCTGGAGCCATCGCTGTCTCCATAAAACAGATAGTTGTCCTGAATATCATTATCTTGGATAATGAGCCAAATTAGCAAATGTTATTGAAGTCCTTTGTGGAGTCATATAGTTTGTTTCATATAACAGGCTCACCAATATACTCTCATGTCACTGAGAGACTGAAGAGTACAAACAATCAAAGCTCCATGCCATTGAAAAAATGTTTAACCTCGTGTAAACTTCTGAGGGACCAAAATTGAGGACTGAATCCCGTTTCCCATACACGCAATGAGGCCAAGTGTCACTGCAAATGATTTTGAATAGTTAACACTACAGTAGGAAGAGTATTGAACAGGCCTGGGGCACATATTTGACCAATACAATTGAGCATATTGCCTGCCTGAACTAGAAGCTAAAGAAATGCTGTGGATCAGAAATAAAAGCAAGAGGGCTTAATCATCAAAAAGATGTACTAGCCAAAGTCCAACCCTGTTGAAATAGTGATGGGTGAAATGGGAATACACTGATATAAATGAAAAGAAAACCAGGGTGAACTAACAATCCAGACATCCAACAGGAGAACTTTACTAAAGAGCTGACATTTGGTGAATGAGGAACCAATGACTCTAAGAGTGCAAAGTGGACTCCAAGAATGTAGAACCTCAACAGCCTCAATGTGATCAGGAGATTGGTGTAACCACCATACTTGGTTATGCCTGTGAAACAAAGGCTTTTTGCGAGATGCATAAGGACATCTTTAGTAAAGAGACATTACCATAGGGAGATGTAAAGAGTTAACTCTTGAAAATATACAATAAGCTCGGTTTATGATGATAGAGATCAAATGTTGGTGGAGAGACCATGAAGAAGCATGCAACAGGCTAGACCTAATGCTTAGCCAGAGTATACACAGTTAATATGATGTAGGTAAAGAGTTACTTTCAAAAATCTTCAGACTCAAAATAATTCTTTCAGAGGGTTATGTAGCCCAAATATCCTCGAATACCCACTATGACAACAGTAGATTTAGAATACTAAGTTCCCATTTGTAGGACAATGAGATGATGCCTCATACGGCAGTACAAGGGTAGATTCATAGAGTCATACAGCATGGAAACAGACCTCTTGATCCAAACAGTCCATGCCGACAATATTCCCAAACTAAACGGGTCCCAACTACCCATGCTTTGTCCGTATCCTTCCGAACATTTCCTATTCAAGAGCTTATCCAAATGTCTTTTAAATGTTGTAATTATACCTGTATCCACCACTTTCTCTGGCAGTTCGTTCCACACACGAACCACTCTTTGCGTAAAAAATTTGCTCCTTCTGTCCTTTTTGAATCCTTCTCCTCTCATCTTTAAAGTATGCTCCCTAATTTTGAAATCCCCAACCCTAGGGAAAGGACCCATGTTGCTCACCTTATCTATGACCCTCATGATTTTATAAACCTCAACAAGGTCATCTCTCAACCTCCTACACTCCAGTGAAAAAAATGTCATCCTTTCCAGTCGACTTTTATATCTTAAACCCTCCATTCAGAGCAACATCCTCGTAAATCTTTTCTAAGCCTTCTTGAGTTTAATGATATCTTTCCTATAAAAGGGTGACCAGAAGTGCACACAGCGTTCCAGAAGGGGCTTCACCAATGTCCTGTACAACTTCAACATGATGTCCCAACTCCTACACCCTAAGGTCTGAGCAATGAACACGGCATGCTAAAAACCTTCTTAAACACCCTGACTATCTGTGACATAAATTTCAAAGAATCATGTACCTGAACCCCTAAGTCTCTCTGTTCTAGAACACTATCAGGGCCCTACTATTAATTGTGAAGGTCCTGTCCTTGTCTATTACCAAAATGCAATACCTCACATTTATCTACATTAAACACCATCTGCCAGTCGTCAGCCCATTGACCAAATTGATCAAGATCTCTTTGTAATCTTAGATAACCTTCTCCACTGTCTACTTTACCACTAATTTTGGTGTCATAAAGAATAAAGAATACAGCACAGGGACAGGCCTTTTGGCTCTCCAAGCCTGCGCCGACACATTTTGCCCTTCCATACTAAAACTGCCTTCACTTACAGGATCTGTATTCCTCAATTCCCTTCCTATTTATGAATTTATCCAAGTGCTTCTTGAATGTTGCTATTGTGTCTGCTTCCACCACCTCTTCTTGCAATGCATTCCAGGCACTCAAAACACTTCGTGCGAAAAACTTGCCTCGTACATCTCTTTTAAACTTCCCCCCCTCACACCTTGAAACTGTGTCCCCTAGTAATTGACACGGCAATCTGGGAAAAAGCATAATCTGCAAACTTACTAACCATGCTGTAACCAGGTAAGATTCTTAAATGTAGGAAACAGGACCAGAGAATTCACCCACATCAACAACTATTTTAGACAAAGAAAGACTGCTGAGAACAAAACAAACTGAACTCTACTTCGTTTCCTGATTCCTGCCACAGTTGGCTGATATCCCCACCCTCCTAACATGAAATAAGCCATAATTCTATTGTTGCTGCTCTACCTGTTGGACATTTCCAGCACTTTTCAAAAAAAAAATCAGATTTACAGTGCCTGCAGTAGTTTACCTTTGTAGATGTGGAGAAAATATTTCCACTTCTCACAGAACACAAAACGATAAACCAAAAATACAAAAATAAATCAAATAGGGAAATAAGCAGAAATTTTTTTCATCAGAATGTGGAACTCTATCACAGGAATTAGTTGAGGCCAGTATCTCAGAGGCCTTCAAAAAAAACTAAACAAATACATTGGTGAAAACGGAATAAGCAATAAAAAGTTATGTAGAGAGGCTGTGATGAGACAAATAGAAAGGCAGCAGACCTATATGGCATCTAAACACCAGCACAGACATTTTGGACTGGAAGATCTACTTCTGTGCTACCTATTCTATGTTGTTCTATTTAATTTGTAGGTTATGGGGCAAGAGAGGAGGAACAGGATGAATTCGATAGATTTTCTTGAAGCACTGGCATTGGTTGCAATGAGTTAAATAGCACGCCCCTGCACTATAAGAAACAATGAGCTACAAAGATTTTCAAATTGTCTAAATGATGCAACGCAAATGGGTTGACAGTAATTACACCCCACAGGAATGTCAAATTTCAACACATAAACTGACAGCCTCAGCCAAGTGATTCAGATAGGTGATTGAGTTGCTTTCCCAATAATGAGGCACATGTGCATGAAGTCATCCCTTAGAATAAGGATCATACTTGTTCATGGCAAGAATCTGCATGTGTAGTCTTCAGAAGGATTTACAGATTGATAGTCAACCTGTCTTGACCGCAATATGACACATTTTCCATTGCCATCAAGTCCTGAGATGAGATGTGAACCCATAGCTTTTGATGCAGAGATAGGTCCACCACAGCTCTGCCATGAGACGGTCTCACTTAATGAGGAAGTAAAGAGTGATTTAATTGAGGAGTCTAAGTGATGTTCTTGAAGATGTTTAAAAGACTTGAAAGAATCATTTGAGAAAAACTACTTCTTCTGGTGTGGCAATCCAGATCTAAGAGAATGAGCTTCAAATTATACCTAGGCTATTCAGTAATGGTATATTGAAACATTTCTTCTACAGCTAATGGAAATCTATATCTCACTTTCACAAAATGCTGTTTAAGCTAAATCAGTTAAAACTATCAATACTGAGATTGATAAGTAAGGGTTTTCAAGAATATCAAACAAAGACAAGAAAATGGAGCTGTGACTCAACTTACTTATGAAATAACAGAAGTGAGAGAGGCTGAGGACCTGCATTGATGAGTATTCTATGGGCCTAAATTAGGCAAAAAGAGATAGAATTGCCAATTAAATAACAATCAACTATTAAAAATAAACCCTGAAAAATTGTATGGAATCTTCCTGTTTTTAAATAAATTTAGTCTATTGTTTAAAACATGCAGAATATTTAACGTTAAAATTGAAAAATATTTTCATACATTCGACTGCAGAATTCTGCTAAGGATATTCATGTATCATTTATTAAAACATAAACACACAGCAAATGTAACCTCATTACAGTAACCCTTGGCTGCTGACAGATTTAATCTTGCTGTCAAGTACCACTGAAGAATGTTTTGAAAAAAGCTGTTATAATTGCATGATGATATTAAGCAAGATTGTTAAGGGCCATATTTTCATCTGTACATTGATTTTGGGAATATAGATGTGGCCATTGGTAAACAAACTAATGAAAAGCAGCAATAGATTTTGGTACTGCCTCCCTGTGTCTTCTGTTAAAAAAAACTTACAGAGGTAAACACTTCCAGATACATGGTTGCAGTATTGGCTGTTTCTTCATTTTTTTTGGGTTGCCATAGTCTTACCAGATCATTGAGGTGATCTCTCATTGGAGAGAGACGAGTGGTGGTGATTTATCATAACAGAGAATACCTGCAGTGTGGAAGCAAGCCATTCAGCCCATCAAGTCCACACGGACTCTCCAAAGAGAATGCAACCAGACCCACCCTCTACACAATCCTTGCATTTCCCACCCTGGACACTTTAGCATAGCCAATCCACCTAACCCGCACATCCCTGGACTGGGAAGAAACCCATGCAGACACAGGGAGAATAAACGAACTCCACACAAACAGTCACCCAAGGCCAGAATCGAACCCGGGTCCCTGGCACCATGAGGCAACAGTGCCAACCACTGAGCCACCCTGCTGCCCCTCAGCATCCCTGAGGTGGAGCCATGCAGTCATTTAACTTTGTTGCACTGAGAAAAATAATCCTTGAACATAAAACAAACTGCCTCAAGGTGCTTCTACGGTCGAGATGGGAATGAAGATGCGATCAGTGATTCTTTAGGATCTTGCATTTGGATGGCATAAGTAACGGAAATCATGCCTTTGAATAGCCTTTGATCAAGCTGAATTGCAGGCCCTGGTCTGGCACTTGGTTAAGCCCAAGTGCCTCTTATGTAATAATTGTGCTGGTTCAAGCCTAGGCTCTGGGAAGATGGATTCTTTTCTTGTAGACCAATCAGTCATTCAGGAGGCTGAGGTATGATGCTGTTCAAAATGATATTCAGAATACAATCGCTAGGAGCATAGTGTTCATCAATAATGTGTTGAAGGCTGCGAACAGCATGGCAATATTTCTCTGCTCCCGGGAAGTACTGGGCAATGAAGTGAACCCTATTTGTCTGCTGTGGCATGTTGGAACTGGCAATGATGAGTTGAGCATTGTATCCCATTCTTATGAGGGTGTCCTTCAACACCCTCAGGTGTTCATCGTGTTCTCTTCATCCAAACAGATTCTCTGCATATGCGTAGGGCTTGTCTGTAGGGGATGGCTTTTTCAATATGTTTATGGTGGAAGCTAGAGAAGTACAGCATTGTGAGATTATCTGTAGACTTGTGGTAGAGTGAGGTATTGAGGTTTCAGTGCTTTGTGGAGCTGCATGTGTTCAAGAGTGAGACTGATTCTAAAGAGTAGTCCATGGTGAGGCCGATGATGGGATGAAACTTGTAGATATTGCTAAGTAGTTGTTTCAGTAATTCCTCACTATGAGTCCAAAGGAAGAAAATGTCATCAATGTATCTGGTGCAGAGCATTAGTTGGAGGTTCTGTGCAGCAAAGAAGTCTTGTTCAAACTTGTGCATGAAAATGTTGCCATTTTGGGGGTTCAAATCTGGTCCCCATAGCTTTTCTGTGTGTCTGGATGAAGAACTGCTTGTCAAAGGTGATGACGTTGTGGTCGAGGATGAAGTAGATGAGTTGTCGGATTGTGTCTGGAAAATGACAGCTGTTGGTATTGAATTCTGAGGCTGCTGCAGCATGCTGTCATCATGGGGGTTGCTAGTCTAGAGTACTGAAACAAAGTCCATTGAGACGAAGAATGTTCCTGGTTCGACTGGTCTATGGGTGCTGAGTTTCTGTAAGAAATTTGTAGTGTTGTGACAGAAGCTGGGGTTTCCTGTGCAATGGGTTTCAACACGCCCTCGACATAGGCAGAGCGGTTTTCACACAGGGTCCCATTGCTTGATATGATAGGATGTTCAGGAGTGTTGGCTTTGTCTTTCTTCAGAAGGCAGTAGAAGTCCACTACGTGAGAAGTATTCAGGATGAGATTGCCTTGGGTACTCTGAAGGACTGTATGAAAAGTTTGATCAGTCTGTTGAGTTGACGGGTGTGTTCTTTGGTTGATTCGGCAGGTAGTTATCTGTAGTATTACTGGATGTTCAGTTGTCTGTATACTTCCTTGCAGTAGTCTGTTCTATTCTCTATGATGATGTCTCCTCCTTTGTCTGTTGGTTTGATGACAATGTTGCAATTGGTCTTGAGACTTGGAGCGTGTTGCGTTGTGCTTGTATGATATTTTGTACGACTTGAGAGAGGGGGGCTGACAAGTCAGGTGTTCTCACATTCCCTGACAGCTTAAGCCCATGGGATTTCCCCATGGTGGTATTATTTTCAACTATGGTACCAGGGGAGGTTTGGCTACTGCTGATGGTGTTTCCTACGCAAGAGCGTATACACACACACACACACACACACACACACACACACACACACACACACACAAATTTATGGAGTGAATTTGCATTTTCAGATATGTCATTGCAAATACATTCTACTTTGTTCAAAAAGCACTCAATTTGTAAACAGTCAGTCAATGTGGCATTTTGTAAATTCCTACTTTGGAAATAAAGCCAGTCTGACTCCGAGTTAAAACAGAGCCAGATTCTAAACAAGGCCTCACACCTAAAATGCATTGTCTGACCTGCGATGTCACCTCTGGCATACTCATAAAACTAGAGATGCTGGAAACTGCAGATGCTGAAAAATCCAAGATAACAAAGTGTGAAGCTGGATGAACACAGCAGGCCAAGTAGCATCTCAGGAGCACAAAAGCTGATGTTTCGGGCCTAGACCTCTCTGATGAAGGGTCTAGGCCTGAAATGTCAGCTTTTGTGCTCCTGAGATGCTGCTTGGCCTGCTGTACTAATAAAACTATTTGTTATTAGGATAGTGACTTGAAAGAAATTCTTGGATTTGCATATTAATCAATTGAAACCTGCATCTCCTTTCTAACTGACTTAACAGCCATCTTAGGATTGTTCAATACATTCACATCAGTTCTACGACCCTTTGATCTTTCACTTATAAATCCTGTGTCTGATGCTACCCCACTAACACAGGAAGAAGTAGTGAGGCTCCGAAAGCTTGTGTTTTCAATAAACCTGTTGGACTATCACCTGGTGTTGTGTGATTTTTGACGTTGTCCACCCCAGTCTAACAACAGCGCCTCTACATCATTGCTACAAACTCAACCCAGAAAAGTACCATTTGCTGCATCAGCATCCCATTTTGTCTGGCTTCTGAGCAAAGTAGCTAATTCGCACCACATTTTGCAAAATAGGTACCAGAGTAAGATGAGTTGAGCTCATTTTACATTTCTCCCATTCCCTCGCTGCTCTGGCAGGAATACTATAGGTGGAGTCAGGGTAAATTGGAGGGGACAGTTAATGCCTTATTTAAAATCTGAGTTTCAAATTACCCAGCTTCAGGTACAGCACGACTGTCTGCTCAACAAGTGGACATACATTAAATTCAACTATAGCTCCAGTCCAGCAGAAAGGATCCAAACCCTGATTTAAAAAAAATCCAGGGAGAATCAGGGGATCTCTTTGATCTCCTTTCATCCAAATCTCACCACACCCTCCCCACACTCCATCAAACTAATCTTGTTTTGCTGAGGGCTATTTCAACGTTTTCCTAGCAGTAGCTTGTTCTCCAATCAATTCTAATCTTTGCCTACTGCAGGTAACCCGATCTAGCATTCATCAATTCAACGCAGACATTGCCTCAGGCAGTTTACAGGTACTTCCAATTAATAAAGCTTTTGTAAACAACCAAATGCACTGGATAATGTTAATAAGTTCATAATTTCCTGGTCTGGGAATCTGAGTCAAGTATTAACTCATTCATGGTAATAAAATGTGAGGCTGGATGAACACAGCAGGCCAAGCAGCATCTCAGGAGCACAAAAGCTGATGTTTCGGGCCTAGACCCTTCATCAGAGAGGGGGATTGGGAGAGGGAACTGGAATAAATAGGGAGAGAGGGGGAGGCGGACCGAAGATGGAGAGTAAAGAAGATAGGTGGAGAGAGTATAGGTGGGGAGGTAGGGAGGGGATAGGTCAGTTGAGGGAAGACGGACAAGCCAAGGAGGTGGGATGAGGTTAGTAGGTAGATGGGGGTGCGGCTTGGGGTGGGAGGAAGGGATGGGTGAGAGGAAGAACAGGTTAGGGAGGCAGAGACAGGTTGGACTGGTTTTGGGATGCAGTGGGTGGGGGGGAAGAGCTGGGCTGGTTGTGTGGTGCAGTGGGGGGAGGGGACGAACTGGGCTGGTCTAGGGATGCAGTTGGGGAAGGGGAGATTTTGAAACTGGTGAAGTCCACATTGATACCATTAGGCTGCAGGGTTCCCAGGCGGAATATGAGTTGCTGTTCCTGCAACCTTCGGGTGGCATCGTTGTGGCACTGCAGGAGGCCCATGATGGACATGTCATCTAAAGAATGGGAGGGGGAGTGGAAATGGTTTGCGACTGGGAGGTGCAGTTGTTTGTTGCGAACTGAGCGGAGGTGTTCTGCAAAGCGGTCTCCAAGTCTCCAAGGAAGAAGCACCTGCAGTGACA
This sequence comes from Stegostoma tigrinum, assembly GCF_030684315.1. Classification (NCBI taxonomy): domain Eukaryota; kingdom Metazoa; phylum Chordata; class Chondrichthyes; order Orectolobiformes; family Stegostomatidae; genus Stegostoma; species Stegostoma tigrinum. The sequence goes on along the minus strand of NC_081362.1, from coordinate 24,570,773 downwards.
TCAAGCTCCCCTGACATTCCATTGCCTTGCTCCAATAGTTACAGATATAGAATGCAGCTCTGTGCACATAACCAAATTCCAAATTCCAAATGAAGAACTGATACATTCCACAAGCAAAGAAGAAAAACGGGAGTGTCAGATACTTGAAACACTTCTGCAACCCACAATAGGCTGATCAGGGATGCCATTGACAGAAATTGCTTGTCTGATTTTAATTCAGGAATTATAGAACTACCTCAAGAAGACAGTAAAGATAACTTGCAATTTGTAGTGAATGCAAAGAGGTCAACCAGGTGGACCTCACACAATATGAGTTCCCTGTTTGGGGCTGTTAATTTAGTCCAATCAGGAAGGCCTGGCTGACAGGTGAGAACAGGAGTGTCTGACATCCTGTTCACTCTGAGAGCTGGTCCTGAAGGAGTTGGATGAGTGTCAAGGACTCTCTACATGTTAATAAAGGGTGACTTAGTGATGGGATACCGGCCTCTGTGGAGTTATTTCACTATTGAACTGAAATGGATCTTCCAGTCGCTCACATTTTATCTTAAATATGGAAGGTAACAATTATTTTATAAATCTACCTCCCATCCTACAAATGTGCAAACACTCTATATCTTATTTATTACAGACTGCCAACAGCAGAATCACACTATATATCCTTCTTTTCAAGTCAAGGGCAAGAACATGTGTCACCATTTTAAATTATATTAGATGAAACCAAAGTTAGAAAAGGATGTCAAAAAAAAAGACGTATTCTCCTGGTACCTTGCTAGTCAAACATGATTAAGATCTGTAAAGCCATTTTTCTTCCCTTATGTTAATAAAAACTGAAGATATAAATTCATTTTTATTTCTTACTAACCTCAAGGATTAAAGGAAAGGAGCTTGGCCCTTAAAATCCGGAAATAGTTTTCTTTGATTTGTGTTTTATTCTGGAATTTAAACATAAGACCATATGTCTTCTGGTCTTATAAGACTCAATATTTTACCAGATCAAGCAAAATGTTTGGAAGAAAGCAGTATTAGTTCTGGGGAAATTATTGGCAAAATAGCTTGAAGTTTTCAACATGTCTTCCTTAGTTTTGCTGAAGGCTCTATGTTTACCCATGTGCCAGTTGGGTAGCCAACCTTATTTTTCCAATGAGGAATGTTCTAATGTTGCAGGGAGCAGAACAATGAAGCATCAGCAGAATGTGCAAAGATGATGAAGCATTATGATGTAATTTGAGCGGCACGGTGGCTCAGTGGTTAGCACTGCAGCCTCACAGCGCCAGGGACCCAGGTTCAATTCCAGCCTCGGGCAACTGTCTGTGCGCAGTTTGCACATTCTCCCTGTGTCTGTGTGGGTTTCCTGCGGGTGCTCCAGTTTCCTCCACCAGTCCAAAGATGTGCGGGCTAGGTGGATTGGCCATGCTAAATTGCCTGTTGTGTTCAGGGTGTGTGGGTTATAGGGGGATGGGTCTGGGTGGGATGCTCCAAAGGGCAGTGTGGACTTGTTGGGCCGAAGGGCCTGTTTCCACACTGTAGGGAATCTACTCTAATCTAGTGATGGTATCAGTGTGATATGATGATGTAGAGAGAACAGGAAGGAAGTAGTAACAGTACTCAGAACCTTGACACAATATGTTTATCTACTAAACTGTTACAAACAATCCAACAGAAAATGCCCTGGACGCAAGAACAGTATTTGAGAGATTAATTTGAGTTAAATACTTCACATGCAACAAAACATGGTGACAGTGGAAAAGGCAGCAAAAAAATGAAAATCAGGCAGTAGTTGAAGGTAACATCATGATCATTTCTCAAGGCTCATAAGAACATCAGGGTAAGTGGTAAAGGGCTAATAATCAGATGTGAAGACTGTGTTGTTATTATTGTTGCTGTTGTTGCCAAGACCAGACAGTAGCGAGCACTGAGTGATAGCAGCATTCAGAAAACAACCATCATTACAGTTTAGGGAGCAGCTCCAGAGTTCAAGTGAGCCATGGGACCTAATCTGCCACGCTCAGAAATACTCCACTGACAGACCACATCAGAGTCAGGAAATTGAGTTTTGGGAGAAAAGATTTATGAGGTAGTGAAAGGTACTAAGTTTAGACCAAAAAGAAGGCAAACAGACTTGTACAGTACCTTACTATAATGAAGAGGGGACTAAGACAAACAATATAGTTTCAAGACTGGATATTGATGAAAATACACCAGTGAAGTTGTCTTGAGGGCATTTGATGCAAATTTCATGATGAAGAAATATTTAATAATAGAGCATGCAAAACCGAAGCAAAGAATATATAGGCTTGAGGACAGCATTAAAATTATTTATAAATGATCTTTACAGGCTAGCAGAGATTTTTGTATACTTGGGGCTGAAGGCAGAATTAATTTGTGACTGTGGGATCATGGCTTGAATTTCTTTTGAGGCCCTGTCAGACATTTTACGTAGTGGAAACAATGTGACCGTAGGAAAAGCAGTTCTATTCTTTGGTAAGCCAGCTTCTGAGACAGCAAATACAGTTATTCAAGGGGAGCATGAAATGTAATGGAAGAATGTAAGTTCAGTGATTCAGTGTATTGATCCCATAGAAGAATGCGTGTGAAATATGCAGCATGCCAAGATTGACAAAGCCATGTTATTTGTCACTTTGAAGTGGAGATATGGAGAGAACAAAGCACATGAATGAGATGACTGCCCAGAAGATAGAGCACAAAGCCACAACTGTGGAAAAGTTGGACATTTTAAGAAAGAATGCAGGTTGTCAGAGGAAACTACAATGAAGCAAGAGGCAAGTGTGTAAAATCAAAGCCAAATAAAGAGCTGGAAACACCATAGAAACAAAAAAAAAATTTTTGACAGAAATTAACAACTCTGGAAATACATACTGGACTGTCAAACTAAAACTGAATGGTCACATTTTGGAGTTCAAACTTACATTGGAGCAAGTGTTTCAGTGCTGTTGGGTTAAGCTAAATGGCTTAATATGCAGTCATCTTCCATCAAGTTAGACAGACCTGGAAAAACATCCACTGAAAATAAAATGTGAACTACAGCAAAGCTCTGGTGCAAGGGAAGATAAATCACAAAACTCCTTATCTCATTCAGAATCAAATCTATTCTCTGTACAGCAGCAATGCATATGTAATAATGAAACTTATTCAAAATTTGACAAGATTTTGGATGTAGACTAAGGAAGCAAATTTGGAAATGAGTTTTGGATGAGGTATGGATAAAATGAAGACGGATTGCGCCCATGGAGACATTACAAACCCAATATACTTGTATGCACCAAAGGACATGACACGCCTATTCTTGCATTCAAATTCAAGAAAAAAATGAATGCTATGCTCAGGCAAGGAGCAACTGGTTAAAGTATGAATGAAATAGTGTTCTGGAATGTTTACAGTACAAGACTATGGTTTCGGTTCAATAAAGATCTGCATGCATTCACTCAGTTGAACAAAGTAGTGTGATGAGAGATTCTCCCAATGGCTTCAGGGAATGAAAGCCTTGATAAAGTAACTAAGAGCACTCTATTCACCAAACTGAATGTAAACAATGGTTTCTGACAATTGTGTTTGAATGAAGATTTCAGAAACACTTTATTACGGCTTCTGGGCACTTTAACAGGTTACCATTTTGAAGGCCACGTACACTAAAAAAATTTTCAAAGAACATTGTTAACCACAAAGGAAGACAGTCATGTTGTAATATATCATATGAACAATGTACTAATACATGGAGCTACAAAAGAAGAACATGACCAATGAATTAGATCAGTCATGAAAGTACTTCAAATGCAGGTCTAACACTGAATAAGAAGTGAAAATTTGGAAAACCAAGAATAAAACTTCTTGAGCATAATCCAAGCTATTGTAATCATAGTTAACCTCTAGAAAATCATGGATATTAGAGATTTTCTGCCATCAAGTAACGTTACAGTCCTTCACAGATAGCTTGCGATCGTGAACCAGATGAAAATGATTTTGCCAAACCCAGCAGAAGGAAATTAGCCTTTGAGTTAGCTACTTCTCTCGGGTCTCAATGGTGTTTGAATGTCAACCAGGAAAAAGCACTTGACAAAGTCAAGCAAATTCATGATCACATCAAAAACGTGAGCATACTATAATCTTCACCTTCCAGCCACAAAATGTAGGTTTGCTTCTTCAGCAGGTTGGTGGGTAATACACTCTTAGGTGCAGTAAAATGGAAAGCAAAGACCAGGAGACTATACTTCTAGATAACTTACTGACATAGATCATTGCTCTGCCACGATTCAGAAAGCGGCTTTAGCAGCGGTGTAGGAATATTTTTAAAAATCCAATAATGTAGTGGTCTTACAGTTTAATAGGCACAGACAAAAATAAATAATTAAGATGCTGCCAAGATTTCAACAACTTAGCTTGAGGCCGACAAGGCATTACTCAAAAACTGAATATGTGCAGGGCAAGTACAAAATGACAACAGCCACTGTCAAGGATACCAAGTTCAGCAGAGGAAGCAGACCGAGGCTTTGTTGAAGAGTTTTAAGTGTACACATTAGCAGTCACAAAATATTTACTGATTACACAAATAGAAGCACAAGAACACACTAATGAATGCATTCAGGCGTGTGTGTGTGTGTGTGTGTGTGTGTGTGTGTGTGTGTGTGTGTGTGTGTGTGTGTGTGTGTGTGTGTGTGTGAGAGAGAGAGAGAGAGAGACAGAGAGAAAGGCAGAGAAAGCGAGTGGTTGTGTGATTGAGTGTATGTGAGAATGTATAGTGTGGTGGGGTTACTTGCAGTGTGACATGAACCCAAGATTCCAGTTGAGGCCTTCCTCATGGGCACCAAACTTGGCAATCTGCCACTGCTCAATGACTCTGTGTTGTTGTCTGTCCTGAAGTCTGCCTTGCAGGATATTTACCTCTAGATCCAAGGACAAATGTCATTGACCACTGAAGTGTTACCCTACTGGGAGGGAACTTTCCTGTTTGGTGATTGTTGCATGGTATCCATTCATCTGTTGTCATAGTGTCTGCATTGTTTCGCCAATATATCTTGCTTCAGGGCATCCTTGCCTGCAGCTTATGAGATTGACAATGTTGGATGAGTCACATGTGTATCTGCTGTGCATGTGGTGGGTGGTGTTCCCATTTGTGATGGTTGTGTCAATGTCAAAGAGCTAACATATCTTGCAGAGGTTGCCATGACAAGGTTGTATAGTGTTGTGGTCGATGTTGTTCTGAAGGCCAGGTGGTTTGCTGCGATAAATGGCCTGTTTAAGGTTTGGCGGTTGTTTGAAGTCAAGGAGTGTTTGGGAATAGAGTTAGCCAGGTTCAAAGGCAAGATCTTAATTAGTGCTATTGAGTACTGCTCAAGGTAGATTATAATAAACCGCATACACAAAATCATGGCAGAAGCATTGACAGAGTTTCTCAAGAAAATCTTTCCAATCCATGACAATCCAGACATTGTAGTCCTATACAATGAGCCACAGTTAGCAAATGAGCAGCTTAAGAGCTTTGCAAGTGAATACGATTTTCGTCCTCGTTTTATTATCACTGATCGAATGGAAAAACTCAGAGAAGTGTTCTGTACAATGAAGGCATTATTGCAGATGAACAAAAATTTAAATCTTACACTATTAAGACACCGAAAATCTCTACCACAGAACTGATTATCACCGTCACGTTATTGAAAGGTAGGAGATTGAGAACACAATTCTCATCTCAGTGCTGGAACTGAGTAAATGCTGGTAAACAACTTTGAGATTGACTATAGCAGAGTGAAATGACATGAAGAAGAGCAATGAGACAACCAGGCTAAAAATTTTCAGAAAGATACAAAATAGAGCAGATTGGGAAACTCTGTTCCTATTCATAAAAGGTTTAAGAATGAGAGGGCACAGTCTTAAAATGATTCACAAAAGTAGCAAATGTGATGTGAAAAAAATATTTTTCATATGGTGACTACTAAATGGAATGCATTGTCTTGGAGCTGGTGGTGGTAGTTTCAATTGAAGCATTCAAGAGAACTTTAGATGATGATTTGATTAGAAACAATGTGTAGGGAGAAAGCAAAAGAATGAAAGTAAGTCATAATACTTGTTCAGAGAATGAGTACGAACACAATGGGGGCAGAGAGCCTCCTTTAATACCGTAACCATTCCCTCAGCAAAAGGTTACCAGAGTTACAATCCAGGAAGAGACTGTGGATAAGGGAGTTACAGAAAGAAGGAATGATCATAAAGAAAACACGGCAACTAAGGTATAATCGGCTGAATCCTATTTTTTTTTGGCTCAGTTTCAACAAGTTTCACAGAGACTTTCTTTCCATGAGGCCGAGGGAGTTCTCTCACCACATCTTATTAAACTTGCCTCATTTATATTCCACCCTGCCCCTAAGACATCCCTCTCATCCTGTCCTAGTCTCGTGCTACCATTCGCTGTGCCCAGGGTAACACACCACTGCCGATAAAAGGCCAGAATGCACAGGCATTCCTGATATCGACACCATCTTTAGAAGGTTGCTATGCACCTGGCAAGCACAGTTAGTCACAAGTTGTACTGCATGGGTTCTGGCATTTTTACCCTGGTCAGGTCCGCATGATTCAGAAGGTTCTCCTCCTCGACCACCAACAGAAAATGCCACAACACCAGACTACATGCCAGCCTCGTCAGGGGTTAGATCTGTTCAGTCTCAGCCATCTGGAGGAATGCCCAGAACTTGGGAAGACAATGATCTTCTCCACTCAACAGCCATCTTCTGCTTGATGCCTCACTCTTACTCGATCTCTGCTGCCGTACACACCCCTCAGCAAGGTTCATACTCTACCACCCTCACTATTGCCTTACTTGCTGTCACTCACCATAACCTCTGACACCACTAAAACTACATACCTTTTTGCACTGCCTGTTCACTCTCTTGGGACATCTCCCCATCTGTACCAAAAGTAACAACTATGCCATCCACTTTCATCTCCCTTGATACCTATCCCTTCTCTCTCACTTCAGGACAAAAGCAGTCAAAAATGGTCAAAAAGTTTCAGGGCAGGTGGTGGGCAGGCAATATAGCAGTATTTTATGTCTGTTTTCTCTGGCTGAGGGGCAAGACAAGACAGGGATGCATGGGCATTCAGGTAGGCTCAAAACAAGTGAGTGCTAAGACAGCAGGCCGATAACCCAGAGATGCGTGAACCGGGTGCAAGACTCTAAGCTCAAAGTGTCCTTGTTGTGGCATTAAAACGATAGTTTTTATTATGTCCTGTGCAGCATTGAACTACAGAAGCGTATTGTAAGTGGATCAGCCATGAGGATTTTTATAGATGCCACATGTTGGATGCCAATATCTGTGGATATGGAATGCAAGCAGCTGGTGCCCTTGAAGCATACCATGAGGTGCTGTTGCATTGAGACCAGCAGGAAGGCTTCTTGAGCCAACTGTCTGTTGAAGTCGCTAGGTATCCACTGTGACTTCCAAGTTGAGAATTCTCGACATCTAATTTGCTTGCAGTGCATGTTTCATAGAAAGCTTCATATTAATGAGAGTAGATTTGCAGTTGATGAGTTTGTTTACAAGCAATAACCCCCTCAGTAGACAACTCTCTGTTGCCTAGTGAGAACGTTACCTCAACACCCAGAACTTAGTTAAAAGCTGCAATGAATTATTTCCTATATTGGGATAGGAATTGCTGACTTATCACATGATTCTGTCACATTTTTCATCATTGCGCATGTCATAAGAGTCTGCCATGTTGTTGAAATGATCAAAGGATAAGAAGGCAAATTGTTATGTTTTATAATGTCATTGAGGAAGAAAGCAACAGAACATTGGAACAATTTCTCAGAAGAAGAAGAGAACACTCAAATCATAAAACAGAAGAATGCAGAAATCAAAGACCTGAAAATGAGACTAGAATGAAATCGAAGCATCAGAAAGTCAAACCCTGTGAAGACTGAGAATTTGGTGGGGAAAGGTGTCAGAAAGGAGATAAAGACTTGGGTGTAATGTGGACGAATGAGAAATCAGCAAAATAAATAATCATAATGTTAGTGTTTCATTATATAGAGAAAAAATAAGAAGTGAGCAGAAACTCTGCAAGGATCTTGAGAAAATATGCCTATTTACTGAGCTGTAAATAAAGTTGTTACAGAAAGCACAGAGGACCCAAGAGGCAAAACTTGGGAAACTAATTAGTTTCAACAACAAAACAATGAAAAAATGTGCCAATGTTTGTTTAATGAGAATTTACATGCACAGCAAGTTTGTTATCAAGCTAGTAACTATAGATACTGATATGATCCCAGATTTGCCCACACAAGGGATAGGCCTTTCTGTGGGAAATGATTTGGTTGGATTGATGACAATACCCCAAAAATGTCAATGATAGCCTAGAGACAGAGAGATTCGAGTTACTCAAGATGCTGCTCAAGAATTTAGGCCTCAATACATTCATTACATGGTAAAGGTGGAAGAGTCAGACCCAAAATTGGTTGAGGCATTTAGAATGATTACCATAGCCAAAAGAAAAGCTGGTAAACCTTAAGAAGATGAAAATATGACTAAGGTTTTGGGGAAGAGGAGAGCATGAATAAAAGATGTTGGAGATGCAATTAAAAACCAAAATGAATATTGAGAAAAATAGACAGTATGCCCTGGGACCTAAAGAAGCTTAAGTCAGAGCCTATTGGAAAAATAAAAGGCCAGGAAAGTGCCTATCAAATGAAAAGGGGTCAGGACACAACCCACAGTTACCTGAAAGGCCAAAACAAAGTCTAAATGGTTCAGATTGAAAGCCAATAGACAGAGAATGTGTACAAGTTGAACCATTTGAGCAAGGTTCTGCAGAGTTACAGATGGTCAGAAAATGTTCAGAAGTCCTGCAGGGGATAAAATAACCCACAAGGCCATAAGAAATAGGACCAGGAGAAGGTCATTCAGCCCTTCAAGCCTGGTCCATCATTCAATAACATCATGGCTGATTCAATATCCCTCACATGCACTTTCCTGCCTTTTTCCCATAACCCTTAATTCCACTACTGATGAAGAATCTATCACAGCCTTAAACATACAGAAGGACTCTGTCCACAAAGCACTTGATATCTTTTCTTAAACAAGGGGATCAAAAATGCTCACAGTACTCCAGATACAGTCTCACCAGCACCCTGCACAGTTGCAGTAAGATTTCCATAATCTCACATAACCCCCTTGGAATAAAGCCAACATTCCATTAGCCTTCCTAATTACCTACTGCATCTGTGCTGGCAATCTGCATTTCATGCATATGTACTTTCGAGTCCCATTGTGTTGTAGCTTTCTCCAACTTTTCTCCACTAAAATAATGTACTGTTCTTTTGTTCTCCTTAACAAAATCAACAACTGCATATTTTCCCACATTTTATTCCATTTGCCAACTTCTTGCCCACTGACTTAATCTAGCACTACCTCTCCGTAAACTTGGCTACAGTACATTTGCTTCCTTCCTCCAAATCATTAACAAATATTGTAAACATTTGTGGTCCCAGCACTGATTCCTCTGAAACCCCACTGGATACAGGTTGACAGTCTGAGAAAGAATCTCATTGTTTCCTGCTACACCAATATACTGCCTCCAGCACCATTGGTTCTTAACATCTGTGACTTTGCTGACTGCTTTTTGGATGTCCAAATACAACACATCTATTGGCTCTCCTCTAACCACTCTGGTGAATCTTCCTTGAAAATCTCTAATAAATTAATCACAAAGATTTTCCTTTCGTGAAGTCACACTGTCTCTGCTTGATTATATTATGATTTTCCAAATAGGCTGCTATTACTTCCTTAAGAACTAATTCCAACATATTTCCAATGATGGATGGTAGGCTACTCAGCGTATCATACAACATCACACAACAGAAAATTATTTTAGACCAGAGGCCTGAAAACCTAACCTCATTAACATTGTCACACTTGTGGAGGTGCTCATCATCCCAACAACCTTGTAGGATGAATTATGTGGCCAGAGGGATAGAAGCTAAGTGTTAAGTTAAAATGGACTTATTGAGAGCTTTGCATTTGGTCAAAACTCCTCTGGTGTCTGAAGAGATTAATTTCTAATTTCTCGATCTCCTTGCCTTATTTTGCTGTTAACATTGAGTCTACTGAGAATCTAACCAGCTGGCAACACAACAGCTGAGACTTCAGTCAAACAGCTTACGTCTGGCAGAAGTCTAGGCAATCCGTCTTGAAATTTAATTCTCAAAGAATCTTGTATTTATCTGAAAATGGACCAAATTTCAGTATGCCAGATGCATATTATTGTATCTTCATCAATTTGAAAAGGAATTCAGCAACTTCTCCCTGAATTAGTATAGCCCACCTGAATCTGAGCTCCTACAGGAAAAACTCTTCACTGGACACTAACGTTTTGGACTCTGAAAACCACATGAATTAATAGCCATATCTTTGGGCAGATACTTCCCATTTTCAGTTCTAGTGAATTATTGAAAGAAATTCACGGTTACTGATCCAGAATGGCAACTTTTTCTCATCCAATTTTCACTCTCCACTGCATTACCCATGCAGTTCAGATTTTGAGTGGGGAATTGTGTGGCTACAGAGACAATGTTTGCAAATCTTCTGACTTCCACACATCTGTCATCATATTTAAAGCTGCACACCATTTTAGACACTGTAAACCAGAACTTGCCCTTAACATTGTGGCCTCAACATTGAAGACATGGTCCAGAGGAAAGGAAAGCTGGCAGCTGCTTTGCATTCAGGAACCCAAAGATATTAGTGGATGAGGTGGTGAGAGGAGGGTATTCTTTTTTCTGGTTGATTCCATCAAAGGAGAAAATGCCGCGACACCAGGCCAACATGAACAGGAACTTCAGCCTGGGACACCCAACAGTGCAGGAAGGGGGTCAATAATCTTCTGCTTTCTACAATGTTAAGTGTCGTCATCTTCTCTCTTCTCCTTCACACTCAAAGGAAGATGACTCACTGTATTACAGCCACTGCATTTACAGCTGACCATGTTGATTGACTACAACTCTACCAACCCCATTCTCCCAAACTACACACTCTTCCTGTCTTCTGCATTTCTTCCTCAAACATTGGGGACACCATTCCTCCTCTCTTTCCCATGCATCACTATTATATGCTCTTTCATTGACTTCCATCATGCTCAACTTTCCCCTTTGTCTCATTGCAAGCAGATGTAGCCCACAATTGGACATCAGGCCCCTTGCTCTAATCAAGAAAATTCTAGATTTGTCCAGAGAAGGGCACAACTACTAATGTGCAGTTGGAGAAGCCTCAATGGGCAATCAATCTAGTAACCCTCAATGTTCTATATTGTGCTGCTCTCTCATTATCACTAGTGCCTACTCATTCTTAAGCTGCACAATCCAGTAAGCCTTCTCTGAAAACCTAATCTCTCCTCTCTTATATAGGCACCATCAAAAAAAACCTCCAACAAAGAGGTCATAACTGGAGATGTTTACCTCTCAGGAAGAAGCCACTGTACCCTCAGAGGAGGCATCTGCAAAGCATTCACTTGCACCGTCCAGCAGCTCACAGACTTTCGCCTCAGTGGGTACCCTATCAAGATTATACTCAGGAACATTATCTGCTGAGCACGTCATTGACACATCTCTGCAGCTCTTCAATGAAGAAATGCCCCAGGACTCTGTAATTCACAGAACCGCTTAAGATTAGGCACCTGCTCAGTTCGATGCAGAGACAAGCCTTGGCCACTAATGCATTAGTCAAACTGCAGAGACAGAGCAGAGGAACAGCAAGCTGGTTTATTGGGGAACTAGTTAAACTGGAAAGAAAACTCCATCATGTTGTCAGTGTTCTGTTAGCTCCAGAAGTCATGTGTCTAGCTGTCTCCATGGAGAGTTTAGCAGCTGCCATGGAATTCCAAGTCCAACGCAATGGCAGTACATCATCCCTCTAGCCATTGGTGCTTAGCATCGATGGCAAGACAAGACAGGGCCAAGAGACCTTGAACTCATACCAGATGAAACCTCATCTCAGAGAGACCAGCAAGCATTCTGTAAAATTCCAGGTGGAGGAGCAAAAAACTGGGCTCCAAGAAGCTTCTTCAAGGAGTCTGCAGAGGTACTCAGCCCCTCCACCTCTGCCCTACCTGTGATCTCAAAGCCTGGAGCAGTTCAAGCCAAGGAGACAGCCTGCAACTGGGCAGGGGACCCTTACCAGGCATGGGCTGTTTAGGCCATTTGCAGTAGAAATGACCACCGGAATCTTCCAAGCCAACAGGATCAACTACAAAGCAGGCTCCCTCCAATTGTGGAGGTTGAGATTATTTAGACATAGTTGCAAGCAGAGGAAGTAGAAAATGTACTGAGGGCATTTTGGTGGGATGGGTAAAATATCAGTATAAGTAACCGAGATAGCAGGAACTGCAGATGCTGGAGAATCTGAGATAACAAGGTGTAGAGCTGGATGAACACAGCAGGCCAAGCAGCATCAGAGGAGCAGGATAATATAAGTAACCTTTCACTTTTGTAAAGTATGTTCACTTGAGCTATTAACATAAAGCTGAGTTTTTAGCTAATTTTACATAGAAACAGTTGAAACTCCAAAATGGACTACCAATGAGCTTATACACAAATCTTAGTTTGCGAACCAGTCTAAAGTTACATTTGTATGTGGTTGTGGTACTACTTTACGCAAAATGGAAATTCACAGTTTGCAAAAGGACAATCACCTAAGTCCACAAAACCATGAATAAGAAGAAATGCAGATGTGAACTAATTCTTGAACCAAGCTTTGCGTGTGGATTTGGACTTTGACTAATCTGAAAGACAGCACCTACAACTGCACAGCACACCATTGTCACAAATGTCTCCCTTAATCCTGAAATATTGAAGAATCATAATTGTCAGTCATAGCCAAACTTCTCCATCTACAAAGCCTTTACCAATACCACAAGTTTGACAGATTTTCTCCCCTATAATTGATTCAATGTCCACAACTGTGACTTCTACCACTGCCGGATTCTTAATTTGGCAACCTCCTGGACAGCAAATGAATGGAAACGAGCTCCTGATATTAAATTTGGGAGCCTTGCGCTATCTCTCAACAACTTTGTCATTCACCACATCCTCCCCACCTGACCGTAAACATAGGTGCTAATATTTCCGTTTGATGAAGCTTCATTAGATTTCGTAAAATTGATCACGCTGCAAATCTGATGTAAGGCTACTGACCTGCAGGGTAAATTCAATTTCTCTCCACAAATGCCACTTCAACTGCCAACACGTTTGATCTTATTTCAGATTTCCAGCATCACCAGTGTTTTGTTTGGGATCTTTGGTTTTGAAATGAGACTTCTAACAATTATGGCTTTTCACAGTTTTTTTTAGAAAGGCAATACTGGTTGCATGTTTGAAATGTACTCTCAAAAATAGGGAGTATGTGCATTAGACTAATTCACGAGCTCAGTCGATTTAACCAAATGTTGCCAAAGATATGAATAACAAGGAGGCATTCATATTCATTGGCAGGGCACAGCCTGCTACTGTAGTTTGTGTTTAATATACATGAAATACTGCAAATTTCATTCAGTTTGATTGAAACACTCAAGGTTTTAAACAGGCTTTCTCTTAGATATCAATCACAAAAGGTAAGGATGCAAGCTGCAGCCAGAGAAAACAATGAAGTAAATACACGCAGAGAACTAAAGCTTCTGGGTAATCATGTTCAATATTTACATACTGAAAATGTGTAATCTGTTTGCAAACCATCAGTACTTCAGCAATTTAAATGAAAAAAACTCTTGAAGAAACCATAACAGGTGCCACTAAGTTGGTTTATTCAAAATATTTGTCATTCATTAAAGGGTTTTTTGCCAATTAATAAATACACTTCATCTCTTTAAAGGCATTTGATGAAGTGTGAGAAAAGTGCATCACTAATAATTGTTGGTGGAAACTTAAAGAGCTCCTTTAGCTTGTCACCTAATCAAGGAAGAAATAATATTCCCTTTTTCTCAATTATTCTATCATACCAAATCTCAGATGTCAGTATTGGAAAATGGGATACGTTTCCACATCAGACACCCAGTGTGGGTTATGTCTCTTTGGTAATAGTATAAACCAGATGATAAGATCAATTCAGATGATGTGCCAATTCTATTTGTCACCTGATTTTTTATTTCTATTGACTTCAATCAATTGCTATTACCTATATTTAAATCCATCTTTTTTAATGCCATGCATCTGTTTGGTATAAAAATGGTGATAAGTAAAATTGCCTCAGTCTAATCAGATATTACAGGTCCCTGCAGCTAAAATGTGGCATCATTTGGAGGACCACCTTGGAATTAGAAAACATGAATAGAGCAGCATTAACTGTGTAACTCTACGACAATGTTAGTAAAACATTGTTTGCAGATTAAGCATGATGAAATAGATTCTCCTTCTGCACTTCTAGGAGCCCCAGAGGAGGTGGCTCAGTGCAACATCAGCTCTGAATAACATGAGGCTTCACTGGAGATGTAGCCACTGGGGGACATGGAAAGGCTGAATGAGGGATGACTTAGTGAAGCACACAGTTTGAGTAAAGAATAACAAATACTTGACAATCATTTAGTGCACGTAAGTATCTGTTCTACCTTTGAGGCCAAATTGACTATTTTCATCATCAGGGGCACTTGTAGGATTCCACTGAATATGACAGCCAGTCTGCACCCAGAAGTTTCTACTGCAAATAGGATAGGATGCCACAGACAACTTAGGTTTAGATGAGTTTCTGGCTCCAGATTTACTTTCCTTCTATTTTTTTCGCTGCTTCTGATATGTGGATGTGGATGATTTTTACTTGATTACACCAGGTACCCTTTTACTTGTGTTTTGATGCTACAAAATTAGTTTGGGTTCAAGACAAACAGGTCAAAGAGAAAGCAAAGCCAAGAATTCTCTTCAGGCCCAGAATTCAAAGTAACACTATCCATTATACATCAACACCAAATACTGCCTATATGTTAGTCAGAAATATCCCAGGCTCTGACTCACAGTTAGATTCGTCTTTAACAAATATATCTTCTTTGTGTTGATGCCCATTCGGTCTCTCAATCTTTCTAGTCTAAATTTTTCTACCTCTGCCCCTAATGCACAATTTATGCTCAGCAATTTGCAGCTTCATGACATCATTACAAGGTTCCAGGTTCCCTGAAGACTTTTTACAGCATTCTCCTCAAGTTTATTCTCCGTAATCATAAATATTGATTAATAGTTGGATAGGTTCTCAAATATGTTACTTAGGTTACTCCTTTTTGCTGTACATTTACTGTAAATTCTGTCTTTATCTTTCTCCCCTCTCCCCAACTCTTTGATTATATTCACTCATATGAATAGATAAGTAAGGAAAGTCATGACAAATTACAGAAACACCAAGTAAAATTAGTAATTTGATCTTGTATTTCTCTGCTTGCATACGTCAATTGTTGATTTTAAATCTGAGGTCAGAGTGAGGCCAAATGTAAACTGGAGGAACAACACCTCATATTGCACCTTGGGAGCTTATCGTCCAATGGCCTGAATATTGACTCCACCAGCTTCAAAGTCTCTCCTCCCACAACCTGTCCATCTTCCAACTCACCTGGCTACTACACCCTTCCCACTGACCAACAACAATAAACCCCTAGCAGCATCCTCCTTTTTCCATCTCACCTACCCTCCCTAGAACCCCACCCCCTCCCTCCATTTATTTTTATCCCACCGGTCCTGGCAAAGGGTTTCAGTTGGAAATGTTGACTTTTCTCCTCTTTAGATGCTGTCTGACCTATTGCGCTTTTCCACCTCCACATTTATTGTCAATAATTTTATGTTAAGCGGAGGTATTAGGGATATGGGCCAAAGACAGGTTTGTGGAGGTAGGCTCTAGATCAATCCTGATCTTGCTGCACTATGGAGCAGGCTCAAGAGGCTGAATGGCCTGCTCCCATTCCTATGTTAGATCAAAGATTCAATCAACCAGCTGAAGGAGTGTGCTGATGTAACTGCAGGAGCGTATAAGAATGACAAGATGATTAAACTTCTTCTGTCCTATAATGAATATTGGACAGCACTGTTTGTTCTGCTGGAAAGAACTGAAGTAGTCCAACAATCTTTTTTTGTTCATGTAAAGAAGCTTGTTTCCTTGAAGTATTGATGTGTTCTACAAGATTCTGTTCCATGGCATGAGTTTACATTTTGGGTTGGGAACAATTGGATTTCCTGCTTTGAAAAATGGTTTCTTTTCCTACAGTGAGTGCACTGTTGGAAGAAGGCTGTATACATTTGTCTTTGTCGATGTGGTGTTTTTGAACTTCAAACATGACCAGATAATGTAGTATTGTACTGATGTTTGTTAAATGTAGTACACTGTTCATATGAGAGGTCTGTTCCTTCTGGTCAGATGGCTTATTGAGTTTTAAATCATCGACATACTCTGGAGAATATGCTGCATTAAATAGAATTTCTGATATATGATGCTTCTTGTACAATTTTCCAGACTGTGTATCCACTGCTATTTAGACTTCTTGTTATTGAGTCATAGAGCTGTACAGGACAGAAACAGAACCCGTTGGTCAACTCCTCCATGCTGACCAGATATCCTAAATTAATCTAGTTCCATTTGCCAGCATTTGGCCCATACCACTCTAAACCCTACCTATTCATATACCCGAGATAATGGGAACTGCAGATGCTAGAGAACCCAAGATAATAAAATGTGAGGCTGGATGAACACAGCAAGCCAAGCAGCATCTCAGGAGCACAAAAGCTGACGTTTCGGGCCTAGACCCTTCATCAGAGAGGGGGATGGGGTGAGGGTTCTGGAATAAATAGGGAGAGAGGGGGAGGCAGACCGAAGATGGAGAGAAAGGAAGATAGGTGGAGAGAGTATAGGTGGGGAGGTAGGGAGGGGATAAGTCAGTCCAGGGAAGACGGACAGGTCATGGAGGTGGGATGAGGTTAGTAGGTAGATGGGGGTGCGGCTTGGGGTGGGAAGAAGGGATGGGTGAGAGGAAGAACAGGTTAGGGAGGCAGAGACAGGTTGGGCTGGTTTGGGATGCAGTGAGTGGAGGGGAAGAGCTGGGCTGGTTGTGTGGTGCAGTGGGGGGAGGGGACAAACTGGGCTGGTTTAGGGATGCAGTTGGGGAAGGGGAGATTTTGAAACTGGTGAAGTCCACATTGATACCATTAGGCTGCAGGGTTCCCAGGCAGAATATGAGTTGCTGTTCCTGCAACCTTCGCGTGGCATCGTTGTGGCACTGCAGGAGGCCCATGATGGACATGTCATCTAAAGAATGGGAGGGGGAGTGGAAATGGTTTGCGACTGGGAGGTGCAGTTGTTTGTTGCGAACTGAGCGGAGGTGTTCTGCAAAGCGGTTTCTAAGCCTCCGCTTGGTTTCCCCAATGTAGAGGAAGCCACACCGGGTACAGTGGATGCAGTATACCACATTGGCAGATGTGCAGGTGAACCTCTGCTTAATGTGGAATGTCATCTTGGGGCCTGGGATAGGGGTGCGGGAGGTGGTGTGGGGGCAAGTGTAGCATTTCCTGCGGTTGCAGGGGAAGGTGCCGGGTGTGGTGGGGTTGGAGGGCAGTGTGGAGCGAACAAGGGAGTCACGGAAAGAGTGGTCTCTCACACACCACCCCACCAACCTCCGGATACAACGCATCATCCTCCGACACTTCCGCCATCTACAATCCGACCCCACCACCCAAGACATTTTTCCATCCCCACCCCTGTCTGCTTTCCGGAGAGACCACTCTCTCCGTGACTCCCTTGTTCGCTCCACACTGCCCTCCAACCCCACCACACCCGGCGCCTTCCCCTGCAACCGCAGGAAATGCTACACTTGCCCCCACACCTCCTCCCTCACCCCTATCCCAAGCCCCAAGATGACATTTCACATTAAGCAGAGGTTCACCTGCACATCTGCCAATGTGGTATACTGCATCCACTGTACCCAGTGTGGCTTCCTCTACATTGGGGAAACCAAGCGGAGGCTTAGAGACCGCTTTGCAGAACACCTCCGCTCAGTTCGCAACAAACAACTGCACCTCCCAGTCGCAAACCATTTCCACTCCCCCTCCCATTCTTTAGATGACATGTCCATCATGGGCCTCCTGCAGTGCAACAATGATGCCACCCAATGGTTGCAGGAACAGCAACTCATATTCCGCCTGGGAACCCTGCAGCCTAATGGTATCAATGTGGACTTCACCAGTTTCAAAATCTCCCCTTCCCCAACTGCACCCCTAAACCAGCCCAGTTCGTCCCCTCCCCCCACTGCACCACACAACCAGCCCAGCTCTTCCCCTCCACTCACTGCATCCCAAAACCAGTCCAACCTGTCTCTGCCTCCCTAACCGGTTCTTCCTCTCACCCATCCCTTCCTCCCACCCTAAGCCGCACCCCCATCTACCTACTAACTTCATCCCACCTCCTTGACCTGTCCGTCTTCCCTGGACTGACCTATCCCCTCCCTACCCCCCCACCTATACTCTCTCCACCTATCTTCTTTTCTCTCCATCTTCGGTCCGCCTCCCGCTCTCTCCCTATTTATTCCAGAACCCTCACCCCATCCCCCTCTCTGATGAAGTGTCTAGGCCCGAAACGTCAGCTTTTGTGCTCCTGAGATGCTGCTTGGCCTGCTGTGTTCATCCAGCCTCACATTTTATTATCTATTCATATACCCATCCAGATGCATTTTAAATGTTGTAATTGCACCAGCCTCCCCCACTTCCTTTGGCAGTTCATTCCATATACATATCACCTTTGTGTGTGAAAAGGTTGCATCTTAGGCCCCTTTTAAATCTTTCCCCTCTCACCTTAAATTTTTGCCCTCTGGCTTTGGACTCCCCCATCTCAGAGAAAAGATCTTGGCTCTGCACCCTACCTATGCCACTCACAGTCATAGTAATAGTCATGGAGTCACTCAGCACGAAAACAGACCCTTCGGTCCAACTAGTCCATGCCGAACACAATCCTAAACTAAACTAATCCATCTACCTGCTCTTGGCCTATATCCCTCCAAATCTTCCCTACTCATGTACTTCTCCAAATGCCTTTTAAATGTTGTAACTGTACCCACTTCTACCACTTCCTCAGTAAGTTCATTCTACATACGAACCACCGACTGTATTAAAAAAAATTGCCCCTCATGTCTTTTTTAAATCCCTCTCATCTCATCTTAAAATTATGTCCCCAGTCGTGAAATCCCCCCCCATTCTAAGGAAAAAAACTACCATTAACATTTTCTGTATCCTTCATTATTTTATAAATTCCTATAACGTCGCCTCTCAACCTCCTACGCTCCAGTGGAAGAAGTCCCAGACTATCCACCTTTCTTTATAACTCAAACCTTCCATATCCAGCAACATTCTTGTAAATCCTCTTCAGCTTAATAACATCCCTCCTACAACTGGGTGACCAGAACTGGGCACAGTATTCCAGGAAAGGCCTCACCAATGTCCAGTACAATGTCAACATTATGGCAGCGCCAGCTGAAATCACTGAAAGCAAGGAGCTGAATTCTTCTGAGGATTCATGCATATTAAGGGCCACTTCAGCAACTTTCACCTGGTAACCCTCACTTCTAAGATTAGTAACAGCAAAGCATGGAAACATTAATACCAATCAACACAAGGAGAAATCATGCAGCCATTCTGCTTTTCATGCCCACATCAGCTGGAAATAAAAGAGCTATCTAACCTAATCCTGTGTTCCAATTCATAATTAGCCAAATCAATCAATTTATAGTGAGTAAATCTTTATGGTCGTGGCATAATTGTTATCATAAGGATTATGCAGCCTGTTGAATAGAATTTAACATTTATGGGAGATGTTCAACAGGAACACTTTTAACTTCAACACCTTTTCTAAACATTCAACCTTCTACATTGATAATAAAAATATCTGCTTAGTCATTTCAAAAAAGGCCTGAGAAAGTTCCTGGTAATATCCTTCCACTGTTGCAGTCCCATAATGCTCCATGCTATTTCAACAACAAACCACATAATACAGCTGTGGGGTGCTCACAAGGTCATAATCTGGTTAAGTTCCATCATGGTTTTATAAACCTTGCAAGGTCATCCCTCAGCCTCTGACTCTCCAACAAAATAGCCTCAGCCTATTCAGCCTCTTCCTATAGCTTAAATCCTCCAACGCTGGCAACATCCTTATAAATCTTTACTGACTCTTTCAAGTTTCACAACATCCTCCGAGAGTAGGGAGACCAGAATTGAACGCAATATTCCAAAAGTGGCCTAGCCAATGTTCTGTACAACCTTAACATGACCTCTTTACTCCTATATTCAATGCACTGACCAATAAAGTAAGCATACCAAATACCTTCTTCACTATCCTGTCTATCTGCGACTTTACTTTCAAAGAACCAAAGGCCTACACTTCAAGGTCTCTTTGTTCAGCAACATTCCCCAGGACATTATCATTAAATGTATATGTCCTGCTCTGATTTGCCTTTCCAAAATGCAGTACCTCACATTTATCTAAATCAAACTCCATCTGCCACTCCTCAGCACACCGGCCCATCTGATCAAGGTCCTGTCGTACTCTTAGAGGTATATCTGCTATTGATTGAAGAAATCAGTAACTGATTTTTTAGGATACAGAGTGCTTCCCCATTGACTTAATGCCAACACTTGGTCAAATGTGGCTTTGATATCAAGGCTAGTCAGTCTTGTCTCCCCTCTGGAATTCAGCTCTTTAATCCATGTTTGTACTAAGTCTGTAATGAGGTCAAGGGCTGAGTGAGTTGAGCAAAATCCAAATTGAGCATCATTACTAGGCAAGTGTTTCTTGATAGCACTGTTGATGACACCCATCACTTTACTGAAGAAGTAAATTGATGGGATAATAATTTGTTAAACTCAATTTATCCTACTTGTTGCATACAGGCCACACCAAATTTTCTGTATTGTTGCAAGGCGGTCTGGTGACTCAGTGGTGAGCACTGCTACCTCACAGCATCAGGGACTGGGTTTGATTCCATCTTTGGGAGACTGTCAACCTGGAGTTTGGATGCTTTCCCTGTATCTGCATGGGTTTCCACCGGATGTTCCTATTTCCTCCCACAGTCCGAAGTACATGGATTGGCCATGGTAAATCGCCCTGCAGTGTCCAGGGATGTACAGGCTAGGTGGACTAGCTATGGTAAATGTAGGGTTACAGGGATAGGGTGAGAGGTGGAATGTTCTTCAAAGGGTCGGTGCAGACTTGACTGACTGAATGGCCTCTATCTGCACTGTAGGTGTGCTGTAACTTACATTGTCTGGTAGTTGCCAGGGTTGAAGCTGTACTAGGACAGCTTGACTACAGTTGTGGAACAAATCTTACTTGCTACTTATGACTACTACCGCCTAAATAAAATGGCTAGTTTTATTCAACATCAGCAAACGGAAGTAAGTCAATAAACAAAATTTGCTATTCACATTGCCTTATTTTGTGAGTTCCTTTTTAGGGCGAAATATCTAATTCCAGTTAATTTCAGTGGTTTTAACCAGTTCTTGCTAGCAAGGCTCGTCTCTAATCCTTCACTATGATAGTGAGTAAGTTTGCCCATTATTCCTTGGATGTGACTGAAACCATCATCCTTTTCCATTATGGAGATTTTCTTTTCTGCATAATTTCTTAATTCCATGTGTGATTTGTCCAACTGATGTTTACTTGATTTTTGATGGTACAGTAATTCAAGAATCACAGTGACTGCAATTCCCATGCTAAAAACCATGTCTGTCACTTGTTACTTGTACTATGATGTTCTGTAATTTTTTAAATTGTAATTTCCTTGTGTTCCTTTTACAGGTCTCAGAAGACTCCTCATCAACATGCTGTTCTTTCATAATCATTTGCAGTGACTGCTCTCTCCATCCACCAGCAACTTTTCCGTGTATCTTTGTCCAACATGCATTGGTGAGTTAAGCCTTCTTGCAGCTGTAGCACGCTGCATTCGCAGGTGGACAGTTCTGTGCTCGAGGTTGGCCTAAAAATTGTTTTCAGGATTTTGTAACAGCCTTAGTTGAGGTTTTCAGCTTGCTCAGCTGCAGTTTATTTACATCAGCAAACAACTGGTGGTTATCAACTCTAACTTCTCACAGGTGTTTTTTTCATGGGCAGTACTATTTGGCAAGTTATGATGAAGGTAATCTGTCCCATAATGCTGTTCCCTCTTGAAATTCTCCAAACATTGCAATGGGTGAACAGCTTTATCAGAGCCACAATAAACACTCTAATATCCTCACAGTGTAACCCATCTCTTGTCCTAAACTGATAGTTTTCAGTAATCTCCAATGATTTGGGACTGTGTTGTTGCTCAAGCTGACAGAAAATGTTTCAAATGGTTTCACTGCTTAGTTTTGTTAATTTTTGAGAAAATTCTTTAGTGTTTCATATACTTCTGTACCTGGTTCAGTCAGAAACGTCACCCCTATCTTTTCCCATACTGACTACTTAACAGATGGACTACCAAGAACACCCAGGATATTATTAGCAGTAAAAAATACCTCGAGCTGCTCCACATACACACTCTCAATCACA
Source organism: Stegostoma tigrinum (assembly GCF_030684315.1). NCBI lineage: Eukaryota > Metazoa > Chordata > Chondrichthyes > Orectolobiformes > Stegostomatidae > Stegostoma > Stegostoma tigrinum. The sequence continues at coordinate 24,548,241 of NC_081362.1, read as the reverse complement.
TTGATGCCCACTTGATAATACCTGCTGGTGGGGCCATCTTTGAAGGTTGGGAACCCAACTGTGCAAACAACAATGCTTTTTAAAAGTATTTCTCAACAAAAGAAAACATCTCAATTCCACTATTAACTTACTCTAAACTGGCATCTTATCCAATTTAAATTTGATTGGATAAGGGCATACACAACTCCTCTCCTGTCACAAAATGTGATGTCTTTTCAAGGTAGACTAAATAGTGTGAAGTACATGAAAGTCAACATCAAACTAAACTGGTTTATTCAGATATACATATTTGCAAATTGTCACAAGGAAGTGCTATTAATCTGACCTCTGGAATTCAATAGTTTTGTCCATATTTGGACCAAGTTTGCAATGAAGTTTGGAGCATAGTGGCTCTGTCAGAAGTCAAATTTGCATGAAATGTGCTCCTCATCTTGTCTTAACCATTCTACATGTAATCAAATACCTCATAGCATACTGTATACTTGCACTGCTGTGATTATTTTTCCCACAGAGTTGTTCACAATCTAAGGCTTGCACCAACTCATCTGCCACCACCTGCTCTTCCTCTAGCATTGGCCAAACAGAAAGAACAGGTTGGAGAATATACAAATGATCAGTCAGGAGGACTAATAGCAAATAAGACAGTCACTACAACGTCAGATACATTGTGTTTTAAAGTGGCTACATGTTTTCACTTTTACATTGTTTTAGATTCTTATACTTCTTTCTATATCCAAAATTTGATTTTAATTAGAATTGATCATAATCATAATATTAATATGATATCAAATAGATATGTTTTGAACTTAGATTTCTGATTTGAAGTTTGGCATAAACTAAGTCATCATGTACTTAATGTGCAGCTTGGATAATCCAGTTGGCTAGATGGCTATAAGATAATGCAAAATGACTAACAGTTCAGCTCCTGTAATGGCTTGTGTTATTTTGTGGCAGCTGCCTCTTTTCCTTATGTCATGCTTGGTGTGGAGTAATGCCCCTAAGTCGACATAACCACTTGAACTCTCCAGAAGACAGATTTTTGAGGCATACGGCTAATTATTTTTCCTTACATTTGGATATCCTTGATCCCAATTTCTGTCTATTTCAGCATTTTGCGAAGAGTTCAATTAAAGCCTTTCAAAAAGCTGATAGTCTTTTATTAATCAGGCAGAAATCATTTTTTGGAGAAGGTAATGAGGCAATGGGTAAAATTAAATGAATAATCATAGAAATAAGTTACCTACTCAAAAGTCAAAAGCGCCATTAAGTTCTTTTTGTATCATGCTTGGTCAGTGATGCCCTCATCCCGTGAATGAATAAAGAAATGAGTGTTGCAGCTAATTGCAAACTGTAATACGGAAGTTATTTGTTTCTGTTGCATGTTCAGAGAGATTGGTTTAACCCAGTTATAAACCCACTTCAAATTGCTGCAAAACTCTAGAGTGGATGGATTCCTCCGGAATTAACATCACTATTTTAGCTTCTCTCAAATACTGCAGGGTGAAGAGATTGTTGTAGTATCATATTCAGATTCATTATTTCTCATTCCAATGTCTAGAACCAAATTTGTATTACCAGGAGTACAATTCAATCAGCACATAATAGTCACTGCAGTGGAATATCTTCCGTTCTCTTCCCTGGCAAGGATAAAATGTTCAGTCTAAAATGATTGTCACCACATGAAGAATGTGTGAAATTTGTTCTGAAATGAAATTGCTTTTTGAAGTCACAATGCAGTCCATCATTCCAGTTTTCCTTCTGCAGTGTGATAATTTTCATTACCATTCAGGAAATCCATTATCAGCAACGCTGAATATATCTATTGAAAAACAGTATAATTGTCTAACTGAATAACAAGGCATCTTCTAAATATCAAAATGCTAATTACACCAATTAGTGAATAAAAGGCACTGTCATAGAATCATGGAGTCATTATGGAATAGAAGGAGGTCATTCCTGTGCATACCCAATTTTAACTGCATCGCCATCAGTTGTTGCACTTTCAGTTGCTTAGACCCTAAACTCTGGGATTATGTCTTTCTGCATCTCTACCTTACTTTCTTCTTTCAAAACACTCCTTAAGATTTACTTACTTGAGCAAGATTTTTGATCATATTTTTGGCTACATATTACCAGGTTATGACCCTGATGTCAGCATAGAAAAGAAGTTAAACCCCATTTACTCTCATTGAGACATGTCCAATAATTTTACCAGAGATGGCCTCCTAATCAGCTACCTGTGGTATACCTTCCATTGAAGGATGCTACTGATGCTCCTGGTGATGTGAGCCAAACCACAGGACCAACAGCACTGATGCCTCAGCAACTTTACTAGGTGAGCTCATCATTGCTGACAAATGTAGGAGGCTTTGGGAGCTTTGCCAATATTTTTTAAATTAAAAGCCCTTGTGCCAATTGATGGCAGGTAATTAGGGCTATGGATGTACTTTTTATTATTTACAGCTCATCCTTTGGCCTGTGAGACCTACCCTCTTGAGTTGATGCCAACTGGCTGTATCTTAGTTGACAGCCTCTGTACATTGTGGGTGGTTAATTGACCTTCAGCATGAAGTGGCTCCAAATTTGACCTTTACAGTGTATATGAGCTGCCCACTTCACTGTGGTAGGCAACCTCCCTGCATCTTGTCCCAATTGTGGTTACACTCTTTATGGTGGCAAAGTGTCAGGTATCCGATCTGAATCGGGTCTCTGCAGTTTTCCCAAAACCGCAACTCCCAGGAATTGAAAAATCCTGGCTAACTTCTCCTAATGTAGTTCAGTGTCATACTTTGCTTAATAAGGGTCTCATGAAGCACCTTAGAATGTTGCATTCCATTTTACATTTATCATAATATAAATAGAAATTGATGTAAGTTAAGTAATTGTAGCTATTTTAGGAGCCACTGTTTAATTTCATTATTTAGAATATTATTTTCAGCAGTTGAAACAAAATCACTGTAGTGCATCAAGATCAGTAACTGAGAAATGGAGGAACAGGGAAAACAGGCTGAGAAATAAGCACTTAAATAGAGATTTAGAAAGGAGATTGTTATTCTTTTGTTTTTAAAACAAATCCACATGCAAAACATTTTCTTCAAGGCAAACAATACTGTTCTAAGATCAACAGAGGGAATTTTACTTTGAAGGTAAAGAAAATAAAGAACAGTTTTCCCTGAGATATTGTTCTGTCATTTACTTTACTCATATCATCAAAATCCTTCATCATCAGGAATACAGTTAAGTAAGTATTATACTTACACAGTGTCAGTACAGGCTATACATGGGATGTTTTGTCTGTTTGGAGCAATTAAGTTCAAAACAACAGATGTGTCACTGTCAGAGGTAGGATGTTTTCCACACTTGAAGTAAAACTCCTGTAAAATGTAAACATGACTTAGTAGCACATTATAACTGCTAAAACACATTTTACTTTAATCGCTTGAGGTTAAGTATTCGGACTCCATCAATCATACAAAATTTTCTATCTGTTTTACATGAGGGATGTTTTATGGAACTGTGTGTAGTCTGGATTCAAGTCTCACTTCAGGCCTTGATGGCCAAGGAAGGTTCATAACACAGCCAAACAAGTTAAGCATTGAGTTATAAATCCTAATGGCAGGTAGTAAGTGTGAGAGAGATAAGACTGGGTGTTGATTCAGTTGGCACAGTTTCCTAGATTCTGGGAGGTGATCAGATTGATGCAAACTGAACAGAATTTGATCCCTGTTCCAGCTGAGGTGGATTTAAGACCTCCCACCATGCATTACCAATGGGTGATGAGGACAATGGTGAAATCCTGATACAGCTAACAATGCACTCAGCTTGGTGATTGGTATCTGCAAGAGATACATGCACCAATATTCACATAGTTGCAAGCTAGCACTTCCCACTCTCCTGTAGAGCATTTGCAGTCAGTTTCCAACAACAGGCACAGCATTTAAGCAATTGGTTAATCATTTCCTTTGATGTTCTGCAAGAGTACAGCTCCAGTTTCATTTCCTGACACATCTGTTGTGACATACGTTTCCAAATGACAACAGACGGAAACACTATCTTCCCCTTTAATGTAATAAATCCTGTTTGCTATGCCATTGTCCACTCACATTAAGCATCTTTGCATGTTAGTTTTCAAAGAGGCTCCCACAAAATTTTCCCACAACGATATTCTAATTACCTGCCACTTCAAAAACCATAGTGTTCACATGCCAAAATTTCTGTCTCAAGCCTACTGCAGTGCTCCAGCAAGGCTCAGCTCTGTTAGATATTTTCTCATCAACCTATTCAGAGATGTTATTACATACCTCAGGAGCAGGTGGGATTTGAACTTGGGTCTGCTGGCTCAGAGGTAGGGACATTAAGAGCCAGAACAGCATCCTATTTTCTGCTTGGGGAACCTGCACCCTTCAGGGCTCAACATTAAGTTCAATAATTTTAGAACCTGAGCACCTTCTGCCATGTGCTTTACACCATCCCCAACACACTCCAGGTCCTGTTGTGACCAGGTATGTGTTTAACTCAGCTGACCCATTTTCGCCTACTTATGGTCCCTATTATCAGCTTTTCTCCTCCCCTGGCTTACTATCAGTCATCCCTTTGTCTATCTAACTGCCACCCCAGTACCCCCGTCTCTCTGAGCTCTCTGTCTCCATCAATCCACTCACTCTTCCTTACTATCCATCCACTACCATCAAGATAAATATCACTTTTTCCTAGTTGCTGTCACTCCTGAAGCAGGGTCAGTGGGTTTAAAATGTTAACTCGGTTCTTCATCCACAGATGTTGCCTGACCTGCTGAGTTGTTCCGGCAATATCTGTTTTTGTCTCACAAACTCTGCTTATTTGGGAATTCAGTTGTGATTAAAGTTGGTAGTAGTAAAGTAAAATGCCAATTCTTATACTTTAAATGTGATCAGAAGCATATGAATGATTTTGATGTTGTACGTATGCTTTAATCCAACTACCTTCAATCTGTACCATAGAAACAAGCATTTCTCCTTGTCGAGTGTCTTCAGCACTACAGCTAACTGTGATCATGTTCAATATTGTCTTATACACAGACAATGACCTTGTTGAGTTGGCTAGCCCTTCTCTCAATGTCTGAGAAAACTGAAAATGCAATCTTCTGGAATGTGCCTGGTGCTGAGCTTAGTAACACGTTGACAGCATTCGATGGTATGAAAATATTCCATCATGCGCCACGAAAGCTGCAAAATATCTGGTTTTCTCTGCTATTAGCGCCTGCAGATACCACCATTGCATTCGCCATTGCAAATTTGAAGTCAAAACTGTTGCTGTTAGTTCTTGGATTGTAGAAGTTGGATATTTATCTGGGGCGATTGCTTTGTTGATCACCTTATGTTGACACAGAGTCTAAGTTTTTGAGTCACACAATAATTTGGTTCCCCATGCATGGGATTGAGTTAATTCACTTAATGAAATGTTGCCTTCAAGTCACTTCAACTCACAACACTTTAGCAAGGATTGCCAACGCAACCATCCAAAATTTTGCTAAACCGGTGAAAATGAATTGTCAACCAGAGCAACGGAGCAGTACACCTTAATCTCTTCAAATCCAGAAATAAAGAAGGACACAGTTGTAAATTGTCAGTGTCATCCATCATGTTAATATGTACTTTGATGGGATCTTCAATTTTAAAGCCAAGCTCTTTGAGAAGTTTTATTCTCCACAAGGGTTCTGCCTCTGGCGACAAAGAATGTGAACCTTCTAAGCTCAAATTACAATCATTGTCAAAACCAACACAACCAAGTTATTTTAAACTGGAAGAATGTCTATCACATGGGTAAAAGGACGCCATCAAAAATAATGCAGGGTGACAATATTATTCCCTTGTTCAAGAAAGGGAATAGGGGTAATCCTGGGAATTCCAGTTGGTTTTACTTTTATGGTGGGTAAATTATTAGAGAGGATTCTGAGAGTTGGTATTTATGATTATTTGGAAAAACACAGTTTGATTAGAAATAGTCAGCACAGCTTTGAGAGGGACAGGGCATACCTCACAAGCCTTATTGAATACTTTAAGGATGTGGCAAAACACATTGATGAAGAAAGAGCAGTGGATGTGGTTAATATGGATTTTAGCAAGGCATTTGATTAGTTTCCCCACAGTAGGCTCATTCTGAAAGTAAGGAGGCATGGGATTCAGGGAAATTTGGCAATCTGCATACAGAATTGACTGTCCAATAGAAGACAGAGGGGGGTAGTAGATGGGAAGTATTCAGCCTGGAGCTTGGTGGCCAGTGGTGTTCCACAGGGATCTGTTCTGGGGCCTCTGCTCTTTGTGGTCTTTATAAATGATTTGGATGAGGAAGTGGAAGGGTGGGTTAGTGAGTTTGCCGGTGGCATGAAGTTTGGTGGAGTTGTGGATAGTGTAGAGGGCTGTTGTAGGTTGCAATGGGACATTGACAGGATGCAGAGCTGGGCAAAGAAGTGGCAGATGGAATTCAACCCAGAAAAGTGTGAAGTGATTCATTTTGGAAGGTCGAATTTGAATGTAGAATACAGGATTAATGGCAGGATTCTTGGCAGCGGGGAGGAACAGAGGGATCTTGGGATCCAGGTCCATAGATCCCTCAAAGTTGCCACCCAAGTTGATAGGGTTGTTAAGAATGCAAATGGTGTGTTGGCTTTCATTGGCAGAGGAATTATGTTTAAGAGCCATGAGGTTATACTGCAGCTCTATAAAACCCTGGTTAGACCACCCTTGGGATATTGTGTTCAGTTCTGATCACCTCATTATAGGAAGGATGTGAGAGCTTTAGAGAGGGCACAGAGGAGTTTTACCAGGATGCTGCCTGGACTGGTAGGCAGGTCTAATGAGGAAAGGTTGAGGGAGCTAAGGCTTTTCTCATTGGAGTGAAGAAGGATGAGGGGTGAATTGATAGAGGTGTACAAGATGATGAGAGGCACAGATAAAGTGGATAGCCAGAAACTTTTTCCCAGGGTGAAAATGACTATCATGAAGGGGCATAATTTTAAGGTGACTGATGGAAGGTATAGAGGAGATATCAGATGTAGTTTCTTTATCCGGATACAACGCATCATCGTCCGACACTTCCGCCATCTACAATCTGACCCCACCACCCAAGATATTTCTCCATCCCCACCCTTGTCTGCCTTCCAGAGAGACCACTCTCTCTACGACTCCCTTGTCCGCTCCACACTCCCCTCCAACCCCACCATACCCGGCACCTTCCCCTGCAACCACAGGAAGTGCTACACTTGCCCCTACACCTCCTCCCTCACCCCCATCCCAGGCCCCAAGATGACTTTCCATATTAAGCAGATGTTCACCCGCACATCTGCCAATGTGGTATACTGTATCTGCTGTACCCGGTGTGGCTTCCTCTACATTGGGGAAACCAAATGGAGGCTTGGGGACCGCTTTGCAGAACACCTCTGCTCGATTCGCAATAAACAACTGCACCTCCCAGTCGCGAATCATTTTAACTCCCCCTTCCATTGCTTAGACGACATGTCCATTCTGGGCCTCCTGCAGTGCCACAATGATGCCACGCGAAGGTTGCAGGAACAGCAACTCATATTCCGCTTGGGAACCCTGCAGCCCAATGGTATCAATGTAGACTTCACAAGCTTCAAAATCTCCCCTTCCCCCTCTGCATCTCAAAACCAGCCCAGCTTGCCCCCGCCTCCCTAACCTGTTCTTCCTCTCACCTATCCCCTCCTCCCACCTCAAGCCGCACCTCCATTTCCTACCTACTAACCTCATCCCGCCTCCTTGACCTGTCCTTCCTCCCTGGACTGACCTATCCCCTTCCTACCTCCCCACCTACACTCTCCTCTCCACCTATCTTCTTTTCTCTCCATCTTCAGTCCGCCTCCCCCTCTCTCTCTATTTATTTCAGAATCCACTCCCCATCCCCCTCTCTGATGAAGGATATAGGCCCGAAACGTCAGCTTTGGTGCTCCTGAGATGCTGCTTAGCCTGCTGTGTTCATCCAGCTTCACACTTAGCTTTCTGTGATAAACATGTGTTGTTGAGACTGTTGAGTTCTCTTTGTCCATAGCCTCACATGTGAGCTAGTTATCCAAGCGATGCCTGCAACCTGAGTATGAGGTGCATTTCAGTGTAACTTCTTCAATTCAAGCATTGACGATTCAGTTCGTATTGCCAAAATCATGGTTTTTTCCAACGTTACATCACCTTCTCCAAAGTGGTATTCCTTAATTTATGGAATTGAAGATTTTCTATCAGTTGGTCCTGAATCAGGTCATTTATTAATTAGTGTGCCAAATGTATACCGGGTCGCCAACTGTTGGAGTGCTGTCATAAATTGTTTTGCAGACTCATTATTTGCCTGACATCTCTGGTAGAATATATATCATTCAATTATTGCAATTTTCACGAGCACTCATTGCCAGATCAAATGTAGATATCTGTGGGCAGCTTGGCCTTCTTTTCAAGAAAATGGACAAATCTTGCCTTCTTGTGGGTCACTGCTACCTGGACAATGTCCATATGCAATGCAACTAACATGGATTGAACCTTGAGCTCTGTTGATTTGATGACAATGTTGGATCTTCCAGTGAAGAAAAGAGCTGCTGGAACCAGTGAACTTAAATGATTCTTCATCTTCATTGACAGTTGTTGAGATTAAAGGAATAATTGATCATATGGTTATGAGATATCCATTGAAGTTAAGTGTGCATAAGATGATGGTATTCTTCAACAAGATGGAGTGTGAGGTAGTTGATTCTGAGTCTAGGTTCCTGAATCTTAGTAAGGGAGACTACGATGGTTTGAGTTGTATTTTGGCTGTGATGGATTGAGAAATGTTACTGAAAGGAATGACAGTGGATAAGCTCCAGCAAACATTCAAAGAGCGAACGAATGAACTACAAAAATTGTTTATTATTATCTGCAGCAAGAATGCAAAGAGAACAATGGCCAAACCTGAGCTCATAAGTGAAGTTAGAGACAGTGTTGAAAGCAGAAAAAAAAATTGGCAAAAAAAAACCTGAGGAATGGGAACATTTTAGAAGTCAGCAAAGGAAAACAAAGAGATTTATTATTAAGTGGAAAATCGAGTTCCCACAGATACATAAAGAGAAAAAGATTGGTAAAAACTAATGTAGGTTCCTTACAGTCAGAAATGGGAGAATTTATAATAGGGAACAAAAAATGGCTGATGAACTAAATTCATCGCTTCTGTCTCACTATGGAGGCCATGAATAATGTATCAGAAATGATGGAGAACAGAAGGTTTACTGAAAAGGAAGGAACTGGAGCAAATCTATACTATAGAAAATTGATCTTGAAGGAATTGATGAGATTGAAAGCTAATAAATCTCCAAGGCCTGAAAAAATACATCCCAGAGTACTTATGAAAATTGCCCTAGAACTAATGAATGCATTGGTGGTCATCTTCCAAGAGTCTTTAGACTCTGGAATAGTTCCTATTGATTGGAAGGTGGCTAATACAATGTACTGTATTTAAAAGGGGAGGTAGAAAGAAAACAGGGAATTAAAACTGAAACTGATATCAGTAATGGGGTAGATCCTAAAATCCATTATCAAGAATTTCATAGCAGAGCACTTAGAAAATAGTGGTAAAATCAGACACAGTCAGCATAAATTTATAAATGGAAAATCATTCTTGTCAAATCTACCGTAATTATTTGAGAATGTGCATGTAGGATTGATCAGGAGAATCTGTGAATGTGGTTTTATTTGGATATTCAAAAGGCTTTCAATAAAGTCTCACATAAGGGATAAATGTGTAATTTAAAGCACATGGGATTGGGAGCAGCGTAAAACTGGTTAGCAGACAGGAAATAAGGAGTAGGAAAAAATGGGTCCTTTTCTGAATGGTGCTGACTGGTGAGGTACCACAGCATTGGTATTAGGACACCAACCATCCACAATATATGTTAATAATTTAGAAGAAGGAGCTAAATGTAATATGTTAAAATTTGTAGATGTCATAAAGCTGAGTGGAATGGTGAGCTCTGAGAGTGCAGGAATTTTGCGCTGTGACTGGGACAGGCTGCATGAGTAGTCAAATGCATGGTAGATGCAATATGATATTTTTTCATGCATGGGATCAGGGCATCACTAACCAGCATTTATTGCCCATCCTTAACTGCCCAGAGGGCATTTCAGAGTCAACCATATTGCTGCGGGTCCGATTCACATGTAGGCCAGACCAAGTAAGGATGGCAGTTTCCTTTCCTAAAGGATATTAGTGAACCAGATGGGTTTTTCCTGGCAATGGAATCATGGTCATCATTAGATTTTTAATTCCAGATATTTTACTGAATTCAAATTCCACCATCTGCTGTGGCAGGATTTGAACCCAGGTCCCCAAAACATTATTTGAGTCTCTGGATTAATAGTCCAGAGATAATATTGCTAGGCAATTGCGTCCCCAGTATAATGTGGATAAATGTGAGGTTATCCAGTTTGGTACCAAAAATATGAAAGCGGATTATTATTTAAAATGTGGTGAATTAAGAGAGAGGGATGTTCAATGAGACTTGAGTGTGCTTATTTACCTGATGCTGAAAGTAAGATTGCAGGTGCAGCAGGCAGCAAAGAATTCAAACTGCAAACTAACTCTCCTAGCAAGAGGATTCGAGTACAGGAATAAAGATGGCTTGCTGCAATTATATGGGGCATTGGTGAGGCCACACCTGGAATTGTGTTTGCAGTTTTGGTCTCCTGATGAGGTAGTATCTTCTTGCTATAGTGGAAGTGCAGTAAAGGTTTACCAATTTGATTCCTGGGATGGCAGAACTAAAATGAGGAGAAACTGAGTTGGTTATGATTGTATACAGTGGAGCTAAGAGAATGTGGGTGGAATCTCTTTGAAAACTGTAGCATTCTAATGGGACCAGACAGGTTACATGCAGAAAGGATGTTTCTGATGGTGAGTGAGTCCAGAACCAGGTAAAATAGGTTAAGGATTACGGATAAAACTTCTAGGGCTGAGATGAGAAACTTCTTCAGCCAGAGTGCGGCGAGCCTCTGGAATCTGTAATCGTAGAAAGTGGTTGAGGCCAAAACATTTGCATTCAAGGAGGTAGACATCACTCATTTTGCTAAAGAGATCAAGGGATATGGGTGAAGGTGAGATTAGGACATTGAAGTCAATGATTAGCCATGATCATATTGAATGGCAGAGCAGGCTCCAGGGGTCGAATGGCCTATTCCTGCTCCTATCTGCTATGTTTCTATGTTTCTATTTGTGTCTCAGAATTCAGCAGATTTGACACACACCAGGTTTATTGAATGAACAGAAGTTTTGTTCATTGCTTCAAAATGTCTATTCCTTCCACCTTACTTCCAGTTTCTCAGCAACCACATCTACAGGCTTGGCTAATGGCGGACAGCAAAGACAACAGACTATAGATAACTACAGTTCAAACATTGAACAAGTGAACTCAACTACATTCCAGAAAAATATTTACACAGCTGTAAAATGCTTCAGAATATTTTGAGTTTAAATTGTGAAAATAAATTGTCAATTTATCAACAAGGACTCATTTTCCTGTAGTAGTGACAAAGTAGTTACTACTCAGGAGAAAAGTGTAAACTCTTATTGAAATAGACCTAATGATTAATCAAAGGTTGCACCAATCATAGGGTACATGCCTATTTTCTACAAATTCTACAGTTGCCAATGGCTGATTTTCAATGCGATCTAATGTATTTCTAACAGTCTTATTAGGCAACATCTATGGAGAGAAACAGACTTAACATTTCAGGTTGATGACCTTTCACTAGAACATTCGTTAGACCCTGAAATGTTAACCACAGATGCTAGCTAACATGCTGAATATTTCCAGCATTTTATATTTTTATTTAAGATTTCTAGTATCTAATATTTTTCTTCTGTGTTCATAAAAGATTAATATTTTAAAATTCTTGCAATTACTGATTTTAACAGACGTAAAAATAGTTATCAATCTGACAGAAAATGAAGAATGAGACAACTTGCTTAACGTCAGCATTTGAAGTCAGGATATCAAAAGAAAAGAAGATTTTAAAGGTTTGTGGAATTGAGTGGCTGATAGAAACACTCCAGAATAAGGCATTACTTTGAGTTTGCTGAACATGGATGCTGACTATATTCGATGAAGGAGAAGCTGGAATGATACACCATTAAACCTAACTGTTCATTAACCTCTAGCCAGAGGAAAACTAAAATGATTTTTGATAGATTCTTTAAAAAGGAGTATACAAAGGTCACTGGTTAATTAATCTAATTCAAAATATGAGCTTCATAATCCTTTGTGATCTCATAGCATCACCTAACACCTCACCCCTGAGAATAATCTGGTTATCTTCTAATGAAAAATGATTGAGTAAATATACCACCAATACTAGGATAATTTAATTTAAATGTATCTTGAAAACCCCAGCCAGTTAAGTTTATCCAAGTGTGAGCGTCCTTGTTTATTCAAATCATGCAGCTGCTAAGCTATAATTACTGGATATAAAGTCACTGGAAAGAGCACAGAACTAAACAACAGCATACATTTAATCAACCAACAACAATATCAAAGATGCAAATTATTTAATGTGTATAAATGTTTTATCTACTCCCATGTCATTCCTATTTTTACAATTTAATGGAGAAGCAACCCATAAGAGAGCTGTGCTAAGAATAGATTTTTCAAAACTGTTAAAATAGTCAGTTGAGAAATAAACTTGAATAATCTGCAAGAAGAAATAATCCTGCCCTCTTAAGGAAGTCCAACATGGCATGTCTGTACCTTGCTTTGCTGAAGTCTCCAGAGTTCTGATGCTGTGATCTGTGAGGCCTGACAGTGAAATAATTCCTCTGGTTTTCCACTGAGAGCAGAAAGGCAAGGCAGGAAATTGCTCAGAAGATGACCAGAAAAAGCATATTGTCACCGTACCAGAAACAAGTGCTTCAATAATCTAAACAAAGCAGGAATAATGAAGACAATGGTATATTCAACAATATCTTTCTTCATATTATGCGAAGCATCTCCACTCTACCTTCCCAAGCCTACTCATTCATATCACTACCACACCAACTGAACTAGCAAATACCACCTATCTGTCACTGCACTTCTTCACATCTCCAATTGTCCATCCACCACACACATCCTTGTCTTAACACAAAATGACAATCTTGATCACAGTTATCCTCAGATACTGTCTATCTATCCATATAGTCATTATATTCCATTATTCTTCTTCATAAGTTTCATCTGTGGTCCAAGTTAAGTTAGCGTAAGCAGTACCTATGCTGATCTGATGTATCACAGACACAAAGTGGAGGTCAGACAAATAAAATAGTAAATGTCATCACAAGTGTCATTAAAGTGATCTGCAATGTATATAGAATAGCAAAAGTAAACTCACAGACCAATTTTTATGAGCAAAGCCTTATATTCAATTAGGCAAGGAAGCAGCCATGTAATTTAAGTAGTTATGGTGGATTTTACCAGTCATTTCTTCTCATTTTTTTTCCACAAGTGAGATCTAGGAAGTCCAGGAAACCTGTGCACCCACAGTTAAATTTGAAAATTCTGATTTATAAAGCTTGTCTTCACTTGTTAACAAATTTAAACTGACAATTTCCTTGAGGAGTCCTCTTAGCCCCAGAATTATCCATTGTAACTAAATGAAATAATTGTTGGGTTACAACCAGTTTCCCAGATGTTTTGTAAATAACCAATATTGCATTGTACCTTCCCAAGCCCAAAATTCATATTTTATAAATTCTCCAATAGTTGTCAAATAAGCCATTCAGCGAGTGAAAGAAAGATTCATTCTCTTTCATGCAGTAAGAAACACAAAATATGTAGTAATGGCAAGCTTAAAGGGAATAAAAACAGCAGCTGTTCATCCATCAACCCAGCAAGTGGTGGTTGCAATTTAAATCGGAGATGAAGACTTAGGAGGCCATGAAGGAGCTGCTGGCTTGTGCGAACAAATGCTCAAAGATCAAAGAAGATATTCTGAAACAAGTGCTAACCAATGATCCTTGTGGTCAAATAGAGCTGCAATCCAAATTTCATATCCTCAGTGCAATCATTGCCGAACATCCCCACTTCAGGTGGAGGGAAGGTGATTGAGGCAATTCATGGTGGTTGGGGCTAGGACACTACCCAGGCAAACTCCTGCAGAGACCATACAATCATAGAGTCATAGAGTCTTACGGCATCGAAACAGACCCTTCAGTCCAACTTGTCCATGTTGACCAGGTTTCCTAAAATAATCCAGTCCCATCTTCCCTGTATTTGCACATGTCAGTTTAAACCTTTCTTCTTCATGTACCTGTCAAAATTTCTTTTAAATGTGGTAACTGTATCTGCATCTATCACTTCCTCTGCTAGTTCGTTTCATACATGAGCCACCTTATGTATGAAAAAGTTGCCCGTCCACTCTCTCTAAAATCTTTCCACTCTCACCATAAAATTATACCCTGTGAATTAATTTGCCTACCCTAGGGAAAAGTCCTTTGCTATTCACCTCATGATCTTGTAAACGTCTAATGTCACCCCTCAAGCTCCTACACTCCAGGGAAAAAAGCCCCAGCCAATCCAGCCCCTCTCTATAATTCAAACCCTCCAGTCCTGGTAACATCCTTATAAATCTTTTCTGCATCTTTTTCAATTTAATAATACCTTTCCTATAGCAGAGTAACCAGAACTGTACACAGCAATCCAAAAGTGGCCTCACCAACATCCTGTGCAGATGCAATGTAATGTCCTGTCGGTGCTCTGACCAATGAAGGCAAGCATGCCAGTCGCCGTCTTCACCATCCCGGCTATCTGTGATGCCACTGTTCTGGAGCTGAGATGACTGACCTCAAACAGCCACAATTATCTTTCTATAAAATGATGGAGAGTTTGCTCCCTGATACCCATTGATTCCAGTTTTGCCAGGGCTGCTTGATGTCACACTCAGTCGAATTTGGCCTTGATGTCAAGAGCTGTCACTCTCGCCGCACATCTGGAGTTCAGCTCTTTTATCCATGTTTGAACCAAGGTTACAATAAGGTCAGAAGCTCAGTAGCTCAGGCGGAGCCCAAGCTGGGCATCATTGAGCAGGTTATTGCTGAGCAGGTGCTGCTTGATAGTACTGTTGAAAACACCTTCCATCACTTTACTGACAATTGAGAGTAGACTGATGGGTCAGTAATCAGCCGAGTTGAATTTATCATGCTTTATGTGTACAAGACACACCTAGGCAATCTTCCACATTGTCGGGCAGATGCCAGTCCTATAACCATACTATCTTGGGTAGGGGCAGTACAAGTCTCCAGTACTATTGCTGGAATGTTTTCAGCCCATAGTCTTTACAGTATCTGGTGCCTCCAAGTGTTGCTTGCTGTCACATGGAATGAATCAAATTGGCTGAAGACTAGTAACTGTGGTGGTGGGGACCACTGGAGGAGGCCAAGATGGATCATCCACTCAGCACTTCTAATTGAGGATTACTGCAACTGTTTCAGCCATACCTTTCGCACTAATATGTTCAGCTCTTCCATCATTGTGGATGGGGATATTTGTGGAGCCTCCACTTCTAGTGAGTTCAATTATCCACCACCATTCATGACTGGATGTTGTCGGACCTCAGAGTTTAGACCTGATCCATTCTTTGTGTGATTGCTTAGCTCTGTCTATCACTAGTTGCTGATACTGTTTTGCATGCAAGTTGTCCTGTTTGAAAGCTTCGCGAGATTGACACTTCATTTTTAGATATGTCTCATGCTGTTTCTGTTTTGCTCTCCTGCACTGTCCATTGAAAAAGGGTTAATACCCTGGTTTGATGGTAATGGTTGAGCGGAGTATTTGCCCAGCTATGAGGTTTATTCTGCTGTTATTAATGGCCCAAGTGCCTCATGGATTCCTAGACTTGGGCTGCTAGATCTGTTTGAAGTCTGTCCCAAGGTGATACTGCCACATAATAAGATGGAGAATATTCTCAATGTAAAGATGGGACTTCATCTCCACAAAGACTGTGCAGTGCTCACTCTTACTGATGTCATGATGGACAAATGCATCTGCAGCTGGCTGAGTAGTCAGGATGAGATCAAGTATATTTTTTCCCCACTTGTTTGTTCCCTCACCATCTGCTGCATACCTAACCAGCTTGATTAAAAGTAGTGCTGCCGAGCCACTTTTGGCGTTGCACATTAAAATCCTCCTCCCAGAATGCATTTGCATTTTGCCACCCTCAGTGCTTCTTCCATGGACTATTCAACATGGACCAGTCCTGATTCATCAGCTGAGAGAGAACGGTACATGGTAATCAGCAGAAGGTTTCCTTGCCCATGTTTAACCCGAAGCTATAAGGCTTCACGGGCATCGGAGGCAATGTTGAGGACTCCCAGAGCAACTCCCTCCCGACTGTACATCACTGTGTCACCACTTCTGCTGTTCTGTCCTGCTGGTGTGATAGGACATGTCCAGGAATGGTGATGGTAGTATCTGGAACTTAGTAAGGTTCTATAAGAATAACAATGACAGGCTGTTGCTTGACTAGTCTGTGAGACTACTCTCCCAATTTTGGCATTAGTTCAAGCTATTCATCAGAACGGCTTTGCAGGGTCGACTTGGCTGCTTCCATCATTATCTTTTCTGCATGCCTAGGTCAATGATTCATTAATGCCAGTTGATCAGTCCAGTTTCATTTCTTTGAACGTTTGTAGTGATTTATATAACTGAATGGCTTGCGAGGCCATTTCAGAGGGCAGTTGAGAATCAACCACATTGCTGTGGGTTTGGCATTACATGGAGGCCAGACCAGATAAAGATGGCAGATTTCCTTCTTTGAAGGAAATCAATGAGCCAGATGGGTCTTTCTAACATTTGACAATGCTTTCATAGTCATCTTAATTCCAGACATTTTATTGAATTCAAATTCCACCATCTGCCATAGTGGGATTTTAGCCCGGGTTCCCAGAGCTGAGTTTCTAGATGAACAGTCTAGCGATAATACCACTAGGTCTTCACCTTCCCACTTGCCATATGGTATACAGCTAATAGAAATCACTGACAGAGGCACTGCTCTTACTTCCAGGTTTGCTGCATGCTATCAGATGCACTCACTTCCAGTATGTCAGGAATTCAAAATCATGGCCATTGTTTTTGTCCACAAGCAAGAAGTACTCTTAGAAAAGGACCATTCTATCATTGGTTTTGCACAATTCAGACTCTTTGAAGAATAAATTATGTTCTCAAGTCTTTAAATCTCATCTGATTAATCAATTAATGTCTGCAAATAAATTAATTGATATATTGTTGAAAAAATACATATTTTGTAATCAGTACAATTTGTAGAATACCAATAAATGGGAAAGCCAACATTCATTTTGTTTGAATGGTGAGTGCTGATTGGTTAGCAGCTGGGCTCTGACTGGTAGTGTGTTGCCACGAAGAATTAAGCAATGAATGAATATTGACAATTAACTGTCAGGCTTTGCTTAGATTTCATATCAGGCAGGTTGACACTAATTAGTCAGGGCATAGCCCACAAAATGAACCAGCAAATGCTGTAATCTATTATGTCGAGTTGAAAGAGATTCAGGGCATTCAAGTGCTTTTTGTGTCTGCAAAGAATAGGGTTCTATGTATTCATATAGCTTCCAGATGAAATATGCGTGACTGACAATCCTAAATTAAGTATAAATTTACTTATATGAAGAAGCTTTGTCTGCAGCAATCATGGAAATAGATTTGAAGAAAAATACATATCAAAGAGAATCATTTGTCAACATTATAGCATACTGCAGTAGGTATAGAATTATGTTCAATATTATTCAGTGCTATACAGCTGTATTTCAGTATATGCAATAATTAAGGGAATGTTTTATCTTTAGATAAGTTGGCTGAGTGGCCAGATACAGGGGAATTGCAACATAACATGGATAAATGTGACCACTTAGTAGGAAAAACATAAAGGTAGAATACTGTTTAAACAGTGATAGATTGAGAAAGGCTAATGTATAAAAGGATGTGGGTATCCTTGTATGTTGGCCATTGAAAACAAGCACCTGGCTGCAGCAAGCAATTCAGAAAGCATACAACATGTTGCCTTTTATTACAAGAGGGTTTGAGTATAGGAATGAGGAAGTCTTGTGGTCCCTGTATGGGGCCTCAATGAGACCTCACCTCAAGTTTTGTGTGCAGTTCTGGCTTCTCTACCTGAGAAAAGATAGACTTGTCATTAGAAAGAGTGCAGCTGAGATTCACCAGGCTGATTCCCTGGACTGTCCTATGAGAGAGATTATTTTGGCTGGGTCTATATTCTCCGAAGTTGTGAAGTATGAGAGCGGATCTCATTGAAACTCCAACAGTGCTGGACAGACTAGATACAGGGATGATGTTCCACCTGGCCAGGGGTTCCAGAACAAAGTTGGGGGGCAGTGGTGTTAGCCTCAGAAAACAGGGGTGACCATCTCAAACTGAGGTGTGGAGAAATATCTTCATTCAGAGGTTTGTGACCCTGTGGACTTCTCTACACAAAGGCTCAGGGACAAAGGGATCTTGGCATGCAGATACATAGATCCCTTAAAATGGCCACCCAAGTGGACAGGGTTGTTAAGAAAGCATATGGTGTTTTGGCTTTCATTAACAGGGGAATTGAGTTTAAGAGTCGTGAGATCTTGTTGCAGCTCTATAAAACTTTGGTTAGACCGTACTTGGAATACTGCGTCCAGTTCTGGTCGCCCTATTATAGGAAAGATCTGGATGCTTTGGAGAGGGTTCAGAGGAGGTTTACCAGGATGCTGCCTGGACTGGAGGGCTTATCTTATGAAGAGAGGTTGACTGAGCTCGGACTCTTTTCATTGGAGAAAAGGGGGAGGAGAGGGGACCTAATTGAGGTATACCAGATAATGAGAGGCATAGATAGAGTTGATAGCCAGAGACTATTTCCCAGGGCAGAAAAGGCTAACACGAGGGGTCATAGTTTTAAGCTGGTTGGTGGAAAGTATAGAGGGGATGTCAGAGGCGGGTTCTTTACACAGAGAGTTGTGAGAGCATCAAATGCGTTGCCAGCAGCAGTTGTGGAAGCAAGGCCATTGGGGACATTTAAGAGACTGCTGGACATGCATATGGTCACAGAAATTTGAGGGTGCATACATGAGGATCAATGGTCGGCACAACATCGTGGGCTGAAGGGCCTGTTCTGTGCTGTACTGTTCTATGTTCTATGTACCCGTGACAAGCAGTTCAATCAATCTTCACAGCAAACAATTTGACTACATACGGTCACAATGGACTCAGCAGTTATTTAATCTTGTTATCTTTTAGAGTAAATTTATTCTGAGCTGTAAATCACCATTGCTGATTAACAAAAGCACCAATATCCTCAATGTTAATACAAAAGTTATTGACCAGATATGCCTATAGTTTATTGGAATAAGTTTTGTTCGGTAATTTTTTTTTAGAATCCCTAAAATGTGGAATCATGACCTTTGGCCCAACAAGTCCACACTGATCCTCAGAGCATCCCACCCAGACCCACCTAATCTACACACCCTTGAACAACATAGGCAATTTAGCATGGCCAATCCACCTAGCCTGCACATCTTTGGACTGTGGGAGGGAACTGCAGTACCTGGAGGAAACCCACGCAGATGTGGGGAGAATGTGCAAACACCACACAGATAGCTGCTTAAGGCTGGAATTGAACACAGCCTCCGGTGCTGTGAGGCAGCAGTGCTAACCACTGGGCCACTGTGCCACCCCTGGCCATTTTGTATTGGTATATTTCAGCCAAATATGACAGGAAGCAATACTTGACCTTAAAATTGGGAATGAAGTGAACCAAATGAATTAAATGTCAGGAAGGGAACATTAAGGGGACAATGATTTAAGTTGTCGATAGAAAATAACAAGGAACAATTCCGGCTAAGAATAATGAGCCAGAGAAAATCAACTTCAATGGGGAAAGAATGGATCTGACTTAGACTTAAATATGTAGAAGCAAACGATGGCAGAAAAACTGAAACTGATCACTGGGCTACCATTTAAAAAGAGCCATTAGCGCACATAGAATTTAAACCTAGATGTCCCTGAATGTCAAAAAATAAAGGGATCAAAATGCAGAAAAAGAAATACACTTTTGACTGGTATCACTGTGATTAAACTGGAGGTGCTGCATAAGAGGTTAACCAGAATGTTGCCTGGGATGGAGTAGTTTAGCTATGAAGAGAGGTTGGGTAAGCTTGGGCTGTTTTCTTTTGTTTAGAGAAGGTTGAGAGGGGACCTGACTGTCGTGTATAAGATTATGTAGGATATGGACTGGGTGGATAGAAAGCAGCTGTTCCTGTGGTTGAAGGGTCAATAACAAAAGGGCATAATTGAGGAAAAATGTTTTCACTCAGAGAGTGGTGAATTCCACAGGGTAGTTGAGTGGGAAACCTCACAACCTAACAGTCTGAAGCCTTTCAAGCCCCAGATCTCGAGATAATACCCACCACAGTCATTTGGAACAAGCCCAGCAAACCAGTCATCAGGTTTCCTCAAGCTCAGCTGTCTTTACTGAAGTGGCAGCAATATGAATTGGTAGGAAAATAAAGATTAAAGAACATTAGAGTCACTTTGGATGCACAAATCTCAATCTTCTGTTAATCGAAATAAAGATCTTTGTACCTCAGTCGTATGATCCATTTCAATAAGCCTTCTACTTATTCATGTTTCCCTTACAGACTATCATGAGAGGTGTTGATACAAGGTGACATGTGTTGCATTGTAAAGAATACAGTCTGTCATTCTCTGTTGCTTTCTAGGCGGAACATAATCTCTGGACCGCAGAAAGCTATGCTATTTGTTGGTGTTTCAGGAGTCAATTAGCATTGTTTATCTTCTCTACATCTCTGTAATAGACAAATATCCCTTGCAAACTGATACTTCAGTTATAGGTGCACAATTATGTAATCTGTCATAACTCCATGTATTAATATTCTGACTAGGAGCAGGAGGTTGTAAGTGCTAAGGCAACTAATTAACTTACAATTAATTGCAGACAAAATATATTGACATTTTAAAGTAAAAAGGAAGAATTCCTTGAAAGCAAAAACTGCTTTGCACCATCATTAGGTCATAGATCTAATTGTCCTCATATGTTGATGTGTATTCAAATCTACCTGCTATCAGGTTCTCTCAAACCTGTTTGCCTCATCCCTGTACTGCCCTGGCTTCTGCAGCAACTTCATCGTTAATGCTGACTCCCTCAGCTTCTCCATCAGACTCCCCTTCTTCCTCTGAGGAGGAGACAGGTCTATCTCCCCATCTTGTAAATTCTCACTTCACCCTTGACATACATTATGCCGAAAATCATATTTGTTTTGGAGATCCTGTCATCAAGTACAGAAGTACTGCACCCGAGGGAGCCAGGTGACAGCATTGAATCTTCAGGAGACCAAAGGTCTGTTCAACGATCACCCTGCCATATGAATAGGCAGCATTGTTTGGCATCAGTCTGAGGGTTGCATATTGGGGCCTTAGCCATGATTTCTAGATGTAACCCTTGTCACGCATCCTGGAGATGATGCAAGGGAGTGGACGTACGTGAACATTGGGATAACAAAGCGGGGAGCTGGAGGAACACAGCACGCTAGGCAGCATCAGTGGAGCAGGAAAGCTGATGTTTCCACTCTGGACCCTTCTTTAGACATACGTGAACCTTGGGAGTTGTGTATAAAGTAAGCATTGTTATGGCTCCCTGAATAGCAGATGCACACTTTTGGGAATGTTGCTTGTCTGTACAAATCAGCTGGACACCAAGGGAGTGAAATACCTTGCTGTTTGGGAAGCTGCTTGGATTAATGCCAGGACCTCTGAAAATGATGTGCGCTATTAATGGCCCCTTTTATCTGAAAGCATCAAGCAATGACTGCAAATCTGGTGGCTTGAGTATTTTGGCTCTTTGGGTCCATGGTGAACTGGGTGATACTGTTTTCCTGCAAAGATCATCAGTGAAATCATAAATACACTTGTGGACTGCTGACTGGAGATACCACAGATGTCACCAGTTGGATTTTGAAAGGTGGTGATGGCTAGGAAGTTTTAAGCCTCTGAAATCTTCAGCCTCACAGGAATACAGTTTTTCTGCAGGCATGCCAGCAGGACATGGCAGATGCAGGTGATGACATTCCTAGTCATGCAAAAATGTCTTCAGCTCTAGCGTTCACTCACCTGCAGGTACCTGCCATGCCTTTGGAACACTGTTACTTGTTATACTGCTCAACAGCACTGAAGACCCTGGTTCCCTTCTTCAGGCACTATCTGCTTGTCCATAGCTAATCCTGTGTCTCTGGTTCTATTGGAATTTTGGTGTGTTTTTTGATCTCAGGCCCTTCCAAATTACACTGTGTATTTTCTGCAGTGTCTTTCTTGTGAGCTGATTCAAGGTAGAGAGAGAGATGGTGTTTATAAAATGATTCTGGAGTTACTCTCCACCTTACCCCTCTACATTACAATTTTTCACCCATCACATCAAGGGCTCCTTTCCTATGACATCCTCTCTGTCCTTCAATCTCCCCCTGTGACTGCTGGTCCTTTTAGTGTTTTCCTTGATATCTGTCCTCTTCTCCCTACTCTCATCTCAATTTCTGTACACAGTTCTAGCCTTTCTCTGTCCCTTAGAGAGTTCAACTACTCTTCCTTTCTCCCCAGTGCACCTAATTACCTCATTGCAGTCTCTACTGTAAATGTACAATTCGAACCCCTCCTTATCCCCCATCGGTTCTGTCACTGTGATTCTACTATATCGTTAATAGTAACTTCCATCACAAATTCCCAAGATCCTTCTGATGCTCCAAAAACCATGCCCTTCAAGTTCCATTCCATACCAATCCTTCCGAAATAATCCACCTTGATTTGTATTTTTTTTTATTTGAGCACTCTTTAAAGGTCAGTCCTACTTACCTAACCTGGTTAGTTTTGCTGGCATCAGCCAACATGATTGTCATGCCTGGGTATGCCTATTGAACTGGTCAGTCTTCACTTCTGACACTGTAAGCATTTAAGAACAGTCAACAAGATCTCTTACGAGCTGACTGACGCAGTGTGCCTTCACCCCTTACATTATAAGTTTTTTTGCGTGAAGCAGCAATCTTCAGTCAGAAGTACTGAGTGGATGAATCCATCTTGGCTTTCTCCAATAGTCCCCAGCATTAAAGGTACCAGTCTTCAGCCAATTCGATTCACTCCACATGATATCAAAAAATGGTTAGAGACACTGGAGACTGCAAAGGCTACAGGCCCTGACAACATTTCAGCAATAGTACTGAAGACATTTGCTCCAGGACTTGCTGCTCCCCTCACCAAATTGTTCCAGTACAGTTACAAAACTGGTACCTACCTGACAATGTGGAAAATTGCCTAAGTATGTCCCACACACAAAAAGCAGGACAAATCCAATCCGGCCAATTACCGCCCATCAGTCTACTCTCATTCATCAGTAAAGTGATGGAAGGTGTCATCAGCAGTGCTACCAAGCAGCACCTGCTCAGCAATAACCTGCTCAATGACGCCCAGTTTGGGTTCCCCCATGGCCACTCAGCTCCTGACCTTAATACAGCCTTGGTTTACACATGCACAAAAGAGGTGAATTTGAGAGGTGAAGTGAGAGTGACAGCCCTTGACATCAAGTCTGCATTTGACCAAGTGTTGGCATCAAGGAACCTTAGCAATACTCAAGTCAATGGGGAGGAAGCACTCTGTTGATTAGAATTAATCCTGACACAATAGAGGATGATTGCAGTTGTTGCAGGTCAATCATCTCAGCTCCAGGAATTTCTGCAAGTGTTCCTCAGGGTGGAGTCTCAGGCCCAACCATCTTCAACTGCTTCATCAATGACCTTTGCCGATGATTGTGCAGCATTTGGTATAATTCGTAACTCCTCAGATACAGAAGAGATCCATATTCAAATACAACAAGATCAGGACAATATCCAGACTTGGGCAGACAAGTAGTAAGTAACATCCATGCCACACAAATGCTGGGCTACAACCATAACAGACAATCTAACCACCGCTCCTTCACATTCAATCAGTGTTACCATCACTGAATCCCCCACTATTAACATCCTCGGGTTGGCGGGGAGTGTTATCATTGACCAGATATTCAACTGTTCAGTCGAACTCACCACACAAACACAGTGGCTACAAGAGCAAGTCAGAGGCGAGGAATACTGTGGCGAGGAACTCACCTTCTGAGTCCTCAAAGTCTGTCCACCGTCTAAAAGGCACAAGTCAGGCGTGTGTTGGAATACTGCCCACTTACCTGGATGAGTGCAGCACCAACAACACTGAACTAATTTGACAATGTACAGCATACAGCCCACTTGATTGGAATCAATCCACAAGCATCCACTCCCTCCACCACTGATATTCATTAACAGCAGTGTGTACTATTTACAAGATAACACCTTGCAAACCCATGACTATTTACATGTAGAAGTTCGAAGCAGCAGATATATGGGAACACCACTACCTTCAAGCTCCCCTCCAATCCACTCACCATCCTGACTTGAAAACATATTGTTATTCCTTCACAGTCGGTGGGTCAAAAACTTGGAATTCCCTCCCTAATAGCATTGTGGGTCAATCCACAGCAGGTAGACTGCAGCGGTTCGAGAAGGCTACTCACCATCATCTTCTCAACAGCTACTAGAGGTCGGCAAAAAGTGCTGGCCAGCCAGTGATGCCTACATCCTTCAAATTAATACATACTTAAAAAAAACAAAAAAGCTTGAAGTGGGCCAAGAGGATTCGACCCATACACTCTCTCTCATTCTGCCTTTTCCACTTTGTCTCTCTGTCTGTCAATCCAGTCCTGACATGATGACGAACAAAATATTGTTTCCCTGAAAAGAAAGATGGATTTCTACAAAACAAGTCATAAAGATTAATCAAATTTAAACCAAGAAAGTTATCTTAGCTTGTTGACTAGATTATTGCATCCAGTTCTGTGTACCACACTTCTGGAAAGATGTGAAGGATAAAAGTATTGTTGCAAAGCTTCATAAGGAATACTTCCAGTGATGAGAAACTTTAGTCACATAGATGGACTGAAGAAGTTGGATTTTTTTTTAGAGAAGAGAAGTTAAAAGAAAAGTTGATGGCTTTCTTCAAAACTATGGGAAGTCAGAAGGGTCGGTAGGGAAAATTGTCCTAATTGGGATAAGCATCAAGAAAAAAGGACAATGCATTAAGGTAATTTGCAAATAAAATATTGGCAATATGAGGATATCTTTTCCCACAGCAAGTGATTAGGATCTGGAAAGTTTTGCCTGAGATTGTAGTGGATGAAGGCAAGTTTAAGCACTAATAACATCAAACGAAATGGGAATAAGGCACAAAAATAAATTTCATTGGCATAGGTGATCATCAATGGTGTATAATAGCAGAATAGGCTCAAGGGGCGGAATGGCTTACTCCTACTCCTATGGATCTGTTTAATTGAGGCATTTAAAGGGAAATGGATTATTATCTGAAAAGGTCAAATATGCTGGGCTATAGAAAGAAGGCTGGGGAGTGGTGCCGGGTGTTTGCCTCTCCACAATGAATCAGTTGAGATTCAATATCTGATGGCTTAGATGGAAAAGCAGAATCTTACAGCAAGACCAGTGAAGTCTGAGATTAGGTGTTCTAAATACAACGTAGGATCCTAATAACTGCATTGATTATTTGATCTTTATGGGCATTATTGAACTTGTGTATTGCTGAAAAATGACTGCTGAAGATTTTCAGCTTGCATTTATTGGGATAATGCAAAAGAATACTAGTGAAGGGGAAAACCAACATTTATACTATGTGAGAAAAGAATGCTGATTGGTTGGCAAGTGGTTTCTAATTAATATAAATGTTGCCTTGGAGATTGCAGCAGTTAATGATAATTGACTGTTAACTACCAGGCTTTGTTTAGATTTTAAAACATGTAAATTAACTCTGGTCCGAACTGCCCTGGGAATTAAAAACCAAAAGAACTGCAGATGCTGTAAGTCAGGAACAAAAACAAAGTTGCTGGAAAAGCTCAACAGGTCTGGCAGCACCTGTGAAACAGAAAACAGAATTAACGTTTCGGGTCTAGTGACCCTTCCTCAGAACTGAGTTGTGCTGAACTTTTACCCTAAACCTAAGGTCTATCTAACCTCCACCCCTACTTTATACTTTCATCCAAATGCCCATCTAATAGCCGCTTAAATGCCCCTACTAATGCTGACTCCACCACCCTCTGGCAATGCAATCCACGCCCCTACCACTCTTTGAGTAAAGAACCTACCTCTGACGTCTCGCCTATATCTACCTCCATTCACTTTAAAACTATGCCCCCTCGTAATAGCTACCTCGACCGAGGAAAAAGTCTCTGGTTGTCCACTCTATCTATACCTCTGATCATTTTGTATACTTAAATAATGTGTTTATTTAAGCTCAACAAAATAAGTGACAACCACTC
Source organism: Stegostoma tigrinum (assembly GCF_030684315.1). Classification (NCBI taxonomy): domain Eukaryota; kingdom Metazoa; phylum Chordata; class Chondrichthyes; order Orectolobiformes; family Stegostomatidae; genus Stegostoma; species Stegostoma tigrinum. Next base: position 24,521,806 of record NC_081362.1, on the reverse strand, counting down.
ACTGGATCATTTCTCAGAGCAATACCCTAACCAATCAGAAAGTCAGCATCTGTAGTTCTTACTATCTCAGAAAGTCAACCTGTTTGATTTTAAATTTAAGTTTGGCAATTGAGAGTCAATTATTACTGCTGCATTCTCTGTCTCCACTAATCAGAGGCCATTTACCAACCTGCACACATTCTCATGTTGTAAAGATGTTGGTTTACCTTTAATTGTTATTCTTGCGAATTGTCCTGATGAGTGTAAGATTAAAAGCTTTGACAGTTTCTTTTTACCAAATGACTATTACTAGTCTTCCTTGACCATGTTACAAACTTTATTATGCAGATATCCATCTTATGCTGGACCACAAACCCAAGTGAACCACAAGGTCTAATGCAGTAGATGTTATGTCAATAAGGTGGCCACATTCCAAGAGTTACTTCTTCTGGTGAAATGGAAGGTAATTCTTCCCTCAAACCGTAACAATATTTAAGAATTACACAGTTAGTGTTTTGGATCTGTCACATATGCCATGGAACATTGGGAATAACTAACTATACTTGTTCCTATTTTCCAATAGTACCAAGAGAACATTGTTACTGCACAATAAAGAATGTAGACTGACATCATCATTGCTTCTGCTCAGAGATGAATAAATGTTCATCACCAAGAGGATTGAATTTCAATACTAAGAACCAACATAATTTCTAATTTTTAGGGGTACATGTTTAAATGGGCGGTAGCTTTAATTCCTTTGTGCAGGCACTCATGTAGGGTAATTTAGAGGGGCTGGTTTTAAGGAAAATTGGCTTATAACACATTCATTCTCTTCAAAACTACCCTTTATGCAAGAAAACCTGTCATATCGAATGAGAATAGAGTAACCATACGTGTGGTTTCTCTGTATAAAGAACAGGAATCATCATAAACTAATTGGGTTAATTCATACCTGTTTCACAAAGTTAAAAAATACACAAAACAGCTGTAATGAGATATAATATCTGACACAGGTACTCTCTGAGTTAATGCTCTATTATTGGAAACTAAATCAAGAGAATTTTTTTTGCTGTAGATGTAGCTGGGGAGTAGCCTAATGTAACAAATACAAATTATGAATGATTTGAACCAAGCATCCTCTCTCACTGCCTCTGGCTACTGAAAATGCCGCAATAACAGGGAATAAAAGTAGCATGGCTGGCTTCTGGCACCAGGTGTGAATGCAGCTTTTGCAGATTCTTCATCATTGTTGTCAAACTTTATCACACTGCTTGACTGTAGTAAATTGTAGTAAGTGCTAACATTTTAAATCACAAAGATTTAATTTAACAGAAGCAAAGCAAAGATTATCTCATCACTAACTGAAACATTTGCGCTTGGTTTCAAGTTCAGGCAACTCTGTCGTTTTTTTTGTCATGTTTTTGCATTTTCCAGATTGCAGTTACCATTTCTGAAAAATCTCTTTAAGTTCACTGTTTTATGTCAATTACAATACTGTGCTGAATTGCTTGGAATGTGTCAACTGTATAACATGATGAGAACGGGGAGGAATTTACATTGGTACAGTCAAATATTGTTCCTTTATTAATATCAATGTAGAAACTATTACTATAAAAACTGGAATTTTATTTATTTTACGTAAAACATTGGTACACTGTAAATTTGATTCTGTCTGCCATAAGGGATCAACCAGGGATCCTTCAGGAATCTATCAAAAATAACCAGAGAATGTGCATAGCTTGCTTTCTACACAATCTGCCTACCTATCATTTTCTTGAAGCAATTTGTTCTAATGAGGTGAGAAGGTGTGAAGCCTTTCTTCATTTTACCTCAACATGTTTTATTTGAAAAGGGTACACTTGGCTATTTAGTGACTATTTAAATGCTTATGCAGTGTCAGCACCAATAAGACAGGTTTTATTGAGTTTAACAAGGAAGTATGATGGCTTTATTATACTTTAACAGACCTGCCAAAAAGTAACAAAAGTGCATTGACTTTTGCACACATATAGTTCACATACCATACAAATTTGATTACACAAAGGGAAGATTGAACAAATTAAAGTCCACAAAAAGTAAAAAGAGAATACAGCCCACAATAATAAGATAATAAAATGTGAGGCTGGATGAACACAGCAGGCCAAGCAGCATCTCAGGAGCACAAAAGCTGACGTTTCGGGCCTAGACCCTTCATCAGAGAGGGGGATGGGGGGAGGGAACTGGAATAAATAGGGAGAGAGGGGGAGGCGGACCGAAGATGGAGAGTAAAGAAGATAGGTGGAGAGGGTGTAGGTGGAGAGGTAGGGAGGGGATAGGTCAGTCCAGGGAAGACGGACAGGTCAAGGAGGTCTTCTGCACTGCCTCCTGCACTGCCACAATGATGCCACCCGAAGGTTGCAGGAACAGCAACTCATATTCCGCCTGGGAACCCTGCAGCCATATGGCATCAATGTGGACTTCACCAGTTTCAAAATCTCCCCTTCCCCTACTGCATCCCTAAACCAGCCCAGTTCATCCCCTCCCCCCACTGCACCACACAACCAGCCCAGCTCTTCCCCCCCACCCACTGCATCCCAAAACCAGTCCAACCTGTCTCTGCCTCCCTAACCGGTTCTTCCTCTCACCCATCCCTTCCTCCCACCCCAAGCCGCACCCCCAGCTACCTACTAACCTCATCCCACCTCCTTGACCTGTCCGTCTTCCCTGGACTGACCTATCCCCTCCCTACCTCTCCACCTACACCCTCTCCACCTATCTTCTTTACTCTCCATCTTCGGTCCGCCTCCCCCTCTCTCCCTATTTATTCCAGTTCCCTCCCCCCATCCCCCTCTCTGATGAAGGGTCTAGGCCCGAAACGTCAGCTTTTGTGCTCCTGCGATGCTGCTTGGCCTGCTGTGTTCATCCAGCCTCACATTTTATTATCTTGGAATCTCCAGCATCTGCAGTTCCCATTATCTCTGATACAGCCCACAGTTTGGTGATTTGTTATGACATCAGCATGAACACGACGGTCATGCAGCACAGAAACAGACCTTTCGGTCCAACTAATCCATGCTAATCATAATTCCAAATTAAAAACCAGTCCCACCTGTTTGCGCTTGGCCCATGTCCCTCCAAGCATTTCTTATTCATGTACTTATCTAAAAGTCGTTTAAATTTTGTAACTGTAGCCACATACATCACTTCCTACAAGTTCATTTCACACATGAACCACACTGTGTAAAGAAATTGCCCCTCGTCTTTTTTAAATCTTCTCCCTCTCACCTTAAAAATTCCCCATCCTGGAAAAATGACACCTGTCATTAACCTTATCAATATCCTTCATGACTTTATAAACCTCTTTAAGGTATCCCCTCAACTTCCTATGCTCCAGTGAGAAAAGGTCACAGCCTGTCAAGCCTCTCCTTATAATCAAACCCCCTATTCACAGCAACATGCTGGCTAATCTCTTCTGAACCTTCACCAGCTTTATAATACTCTTGCTATAGCAGGGCAATCAGAACGGGACACAGAACTCTAGAAGAGGCCTCACCATTGTCCTGTAAAACCTCAACATAACATCCTTTGCTCAAAAATATAAGGCAAGCATGCTAAACACCTTCTTAGCCACCCTGCCGAGATGCTTGGCCTGCTGTGTTCATCCAGCTCCACACTTTGTTACCTTGGATTCTCCAGCATCTGCAGTTCCCATTATCTCTGCCTATATGTGATGCAAACTTCAAAGAATCATGGACCTGAACTCCTATGTCTCTCTGTTCTGTAAACTACCCAAGGTCCTACTATAATTGTATAAGTTGTGCCCTTGTTTGTTTTACCAAAATGCAATACCTCGCATTTATCTAAACTAAACTCCATCTGCCACTCTTTAGACCATTGACACATTTGATCAAGATCTCTTTGTAATCTTGGATAACCTTCTTCACTGTTCACTATGCCACTAATTTTGGTGCCAGCCACAAACCTATTAACCATGCCTTCTATATTGTCATCTAAATCATTCATATAAATGACAAGCAAAAGTGGATTTAGCACTGTGGAATACCGCTGGTCACAGGACTCCAGTCCAAAAAACAACCCATTCACCATCACTCTCTGTCTCCTTGATGGTTTTGAATTAAAAATGTTGGTGTTTGGGTTGGTGGTGCTTCTGGAGGCTGAATTCTTTTAAGAAATCTCTGAGTGGTGCAAGGCATCCCTGGATCATCACAGACAGCAAGCAGGGCTCAAAGTTTACAAGCAAGTTTGGAGGCACAGGAAAACAGGAATGATCCCGCTGGATGTGAGTTTGCTCGCTGAGCTGGAAGGTTTGTTTTCAGACGTTTCGTCACCATTCTAGGTAACATCATCAGTGAGCCTCCGACGAAGCGCTGGTGTTATGTCCTGCTTTCTATTTATCTGGTTAGGTTTCCTTGGGTTGGAGATGTCATTTCCTGCGTTGGTGATGTCATTTCCTGTTCTTTTTCTCAGGGGATGGTAGATTGGCTCCAAATCAATGTGTTTTGGATGTGTAACACATTGGTTTGGAGCCAATCTACCATCCCCTGAGAAAAAGAACAGGAAATGACATCATCAACACAGGAAATGACATCACCAACCCAAGGAAACCTAACCAGATAAAGAGAAAGCGGGACATCACTGATGATGTTACCTAGAATGGTAACGAAACGTCTGAAAACTAACCTTCCAGCTCAGCGAGCAAACTCACATCCAGAACCTCAACCAGAGCTACAAATCTTTTCAAAACTCGCCAGGATAGATCCCTCTTGGGTTTTTGCTCTAAGTTCCTTGCTCTCAGCTTGAATGAGAGAAAACATGCACTAAAAACCGCACATAGGGTTGGTCTATAATGTGACCTTACTTCTCAAACTGCCAGAGAGATTCCAAAATCAGCCTTATCTAAATATTCCAAAGACTCCTTGATTGGCTCATGTCTAGAAGTCATCTTAGCCAGGGGTTCATTGTGTGAACAATGAGTCTTAATGGCCCATTTCCTACAGTTGAATACGTTCAACGATTGCCTTAATGCCTTGTTAACATGACGAGAATAGGAGGCATTTTGACAAGGCCTGCCCTGGTGACTAGCACTTGTAACAAATTTCACATTAAATAAGTAAAACAAAAATAATAACAAAAATGTAAGAAGGATTGTTCGCAACAGTGGTACTGTCCCTACTTCTGGGCCAGAAGACCTGGGTTCAAGTTCCTTCAGCTCGAGAGATATGTTGTAACATGTCTGAACAGGTTGATTAAAAAAAAGTTTAATTGTATAACTTTTTTTATACACAAAATCACTTGGTTGCAGTGTTTGCAGAATTCTCTTAACAAGGAAGCAGACCTTAGTAACACAGGGTTTCAGAACAGCTGGTCCACAAAACATATTGCATTCAATAACAAATATGTGTGGCTTTACTTTGTAAAATAGTACATTTCACGTAATGGAGTGTAATTCTTTGATAAATGCTAGATCAATTTCAGCAGGGGATCTTGATTTAACACTTCATCTGAAAGATGGCCCCTCTGGTATTGCAGTCAAGTCAACATGGTCTTAGATACCTTGAGGCTACTCTTTCATTAGAGGCAGAGATGTCAGGTGATGGTTTAGCCTGAGGGTCACCATACCTCAGGCAAGGGAAGAGGTTGAGAAGGAAAGCTCTTCATAGTAACCTCAGCTGATGTAGGAATTGAACCCAATTGTTGATGTCTCTCTATATCCAGCTAACCAAGCCCCTTGGTACACATACTGGAATGGTGGCCTTCATTGTGGAATTGGTCTTGAGCCCACAATCTACTTCAAATGTATGAATGTTACCAATAAGCCATGGTTCACACACAGAAATTGTAAGAAACTAATTAAGGTTGAAATAATAGCTAAAATGAATGCTCAACTTAGATCTAAATAGGTGAATTTTATAAGTTACTGAGAAAATCATCTGAAAAGTCTTTAGATTGACAATTGACATAATTGAAATGCAAGAACAGTGTTAAATTTTTTTAAAATCAAGTAAATATCTGTACATTCTTGTGCTAATGCCCTTGATTGTTTGGGGCTTTCTGAGAAATGAACTGATTCATAATGCATTTTTGGCTGAGCGTGAGCGCTATTCAGTTTTTTGGAGAGTTTCTTGCTGAAGGTTTTCTCACCATATCTCACAAAAACTACCCCATTAATTACCTCCCATGTCACTTCGACATCTGTAACATCTGATTCCACCCCCAACTTCCCACCATCAATTCCCATTGCCCGTGCCTGTGCCATTTTTATAAGCCTGTTGTGCATTCAAACAAAGCACCATTAGTCTGGAACTACCCTACAAATAACCTGACATTGGCAGATAGGGATAATTGATATCCTACAGGCAGAGTCCTGGAAGTCCTGCTGAATGGGATGGTGCAGAAATAGGCCTTCCCTTTTCACCAGAACCAGCAATGGAGACCATGTTACTAGTTTGTACCAGTCTGGTCTAAGGTTGCCACCTGGGTCAGAGTACTCTCAGCCATCTGGAGGAACGATTGCCACTATAGGAAGGAAGCCAATGTTCTTCACCACTTTGCCAGTGTAAGTGCCACTATATTTTCTTTGATACTTAACACTCGTTCAATGTCTGCTACCGTATCCACCTCCCACTAAGACACATGCTCTACCACAACGACTATTGCCTGCAACACTTTTTCTTACTTTCTTGCTCACACTTACCCTCAACACCACTAACCCTGCATGCCATGTGCATTAACCACTCACTCGCTTGGCACACATCTCCACTTGGATGGAAATTACCATCTGTGCCACCCACTTTCACCTCCTATAATACCTAAATGATCTTATTCTAGAAAGAAAAATGACCCCAATAGGGCAAAAATAGTTGAAAGAGAAGGTGATAATGGGAACATTGATACCATTGGGCTGCAGGGTTCCCAAGCAGAATATGAGTTGCTGTTCCTGCAATCTTCGCATAGCATCATTGTGGCACTGCAGGAGGCCCATGATGGACATGTCATCTAAAGAAAAGGAAGGGGGAGTGGAAATGGTTTGCGACTGGGAGGTGCAGTTGTTTATTGCGAACCGAGTGGAGGTGTTCTGCAAAGCGGTCCCCAAGCCTCCGCTTGGTTTCCCCAATGTAGAGGAAGCCACAGCGGGTACAGTGGATGCAGTATACCACATTGGCAGATGTGCAGGTGAACCTCTGCTTAATGTGGAAAGTCATCTTGGGGCCTGGGATAGGGGTGAGGGAGGAGGTGTGGGGGCATGTGTAGCATTTCCTGCGGTTGCAGGGGAAGGTGCCGGGTGTGGTGGGGTTGGAGGGCAGTGTGGAGCGAACAAGGGAGTCACGGAGAGAGTGGTCTCTCCGGAAAGCAGACAGGGGTGGGGATGGAAAAATGTCTTGGGTGGTGGCGTCAGATTGTAGATGGCGGAAGTGTCGGAGGATGATGCGTTGTATCCGGAGGTTGGTGGGGTGGTGTGTGAGAACTAGGGGGATCCTCTTTGGGCGGTTGTGGCGGGGGCGGGGTGTGAGGGATGTGTTGCAGGAAATGCGGGAGACGCGGTCAAGGGCGTGGTGGACTTCACCAGCTTCAAAATCTCCCCTTCCCCCACCGCATCCCAAAACCAGCCCAGTTCGTCCCCTCCCCCCACTGCACCACACAACCAGCCCAGCTCTTCCCCTCCACCCACTGCATCCCAAAACCAGTCCAACCTGTCTCTGCCTCCCTAACCTGTTCTTCCTCTCACCCATCCCTTCCTTCCACCCCAAGCCGCACCTCCATCTCCTACCTACTAACCTCATCCCACCTCCTTGACCTGTCCGTCTTCCCTGGACTGACCTATCCCTTCCCTACCTCCCCACCTATATGCTCCTCTCCACCTATCTTCTTTTCTCTCCATCTTCGGTCCGCCTCCCCCTCTCTCCCTATTTATTCCAGAACTCTCTCCCCATCCCCCTCTCTGATGAAGGGTCTAGGCCCGAAACGTCAGCTTTTGTGCTCCTGAGATGCTGCTGGGCCTGCTGTGTTCATCCAGCCTCACATTTTATTATCTTGAAAGAGAAGGTGGGCTGCCTGACATTTGGCTTCTCACCCCTTAGTGGAAAGCACTCTGATTCTGACTGCCTGAGTAGCTGACTGAACATGCCCAACCCATGGATGATATCAGAGGCTGCCCTTGACTTGTTGCGCTTGGACGCCTAAGCAAAAGCTGTCCCGTTGATTCAACTGAGGCCTGGTGATAACACGTAAACTTCATGGCTTTGTGACTGTGTTCAATGATACTACAATACAGAAGAAATATGACCCCGGTAGCACTGGCTGAGAAGGCAAAACACACAAAGGGAAGGGAAGGCAATGTAAGGCATGATTGTTGCATGCATCTGGGTCAGCTTAGAGTGAAGGTGAGCTGTGAAAGCAAAAGAAGAGCCCTGAGATTCAGCCTGGTGCAGTCCATGAGCTGGGTCCATTTCCCTTACCACCCAGTGACCTTGCTGCAGCATCACAATTACGCACTGTTATAGTCCAGAAGCATGCTGTACGTGGATCACAGATATGCCATGGGGGTCCATTGAAGCTGACACATATCAGATGCCAATGTCTGTGGACATGGGTGCCTGTGGTTGGTGCACATGGAGCATGCGCTGAGATGTTGGTGCCCAACGTCTAGGATGGAGGTGCTTTGGAGCAAGGTGTCAGCTGAAGTCACCAGGAACTTGCTGTGATTTTCGCTTTGAGGTTTTTCGATGTCTAACTTGTTTGACATGTTTGATAAGATAGGGTGCTGAATACTGATGAGGTGAGTTGGGCCGTTAATAAGGCATTTAACAAACAATCTCCAATAAGAGACAATTTAACCACTGCCCCTTGACTTCAATGTGTTTTCATTCCTGGATCTCCCGTTATCAACATCGGTGGTGTTACCATTGACTAGAAACTCAACTGGACTCGTCATATGAATTCAGTCGCTACACCAGCAGGTCAGAAACTAGGGATACAACAGCATGTAACTCACCTCCTAACTCCACAAATCCTGCCCACCATCCACAACACACCAGTCAGGAGTATGATGAAATAGTCTTCACTTGCCTGGATGATGCAGTTCCAACAACACCTAAGAACTTGAAATCATCCAGGACAAAACAGCCCGCTTGATTAGCACCAAATCCACAAGCATTCAATTCCACCGCAACTGGCGATCATTAGCAGCAGTGTACTATTTACAAGATGCACTGTAGAAATTCCCCAAAGATCTTTAGACAGCACCTACCAACCCCGGGACCACTTCCAAATTGAAGGACAAGAGCAGCAGATGCAGGGGACCACCAACCGCAAGTTCCCCTCCAAGCCACTCACTAACCTGACTTAGGAGTACATTGCTATTCCTTCACAGTTGATGGGTCACAGTCCAGGAATTCTCTTTCTAAGGGAAGTGTGTCAAACTACAACACATAGATTGTAATGGTTTCGGAAGGCAGCTCACCTTCTCAAGTGCAACTAGGTATGGGCAATAAATGCTGGCCAGCGAGCGACGCCCATGTCCCTTGAATAAAAAAACTAAATCCCCTTTATTTGGCAACTTGCTGCTTTCTAGTGTGAAACTTGCCATGCATAAAAGGTGGATGAGATACTCCAACCTTGAGATAGGCTTTGACAAATTCTTGTGAGTCTATGATACAAAACCCACCATATTCCAGGTCATTTAGACCTCTTTAAGATTCTATCCATGCTGCTCATTTGCTATTCATTTGCATATCTCCATCCTCAATGAGACCAGCACATTCTTGCAAATTTTTTGGATTCCTGGGATAAACCTTTTCAGCCTCTAGGGAGGGAGGTAGGGTAGTGGTGAAATTATGGGAGCCACATTGAATTGAATTCCTGCCATCAGTGAATTTTACCGATAGCCAGAGAGGAAGCAGCCTGCCTCAAGAAGATGTTTTGTGAACAAAAGCCTATTTAGGGGCCACTTGATTGTGCTGTCAATAAAACTGACACTCAAAATGTGAAGACACCACCAACTAAATGGCATGGCCTCCCAGACAAAACTGGAGGGGATGGTAATTTAAAGCAAAGAGGGCGAGTCATGGCACTGACATACCCCACGCCCACCCAAACCCAACTCTCCCCCACTCCCAAAGCTGTTTCCTCTCCAACTGGAATTTTTTTTTAAAAGTCCTGCCTTCTCCATACTGGGCAGCCCTTGCCCAACTCAATAGTAGCCAATACAGTGTGGAGCTGGAAGAACACAGAAGGCCAGGCAGCATCAGATGAGTAGGAATGTTGATGTTTCGGGTTGGGACCCTTTTTCAGAAATTGGCTCTGAGGAACGCTGTGTTCCCTCAGGTCCACATTGTGTTATCTCTGACTCCAGCATTGGCAATTCTTACTATCTCTCAGTAGCAGTAGAGATACCTGGTTGCATTGCTGAGCTGCCAACTTCTGCTTAGTCTGGCAGATCATAGGGATGGGATACCGACCTTAACTGGGATGGTGGCTTTGGAAGTAGCCAGATAATTTGCTGCCACCCATAAAATGCAGAGGGAAAGACATTGACTACCTGTGAACACAGACAAAATGCATTTCCTGTGAATGGGGGTGCTATCCACACAAAGGTCTGGATTAGTCAGTAGCTCTCTTGCCTCTGAATCAGAAAGTTGGAGGTAAAGAAAGCATAACATACAATGTTTGGCAGTCTCAGGTTTAACAATCATATTGATGTTTCTTGACCTACTCACTGTTGGTCTGGCAATGCCTGAAATTTAAAATCCATGTCATTTTTTTTTGAGCACGACCATGGCCTCTCCTTTACAATCTTTGTAATTTCCTGTAGATCTGCTTGCCTCTGAGATCTTTGCACTCATTTTTTTTTCCATTATTCATTCACAGGATGAGGGCATTGCTGGCTAGGCAGTATTTATTGCCCAGTGGGCAGTTAAGAGTCATCTACCTTGCTTTGGATCTGCAGTCATATACAGGCCAGACCAGGTAAGGATGGCAGTTTCCTTCTCTACAAGATATTGGTGAACCAGATGCGTATTTCCAACAATCAATTAAAACAGTCATCACTCCAGATATTGAATTCCAGATACTGAAATCAAATTCCAACATCTGTCATGGTGGGATTCAAACCCAAGTCACAAGAACATTATCTGGGTCTCTGGATGAGTAGTCCAGTGGTAATACCATCAGGCCATTGCTTCCCCATTACAGATCCCTGATTTCATTCTTCTACCTATGGTGGCCATGTTGAACTTCCCTAAGTTCTGGAATTTGTTCCTAAAACTCTCCAGCTCTCTATTTCTCACTTCTTCTTTGTCATTCTTTAAAACTCACCTCTTTGACCAAGCATTTGGTCATCTACCCCATATCTCCTTCTATTATGGATTGGTGTCAAGTTTTATTTGATATTGCCTCTGTTAATTGTCTTGGAATATTTCAATACATTGAAATCAGTAGATAAATGTAATTTGATGCTATTTTGTGAATCAGGCAACAGAAAAGAGAGGAAATTGGCTTTTCTTTTATCCAAAAAATGTTTGTCCTCTTTTGTTACAGTAGGTGAGCACCTCATATCTTAGGTGCATAGAAATGAGAAATGCACTTACTGCAATAGTTCCATTGCAGTCTTCTGTTTGACACACACCAGTCATCCTATTTCCTTCCAGAACATCCTCCCAGCAAGATGGATCCTACAGAGAAGCAGAAACATTTTCACAATTTTATCAATATTTCAGAGCATGTGGTAAGGTAAGTCAAAGTTCTCTGCCATTAAAAATGAAAATCAAAAATTAGGGACTCATTCAATCTTAAACATTACTATTTCTAAAACTGGCATGTAGGACATCTGTTTAGAAAGAAAATATTGAAACATGACATTGAGTTTGATTTTCACTATTAAGGTGGGCTGCTCAGGTTGCGAGATTTCTTAGTTGGCTGGACATGCTTCGGTAGCAAGGTGCCCATACACTACAATCTTTTCTTCGGGGATGTGAAAAAGAGTTGAGGTGACCTATCCTGGAAACAGAGTGCGGGTGACGATGGGGCAGCCAAGGATTAAGGTGAGCTTGTTGGAAGGCCTAGGTGTCTGGGCTGAAAGTCATCAATAAGTCCATACTGGAAGAGTGGAAGTGAACGGAATATGAATGTGTTTATCTTGAGCGACAGCAACAATGGTTGTACTCCATACTGCCAATTCCATAGGCTGGGCTCCAGCATTTCTAATAATTAGCTACAGCACAGATTGCATGACTACTGTGAGAGCTTATATTCCCCATTAGTCCATTGAGATGCACATTGACTACGACTAGCTATCTGTGCCAAATAGCAGAGTCTGAGTCTGTATGCTATCTTACACTGCAGCAGTAAGATGTCAGGTGAGGTGTGTAGTAGTGGACGGCAAGAGACGAGTCAGCAGATGATACATCATGGGTCAGAGATGGCATTGTGCCATGGTGTGTCCCACAACATCCACTTTAGAAAGCTGGATTCCAATTCCCAGTCAAATAAAAGGAGAAAGCCTTCATTCAGGTGTCCCAGCACAGGAAGTCAAGGGTAGCCTCCAACACTCCCCAAGGGTTTAGGCATCGGCAGTTAGCCACCAGGAGCAGTGAGCTTGCAGTGCAGAGGGCATACAGGTTTAGTGGTGTTAAGGGCAGTTGGGGGTCTCAGAGTGTGTGACAGCAAGTGAAGGAAGATGTTACAGATAATTATGAGGCTAATAGAGCCTTTGAGGGAGGTGGGTTCAGTAACAGAGATAGAATCAGTGTGAGGTATCAGAAAGAAGATGTAGAACTTGCGCAGCAGAATAGAAAGGTCATTGATCTTCTTCCTACTATTCTGTGCATTCCTCTGGATTGACAATTGGGAAGTCGATATTTTCTCGCAAGGATTTTGTCATGCCACTAGGGAAAGCATACAAGATATGGGGAGACGAACTCGGTGTTGAGATCAGCCTCAGTGAACATCTTGCCCAATTCTACCACTCATCTCATCATAGTCCATGTCACTTAGAGCCTAAAAACATTCTGCACATTGCGCCGTTGTGATTGTGTGTTATGCCTGGCCTTGCTGAATGAGTTTGTGGATTTGTAAATAGCTGCGTGTGCGCAGCCAGCATGACTGGAACGTGTTTGGAGGTAAAGTGTAGGGTATAGTTGCTAGGGTTAAGTCCTGATTGTTTTAGTCTGCTGCCTGGTTAGCTATAGGGGTATGGTACATTGAACAGCATGAGAAGTGTATGGTATGGTTAGTGTGAGATGTGATGTGCAGGTGCACTCATTCAAGTTGACCACATGAGTGAGATCATTAAATAGTTTTCTATTTCACTGCCTTGCCCCCAGTATTACACTTAAGGCATAAAATACCCTTGCTCACAATCCCTTCTGAGGCTCTGCCTGGATGGCTTCCTCCCCATCAGTGGAAATACAGCATCTTTTAGTTGCCTTATCTGTAGGCAGGTATCAGTGATTCAGGAAATGCTGTTGCTGGCAGACCAACTCTCTTAACTCGTTGTTCTAAAGAGATTATCCATATGCCTTATCTGTTATCATTATAGTGGGTCCTAGAACTGGTTGGCCTTGGTCTGGATCAATGGAGACTGCCAGAAGTGAGGTTGTTAATAAAATAACCTTACATTAAACATTCTGTAAACTATTTAGAGAATTAGGTTTAGTATGTTGCTTAACACAGAATCATCACTCTCAAGAGTGTCTTGTCATCTGATGTCTTATATAAATGATGATGTAAACTGATTATTTACATTTTCAGCATTAACCCTTTAGGTTACTATTTCACTCCATTTGTCCAGGTTTTCCTTTGTAGGGACAGCACCACTAAAGAGGGAATACAGACTGGAACATGATTTGCTTACAAAGCAGTTGACTGAGGTTATTTAAATGTTATAAGGAGGATTGCAGTGTTGGACTGATTTGGAGCCATGCAATAATCATGAAAATGAGGTGAGTTCATAAGTTTCATGAATTGTGATGCCTGAGTTCAAGAGTTGTGACATATAATTTCTAAACATGTTTGTTTTGGTACACTTATTTTTGTTTGAGCATATGCAATTATAATGCACGCAAATACAATAAGCAAAACGTTCCCAAAGAACATTCAGATCTAATTTTCATCTAACGAGGATGATTATTATAACTGACTTGTGTTTGCAGCCCTTGAAAATTAGCTGTCCCTTTCAATCCATAAATTTTATTGTGCTCTGTGAAAGGTTCTATTTACTTCAGCATGACAAAACAGAACAGTTAATGGTAAATCAGCTTTTTAACTTCCTACATTCTAATTTATTTGTTGAAACATGAATCTGTTTGATGTAGTTTTGGTGGTTGAGAATAAGGTTCCTAAATTGGATGAAACCATGAAAATAGGATTGGGAATTGCAATACCTCCTACTGCCTGCTAATTGCCATGATTACAGTGTGAAGCCTGCACTAACCGCACTGTTGAGTGACTGCTCATCTCAGTTGGATTTTCTTAAAATTGTGAAAGGTTTGCACTGGTTTAAACAAACCTGCACGACTTAAAACAAATCTGACAACTGTTAAAGAGGAGTCCTCATTGGGAAGGGTACTGGAATTCAATCTATAATGCTGCTCACCCGGGGGGAGACATGAGAATGGTGCAACATAAGAGACAGAATGAGCTCCAAAATTTTCAATGGCATACTAGTCCTTAGTCTAGGAGGTGCAATTAAGTAGTGTGGTTCATCCTCAGCGAGCTTGAAGACCCAATAATAAAACTCTGAGAAGCAAAGGGGGCAGAAATCTATCTGAGTCTATGCCATGAATTAGGCCCTAAGGATATAGCCCCCAAAAAGTTTAATGATCTTATACAACTGGCCAAGCTGAGTAAAATTATCTTCAAATGTGATATTCCACCAACTACATCATAAGCCTCACAAATTACTTAACGTATCAAGAGTCTTGCTCATCCACCATCAAGATTCATACACAATATATTTATGGCTTCATTTCAACACATACTCCCACTACACATCTTATTGATATACTTAGATAACAGGGTGTAGAGCTGGGTGAACACAGTGGGTCAGGCAGCATCAGAGGAGCAGGAAAGCTGAGGAGGGAAAGGGGACTCTGAAATAAATAGAGAGGAGGGGAGGCAGATGGAAGGTGGATAAAGGAGCAGGTAGGTGAGAAGTAGACAGACAGGTCAAGGAGGTGGAGATGGAGACAGTAAAAGGTGAGTGTAGGTGGGGAGTTAGGATGGGGGTTGGTCAGTTGAGGGAAGATGGACGGGTCAAAGAGGCGGGGATGAGGCTGGTAGGTAGGAGATGGGGGTGGGGGTTGGTCATTGAGGTGGGTAGAGCAGATAGGTAGAAAAAAGATGGACAGGTCAAGGAGGTGGGAGCTAGCTGGGCTGATTTTGGGATGAAGTCAGGGGTGGGGAGATTTTGAAGCTTGTGAAGTCCACATTGAGACCATTGGGCTGCAGGGTTCACAAGTGAAATATGAGGTGCAGTTCCTGCAACTGGCATCGTTGTGGCACCGGAGGAGGCCCAGGATGGACATGTCATCCAAGGAGTGGGAGGGGGAGTTGAGGTGGTTCATGATTTCTTCCTGTAACTGGCAAGGAACAGGCAGAGCCACACATCTTTTTCCACAAGTAAAAGAGTGTGCTCACCATTGTTAAAATCGCATTACAGTGATGGGATTAAAGACATATAAGATGGCAATAATCTCATGTCTACTTCTCCTTCTCACATCCTGCTCCTTCACCCCACAACTGCTTCTAATATAGATGCCAAAGCTCTTTCTTTCAGCCATTCCACACCCTGTCCTTTCATCACACCCTTCCTTTGCATTGGTCTTACTTTAGTCACTCAAGAGCTATCACCTGGTCAAGCATTGGTGGAAAAGTAACAAGTGGAATAGCAAGAAGTTAGCAATAATGAAGAAACACCATCACACATTCCCATACTTGCAGCCAGCAGACGAGATACTGACATACAAACTTTTAAGAAGATAGCTTAGAGGCAGGGTATGTGCACGAGTGGTCTGCAAACAAGGGAGACGTGTGGCACAGCTGTCAGTTCTCCGAAAGACAATATCATGTCTAAGTGTGCTGCAGATAATTTAGCTGGGGATCTTGATGGACTAGGCTATGGAGGAAAGTAAATGAGCTATGAGAACATGTCATCTATAATATTATTTTATAATATAATTGATTGGACATATAAATATATAAAACTTGAACATTTTGGATTGAACACTTTCAAAGCAAAAGAGACTGGCTATGACAACAATGATGCATTTGCAAGTGAGAACCTGTTGGAATAGAGACACTAAGTCTGAAACATGACAGGTCTCATGATTCAGTTTACAGAAAAATTATTGATTTTGAACACGTAATCAAATAGAACTTGTCACTTGGGAAACAGCCTTTGACTTTTCCCTCCATGAAACTACCCTTCTTGAAAACTGTGAGTTGAAGGACCCCTGGATGTCCTCATCACTGCAAGTGAAAGGTTCTTAAAGGAAATGTCTGAATCTACAGCATTGTCTCAGGAAAAAGACAATGCAATGAGTGCAACTGATCCAGGAAGAAACCATGGTGTCAACAGTTTATATGTAAAGTGGCTTTGGTTGGTGACCATATGAATCTGTGAATGAGGAATTTTTTTTCCCAAATGTAACTGTTACATTGCCATTGTTCTTTAAGATAACATTCTGCACAGCTCTTTATTTCCATTTTATGTTTGTGTATGCGTTATATTTAAGGAGAGTACAATAGTGCATCTTTAATTGTTCGTTAATAATCTTTGTTTAATTATTCTTTTTGTGTAATAAACTTGTTTTTTATTTGATAATTCAAAGAAGCTAGCTGATATGTTTCTGATAGAGAACTACATACTGTTTATAACTGGCGAGCACCTCCCTTTTAAAATTCAAACTTTCTTGTGGCCAATGGAGGAGTGGTGCATGGAAATAAATCAGTTCACCACTCCAAATTGGTTTGTAACAGTATGCACAATGAAATGCTTACTGCAGTGGCAAGTTTGCCAGAAAGCCTCCATGCAAAGTCAAGGATAATGAAAGAGCCTTGTGTTAATCTTTTAAAAAAGAGTATTATACAGAGCTTTGAGCCCATCATTTCCAAGGTAGAAGCCGTGATAATCAGCCAGTGATAATGGGAACTGCAGATGCTGGAGAATCCAAGATAATAAAATGTGACGCTAGATGAACACAGCAGGCCGAGCAGCATCTCAGGAGCACAAAAGCTGATGTTTCGGGCCTAGACCCTTCATCCCGACAGAAGGGTCTAGGCCCGAAACGTCAGCTTTTGTGCTCCTGAGATGCTGCTTGGCCTGCTGTGATAATCAGCCAACTCATTCATTGAGAGTCAACAGACCTTTCCACAGCATCTTATAGCCACCAGAATAAGATTGTGTAGGAGAACTAAAATAGTTAAAATACACTTGAAGCAGGCACTAACAGAATCCATAAATGGGACTGATTGTCACTTGTATACAATATGGCATGGTTTGATTCATAAATTTGGTTTGGACAGTTTACTTTATGACAAATTTTATTTTTGCATTGTAACCAAATGAACATTGCGATAGTGACACAGGGAAGGTTAATGTTGTTGGTGAATAAGGAATTTAAGTTACATTTACTGGTACTGCAATTGGTTCATAATAGTGTGCACAATGAAATGCTTAATGCAGTGGCAAGTAGTCTGCTGGTTCTCTGATGAGAAAGAATGAAATGTAGACAGTTCTCTTTGAACAAAAAAGCATCAATTGTCTCCCTTATACAGGAGAACAGGAAACTGCAAAATGTTCCAAATATCCCTAGTTGTAGCCTTAAGAGTGCATGGCCATCGTCAACACCACAAACACTGGCAATAAAATATTCTTCATGCTCTGAGTTAGTAATTGTGGCTATTGCTACAATTTCACACATAGCCCAGGAAGAAGGGGGCTATCTAGGTTACAAAAACAAAAATTAATGGAGAAACTTAGCTATCCATGTTGTCACTTTTCTTTGTCTTCTTCATTCTCTTCCTCTGTCTCATATTCCCCAGTTGCCCTCGTGTAACTGATTGTGTAACTTTTCACTCAATATGGCAACATTGTACAGCATGCAGTAATCCACCATGCTTCTTGACATCCACTCTCAGAGACCTGTAGCCACATGGTTAGAGGATAGCCCTTGAAGTCTAGTAGCTATTGTTTGGTTTAATGTGGTGGTTCAAATACAGATGGCACAAAGAGCAGCCACAGAATAAATCTATAATAACTGTTGCCAGGATACAGAACATTGACCTGCACAATTTATTACTTACAGTCATGCACCAGCTGGACCTTCAGACCATACAACCCCTTTTAGGTTTGGTACTTCCAAGAATTGATATTCCCACAAGTGAGAAATGAGTGTTCCGCGGCAGCCTACACCATGAGGAAGCCTGTATTTCACACAAGGCCACAAACACATTACCTGTTTGCTCTCTGACGAGAAAGAATGAAAGGTAGTCAGTTCTCTTTGATCAAAAAGGCATGAATTGCCTCCCTTATACAAGAGAACAAGAAGATGCAAAGTGTTCCAAATATCTCTAGCTGTCACCTTAAGGATGCATGGCCATGGTCAACAGACAGCCACTGGCAATGAAATATTCTTTATGCTCTGAGTTAGTAGTTGTGGCTATTGCAGCTGGAAATTTTTAGTAAGGACATGCTCAGCGACAAGCAGACATCTGATACACTACTCCTTAATGAAGTTCATGTAGGAACAACTTGAGCACATACAGCCTCTTGCAAACAGGCCTTTCTCCTCTTTTCCAAGCATACCTCTACTAAACGTTTAATCTGCCCTGTGTGCATTCCCATTGGCACACTGCACTCCAAAGTGAATGCATCCTCACAGGGTTAGGAATAGTTGGTTTGTGTAGAAGCTTTGGATGCAGGACTACCTTTGTCAGCACTTGTCATGACATATCCTATGGAGTTCAGTAACTTTCAAAGGAAAGCACCAAAGCCATATATCAAAAGCAGTAACAAGAAGAAATTAATCAGCCAAATAAGCTCAAAGTATTTGATGCTTAAATGGTGCTGATAATGGTGGTGGTAGCCAGAGGAAGTGGTTCTTTCTTCAGCTGAATGTGTGTTCAGCCATAAATGTTTAAATAGATGTCATTATCTGGAGCTCCAATATGGCTGAGCTGACGTCAAATCAATGGTAAGTGTGTTTTTTTAACATCTTTCAATTGATTACCATTTCTTTATAAACTATAACTGATGTCCTGCCAAGCTAAGCAATCCAGGAGGAGGTGATATTTTTAATCCTCTGGATGAGAGATATTGACAGGTGTATCAATTGAAGAGGGCTCTAGGCATGTGAATACATTTGGATTAATACACGAGAGATCCCAAGCAGGGTTTTCTTTCATTTGAATATATAGTTGCAGTTTTCTTATCAGGAAAAGTACTCTTGTGCACCTCAATGTTTACAAAAACTAATCAATGTAAAGGCCAAATGGCCTTTGTAAGACAGAGCCAAATGGCAAATCAAATCTAACTTACAATATAGCATCTAACGATTGAAACTGAATGAATAATTTTTTTGTATTTCAAGGCCTGTCAATAAAAGAATTCTAGAAACAGGTGACAGTGTTTCTTTGGAACCCCACTTGAGACTGATACTCCCTCATAGTTCAGTTTACGGAGAAAAATTGCAGGGATGGGCATGGTTTGGGTAGTGTTAAACTGCCCAACAACCCAATAGAACCAATAAGGATGGGAATGCCGCATGAGGCAGGCAGCCAACACCTTTATTCTGCATTGGCAAACATTGCCTGATACAGGAATAGGAAGCACTGTCAGGTTGCACCTGTTATTTTTCAAGGACTCCTGAGTTAGTTCAGCTCAACAAAAGCCCTGGTCAACATTTGAGGTCGATGATTACTTTTTATTAGAACCAATACATGAACATCTAAACAAGGAGTAGAAGTAGGCCATTCAACCCTTCAAACCTGCTCCACCATTCAGTAGGATCATGGCTGATCAGATGTAACCTCAAATTTGCATATCTGCTTAAACCCGATAACCTTTCAAGCTCTTGTTTAACAAGAATATATCTACCTCCACCCTAAAAATGTTCAAAGACTCTGCTTCCTCCACCATTTCAGGAAGAGAATGACCCTTAGTTTTGGATTCTCCTTTGAGAAGAAAAAAACATTTTCTCTACATCCACCTTATCAATACTCCTCATGATCTTATACTTTTTTTGAGTGGCCTCCTACTTTGCTAAACTCCTGTAGATACAAGCCTAACTTGTCCAACCTTTCCTGTTAAGAAAGTCCACTCATTCCAGGTATTTGTCTGGTAAGCTTTCTCTGAACTGCTTCTAATGCAATAACATAGCTACTAAGGCAAAAAACACTGTACACAGTACTCTAGATATAGTCTCAGTAGTGCCCTGGATAATTGAAGCATAACTTCATTACTAAGATAATAAAGTGTGAAGCTGGATGAACATAGCAGGCCAAGCAGCATCTCAGGAGCACAAAAACTGACGTTTCGGGCCGAGACCCTTCATCAGCTCTGATGAAGGGTCTAGGCCAGAAACGTCAGCTTTTGTGCTCCTGAGATGCTGCTTGGCCTGCTGTGTTCATCCAGCTTCACACTTTATTATCTTGGATTCTCCAGCATCTGCAGTTCCCATTATCTCTGATAACTTCATTACTGTTGTATTTAATTCTCCTCAAATAAATAACATCTTTCTGCCAGCTTTCTTAATGACATGTTGTACCTGCATAGTAATGTTTGGTGATACATGCACTAGGACACCCAGATCCCTCTGTGTGTCACAGCTTTTCAATCCCTTGCTTCAATCCCTTAGATACTACGTTTCTTTTTTAGTCTTTAATCAGGAAATTTGGCAACCAGATCTTCTATCCCTTCATCTGAGTCATTTATATGAATTGTGCATAGTCGAGGTCCTCCCACTGATCTCTGTGGCAAACCATGCGTTATATCTTGACAACCTGAAAAATACTTACGTGTCCCTGCTTCTGGCTTTCAATTAACCAACCGATCTATCCATGCTCATAACCTCCTCATGGCAGAAACCCTTCCAAAAAACGCAATGCAGCTCACATTTGGCATAATAAATATAAAAGTCAGCACTCAATGTGCTTTATAGTTCTGGCTAGCAACTCTAATGTTTCTTTTCTTATTAATGTTTTGCTTGTTCTATTAGATCTGACCTGCAATTTTCTGACCTGCAACCAATTGTTGCACAATTATATTTTTTTTAATTTAAATTTGATGCGACTCGATACATTTCTAGTTAACCATGAATGGTGAGTTCATGCCTTAGAAGTTTTCTTACTCATTAGAATATATCTGACATAGCCCCCTTAGAAGTCTGTCACTGCAAGTCTATTGACCTATTCTTTAACCTAATTCACCAAATCATTTTAGCCAGCGCTGCTTTTGAGTCCTCATAACTGTCCTGATGTAGATTTTAAAAAGTAATCTCACCCAATTCTCTCTCCCTCTAACTGAGGGAGCTGCTACTCAGGGGTATCTTCACTGTAAGATCATTAATTAATGCTATTGCATTACACAATGTACCAGGTCTGGTCGAGCCAGTCCCTGGTCAGCTCCAGACATGTTGTTCTAAGAAACTATCCCAAAAACACCTTGGTCCATCTGATTTTTCCAGTTCATGTATAGATTAAAATCTTCCAAGATTATCGCAGTATCTGCAGCGATTACAACAAGGTCAGCCAGCCGGACATCACTGAATATGAGTTCCCTGATTGGGGATGTTAATCTGGTCCACTCAGAGAGCCCTGACTGACATATAAAAGAGTTGAGAATCTGGTGTTTGACTCTGAATGAGGCAGTATTAAGGTAAAGGATTGTTCCAGTATAAATAAAGGGGTGCATTGGTGATGGGACACCAGTCTCTGTGGAGTTATTTCAGTACCTTTCTGACAAATTCCTCATCATTTCTCCCTTTAAACTCCACCCTACCATGTGGTTACTATTAGCAGACTTGACATAGCTTTCATAAGTGACCTCTTGCCTCTATAATTTTTTACCTCGACCCAAACCATTTCCATATCTTGGCTTCCTGAACTTCTATCTCCCTCTCTCTAGTGTGCTATTACCATAATTAACGAACTGGATCACCCCTCCACTGTTCTACTGGTTCCTGTCCTGCCTAAATTAGCTATACCCTTCAAGATTCAGACCCACAATGGCATCCTGCAGCCATGTCTCTGTAATGATGATCTGATCATATTTATTTATTTCTATTTGCACTCTCAGTTCATCTGAGCTTGGTTTCAAATGCATCATACATTCAGATATAGAGACCAGAGCTTTATCATTTTATTCTTTTTGTACATTTTGTTGGTTTACTCTTTGATTTGTACTCTCTATTCCATCATGTTAATCTTAATATTAGCATTAACAGTCTTCTTAGTACTAGTAACTTTCCTTTTGGATTTAACTCCGCTCTTTGATTTACCACGTGTTCCCAAATTTAATCCCTCACCACCACCCCCCCCAACTATTTCATTGAAACAAACAGAAATGTTCAGGGAGTCAAAGTCTGTATTAGCACTACAGCCAGTAAGATATTTTATGCTCTTGTAAATCATTCCATTGACTAATTGTAGTAACCAAGTGTGATTGGTACTGCCCAGCCTCCCAAGCAGTAGCACAACACACCATAATTGGTGCTTTGAATCTGGTATGATCCTTCTTCAGAGGAGTTCTGCAGTTCTGAAGAAGGGTCATACTGCACTCAAAATGTTAACTCTGTTTCTCTGTCCACAGATGCTGCTTGACTGGACATGTTTTGTTAGCATTCTTTGTGTTTGTTTCAGATTTCTAGCAACTGCAGTATTTTGCTTTTACCCCATAACTGACAGTGCTTTTGGGTGTTTTACTTCATTGCATCACTTCATAATTGGGCTTAGAACTCAGAGGAGTTCAAGGAGAGAGAGAATTAAACTAAAATTGGTCATACTTAAGGAACAGATAGACAGTCAAGCATTTTCCACTAAGCTAGGTTACTATTTAGTCAAATTTATTGACAAAAGCTTCGCTTTGCATAAGTATCTCAATGTTACTGAATCACAATATTTATTAGCATGAATAGAAAATCCAGGTTTGTCTCAGAGATATCATTAAGGCTGCTTTTCTTTCATAAAATCTTGTCCAAATGAAAAAATATAAAACCCTTGGTGAAACTGTGAAATCCCCACAAGAATTAATTAAAGCTTAAAGTACACAATATTTACATTAATACTGCAACATATTTGTGGTAGCAGATTTTCAAACCCAAGTTTGGTTATAGTATGATTAAAAGTTCTCAGAACTGTATTGTGCCATTCAATTTCATTATATTTAAAGTCTTTTACTTTTCATTCTGTGTACACAATTAAAGAATAACATGATTTTATTTGAACTCAAATTTTATCAAAAAAGCTTCTGAGCTGTCATTTTATCTCTTCAAGGGAAATCCCATAAAAAAGGCAAAGAGCTGATTATTAAATATCACCTCTATTGCTAAGATAAAATGTTATAAATTCTAGCTGGGAGAGTGAGGAAAACTTAGGTATTAAAAGAAAAGCTAAATTATTGTATAGTTGTGATAAATTGTGTTAATCCAATTGGTGTAGTTCATTTTCTAGACATGTGTTCAGCTTCATAAAGCTTGCTTTACTTTAAATTGAGGCACCTGATAAGAGGCCAACTGTATGGTGCAAGACATCACAGGGGTACAAACAAACAGGGGATAAGACAGGACAAATACAGGTGTCAACTGAGGCTCACTCTTAGATAGAACTGTCAGCAATAGTCTCAACTGACAAACCAACTGCAGTCCTGACCAAGTGTTAAGCACCAGATATTGACAAGGATATAACAGGATTGGAAGAAATGTAGCACAGAATTAGTATTGTGACACTTAGGCAGTGAGTGGAGCCAGGCACGGCCAGGGTTGTCAGGGAGGCATAGTGGCCATTGTGATCTTCAGAATTTAGATGATAAAGGGAAAATTGATCAAACATTCAGGACATTAAGGGAAAATGCAAATGGGCCTCCAATACCCACACAACTGGTTAAAAAATTAGAAGGAATGCTGGTTCCTGCTACTCTGAATCCACCTGGAAGACTATTTCAACTACTGCACGCTTGTATCATGACAAAGGTTCCAGACCCCACATAGGCTTACTAGTAAGATAGTCAGATGACACCCAGTGACCACCTCATTCTTCATCATTCACTCTGTGTAATATAGTCAGTGCAGTGTGTTCAGTCAGTCAGCTATGCATATATGATGTAAAGGAACATCAGTAAGCACAGAATCTAATGTGAGCTGTGGGGCTGTGGTATCAAGCTTGAAGACTCTGCTGGACTCAAACTGATCAAATTGACAATGTTGCATACTGAATTAGGACCTGGTGAACCCAAGAGTTCCTGTGATTGCAGAAATTCTGTGGATTTTGCTGTGGCTGCAGCATTCTTGAGCTATTGTTAACTGACTTTGCAAGGAATGTCCCAATGCCTGAAGGGACCACCTGATGTTTGGCCTGGATCTCAGAAAGAACTTAATGAGACTACATGTATCTGGTTAGGGCATATAGCTGACCATATAAGGTAATTGTGCAGCCACAAAACTGCACAGAAAAGCATATAAAGGAACTATTTAAAAAAACTCAAGGCAGCAACAAATCTAGATATCCATCATCACAACAAGAAGGAAAGAAGACCCTGACAGTATCAAGACATGGGTCTACTCATTTAGGACTGAGTAGCCTCAGAATTATCTGCCCAGTCTCTTTTGTTGAATAGATTTAAGGCTGAGATAGATAGATTTTTGATCTCTCAGGGAATCAAGAGATACGGGGAGTGGGTAGGAAAGTACAACTGAAGCCCAAAAGCAACCATGACTGTACTGAATGGTAGACCCTGCTCAATGGACCATATAGTTGATTTCTGTTGGATAAAATGGCCTTCCTAAATTGATCATAGAGTCCAGGGATGTGCAGGCTAGGTGGACTATCCATGGGAAGTCAAGGGTTACATGGACAGGGTAGGAGGGTGGGTCTGGGTGGGATGCTCTTTGGAGGGTTGATGTGGATTTGATGGGCTGAATGGCCTGCATCCATACAGTAGGGATTCTACTATTCTATGATCCTGTTTCTTGTGTTCTTGTGCTTCTTATATCAATTATAATTTGGTAGCCATGTAGTTTAATGAGTATGCATAACGTACTAATGTGCTAAATATGGCCACATTGTGGCTCAGTGGTTAGCACTACTGCCTCACTGGGCCAGGACCCTGGGTTTGATTCTAGCCTTGGGGAACTGTTTATGTGGAGTTTGCACATTCTTCCTGTGTCTGTGTGGGTTTCCTCTGGGTGCTCTGATTTCCTTCCACAGAAGGAAGATGTACAGATGAGCTGGACTGACCAGGGGATTAGGTAAGGGGGTGAGTCTGACCGGGATGCTCTTTCATAGATTAAATGGCCTTCTTCCAAACAGTAGGGATTCTACGATTCTCTATGAATATAGGTACCCACTGCTTGTCAGAAACCATGAACCATTCTTGTCCGATCTCAACATTCTTCCCAACTTCCATCTTGCCATCAAGAAATTGATATTTTGCCTCCCTTTCACATTTGGCCTACTCCTGCTCTGAGTTCTTACGTTCTTATGAAACTGAATCACATAAAATGATTAAAAGCTCAGGTGATTTAAACCTTGGTCATTGAGGTTATTTTAAAGAGTGACTTAAACATGAGGAGAGACACAAAGAGGTAGGGAGACCTACAGAGGGAATTTTCTCCCTTCTCTCTCCACAATTTGAATGCATGTAATATTTGCAATGTAATTCATAATTTTCATATATAAATTAAGATAAATGGTGCAATTTAATTGCCATTACAGAGATATGGTTACAAGGTGAGCAAAATTGGGAACTAATTACAGAAGGGTATTTCTCAGTTAGGGGAGAGAGACAAAATAGGAAGAAGAGGTGAAGTAGCACTCTTAATAAGGGGTGAAATCAGAACATTACTGAGAAAGGATCTTAGATTAAAGGGTCAAGATGTAGAATCAGTTTGGGTACAGTTAAGAAACAGCAAAGTACAACAAATATTGGTTTGAGTTGTTTATGTCACCAAACAATAGTGATAATTACAGGCACTTTATAAATCAGGGAATCGGAAGTGCATGTAATTTGGGAAAAATAATGATTATGAGTGACTTCAATTTAACTTTTAGACGGTATAACTGGTGAAACAAAATCAGCACTGAGGTTGTGGAGGATGAATTCCTGGAGTATTTATGAATAGGTTTATGGAACAATGTTTTGAAGAATGAAACTGGGGAATGGATTACTTTAGATTTAAAGTGAAAGGGCTAATTAATAACCTTGCTGTAAAGAGCTTTCTGGAAATAGTCACCATAATGTGATAAAATTTTACATCAAATTTGAATACAACAGAATTTATTATAAAACCACAGTCTTCAATCAGAATAAGGGAAACTACGAAAGTATTAGGAACAAGTTAGCTGTAGTAGTTTGAGACAGTACACTAAAGGATTTTATGATAAACAGACAGTGGCTGGTAGTTGAACAGGTACGATATGGTCTACAACATGTACATATTTCTCTAACGCCAAATGGGAAAGGAGAATCAAATACAGCTATTAAAAGAAGGTAAAGATTACATTAAATCAGGTGAGGTGTGTTGTACAGATGCCAAAAAACATGGCAAAGTTGAGGTTAGGGAGCAGTGCAGGTCCAAGGATCTAACAAAGAAAGGGAAAAGAGAATATGAATGGCAGTTTTGTGAAACATACGTCAGACTTAAAAGCATTAACATAAGAAACAGAAAATGCCAGGATAAATGCGCATCCATTACAGGTAGAGACAGGAGAATTCATAATAGATAACTGGAAATAGCAGGGAAACTAAATTTCTTTGTGCCTGTCTTCAGAAGAAGATGCAGAAATTTCTCAGAAATACCATGCAACCAAAAGAGTTGTGAAACTGAGGAACTATCAGAAATTAGTATCAGTAAGGCCATAATGTTTGAAGAGTTAACTGGGGGAGTGAAGGAAGTAGCCATAGACCTGTATACTTTGGAAGGGAGGGACAGAGAGATGGAAAACTATAGATTTATGTCAGGAGTAGGAAAGATGCGAGAATTGATTACTAATGATGCGTTAACTGGACAGGAGACTTCTAAGTCCACCTAAAAAAACTGACAAGGTTGCAGTTTAATGTCTCATCTGAAAGACTGTTATGTTCCTTGGAACTGTACAAGCAATGCAAATGATTCTCATTTCAACGGTGACTGTGAAATTACTGGGAAAATTAAGGCTCCAGCACTTTCTCCCATCCACCCATCTCAACATTTTCAAAACAACAGAATGTTGTCGTGTTTTCTTTATTTGAGTAAAAGCATTCAGCTGAATTTGCAGGCGACCTGATGATCATTTGATTAGATGAAAAGTTTTCTTTCCCTCAACTAACTCTCCTAGCTCTCTCTAGAAAATCAAACCAGTGTGAAATGGCTTTCTGTAGGGAATCTAACATCTCAGGGTTTTAATGTACTAACTTATGCTGTCATTTTCAGGTTGTTGTGTGGCCAAAAGTGCCACGGTAAAAACCTCCTCACTGTCATTAGGCATCTCAATGATAGCTTATAAATAGATAATATCACAGAGTTTGCAAAGAACAAATGTGTATTTATATACTGTATGTCATGAACCAGTCCACCCCAAAGTGTTTCAAAGCCAATGATGTGGTTTGAAAATACTGTCACTGCTGTGATTTGAAGGTATGGCAGCCAATTTGCACTCAGCAAGGTGCCACAAACCCGAATGTAATACGCAGCTAATACTTAATTAGTGATGTTGGTCATGAGGTTATTATTGATCAGAAGAATGGGGAGAACTTTTGCCTGAAATTCTTAGAACTAATGGGATGGAATCTCTTATATTCGTCTTAGCAGATACATGGGTGCTGATTTAAATTTTCAGCCGACAGTTTGTACCAATCCTTATGGACTCCAATGAAGTGTCAGACTGGACCATCTATACAAGTCTCCACAGGGAGAACTGAACCCAAGATCATCCAACTTGCACAACATCCCACTTGCATAGATAATGAGCTGAGAAGTACACAGCTGCATGAGATAGTTCATGTCAGACATTAGTAGATATGACACTATCTAACAAACTCAACATAATATAATAATTGCAAAATGGAACATTGCACCATTGTTGCTGCACTACTGTCACCCCTGTGAAGCTTGTATTAGCATCATACATTGTTAGTTCCTTGATAAGCACGCAGCCAGCCGGCCCAATAGCAATCGCTCTCTGATGAAGGGTCTAGGCCCGAAACGTCAGCTTTTGTGCTCCTGAGATGTTGCTTGGCCTGCTGTGTTCATCCAGCCTCACATTTGATTATCTTGGAATTCTCCAGCATCTGCAGTTCCCATTATCTCCAATAGCATCGGTTGTGTTAGACTCTATACTGAAATTGTGGAAATGAGGAGACAGCATAGGGTACGATTGCTGCCTGTCTCAGTAGGCATATGCAGTTTATGAGCCATTAACTCTGTGTCTGAAAACAGTATGACTTTTTTTTAGCTGATCAATACCAATTAAAGCATATTCTGCTCATAACAAATGCATATAAAGGGGATCATTATGCATTGCCATTTCTTTTACTTAACTTGTAAATGAAAAAAAAGCAATAATAATGATGAATAACATAGCTCTGGTTTGATCCCCAAGCACAGGTGCAGCTGTAAAGTACGAAATATAGGGCTTATTGAAATCATAAAAGATTCATAGTTGGTAATTCATTCATCCAATAATGTTATTCATTGTATTTTTGAAAATCTTAGTTTATGGCAAATGAATCTTCATCCAAAGGTTTTGTGGATGTTCTCAACACTTGCATGGTAAGTATTTGTCAGGATAGGACTGGTATAGTGAAAAGGGGTTTTAATTATTTTAATTATTATCAAGAAGGTACATTATGCCAAGTTACAAAGACAACAATATACAATCATTAGATGCAGATTGTTTTTAAGTTTACACCCAATTATTACTGATAGATCAATCCTTTATTTACTTAAATCATTTATATTTGTACAACTATACTAGATTTAGGTGTATTTCTTAACGTGATAGCAGTCACTTTGCACATAATTGAAATGGTCAAAGGTACTTGTTTTGGAAAATCATCGCATCATGTTATATGTATTAAGATAACTATTTCGAGGAGAAATGGAAGTCGTAATAATCACAAAATATAATTGGATTTTGGCCTATCAATGACTTTCATGATTCTTGGCAGCAAACTCTAAATGTATTGACACCACCTCTCCATCTTCTTCCCTACCTATCTGCCCCACCCTTCCCACTGACCAGTAACACTACCTCCTACCTACATCCATCTATCACCACCCCACCTACCTTTCCCCAGCCCTACCCATCATCCCTCTCACCTCCTTGACTTGACAAAACCGTCCATTTTCTTTCCCACCTATCTGCCCACCCTTCCCACTGACCAATCCTCACCAGCCCCTACCTGCATCCACCTATCACCATCCCACCTACCATCCACCAACCCCAACCCTCCTGCCTCTATTTATTTCCCAGTTGCCTTCTCATTTCCCAGTTCTGAAGAATGGTCCTGGCCTGAAACATTGACTTTCCTACTCCTCTGATGCTGCCTGACCTGCTGTGTTCCTTCAGCTCCACATCGAGTTGACTCTAAGTGTAAGTGAACAAGTTAAATCTTTTCAGTCTCTTGTACATCTAAAGACTTGAACAGCACTTGTGATTTCCACATACCATTGAACAACATGTAGCTTGACATTTCTTTTCATTTGTAACCATGGCTATTCACAAAAATAATCGTAGTGTATCAGCCACTTCTATTTTTAATGGATAACATAAATCACATAAAGCATATGGGTGAACAGTGACCCAGGTTTATGCATTCCCTGAAAGTATAAATATTTTAAATAAAGATACATAGTACAAGAGTAAAGAGGTAAAGATAAGGATGTACAAAGCAGATTTGGCTGCAATTATAGAATAGAATACCTGCAGTGTAGAAACAGGCCCTCCAGCGCAACAAGTCCACACCAGCCCTCGGAGCATCCCACCCAGACCCATCACCCTATGCCCCACTTAATCTATACATCCCTGAACGCTATGGACAATTTAGCATGGCCAATCCAGCTAGCCTGCACATCTGTGGACTGTGGGAGGAAACCAGAGCACCCAGCGGAAATCTTCACAGACACAGGGAGAATGTGCAAACTCCACATTGACAGTCACCCAAGGGTGGAATCAAACTGGGTCCCTAGCACTGTGAGGCAGCAGTGCTAACCACTGAGCCACTATGTTGCCCTAAGGATTGGTTTCGATCTATCAACCTCTAGTTTGCAAGCCCAGCATCCACCACTGATCAACTCTGCTAGAATTCGACTACTGTGTGTGTTTATGCTTCCCATAACTAAAATAATGGCAGAACCATAGCCATGAATGTATGTTCAACAAGATAATGCTAGAATTGGGAAACTGTTAATGTGAAGCATGTCACCTAGTGCAGGGAAGAAGCGTGATTTTCTGCAAATACTTTGTAGCTTTAGAGCCTCAAAGGTGACCAAGACACAGCATGAAGCAGAAATACTGGTGTAGTTAGCATTTGGACCAAGACAATATTTTCAAAACAAAGCTAAAGCCACCTTGAGAAAACATTTTGAGGTTCATGAAGAGTTGATTGCACAATAGTTCACTTAAAATGTCTACTAGGATTCAGTAAAATAGGTGCACATCATTTTGGTGGCTAGTGCTCCAACTAAAGCCCAGAGGCCAGCTGTTTGTAAATAAACTGTTAATTTTGATTTTAAGGGCTACTAAAGGAGTACTCATTACTTCATGTTTATTGCTGCTTGTGCCACATCAACAGCCTTGAAACACTTTGAAAGGCCTCCTTGGGACAGTTTGTCAAGAATTCTTGAATTAATTG
Source organism: Stegostoma tigrinum (assembly GCF_030684315.1). NCBI lineage: Eukaryota > Metazoa > Chordata > Chondrichthyes > Orectolobiformes > Stegostomatidae > Stegostoma > Stegostoma tigrinum. Next base: position 24,490,785 of record NC_081362.1, on the reverse strand, counting down.
AAAAGGTGTTAGAGCCATGCTACTTCATCTGTTGGACACCTTGTGGGAATCATCAGGGGTAGAGAAGTTCTTCATCACAGGAAGCTTGTTAGAATTTCTCTTGATCTGAACAAGAAATGGCAGGAAGAAATACTACCAAGAGAAGTAGCAAAATATGCTGTAGGGGAGAGGGATAGGAAGACAAGACTGAGGTTGACAACTTCCTCTCTGCGGGTACAGTACACCCTTCTTCCTCTGACGTCCTCCCCAGAACCTTTAGTACTTCATCAAAAAACCTGTGCTCTGTCCACCTTCCTTGCTGCGTATTGCTGTATGCCAGCCATAGCACTACAGAGCAAACGGCCCACATAAAATGATTCACGTGGGCAAGTTCAAGTTATGGAAATCAGACTTTCAAACATGTTAGTCTTATTTGTACTACATCTATTTAATGCCTGTTTTCACGCATTGGCCAAACAAAAGATCCAAGAACTATTTCCATTGAAAAAAGACCAGAGTCAATACTCTAGCATTAAAAAATGTATAAAGTATTTTGCTTATATAAACGTTACTTGGAGGAGCAATTCATTCTTACTGCTTGCTGAAATGAAGTCGAAGCCAATCTCAACCCAGCATTGTGCTGCCCGGGTCGAAAGGAGCTCAAATGTTTTTCCAGCTCTGTAAACTTTATTGACAAATTATCAGTTGAGAAGTTTTCTTTAAATAATTACTCCTAAGTTACTGCATTCTACAGCTTGATTAACAATACTTCTTCAATGTTCCCATGAAGGGAAAACATGTTTGTTTCATACGGTTTTCTTGACCAGTTTTCATCTGCAAACAAGGATCCAACAAAATGAACTATAACAAAATGGCGCATCTACCTCCCATTCCTCTTTCATGTATTTTTCTACACAAAATATGGGCATTTTACGCAATATGTATAAAAAGAAGAAGTTAAGTCCACAGCAAATTTAAAAGCCAAATATTTAACTGCACTGAAAAGCTGAGGTAGACATTTGTATCTCTTCAACAAAGGGATAAGTAGCCAGGGTGACATAATACTTGACGTAATGTCTCTACTCTTTTCAGAAAAGATGTGTACTGAGCAGACGTGCATGCTTCACAGTCAAAGAGTACGGATTGAATGTACAGCTGCCTTGTTTGAAACTGTAGTTAAAGGTCATGATGCTGCATTGTATTCTGTTCAACAAAATACACTACAGCTGAATGTAAATGATTAATGGACACAATATGAATGATTCATGCAAGTTTTGCCTCACAGCAGCTAATGCTTCCTTCATGCTGAAGTCAACGGTTGCATCCACTGGGATTTCAAATAACAAAGACAGTCAGAAGACAGGATATGTTATGTTTCTTTAAACACATTGTTTAGCATAATAGTATCAGTAAAGTTAGGTTATTTTTCTTATTTCTTTGATAAAACTGTCAGTCATTCCTTCTAATTTATAGATTTTTCAATTAGTTTTCCCTCCACCTTAGACACTTGTGCTACTGCATTGTGCCATGCTTCAAACTTTGACAAAGGCAGAAGTACAGTTTGGCCCTTTATTTTGGCCTTTGGATGGTGACTACCAGTATATGGAACAAACAGCCACAGGAATTGGTAGATGCCAGTACAATTACATCTAAAAGACATTTTACAAATACATGGATAGGAAAAAGTTTAGAAGGATACGGGCCAAATGCAGGCAAACGGAACTGGTTCAGTTTATGAAACCTGCTTGGCATGGATGAGTTGGGCTGAAGGGTCTGTTTTGTGCTGTATGACTCTGTCCCTAGATGAATTGCATAAATACAGAAAATAAAAGCTTTGTGAACTTCGGTCAGAACAGGGAAAGCTTAGAGTTGAAATATGTTTACAGCAAATGTTAGGTGGGGCAAGTCACAAGAACAAAAGGAAGGACTGTGATAGGGCGGAAGAAAAGCTAGCTCTCCAGGATGGTGATGTGGGCAAGGAAAGAAATAAAGAAATAAACATGCCAAGAGCAGCTGTGCTAACTGAAAAGAACACCAACTGAAAGAAGCAAGGAAAAGGAAACAAAATGGGAGAGAGAGAGAGAGAGAGAGTTTTTGGTCTTGAATTATTGAATGCAACATTGAACCCAGAAGACTGTAAAATGCATAATCAAAGGATGAGGTGCTGTTTCTGAAGTTTATGTTAAGTCTCACAGGATGGATGCAGTAGGCTGAGGGCAGAAATTTCAGCCACCAGAAATTCCAAATCATGTTTGCAGCTAGGACAAGGGTGTTCTGCAAAGTGGTCACTCAATCTGCATTTAGAGATAATGGGAACTGCAGATGCTGGAGAATCCAAGATAATAAAGTGTGAAGCTGGATGAACACAGCAGGCCAAGCAGCATCTCAGGAGCACAAAAGCTGAAGGGTCTAGGCCCGAAACGTCAGCTTTTGTGCTCCTGAGATGCTGCTTGGCCTGCTGTGTTCATCCAACTTCACACTTTATCAACTCAATCTGCATTTAGTCTTGTAACCATCAACTACAGTCGATCAGATTGAAACAAGTTTATACAAATCACTGATTCACCTGGAAGAAATATTCAGGCTTTAGATGGTGATGAGAGAAGTGAAACCGCTGTTGTTACAACTCCTGCAATTACGTGGCAAGATGCCGTGGACAGGAAGAACAGTTTTGGGGATGACTGAGGAGTGGACCAAGGTATCACGAGGGAATAGTCTCTTTGGAATGCCGAATATGAGGATAGGGAGGGAAGATTTGTTTGATACTGACTACACTGCAGGTGGCATAAATAGCGAAAAATGACTCACTGAATATAAGAGGTGGTTGAGTGGAAGGTGAGGACAAGGTGAACTCTTTTCTTTTGTTCTGAAAAAGAGGGTCAGGGTGAGAGCTAAATTGCAGGAAATGCTGTGGAGATGGCCAACGGCCAATCACAATTGAGACATTTGTTAGTTGAGGCAAAAGAAACATCCCAGAAGTACTATTATGGAAGGATGCACCATCATAACAGCTGTGATGGGGATGGAACTGTGAGGATGGAATAGAATCCTTATAAGGTGGGAAGAAGTGTAGATGAGTGTAAATGGGTTTGTGATGAATATTAGTTGATAATTTACTGCTAGAAATAGAGATACAGAAGTTTCAGAAGGGAAGGGAAGGATCAGAAATGGATAATGATAACTCAGAAAAGCGTGGAAATTGGAAGCAGTTGCGATGAAATTTTCCAATTTAGGGAAAGATTGGACATGGAATTGATACAATTATTAACATACTGGAAAAGATATGAGAGTTGGGGTCTGTGCATGCAGAATTGGAACAAGATATGTTCAAATGAACTGTAAAACAACAGACATAGCTCTTATCTATACAGGTATCTATAGCAACATCTTCTACTTGAAGGAAGTGAATGGAGTTGAAGGAAGGAAGTGAATGTGTGGAGGCAATTCAGATGAGGTTTCTCAGGTTGATGCCTGGAATGAGCAAGTTAGCCTATGATGAACAGCTGTACAAACTTGGTTTGTTTCCACTGGGCTTTAGAACAGGGAAGGATAACTTGGTTGAAGATCCTCAATAATCCTAGCTCATATTTCATCTTATGTAGCTGAGTTCAGAATTAAAGGTCACTGTTTAGAAATTTGGCCGACAATGTAGGCTGGAGATGAGGAGAAGCTTTTTCTCTCAAAGGGTTATATGGTTTGGGACTGAGTCACACTTTGCTCATTTTCTTCCAATGACAAAAAAAGAATCTGTCAGAAATAGGGGTTGGACTTACAGGTTTGTGTCCTGTTACTTTTAAAGGTCTTTGGGAAAGCCCAAAATCCATGAAACTCCAGTTCATGTTGCCAATGATAGTTCAGTCAAACTTGAATTGGAGGGGCACTAAGATCTCCAATGATCGTCAGGTTAAAACAGACTAGTGAGATATGGAGGGAAGCGGTTGTGGAGGCATTAGTCAACAAGAGTTGTGCTCTTGCAAGATAATGTTTGGTTTTATTCCTTTCTTTCTCTTTGGCTCCCAAAGGTTGGAGACACTGCTACAGTGAACTACTTTACTAAACCAGAGGAATGAATTAATTCTAGCAGAATAATAATAGCTTTGGAGATGGAAGGTGTGAACAGTCCGCTTCTTGATAGTTTCTTGAATCCAAGGGATTTTTTTTGGAGGCAACAGCCTACCCATTCAAGATCAGTAGCTATTCAAAGAATTTGACTTCACTTAGAACTAAGTGCAGCATACCCTTGCAGAAGGCATGCAGACCATTCACTGCATCATGTGTCCAGCAATGTGTTCCCCCTCCAAACAAATGGCTATAGCAGCTCTGGGCCTTTACTTTTACTACCCACTCAAAAACCGCATAACTCTCCCTCCAGTCTGAGACATCCACATGACTCCCATCCGTGTCAGCACTGAATGTACCACCAACACAAGGTGAGGGCCCACAAATTGTTTCAATGTTTGGAAATTGTTAAAATAAAGAACAAGTGATTCTCTTTTTCTTGATATGTGATAACCATATCTTCTTTCTGTCAGGGGACAGTAAGAACTGCCAATGCTGGAGTCTGAGATAACACTGTGTGGAGCTGCAGGAACACAGCAGGCCAGGCAGCATCAGAGGAACAAGAAAGCTGACATTTCGGGTCGGGATCCTTCTTATGTAGAAGGGTCCCGCCCCAAAACGACCGCTATTCTGCCACTTTGATGCGCCTGGTCTTTTTTTTGTCAGTTCCCACAGCTTCTGCTTGTGGTTACTCATAATCATGTAATATATCTCTTTATTTATTTATTTAAAATATGTATTTATTTATTTATATTCCTATTCTCCTGTGTATTTTGTTTAGTATCACAGATATGGCATCTCTGTTAAGATTCATTTCATCTTTTTCCAGGGATGCCAGTTTGCAACAGTGCAACATGTACAAATTAACTTGTCACATTGCCCGCGATAGGGCATTCCTTCTCATATCCTCTTTGACTCTGACCAATATCCTTGCAATACAGCAGACTACAAAAGCATCCAGCACAATTTTATACTTACCTTTAAACATCTGTTAAATACTTGGAGTCTATTCATAAAATCGTAGAAACGTACAGCACAGAAGCTGGTTGAGCTGGTAGTGGTTCTTAGAAATATCACTTGAGCATAGTGTAACATTCCCCTTTTTGTCTTCAAATTTGTATGTTCCTTTTATCCTCAAGCACCGGTCCAACTTTGTTTTTTTAAAATAACTTACAGAGTGAGCTGCCACCACCTCGAGAGGTGGATCATTCCAGATCCCAACAATTCCCTCAAGTGAAATAAAATCTCCTCACCTCCTCTCTAGATCATTTGCCAATAATTTTAAATCCATGACATTTATTTATTGGCTCAATACCAAATGGAAAATTGGTCCTCTGTCTGTTCTAATAAAACCTCTCTTGAAAACCTTAATTAGGTAACCTGTTAATATTCTTAATTCCAAAGAGAACAGCTTTAGATTTCTAAGCTCTACTTGTAACTGAAGACCCTTGTAAAAATTAACACTCTGACATGCCTCCTCTGTCTCCTTTCTAATACCTTTTATGTATTTTCTGAAGACTACTGGGAAGTGTCCACAATATTCCAATTGAGGCCTCACCAGTGATTTATAAAATCATAGCATGAGTTTTTTCTTTGGTCTTTTATTCGAAAACCCATTTAAGCTCTATGCATTGTAGCCAACTCCTCAACTTTTCCTGCCTCATTTAAGGATTTACATATGCAGACAGAGTATTTTCTTCTCATCTACACTTTTCAAAATTGTATCAATTATAATCTGTTTCCTTTCGATATTAGCCTTCCCAAAGTGCAACACCTTACATTTCTCCATAATGAACTCCGTCTATCACACTACCGACATTTATCGCTGCGTCATACAGTTTCCTATAACTATCCTTTACACTATCTACCAACTTGGTAAGTTATTGTATCATCCAAAAATTTATAATTCTGTTCTGTCCATGCAACCCTCGGTCGTTTATAAAACTGAAGAAAGCAAATAGATGCAAGACTGACCATTGGAAAAGGCCACTACAAACACCTCCCAGTCTGCAAAACATTCACCCACCAAACCCCTGCTCTATGTCTTTGAGCTGATCTGGTATCCTAATCATCATTTTGCTGTTAATTTCATGGGCATACATCTTCTTAAGAAGCCGTGTGGGTTGTACTTTATTGAATTTGTTCCCAGAGACTAAGACAACTTTGATCAACTTTTTTAGTTAGTTCATTGTGAATTCAATCAAGTTAATCATACATGTTTGTCTTTAACTAATCTGTGCTGGGTTCTCCTCATTGGGGGATAATAAAATGTGAGGCTGGATGAACACAGCAGGCCCAGCAGCATCTCAGGAGCACAAAAGCTGACGTTTCGGGCCTAGACCCTTCATCAGAGGATCTGATGAAGGGTCTAGGCCCGAAACGTCAGCTTTTGTGCTCCTGAGATGCTGCTGGGCCTGCTGTGTTCATCCAGCCTCACATTTTATTATCTTGGAATTCTCCAGCATCTGCAGTTCCCATTATCTCCTCATTGGGGTTTGCTTTTCCAAACAAAAAAGTATTTTGTTTTAGGTAATGGTTTCTAATGGCCTCCCCACCACTATTTTTATCCTATAAACTAGGATAAATTTCCTAGTTTATCCCTCTTGAAAATAGTTTAACATATGCAACCCTCCAATCCTCTGGTATCACTGCATCCAGTGAGGATTCAAAGATTGTGACCAATATCTCTGCTAATTCTACCTTTTTGGTTTCTTTAGCAACCTGGGATGCTTTTCTTTTGGACCAGCTGGTACATCAACTTGCATGCTAATCATTTTTATGTTCTAGATTTTACCTCTGGTTCAGCACCATCAATATCTCCCTAATCTGAACTCATATTCCTTCTATCAGGAATTTACTCCTGTGTATATTTCTACATTTTTATATCTACTCAGAAGATATTTTGTTAAGATAACTATGACAAAGGACTCATTTACTGAGTAAATGACTGTGCCAATGTGCACAGGTTTTCATTTTTTACTGACTTGATGATTGACCTTTTAAAGTGTCAAAGCCAAATTATCATTTGTAAGTTCATACCTTGTGCAGAGAATAACTAAGCAAACAGAATGACAATTACTGTTCAGCTTTCTTCAGTTTAACTCAGTAACATTCTTCGTAAAATAGGAAGGAATAAAACATGTGGGATAACTATAATGGTTGGCTCTGGTTGTTATTTTCTGAAGAAGGTTCAGTTCAGTCCTTATTTATTCCTTCAATAGATGTTCTCAAATGAAGAAGATCTATAGTCATCTATCCGTTGTTCATGATTATTAAGCAAAACCACTGACTCTTTCCCAACTCTACATGTTGGCATAATGTCCCATGGAGTTGCTTATTAAATTGATTACCAACTCTGTCTACCATATCTAAATGCTATGTCTGGCAGTTCTTAAATGATTAGAACATGCTGATAAAATAAGCTTGCTTTTAGTCTGACTTGCCCAATGCATGGGTTCTGAGCTGGACATCTGCTTCATTAACTTGCTGAAGCATGAATTGAAATCCAACCCTAAATGGGATGCCAATGTTGCCAGGCAGATTAGATTAAAATCAGAACTGATGAGTTTGGGCAGGGTGGACCCAGTCAAAGAAAATTTAAAATTAATTTCTATTATCTTGAATAAAACTGGCAAGTGTGAAGTATCTTTCCATAATTGAAAGTAATTAAAAATGCTGCAAACACTCGGCAAATAAGGTAGTTATAGATAGAAAAACAGAATTTGCATTTCTGTTCGGTAAGCTTTATCAGAACTGATTCATCCGGTGTCCTTGGCAGCGAACTCTAACAATGCAGTAACAACTTGCTGAGAAAAGTCAAAGCAAAACCTGTTTATGGTGAAATACAACTTTCACCTGCTTCTTATTCTATTTTCTTTTCTTCAGTCACCCTTACACTTTCTTTACAATGGGTATAATATTCAAATTTAAGGATTTGATGCCATTAGCCCATATTTCATACTCAGTAATAAAAGCAAAATGTTGGAGGTACTGAGCAGGTCAGATAGCATACGAGGAGAAAGTAAAAGAGTTCCATTCATTGCCTAACTTCTCAATCACTATACAGGCAACTTGGAAAATCCACAAATCATTTGGTTTCCTTCTACAGCTATATCTTCTCACTATTTTCTTCATAGGCTTCTGCCCTAGAGGCTGAAAGTCCTCTTGATGATTAAGACATTTGGGCTTTTCTAAAATGAATTGATAAGCAAGTTATGGTCAAATTAATCCATAAGACAACATTTGCTTTAAACACTTTATTTTTAACTGTCCTTGATGATTCGGTTCTCTGACAGTTTTCTAATTTTACTTAAAATTTATTTAACTCTTCCAAAAGAAATATGTTATCTCAATTCCATTTTTAACGAAAGCTGATAAGATTTTATATGCCAGGTGTTTGTGTTATTCAGAAAGAAAATAGTATAAATGCATGAAATTTATGATTCTACCATTAAAATATATTGGCTGAGATATTAGATCACATCTGAAACAACGGACCTTGTCATCCTGTTGCATCACACACATCAAAACCGAGCAAAGATGTTTTACTTTTCTAGATTTGTTCACAGTATGGGTGCATCACTGCTAAGGCCAGCATTTATTGCTGACACCTAACTGTTCTTCAGGAGGTGCTGGTGAATCTCCTCCTTGAATAGGCTGGGACAACAAAAAATCCACTAACCTCTCGAACCTTGGAAGCTAGTTGTAGCCCTTCAGGTAGCTATCAGTTATGGAGGAATCAAGTGGCAAATTCAGCGAAGTAAGGGTAGGATGGGGGGTAGACCAGAGGGTGGTGATGGTGGAGTGTCATCAGTGGTGGGGTTGGGGGGTAGAGCTGTGGATTTGCAGGTTAAATTAATTAGGATTAGGGATGAACAACGATCAGCAACAGCTGTCATTTTTAATGTTGAGCCTGAAGCAAAAGTCCTGCTGCTCCACACATAGGTTAGTGAAAAACTTTAAATGTACCTTTTCAGATGGCATCCTCCAGTAATCCTATAAAGGAGGATCCAACTAGCTTCTGTGCACCTGGGAAAATCAATTGCTGCAAGCATGGTATTGGCTACTGTCAATGCCTAATGAAATTTGAAAATGGACTATGATTTGCATAAGTTTCAGGTGGATTTTTAGAAAAAGCAAAAAAAGAGTCGAAGTCTCAATGAAGAAAATGGCATGCTGATGAGTTGTTTGCAGGCCAGACAGTACTGTAAAAAATGCAGATAATACAAGAGATGTAATTAAAATTTCTTTCAAGGCTGAGAGAGCCATTTAAATCATCCACCACAGCCACCAAACTGCCATCCACCTCTGTTTTGATAACCATTGGGGAAATTGATAGGAGCACTACATTAGGTCAATGAGCATAGAAAAACAACACAAATGGACTGCACAGTTATGATTCATAATTGGCCCTGTAAAATTTAGATAATGTATTTGTAGAATATTTTCTTTTCCTCCAGATTTAATGTTAGTATTAACCTTTTGAGTGAAGTATGAACAAGCTCCATTCAATTGGACTAAAGGAATGCAACCATATAATTGTGATAAATATTGCAGAATTGCTAGAAATCTGTGGAAGGGTCACTGGAAAATTATTAACTCTGCTTTCTCTCTACAGATGCTGCCAGATCTTTTGAATGTTTCCAGCAATTCCTGTTTTTTGTTGCAGTCCAGCTGCAGCCAAATCTTCTCAGAGGTTTGATATCAGTTGTAGAATTCAGAAAATTGGTCATAAAGTGCACAAATTCTAAATAGCAGCCTTAGAGGACAAAACTATCAACTGACCTGTATGTAATGTTTGAGCCTTTTAAACAGTGCTGCTGACAAGTCCCTATCACCTATTGTGTAACGAATACGAGTGAGTTTATAATGTGATGAATCAGGTGCTGAGGAAGGCCAATTTCATGAAAGAATCTCTACAGTAAATTAATATTTTAAATTATGCCTTTGGAGGAACTCAATCCAATACATTAGGTGGTGCACTTCTGCTGTGGTACTAACACATTACACCACAGCCGATATTGGACATGGAGGGGCATAATCATATATTTGGCATGTCACCAATTTTACACCATGTAGCTTGAATTTATTCTTGTATTTTTGTTCATAGGTGAAAAAGAAAGTATTTTAGTATGATATTAAAAAAAGCAGAGTTGGGTGAAACATACGTAGTTCTCGCTATATAGGCTAAGAAGTTGGGAAAAAATTGACATCACTGTTGGGAGGTTGGGAGCATGGGAAATTGCTGTGGCTAGTACCTACTGAGAATGTGTGCATGATCATCTAAACCACAACACCAAGGCTGATAGGAAATGGGCAAAGGGTTGCGAATTTTAAATACCTTATATATTGATATTTAAATGGCAGACATGTTGATCAAAGAAACTGATTTCTGTTTACAACTGAACATAATATTATGAAGATCTTGCTTTCCTGTCAGTAAATACTTCAAAGGCATTAGATCATCATTTTTCTCTCTTAATTTTATCGGCTTGATAACTTTTGCTAACCTTCATTTCTCCCAAATAAAGTGATTGTGCATTTACTTTTGAATCAAAAATGCTTTTAAAAAACTCTTTACAAAAACTATTTCTGGTTTGTAAGGTCACTTTCCTTACCATGATATGTTTGTTCTGGTATAACATTATAAAGGGTAGAAAGGCACAGTGGACAAATACATAAAGAACAATACGTGCTTGATTTTATGATTCCAGGTCTTGTAACACAGCTAAAAAAACCTCTAAAAATAGAGATCAAGTGTTCATCCTAAAGGAAAATGGCCAACTTCAAGGGACATAACCATAAAGTTAATGGCATCTGTAGGAGGAAGAGGTCTACAGATAGGTACCATTAAACAAGTAATGAAGGACACTAAAGGAGTCTTGAAAGCAATGAGACATTGAACCCTGCTGAGAAATAGGCAGGTCACCAGCAGACGCTTGAGGCATGTTAAGGAACCAATCGAGAAAACTTATTTTCAGCAATGGGGAAAATCAGGAAGCAAGTTAGTAGCGCGCACCTTTTCTTATTTACCTTTCCAAACAGTATGAATAATATTAATTCTGAAATGTAACCTTTTCATTAGGTATGCATAAATTGGAAGAATTGGATTAACATTACATTCAAGTATATAGCGAGTTTTGAGAAGATTTGTAGCTCAGGTTGAGGTTCTGGATGTGAGTTTGCTCGCTGAGCTGGAAGGTTAGTTTTCAGACGTTTCATCACCATTCTAGGTAACATCATCAGTGAGCCTTCGACGAAGCGCTGGTGTTATGTCCCGCTTTCTATTTATCTGGTTAGGTTTTCTTGGAAACCTAACCAGATAAATAGAAAGCGGGACATAACACCAGCGCTTCACCGGAGGCTCACTGATGATGTTACCTAGAATGGTGACGAACCGTCTGAAAACTAATCTTTCAGCTCAGCGAGCAAACTCACATCCAGATTCAAGTATATAATATGAATAGAATAATTTTTTTAAAAAATTAAATGATATCTATGTCAGCAATGTGTAAGAATCATTTCATCATGTTATGTAACATCTAATTGTCTTTAAAGGAAAGGAGCCTTTGTATTTACAATATTTAAGTTTGAGAAATGTACAAAACTTGAAATTCAGCCTTTGTAAGACCATATGACCAGAAGATATAGGAGGGGAAGTAAGGCCATTCAGCCCATCGATTCCACTCCTCCATTTAATCATGGCTGATGGGCATTTCAACTGCACTTACCCACACTCTTCCCGTCTCTCCCTTGTCTTTGTTTTATGGCATGAAACAATTAATTATTAACCCAAGCTCCAATTCCATAATCTGACATGCCATTATTTTAAAGCTTGTGCATTTTTCAGTTTGTCAAAAGGCACCAACCCTCAAGTAATAGCAATTAACCACTGTTATCTTTTCTAGAGTCTATTATCTCATTCACACTAAAATTACATGTATATCTGTCAGCCTAGTGAAACAAAAATTGCTTTGATCCCTTTATTTGCATACGGTGGCATTGTGGTTATGTTGACAGTCTACTTACCCAGAGGCCTGAACAAACAATCAAGAGACATGAATTCAGAACCTAGTATGGCAGCTATGAAAGCTAAGTTCAACTGAATAAATATATTTTGGAATTTACAAACAGCTAATATTAGTAGGAGTGAACATGAAACCATTTGACTGTCATTTGGTGCACTCAAAGGAAACCAGGTGTTCCTACTGAGGCTAATCAGTATGTGAGTCCAGACCTACAGCAAGGTGGTTGACTCTTAGCTCCTTTCTGAAATGACCTCACGTATCATCCAGATGTATGCAAAAAGATGGGTCTCTGTCACTTTGTCAAGATCAATTATGGATGGGCAATAAATGCAAGGCTTGTCAGCAACATCCACGTCTTGTGAACAAATAAAAATCTTGTGTCTTGTATGGAGTTGTCAGCTGGCTGCATAACAATGGCATGAGTAAAATTTGTGTCAGAATGGGAAACTCTAGAAATAGCCTTCACTAAGTTGTTTTTGAAAAATAAATTGATGCAGCAAAACCCTGTGGCTTTGAGAGCAGCTAATGCCACTACAGCTGAGAAAATATCCAATGTGCTGACAACATAAAAAGGCAAGTAGCAAAATCATGAATGAGAAAAAACAAAATAACTGGATGTTGGAAATCAGAAACAAAAACAGAAATTGTTGGAAAAGGTCAACAGGTTTGGCAGCATCTGTGGAGAGAAATCACAGTTAAAGTTTCGGGTCCAGTGAACTTTCCTGAGGATAAATCAAGAATGGTAAATGTTTTAGTGGTTAAAGTGTGCAGAGGGCTCTTGAAAGTTTGCAAAGGGGTGTAGATAGTTTAAGTGAGTGGGTAAAAATCTGGTAGATGGAATTCAATATTGATAAATGTGAAGTCATCCATTTTGGTCAGAATAACAGTAAAACAGGCTATTTCTTGAACTGTAAAATGTAGCAGCATGCTATTGTGCACAGGGACCTTGGCGTCCTCATACATGAATCATGGAAGATTGGTTTGCAGGGACAACAGGGAATTAAGAAGGCAAATGGAATTTCGTCTTTCATCACTAGAGGGATTGAGTTTAAAAGCAGGGAGGTTATGTTACAGCTGTTTAGGGTGCTGATGAGGCCACACCTAGAGTACTGCATGCAGTTTTGATGTCCTTACTTGAGAAAGGATGTACTTGCATTGGAGGGGTGCACAGCAGATTCACTAGGTTGAGTTGAGAGGGTTGGTTTATGAGGGCAGGCTGAATAGACTAGGATTATATTCATTAGAATTTAGAAGAATGAGGAGGGATTTTATAGAAACATATAAAATTATGAAGGTAACAGATAAGATAGAAGGAGGGAGGTTGATTCTACCAGCAGGTGAAACTAGAACAAGAGGGCACAGCCTCAAACTTAGGGGAACCAGATTTAGTACTGAATTGAGGTGGAACGTCTTCACGCAAAGGGGTGTGAATCTATGACACTGCCTGCCAGTGAAATAGTTGAGTCTCCCTCATTGAATGTTTTTTAAATCTAAGATAGATAATTTTTTGAATAGTAAAGGAATTAAGGGTTATGGTGAGAGGGTGGGTAAGTGGAACTGAGGCCATGATAACATCAGCCGTGACTTTATTGAATGGTTGAGCAGGCTTGAAGGATTAGATGATCTACTCCTGTTCCAGGTTCTTATGTAATGCAAATAAGACCAGTCTTACATTTCTTTGCTGTCTTAAACTTCTACAACAATCTCACAAAATTGGGCAGCATTGTAAGAAAGGTTAATCAATTTGATTTGATTTATTGTACTCACATGTACATATCTAAGTACAGTGAAAAGCTTTGTTTTGTTAGCAGTACAGGCAAATCATAGCAAACAAGGACATACAGATTATAGGGTGCTCAGACAGAGCAAGGCATACAAGGTTATGGCTGCACAGGAGGTGCACAGAGCAACATCAACATTAATAAGATTATTTCAAATTAGAAAGATCCATTCAGCAGCCTAATAATGGCAGGGAAGAAGCAGTTCTTGAACCTATTAGTGCATATGTTCAAGCTGCTGTATCTTCTGCCTGAAAGGTAGGTATGACTAACAATAACTTACATATCTCCTGTGGCTTAAGAATGGTTTCAGGAAGGTACAAGCTCACCTGAAGTCTGGAAGTAAGTTATTCATCTTCCAATCTGCTCTGCCACCCCATTATAAAAAGATCTTGCATTAACATAGCAACGTTCAGAATCTCAGGATTCAAGGTGCATCAAAGTCTGTGAAATGCTTCTACATGGGGCAACATTCCCTCTAATTTCTGCTCACTGTATGTGGCCAGCTTATTGCACTTGTCAGTCTCTTTAAGTTTGATGGATGGCTGTACAGGCATATGACTGAATTGGAATATTGCTTGCACATAGTCTGTTTCCTGGGTAGTAAATTCCAGATTTCTGTATTTCTGTGCAGCTTAGTGAAACATTGAAGTAGAGCTGCTGCTGAAATATAGGTGAATACAACATGCAACTTACAAGGTGTCAAAAGTAGCAATGAAATAAATGACTGGATATTCTGTTTTCATTCATGTTGATGGAGGGATAAATGTTGTGCAGGATATTGCAACAACATTCCCTGCACTTCTTTAAATGGTGTAAGGGGATCACAGTTGTACTGAAATCCCAGATGGTATACCATAATGGGTCTTTGTCTGGAACTACCTAATCTAATTCAATTTTTCCATCATTTTCTCATACATTTTTCTACTTTTATTTTCATATACTTCCCCAATCCTTAAAATAATTTGAATAATTAATGTTTCCAAAGCTGTAGACAGTTTCCTGGTACCTTAGAGCAGTTTCTTTCCTATTATTCACTCATTGGATGTGAGCAGCAGAGTTTCTTCCCTAAAAATGAGTGAACTCAAATGCAATATACTAACATGTGAAATGCAATATACTAACATGTGAGTAAGCTAGCCCTATAACTGTGTGACTTAGGACAGTATCACACTTGAGCATGATCATGAGTATCATACAATTTCTATTTGTTACTGGGATCACCCTCCCGTTACTGACATTACCTGAATGAAATTGTCTTTGTTTCATTTGAGTACTTTGCAGCAAGAGTAAGTTAACAGTGATTGAGACTTTGACCCATCAGCTTTTTGTATCACCTTCCAACCATAAGGGTCTGAGACCAAAGGCAGTGTCACAGTCCCTGTCCTAGTTTTGAATAGTCAGCTCAGCATGATCAATACTCAAATTGACTCACTGTCAGAAAACACATTTCATTTAACAACAAACCCCACTGGAGATGGAAACTTTTCATAGTAAAATTTAGTGTACAGATATCAAGGGCAATGTATATTTCACAGATAGCAACAAAGCTGTGCCATATACTAATTCCAACTCCTCATGCATGAGCACAGAAATCAATTTTCTGTCATTTGTTTTATGAAACTGTACATCTAACTTGTATTTCATTAAAACTGGTGGACATGAGAGTCAATAATTTACTGCTTAGGATATGGTTTCCCCCTCAATTTTCTTTCGCAGGCATCCAGTGTTACCAGGTTACCAAATAAAGTCTTTCATTTCAATGACTGCACACTTCTCATGCAGCACTTACAAAAGGAAGATCAGCCATAGTTTAGTAAATGAACACTTAATCTTGGCAATGAACAGCTGATGCAACAAAGCATCTTGTGCTATGTTATTAGAATTAGAGTAGAATTATGTTTTATTGTCATGTGTACTCAAGTGCAGAAGTACAGGAGTACAGCGAAAGGCGTACAAAGTCACCATTCTCCAGTTGCATCTTAGGTACAAAACCCTGAATTGAAAAACAAATCAGCCATCTAAGATACAAAGAACAGAATTTAAAAAAGGCAGAAATACCAAAAGAACAGAGCCAAGAACAAAGGGGGAAGCATCCAGTAAAAGCACACTCATTAATTTACACACTGACTTTAATCAATACTATTGAAGCCTGCCCTTGATTGCCATCACACTAGGTTGAGGTCAAAATTCAATTCGGTGAAAAGCATGTTGCTAAAACGATCCATCGTACAGAAGACAAATGAGTTTTACAGATAACACTTGAATCAGAGAGAAATTTTCCAGAATTTTAATTGTATTATTGTGAAGATTTTCTGTCCAAGAAGATTACATGGTTGCAAGTGGATGAGAGTGTTGAGTCATCATGTCCCAACAATCATGTTATAGAACAGACTACACACAACCAGCTGGAGTTTTCTTATCCATTGGCTGAAGCATGCCACAAGTCATTTTTGGAGAGTTGAATGGAGGGTTTCTCTCTACTAGGGTGATCAACTTTTCTCACGCTATCTTCAAAGACTTTTTTCATTACCTATGCATCATATTCTCCAGCACCCTGCTTGTCACATTCTCCCACTCACCATAGGTAAAACACTTGCCACTGTTCAAATGTCTTGGGCACTGGCATCAACTTTGAAGTCCAGCCGTGCATTTGATAAAGCAGTTGCACTCCAGAGTTCCACTTCACCGTATTTAGTGGGACAGTATCTACTAATACTTTTCAGGGCACGTAGGTGGCAAAGCTGACACTTCATTGTAAATACAAGTGTACTGTCTCACATTGATTGCAGTTTGAGAATCAAGTACAACTTACCCATCCTTAGTCTCATTTTATCTTTGATCTCGAAGGGAGTGCTGCTCTTTCTCCAACACCCAGTGCCGAGCAAAATCTTCTCATTGCTCAATGTGGAATCATCACATTCAAATGGTTTAGTATGTTCACTTTTACTCAGTACCAACAGAACAGAATTAAACAAACAGAAGCTGCATTTGCCTCTGAAAACAGACAGGGACTACTTGTTTTTGGAGTAGCCAGGCACCCAGGTTCAATTCCAGGTTGTGTGGAGTTTGCACATTCTCCCTGTGTCTACGTGAGTTTCCTCTGGGTGCTCCGGTTTCCTCCTATAGTCCAAAGATGTGCAGGTTAGGCAGATTGGCCATGCCAAATTGCCCATAGTGTTCAGGGATGTGTAGCTTAGGTGGGTTATAGGAGGATGGGTCTGGGTGGAATACTCCAAGAGTCGGTGTGGACTTGTTGGGCCAAAGGGCCAGTTTCAACACTGTACGGATATTATGATACTACTATGATAACAAATTTATTGTCAATGAATGATCACTGAACCCAGCTGACAACTACTAGAACTGGGTGTCAATAAAGTCCTGTTTGTTTTGCAGGACTGAACGTTGTAACGCTCTATTATGAGAAGGTGATGTTACTCCGGCTCAATATCCCCCTCAGAAGAAGAAGACTGCTGCTGCTCACCCAGCTCTTCAGCATACACCATATCCCCCCTTTGCCTGCTCCAGTGATGCAGAGCACAGCATGCTAGGATTATGTAGCACATTCTTTCTGGAGTATACTGCAAGGTCCGATCCAAGCATCATAACCTTATCCTTAGGAGGCCTACTGCCTACTCCATGACATCCTGGTTGAAAAATTACTATATTGAAAAGTATTGGCTCAGTCCCAGTTAGGGGATTGCATAATGGAGTCATCAGCCATGGTTGCCTTTGTCTGCCAATAACCATTCTTGTAAGGCAACCAGTCCTTGAAATGAAGAAGGAACATGAGAGTTCTCAAGCACGTAGGCATCACAGCAGCTCCACAATACCTAGAAAAGACTTGTGTGATATGGTCCCAATGTTCACACTAAATAAAAAGCAGGTAACTGTCTTGATTTATTAATGGGTTCAGGATTCAGAGATCCTACACAGATCCCCAGCTGCATCAAAGTTTAGAGTAGCTGTCACCATGACAGCCACCAAGATAGGATGGTCACCCACTCCAAGATGCAAGTCTACTCCAGCTGCTGGCATAGCTCTGCTTCATTATCCCAGAACATCATCAGCCTATGGCAACTCTGTACCTTGCTCATTTGGAGGCAACAGTATTGAGGGCGATACCTCTGAGCCTCCATCACCTCCTGCGCAACCTGAAGGGACCTTCAGCTGTGACCACTTCATGTGGAAGCTATTCATACCCCATGGAGGTTACATGGGCTTAAAAATGCATCTATTGCTTCTCCACATCTCTGGGTCTTTGTTGCACCACAGCACCAAAGATAACCTTTGTTATGGCTGGATTAATTGATTTTGCTTTCAAAGAAAATAGGAAAGTTTGCTGAAAATAGGAAAGAAAGTACAACAGAAGTAGTCCTTTATTATGTGGGCAGTTAGTATTCATATAACTTGCAAATAATGCATTCACAGGATGTAGGCATTGCTGCCGAGGTCAACATTTATTACCCATCCTTAATTGTCCAGAAGGCATTTAAATATCAACCATATTGCTGTGGGTTTGGAGTTACATGTAGCCAGACCAGGTAAGAAAGCCCAATTTTCTTTCCAAAAGGGCATTTTTGTGAACTACATAGGTTGTTACAACAATCAGCAGTAGTTCCCTGGTCACTGTTGGGCTAGCTTATTATTAAATTTACATTTCACCATCGGTGGAATTGAAACCCATAGGCCAGAACATTAACCTGATATTCTGGATTATTAGTCCAATGACATTACTACTATATCACCATTTCTTCGTCAATCTGTGGATGACTATCTGTCCTATGCATCCACTGAAGTGCACATTTGTCTTGCAAGTAAATAGGAGTTGTGGTATGAGGGTGCAGTGACACTGGTATGTGTCAGATGCCAATGTCCAAGGGAGGGGACTGTGTACAGAGACACCCCTGGAGTGTGCCCTGAGAATTTGATGTCCGTTGTTCAAATTGGAGGTGCAGAGGAGCAAATGGAGAGCTGGAAGCCAGATAACCGCTCTAATTGTCACATTGGAAACTGTTGCCATCTTGTTTATATTTGTTGAGTCGGAGAGTAGTAAATTGCATATTAATAAAGGTGAGAGTTCATAGTAATGCGATATTAACATATGCTAATGAATGTAATTAGCCTCACTGCCAAGTAATAAGAATCTTTTGAACAGGATATTGGTGAGTCCTCTTCTGGAATACCTGTGTCCAGTTCTGGTCGCCAAGTTACAGGAAGGATATTATTAAACTGGAGAGGGTTTACTAGGATGTTGCTGGGTATGGAATGTTTGGGTAATAAAGAAAGGCTGGATAGGCTGGGATTTTTCTCACTTGAGCATAGGAGGTTGAGAGGTGACCTTATAGAAGTCCATAAAATAATAAGGGGTGTAGATAGAGTTAATGTTAGCTGTCTTTTTGGTATGATGGGGGATTTCAAGACTAGGGGACACATTTTAATTTTTTTTTACACATAGGGTTGTTCACATGTGGAATGAATTTCCTGAGGAAATGGAAGATGTGGTTACAATACAACAATTAAAAGATATTTGGATAAGTACATGAATGGGAATGGTTTGAAAGGATATGGGCCAGGAGCAGGCAGGTGGGACTAGTTTAGCTTGGGGTTATATTCGGCCTGGAATGGTTGGACTGAAGGGTCTGTTTCCATGCTGTGTGGCTCTATGACTTTGTTGGAAAATGGAACACTTTGCTCCAGTCACTGAGAAGCTCTTCATTGGCCATCTCACATGAGTTCCAAATTCTTCACCAGTGTCCATTTTATTCACAGGCTTGAAAGATTCTATTGTGGTCCTATCTGTGCATGTTCATGACCAAAAAAGGGAATGAAACAAAGAAGGAGCAGATGTCCACAGCTGTGCCAAAGGAAACTCATTCCACTGTGATAAATTGTCCCTGAACCAATTTGACTCATGGGAACACTAAATATTTAAAATAGATTTTAACAGTGCAACATTTTATGCAGTGACAATATTATCTCATATTAGTTATTCACTTGACAGATTAAGAATAGAAGCTGAATAGGTTACTAAAGCAAACAGCATGAATAGAATATTAAAAAAAATTAAAAAGTACTAGCTGACAAAATGTAATATTTCAAGCAGGAAATAAAACAAACTTCTTTTGTAACTAGGGGCAGAATTTTACCACCTTAGTCCCTGCCAGTAATATTACCAAAGCAGAAAACAAAGGGAGAATCAGTGGATGACAGATGGAGTACTAGCAATTTAGATTAGATTATATTTTATTGTCATGCATGCCCAAGTACAAGAGTACAGGATAACAGTGAAAAGTGTACAGAGTCGCCACTATCTGACTCCATCTCAGAATACAATAGTTAAACTTGAAATCCACAGCAGAAATTAAAGAAACAGAAATCAAAAGGAAAAGAAAATGTCCAGATAGCCCACACTTCGCTGCCACTATGTGTCTTCAGCCAGGCTCGCCAATGCCACTTATGCTGGACCCACAAATGCCTCAGTACCACCAGAGGTCACTGTGCTCCAGCACCATCACTTGTCACTGGGCCCACATTGCCACCGCTGCAGAATCAATTGGAGTATCAGAGTCCACCTCTTTTCAGAACAAATGCAAGAGTATAACTATTTGAACCAACAGTCACATCAGAGCCGCTGTCAATGTTAGTGCTGCTGCTATCGCCTCAAGGCCAGTTCTGGGCCCACCAGTGTCGGAGTCACCATGCTCCAGCTCCATGCAATTATGACAGAAAGGGAAAAGATACACACCTGAATATGGTAAAATTGAAAAGAAAATAAACAACTCATTGAGTCCTCCTGAAACATAGTAATAGTGTCCCTACCCCTGGCTTGGGAGGTCTAGGCTAAATCCCATCCACTACATAGCTGTGTAATAACATCACTGAGCAGGTTGATTAGGAAAACCAGGTTAAAAAAAATTCATGCAGGCAGGGTAAAGACAAATGGTGTAATGAGATATGTAATGATGTCTTAAGGCCAGAAAGAAATGACAAATTAAAGTTATGCATCAGAAGGTGAAACCTTTAACAGACAGGGAGAATAAGATAATATTAGAAAGTGGGTGCATAGAAGACAGATGGTAAAATAAAGTCTGGAGGGGATAAAGTAGTTGAAAGTTGGACAGAACATATCAGTGAATTTTATTATGATCGAGATCAGAGAATCCTTAAGCTATAGAGGCAAATGATGAATGGAACATTTTGCTGTCAGAGTTTAAGAATGTTTTGAAATTGATGAGTGCAGGAAAAGCTCCAGGCATTGATGAAGTAACGACTGAACATATAAGATCCCCTTGGAGAAACAGAATTAGAAGTGATAACAGACATTTGTGATACATTCCAAATGACTTGAGACTTTTGTTATTCATTAAGTTACCAAAGAAACCTAAAACATTAGAGTGCAATCATTTTTGAAATATAAGCTTAATGAGTCATCTTATTGAAAAGTGATCTTCAAAATCATTACAGGTACATTTGAAGCAGATATTGGTATGACACTGTCCTGATTTAGACCTGAATTAGGAACAAGAAGGAATATTTAACCAAAGAACAATTTTCTATCAATATCTAGAAGTAAACAAAAAATTGCATACGTTTCAAAGACTATGAAAAAGTGTTTGATTGTGTTTATCACCAAAGGTTAATAGATGTGATGTTGAAACATAATGCTGACAGTAAAGATTTGAGATTTATCGAGAAACTATATTGAGATCAAATAGCAAACATCAGGCTAGAAAGAGGATAATCAGACATGTTTCAAGTGAGGAGAGGAATACAACAAATCTGTGTACAGTTGACAAAGTTATATAACCTGGACACAAACAAAAGTGGATATACTTGAGGAGTAAAAATTGGAGACGAGATAATAAACATAAGTATACTGATAACACAGCACTGTTTGCAAAATCTAAAAACGACCCTACATAATATCGCAGATCAAGTAAAATTTAGAAGTTTAGGATATAGATTGGGTGTGTGAACAGCAGATGTACAAAAACATTAGTAATTAGAAGAAATACATTAAAAGCAACTAGAATGAAGTCTTCTTATTTATTCATTTGAGACAGATGAGCATCACTGACTGGCCAGCCTTTATTGCCCATCCCTAGTTGCCCTTGAGAAGGTGGTGGTGAGCTGCCGCCTTAAATTGCTGCAGTCCACTTGCTATGGGTTGACTCACAATGCTCTTAGTTAGGGAATTCCAGGATTTTGGCCCTGCAACAGTGAAGGAGCAGCAATTTATTTCCAAGTCAGGATGGTGAGTGGTTTGGACAGGAACCTGAAGGTGATGGTCTTCCCATACATCTGTTGCCCTTGTCCTTCTGTATAGAAGTGGTTGTGAGTTTGGAAGGTGCTGTCTGAGGTTCTTCAGAAAACTTCTGCAGTGCATCTTGTTAATAGCACACATTGCTGCTACTGAGCATTGATGGTGTAGGAAGTGGAACCTTGTGGCTGTATCAAGGAGGCTGCTTTGTCCTGAATGGTATCAAGCTTCTTGAATGTTGTTGAGGTTGCAATCATCCAGGTGAATGGGGAGTACTCCATCACACTTGTCATTTGTGCCTTGTAGATGGTGGACAGACTTTCGGTAGTCAGATGATTTACTCGTCACAGTATTCCTAGCCTCTGACCTACTCTTGCAGCTACGGTATTTAAGTGGTGTGTCCAACTAAGTTTCTGGTCAATGATAACCTCGAGGATGTTAATAATGGGGGATTCAGTGATGATAACACCATTGGATGCCAAGGGATGGTGGTTAGATTTATCTTATTGGTGATGGTCATAGCCTGGCATACGTGTGACACGAATGTCACTTGCCACTTGTCAGCCCAAGCTTAAATATTGCCCAGATTTTAATGCATTTGAAAATGGACTGCTTTATGTCTGAGGATTCGTGAAAGTGCTGAACATTGTGCAATCATCAGCGAACATTCCCACTTCTGACCTTTTGATAGTCGGAAGGTCATTGATGAAGCAGCTGAAGATGGTTGGCCCTCGGATGCTCTTCTGAGGAACACCTGCACAGATGCTCTGGAGCTGAGATGTCTGACCTCCAACAATGACAATCATCTTCCTATGTGTCAGATAAAACCAAAAGAACTGCGCTTGCTGTAAATCAGGAATAAAAACAAAGTTGCTGGAAAAGCTCAGCACATCTGGCAGCATCTGTGAAGAAAAATGTCAGAGTTAAAGTTTCAGGTCCAGTGACCCTTCCTCAGAACTGATGGGGGCTGGGAAAATGTCAGTTTATCTGTAGAAAACAGGGAAGGGAGTGGGGTAGGGAGTAAACAATAGGAGAAAGCCTAAAGACAGTCCCCATTAACAACTATTCACCTTCCTAGCCTGATCGTTATCAACTCCTTTGTCTGTCCAACTGTTCTTCTCTCTTTAGGCTTTCTCCTATTGTTTAATCCCTATCCTACTCCCCTCCCTATTATGAGTAAAGAGATGGAAATGTGAAGTTTTTTACAAGTAATTGACAATCAATCATTCAGCAACTAGAAGAATTAGTGCTTCAGAGAAAGTATTTGTGAAAAGCAGTCCCACAATGGCCCCAGCTATAACTCTTCAGTGTAGCCAGTGCACCCATCACAAATTGTCAGTTTCTCTAAACTCGCTCATCCTTCTATGTCCTTTCCTTGCTGATCCAAGTGAGAGAGTCATAGGTTAAGAAACAGGTTGCATGGCTGGGAAATCCAACATTCAGGACCAAAGCAACTCAATTTGCCTTCAAACAACTGCTGCAGCTTTTTGAATTACTCACCATCTTCCGCTGCCTAATCAATGATCTCCTTACCATGGTAAGGTCAGAAGCAATACCCCTTTTAAAATTCAATTGTTAGGCATGGCCGATGGTCTATAAATTGAAAACAATCTTATACTTTTTGAAATGACATGTTACTTATCTCATAACTAAGCTGGTTCTGTACCCTTTGGGTGTGCATAGCCACAGGCATGCACAGCTTAGCAAGAACATTGGCCAGAAAGATGTTCACTGAACAGTGTTCTATTCCATTTACAATTCCTCAGACAATGAAGCAATGAAGCCAAATGCAACAAAACCTGAATGGTATTCATGGCCCAGGCTGATAAATGTCAGGTATCATTTGTGTCACACTAACACCAGGCAAAGACCACAAGAGGGTGTCTAACTAGCTTTCCTTAATAATTTACTGACATTACTATTGCTAACTACAATAGCATCAACATCCCAGATATTACCATTGACCAGAAACTTAATTGGATAAGGCATTAATTGCTAAGAGAGTGAGAGTTAGTATTCTGCAGTGAGTAATTCACCTCATAACTCCTGAAAGGCTACTTGCCCAAAGGCCCAAATCAGGAGTATTATGCAATATTAGATAACAAAGTGTGGAGCTGGATGAACACAGCAGGCCAAGCAGCATCTTAGAAGCACAAAAGCTGATGTTTCGGGCCCAGATCCTTCACCAGAAAAGATGGATGGTGAGAGGATTCTGAAATAAATAGGGAGAAAGGGGGAGGCAGATCGAAGATGGATAGAGGAGAAACTAGGTAGAGAGGAGACAGACAAGCTAAAGGGGCGGGGATGGAGCCAGTAGAGAGTGAGCAAGGGAAATTTTGAAGCTTGTGAAATCCACATTGATACCATTGGGCTGCAGGGTTCCCAAGTGGCATATGAGTTGCTGTTCCTGCAACCTTCGGGTGGCATCATTATGGCACTGAAGGAGGCCCATGGATGGGTATGTTGTCTAAGGAATGCGAGGGGGAGTTGAAATGGTTTGCGACTGGGAGGTGCAGTTGTTTATTGTGAACCAAGCGTAGGTGTTCTGCAAAGCAGTCCCCAAGTCTCCGCTTGGTTTCACCAATGTAGAGGAGGCCATAACAGATACAGCAGATGCAGTATACCACATTGGCAGATGGACTGCTTTGCAGAACAAGCTTCAAAATCTTCCCTCCCCCCACTGCATCCCAAAACCAGCCCAACTCGTCCCCACCTCCCTAACCTGTTCCTCTCATCCATCCTCTTCCTCCTACCTCAAGCCGCACCTCCATTTCCTACCTACTAACCTCATCCCACCCCCTTGACCTGTCCGTCCTCCCCAGACTGGCCTATCCCCTCCCTATCTCCCCAACCACACTCACCTCTACTGGCTCCATCCCCGCCCCTTTAACTTGTCTGTCTCCTCTCCACCTATCTTCTCCTCTATCCATCTTCGATCTGCCTCCCCCTCTCTATTTCAGAACCCTCTCCCCCTCCCCCTTTTCTGATGAAGGGTCTAGGCCCAAAACGTCAGCTTTTGTGCTCCTGAGATGCTGCTTGGCCTGTTGTGTTCATCCAGCTCCACACTTCATTATCTCAGATTCTCCAGCATCTGCAGTTCCTATTATCTCTATTATGCAATACTCCCTATTTAACTGGATAAGTACAGCTTCAACAACACTAATGCACCATATCAATCTTAATACTCTGATGCAGACCAACTTGGTGAAGATCAATGACATCTTGTAATGCTACACCTCAGATTTAACACCCTTCTCAAGACAGCAGATACGTTTCTTTCCAAAATCTGCAAGTCCTACACTTGTGAGCTGTGCTGGCACCAATTTGGAGGCATCTGCTTTCACCAAGACATATTCTAATAAATACCTAGGTCAGTAATCCACCAGCATTGCACTGGACGACTCTACCCTCTTCTCTATTTCCATATAGCAAGTCACTACCCAACCACATTTTGGTCCAATTTTGTCCCTCTCACTCATTGCCTCCGAGTTCAGCATCTGAGTCCAGCTGAGCAGAGCTTGAAGAGACTTATATCCCCAGTGCAGACTCTTCAGTTTTCCTTGACATGAGTGTTTGCTTGTATTTGTAATGTGTGAATCACCAGGCGAAACCTAACAAGTTGTCCAAGAGAACCCATTGAAGTGTAAGTACATGGCTGTGCATTCTGTGATGAAAGATTAATGCCCTCTGACTTTGAATCTATACCCTGCTGTGCTTGCTTTATGCATGATGGTTCCCAAATGCAAAAGAAAGGGATGTGACTTAGTCAAGGCAAAGGCACAATCTTCACAATCACCATATTCAGTCTTGTCATTGCTCAGTTCTTGATGAAATTATGTCAGCATAGAATGTGATTTGTGGTCTTGTTCTATGGTCTTCACCAATCCTGAACTTCAATTTGCATTTATGCATCGTCCCATAAAATAAAGTAGAAATTGAATCATGTGGTGTGCACCTGCCTGCCCTGCAGCTTGCAATTGAGAAACCTCAAACTCAACATTTAATCTGTATACGAACAGGACTAAAGAAAGGTAATACCCGAAATATCGACTTCGCCTTTCCTCCAGATGCTGCCTGGTTTGCTGTGTTCTTCCAGCCTCCTGCTTACCTCATCCCACCTCCTTGACCTGTCCGTCTTCCCTGGACTGACCTATCCCCTCCCTACCTCCCCACCTATACACTCCTCTCCACCTATCTTCTTTTCTCTCCATCTTCGGTCCGCCTCCCCCTCTCTCCCTATTTATTCCAGAACCCTCACCCCATCCCCCTCTCTGATGATGGGTCTAGGCCCAAAACGTCAGCTTTTGTGCTCCTGAGATGCTGCTGGGCCTGCTGTGTTCATCCAGCCTCACATTTTATTATCCCGCTTTTCTACCTTGGATTCAAGCATCTGCAGCTTTTTTGGCTCTAATTAATCTATATATCTTGGCTGACAATGATTATTGAATCAACTGACTTCTAGGTTTCTCCCTGTGCAATTTCATGCTGCTTCCCCATTGAAACCATCTTCAGATTAGTGGGACTATAATCTTGGCTGACATTTCAGTGCAATAACTGAAGAAACACCACTTGTCATGACATTATTCAAAGTAGAGCAGGGCAATTAACCTCCTTAGCAGTCCCAGAGGTTGCAGTTGGTAGTTTATTGAGGCATTCAGGAGCTTGCACTTGGGGAGTTACCTCTCACTAGTCTAGATTTCCATACCAAAAGTAGCAGTTAGATTAACTCTTTTCCGAATGGGCTCACAGATGATTAGGGATGCAGTCAGAAGGCTACCTTTCCCACTGCTTGAGGGGCTTGCAGAGAAATGATTAAGGACAGTTAACATGCCAGCTATTTCTGGCATTGGAAGCTGGCCTAGTGAGAGGTAACTCCCATGGCGCAAGTCTGAATTAGAATGGCTAACCGGGAAAAGATATGAGCCCATTAATAGGCACTGCATGGTGCGTTTTTAGTATCTATCTTATTCTCAAGGAAGTTTCTGAATTTAATTGAATCATTCATGAAGTGGAATTTGATAACATCTATTTCTCTGAGCTGTCTTTGAAATAAAGCACTTAATTTGACTTTTCTTAATTCAATGTTCTACATCTGTCACTAAAATTACAGAAATGCATATTTGGGGATGAATGAAACAATATTCAGGTCAGGCCACAAGGAGGGTTCCATTGGTATCTTCCTGGGTTACATTAATGTATGAGTAAATATTTGGTAGAGTAGAGATACCTCTACATGTTAACAGCAATTTAAAGAGTGGTCAGAGCACTAAATGTTTATGAGAATATCTAAGGCAAATCTGAAGGTTGTAACAATGTTATAAATTTGTTTCTTTTCATTAATATTTAGCTGTATCATTGGTCCATTCAGGATTCCACTGCCACACAGCACATTCCTGATATGCCTATCTCAATTGTAAGTAATTAGCCATTGAATGGCAGGGAGTAGCCTCACTATGCAGTTTCTTACTTATATCAGACAGGCTTGTTTCTGTCACTTGGAGAATCTAAAACATGGAGCACAATCTCAGGCTAACGGTTGATTATTTAGATCCAAGGTGAGGAGAAATTACTTCACTCCAAAGATAGTGAATCTTTGGAATGTTCTACTCCTTAAGGTTGGAGGTGCTCCAATTATTGAATATATTGTAGACTGGGATAAATGGACTTTTGGTTTGTCCGGGAACCAAAGATTATCGACAGCAAGCAGGACAATGGATTTCTCTTAAATGTAATCATTAGTTTTGTGCGAGGCTGGCTACAGCAACAGCCAAATACAATGGTAGACCAGAATCACTGAAGTGGAGAAGTGAAATTGGCTTGTTGCTTAGTGCTACTCAAAGAAAACTCCTCTTTTCCCTCATCGTTAAATATTGGTCACTTGAGAATAGTGGGACGGGCTGGAGGGAGCTTATCCTAAACAAACAAGTGGATTTGGGTCAAGTAGAAGGAAAAGGTTGGTGAAATCAGTTTCCTAACATAAATAGCTGGCTATTTTGGACTTGAACAGAGGCTGGAAGATGTCAGAGATAATGGGAACTGCAGATGCTGGAGAATTCCAAGATAATAAAATGTGAGGCTGGATGAACACAGCAGGCCAAGCAGCATCTCAGGAGCACAAAAGCTGACGTTTCGGGCCTAGACCCTTCATCAGAGAGGGGGATGGGGAGAGGGAACTGGAATAAATAGGGAGAGAGGGGGAGGCGGACCGAAGATGGAGAGTAAAGAAGATAGGTGGAGAGAGTATAGGTGGGGAGGTAGGGAGGGGATAGGTCAGTCCAGGGAAGGCGGACAGGTCAAGGAGGTGGGATGAGGTTAGTAGGTAGCTGGGGGTGCGGCTTGGGGTGGGAGGAAGGGATGGGTGAGAGGAAGAACAGGTTAGGGAGGCAGAGACAGGTTGGACTGGTTTTGGGATGCAGTGGGTGGAGGGGAAGAGCTGGGCTGGTTGTGTGGTGCAGTGGGGTGAGGGGACGAACTGGGCTGGTTTAGGGATGCAGTAGGGGAAGGGGAGATTTTGAAACTGGTGAAGTCCACATTGATACCATATGGCTGCAGGGTTCCCAGGCGGAATATGAGTTGCTGTTCCTGCAACCTTCGGGTGGCATCATTGTGGCAGTGCAGGAGGCCCATGATGGACATGTCATCTAGAGAATGGGAGGGGGAGTGGAAATGGTTTGCGACTGGGAGGTGCAGTTGTTTGTTGCGAACTGAGCGGAGGTGTTCTGCAAAGCGGTCCCCAAGCCACTTCCACTCCCGCACATCCCAGATGTCCAAGTTCTTTAAGGACCGCAACTTTCCCCCCACAGTGATCGAGAACGCCCTTGACCGCGTCTCCCGTATTTCCCGCAACACATCCCTCACACCCCGCCCCCGCCACAACTGCCCTAAGAGGATCCCCCTCGTTCTCACACACCACCCCACCAACCTCCGGATACAACGCATCATCCTCCGACACTTCCGCCATTTACAATCCGACCCCACCACCCAATACATTTTTCCATCCCCTCCCCTGTCTGCTTTCCGGAGAGACCACTCTCTCCGTGACTCCCTTGTTCGCTCCACACGGCCCTCCAACACCACCACACCCGGCACCTTCCCCTGCAACCGCAGGAAATGCTACACTTGTCCCCACACCTCCTCCCTCACCCCTATCCCAGGCCCCAAGATGACGTTCCACATTAAGCAGAGGTTCACCTGCACATCTGCCAATGTGGTATACTGCATCCACTGTACCCGGTGCGGCTTCCTCTATATTGGGGAAAAAAAGCGGAGGCTTGGGGACCGCTTTGCAGAACACCTCCGCTCAGTTCGCAACAAACAACTGCACCTCCCAGTCGCAAACCATTTCCACTCCCCCTCCCATTCTCTAGATGACATTTCCATCATGGGCCTCCTGCACTGCCACAATGATGCCACCCGAAGGTTGCAGGAACAGCAACTCATATTCCGCCTGGGAACCCTGCAGCCATATGGTATCAATGTGGACTTTACCAGTTTCAAAATCTCCCCTTCCCCTACTGCATCCCTAAACCAGCCTAGTTCGTCCCCTCCCCCCACTGCACCACACAACCAGCCCAGCTCTTCCCCTCCACCCACTGCATCCCAAAACCAGTCCAACCTGTCTCTGCCTCCCTAACCGGTTCTTCCTCTCACCCATCCCTTCCTCCCACCTCAAGCCGCACCCCCAGCTACCTACTAACCTCATCCCACCTCCTTGACCTGTCCGCCTTCCCTGGACTGACCTATCCCCTCCCTACCTCCCCACCTATACTCTCTCCACCTATCTTCTTTACTCTCCATCTTCGGTCCGCCTCCCCCTGGAAGATGTCATTCAGTTTTTCAAATCAAATTATTGACAGGAAGCTCAACAGCTCTGTTGAGGGGAGAAACTTGACAGGTTCGGGAGATAATTGTCTTTGTACCTACCTCCAGGATCCAGATGTATGCCTGAGGAGACTCTGCAATTGCCTCCTTACTCATTATGGCTGAAGTCTTCCTTTTAAAGGGCTCCAACTTTACCAGGAGGCCTACAAACTCCTCTCCAGAAGGCCTCCTGTCCAAACACCATCAATCTCATCCACACAAACTTGACTACCCTCTCCTGCATTCCAAAACCCTCTGAAGCATCTGATTCACCTTCCCCAGACCATTGAACTTACCTCATTATCAGCAGGCTACTTAATCAGCCTCCTCTTTAGACCTCATTTCTTCCCTACCTTCAATCAACCACATTCTTCCCCCCAGATCACCTCCTCTGCCCGACTGATCACTTTTCCCATCAAACTCTCCCTTTCCACCAATTGAATCCTTCAACTCTGATTGGCTCACCTCATTTCCCCAATCCATCCCCTTACCTCCAAATAAGCCTCTCCTCCTGGATGTAAGTTTGCTCGCTGAGCTAGAAGGTTCGTTTTCAGACGTTTCATCACCATTCTAGGCAACATCATCAGTGAGCCTCTGGTGAAGTGCTGGTGTTATGTCCCATTTTCTATTTATATGTTTAGGTTTCCTTGGGTTGGTGATGTCATTTCCTGCGTTGGTGAAGTCGTTTCCTGTTCTTTTTCTCAGAGGGTGGTAGATGGGCTCCAAATCAATGTGTTTGTTGATGGAGTTCCGATTGGAATGCCATGCTTCTAGGAATTCTCGTGTGTGTCTCTGTTTGGCTTGTCCTAGGATGAATGTGTTGTCCCAATCAAAGTGGTGTCCTTCCTCATCTGTATGTAAGGATACTAGTGATAGTGGGTCATGTCTTTTTGTGACTAGTTGATGTTCATGTATCCTGGTGGCTAGCTTTCTGCTTGTTTGTCCAATGTAGTGTTTGTCACAGTTCTTGCAAGGTATTTTGTTAATGATGTCCGTTTTGCTTGTTTTCTGTATAGGGTCTTTTAAGTTCATTAGCTGCTGTTTTAGTGAGTTGGTGGGTTTGTGGGCTACCATGATGCCAAGAGGTCTGAGTAGTCTGGCAGTCATTTCCGAGATGTCTTTGATGTAGGGGAGAGTGGTTATAGTTTCTGGGTCCATTTTATCTGTTTGTTTGGGTTTGTTGTTGAGAACTCGGCGGACTGTGTTCATTGGGTACCCGTTCTTTTTGAATATGCTGTATAGGTGATTTTCTTCTGCTCTTCATAGTTTCTCTGTGCTGCAGTGTGTGGTGGCTCGTTGAAATAATGTTCCAATGCAGCTTTGTTTGTGGGTGTTGGGATAGTTGCTTCTCAGCAACAAACCCAAACAAACAGACAAAACGTGCCCAGAAACCATAACCACTCTCCCCTACATCAACGACATCTTGGAAATGACTGCCAGACTACTCAGACCTCTTGGCATCATGGTAGCCCACAAACCCACCAACTCACTAAAACAGCAGCTAATGAACTTAAAAGACCCTATACAGAAAACAAGCAAAACGGACGTCATTAACAAAATACCTTGCAAGAACAGTGACAAACACTACATTGGACAAACAAGCAGAAAGCTAGCCACCAGGATACATGAACATCAACTAGTCACAAAAAGACATGACCCACTATCACTAGTATCCTTACATACAGATGAGGAAGGACACCACTTTGATTGGGACAACACATTCATCCTAGGACAAGCCAAACAGAGACATGCGCGAGAATTCCTAGAAGCATGGCATTCCAACCGGAACTCCATCAACAAACACATTGATTTGGAGCCCATCTACCACCCTTTGAGAAAAAGAACAGGAAATGGCATCATCAACACAGGAAATGACATCACCAACCCAAGGAAACCTAAACACATAAATAGAAAGCGGGATATAACACCAGCGCTTCACCGGAGGCTCACTGATGATGTTACCTAGAATGGTGACGAAACGTCTGAAAACTAACCTTCCAGCTCAGCGAGCAAACTCACATCCAGGACCTCAACCTGAGCTACAAATCTTCTCAAACCTCGCAAGCCTTTCCTCCTTTCAATTCATCTCAGTCTTTCCCAATTGAACTCATCCTCCACCCCGTCCCCCACAATCTTCTAGATCAATCCTTATCCAGGCCTTACCCTCTGATCGATAACTCCATCCCCTCCATCTACTTTTTGATCCATGCACAATACACTCCTCATTTAGATTTATATGCTCCTGTTGCCCTCTCTTACTGTTCTCCCACTGGACTGGGCACTATTTGTGTCAATTAGACTGACCTCAAGGGTGGGGAAACAATTGGTGGCATCATATATGCCATGAAGGAATTAAAATTCCACGTTCTCTGAAACTTCCTCCTTTGGTGGTGGGAAGGGGAAGCAGTGATATTGTAAGTGCCTGCACAATTGCTGTCTTCAAGGTAGGACCTGAGAAATCCGGATACTGTTGTGTGAATCCCACTTATAGTCTGTAATTAGTTACGAAAAAAATGCATATTAATTCATGTTATGCTAATTATATACTGACAGCCCCAGGGCACGATCAATAAAATGTATTACTGAGGATATTATTAAGGAAAACACCATCGCTTTTCACTTTCTCAGTCTTTTGAATGTCCAATACAATAAAAAAGGAGGCAAGATACGATTATGTCAGGTAATTATTCAACTGCAAACTGCCAGCTTTTTCCACCCCTGCTACCACTTTGGCACCACCTTTATTGCTTCTGCCTAAGTAATACAAATTACACTTGACTTTGCAGAGCATTTGAGCAAGCTCTGTGTATCAGTGATGGTAACACTCATGACAGATGAAGCACACATTACATTATTAGAAGTACATAAGGTTAAACTGTTCTTCTAGCATTTCCTTGTTTCACTGAGGCAGACGGAAATCTTTGGAGTTTATTTGAAATCTTGGCTGAGATGTGCAAAGTGATGGCTTCTTTCATAAGTGAGTACATGAAGAAAACCACTGATGGTCATGATAATGTTGTCAAAGAAAAATTAATATTTCTAAAGACTATCTCAGCTCTGCCAAGACACCCACACAGAATAGCTACTTCTAATCTCACAGCACCATTCACTATTTCATGGCTGTTTGTGTTTTTAAGATTGTGGTAGATCTTGATTTTGAGACATTGTGTAAAACAGATGATAGAGAGATGGCGGTCCCATTTTACATCTCCATTGTTTGCAGTCAACCAAAGTACAAATCAGAAGAGATAGTAAATGGGCTGTCAATTTACAATGGTAATGTGAAATGGGCTCTCAGTTCTTGATTGCCTCATCAAGAACTGACAGCCCATTTTGCATTACCACAAAATCAAAACTCAGTTCCAGGAGGGGTGGGTGGGGGCTCGTGGGAAAGAATCCTGATTTGGAACCATTTTATTGTTTCTTGTTTAGTATAAAGAAATACTAGGTTGGTAGTACAGAACATAAATCTTGCTAAAAGCAGGTAGGAAGTTGAAGCTTTTATAGATTAGATTAGATTAGATTCCCCACAGTGTGGAAACAGGCCCTTCAGCCCAACAAGTCCACACTGCTCCTTGAAGCATCCCACCCAGACACATCCCCCGATAACCAACACATCCCTGAACACTACGGGCAATTTAGCATGGCCAATCCACCTAGCCTGCACATCTTTGGACTGTGGGAGGAAACCGGAGCACCAGGAGGAAACCCACGCAGACACGGGGAGAATGTGCAAACTCCACTCAGTTTGTTCGGCACTAAACAAGATGTATCATGTATACACAGATTGGAGCAAAAAAGACACAAATTTGTACAATATAAGTATAGGATGCTAATTGGTTGAACCATTATTATCGTGAAGGTGGAGTGAGCGGCACGGTGGCTCAGTGGTTAGCACTGCAGCCTCACAGCACCAGGGACCCAGGTTCGATTCCAGCCTCAAGCAGCTGTCTGTGTGGAGTTTGCACATTCTCCCTGTGTCCGCATGGGTTTCCTCCCACAGTCCAAAGATGTGTAGGCTAGTGGATTGGCCATGCTAAATTGCCCGTAGTGTTCAGGGGTGTGTGGGTTATGGGGGGATGGGTTTGGGGTGGGATGCTCCGAAGGGCGGTGTGGACTTGTTGGGCCAAAGGGCCTGTTTCCACACTTAGGGAATCTAATCTAAAAAAAAACCCTGAAGATAAATTGGCATGTTTAGAAGCAGAGGTAAGTATGGAGCGCTGTGCTACACCCACTCTCACAACTATTCTTTACACCAGAAAGAAGTGAGTCTTAGGTCACCCCACTTTGTCCAACTGCCTGCCTCAAATCCAGCCTGAATCAGAACATGAGAATCCTGACTCAGAATCAAAAGGTTCAGATTAAAATTATGTTTCAGGGATTTGATCACAAACTCTAGCCTAATACTCTAGTATAGTATTAAGTGTGCACAGCACTATTAAAGATGCTTTTTGAAAGACAAGTTATTGGAATTGAAGTCCTGCCTGCCTTCTATGTTAGATATATAGATTACATTTGGTGCAATTTCAAAGAGCAGCAGGTAGGTTTATAAAAGCAAAGTACTGCAGATGCTACAGATCTGAAATAAAAACAAAACACCTGAGAATCTCAGTAGGTCTAGCATCCTCTCTGGAGGAGAAACAGTTTCGAGATAACGGACTGTTCTTTGGAACCAGTTCTGAAGCAGGTTGTTTTCCTTGTTACCTTGGATGAGTGTTTAGAAAATGTAAAGGATGAGATTTTAATAAAAAAAAACATAGTTGTGAACTATTATCAACTGTCTAGCAATTTACTAAAAGGAAAATACACCAGGTAAGCATAAATAATCAAACATTGCTAATTGATTCTTAGGTTGGATTTTTAAAATGTCCAGGTTAAATGTACTTTTTTTTACAATGAATCTTTCTTTCTCTCTATTTGTCTTTTTCAGACCTGTCTTAACATTGAATTCATATACACTAAATCACACCACCACCCACCACCATCCCCACACCCCACCCCCATTCGGAAATATGCAGGTTAGGTGAATTGGCCATGCTAAATTGCCCGTAATGTTCAGGGATATGTAGATTAGGTGGGTTATAGGGGCATAGGTCTGGGTGGAATGCTCCAAGCGTTGGTGTGGACTTGTTGGGCTAAAGGGCCTGCTTCCACACTAATGGGGATTTTAATGATCTATGATCTATAAAAAAACACTGTTTATCTCTCAGTCCTTAAATCACACATATTTCTCTTAGTTTTGAAGAAGAGTCACTGAACTCAATACATCAGCTCTGTTTTCTCTCCACAGATGTCGCCAGATGTGCTGGAGTTCACCGGTAATTTCTGTTCGTGTGTGTCTCTTACTGTTACCAAGTTCCAGTTCACCTGTTAAACACATTATAACATGCTACCAACATTTTTAAAAGCTGAATGTACATAAGCAAGTCTAACTGGTGGGATACTCTACAAAATGCTCTGTTCTCAAAATGTATTTCATCGGAGGTCCAAAACTCATGAAATGCAATATAAATAGAAATATGGCTTAAGAATCAGTCCAGTCTCTGCCCCACTTTTCCTGAAGGCACCTCAGGGAAAGACCCGTGGCACATGGTTTGGCTTGCTGAATCACCTGAAGACACACAAATCAAGAAATCTGGCATATTATCCTCATTTCAAGGGACTGGCAACGAGAGTAATAAATGTGAATTTTTTTTTAAGAAAGGGCTGCTGGCACTATTGTACGTGACCTATCAGGACACATGTACAGTTGGTGTAGCTGGGTTAAGTTTGTGTGGGTGGGGAATCAGATTAGGGAATCAAAAGGGGAAGTGGGGAGGCCAAACTGTCAGGGTTCAGGGGTGTCAGGGTTGAATAGTGAGTCAGACAGTCAAGTTTATAATTAGGATTTGCAGCATATTTTAATTCCTTTAACCTTTCCTGGCTGACTATCGAGTAGAAATCCTCTGAAGTTTTCAATTCTAAGTTATAGAATCCCTACAGGGCAGAAGGAGCTCATTCAACCCAACCAGTCTGTACCAAACCTCCAAACAGCATCCCACCCAGACCTAACAGCCCTCACCTTATCCCTTTAACCCTGTATGTACTGTGGCTATTCCATCTAACCTGCACGCTACAGGGATATTTAGCATGGCCAATCTGCCTAACCTGCACATCGTTAAATGGTGGCAGAAAACTGGAGCACTCGGCAGAAACCCACACAGATACAAGGAGAACATACAAACACCACACAGTCGCCCAAGGCTGGGACTGAACCCAGGGCTCTGGTGCTACAAGGCAGCGGTCTTAACCACTGAGTCAAGTCAGAATTGTGGACTTTTACAGAAGGTATCAAATGCCAAGCAATTATCGGTTGGAAGTTTCAACTTCCTCCCCAACTCTCACAAAGTGAGCTGATCTACAATCCCCACATGATCCTGACAATACAACTCCAATGCACGCTTCAGCAATGATTATTTTCCAAATTGGAAGATATGGTGCTATCAGGCTTTGCCTTTTGCTGGCATTGATATATGTATAGTTTTAGTTTTCTAGTTAGCCTCTTATTTAAAAAGAGACTTCGCAGTTCAGTCATTGCTGTGGAGATCAGTTCCTGAAATGTGCAACTTGTTGGCTCACCCTGTTGAACTCTACTCCTTACTCCTGGGTCCTTGTTAATCACAGAGTCATAATTGAAAGGTTAAGAACAAGAGGCCCTGCTACACAGGTGCACAGCTACATGTGACTGAATTTTAAGCTGTCAAAGCTTAAATTAGATCACAACAGATAGAACTGTAAAAACATAAAATATTATAACCATTTATGCATGTGTATTTTAAAAGTATGATTTTTAAATGTACGAACAAAAGTAATTAATCGGCAATAAGTGGTAGAACCATATTAATTACCATGCTATAGAGTTGAAAACAAATCATTTCTGAGCAGGATGCCTAGCCTTTGGTCTTCCCACTCATTCCAGGCACCGGCTCAATTTCTAAGTGAGCAAAACGTTACTGAGCAAGTGCTGCATCGTCAAAGGAGTTGACTTTCAGCTAAGACGTTACAAACAGAAGCCTCACATGTCCTTGCAGGTGGATGTAAAAGATTCCATGGTTCTGTTTGAAAGAAGTGTTGGGGAATTCACATTTGTTTCCTGACCAATAGTTATTACTCAAAGGACATCATTTAATCAAAATATCTGGACTTTAAAAATAACAGGAAATGCAGGTTCAGTGGTATCTACAGAGTGAAAAATAAAGTAAACATTTCAGATGATACAAGGCATTTGCTGTTCCTATTTCAGGTTCCCAGCAACTTCAATTATTTACTTTTGTGATATCTGGTAATTAGGTGTTTGTGATGTCTTGCTGTGCACAAACTGGTTATTGCACTTCCTACATTAAAATCGTGACTACCTCAAAATTACTTAATTGGCTGTAAAATATTTGGGACATTATGAATTATGACAAGCGCTTTACAAATGCAAAGTCTCTTTTTTTTTCTATTTGTCACTGGCTTCAAGACCATGAAAGGCAATTATTTAGAGTGGCAGGAGGTAGGAAGTGGTGTTTGAGAAAGGTCATTGTTGGGATCACCACTGTTCATAATCCTCTCAAAACTGAAACGTCTGATGCAAGACTGGCATTGCTGTCCACAGAACTGGCAGGTCATGTTGAAAGAGTTATAGCAGCACCAACTCTGGCCTTCCTCTGGATAAGCTGAATGTTGCAAAATTGATGTAGATGGCCTCTGAAGCAGGTTCAGCCATATTTCAGTGCTTTCCCTATATGGGGTGGTAGGCTGCAATGTTTCCCAAGATCTGCAATGAAGAAGATAGCTAGGTTTTTATTTTTAGGGTGTCCTTGTATTATTTGGATAGGCAACCCAATGCCATTTGCCCTCAGACTACTCATAATGATTCTTAGCCTCTGATCTGCTCGTGTAGCTACATTATTTATATGGCCAAGGGCAATATTGAAGAGAATATTGTATATATTTTAATTTATTTGCAGAATGTGGGTGTAACTGGTTGGAAATGTTTGATGGAATGGCAATGATATTTTGGGCGCTGGCTTATCGTTTGGAAGTGAGGGAGAAACAGCAGCTGAGGAAAGAAAATCATGTACAATATCAGCTACCATAGGCTAGAAAGTGACACTGAGAGGAAATCGAGTTAAAAGGGAGCAGGAGATTGGTCACATGGACAAATCGATCTTGAATACAGCAGAAGGGAAGAAAGAGAGAAAGTAAAGCAGGAGAAATACACAGAGAGATCAGGTAACAGGAGGCTTTGGGGAGGTTTGGTTTTGTGGGTAAGAGAGAGCAATGCAGCAGAGGCAGATGAATGGTTACTCTCAATCTTCATATATGGAGATTCGAACAAGATGGTAGTTACATCAACTTGGTCAATTCCCAGTTATCATTATAATAAAGCTATATCCCATATCCTTGTCTTAATATGGAAGATTGGGATTTTGCATTACACAATATTGTGGAGAAAGCTGTCCAGTGAAATAATCAGTACCACTAAGAATTTGTTGAACCAGTTTTGTTCTTTGGATGAAATATTGTGTCAATTAATCACCTCAATCTATCTAGTAACTGGAATTAACAATAACCACATTGACATTGATCTTCCCACAATTCCAATTAATTTCAATGAACTGACATTATTTTTCTCATGTAGACCAGGCACTACAGACTGTCATTATAAAAGGTGCTTCACAGTCTCAGGCTACCTCTCTTTCAAAGTTCAACCAGTGGCTTAAGCAACGGCTTTGTCCTACCCTTTTGATAGAATATGACGCCTTATCATCTCAAATGTTGACTTCATTTGTAGTGCTTCCCAATGAAATTATAAGTCAGAATCAGAAATCTTCTCTCCAGCAATAGTTATTAGAAGAGAAAAATAAAGTATTGCAGATACTGGAAATCTGGATGAAGACAGAAAAGTTTGAAATTGATTTAATGTTCCAGATCTGTGACATTTCATTGGACTGGAATAAGTTAGAAATTTAAATATTTGAGGGAGATGGTAGCAAAAGAAAATTCACTGAACTCAAACATTGTGCTTGGAGGCAGTCAGTTAGCTCAGTTGGGTGAATGGCTGGTTTGTGATGAAGAGTGACACCAACAGCATAGATTCAATTCCCACAATAGCTGAGGTACCATGAAGGTCTGACCATCTCAACCTTGCTCCTCGCCTGAGGTGTGATGACCCTCTGGTTAAACTTGTTACCAGTCATTTCTATTTAATGAGAGACTGGGACTATGGCAATTTTACCTTCTGAGTCCAATAGGTTGCAAGTGTTCATTTGCAAAATGATGGACTTCGAGATTCATTAGAACACTACTGCTGATCCAGCTCAGTAAAGTCTGAGGTAATGTTTCAAGCGGGTGGTATTTTATCAAAACCAAAACATGGTGAAGAATTAAAATAACAGACCACTGAAAACTTGTCACTGCAAGTTGTCACACAAGTTCAACAAAGCAGCCACCAAGTCCATGTTTCACCTTCCTAAGGGAGAGGAGACCATCATGATCATAATACCAGTACACTAAATTGAAAGATGTAGATGTAAATTGCTGTTTCACCCAGGAGAGGTTTGAGGTTTTGTAGGTGAGCAGGGGGCAAGTAAAAAAGGTAAATGTTCATTTTAAGTGTTTTAGCATCATAGTTTAATAGAGCGGCAACGATATATAAATGCACACACTGTCCTGTGCATTAAACTGTGCATAGTGTCATGCACATGTCTCAGCACCTGCTTGTTAAATTGTCAATGATTTCACTCCGTCAACTTTATCAACCTTTGACTTGAAATCTAGTTTTACTCACATAACATCCTCTGTGCTCCCTATTTATTTTAAAGAATAGATATGCTGATCTAGCATGTGATCTTGTCATCTCTGCGGCTTGTTTTATAAAAGATGTAAGGCTCTAAAAAGCTTAATTCTAAGGACTGCATCAAACACAATACGATAATTTTGCATTGGCTTGGGAGGGGAATAGCTTTGGATCTCAAAGTAGTAAGATTTAACATCAAGGTCTCCAACACAGTCTCAGTAACGGGCAGAATCTTAAAGAGGTCTGAACAACAGGGGTTGTGGTGACATAGGCAGCAGAATTGCATGAGAAGTCTAGCAAGACCTATCTCAACATCAGGCACCACTCACTGCTCCTTTTATGCACCGGTCAAGTGATGAAGCAAGTTTCTTACTAGACAGCAGTTCTTTACAATTAAATGGCTTGTAGCTTGTTAAATACAGCATTAATGCCACAACTTGCCTCAATATTCAACTTCCCATCTTTCTAAGTAAACCAATCAAACTAGACAGCAAGAATTCTCAAATGGAAGTCAGAGGGGGAACCTGGCAACTTCAGCTAGCCACTTGCTCCAAAGAACTTCCACAACAGATTCAAGACATCAAGATGTTAAGGCTTGCTCCTTGGCCACATCCCATACACACCCCTCATCTGCAGAAACTGGCATCAGTAATGCTAAGCTCTAAGAAACTGCAAGACATATCTTCAATCCTCTCTGCATTTCAAAGCCACACCTTGGGCAAGGAAATTTTACTGTGATACTACTACTACAATACAAGGACATTGTGTACTCAAGGACACACATTCAGCTCAGAGACCAGACTGGGCTGCCAGTCCAGCTTGTGTTGTGCTTTTATAGTACTCATTCACTTGAGCCTAACTGGATACTCAGTGCATCCCTGCCTTGCATTTCTTTGCTTTGCCTTTTTGTGCTTCCCCCTCAGCCAGAGATACCAGATTAAAGTACAATATTGTATAAAAAATGTAAAATTGAGCCAAACTTCTGTCACAATGTAATGTACACAATGGAGCACCTTCTTATTAAACTACCATGTGATTTTCAAGAACCAGACTTGATCAAGCAGGTTTTCTAGATTTCATCTAAGAAAGCAATGGTGACAGCAAATTTACTAGTTGAATACTACATCATGATGAGCTGTAGTGAGGATTCATTTTACAAAATGATGGCATAGCTGTAGCTGTAGTATATAAGGCACTGGCAGCTATGGTGATCTGAAGGTTCTTCAGACACAACCGTCAGAGACTGTTGGAGCAGATTGTCAGCAGTTGCACAGGCACAACATTTGAAATGGATGCATCAGATGCCAATAATCTGTAAGAGCAGTCTTGAGGTGAAGCTCAAACAGAGGTCAAATGATAATGGGGGCTCTGTGAGGGAAGTTGAAATTCCTAGGTGACAAGGAGGAGCTTCAAAGATAAAAGGCAGTTTACTTTGGAAAGCTATGAATATGTGAAGTATTTGCTGCCCAGATCAAGTATTGTCACCTTAGAAAGTGGGCGCCACAAGGCATGACTGTGATATGGGAAATTAAGGGCCACATATTGGTGAAATCACAATTCAAGTGATAAAGGGGAAAATTAAAAGCCTAGGAGGATAAATTTCAATGAAACAAGAAAGTTGGGATCCTGCTAGGGCTGCAGAAAAGCATTTATTCAAACGACAGACAGTGGAATTCTTCCAGGGGAAAAAAAAATTGCCCTGGAGATCATTGGTAGAATACTGACAGCAGAAATCATTTTGGGACATCAGTTATATCAGATATCTGCTAAGGATGACTGTGGCTTAGTAGGGTCATCCAGTCTATACACATTTTTCTCGCTATTCTTTTCCTTCTTTTCTTGTTTTTCTTTTGCATTTTTTAAAAAACTTATCTTCTAGAGAGAACTCAGTTGTGAAAGTAGTGGTGGCGATGGCATTGTGGCTTTGTCGAGTCAAGAGCGTGGCAGCAGTGAGGGCCCAGAGCACAGACTTTAGTGGTTAGCTAAAGGTCCAGTGTATGGTAGCGGCTGTGGGCTGAATTGGGACTTTAATAGTTGAAGATCTAGTCTAAAGCAGAAAGAATGAGCCCAACATGGCAGTGAGAGAGATCCCCTGGCATCTTCACTGGCAATGAGAGCAAGCAGCCTGAGGTATCCCGGACAGTCAGCCAAAGCAGAGGAGATCAAGCCCTTGTGGAGAATCTGAGCTCAGCATAGCTAAGCACTTAAGAAAGAACAGCTGAACTTGTAACTGTTTTATTTAAAAAAAACTTAATACTAAGAAGGACTGTAAGGTTTAACTTTTAAAATCTTAGAAAAATAAAGAAATAAAGTTATACCCTGATACCTTTGTACCAAAATGGCACTGGGAAGGTGACATTGTACACTTTTCACTGTGCTTATGTACTTCTGTGACAATAAAATCTAATTCTAATTCTTAAAGTAGTAAGATTCATCCTATACAGCTGTGTGGAATGGAAAAACTGTTAACGAACAGAAATCATTCACAAAATCCAGAAGTCATACGATTCATTCAGCACTTCACATTATCATCTCAGTTAGGGCAACAGATTTCCTCCCTGAAAGGATTTTAGAGTCTCACATGGGTTTTTGCACCAATGATGATTTCTTGGTTACTACTGGTCACCATTTTCCCCACTTCCTAATTCATGATTTTTAATTGCAGTAAAATTGTGATAGTGAATTGCAGGTGGCCCAGCCACAAATTTGAGTTAAACAAAGCTTCAGCATAGCCAAGATAGCCTGCATATAATACAATCTGACCGCAAATGTGCTCTATGTTATGGAACTTCCAGCAGCAGCTGGTGGCAGTGAGGGCGGAGAGTACTGAATAGGACAGCTGGAGCAGTTGAATGGACATCCTCTGGAAAAAGGGATATCTTTGGGGGATGAAAGTACACAGGAATAGCATCAGACAGACAAAGGGTTTCTTCAACTAGATGTAAACCACACATTTGATTCCATGTAAATACTGCTTCTTACTTGTTTAACCTTAATTTTTCTTTCATGTTGGTAGTGACCTGATGCTCGTGGAAAAAAAAAATCCCTGCAGCACAATATTTGAATTGCCTGTGTTCAAATCTCATGTTATGCTTGCGGCATGGTCAGCAGGATTCCAGAGCATAAGCATCAAGTCATTATGGACAAGGCTGAAAAGCACCTTGCAAGATGGAGCAGATGGTAGAACAGTTGAAATTGCCATTGTCCATGAAAGAGGCTGAAACTGCAGTGGTATCATCACTGGCTCAGGCATCCGTGCAGAAAATTGGATCTTTAGGCCAAACCCGGCAAAAGCAACCAGTATATGTTCTTTACACTCGACAGAGGAGGAAGCAGTACTCTTCA
Organism: Stegostoma tigrinum; assembly: GCF_030684315.1. NCBI lineage: Eukaryota > Metazoa > Chordata > Chondrichthyes > Orectolobiformes > Stegostomatidae > Stegostoma > Stegostoma tigrinum. The sequence continues at coordinate 24,447,651 of NC_081362.1, read as the reverse complement.
TTGGATATTCTACTTGCCAATAAGTAGGAAGCTGGACAGTTTCGTGCAAAAACAGGAAACATCTGATAATCCAGTAACTGAAGCCTAGATTGAGAACATAAAGCGATGAGAACATTTGCAGCTTGAGCAGCCTTAAACCATGTTAGCAAAGCTTCTTCAATATTGGGATAGGCAGCTGTCCTCATCCTCTTCCGTGATGGACAGGCTGCTCAGTTGTCAAATTGTTCCAAGATTTTCACCTTGACCTTCAGAATAGTTGACAAACTCCCACTCCTTAGCAATGTCCAATTTTTACTTTGGTGTTCATATAAAGAGTCATATAGTCATGCGGCACAGAAACATCCTTCAGCTCACCATGTCTATGCTGGCCAACAAACACCAAACTACACCCTCTCTGATGAAGGATCTAGGCTCGAAACATCAGTTTTTGTGCTCCTGAGATGCTGCTTGGCCTGTTGTGTTCATCCAGCTTCACACTTTGTTACCAAACTACACTAATCCTATTTACCTGCACTAGGTCCATATCCTTCTATGCCTTGGCATTTTAAGTACTAATGCAGATCCTTCTTAAATGTTGCAAGAGTACTTGCCTCCACCACCCTCTCAGGCACCATGTTCCATGCTTCTACCACCCTCTGGATGATAAACAAATTCCTCAGATCTTCTCTAAGCCACTTACTCCTTAACTTAAATTTACGTTGTCTGGTCTTAGACATGTCTGCCTTGGGGAATAAATTCTCATAATCTACATTGTCTATGCTTCTCATAATTTTGTATACCTCAATCAGATCCCTCTTCAGCCTTCTCTTGCTCCAAGGAAAACAAATCCAGTTTATCCAGTCCCTCTTCATGACTGAGACTTTTCGTCCCAGGCAACATCCCAGTGAATCTCTCTGCAGCGCAATCATATCCTTCTGATAATGTAACAACCAGAACTGCACACAGTATTCTATCTGTAGCTGAACCAATGTTTTATAAAGTTGTCACAAGCCAACCTTGCTCCAATGTTCTACACTCTGGCTAATGAACGCAAGTAAGCATCCCATGCGCCTTCTTCATTGTCCTGTTTACCAGTGCTGACACATTCAGGAATCAATGGACTTGTATACCAATGTTCCTTTGTTCCTCAGAATTCCCTAGAGATCTACCATTCATTCTGTATATCCTTTCCTTATTAGACCTCCCAAAATATTTTGGGAGGTCTAATAAGGAAAGGATATACAGAATTATCCGGGAAAAATTCCATTTGCCATTGGTTAGCAAATTTGCAACAGCAACTAAGGATTAGCAATAAATGCTGGCACAGCTAGCGATGCCCACGCCTGTGAATGATGTTTTTTAAAAAATGCTTTCTTAATATGTATGCTAGCTTTCAGTGACTTGTGAACAAGGATACCTTGGGTTTTTCTGGAAAATAGCACTTTCCAATCTCTCATCATTTGTTCCTCCCACCAAACTGAACATCCCCTTACTTTTCCACATTATGTTCCATCTGCCATGTATTCGCCTACTCACTCTGTCTGTTTGAATTCCTTTGAAGTGTCTGTGTCATCCTCACAATACATATTCTCACTAAGTTTGTATCATCTTGTAAATTTGGAAATATTACAATCCTGTCTTGGTTGAATATTATTTTTACTCCTGACATGCAATGTCACAGGAAATTGATACATATGAAAATTGTTTAAAAGTGCAACCCCAAGAATAAAAACATTTTGAAAATGTTATTTCATGTGAGAACGCAAGAAATAGGAGGAATAGGTTAGGAGTAGGTCCTTCAAACATGTTGGGCTACTTGACAAATTCATGGTTGATCTTCTACCTCAACTCCCCTTTCTTGCACAATTTCCAAACCTCTTAATTTCCTTGGACACTAAACTCCAAGAAATTGTATCTTGAACATGCCAAATGACTCAGCATCCATAGATGTCCGGGTAGAGAATTGCAAAGAGTCACAAATCTCCCAACCAATTAATTTCTTCACTTTTTAATCATTAATAACTAGTCCTTATTCTGAGTCTGTGGCCCTGTGTTCTATTTTGTAACCAGGCTATGCCTCGTTACCTTTACCTGGTGATAGGTTCAAATTTACACGGTTAGGGTACTTAATGCTTGTTTTGGATATACATAAGTGGAGGTGATGAGCTAGTGGTATTATTGGTGCACTATTAATCCAGAGATCTAGATGATGTTTTGGGGTCCCGAGTTCAAATACCATAGCAGATGCCGGAATTTGAATTCAGTAATAATATCCTGGAATTAAGAGACTAATAATGACCATGAATCCATTGACAATTCTTGGCAAAACCCATCTGGTTCAACAATGACCGTTAGGAAAGGTAGCTGCAACTTTTACCTGGTCTGGTCTGCATGTGACTCCAGAACCACAGCAATGTTGCTGACTTTTAAACTGCCCTCTGGGCAAGCAGGGATGGGCAATAAATGCTGGCATGGCCAGTGATGCACTCATACTATACATGAATTTTTAAAAACACTCCTTGGTTCAGCAGTGGAAATATGAATGGAGACCATCACATTTATCATCCAGAACCATCACATTGCTAATTAAGTGTGTCTTGCACTTGACTTACACTTAAACAAAATTGCATACCAATTCCTCTCCTCTGGTTTCTTTTCATAAGATTTTTTATCCCACTCTGTGTCAATTTAAAATAAATCAGAATCCATCACTGAGAATATGTGTTTATGTCATATTCTAATTTACACAAGAATATAATGATCATATCATAATTGTTTCAGATTTATTGAGCAGTACTTAGTATTTGATAACTGGGAGGTTCTTTGCTCAGTTAACCTTTGTATATGATTGCACTACTAATTAATTTATATAGATGTCTAACAGTATTGTCATAACTGTATGAATCAATGTTTGCTCTTTAGTAAGAATGAATTGCCATTTAACACTTCTGAAAACGCCTTCAAATGTATTGTCTCCAAACAAAGAACATCATCTGACATTTTGGTTAAATTGATCAGTGAATCATTGCAGGAGAAAGGGAAAACGATAAGAAATGCAGCTCAGAGAAATCTAATGTAAACAGAGTAGAATTTAGTATAGTCCTCTTTTTATACATCTCAAAAACATAAATCTTTCCTTTTTTCAATTGTTTGAATGATTACTCATATTGGCGTAATACATAAGATTTAATCTTTGTTCAATGTCTGTATGAAATACCTTCATAAATATTATACAGGCAGTGCATGATCAAAAGCAGCACCTGACATGAAATCTATCTTATCCTCCATGTTAAGAATAATAATGCAATACAGTTGAGACATAATCTGAAGTAACTGAGCCTTTTTGTGAGAAATTACATTTGGTAAAATTCCTGCAAGGAAATTATAGCTGAAAAAATAAAGGTTTGGATACTTCTGTATTTTGTCACCTGAAATCTAGCCATAAAATGGATGGTTTATCATTAAAAAGGAAGGTAAATGAGATGAGAAGGCCTTTAATGGAATTCCAGCCCCTGCTAACAATCCAACTTTGATCATTTCAATTCCCATCCCTGCACCCATCTTTTCGCTGCTAATGTTGACCGTGCTTTGAGATGTCCTGAAGTCATGGAAACATCTGCATAAATATTAGTCCTTTCCTTTTCCCATGTCAGCATTTCCTTCTCATCTGAAGATGTTTTCTTTCATAAAGGTACACTTTAATAAGTCAAAGTAACCGTTGCTTGTGTATATTTCACTCTTAAGATTTTTATTACATTTTTGCACATCAACATCAGATTTGCTTGGAAGAGGTGGGATAATCATAGGTCAGCAAATTCTTCAAACCAGCAGACCTGACTCACCCTCAACAACTTCTCTTTCGATTCCTCCCACTTCCTGCAGACAAAGGGGGTGACCATGGGAACCCGCATGGGCCCAAGCAATGCCTGCCTCTTTGTAGGTTATGTGGAACTCTTCCGCACCTATACAGGCCCCAAACACCACCTCTTCCTCCGTTACATTGATGACTGTATCGGCGCCGCCTCTTGCTCCCAAGAGAAGCTTGAACAGTTCATCCACTTAACCCACACCTTCCACCCTAAACTCAAGTTCACCTGGGCCATCTCCAACACATCCCTCACCTTCCTGGACCTCTCAGTCTCCATCTCAGGCAACAAGCTTGTAAGTGATGTCCATTTCAAGCCCACTGACTCCCACAGCTACCTAGAATACACCTCCTCCCACCCACCCCATTGCAAAAATTCCATCCCCTATTCCCAATTCCTTCACCTCCGCCGCATCTGCTCCCAGGATGAGGCATTTCACTCCCGCACATCCCAGATGTCCACATTCTTCCAGGACCGCAACTTACCCCCGCAGTGGTCGAGAACACCCTTGACCGTGTCTCCCGCATTTCCCGCAACACATCCCTCACACCCCGTCCTCACAATAATTACCCTAAGAGAATCTCCCTCGTCCTCACATACCACCCCACCAACCTCCGGAGACAATGCATCATCCTCCGACACTTCCGCCATCTACAATCTGATTCCACCACCCAAGACAGTTTTCCATCCCTACCCTTGTCTGCCTTCCGGAGAGACCACACCCGGCACCTTCCCCTGCAATTGCAGGAAGTGCTACACTTGCCCCCACACCTCCTCCCTCGCCCCCATCCCAGGCCCCAAGATGACTTTCCATATTAAGCAGATGTTCACCTATACATCTGCCAATGTCGTATACTGTATCCACTGTACCCGGTGTGGCTTCCTCTACATTGGGGAAACCAAGCGGAGGCTTGGGGACCGCTTTGCAGAACACCCCTGCTCGGTTTGTAATAAACAACTGCAACTCCCAATCACGAACCATTTTAACTCCCCCTCCCATTCCTTAGACGACGTGTCCATCATGGGCCTCCTGCAGTGCCACAATGCTGCCACCCGAAGGTTGCAGGAACAGCAACTCATATTCCGCTTGGGAGCCCTGCAGCCCAATGGTATCAATGTGGACTTCACAAGCTTCAAAATCTCCCCCTCCCCCACTGCATCACAAAACCAGCCCTGCTCGTCCCCTACTCCACTGCATCACAAAACCAGCCCAGCTCGTCTCTGCCTCCCTAACCTGTTCTTCCTCTCACCTATCCCCTCCTCCCACCTCAAGCCGCACCTCCATTTCCCCTCTACCAACCTCATCCCAACTCCTGGACTTGTCCATCCTCGTCGGACTGACCTACCCCCTCCCCACCTCCCCACCTCTACTCTCCTCTCCACCTATCTTCTCCTCTATCATCTTCGGTCCGCCTCCCCCTTTCTCCCTATTTATTTCAGAACCCTCCCCCCATCCCCCTCTCTGATGAAGGGTCTCAGCCCGAAACGTCAGCTTTTGTGCTCCTGAGATGCTGCTTGGCTGCAGTGTTCATCCAGCTTCACACTTTGTTATCCTTTAAAAGGACTCTGCTTAGATTCGTGTTTGGGAGGTGGGCTGAAGTCAGGCTTGCTGCCATTGGAGACAGGACCAAGGCCTAATGGCCAGGTTAGTAAGTGATTACTCCCACCTCCATTTATTGGGACATTAGGGAATTTTAATGATGAATACCAACTGGACTTCAGACAGGCACTACAACTGGCTTTATCACTGGAAAATGTGGCAGGTGGAGCATTTGAGATGCAGGTATTCCGATAGAGTTGACACCCTCACCAGTCTGACTGAGCTTCGGGAACAAACTTTGAGTTCAGGCATTTGCAGAGCCTCACTCAGGACGTGCTGAACAGATGGATTCTAGGTCAGCCCACAGCAAAACTCCAAAGCACGATATGGTTAAAATTTTCTTCAGAATGTTCGCCGTCACACCATTGTGCCTGCTGCCGGTATGCAGACTCGAGACAGCTGAAGAGTCTGACCTGATCTAAATTGAGTAACAGAACCCATAAGCCAGTATGCAGGAGAGTTCATGCCCTGGAAAGTATGCCTATATCTGGCATGGAACAATTAAACTGCTTAGCAACATTCAAATCAGAAACAATCAAGATAAACAACTGGTTAGAGATTGATACTGCGATAATGGGAACTGCAGATGCTGGAGAATCCAAGATAATAAAATGTGCGGCTGGATGAACACAGCAGGCCCAGCAGCATCTCAGGAGCACAAAAGCTGACATTTCGGGCCTAGACCCTTCATCAGAGAGGGGGGTGGGGTGAGGGTTCTGGAATAAATAGGGAGAGAGGGGGAGGTGGACCGAAGATGGAGAGAAAAGAAGATAGGTGGAGAGGAGAGTATAGGTGGGGAGGTAGGGAGGGGATAGGTCAGTCCAGGAAAGACGGACAGGTCAAGGAGGTGGGATGAGGTTAGTAGGTAGGAGATGGGGGTGCGGCTTGGGGTGGGAAGAAGGGATGGGTGAGAGGAAGAACAGGTTAGGGAGGCAAAGACAGGCTGGACTGGTTTTGGGATGCAGTGGGAGGAGGGGAAGAGCTGGGCTGGTTGTGTGCTGCAGTGGGGGGAGGGGAAGAACTGGGCTGGTTTTGGGATGCGGTGGGGGAAGGGGAGATTTTGAAGCTGGTGAAGTCCACATTGATACCATTGGGCTGCAGGGTTCCCAAGTGGAATATGAGTTGCTGTTCCTGCAACCTTCGCATAGCATCATTGTGGCACTGCAGGAGGCCCATGATGGACATGTCATCTAAAGAATGGGAGGGGGAGTGGAAATGGTTTGCGACTGCGAGGTGCAGTTGTTTATTGCGAACCAAGCGGAGATGTTCTGCAAAGCGGTCCCCAAGCCTCCGCTTGGTTTCCCCAATGTAGAGGAAGCCACACCGGGTACAGTGGATGCAGTATACCGCATTGGCAGATGTGCAGGTGAACCTCTGCTTAATATGGAAAGTCATCTTGGGGCCTGGGATGGGGGTGAGGGAGGAGGTGTGGGGGCAAGTGTAGCATTTCCTGCGGTTGCAGGGGAAGGTGCCGGGTGTGGTGGGGGTGGAGGGCAGTGTGGAGCGAACAAGGGAGTCACGGAGACAGTGGTCTCTCCAGAAAGCAGACAAGGATGGGATGGAAAAATGATTGTAGATGGCGGAAGTGTCGGAGGGTGATGCGTTGTGTCTGGAGGTTGGTGGGGTGGTGTGTGAGAACGAGGGGGATCCTCTTTGGGCGGTTGTGGCGGGGACGGGGTGTGAGGGATGTGTTGCGCGAAATGCGGGAGACGCGGTCAAGGGCGTTCTAGACCACTCTGGGGGGAAAGTTGCGGTCCTTGAAGAACTTGGATATCTGGGATGTGCAGGAGTGGAATGCCTCATCGTGGGAGCAGATGCGGCGGAGGCAGAGGAATTGGGAATAGGGGATGGAATTTTTGCAGGAAGGTGGGTGGGAGGAGGTGTATTCTCGGTAGCTGTGGGAGTCGGTGGGCTTGAAATGGACATCAGTTACAAGCTGGTTGCCTGAGATGGAGACTGAGAGGTCCAGGAAGGTGAGGGATGCACTGGAGATGGCCCAGGTGAACTTAAGGTTAGGGTGGAAGGTGTTGGTGAAGTGGATGAACTGTTCGAGCTCCTCTGGGGAGCAAGAGGCGGTGCCGATACAGTCATCAATGTAACGGAGGAAGAGGTGGGGTTTGGGGCCTGTGTAGGTGTGGAAGAGGGACTGTTCCACGTAACCTACAAAGAGGCGGGCATAGCTGGGTCCCATTCGGGTGCCCATGGCCACCCCCTTTGTCTGTAGGAAGTGGGAGAAATCGAAAGAGAAGTTGTTGAGGGTGAGGACGAGTTCGGCTAGGCGGATGAGGGTGTCGGTGGAGGGGGACTGGTCGGGCCTGCGGGACAGGAAGAAGCGAAGGGCCTTGAGGCCATCTGCATGTGGAATACAGGTGTATAGGGACTGGTCGTCCATGGTGAAAATTAGGTGTTGGGGACCAGGGAATTGGAAGTCCTGGAGGAGGTGGAGGGCGTGGGTGGTGTCACGGACATTGGTAGGGAGTTCCTGGATCCCCCTCGTTCTCACACACCACCCCACCAACCTCCAGACACAACGCATCATCCTCCAACACTTCCGCCATCTACAAGGGGAAAAAATGGAGTCCAGATAGGTGGAGATGAGTTCGGTGGGGCAGGAATAGGCTGACACAATGGGTCAACCAGGGCAGGCAGGTTTGTGGATTTTGGGAAGGAGATAGAAACGGGCCGTGCGAAGTTGGGGAACAATGAGGTTGGAGCTTGGGAATCCTGCAGCCCAATGGTATCAATGTGGACTTCACCAGCTTCAAAATCTCCCCTTCCCCCACCGCATCCCAAAACCAGCCCAGTTCGTCCCCTCCCCCTACTGCAGCACACAACCAGCCCAGCTCTTCCCCTCCACCCACTGCATCCCAAAACCAGTCCAGCCTGTCTTTGCCTCCCTAACCTGTTCTTCCTCTCACCCATCCCTTCCTCCCACCCCAAGCCGCACCTCCATCTCCTACCTACTAACCTCATCCAACTCCTTGACCTGTCCGTCTTCCCTGGACTGACCTATCCCCTCCCTACCTCCTCACCTATACTCTCCTCTCCACCCATCTTCTTTTCTCTCCATCTTTGATCCACCTCTCCCTCTCTCCCTATTTATTCCAGAACCCTCACCCCATCCCCCTCTCTGATGAAGGGTCTAGGCCCAAAACGTCAGCTTTTGTGCTCCTGAGATGCTGCTGGGCCTGCTGTGTTCATCCAGCTTCACATTTTATTATCAGAGATTGATACTGGCTTGGTTTTACCACTGATTGCAGAACCAGTTTTTAAACAGAATTTGCTCCGGCCCTTAAGTTTGCGTAAGACCTTGGCTAGGTTGAGAACTTACATCAGGGAAACCTTACAGATTGAGGATACAATTTGGCTCTGGTCCTTAAAGCCGGAAATTGAAGGAATCATCAAACCAGTCCAACTTGCGGAATAGGCAGTGCTGATTTTGCAAACCTCACACCAAGACTTGAACTGCACTGGCATCAGTGGTAAAGGTAATCATGACATGAACTTTAACAGGTTTGCCTCCTTTTAAGGTGAATCTATTAGCAACATTTCATGGCTTCCCATGCCATGCTGCAGAAGGCAGGTTACTGAGGATATCTATATCAAACACAGCTAACTACGTCATTATCTCTTGCCATAAACAAATAGACAGAGGAAGCACAAGAGCTGCTAGGATTGAAAGATTTCTATGGTGCAGGGTGTCATTGACTGGTTGCATATTGTTTTTGCTGGAAATGAAAGGAATTTCACCCTTGGTGAGGTATGACCATAGGCAATTCATCACACAGATCAATACAAGGTATTCTGGCAGAAGTCGTGATACATTCATTTCATTGTAGTCCACCACGCAAACTTCATTTCATCTGTCAAGTTGAACATAAAGGCTGGTATTTGTTTATAAGCGTTATCAGCTGCCGACATGGTTCATTGCACTTAATTGTGCAGCAGTGCACACAACTGGAAACAAGCTGCCTCAAGAAAACTGATAACGCAGCACACTGGCATACATAAATGACAATAATGCTGCCTGGACCACTTTGGAGGAGCCCTGCAGTCTTCAACAAAAGCAAATTTCCCTAGCTGGAGTGGTCTGTAGAATGTTGCACAATCGTGCTGTGTTACAAAGGAGTGGACGACTACCATCTGATAATTAAAACTGAAGCACCCAGAGAAGTTTGGCTTTATTTCCATGGGCAAATGTACGAATTTTAGATTTCTTAACTGCTTCTTGCTCCATTAGATGCTGTACCACTTTAAAATGTTGCAAACTGAGTTGATTCATTTGGAGCATCTCTAATAGCGATTAATCCCAATCATTTAGGTAATCCTGGCAATAAGCCTTGAGCATAGTCTTTAGGTTCTGACGTCAAGTTTCCAATGCTTTCTGGGACTTAGCATTTGATTTATAGTGTCTGGTGTCTAAACTATCCATGACCTCCTTGGGTAGTCCATAACAGTAAGAAAGCAAATAACTCCTCCACAACCTACTTTGCCCTGACATTCTGTAATGGAAATGTGTCCAGAAATCTGATAGACACATTCATGACGGTTAGCAAATACTTTTGGTTTTAGTGAGGAGACCTACACAATCAGTCATAAACAGTGTGAAAGGATCTTCAAATGTGAGAACTGGCATCAAAGGCACTGGTTTTATTACTGCGTGTAGCTTTCCTACCATTTGATCCGTATGACAGGTATGGCAAAATTCTGCCACATCTTTATGTAATCCAAGCCAATAGAAATGCTTCTGTATCTTAACCTGAGTATTCCTCAGCCCTGGATGACCTTCTACAGGTACTTCGTGCGCTACCCGCAATACTTCCTCTCCGTACGCTACTGGTAAGACAATCTGGTGAATGGCTGCCCATTTCTCCTCTGCACTAACTGTCAAGGTATCCATTCCACCTTAGGATTCTATCCTTGAGGTAATAACATTCTGGAACACATTCTGATTCCTTTTCAAAGTAGGCTTTATAAGATAAATCTTTTATTGTCTCATCTTTTTACTGCAACTCCATTGAACTTTCAAAAATAAACACCTCTGCCTGATCCTCTACCTGCTTAGGTTTTTCCTTTACTATTTCATCAAATAATGTGTCAGCTAACTGAACCTCAACTCCCTTGTCGTTCTCCTTAGTTTCCCCTTCCTGCTTTAACTTATGACTATGGGATCTTGTCACCACACAGTCCAGAAAAAATCCAGGATATTCTTCTTTTAAGTTTTCAGTTCTCTGGTTTTCTTTTGGCTTCTCCACTACAATGGGCATCATTCCTACTATTGATCCAGCTAGATAATTTCCAAGAACAAACTGTATTCCTAGAATAGACACTCTTTCAATCACTCCCACTGTCACTTCCTCAGTCTTGATTGGACTTTCCAGCCTTGTTTTACACAAGGAAATGCTAGATCTCTCTCCATTTATTCCATAGATAATCATTCTCTCAGGTAACATTTCAGAAGAAGAACAAATATTTTCATCTCTCACCATTAGAGACTGTCCACATCTCATATCTTTCAATGTTGTTACTTCTTTACCTTCTTCCCCTGTTCTACCTAAGCAAGCCTTACCCACAGAGGTGAAATCTTTGAAGAGATCGGGCACTCTCTTACTATTTAGCCTGTGACTAGGCTGTGCGCTTTCCTGCAGCTCTTCAACTTCTCAGGATTTCCTTCACTACCTCAACTAATCTCCCTGAATTAGTGTCTTTTATCACATCCTTTTGCCTCTCTTAATCCACCAGCACTGTATCTCAATGAGTCCCACCTTACTGTAGTGGAAACACCTGAGGCATTTTGTCTTTTTTTTCACCTCCGTGAGTTTCTTTTCTCACATGTGAGAAACCATTCCCAGTGTGACCTGATTTTTGCTTTTCACTGAAGGACCTCCCTTTCTCCCCAATTTCTATTCCTCACAAAATGAAATTGCTGTTGGAAGCTAGATTTTGATTTATGCATCCGCCATCTCTGCAGCTTTCCTCGCTGTTTTAATTTCCTGCTCCTCAACAGAAGTTCTTATCATTTCTGGAAGTGAGTTTTTGAACTCCTCCAGCAGAAAAATCTCTAAGATCCTCATGTCTTTTCCATTTTTAATGCTCTCACCCATCTATCAAAGTTGCTTTGTTTAATTCTTTCAAACTCAGCATAAGTCTAACCTGGTTCCTTTCTTATATTTATGAACTGTTGTCTCTATGCTTCTGGTTCTAATCTGTAGGCTCTCCAAATAGCCTGTTTTACTTTTCATTTTCTCTTGGCACCTCCTCTGCCAGTGCTGCAAATACCTTACTCGCCTTGCTTACCACTTGATCTGAATAAACATTGGCCACATATCCCTTGGCCAGTTCATCTGTTTAGACAATTTCTCAACAATAATGAAAAAATGAAACATCTTTTTCATCAAATTTTGGGAATGTTTTGACATATTAGTATATATCCCTAACATAGTAATGGTGATGACGAGTTTGCTCATCCTCAATTTTATCTTGTACTTTTCCTTCTGCAATTTGATGTTTTTCTTGCTTCAACTTTATCTTTTCTATGTTGAAAGTTCTTTCTTCTCTCCCTTTTTCATTTGGTAACTCTATTTGTCTTATTTGCAATTTAATTTTTTCTAACTCCACTGCACTTGTCCGTTGGTTTGGTATACCTAAATGCTTGACTAACTCCTTTACAATTTCAGCTTTCCTCATCCTTAGTTAAACCCATGCTAGCTTGTTTGCTAAGTCTAAAAGTATATCCTTCCTCTGTCCTTCTAAACTTTCTTGGCAAATTTGGGAAAAATCTTCAAACCCCAGAACCTCTTTAGTAATGTTAAGAGCAATTTCCCTCATTTTTGATTTAACCAACCACAAGTAACCAAAATTAAAAAGATTTTCCATGTCTCATTTAAGTTTTATTTAAAGATCTAGGACACTAATCCTCAAGTCTGTTTAAATCTGTCCAAATCCATTCGGATCCATTCAGATCCTGTGCACAAACTGGCCAAATCCCAGACTCAAAGCCCCAAATTTGTTATGGAATGGAGGACAAACTCCTCTAATAATTAAAACCCAAACACCTAGAGGCTTGCCTTGCCTCATAATCTCTTTAAGGAAGTGTGAAAAGTGGTATAACCTGCCTCTCACCTCTAATCTGTTATAAAGGAGTGGTTAAATGAAAGAAATCCCTGATACTCACTATATATGCTACAGCTAACAGTTTATTTATCAACTCTAACAATGAACAAATTAACAGAACTACTAACAAACCAAATTTTCCCCCCTTAATTACTAACTAGTCCTGAATAAAACAAAATTCTAATGGTATTCTGTTCTAATAGATATAAATCCCACTTATATAAAATAAATTAATGAAAAAATTAAAGCTTAATCTCTCAAAATTACAGCCAGGATAAGTCTTCCAGAACGTTCTTTGCCCTTGTCCACTGTCCTCCAGTCAGGAACACCTTCCTCCATCGAATTGGCGTGTCAGGAATATTAGCTAAGAGTGTCATAGTACCTTTATTTGGATGGTGCTTACTCCGATGAGCTTAAAGATTTCTGTGAGAGCAAGTGATTTTCTCTTTTATTAGATCTGATGGGCTGTTGAGAGCTTTTCTCTTAACAGATGGTAGTTTGCTCCCATCCCACTTTTCAAATGGCCTCTTTTTTCTATATCCTTGATGGCATATCAATTTCTTACAATAGGATTAGTCCCAGGCAGTCAAAACTATCAGGTAAAAATCTAATTGGGTTTTGGTATCTGGAGCTTGATTTAAATTAATTGGCCAAATTCAAAATCTGCTGTCTTAGTAAAAATGCTGCTTTTTTCTTTCTAACTGTACAGCCTTTGATGCAAATGTTTAAGTTCAGAGAAATCAATGTACATCTGCAGGCTTTTTTAAAATCCCCAAGCCAAGAAAAGCATATCACTTCTTAAAGGAACCATGCACTCCTCTCCTCTGCACCCCCATCATTTTTCCAAACAAATTTTAACAACCTACCTTCCAATTCAAAAGTACTCTTTCAACTTCATAATAGTCGACATTAGGGAACAGCCATCACCACTGGTTATCAGGCAACAACAAAAAGGTAAGAGCTCGTGAGGGAGGAAAGAAGTTGAGCAAGAGGAATGGAGTCAGCATCATAGGCAGTGCCTTTCTGCATTGGTGATGAGTGAAAAATTAATTTGAGTGAGTTAGCAGAGGCCGTAACCACAATTTGTCATTCATTAACAGTCCCAAACTCTCTCTGTCACTGACCATTCCATCATTTGATTGGTTTTGTTCTATATTTTTGCACTGTGGTCAATATTCTGAAAAAAATCTAAATTGTATATACTAAATAAATCATTAGTCATGCTGTTTTGAATTTTGGCTATGAAAATCACTGTGCATATTGATATTGCCCGGATTGCAAAGTAGTTCATGTTAGTTTGTTGATCTTTGACTTGATTGGTATAACTGTGGAAAACTACAGCAAAATAAACTGCTTATCATATATTGGATTGAACTTAAATTATTAGGCCAGTTGTTATTTGCTATGCATGATGGTTAGTTAGCTCAGTTGGCTAGAAGCTGGTTTCCGATGAAGAGTGATACCTATGGTATGGGTTCAATGCCTGCACTGGCTGAGGTGATCATGAAGGACTGTCCTTCTCAACCTTTCCCCTCCCCTGAAGTGTGGCACCCCTCAGGTTAAACCACCACAACTGACGTAAATTTTATTTCACATGCAAAGAAGGCATGGAATTCTAAAGTATATTAGTGTGAGATGCATTTGCTTTGATCTATGCTTCAGAATATTTTGTTTCATCAAATTAATTTGGCCCAGGGCTCAGAAAAGCTGTCAAAAGTAGCAAGATAAAACACTGAGCTCAGAGATCATTCATCTGTAAATCACGAGCAGAATTTGAGACCGACTAGTATCAATATGAAAACTAAACAATGAAAACACACTGTTGAAATTATATGGTAACTTTTGAACCAGCACCTTCAATACATAGGTATCAGATGCTTGGTTAAGAAATTAGAATGTTCTGCCAAAAATATTGCCCATTTTCGATGCATAAAATTCAGACTATTCCTAACCAATTTTGCCAGCGAAGTCAAAACTGCATTGACTCAATTTCATTGAGAGAGACATGTGCTCACAATTGCTTGCTGATTTGTTCAGTGTAACAATATTTTTAGAATCAAGTTTGTTTTGGTTTTGAAGCCTTCTAGATATAACTTCAATATATTCAATTTAAAATGTTCTCTTTAAAAATAAAAACAAGCATATATTGTGAAAGGTAACCAAACGTTGGTAACTCATAGGCTTTCTTTTCCTAGTATTCTGGTTCTGACATAATTTAATGTTGGCTAAGAAGATACCTAACCTGGCAGACAACATTCTCACAAAGTATAAGTTGTTGCAAGGCCACTCGTAGGACATGCTAAACCATTGTAAATATTGACATTGAAACAAGTGTTTATGGGACATAAAGCAAGCTGCTATTTCAGAAGGTCCAAAAGAGTACACATGCACTTGTCAGACCAAAAACTGTAAATCTTTCTAACAGCCATTATTTTTGTTGCTCCCCTGTGTTTCCTTTTCTGTGTTACATCTTCGTGCACGGAGCATCTCAGTTGGCTCAGTTGGATGATAATTAGATTCTTGGTGCATTGTTTCAAATCCTAACTGAGATAATAAATGATTTCTAAATTATTTTATACAAATTACATTTTTATTGTTCTTCTTTACTTCCAGGGAATACAGCAATCAATTCTCCATTGTCTCTGACTTCATTGGAGAGCTGGGAATGTCATTTGTTAAAATTTTCTGATTATGTATCTTTATCATTCTTTCAAGCATCAGAAGTATGTTTTACAGAGGGAACAGTTCATAAATAGCAGAATTATAGAGTTGTTATAGAGCACACATCTGCACTGTGTCTCCAAATGAGTAGAAAAGGTGAACTAAGTCACCACAGTCCCTGAGGACCAAAGGATTGTTCTCTGAGGGAGACAACTTGTGTTGTGTGTAACCTAAGCATTCTCACACACCTGGTACCATTCCCCCATCTCTTCCAAGAAACCTTGCATGTTCTTTTTCAGATAATAATCTAATTTCCACTTGAATGGATAGATTAAACCTGCTTCTACCAGACTCTCATAAACTGTATTACCGTTGACAATTTCTCCTCATGTCTCCATTGCTTCTTTTGTCAACTACCTTAAACCTGTGACTTTTCATTCTTTATCCAATGTGAGAAGTTTTACCATATTATCTCTGTCAAACTCTTCAGGTTTTTGAAAATCTCTACCAAATCTCGTCTCAGCCTTCTCTTCTCTAAGGAAAAGACTTCTCAAAACCACCAGCATAACTGAAGCCAAATGGCCTTCTGAAATAAATTATATGCAAAATGAATACAAAAATTTGCAATTGGTTAAGGACCGCACAGACTTAAAAAGAGGTAACTTGAATTTTATTATTAGTCTATGTCAAATCAATTAGCTTGTTTTAGTACAGCAGCTGACACTATCAGTGGGATCTTCCCAGGGCAAGAACAATGTGGACCATAGCTAGAAATGCGGGATGATATCTAAGATGTTGAGTGAGGATTTTCAGAATGTTGGGAACAACAAGTCACATTTCCAAGTAAATTCTACAAGTCAAGCCAAGATTCTCATCACATAGTAGCATTAATAGGAATTATTTTCCATGAAAATTTTCATTCGTACCTAATCTCACTTCATAATATGCAAATTCATGTCCTTCTAACCAACAGATAGAAAGTAGATGCTGAAAATTTCCAGCATGCAAGTTGGAATGGATACCTGGTGATTTCAACCCATCACTTGCTCTTCCAGATATCAGTGCAAGCTCTAAAGGCATTCACACATACCCTATGTCAATGGGCATTGGCATCTGGCAAGTTCCAGCCAGCCTGCATCCTCATAAGTGCATCTCAAAAACACTTCTACAATTTAATGCTGCATGTTGGACTGTATTGAGACCTGTCGTTACAGTGCTGTAGCAAGAATACTTTGTGGCTTGGAACAGGCAACAAGCTCACGGACTAGATAAGGGTGCATCCCAGATCTGTTTGTTTGCACTCGTGGTGTTTACTCAAGTGGATGCTCAAGTGTCCCTGTTTTGCTTTGCCTTGTCTTTTTGTGCTTTGCCCCTCAACAAGTGCTTAAAGGTTCACAGTTCCAGTGTGCTGCTTTGCAGGTTAGTGCAGACAAAAAGCCAGACAGTTGATCATTTTGGTCAGCAGACAGTCAAGTGAATGGTAAGCTTGCTGGCATATTGCTTAGTCAATTTCACACCCGCAATATGTGCCAACAACTTAAGTGCCAAATGTCCTGCATATACCGCAAGCAAGCAGTCATGTCTCAAAATGGAAGATGCCCATCAGTCAGGTTAACACACTAAAATCTAGGACAGATACCAGTCCAGTGACTTGGGCATGGTCTGTCAGTCAGTCAGTCAGCCTGCTACTCAGGGTGGTCAAGGTCAAGATAATTGCCTCACTGAGAATGAGAAGCCAAATTTCAGGCACTCCATCACCTGTCTTGGTTCTTCCTGCCCTATTGTGGGCCATTTTCTGCTGGAATGATACAAAGGGAGGGACTGAGTGAGAGGAATGTGGGTGGCACAGCTATTAGTGCTGGTGTAGGTGACAGAAAAAGTGTCCTAAATGAGTGAGCAGTCAGTGTAGGAGCTATGCAAGGTTAGTAGTGTTGGGTGGGTGACAGTGAGGGAAAATATTGCATACAGTAGTGAGAATAGGTTTGGTAGGAGGCGGAGACAGAGTGAGTGTGAGAAAATGGAGAAAAGACAATGCTATTTACAGAATGAAGAAGGTCACTGACCTTCATCCTACACTCCTGGGCGTTCCTCCAGATTGCGGAGACCACACTGACCCAGGTGAACCTTGGACGAGACTGGTCGGGTATGATGATGTGGCCTTCTCTGTTTGTCATGGAGAAACAGGATGGTCTTCCTCTGCACCATCCCATCCACCAGAACTTCAAGTCCTAGTCCACAAAGTGGGGATGAATTTCCCTTTTGACATGTCTGGGGCAAATGTCATAAATCGTGCAAGCAGCTCCAGGCTGACAGTGCTTCTCTGGATACATAATGGCCTTTCACAGATGACATTGGTGACAGGGATCCTGGGATATCCCAGCAGATATCAGTATTTCCTGCTGCAGTATGAGGGAGAATTAGGTTGGCATTGGATGCAAGACACACAATAGGGGCATGGTAGGTAGTTAATGAGGCAAGTTTGGGAGGATAACAATAGGAAAACCCACCACATTTCACAAGGAGAGAGTCTCCATGAAATTCAACTAAAATATACTTCGCCAAAATATAGTCAGAAATGACACTGAGACTGAGACTGGAATCGTGCATATACAAGAAATGTTCCTCCTTTTGCTACAGCACAAATAAACACACCCTTTTTAAATGCCCCTTTGCCAGGTAATTAAAAGTAAGTTTGTGCCTTTCCTTGGGAATTTGTATAAACTAAAAACAGATTGTTTTAAAAACAAAGTTGATTTTCTTACAGATTTCCATTTCATGGTGCTGAACAAGGAATTCTAAGTTATTCAAGCCATCAAATGCTCATTGAGGTAAACAGATGGAAACTGAATCACAAGTTTTTACGAACAATACCAGCAGGTGCACTAAACTGCCGTGAAACATCTGTTTTTAACAGGGTAAAGTGGCTTGGGAATGATTTTGACATGCCTTTAAATCACAGTACCACTAAACTTTAAATGATTGATATGATTTACAGAATATTGTTTAAAGAAAAGTATAGTACATGTGGTACACCAAATGACATTAGTTTACAATTGCTTTTGTTGAGTTGATCCAGTGGGCCTACCTTCCCTCTGATCAGCGAGACAGAAAGATGCCATGTGTAGCCTTTTCTCTCATTGCCAGCCTGGAGATAGCCCAGTGGAATAGGTGGCAGTTAACAGGAGAGCAGAGGGGAATATGCATCTGCTGTTATTTTAAAATCTGAACAGGTTTAAAACAGGTGTCCAAGTGAATAGTATGGGAAGTCTACGTTGTTTGAAATTAACTTTGAAACTAGAAATTAACAAATAATATGAGACTTTAGGTGATAGGGATGCTTCATTGATTAAGCATTATTGAGACATTTAAACCTGCAACCATTTTCACTCCTATATTCCACCTCTACAGAACAAAGTAAAGCTGAAAACCAGATAGCAACTAAACCAACATAGAAACAAGGTAGTTACACTCAAAAAGTACAAAAATATCAGGTCCTGCACCATGTATTTTATACCATTGTGTCCTTTCTGTCTCAGCTTTTCACACTGTCATGACTTTCGCAGATTGGTGTTCGTGTTTTTAAGGTAAAGCTAGTTTGTCACTATGCCACAATCTGACACTTCCCCTCTATAACAGTCACTCCTGAAACTGCTACTGTATGCTCATTTTGACCAAATAATTTTCTCTCTTTAAGGAAAACAATGCACCTGACACCTCATGTTATTGCTCTCTGAGGCAAGTACATTGCATACAGATCAAGATTGCAATCCTGAAGTCCTAAAGAAATTTTACAATGTGTCTTCGGTTTTGAAATCATACAATATGTGATAATGAATTTTTGAATGCAGCAATGCCTCCAAAGAAACTTGATGCCATCCAGGATAAAATGACTTGATCTATAACCCATCCATCACCTTAAACACTCATTAATTCTATGACCAGTAAACCATGGCTAAAGTGTGCATCAACCACACTGCAGCAGCTCACCAAGGTATCTTCAATAACACCTCCAAACCTGCGACCTCTACATCCAAGGTTGCAGAAACAGCAAGTGTATCATTCTGTTGTAATAAGGTAAATGTTCTGAAGAGTTACTTTGGAGATCACGCTTTTCTATATTGTACTCCATCTGCCACTTTGCCCACTACAAAGACATGAGGGAGGAACTGACCAGAATTGATTGGAAGGGAGCCTAGCTGAGAAGATGATGGAACAACACCAGCTGCGGTTTCGTGGGGTAGTTCAGGAGGCACAATATAAATTCATAACAGATTTCATCATCATTGAATCCCTACAGTGTGGAAACATGCTCTTCAGCCCAACAAGTCCACACCGATCCACAGAGCATCCCACCCAGACCCATCTCCCTCTAACCCACCTAATCTACACATCCCTGAACACTATGGGCAATTTAGCATGGCCAATCCACATAGCCTGCACATCTTTGAACTGTAGGAAGAAACCAGAGCACCCAGAGAAAACCCACACAGACACAGGGAGAATGTGCAAACTCCACAGAGACAGTCACCCGAAGGTGGAATTAAACCCAGATCCCTGAGCTGTGAGGCAGCAGTGCTAGCCACTGAACCACTGTGCTTTCATCCCAGGGAAGAAGAAATATACTAAGGAGAGGGCAAGTACGATAAAAACAGTCGTCAACTGCCATCATGAAAGAGACTCATTTATCCCTAC
This sequence comes from Stegostoma tigrinum, assembly GCF_030684315.1. Lineage (NCBI taxonomy): Eukaryota > Metazoa > Chordata > Chondrichthyes > Orectolobiformes > Stegostomatidae > Stegostoma > Stegostoma tigrinum. The sequence goes on along the minus strand of NC_081362.1, from coordinate 24,427,740 downwards.
TCTGCCTTCTGCCAGTCAGCCAATCCATTATCCATGCTAATACCTTTCCCCTAGCACCATAGGTTCTTATTTAGCACCCTGTGTGTGGCACCTTGTCAAAGACCTTCTGGAAATCCAAACCGATCATGTCCACTGGCTCTCCTTTGTTGAACTTGCATCTTAGCTCTTCAAAGAATTCTAACAGGTTTGTCAGGCCTGACCTCTCCTTGACAAACCCATGTTGACTCAACCCTATTTTACCTCATCCTTAATCATGGACTCTAAAACCTTACCAATGATTGGGATCAGGCTAACTGGTCTAGAATCTCCTGTCTTCTGCCTCTGTCCCTACTTAAGATGGGCAATTACGTTGGTCATCTTTCAGTTCTCTGGGTCCCTTCCCAAAAGAGATATGGTAGAGATAACCTCTACCATAACCACCATGTTAAGTACAGCACTGTGGCTCGTTGATTAGCACGGCTACCTCACAGTGCCAGGGACCTGGGTTCAATTCCACCCTCAGGTGATTGTCTGTGTGGAGTTTGCACATTCTCCCTGTGTCTACATGGGTTTCCTCCCACACTCCAAAAATGTGCAGACTAAGTGAATTGGCCATGCTAAATTGCCCATATTGTTCAGGAATGTTTAGGTTAGGTGGGTTATAGGGGGATGGGGCCGGGTGGGTTGCTCTGAAAATCAGCGTGAACTTTTTGGGCTGAAGGGCCTGTTTCCACACTGTAAGGATTCTACGATTAACTCATTGATTTATAATGGAGTTCAAACTGGGCAAATGCGAGGTGATGCATTTTAGAAGATCTAATTCAAGAGCAAACTATACAGTAAATGGAAAAGTCCTGAGAAAATTGATGTACAGAGAGACCTAGGTGTTAAGATCCATTGTTCCCTGAAGGTGTCAACGCAAGTCAATAGGGTGGTCAAGAAGGCATACGGCATGCTTTCCTTCATCAGACAGGGTATTGAGTACAAGAGTTGGCAGGTCATGTTACAGTTGTATAAGACTTTGGTTCGGCCACATTTAGAGTACTGTGTACAGTTCTGGTCGCCACATTACCAGAAGGATACCTTGGAGAGGGTGCACAGGAGGTTCATCAGGATGTTGCCTGGTATGGACGGTGCTAACTACGAAGAAAGGTTGAGTGGACAAGGATTATTTTCATTAGAAAGACGGAGGTTGAGGGGGGACCTGATTGAGGTCTACAAAATCATGAGAGGTATAGACCAAGGTGGATAGTAAGAAGCTTTTTCCCATAGTGGGGGACTCAATTACTAGGGGTCATGAGTTCAAAGTGAGAGGAGGAAAGTTTAAGGGAGATACGCGTGGATAGTTCTTTACGCAGAGGGTGGTGGATGCCTGAAACGCGTTGCCAGCAGAGGTGGTAGACGCAGGCACGTTAGTGTCTTTTAAGATGTATCTGGACAGGTACATGGATGGGCAGGGAGCAAAGGGATAGAACTTTAGAAAATAGATAATAGGCTTAGACAGAGGATCTCGATCGGCGCAGGTTTGGAGGGCCGAAGGGCCTGTTCTTGTGCTATAATTTTCTTTGTTCTTTGTATATCCTCAGCTATCTCCTTCAGGCCCTGAGATATAGTCCATCTGGTCCGGGTGATTTATCCACCTTAAAAGCTTTCAGCTTCCCATGTGATGGCCACTACACTCACCTGCACCCTGAGTTTTTTTTAAAAGTTCTGGCTCACTGCTGATGTCTTCAACTGTGAAACTGATGCAAAGTACCTATACAGTTCCTCCACCATTTTTTTCTTCCCCCATACTACTTCTCTAGCCCCAGTGATGTAGTGTCCACTATTTCGTCTCTCATATCTTTTAAATATCTAAAAAAACTCTCGCAATCTTCTTTGATATTACCACCAAGCTTTCTTTCATATATTATCTACTCCACACCTGCCCTCAAAACTTTATTGATTATTTTGTTGTCGTCTGCTGCTTCTTAAGGGTTTTCCAATCCACTGGCTTCCCACTAATCTTCACCACATTATATGCATTTTCTTTTGATTTTGTGCTGATCTCAACTTCCTTTCAGATTAGATTAGATTAGATTTCCTACAGTGTGGAAACAGGCCCTTTGACCCAACAAGTCCACACCGCCCCTTGAAGCATCCCACCTAGACTCATCCCCCTATAACCCACATACCCCTGAACACTACAGGCAATTTAGCATGGCCAATCCACCTAGCCTGCACACCTTTGGACTGTGGGAGGAAACCAGAGCACACCGGAGGAAACCTACGCAGACAAGGGGAGAATGTGCAAACTCCACACAGACAGTTGCCCAAGGCGGGAATCGAACCCGGGTCCCTGGCGCTGTGAGGCTGCAGTGCTAACCACTGAGCCACCGTGCTATCCCTTTGTCACCTGTGATTGCCTTGCCTCCCCTTCATATGTTTCTTTCTCCTTGGGACAATTTCCGCTGTGCCTCAACAATCACCACAAGAATCTCCTGCCAATGTTGATCCACTATCTTCCAAGCTAGGCTCCTCTCCCAATCAATTCTGGCAAGCTCCTCCCTCATGTCTTAGTGGTTACTTTTTTTTAATCAATTTTAATACTGTTACATCTGATTCCAGCTTCTTCCTCTCAAACTGCAGGGTAAATTCTATCATATTCTGGTCACTGCCTCAAGGGGTTACTTCACCGTAAACTCCTTAATCAAGTTTACCTCATTACACATTACTAAATTGAGAATTACCTGTTCCCTCATGGGCTCCACCACAAGCTGCTTCAAAAATCCATTTTGTGGACATTCCACAAGTTTGTTTTCTTGAAATTTACTATCAACAGGATTTTCCTGGTCCACCTGCATATTGAAGATCCCATGATTGTTGTAACAGTGTCTTTCCTGTATACTTTTTCTATCTTCTGAAATATTTTCTTTCCTCCCATCCTGGCTACTGCTAGGGGGTCTGCACACAAGCCTCATCAAGGTCTTCTTTCTTTTGCAGGGTTCTTCAGCTCTGCCCATACAGATTCGATGCCTTTTGACTTTATCATTTCTTGCTTTTGTTACAGTTTATTTTCGTATGAAGAAGGCAACCCCAAACCCTCTGCTCACCTGCCTGTCAGCGTAGCAGGACATGTATCTTTGGATATTTAGTTTCCAGCCCTGATCCCCTTGTAGCCATGTCTCGGTGATACTCACAACCTGCGAATTTCAATCTGCTCTACAAGTTCATTTATGTTGTTTTGTTGATTGTGTGCACTTAAGGACACCATTCTCAGTCCTATATTGACTGTCTCCCTTCTCATAGTTGTCCCTTTATTTGCTATGCCTGAAGATAGATTTCTGACACCAATTTTCAAACCAATTTTGTATCCAAATGGCTAGCTCTCCCTGGATTCCACATGTTCTAACTTGTTAACCAATCTACCATGCAGAACCTGTCTAATGCCTTGTTGAAGTCCATACAGACAACGTCCGCTGCTCCGCCATCAATCTTCTTTGTCACTTTTTCAAAAACTCAAACAAGTTAATAAGGTACGATTTCCTACACACAAAGCCATGTTAACTATTCCTAATCACCCCTGCCTTTCCAAATACTTGTAAATCCTGTCCCTCAGAAATCCCTCCAATAATTTACCCACCATTGACCTCAGGGTCACCAGCCTATACTTCCCTGGCTTCTTCTCACTACCTTTCTTAAATAATAGCACCATATTATCCACTCTCCAGTCTTCTATTACCTCACCTGAGGCTATTGATTCGACAAATATCTCAGCAAGAGACCACACAATCACATCCCTAACTTCCCACAAAGTTCTAGAGTATACCTGATGAGGTCCTGGGAATTTATCTACCTTGATGTTTTAAGGCATCTAGCACCACCTCCTCTGTAATGTAGACACTTTACGATATCACTGTTTATTTCTCCAAGTTCTTCCGTTTCAATTTCCTCCTCTCCAGTAAACACTGATGTCTCCCCCATCTCCTGCGATTCCAACCACAGGTGGCCTTGATGATCTTTAAGGGGTCCTATTCTCTCCCTAGTTACTCTTTTGCCCTTAACATATTTGTGCAATATCTTTGGATATTCCTTAACCTTAACTGCCAAAGTTATCTCATGTCCCCTTTTTGCCCCCCTAATTTCCCTCAAGTATACTCATACTGCCCTTATACCGCTCAAAGAATTCACTTGATCCCACATGCCTATACCTGATATATGATATATTCCTCCTCCTTCTACTTGAAGAGAGCTTTAATTTCTTTAGTCATCCAGCATTTCCTACACTTACAAGCCCTGCCCTTTATATGAAGAGGAACATACTGCCTCTGGACTCTGGAAACTTTAATAATCACTACAGAACACCTGAGACCTCTGCTTTAAGGCTTTTTCCATGCAGCCAAACAATAACCATCCACCTCTCACTTCTCACCCCTAATATTTAACTTAAAGCCGTATCTACAACCTCGGATTTGCAATTTGCTAGGACTCTAGCCCAAGCACGATTCAGGTGTGGCCTGAATCAGAACAGCTCTCTCTTTCCTCAGTACTGGTGCCAATGTCCCATAATTTCAAACCCATTTCTCCCACACCAATCTTTGAGCAACAAGTTTACCTCTTTAATTTTGTTGGCCTTGTGCCGGTTTTTTCCAGAGGTTATTACCTGAACATGGGCACCAGGCAGGCAACACAGCCATCAGATGCTCATTCCTGATGAAAATAATGTCTATTCCCCTGGCTATACTATCCTTGGTGACAACTACAATTCTCTTTTCTACTCCCTCTTAAATGGCTGCCTGTAGCATGGTGCTACAGAGACCACACAATCACATCCCTAACTTCCCACAAAGTTCTAGAGTATACCTGATGAGGTCCTGGGAATTTATCTACCTTGATGTTTTAAGGCATCTAGCACCACCTCCTCTGTAATGTAGACACTTTACTCATCCTTCCTTCGCCTTCACTCTCATCCACACAGGGAGAAAGAATCTCAAACCTGTTAGTCAAGCTCAAGGGGTGAAGTTCCTTTAGCACTACCTCCTGGATCCCTCGACCTACCTCACTCATAGTTGCATCTTTTTCTCCCCGAACCCTGTCTGAATTCAAGGTAATTAACCTAAAGGTGTGATTGCGTCCTGCGACACCATGGCCAGGTAACTCAGCCCATCCTTGACATGTTGCAGTGTTTGAAAATCAGACTCAAGCTCTTCAAAACTGAAACAAAGTTCCTCAAGCAATCAACACTTGAGATAAATCTGGTCACTATGTACCATCATGTGATTCACCAGCTCCCAAATCTTGCAATTACAATGCATCACCTGACCTGGCATCTCTATTTTAATTATTTAGTTCTTTGATATCCCTTTCTCATTATGACTCACTTGATAGTGGCTGAAATGTCCACACATAACACAGTAATGATTGTACATATTGTGTAGAGTACAGTAATGCCACATGATAACAGTGGTGTGAGCTCGAATGGACTTAGGAGCAGAATTAGACAATAAGAACATAAGAACTCGGGACACGAGTAAGCAATTCAGACTTGCAAGCCTGTTCTTCCATTTGATACAATCATCTCAATATGGCCTCAACTCCGTTTTCCTGCCCGCTCTCCATGACCCTTCAGCCACTACTTACGAAAGTTCTCCTCCTTAAATAAACTCAATATTGGAGCATCCATTGAGCTCTGGGGTAGAAAATTCCACAGACTCATAACCCTTTCAGAGATGTAGTTTCTCATTTTTGTTTTAAATTTGCTATCCATTATCCTAAAACTAATACGTCTCATTTTAGATTGCCCGACATGAGAAAACATCCTTTCCAATACTGGCTCTGTCAATGCCCTTCAGCATCTTATATAGATTAAATAGATTTGATCTCATTCACCTAAACTCCAGAGAGTGTAGGCCTAAACCGCTCAATCTTTTTTAAATCAAACTCCTCACTCCTGGAATCAATCAAGTCAATCTTCCTTCTGAAATCAACTTGTGAGTTAGATTTATACTATTTACAGCTTTAAGATATTACCACTTTAAGAATTACTTATATAAACCACTGCAGTAGCTGAATAGTGATGCAGCCTACAGACAAACTCTTGGAAGGATCAACAAGCATGGCATGGTGACACGCTGGTTAGCACTGCTGCCTCACAACACCAGGGAATGCGGGTTTGATTTTAAATGTTCTCCCTGTGTCTGCTTGGGTTTTCACCATGAACTATAGCTAAAACCTTGAACTTCAGTTTCCACAGTCTAAAGATGTGTAGGTTAAATGTTACATTGCCCGATAGTGTGCAGAATATTAGCCATGGGAAAGGTGGGGTTACAGGGAGAGCAGTGATCTGAGTGGGATGCTCTTCGCTAGGTTGGTGTAGACTTGATGGGCTGAATGGCCTCTTTCAACACTGTAAGGATTCTATGCTTCTAGTGGAGAAACAACAATTAATGGTAAAGCCTATTACTTCAAACCTGGCAAGAAGTGTGGGCTAGAAGCTCGATACATCTGGCAGTGCAGGTCCAGAAACAGACAGTTGTTGAACATCTAGTCAACAGACTAGAAGATTTCTTTGGCATCCAAGAACTGTGGCAAACTTTAAAGAGCTCAGTAGCTATGATAGCATGTTGCATATTTGTTTCACATGATTGAGAAAACCAGTACCCAGCAAAATAGGTTCAAGACAAAAGACTGATCACGAACTTGTGACTATTCATCAGTATTGTGTTAAAGGATGACTGAACCAAAAGTCCAGTGAATCCTCTGAGAAGACGTCCTTTGAACAATTACTGCATTTCCTAACCACAGATGATTCACAACTATGTTGCAAACCAACAGTGATTCTAATCTCCCTACATGAATAACTCCTGGAAAAAATGCCCCGGGGAAACCTAGAGATTGCCAAATGGACATCCAAAGCTCAGTCAGTAGTCTGGTTGCCAAAGTTGTCAAGAGAGATTGAAGATCTGCAACTCATTGTGAAATCTACAATTACAGAGGGTTCTCAGGAATGGATAACAGTTCTATCATCACTGAAGTATATTCAAATGGGAACCAGCAAAGTCAATGGAATGATACAGATAAGAGAAAGAATGAAAAGCTCATAGTTTACTCTTTAACTGAAATTGTTCAGGCACCAACATAGCCTGGCGAACAAATTTTAATGGCAGATTCAAATGTGACATGAGATAATGAACCAAATCAGATACAAGAGGAATATGTCAATTATTTGTAATTCCAAGAAAAACACGAATGATACAGCTAAGCCAGATTCAATTCATTAGTTACATGACTGAACATCTTGGATTTATCAATGAGATAAAAGGGGATGGATGAAGACAACTGATCTACCAAAAATTCAACTAAAAAAATTACATATATCTGCATGGATGCATCAGCGGTTTCAAAAAATAACTCGCATGCATAGACTGAATGTGGGCTGTATATGATTCCACAAGAATCAACATTGTGGTGGAATGACCAAAGCCACAGATTCAGGACATAGTCAATAAGAAACTACCCAGTACAGAGGTCTAGGTACTAGCACGAAGAAATTGTCCAGATCAGAAATCCAGGATAGTGAAAAAAGAAAACACCAGTTCATCAGAGCAGCCAACTTCTATGAAGTCACTTCATGAGATGAAAGGTACCCAAATGATTTTATGAGCTAACTACTTCATTCAACAGGCAAGAGTTTCACTGCAAAAGAAATTCAGGAGATTAAGTGTCCACCAGATCAGGTAGTAGGCACATCATTTGCTTTAGGAGAAACTACATACTCTGAAGAACATTCAAAAGATAAAATGTTCTTCATTATGGAGACACTTTAGAAAGCATGCAAGGTCAAGAACAGATTCAAAGTTAATAGTCCTAAAGCCAAAGATCTACAATCTTCAAAGTTCCAGACAAATATCTTCCAGAAGAATCATAATACCTCAAGACTGTCAAGATTCATGAAGTCAGACAATTTAGCAGATGTTTGAGGTGGAGGCGATGGCCTAGTGGTATTATAGCTGGACTGTTAATTCAGAGACCCACATAACGTTCTGGGGATCAGGGTTCAAATCTCGCCATGGCAGATGGTGAAATGTGAATTCAATTAATAACTGGAATTAACAATATAATGATGACCATGACTTCATTGTTGGGAAAAACCCATCTGGTTTACAAATTTCCTTTCGGGAAGAAAACTGCCATCCTTACCTGGTCTGGCCTACATGTGACTCCAGACTCACAGCAATGTGGTTGACACTTAATTGCCCTCTGGGCAATAGCACAGCCAGCCATGCCCTCGTCCCGTGAATGAATAAAGCAAAAAATCAAAAACATGGGGTAGTGATAAATGCAACTATATACATGAATGTGTAAATATTAACTCTCCCATCTGTAAAAAAGCAACACATACAAATTCTTGTACAGCACAGCTGTAAAACATATTTGGAGAATAACTTTATTAACAGTTGCAGTTCATGGGGCATTTAATATATTTTGCAGTGGCAAACCTTTCATTTTCATTCTTGCTTCCTTTTAAAATTGCGTCATTTTGTTTACAATGCAGTTCCTCATTATTTCTACAGCAATAATGAAAGGCAATCACAGAGGAATAAAGGCAGGGTTGGAGGGAGAAGACTGGGAGAGGAGTTTTGAGTTTGGCAGGTAAGATGAATGATGAACAACTACTTATGACTCACAACAAGGTGAGGAAGAAGGATTCTAGAAAGGGGTTAAACCAACCATGGTTAAACAAGGTAGTTCAGGATAGCACCAAATTAAAAAGTTAAAAACATACAATGTGGCAAAATTAATGGTAAAGCAGAAGACTAAGACAATATTAAAAGTCCAACAAAAATGAACAAGAACAAGAAAGTACAGGGTGAATCCCAGCTATGGGGGTAAATGTAAAAATGGACAGTAGGAGGTTTTTTTAAAAAAACATTTCTAAAAAGAAAGAGAGAAACCGAAGTGAATATAGGCCTCTTAGAGAATGAGGCTGGGAAAGTAATAATGGGGAATAAGGAAGTGCTGTCGGAGTTGAATAAATACAAAGTTCAAAAAACTAAGTCATTGGGCAAAGGGGGGGGGAAAATAAATACATCATAGATAATTCATTAAGGAAACTGACTGATCTAAAGGCCAATAGGTCCCCTGGACCTGGTGGGTTGCATCCAAAGACAGGTAGCTACATTGACAGTAGATGCATTGGGAGTAATCCTCCAAGAATCCTGAGAGTCTGGAGAAGTTCAAGTAGATTGGGAATCTGTCAATGTAACACCCTTATTTAAAAAAAAAGAGATATAAAAGGTAAATAAAGGGCTTATCTTATCTGTCTTTGGAAAATGTTGGAGTCAATTATAAAGGTTGTAATACCAGAGCATTTAAAAATCCATAATATAGTCAAACAGAGTGAATTAAGCTCCATGAAGTTGAAATCATGCCTGACAAACTTGTTAGATTTTTCTGAGGAGGTAACAAACAAGATACATAAATGGATGCCAGTTGGTGTAATATCTTTGGATTTCCAAAGGCATTTGATAAGGTACTACACAGAAAACTACTGAACACGATAAGAGCCCATAGTGTACTTGGGTAGTATATTAACACATGATGAAGGGTTACCGGACCCAAAACATTAACTGTTTTTACCTTCACAGATGCTGCCAGACCTGCTGAGCTTTTCCAGCATTTTCTGTTTTGTTTCCTGATTTACAGCATCCACAGTTCTTTTGGTTTTTATAGGTGACAGTGTCCCGAGCCATGTAAAGAAGTTTCCTTCAAGGTCATTTACGCTGCTGGGGTTAGCTGCAATGCTTTGAATACTCCCTTTCCATGCAGACTGCTCTAAGTTGCTGAAGACCTCGGTTCTCTTTTTCATGCACAGGCTAGTGGGGAAAATCACCCTTCACCCCTAATTCTATCGCAATAAATCTGATGCCTGTGAATATCCTTTCTCATGAGCTGCTAAGCATGGACAGCCTTTACCCCTAACATTGGGATCATTTCATGCAAGAAGGCTGTGTGTGTATGAATGCTGTTTTTCATGATCAGCTGAATATTGCAAGCCTTCAGCGCTTACACGAGAAGCATTTATGCAATGTGACAGCTTGTTTTAGATAGAGTCAAGTAACAAATTGACAATTTATTCATCAGTCAGTCTATCCCATCAGGCATTCATCTTGTATTTAAAGTTGGGTTTGTGAACACACATTTGCTGTTTTTGCTTAATAAAATCACATCAATAAATTCATTCTGGTCAGTTGGGATGTTCATAAGTATTCATGGTACGCTCATGAATGCAAAACAGGTAAGACCAGAACAGCTAAGTCCACCTGAAAGATTTTTGCGAACTTATTCCCAAAACTTCAACCTACCATCCGGAAACAGAGGTGTTGCCTCCTGCCCAGTTATATTCCTCTGCCTGCACCTGTAACACTCCAAGCAGGCCCTGAAAATTCCACGCAATATGTATAAATGAGGGGACAGACAAAAAGTGACAGGGAAAGGCAGATAGAGAGAAAGTGCAATTTAAGGCAAGACAGTGAGAGTGAGGATGAGAAAAATGTAATTGAATATGAGAGAGAGGTAGAGAAACTGAGAATCAGGGAGTGAAACTGAAAGTGAGGGACAGAAGGGAAATGTGAGTGAGTGTGAAGGAGATGAGATTGAGATGAGATTTCCTACAGTGTGGAAACAGGCCCTTTAGCCCAACAAGTCCACACCACCCTTGAAGCATCCCACCCAGACCCATCTCCCATAACCCACATACCCCTGAGCACTACAGGCAATTTAGCATGGCCAATCCACCTAAGCTGCACATCTTTGGACTGTGGGAGGAAACCGAAGCACCCGGAGGAAACCCACACAGACACGGGGACAGACACGGGGAGAATGTGCAAACTCCACACAGACAGTCGCCCAAGGGGGGAATCGAACCTGGGTCCCTGGCATTGTGAGGCTGCAGTGCTAACCACTGAGCCACCGTGCCGCCCGTGGAGACTGGCCTGTCCCGACCCGAAACATCAGCTTTCCTGGTTCCTCTGATGCTGTCTGGCCTGCTGTGTTCCTCCAGCTCCACACTATTATCTCTGACTCCAGCATTGACAGTTCTTACTGTTTCTGACTATCCATAAATGAGACTGAAAGAAAGTATGAGTAAATTTCCAACTTTCTAATGATCGTCCACGTGGTTCAGGGCAGGGAAGATTCTACTCCATGTGTGTGTGCAGTAAGAGAAAGTGTGCACGTGAGGGAGAGAGAAGTGTGTGAGAGAGAATGTGGATGACAGCAAAAGGCTACGTGAATGAAGAGACATAGTGCTGATGAGAGGTAGATTAAGGGTGAGAGACAGAGTGAGTGAGGGTGAAAGTGAGGGGGAAACAGGGAGGGTAAGTGAGGAAGACAAAGTGAAGTGAATTAGAGAGGGAGAGTAATTAAGTGAGGGATGCACACTGTGTTGTAATAGAGAGAAAAAGTGCACGCAAGGGAGAGGAAGAAAGTATATGATGAGAGGGAGCATCTGAATGAGGGAGAATGGTTACGCAGGAGGGAGTGAGTATGTTGGTGTGGGAGACAGGGATAGCAAGTGAGAGAGTTGGGAGCAACATGCCTTCTAATTTTTGCCATTGCTTGGATTTCTAGTTTTATATGCAGCAACAACTACCAGAAGTGAAAGATATGCATCGATGCAGTGATCAGTGTGTGCAGAGCTTCCTGATAGTTGCACAGCTTAGAGGGAATGTTGGTAGTGAGAGAGAAAGTATGGATGCGTTTAGGTGGTAGGGAGGGACAGAGAATGTGTTTGCGTGAAGGAGATAGTGTCAAACCTTGCACCTGACAGTGGGGTGGACATACACAACCTTCCCTTCCACCTTCTCCCTCGCCAAACACCTATCCATAAAGCATAGATAACAGTGTGGGGCTGGAGGAACACAGCAGACCAGGCAGCAGAGGAACAGGAAATCTGAAGCTTTGGGTCGGGACCCTTCTTCTGAAGAAGCATCCCGACCCGAAACATCGGCTTTCCTGTTCCTCTGATGCTGTCTGGCCTGCTGTGTTCCTCCAGCTCCATACTGTGTTATCTCTGACTCCAGCATTGACAGTTCTTGCTGTCTCTGACTATCCATAAAGCATGTTGCAAGAAGAGGAAATCCATGGTTGAAAGACAACGGAATTCTGGAGCTCATTTTTAAATGAATTCTGCCAAAGCCATATCAGAGTATGTGCCACTACAGCCCAACCAAGCTCAGTGTTCATTAAACCCAGCTCCTTACCTCAGCCCAATTTGACCCCCTTTCACTGGTGACCAAGGACCTCGGGCGAGTTTTCCTCTCTCTAACTGAATTTCAAGTGAAAAGGCAAAAAAAACCCCTTTAGCTTGGCAACTTTGAATGGCCATTTTAATTATTATTAGTTTAAATGAACAATTTATTACTTTGGAGCTGTTTTTAATTTCTGAAATTCACATTGACTGTTATGCCAAACCTCTGAGATTTTGTCATCGGCTACCTAAGTGACTGAGAAGTTGCAATATTCCCTTCGCTCCACTGAAGGAATAGGTATCCAACTTGGCTTAAGACAGTTACAGGCTGATGTCAGACTGCAAATGATGCTTCATTATTGCCAAAGACATAATTGTGCAGACATACATAATCATGACATGTGTGCTTGAAACAGCCTCCACTAAAACTGTCTAAGCATGTACAGTGTGTCTGGAGAGGCTATCAATCACTCATATTTTACATCACCACTACAAAGTCATCCTTCTACTTCTGCTTCTAATTCTTATGCTTTTATGCTGTATGAGTACCTACAGTCCAAGGTTACGTCACTTAGTGCAGTGTACTGTGTACCTTTAGCCTTGAAATAATAAAGCACGGTAATTATACAGACAAATAAATCAAATATGTATATATAACATAACTGCAAACATTCCATAAAATCACAGAACATAATTGAATAAACATAGTCCAAATGTTCTGCCCTAAGTCGACATCATGGTTTAGTGATAGCATTTTTGCATTTGAATCAGATGGCAATGGGTTTAAACCCTTCCATAAAATTAATGTCCAGTGTTTACCAGTTCAATTTAGTGCACAAAAGAGCAAGCGAGTTCTTCAGCTGTTCTAGTTAACTTTTATGGACATTGTAATTACTGTGTATTCTTCTTGCTGTTTGTGGAGCCTTGTGCAGGTGTTTGGGTATTAACTTAAAATTTGCTGGGCCAGCCAGATTGAAATTAAATGGAATTAAATTAGAGTGAAATGAGAAGGAGAAAACATTTGAAACTTTATCACCTAATGATTAGGAAAAGATCATACATTTTTGAAGTGTTTGTATTTTGATTGAAGGAATGAGCGTTGTTGTTTACATCAGTTAAAGCAAGCAGTAATGGGCCAAACTGTCAAGGAAACTTTGGAAAGCCTTAGGTTTTGTTTAAAACAGATGCAGTGAATCAGACATGATAATATGGGCTAAAATAGTACCAATATGGGGCAATGAGCTCTAACTGCACTATCTTCTACTCTACCAACTATCCTTGATTCTATAGCCACATTGTAGTAGCTGTTCAGAGATATATACGTATATCACTTGATCAATGCTATGGGTGAGGTCTACTTTTAGATATTGATCTTCATTTCCTCTTCTTGATTTCCATGAACATCAAGCAGCAGGAAAGCAAGACCTCCATCGAGGTCTTCAGTGACATTAATAAATGGTTATTGAGCAAAGAAGTTCCAGATGGGTTACAGCAGTTCTAGCAGGTGAACTAGTGACATGACCGAAAGCTACACAATAAGTGGCTGGTTGCAGGCAAGGAACTTGTGCCATTTTATTAAGCTGTGCACCATGTTGGGAATTCAGTCTAACTTGGAAGTTTCTGTATCATGTGTTCCATATTTTGTCCAATTGCAAAACATTTCTTTAGAGTTCAAGAATTCAAGTTCAATAGCAGCAACATAGTATCAAAGATAAAATTTTTGTAATGCTAGAAATGTATGCTTACCGTAGTTAAAATCAATGTTCCTTGCTGACACGTGCTACAACGTGCCCTTAGTTTCCCAGGCTGCACTGCTTTGCATGTTATCTTGCAATAGACATAAAATCTGTTGTATGGTCTTGAACCTGAAAAGTAAAATGCCTGTATTGAAAATCGTTTCAGAGATAGTAGGAATTGCGCCAGTAAGTATTCAACAAACTGGTCTAAAATTAATTTCTCTTCCATTATGAAGACAGTAACAGAAAATGCATACAAATTCTTGCCAATAGTGCCATTCTTTGCCAAAATGGACAGAAGGGAAGAAACTTATCACTTCCATGCTTGAATCAGACAATCATAGGTTCAAGCACCATCAGAGACTTGAGCACAAATAACTTGGCTGAAACCTCAATGCAGATGCTATGACAGTGTTGCTTGAGTTATCTTTTAGATGCAAAACATAATTGAGGTCCTGTCTCAAGTAGGATGGTACTGTTTTGGAGAAGGGCAGTTCTCCCTAATGATCCTATCAATATTGCCTGGAAAAGACACCAAACTGCAGTTCCTGAAAATTTGCTGCCACAAATTTAGCTGTTGCATTTCTTACAACACAAGAGTAGTTAATTGTCTGGGAGATCATGAAGTTTGCAGAAATAAAGAAGCAAGAAGCAAGAGTAGCCCATTTGGCCCTTCAAACCTGTTCCATGTCATTCAATATGATTGTGACTAATCCTCTATCTCAGTGCCATATTCCTGCTTTCCCCCCATATCCTTCAATGCCTTTAAAATATGAACAAACATTTATCTCTTCCTTGAATCTATTCAATGACCTGACCTCCACAGCTTTCTGTGGGAAAGAATTCCAGTCTAATTCTCTTTGATTAGGCTAGATTCTCTACAGTGTGGAAACAGGTCCTTTGGCCCAACAAGTCCACACCGCCCCTTGAAGAATCCCACCCAGATCCATCCCCCTATAACCCACTCACCCCTGAACACTATGGGCAATTTAGCATGGCCAATCCACCTAGCCTGCACATCTTTGGACTGTGGGAGGAAACCAAAGGACCCGGAGGAAACCCACGCAGACAAGGGGAGAACGTGCAAACTCCACACAGACAGTTGCCCGAGGCAGGAATCGAACTCGGGTTCCTGGCACTGTGAGGCTGCAGTGCTAACCGCTGAGCCACCGTGCCGCCCCAAATGAGTATAAGTTTTCTTTCTGACAAGTAATGAACGATGATAAATATTCATGAAGAGAGGTAAATTGAACACATGCAGGAAAATGAAGTCAGGATTTTTTGATGGCCGGATAATCATTCCTGAAGCATAGGTAAGCGGTGCACTTTGAGACCTTGCAGAATCCCAATCATAGCAGACTCCAAGGGAATTGCCTGGGAAACTGAAGATTCCATGGGCAATTCCCCTACACCTGGAACCCTTCAAAAGAATCCATTTAAATCAGGAAATTCAGAGAGCTCCACTGAAGTTAACTAAATAGTTACTCAGGAAAAGTTACAGTAGTGAATACTTAATTTAACTCCTGAGTAACTCTTAAAGTAACCCTCACACACCACCAACAACATCTACCCCAGATCCCTTACATACACTAGACCCGGGACCCTGACCTTGATCCCAAGATTCCATCACACCGCCAGCCTCTCCCCAAGACCTAACAACACCCATCATTGGATCTGCCACCTCCTCTATACCTAGGACCTCTCCCACGTTATCACACTGCCAAATCTGACCACCATCTTCTCCTGCTCTGCTCCCATACCCCATTCCACCATTCCACATCTGCATGGCCTTCCCCTGCTTTGAGCCCAATGCTCCTGCCCCAGTGGTAGACATCACCATTCATTCCACAAATCCAACGTATCTACCCTCATTCCAGGTATGGAACCCTACCACCTCCACTCCTTCAGACTCAACATCCTCCCTGGACCTTCTCTAACCCCCTACCTTCAGACCCAATACCTTGCACTGCCCAATCACCACTCACATCCATTGCTTGGCCCATACCCAGTTGGGACACAACGCTATTCCCTTTCTTACACTTTGCCAGACCCAATGTCTCCCAGTCACCTCAACCTACCCTAAACGCTTCATCACTTACTCTTGCCACCTTGCACCCTACTTACCTGCTACCGTACCCACCTTACATCCTATCTACCTGTCACCCTGCTAACTACCTACTTCATACCCTACCCATTTGTCATCCTCCCCACTCACATCTTATCCCTATCCACAGACTATCTTACCCATCTGGCATCCTATTCACGTAGCACTCTACCTCCCAGATGGCATCTGACACATGAACTTTTACGTACTTACATGAACTTTTACGTACTTACTTTTTAACAATAGTTGTCAATGTGGATGTCTGTGATTCAGGACCTTTAAGTTTCAGAAAACGGCAGCTGACTGGTATGAAAAAGGGGACTTGGTTTACCTCCAATCGACAATTTTGTAGTATGAGGTAACTGTCAGAATGGAAGCACTGCTTCGCATTTCTGACGACATCCTGATCAATATATCCTGTAAGAAATGCAGGATTCTTTCCTGGCAGAAAAAGGAATGAACTGGCATTCTGTATCATATTGCCACTCCTTGGGAAACTTGGACCTAAGTGACAAAGGGGATATTTTAGTAGGGTGGATGGGTGTCTAAGTGTCTGAGTGGTTAAAGAGGCAAAAATACATCAGCATGTCAGGAAGCAAACAGGAATCTGCTGTCTTCGGCATTTAGCTGATATGCATTCACCATAGCTTGAGAAAGGTGGATCTGTGAAGAAGCCTTATGCAAAAAGACCATTTGCTGCATCTTTAACTTCAGGTTCTGTTTATAGTTGGCAGTGCATGGGTTTGCCGGTCTATCTGAAAGTCACGAGTTGAATAAGGCAAGATGACAACAGGGATCAACCAAGCTGAGAAATTGGCAGGCTGGAATCCTTTCAAATTTCAAAATCCAACTACTGCTTATTTTGCTTTTGACCTGCATCAATAGCCTCTTTAGTAACATGGAATTGTTTATATAACTCAAACTTGGATTTCTTGGAGGAACAGAGACAACACCAATAGCAAAAAAGGAACAACAGCAACATTTTCCTCTGTCCCCTGATGTGCCACATGACAGAAGGTTACAGAAAACAGCTCCAGCTCAGAAAATTAGATACTAGAGTATACAAGCAGAAGATGAAGCTTCATGGATGTAACTGAGTGTCAGTGCCTCTGGAATTTCAGATTTCTACAGAAAATCATTGCTGAAATTGCAGCTTTGTATAAGACCTCATTCCAGGTGGAACAAGTGGACAAGAGATGCTTTTTAAGGTCACTGCATCCTGAATTTCTTGATCTCTGTCTCTTCCTGCTGGTGACATTTTCAGAATCTCACAATTTGCTGCACACGAGCAGATTTTACATCTCCTTCCCAAAATCCACAAACCTGCCTGCCCTGGTCGACCCATTGTCTCCGCCTCTTCCTGCCCCACTGAACTCATCTCCACCTATCTGGACTCCATTTTCTCTCCTGTGGTCCAGGAACTCCCCACCTATGTCTGTGACACCACCCACGCCCTCCACCTCCTCGAGAACTTCCAATTCCCTGGGCCCCAACACCTCATTTTCACCATGGACGTCCAGTCCCTATACACCTGTATTCCGCATGCAGATGGCCTCAAGGCCCTCCGCTTCTTCCTGTCCCGCAGGCCCGGCCAGTCCCCCTCCACCAACACCCTCATCCGCCTAGCCGAACTCATCCTCACCCTCAACCATTTCTCTTCCTACAGACAAAGGGGGTGGCCATGGGTACCCGCATGGGCCCAAGCTATGCCTGCCTCTTTGTAGGTTACGTGGAACAGTCCCTCTTCCACACCTACACAGGCCCCAAACCCCACCTCTTCCTCCGTTACATTGATGACTGTATCGGCGCTGCCTCTTGCTCCCCAGAGGAGTTCAAACAGTTCATCCACTTCACCAACACCTTCCACCCCAAACTCAGGTTCACCAGGGCCATCTCCAACACATCCCTCACCTTCCTGGACCTCTCAGTCTCCATCTCAGGCAACCAGCTTGTAACTGATGTCCATTTCAAGCCCACCAACTCCCACAGCTACCTAGAATACACCTCCTCTCACCCACCCTCCTGCAAAAATTCCATCTCCTATTCCCAATTCCTCCGTCTCTGCCGCATCTGCTCCCAGGATGAGGCATTCCACTCCCGCACATCCCAGATATCCAAGTTCTTCAAGGACCGCAACCTTCCCCCTTCAGTGGGCGAGAATGCCCTTGACCACGTCTCCCGCATTTCCCGCAACACATCCCTCACACCCGCCCCTGCCACAACCGCCGCAGGAGGATCACCCTCGTTCTCACACACCACCCCACCAAACTCCGGATACAACACATCATCCTCCGATACTTTCGCCATCTACAATCCGACCCCACCACCCAAGACATTTTTCCATCCCCACCCCTGTCTGCCTTCCGGAGAGACCACTCTCTCCGTGACTCCCTTGTTCACTCCACACTCCCCTCTAACCCCACCACACCCGGCACCGTCCCCTGCAACCGCAGGAAGTGCTACACTTGCCCCCACACCTCCTCCCTCATCCCTATCCCAGGCCCCAAGATGACTTTCCATATTAAGCAGATGTTCATCTGCACATCTGCCAATGTGGTATACTGTATCCATTGTACCTGGTGTCGCTTCCTCTACACTGGGGAAACCAAGCGGAGGCTTGGGGACCGCTTTGTAGAACACCTCCGCTCGGTTCGCAATAAACAACTGCACCTCCCAATTGCGAACCATTTCCACTCCCCCTCCCATTCTTTAGACGACATGTCCATCATGGGCCTCCTGCAGTGTCACAATGATGTCACCCAAAGGTGGCAGGAACAGCAACTCATATTCCGCTTGGGAACCCTGCAGCCCAATGGTATCAATGTGGACTTCACCAGCTTCAAAATCTCCCCTCCCCCCACTGCATCACAAAGCCAGCCCAGCTCATCCCCTCCCACCACTGTATCCCAAAACTAGCCCAGCCTGTCTCTGCCTCCCTAACCTGTTCTTCCTCTCACCCATCCCTTCCTCCCACCTCAAGCTGCACCTCCATTTCCTACCTACTAACCTCATCCCACCTCCTTGACCTGTCCATCTTCCCTGGACTGACTTCTCCCCTCCCTACCTCCCCACCTATACTCTCCTCTCCACCTATCCTCTTTTCTCTCCATCTTCCGTCCGCCTCCCCCTCTCTCCCTATTTATTCCAGAACCCTCTCCCCATCCCCCTCTCTGATGAAGGGTCTAGGCTCGAAACATCAGCTTTTGTGCTCCTGAGATGCTGCTTGGCCTGCTGTGTTCATCCAGATTCACACTTTATTATCTCACATTTTACATCCATTTTACTAACGCTGTAGCTGGTCAGAATTTGAGGAACTTCAGACTTGCTGCTCTGGGTGGACTTGCAATGATTCAGGGATTTACAGATTGCAAATGGATTACTTTCTAAACACATCGCTGGTGATAACTGTGAGAAGTCATACAGTGGGGGATAGCTTTGGATTGGCATTTAATTGCAGGTAAGTGGGAATGTTGATGATTCAGATGGGGATGTGAGGACATGCCTTGTAACAGATGAATGGATGAACTCAAAATGTATGTGTTGAACTGAGGAGTATGATGTAGGAGAAGGCTGTGGAAGTCAGAAAGAAGTGTCTGACATTGGAATATGGCATTCATTTCATCACTCTTGCACTGTTGAGGTCGTTGAGCCTCTTGGGACATTTTATCTGCACTCAGGGTGTTCACATCCTCTGATCATTTCTCATTTAGAACACAGAACATAGAACTGTCCAGCACGGTACAGGCCTTTTGGCCCACAATGTTGTGCCAAACCTTTTCCCTAAACCTAAGGTCTATCTAACCTCAACCCCTACCTTATACTATCATCTATATGCCTATCTAATAGCCGCTTAAATGCTCCTTATGAAGCCGACTCCACTACCCTCTCGGCAATGCATTCCACGCCCCTACCACTCTCTGAGTAAAGAAGCTACCTCTGAAGTCTCCCCGAAATCTATCTCCACTCACTTTAAAATGATGCCCCCTTGTAATAGCTACCTCCACCCTCGGAAAAAGTCTCTGGCTGTCCACTCTATCTACACTTCTCCTCAATCAAGTCACCTCTCACTCCTTGTCATTCTAAAGAGAAAAGCCCTAGCTCTCTCAACCTTTTCTCGTAAGACCTTCCCTCCGTTCCAGGCACCATCCTGGTAAATCTCCTCTGCACTTTTTCCAATGCTTCCACATATTTCCTGAAATGAGGCAACCAGAACTGGACACAATACTCCAGAGGTGTTCAAACCAGGGTTTTGTATAGCTGGAGCATAACTTCACGGCTCTTAAACTCAATCCCTCTATTCATGAAAGTTAACATACCCCATACTCTATCCACCTGGGTCGCTGTTTCCAGGGAACTGTAAATTTGAACCCCAAGATCCCTCTGCTCCTCTACACTGCCAAGAATCTTTCCGTTAACCCTGTATTCTGCTTTCAACTTTGCCCTTCCAAAATGAATCACCTCACACTTTTCAGGATTAAACTCCATCTGCCACTTCTCACCTGAGCTCTGCATTCTATCAATGTCCCTTTGTAACCTAAAATAGCCCTCCACACTATCCACAACTCGATCCACCTTCATATCATCCATTAACTTATTAATCCACACTTCCACTCCTACATCCAAATCATTTACAAAAATCACAAAATAGAAGAGGACACAGAACAGATCTTTGTGGTACACCACTCGTAACTGAGCACCATGTCGAATATTTTCTGTCCACTACCACCCTTTGTCTTCTAAAGGTCAGCCAATTCTGAATCCAATCTGCCACATTTCCCCCTATCTCATGCCTCCTTACTTTCTGCATGAGCCTACCATGGGGAACCATATCAAACTCCTTATTTAAATCCATGGATACCACATCCACTGCTCTACCTTCATCCATGTGTTTGGTCACATTGTCAAAGAATTCAGTAAGATTTGTGAGGCATGATGTACTCCTCACAAATCCATGCTGACTATGACGAATCAAACCGTGCCTATCCAAGTGATCATAAATCCTATCTCTCAGAGCCCCTTCCAATAATTTGCCCATCACAGAAGTAAGACTAACTGGCTGTAATTTCCTGGGTTATCCCTAGTCTCTTTTTTGAACAAGGGAATGATGATTGCCACTCTCGAATCTTCCAGCACTGTACTCGTGGACAGTGAGGATGAAAAGATCAATGCCAAAGGCCCACTGATCTCTTCCCTGGTTTCCCATAGAATCCTTGGATAAATCCCATCAGGCCCAGGGGATTTATCTATCTTCAAGTTCCTCAGAATTCCGAGTACATCTTCCTTAAAAACATCCACCTCCTCTAGCCCAGCAACCTGTTTCACACTGTCCTCCCCTACAACTAAGTCTCTCTCAGTTGTGAATACTGAAGAAAAGTATTCATTAAGGACGTCTCCTATCTCTTTAGGCTCCACACACAAATTCCCTCTACAATCCTCGATCAGCCCTACTCTTTCTCTGGTCATTCTCTTATTCCTCATATACTGTAAAAAGCCTTGGAGCTTTCCTTGATCTTATCTGCCAAGGTTTTCTCATGCCCCCTTATAGATCTCCTAAGCCCTTTCTTCAGATCCTTCCTGGTTAACTTTTATCCCTCTAGAGCCTTTTCCGAATCTTGTTTCCTAAACCTTACATAAACCTCCTTCTTCCTTTTAACTAGTCGTTCGACCTCTCTTGAGAACCAAGGCACCCTCACTCGACCACATCTTCCCTGGCTACTAAGTGCAAACATATCGAGCATACGCAGTATGTACTCCTTAAACAATCTCCACATTTCTACAGTGCTCTTCCCTGACAGCATCTGTTCCCATTTTATTTTACCCAGTTCTTGCCTAACAGAATTATAATTATCCTTCCCCATAATCAACCTTGCCCTGCTGTATATACCTATCCTTATCCATGACTATCGTGAAAGAAAGAGAGTTACGATCGCTACCGCCAAAATGCTCTCCTACCAACAGGTCTGACACTTGGCCTGGTTCATTGCCAAGCACCAAATCAAATCCAAAGTGGCCTCTCCTTGTGTTCGTCTATCTACATTTTTGTTTGGTCTTAAGGACTCCTGCTTGATATCTGTTATATTTTTCTATGAGTTCTTATATTCAACAACATGATCCTCAGGGATGCCTTCTAGAAGCAGGATGAGAGAGGGGAAATAGAAGGATTCCCTGGTTATGACTCTTTCACTCAGGTTGTTGACTCCACATTGCAAATGATAGAATAGTTTCATTCTGTTCTTCGCAGTTAAGTATTGAAACTTTCACATTTAGGTGCGGGTTTTCATTGTGCTCACTTGCACTAATTGGTTAGAAAAGTCAGAAATGAAATGTTAATGCCTTGGGTCACTCAAAAATCTGATGTCACAGTCATTTGAATTACTGACCTGTGCTGGGCAACCCATTGATCAGATCCAGATCCAAACACGATAATCCATCCCTAAATGTCCAACTATTTTCTCAGTTATGGAAAAGTGGATCATAAAGAGAAAGCTAAGTGAGTAGAAGAATTTTCATTGCTTTAAAGAAACACTACTTGAGTTGTGGAAGTACTGCAGTGCCATATCTTTTAGATTTAAAACAGTGATACTTCCTAAAAATTGTTAGCTATACCATAGTGATGTTCTATTTTTACATTTGAACACTGTAAAAGGCCCAATAAATACATTTAGTCAAAGATGATCACAAAATGGATGGCTGAAGGCAGTTTTTGTGGCTTTTGTGAAGGTCATCAACATCCATTTTGCAAAACTCCAGTTGAACTTCTTAAAAGGTAGAATGGAACATTTGAGAATACTGAAGCATTTATAAAAAGACTGTAAAGTTTTTACTTTCTTTGGATCATTTTGCTATTATGGGCTTGCACATTTTAAGCAATGACCGGCATTAATGACACTAAGAATTAGAGATCAGAGGCCTGGCCTCATGATGGCAAATTAAATTTAACCAGAGGTACCTTCCTTGACTTAACTACAGGCTAATCTAAATCAACCTTATGAAATGAACTAAGTGAAAATGGTATTATTTTCCACTTCAAGGTGGGCATCTTACCACCTCCCCAACTAATTTTCTTCTCTTTACATTTCATTGCTATGTTCAGCCAGAGACAACAATTTCATTGTCTTCCCTATGGAGGTGATAAAGCCAGAATGCAAAATTTAGGACTTTGCAAGGACCTCCGGCTTCTTCTAAAATCAGGGCATCTCTAACTGCTCACTTGTTCAGACCTTGGTTCCTACTCATGAACAAGAAGAGCTTCTATTCACTAAATTTTATTGCGTGATAAAGTATCATATTCATCTGCGTCAGGTATCCTGATAGTTACGATCCGTAATCCTCAATTCTTCCTTTCTCAATTAGACCACTCAGCAAGAGGCTGGATTCTTAAAAACAAACAAACGTTTGTCACTAATACTGTCCCATCTCTTGATGGATGGCTGTGTCTGCTCTTACACAAGCGTAGATTGACAGATGCAGTTGGTGTTTGTTGGGACTACATGGCCTCAAATATGAAGGACAATGAGTAGAGAACTAAGCAGCCTGTCTTTACCTCTGCTCAAACCTCAGGATTTGTAACACATAGAAGAAAGTAAAGCCTTGCGGTTGCAAAGGTTTATGCAAATGGGTGTGTGGGAAAATACACAGTAGCAGTTAAGGCATGTAAGTATTGTAATGGTACAGAGGTACTCAGAAATCAACATTGAGCTGAAACACAGTTGGAAGGGTCTGGCTTTTATGAAGTCTACAACAGCAGGAACAGTGATGATCCTCCTTGTCTGATATGCCATGTGTTCAGTTAGATGATTCCTGGGATGACAAGTTTATCTTGTGAGGAGAGATATACGGGTTGGGCTGTAATCACTGAAGAATGAGATGTGATTTTATTGAAACATATAAGCAGAATTTCTTCTCTTCAAAGTGTCGTTAAATAGGCAGGATGCAATATTTTGAGTTCCCAATGGTAGTTGAGACACAGTGCTACAGTCATTGCATTGTCAAGCATTTCTCCGACCTGTTGTGGGTTCTCATTTGTAACAGATTTGCATGGTGCAAAACTTTTTTAATTGAGTTCCACCTTCAAGATGTAGTCGACAGTGCACACAAATCTTTAGAGGGGGTTTATAACTTCCAGCTTAAAGCTGTTGTAAGGTCATCAGTTTTCCTCGTTTAACCCCACAGCATAAGGAAAGGATGCAGGTAAATGGACTCTACACAGATGCTCAAACTGGAAAGGTGGATCAGTAGAGGGCAGAGTCAGGAAATGGAGGAGTGAAGTGGGAAGAACCTTGCATTCTGGCTTGCAGAGGTTGGGTGAAGGTAGGAACAGTCAGTAGGAAAGTGAAGGACCTAATGGATGGTGTCAGTACTGTAAAAACATGGCCACCCTAGGATGTTGGCTGGCAGAGTCCTTGCAGGGCTGTGAGTTCACCTACAACAGTTCAATTATCCCTTCTGGCATTTCTCTTAGACTATGTCTTTTCCTATGTATAAAAAGGAAGACCAACTGGTTCAGCCATGTCACAGGGCATTGTGAGTACACTACAGGACACTAAAATGAATGTTTAATAAAGCATGAATGCAAAAACACAGCATGGTTTCTGCCATAAAAAAGAAATGTCCCTAACATTCAATTAACTATCAATACATGAGATGCAACATTTCGCTCTCTGACAAGCTAGTCTCAACCAATATTTATGACGTACACATGTTTATAATGAAACCATTGCAATACGAAATATTTACAAGTGAAATTTAATTGTGCAGAACATCCATGACACCTTTGTGTTCTCAAGCCGTCATGCTAATAGCAGTATAGTTGTGGCCAGGATGTAGAGTATCTCTTTTTGACCAGGAGGTTCTTTAATTGGCTGCTTACAGATACAGCATTGTCAGCTGATGTGAGTCTCTCCAATGAAAATATTCCTCTGCTACTAAATTGAACATGTTTGTGTGCATGTTATTGGTACTTGGAATTTGAATCATCTGGGAAACATCAAAGAGAATGAAAACCAAATAGGCTCATGCTTCTGGTTACGACTTCAGGAATGACAAACTGTTCACAAAATCGGAGTCATTAATTCCAATTGTTTTCACAAATGCTGCTTGGCCTGCTAAGTATTTTCAACATTTACGTCTTCCAACAGAAACAGACCTTTCTGGAAGAAGCTGCAAGTGACTACCATCATCTGACAGGGCAAACACAGCCTGTGGAAACATTGATCTTACATTTTGTCAAAGAAACTGAACCTTTGTCTGTTGACCACATGGTGCGAGTACAGTCTCCTTTAACCCGCTCCTTTGCATTTCCCTCCTGTGCAAACCCTCTTCCTCCTCTGTACATATTACCATGAACAGTGATGATCCTCCTTGTCTGATATACCATGTGTTCAGTTAGATGATCCCTGGGATGACAAGTTTGTCTTGTGAGGAGAGATATACAGGTTAGAGCTGTAATCACTGAAGAATGAGATGTGATCTTATTGAAACATATAAGTAGAATTTCTTCTCTTCAAAGTGTCGTGAATCTTAGCAAATCTCATTCCCAGCATGCAGTAGAATTTGGGTCATTGAACACATTCATAGGTCACTTAGGACTTTGATTGGCACGAATGTCATGAGTTACGGAGAGCAGGAGTGAAAGTGGAGTTAAAGCCACAATCAGATTAATCACTATCTTCTCAAAAAGTGGAACCAGCTCAAGACACAAAATACGACTCCTTCTCCTATGTTTTATGTTGTTACCAAGTTGATCTTGTTGACTTTAAATTCTGAGAGGTCAGTCGAAGCTGCTCTAAACAAGCATCTATTGGTACACTTCCTTCTGTTACAATCAGTACATCAACAGTCAGATTTATTACATTTTTTAATTGGCTGCTGGATTGAGTGTTGTGAATGTATCCTCTGAATGCAGAGTACTAATATATGTGATCTAAGCTTTAACTGTCTCAGCTTTTATACAACAGCTGTGTTCTATTTAAATGTTAATAACTTTTTTAACTTAAGTAACAGTTAAATAAAGACTAAAATTGTTTGTGGTAGAATGTTTAATTTTATCCATACATACTACCTATAGCTAAATCAACAATATTTCTTTGGGTCACTTACAATCATGTATCAATTTTGAAGAGAAAAAATATTTAATGTGTAATTCAGTTTACCATACGTAAATCATATGAAATTAAATCTATTTTTAAGTATTTTACAGTTACAATGATTGTGGCTGCAAAATGCTTCTTATGGTGGTAAAAGACCCAATTTGTCTTTTGAATAAATATTCCGTGTAATTCAAAATCACGTTAGCACTCTTGGCTCAGAGTCCCTCTCAAACTCATTCTATGATAAGCACGTAAGTGGAGGCTGGGATCTGGCCCTGAAGAAAATCACACTTTCTGAGATCCTTTGGAATCCGCTGAGACATCAAAGTCCTGTCTGCCAGCACAAGTAGACATAAAGGATTTTCTGGTACTAATTACAGAACTGATGAGCTGTCCTGACCAACATTTATCCCATAAAAGTACTACCAAAGCTGAATACCTGGTTATTTATCCCATTGTGATTTGTAGGATTTCATCATTGTTTTCCTTCATTAAAACTGTAACTAGACTTTGAAATTATATCATTAGCTGTGAATCACTTTAGAATCTTACAAGAATGTGACAGTTCTGCATAAATGCGGTTTGTTATGTCCATCAACTTTATCTGCTCAGAGACCAGCAACTGTTTTTTAAACTTAGACAAGTGTGAGGTTCCTGTATTTACCAAGAGAATAGAACCAAAAGATCCCACTACTACAAAGAAATAACAATAAATGCTACTGTAAAAAGTTGGAACGGTACTGCAATCATATTCATATATTACTTATATTCTAATGTCCAGAGTTAACATGAGGCAAATATAGACAACAAACTGTGATAAATTACCCCACACAGCACATCAAGTAGCAAATGCATTCAAGACGGTTCCAACAGATTTGTCCACAAATTCCCTGCTCCCAGATATCAATGACAGGGGAGGTTATAAAAGCTCATTAAAACTTTACAAAGATTAAAATTCTTCACGTTTGATAATCTAACCTCATAACCTCTTAATTGCTCATGATCTGGTTGATCACCCTCCTTCTCTAGGACTAAGCTTCCCTTGGATTCTGTAAATTGTGCTCCATCACTTATTCCCAGGCACAACTCCAGTTTTTCACTGACGGCTAGACTACCAAGCTTGTACTGCGCTGCTTTTCCCATAACCTGTAATCCTGCTCACTCATATTAAGCGTCACCTAGAATTCCTTCCTTAAACCGAACAGCACAGAACTGGCTAATACTTCTTGGGAGTGCATCCTGAGTCCCAGCACAGAAGCAGTCAAGTTTAATTACTTTATAGCAGTCTAGCTAAGCAACACAAAGCAACCTGCTCTGTCTGCCTTTCTCTTACACACTTACTTCTTTATTTGACTCCAACTGACAGTTAACCCCTAAACTGTTCTGAGTGACCCACTGAAAACCTGACAGCAGGCTCCGTCCCTAGTCCTTGGCAGGTCTGACTGTAGCAACTGTTAGAACTCGAATGTAACTAATATTAGAATACAAAGTTCTTGAATGTTACAATTTTCACAGTTTGCTGACCTGCACAGTGCAAACTTGATACAGGAAAGAGCTCTTTATAGGGTGAAGTATATCTAGAAACACAGAATGATACAGCACAAATGGAAGCATTCAGCCCATCGTACGTGAACTGGCTCTCCAAAGGAGCAGCATAGCTCATGCCGGTCTGTATCTTCTCTCTTTAGCCCTAAATTGTCTTCCATTTTAACAAATAATCCAACTCACTCATAGATGCCTGAATAGATGCTACTTTACCCATAGCCTAAAACAGTGCACTCCACGTCCCTGCCATTTGCTGTATGTAAAAATTTTTCCTAGTGTCTCCATTTGCCCTTTGAACAATTACCTCAAATCTATGTTCTCAAAGCTTCCACCAATGGAAGTGGTTTTTCAGATCTAATCTGTTCTGGTCCATCAATGTTTTGAATACCTCTATCAAATCTCTTCTCAACCTTCTTTCCTTCAAGGAAAATAGTCCCACCCTTTCCAAATCATCCTTGTAACTGAAGTTTCTCATCCCCAGGACTATTTTCATGAATCCTTTCTGTAAGGACTACATAGAAACTATTCCCACAGTGCAATTGATTTGATTGCCCTGAGGATAACAGACACCAATGATACAAAACTGGTGGCACCCACCACTGCTGAGGTCACCCTGAATGGTAGTGAGTTTCTACCATATGCACCTTCTCCATCTTCACCCTGAAAAATGCTACTAACTGGAAGTTGACACTAGACTGTGGACTTTTTCCTTTCTTCCTCACTTGCAATTCACTGATACCAATCTTCATTTTATACTGCGTACTTTCATATAGTCAAGCAATGCCAGTAGTTCAGGCTCTGTAGCCTTAGGTGTAACAGCAGGAAAGGGAAGGGAGCACTGAGAAAGAAACACTGCACAAACTCTAACACTTACTGCCACAAGCTCAGATACTGCTACTGTGCCAATATTGGAAACTAATTTTGAGAAAGGGTCTGTATGTGTTAAGTCACTGGAAATGAGTGACCTGCAGCTAGGCCAGGGAAATAGGTCAGCTTGTGTGTGAAGTGCCACAGGAAAAGGTTACAGTTTTGCTGCAGAGTCAGATGAGGTTCCACTGGGGACAGTCACTGTATAGGAGCATGAAGGATTAGGACTCTGCAGTTGTACAGGGCATAATTTAGACCTTTCCCTTCTACCATGCCAGGCCACCTTAATGAACATCTGATGACTCCTGTCTCAGATTCTACTGCAGCACTGACAGATGGCTCTGTTGTATCAGTGCTGCAGTGGAAACTCAGACAGAGATCACAGGCTACCTGGCTGCCTGAATGCGGACTCTGACTTACGTCATCCAGGCACAGGCGACTGCTATTTTGGATCAAGATCTCAACATTCAAAAGGGATTGCAGGCTGTCACAATAGTCTGGCAATGTGTGCTTCAGCACTCTGTTGAAGGGCACAGACACTGTGCAGACTGATCCTGCTGTCGTCTTTTCGGATAACATTAACTCTTCCACCAGCCATCCCAGACTTTTCATATTTATTCATGGAATATTATTGCACAAGGCCAGACACTTTTGAGCGATGATGGTGAGCCACCATTATGAACCATTGCATCCATGCAGTCTAAGTTTCCCCACAACATAGTTTCAACTATGCTGAGGTGGTGAAATCTATAGGTGTATCCTCCAGACTCAAAGATATTTTGGTTGATTCTCAAAGGGCATTTTCTCAAAGTGAAAATTTGTAATCTCCCAGCATTCATGCTACAATTGCCATTTATAGTCCTGCGTAGGACTATGACAGGCAAGGCATCTGCAAGCCAGACATTAAGGTGATGCATAAGAGTGATTGGCTGTTTGTTTGGGATATTAATATATTGACAAATAAAGTTAATTGTTTTTATTTGTTGCTTTCATTGGCTGTTGTGAGCCAAGGGGATGTTGTCAGGAGGGTTTGAAATGGATGTAAGGAACAGTTGAAAAAGATATCTTTCACTAGTGTTATTCATATGTCTGGGGAAGCTCTTATAGTTCAATATCAAAGTCAGAGGTCCATTCAATGGCTTCACCTTACACATGTTTGATGTCACCACAAACATATCACGACGCCAGTAGCTCAGTATGTAGGCAATGGGCAATGTGGAGGCAACAGCCTGAATTTGAACTGCCCCTCAGGCTTCATTTCTTGAGCAAGTGTATACATTTCCAAGCCCATCCTCAAGTGGTTGAGGAGTAAACCTTCGGGAGGGGATGCCACTGGATAAGTAATCCAAAGATCCAGATGAAAAGCTCTGGGGTTAAGTGTTTGAATCCTAAAAGGCAGATAGCGAAATTTGAATTCAAATAATCAGTCTGGATTAAGTGTTAGTCTCATGGTGACCATGAAATCATTGGGAATTGCTTAAAAATCCATCTGGTTCACAGCATGATCCTCCATTGAGGTTTAAGTACCTGTAAGGTTGTTGTTGAGTGTAAGAGAGTTGGATCTTGTGCAGTGTAAAACATTTAGTATGCTTCTTTTGTGAGCGATAAACTTTGATATATTTTTGTTAAAAAGTACACAAGTTGCTTCCTTTAACTATGATCAGTGACTGACCACCATGGTAATAAAGTTGCAAAATAAAATTTATGGTCTGTCAAGGCAGTGTCAGTTTGGGACCAGACTTGTCCAATATTACTATTAGCAGGTATGATAACAGAAGGAAAATCTGCCATCCTCGCCTAGTCTGATTTATGTGTAACTCCTGATCCACAGTAATGTGGTTGACTATTAACTATCCTGAGAAATTGTCCAGTAAGCAACTCCATTGTAATGTAGAATATATCATCACTATCAAGCGAGTAGACTTTTAGACCAGGACTTTTGACTCTATAAGACATTCCTGCGCATCTCTGTAGTCTGCAGCCTAGGATGACAAGTAGCAAAAATCTTTTTTATTCATTCATGGGATGTGAGTGTCACTGGCTAGACCAGCATATATTACCCATCCTGAATTGCTCTTGAAAGGGTGGTAGTGAACCACCTTCTTGAATTGCTTAGTTCATTTGATGTAGGTATAACTGCTATTATGGAGGCGCTTCCAGAATTTGGACTCAAGATTTTATCCCACGTATTTCTAATCATCCCCAATCTGCAAGTAATCTCAATTATTAGCAAGAAATTGCTTCTCCAGGTAGTCTTCTGCAAACTAAACCAAAATTTTGTTCTTTCTCCAGAGGTTCTTCTTGAAACACAAGATTATCATTCAATGATTGTACCAAAAGTTTACCTCATCTAATATTTCAAAGTGATCTTGAAGTTCAGAAAATTTCCCTCAAAGACATTTCCCTGTAGCAATGTAGCACTGAAGTGTCAATTGCACACAGTGTCTGCACAGGAATTTTGGAAATATTTTGTAGTATGACACTAAGTTGCGTGGAAGGGTGAGGAGGATACCGAGATTGTGCAGTGTGATTTGGACAAGCTGAGTAGGTGAGCACAGATAGCAAGAACTGCAGATGTGGGAGTCAGGGTCAATACAGTGTGGAGCTGGAGGAACACAGCTGGTCAGGCAGCATCAGAGGAGCAGGAAAGTCGATATTTTGGGTTCACACTCTACATCAGGACTGATGAAGAATGCAAACCCAAAATGGTGACTTTCCTACTTCTCTGATGCTGCCTGACCTGCTGTGATCCTCCAGTTCCATACTGTATTGACTGCGTAGGTGGGCAAATGCATAGTATTTGCAGCACAATCTGGATAAATGTGAGGCTATCTACTTTGGTAGCAAAAATCAGAAGGCAGCTTGTTATTTGAATGGCTGTAAATTATGAAATAGCAATGTTCAATGAGACCACAGTGCCCTCATGCAAGAGTCACTGGAAGTAAGCCTGTAGGTGTGGCAGGCAATAAAGAAGACAAAACTGTATGTTAGACTTCATAGATTTGAGGATGTCTCATTGCAATCAAACAGGGCACAGGTGAGGCCACACCCAGAACACTCAGTGCAGTTTTGGTTTCCTTGTCTGAGGAAGGATGTTCTTGCTATAGAGAGAGTACAATGAAATGGCAGGACTGATGTATGAGGAGAGATTAAGTCAGTCAGGATTGTTTTTACCGGAATTTAGAAGAATTGTGGCGGATCTCATAGAAATCCATAAAATTGAAACAGGAATTTACAGGTTAGATGTAGAAAGTATGTTCATGATGGTGGGTGAGTCCAAAACCATGAGTCATAGTTTAAAGACATGGGGTAAACCTTTTAGGACTGAGATGAGGAGAAATTTCCTGACACAGAGATTGGTGATCCTATGGGATCTACTGCCACCGCAAGTGTTTTGAAGGAGGTCGCCATAGTTTTTGTGGCTGACGAAATCAAGGGATATGGGGCAGGGCATTGAACTTGATGATCAGCTAAGCTCACGTTGAATGGCAAGCAGGCTTGAGATGTCTCTGGTGTCCAAGCCTTTACAGCATTCTGTAACTGCTAATAGTTGGAATTTTTAGGTCAGCAGTTTATTTGAGGTGGTTAGACTGCTCTAATTCTTGTCTAATTTTGATCTATGTGAGCTTATTTTGATGCTTGAATTTAAGCTTTGCTAGGCATTTTGTACCTCTGGAAGTTCTGTAATTTAGTCCTCAAGCTGTTGACTGATAAAACCCTCTAGTATTTTCATGGCTTGCTGACGAGTCTTCATTGCCAATGGCCAGCTGCCATTTTTATACCTCAACAATTTCTAACATTGAGTATTCACATGATCTAATTTGGGCTTCAGCTTCTCTTTTTCTCTTATCACTCCTTTTTTCTCTGCTTGCAGCTGCTGTAAGAGAACTTAATGGGCTGTTTCCAAGGTTTGATGATTATTCTCCAAATGTATCAATCTTACGTTGATGTTCTTTGTGTATAATTGTAAAGGTGTGCTGCACACACGTGGCTTTTGTCCATAAAGTGGGGCATCATGTACCACGCCTGAAGCTTCTTTTTCCACAAATCTACATTGGAGCTGTGAGACCTCTTTACCGCATGATTGAAGAGAACTTTCTAATTTCAAAAACCAAGAAATTTCAGCCTTTGTGGTCACTTTTCTGATAGGTGAAATTTTTAAAGCTTTACTGATATTCATTTGTGATTAAACATGCATATAGTCTCCTGTGTCCCTGCAGTAGTCCAGCCTTCAGCACAGGAAACAATTTCTTCATCTAACTGTGGTTGCAGTTTCTATTGCTGCTTTTTATGTGTCCTTGATAGGTCTGTGAAACAAGGAGACCGCTTTAACTCCTTGTTACCTCTTCAACAAAATTAATAGCAGAAACCTCACAAACAATGCTATATGAACCCAAGAACACAGGAAGGTCTCAGGCAACAATATGTGTGGTATATTCCTTTCTTGCCACTCCTCGGAAACAGCAAACTAAAGTCTAGAATGCCCTCTTCTAGTTGGCCACTTTCATTTTTGGCACCTTCTTTCCCCATAATTTATAACTTTTCTTTTGAGAGAAGTAAAGGACCTGTTAAACATTTTTGAAGACCTACAACTGGAGTATCTGAAGTGAAAAATGATACTGGCACACTAAGTTAGCTTCAGTGTCTGCTAACCAGAGAATTTCCAAATTATGCAAATGGCTTTTATTTACAAGTGGGGCATCAACCACTCTGCCTGAAGTTTCATTTTCTGCTAAACTATGTTGGAAATGTGAGGCCTCATTTCTGCATGATTTATTGTCCTTTCTAATTCCACAATCCAAGGTGTCTCAGTTGTTGTGGTCACACTGGTGGTGTCAAAATGGTTAAAGCTTTACTTGTGTTAATTTGTGATTGATCCAATTAATAAAGAAGTATAATGAATGACAAAGAGGATCCCATTTGGTGTCACTTTGATTATAACATAGTATAAAATGCAGGTGTTCACTCCTCCTGGAACCCAAACTTGAATAGAGCACAATCTAAAAATTTCTGGCCTGAATCGTGCCTGTGAATCCAAACAAAAGGCCTCCAAATGACATCTTGATTTTTTTTGCCATTTTGTTGTGTTACATTGCATACTGAAATTAAGCTTCTTGGTCAGCAAAATCTGTGGAGCAAAATTCCTCCCCCATAGGCCTGCTACACCTCTCAAGAAAAAATATAATTTTGCTGCTCAGGATTCACTAATGTTTGGACACTTGTGGCCATAGTAGTCTGTTTTCTTTCTTCTCTGCTGCCAATGCAGCTCTGTACTGGTTTCCCTCTTGACTCATGATTGTCTATAAAACTACCTAGGCCCTAACTCCTGCCAGTTGGTTCTCTTAATGGTATTGTTTTTAGCTATGCTTTCTGTTGATTAACTTTCTAAGAGCTATTCTCATTCCCATCACTGTAAATTGTTTCAATTCACTGGATTATTTTATTCACTGTTGCTAATTATTTTTCTTTGTTATGTGACATGTTCTCTGCTGTGTTTTCTTCTACACGTTTTTAGCCCTCATGCTAGCTTTCTCTCTCTCGCTGCAGTTTGCTTCTTCATGTTGCTTGTGGTATTTAATGCAAGGTATAATCTTCTGGATTAAAGGGTCACTGTGAAGTTTATTGCTCACTACTTCCTGGTGCTGCTTAGTTTCTCTTCAGTGTTTTATCCCACTTTCACAGGCGCATCAGTGGCTTGGCTCCGT
The DNA here is from genome assembly GCF_030684315.1 of Stegostoma tigrinum. Classification (NCBI taxonomy): domain Eukaryota; kingdom Metazoa; phylum Chordata; class Chondrichthyes; order Orectolobiformes; family Stegostomatidae; genus Stegostoma; species Stegostoma tigrinum. The sequence goes on along the minus strand of NC_081362.1, from coordinate 24,393,487 downwards.
TCTTCACTCGTAACACTGTCCTGTCTCTAGGTTTTATTTCAGGTATTCCTTGCTGTTTGTCTCTGGTTCTGATGATCTGGTCACCATCTGCTGCCATGCAGTAAGATGCAGTCTACACTTGTGTAAATGAGCATTAACAAGCTTTACTAAACATAATTATATACAAGTGACAATAAAACAGGACACCTTCTGAAAGCCTACAAATGAAATTGCTGGTTCTATGTGATCTGACAGCCCTATTACATAGTTCCTTATGTACATGCTTAGTAGCTATTCCTAATAGTAGAGGTATCAATAACTCTTTAATCCACAAAACTATACCTGTTGGCCTTGCATTAAATACCACGAGCAGCGTGAAGTAGCCTCTATGTGTTAATGAATTGATTATTCAAGAGCCTCAGTTAAGCCAAGGGTGGACTGGCCCCAACTATCTCTGATGCTACTAATAAAATACTAGCAGTGGCAGGATGACAATATACTGTGGGTCCAAAATTTTATGCAACCTCTTTCAGTCCATTCTCAGGAGAGGGGACAAAAAGTCCATTTGCTGATTTTAAAATTCTCTTCTGTGTTTTCAAATCCCTCCTCCTCTATCCCTAGTTTTGTAAGTCCCTCCAGCCCCATACCTCTTCAAGCTATCTGCATTCATCTCATTCTGGATTCTTGAGAATTGCTCCCTAAACGTCTCTACCTCACTTTCTTCCTGAGACATAATTTACAAAATTACTTTACCAACCAAGATTTTGGGCACCTGTTGTCATCCCTCCTTAAGTGTGTAGTAAGATATTTGTGCCTGTGGGTTCTCAAATTGTTTCTATGAACTTCTGAAGAGGCTTTTAGTAGTTCATATCAATCATAAAAAGATCATTGCAACTTTCTTGGATAATACGAAACACTGGCGCGTGAGACCTGGGAACACCTGACCTGAAAACAATAATGATATAGAGGAGGTCAAGATGCAGTTCCATGTTGGCTGGTAGTTGTAAAGGACAGCTGTGGGCAGAAGATGGTTAGACCAAAAATGCAAACACAAAGAGAAAGCAGTGACAGAAAAGGGAACATGGAATTCTGTGAGGTTAAGCCAACAAAGCTCTCTCTGAAAAGATTTTTTTCCTTTTAGAATGTTAGAAGACAAATAGAATCCCAGAAGCTTTTGGGAACCAATATATGAGTAAGCTAAAATTGACCAATTCCTAAAAAGCATTACAAATAGCTCAAGCATAGACTTGTATCAGAAGTACCCAAGCCATGGACTTCTGTGTTACTGATTGGTCGACTGAAAAGGAACTCTGGAAAACCACATCATCTGGACTGTTGTGACCCAACAGAGGGCAATGCAATAGAAGCATGACTTGCCCCACACCTCAGGAAGGACGTACTCTCCTTGGAGCGTGTCCGGCAGAGATTCACACAGATGATCCCTGGAATGGTAGGTTTAATGTATGATGGACAGCTAAGGACCCTGGGATTGTACTCATTAGAGTTTAGAAAGTTGAAGGGAAGTCTAATAGAAACTTACAAGATAATGTATGGCTTAGAAAAGGTGGATGCTGGGAAGTTGTTTCCATTAGGCGGGGAGATTACGACCCCTGGGCACAGACTTAGAATTAGAGGGGGTAAATGTAAAATAGAAATGAGACAACATTTCTTCAGCCAGAGAGTGGTGGGCTTGTGGAATTCATTGCCACGGAATGCAGTGGAGGTCGGGACGTTAGATGCCTTCAAGGGAGAGATCGACAAATTCTTGATCTCACAAGGAATCAAGGGCTACGGGGAGAGTGCAGGGAAGTGGAGTTGAAATGCCCATCAGCCATGATTTAAATGGTGGAGTGGGCTTGATGGGCTGAATGGCCTTACTTCCACTCCTATGTCTTATGGTCTTATGATCTAATCATGTCCATAGGGTGACAGCTGTCATTGAACAGGACTCCTGACCTACCCTGAGTGAATAAACAACAGCATATTGTGAACTATGTGGCTACAAAATACCATACGTGCTGAATGCACCTTTGCTCACAGATGTTACCAGCCCACATGGATCTGTATTTTAACCTCCTCGATGTCAGTATTGCTTTCAGGTCAGGTGTTCCAAGGTCACATGCACTGGTATTTTACTATCCAAGAAAATTGCAATGATCCTTTTATAATATAAGTGAATCTACTGACAGTCTTTTCAGACATTCATAAAAACAATTAAAGATACTGTAGTCACAAAATATCGTGCGGCACCCATAGGATGTGACGACAGATGCTCAAAATCTTGGCTGAGAAAGTAGCTTTTCAATTACATGTGGGGAAGAAGATGAAGTGGAGAGGTTTAGGCAGCATTCTCAAGAATTGCTTATGGTTGTTTGAGACATATCTTTGTTGCATCAACTATTTGACTATTCTTATTAATCATTTGCATTGTTTCTGATTTGCTTCCAAATAACAGTTATAAAAAGTGAAATCTTGTTCATTTTTGATTCATTCAGTAAATTTTGTATTTTTGTTTTATGAATCTCTTGTAGGGATCATTACATAATTAATAGTATAATTACCATTTTAGTAACCTAATCATTTTTAATGACTGTTAATTAATTTTTCTGGTTCAAAAACTTAGCAATTAAAAGTGTAGAGCTTCGTTGCATGTAAAGGTGAATTGATACTGAAGATGTTTTTAAATATATTTCTTCCTATTTTTCACTCTATTTTGCTCCTCTTTCCTTTAATTTAATACTCTAGCCATCTCATTTTATTTCTCTGAATCTAATTTGGAACCTAATTCACACAGTCCAGTTTGCACACCTTCTCAGCCCTTCTGTTGTTTATTTCTGAATCATTAAATTTTATTGGTGATCAGATTACATTTCAACTTGCCATTCAGTGAAGTGCCATATGCCCTAATGCCCTGCTGCATCATTGCCAAGATGCATTTCAGCAATTTTGAATGCAAAATACTTTCTTGCACTGAAGGATACAGGAAAAAGTCGAAGTAACCCAGCACATTGTGTGATATCTTACTCCAGGAAAGTCAGTACTATCGTAAGGAAAATAACAGGGAGGAACAAGTCACCTGGGTGATTGATGCTCATCCCACTCAGCTCTACCTTTGATAGGAAGAATTGATCAAATCCATGTGCCACATTACTGAATAGCAATCACAAGCCCACATTATGTGATATTTTTGACAGTTTTGGCAGTGCTGCAATGTGAGAGATGCCAAACTACTTGTGAAATGTTGAACCAAAACCCATTTGCCCTTTCAGATAGGTGTAAAAGATCATAGCAATATTGTGAAGAAAAGTAGTCAACATCTTTGATTCCTGATCAGTATTTTGTTCTCAACCAAAACTTTAAAACAGATTTGTTGGTCACTGTTTCATTGTGCATTGTGCTTCCTACATTAGATCAATATAAATCACTTCAAAAGATCTTCAAGACTGTAAAGCACTTTGGACATTTGGAAGTCATGAAAGGATCAGTTGAAATAATGTTTCTTTTTTTAACTCAACATAAAGTGTTCCCATATTTATGGTACAAGTATAGATTAAAGCACTGGAGCAAATGTTTGCTGTGGTGAGGGATGAAGATTTCCTGTATTAAAACAGAAGGAGGTGATTGATTTTGTGAATATTGTAGTATGCATTCAACATAATGCTGGTCAACATGCATCCTACAATATTTCAAAGCTTTGAAATCATAGCCCTGGATACTAGCATACAAATATTTAGCACTGAATAATTCTCTCTCACCTAACATTTGGAAGAAAGCGGTGTAACACTTACTTTATAATACTGCAGGAAGATATTTCATACTAATTTTGTAGTTATCATATAATTTCATGGTCAAACATTTTAAAATGTTACAAACTGAGCCTTACATAATCAAGTACATACAGTGGTAATAAAATGTGAGGCTGGATGAACACAGCAGGCCAAGCAGCATCTCAGGAGCACAAAAGCTGACATTTCGGGCCTAGACCCTTCATCAGAGAGGGGGATGGGGTGAGGGTTCTGGAATAAATAGGGAGAGAGGGGGAGGCGGACCGAAGATGGAGAGAAAAGAAGATAGGTGGAGAGAGTATAGGTGGGGAGGTAGGGAGGGGATAGGTCAGTCCAGGGAAGACGGACAGGTCAAGGAGGTGGGATGAGGTTAGTAGGCAGATGGGGGTGCGGCTTGGGGTGGGAGGAAGGGATGGGTGAGAGGAAGAACAGGTTAGGGAGGCAGAGACAGGTTGGACTGGTTTGGGATGCAGTGGGTGGAGGGGAAGAGCTGGGCTGGTTGTGTGGTGCAGTGGGGGGAGGGGAAGAACTGGGCTGGTTTAGGGATGCGGTGGGGGAAGGGGAGATTTTGAAACTGGTGAAGTCCACATTGATACAATTAGGCTGCAGGGTTCCCAGGCGGAATATGAGTGTTGTTCCTGCAGCCTTCGGGTGGCATCATTGTGGCACTGCAGGAGGCCCATGATGGACATGTCATCAAAAGAATGGGAGGGGGAGTGGAAATGGTTTGCGACTGGGAGGTGCAGTTGTTTGTTGCGAACTGAGCGGAGGTGTTCTGCAAAGCAGTCTCCAAGCCTCCGCTTGGTTTCCCCAATGTAGAGGAAGCCACACCGGGTACAGTGGATGCAGTATACCACATTGGCAGATGTGCAGGTGAACCTCTGCTTAATGTGGAATGTCATCTTGGGGCCTGGGATAGGGGTGAGGGAGGAGGTGTGGGGGCAAGTGTAGCATTTCCTGCGGTTGCAGGGGAAGGTGCCGGGTGTGGTGGGGTTGGAGGGCAGTGTGGAGCGAACAAGGGAGTCACGGAGAGAGTGGTCTCTCCGGAAAGCAGACAGGGGTGGGGATGGAAAAATGTCTTGGGTGGTGGGGTCGGATTGTAGATGGCGGAAGTGTCGGAGGATGATGCGTTGTATCCGAAGGTTGGTGGGGTGGTGTGTGAGAACGAGGGGTATCCTCTTTGGGTGGTTGTGGCGGGGGCTGGGTGTGAGGGATGTGTTGCGGGAAATACGGGAGACGCGGTCAAGGGCGTTCTCGATCACTGTGGGGGGAAAGTTGCGGTCCTTGAAGAACTTGGACATCTGGGATGTGCGGGAGTGGAATGTCTTATCGTGGGAGCAGATGCGGCGGAGGCGGAGGAATTGGGAATAGGGGATGGAATTTTTGCAGGAGGGTGGGTGGGAGGAGGTGTATTCTAGGTAGCTGTGGGAGTCAGTGGGCTTGAAATGGACATCAGTTACAACCATTGTTATATACAGTGGTACATTTCTCTTTCTAAGTCTGAATAAATCAGCAATTTGGCCATGTTAAGATGGCAAAGTAATGGGGTAAAGGAACTGGGTAAAGACTGAAGAAACTGCAACAAATGGAATGGAATTGGAAAGAAAACAGGAGGAAGGGATGTAAGGGAATATTGGTAAAGGAGCAAAAGGAGGGAGGGTATTGAGACAGGAAATAGAAAATCATTGGTATGGAGTATGAACATGGAGTAAAGGAGAAAGGAGTTTCCAGTGAATAGCCTTTCAGCCTCCAATTTAAAATTGCAGTGAGTCGGATGGGATGGCATAAATACTTCCATTTTAATTGATTTTACCCATCACCACATCAGTCACCACCAACCCAAACCTCTCCCCACACCAACCAGTCCCATTTAATGTTACTGACTTTTACTGATTTGAGCCTGAACATTAGCCCATAAGCATCAAACTCTTTCCACCGCTTCTGCGGATGATTTAATCAAGATAGAAAATCATTTGGTAGCAAGCGTTAGTGTAAAGCTTTCTACTACTGCTTTATAAGAAACTTCTCAATAATAAACACATAAACACTTCTTTTCCTTCTTAAGAAGGCTATCAAAGCTGGACTCTTATTTTGATTTCAGCACTTTTATTCGTCAGCTGTGTTCTTCTATAAATGCTCACTTTCCAACATTACTAATAATGCAAGCTGATTTTATATTACATATTTCAATGAAAAATGACAAAGCACCAATAGGACAGCTGCAGAACTGGAATGTGTTTGAAATTACATGCCTGTATCAAATTACTTAAGCTCACTTAAGTTAAAAAATTCAAGATTCAATTTTAAATTATCTCCTTCTGTTCAAAATCAGTCTCATTGCTTGAATAGTAATTTATTACAAATTTCATTTATAGAAGAAGGAAATCACAGTGGTGACTCACACCTTCTATCACGCACTTGCTATTCACTTCACTAAATTACTACATTGTTGGAAATTGAACCTAGAAGCTGAGGGACCTACCTGTCCTTCCGGATGCCTACTCAAATTGTAAAGAGGGAAATCTAGCTCCAGGAGCCAAAATTAAACTGGCAAAAATAATTATAACTCTTTTAGCAGAATAGTACAAATTCTGGAGACCACACCCAAACTATGCCAGCCTAATCTGTAATTGCTACCACGGTCAGTGTCTTTTCGAAGTCTGGAGGAATGATTGGCAATTCAGGAAGGAGGTTAATGATCTTACGTGCTCTGTAAGGGTAAATGGCACTAACTTTTCTCTTCTATCTTACACTCATTCTAATTCTGCTACTGCCCACACCTCCCACCAAACTTCATGATACACCACTTCCATGACACGTGCAGTATTCTGCTCGTTGGTTCTCAGCTCTCAATTCTTGGAAACTGCTAATCCTCCTGCCTTCTGTGGTATCCATTCACTCACTCAGGGTGCCTCATCAATTCTCTTTCACCAGCAGCTTGGTCTATTAATTTCTCTGCCTTTCTTCCCATTGCCCAAAATAGGGCAGAGAGGGCCAAGATAGTTAGTGGGTGTCTGACATAACTTTATTATCTGTGCTTTGAAAACACTTACATTAGTGGGAGAGGGCCATGACCACTTATGTGGTGGTCCTGAGGTCTCCCTGCCTTGATAAGCAAGAAAGATTTGTTATGAAGTGTTGCTCTACTCTCCCAGCACGATGAATGTATTCTTAATGTGCCAAACCTTCTACTCCTATTTCACAACTTGTTCACTTTCTTGCCTTCTGCAATCATGAGCAGTACCCATAGCTTCCACCTAAAGGAGGCACCACCTCAATCTATCGCCAGCACCAGAACAAGCAACGCCACATGAAAAATAGACATTTGTTTTTTTTCTGGTGAAATAGGATCAAAATAACTGTTTGTGGTGTTTCTATTTCAGCATTGTGACCTAGAGGACAGTTTGATACTTAGTAGCAGGTGTAGGTAAGGTATGAAACTGTATTGAATGGAAATTAATGTTATCACTGGTACTTTTGGTGGATGAAGCAAATCACAGGCTGCTGGACAGCAAACATGTTGGTTGTCTCCTTCATTCTTTCTCCTCCTCTTCTTTCTTTATATCTTTTTTCTTCCCTTCTCCTCTTCAACTATTTATATATCTGAAGGCAAGACATATGTCTTAAGGATGAATAAATTGTACAGAATGCAGTCGATCAGGAATTATGGAACAATCTCTGGTCAGTGCTGCAGAGCACTTCCTGAGCAGTCAAAGCAGTGACAGCATTGCAAGAACAACCCAATGGTCTCCTTGGTAACATTTTGTGTGGTACCATGGCTCTCATTGCATGCAGACTGCCTGTGTCTGTTTGTGTTCTCAAGTCATGTGCTAGGTGGTCAGTAGATTATACTGTTACCTAACAGTTACCCTCTGAGTTCACATGTTACCTTAAATAGTGGTAGTACAGCTGATAGAGCTGGTACAGAATAAAGCCATTTGATGTGCTGCCAGGACTTTAGGTATCCATGTGCACAGTATTCTCAGCATGGTGTTATATCAGCTGCACATTCAAGAAATTAAGTCTGTTGTGGTTTTGGCACATTTTTGCATTTAGATGCAATGCCTGCAAAACAATACGTGTGCGATCAGTTCCACCATTGGAAAGCTTGTTATTATGAGAAGCCATGTGCACTCTGACATTTTTGTTCTGTCTGGGAAGAAAGAATGCAATATCCTGGCATTCAGTGCAACAGTCACCTCCCTTACACAAAAAAAACTGAGAGATGTTGGACATGTGGTTTCCTCTAGCCTGTAGAGATCCTGGAATGAAGAAGTTCTTGGTCATGGTTACCCCTTTACAACCACTCGTTCTGCTCTGAGAAGATTGTTCCTTGCTGGGATTATGGTAAGAGAATTGGTCTCTGGAGATCTTGGGTGGATATGACACTCTGCCAAGAGCCCTTCAATTCTGGCATTCTTTTATCAACTTTAAATAAGAATACAAACCTTTAGTCACACCCATTAATGCAGAAACAGCCATTAAAAATCAATCTGCAACCATGCTGAAAGTTCTGACCAATCCATTAAATGATGGTGGTGCAGGAAATACCCTTCCTGAATTCATGTGAGTTTGAAAGAACATGTTAGCTGGAGCCGTGAGACTGAAAATGGCATTGCTACAGAGAATCAATATTTCATGCTGGCTGACATCATTACTGTATATACCAAACTGCATACAGACGGCGCACACTCCCAATATCTGGGCTAGTGGACACACCAAAATGGTGCTTGGTGCAAGATGCATCTACAGCGCAAACACATCTTGTATACAAAACAGTACCTGTGGCATGAAAAATTGGCACTATTAAACAAAATTTTGTCACCAAGTGTTTACAAAGAGTACATCTGTTTTGTCTAAATACAAATCCAATTTCTGGAGATGAAACAGTCATGTGCTGATTGACTGCACTATCTACTGTCCATAAACATTGTTATGGAAATATTTTTAATTATACAATTGTGGGACCTGTTAAGTAATGCAGAATAAAACTGAATTCTGCTTCTCTATCAAAATTATTGAAGCGCATTACTGTTTATGTTGTTCACATGACCAGAATTTGACATTGAGCAAATGAATCAAATAAAAATGACTGTTCCACTGTGATTTTCCTTTATATATAAATGAGATATTTTACAAAGCTGGAATAATTAATTGCTAACATATAGATTTCTGTTTTTTTAATCACAGTATTGATTCTTTTATCTGTGCAATATTCTTGATGAAGGTACAATACAAAGTTTTCATTCAATAGAGGACACAAACATGCATAAAAACATTTAACATGCTCAAGAAACATGAGCCACATGACAGATTTCATGCTTGTTGGCCTGTTTGCATAAGTAATGTTGGCATTGGTGGGACAGATTTTGGATTTAAATCTGGTCAAAGTTTTCATTCCTATTCTGCTGCAAGTGTACTAACTTGAAATTTCAAACTTTTGGCTCGCTCATTAGCCCAATGAGAGGACAAATGAGCCACAAGTTTGAAAGCACAACCGCAGATGTTCTTGCCACAGACTTTAGCTTTCTTGCATTGGGATTCTTTCAAGCTGGCGAAGGCAACATGTGTAACGTGTCTGAATTCATTGTTCACTGTTGCATTTGAGACATGACAGATCCAGTAAAGGGAGGGTTCACTGCTTTCAAATGCACAGTCTTAGCATTCGCAGCTCCAGTCTGGGATGCCTGCACACTGGTAACAGCAGGAGCACTGTGACTATGAATGCTGTTATCCTGAGTACAGACAGCAGGCCTTGTGTAGTAGAAACCAACCTCTACTTTCCTAAGCAATGACTCTGCAATCCTAGAAATCTGCTGGATCATAGATATTGAGATATTGGATACATAGATACCGAGCAATGAGACTGAAAGTCTCTCGCAGTATTGGAATCTGAAGCTTTGATAGCAACAGTCTGAGAGTACTTGGCATTTAGCAACATTGCATGGCAACAAATATAGTTCGTAGCCTCAATCTGAGCTTTTCATACTCCATTACTACAATAAAGGACTGCATAAAATGAAAAGATGAAGCATAAAATTGCAAAACCAAGCACAGATCTTGGCAACTAGGAGATATACAAACAACAAAAGATGACATCCCTTGTAATCCCTTGACAGTCTGATTGCTTTGTTCTCCCTTTGGTATGTTTCTTCTTCCTTGGGATAATTTCTGCTGTGCTTTGTGAATTACTGCCAGAAACTCCTTCCAATGATGATCCACTATCTTCCCTGCTTCCCTTCCAGTCAACTCTGGCCAGGTCCTCCCTTTTGTCTTTGTAGTTACTTTTACTCAATTGTAATACCTTTATATCTGATGTCAGTTTCTTCCTGTCAAACTACAAGGTGAGTTCAATCAAATTATAGTCACTGCCCCCTATGGGCTTCTTCACCTTCAGCTTCCTAATCAAGTCTGCCTCATTAACATCACCAAATCCAGAATCTTGTTGGTTCTTCCACAAGCTGTTCTGAACAAAATCATCTCATGGACATTCCAGAAAATTCCCTTTCTTTAGATCTGCTACCAACTTGTCTTTTGCAGTCTGCCTGCATATTAAGTCCTCCATGATTATTGTAATAGTGCCTTTCTGACATGCCTTTTCTATCTCCTGATTTATTATCTGCCCACATCCTGTCTACTGTTCGGAGGCCTGTACATAACTTATAACAGGGTCTTTTTTCCTTTACGATTCCTCAACTCTACTCACACAAATTCTACACCTTCCAACTTTATTTCACTTCTTGCTTTGATTTAATTTCATTTCTTACTAACAAGGCAACCTCACCCACTCTGCCCATCTGCTTGTTCTTTCAATAGGACATTGGCCATTTGGTATACCTAAACCCCACAGTTAAGCATAACCAACATGCAAAATGATGCCTGTGTACCGATTCCTCGCAATCCTTCATGTTCTCCACGCCAACCTATGCCCTGCAATGATACAAAATAAACCTGAATACTATCTTCGTCAACTTATGCCCTTCTACCCAGCTCTATGGTCCTTTATAGTTCCTATGTAAACATCACACTATCTCACTATACTATATCTCCACACATAATCTTACAGCCATGAGCAGACCCCATGTTGGACCAATGCTGAGATAACATTAAATAAGACTCTTAAGTGACTAATGAAGAATTCACTATAAGATCCTAACAGGGAGGGGCAGAAATAGGCTATTTGGTCCATTGAGACTGCACTTCAATTCAATGAGATCATGGCTGTTCTGATAATCTTCAACCATACTTTTCTTTCTTTTCCTCTTAACCCTTGATTTTCTTACTGACTAGAAATTTGTCTATCTGGGCCCTTAATGACCCAACCTTGACACCACTCTGCAGTGAAAAATTCTACCGATTCACGAGCCTTTTTGTCTCGACCTCACGACTTGCCTTCCCAACCATTTTTATGCCATCCACAAACTTGGCTTTGTACACTCACTTTCCTCATCCAAGCTACAAGTTAGTGTGGCCACAGTATTTATCCTGTGACTTCCCACTAGTTACAGGTTACTGTCCGGACTATGCCCACTTTATCCAAACTCTCTGACTTCTATTAGTTAGCCAACTAATATCCATTCTAATATGCAACACCCAACACCATAGTTTCTTAACTTATTAGGTTACATATGGTAGCTTATTAATCACTTGTGGAAATTCAAACACATTACATCTATTGATTATGCTTTTTCTTTCCTGCTGGTTACCTCCTCGAAGAATTTATTTGTCAAGCATCAATACCCTTTCATGAAGTCATAACAATGCTGCTTGACTATATTATGCACTAGAGTCATAGATTTTTCCAGCATGGAAACAGACACTTTAATCCAACTCATCCATGCTGACCAGATATCCTAAATTAATCTAGTACATTTGCCAGCATTAGTCCCATATCCCTTTAATCTCTTCCGATTCATATACCATCCAAATGTCTTTTAAATGTTGAAACTGCATCAGCCTCTACCACTTCCTCTGGTAGCTCATTCCATATACGCACCACCGTCTGCGTAAAAAAGTTACTCCTTCGGTCCCTTTTAATTCTTTACCCTCTCACCTTAAACTGATGCCCTCTTGTTTTGGACTCTGTTATCCTGGGGAAAAGACCTTGGCTATTCACCCTATCCATATTCCTCATGATTTTAGAAATCTCTATCAGGTCACTCCTCAGCCTCCAATGCTCCAGGAAAAAAATACCTCAGCCTATTCAGCCTCTCCCTATAGCTCAAACACTCCAAACTTTGGCATCATCCTTGTAAATCTTTACTGAACCCTTTCAGCTTTCACAACATTCTTCCAAGAGCAGGGAGGCCAGAACTGCATGCAATATTCCAAAAGTGGGCTTACCAATGTCCTGTACAACCATAACATGACCTCCCGATTCCTATACTCAATGCACTGACCAATAAAGGCAAGCATACCAAACACCTTCTTCACTATCTTGTCCACCTGTGACTCTACTTTCAAGAAAACATGAACCTGCACTCTAAGGACTCTTTGTTCAGCAACACTCCCCAGGGCCTTACCACTAAGAGTATAAGACCTGGCCTTATTTGCCTTTCCAAAGTGTATCACCGCACATTTAACTAAATTAAACTCCATCTGCCACTCCTCAGCCTATTGGCCCATGTGATCAAGGTCTTGTTGTATTCTGCGGTAACCTTCTTCGTTGTCCACTACGCTACCAATTTTGGTGTCATCTGCAAACTTACTAACAATATGATGCATGTTTACATCCATATCATTCAAATAAATGACAGAAAGCAGTGGACCCAGCACCGAACCTTCTGGCACACGGCTGGTCACAGGCCTCCAGTCTGAAGAGCAGCCCTCCTCCACCACCCTCTGTCTTCTACCTTCCAGCCAGTTCCATGTCCAAATGGCTAGTTCTCCCCGTAATCCATGTGATCTAACTTTGCTAACCATTGTACCATGAGGAACCTTGTTGAATACCTTACTGAAGTCCATATAAATCACGTCCACTGCACTGTCTTCATCAATCCTCTCTTTATTTCTTCAAAAAATCAATCATTTTACTGAGACACGATTTCCTATGCACGAAGTTATGTTGACTATCCCTAATTAGTCCTTCCCTTTCCAAATACATGTAAATCCTGTCCTTCTGGATTTCTTCCAACACCTTGCCCACTACTGATGTCTTTTAAATGCTCTGCTATTACATTTTTTTTAATCTAACGTTTTCCCAATAAGCATACACGGAAAAGACAGTTATATGGTTATATAGGTTCAATCACGAATTAGCAAGGATCTCACTTAAAGATGGAACAAGCCTTAAGACCAAAATGACCCAATCCTGTTCCTAAAGTGCTTGAGAATTCTGGCTGTGCTTGTACAATCATGCACTTCCATGCTGCCTTGCCTCTATGGCAGTTTCCCTAGTTGACATTCAACGATTCTCTCATGACAACTGACAGCTTCTTGGAGATTTTGTATCCAATCTTCTGTGGCACCCATTGATATAAATCATCCAGACATGTGGATTTATATGGTTTGAACTTTTTTTAACTTTAATTTGAACATGGTATTTGATGGAAATCACACCAAAGTCACTAGTTAACTTACAAAACTTTCTGTGATAGACTGGGTGCTAATATAATAACTATTTCCTGAAGTAATTGTGTAGTCTGTTAGCATTTTAGCTCATCAGTTTACATTCTGTATTCTTAAGGGACTCAGTTTTCTCTTGATGATATTTCTGTTGTCATGTGCTGGAAAAATTTCTTGCTATAACATTTACTGTGTAGGTCTACGTTCATTTCTAGTTTGCTCTTTGCATCAATGATTGCTACTTTTTTTGTAAGTTTATATTTTGCCATGTTGTAGGGAATAAAATAGGTACCCAGCACAAATACCTACATAGTATGAAGAAGCAAGCTGCCTGATGTAAGTTGATGGAATTTAAGTAAAAAGCTGCCTTAAAGAAGTGATGCATTTCCTGACCTACCAAAATGCCTCTTCCACTGGGACACACAACTGAACGGCTTTGGGGAGTGAACAAATGGCTCTCGGTGCAATTTGCATGAACAACACAGTAACAATCAGATAATTAGACATTCGTTCTGACAGTTAATTAAGGCAAAAGGAGACAACTATTCCCAAAATACAATAGCTATTAGCAAGCACTTCTTTTCTGATTGAATCTCATATGATGGCCTATAAGGTGAAATTATTCTCATCAGCTCTTTAAACATCAAGTAAAGAAGATTTTGTCCCTTGGACCTTGAACACAATAAATCTACCATTTGTATTTTCTATCCTCTGAACTGCACCTAATTTATCACCTTATTGAAAAGGTTCCATTATGCTAATGTTTTACAAAAATCACTTGATCTTCTACGAGGTCAAAGGGCCATTTCTCTATGAATATTTTTGACTATGACCAATTTCTAATGTCACTGAGAGCAATACAAGTAGTATAATGAAGGTTATTCCCACATAGAGAGATGTAAGAAAAAGAAAAGCATCAAGAAATCTAATGCAAAGTGCAATTAAAAAAAATGTACTCAAGTCTATGCAAATGTCGAAAAAAGAAAGTCATAAAATAACAACATGAAAGCAATTAACTATTTTTAACAATGACCTTTATTGGTTCAGAACACACAGAATCATGGAGTAATAGAATTATACAGCACAGAAGGAGGCCATTAAGTCCAACATGCCTGTGTCAGCTTTTTGAATAAGCTACCGATATGCACATTCGACTGCTCTTTAAACAAAGCCCTGCAATCTTTTCTCACTTCAAATATGCATGTAATATTCTTTAGAAAATTATTATTAAATCACCTTCCACCACTCTTTCATAACAGATCATTACAAATTGATGTGCAAATTATTTTTCCTTAAGTTACCTTTGATTCTTTACATTATATCTGTGTCTATCTGTTGCCTACCCTTCTGCACTGAATTTTCTTTCTCCTTATTTACCCTATCAGAGTCTTTCAAGATTTTGAACAATATTATTATATCTCCCCTTAACATACTCTGAAAGAAAGAAAGCAATACTAGTCCTTCTAATATCTAAATCATGATTGAAGTTATTCGTTCCTGGTTACAAATGGTAACAATATCTTCTGCACTCTCTGAAAGCATTGACATTCTCCTTAAAATGTGGGGGTGCCCAGAATTTGCCATAGTATACCGGCTGGAGTCTAAATGCTTTTCTTTAAAGATTAAGAAGATTTTTATTGCTTTCTAAAACTCTATGTTTCTTTTTATGAAATCAAAGGTCCTATAAGACTTTTAAACAGCTTTTGCAACTTTTTTTTCCTCTTTATTTATTCATGGGATAAGGGGATTGCTGGCTAGGGAGCATTATTGCTCATCTCTAATTGCCTAGAGGGCGGTTAAGAGTCAATCACATTGCTGTGGGTCTGGATCCAGACCAGGTAAGGATGTCAGATAAGTTTCCTTCCCTAAAGGATATTAGTGAACCAGATGAGTTTTTTCCTGACAATTGACAATGGAGTCATGATCATCACTAGACTCTTAACTCCAGATATTTGTTGGAATCAAATTCCACCATCTGCTGTAGTGGCATTTGAACCCAGGTGCCCAGAATATTATCTGGGTTTCTGTTTTAACAATCCATGATAATACCACAAGGCCACTGCCTCCCCTGCGCCTTGCTATCTTCAAACATTGTGTTATACATTCCCAGGATGCTCAGTTTCACCAGCCCCTTTAAAAGTCTACTTTTAGTGTATATTTTTCTCCTACTTTCTTGAATCACCTCCCATTTCTTGATATTAAATTTCATCCGCAATGCATGTTGCTCATACCACAAAAGTATCTAAATGATTTTCATAGTCTTTAATTACTTCATTTTTTTGAACTACTTTCTTCTTTTGACTACCATTTTATTATTTACACTTTTCTAAATGTGTAAATGTATAGATCCAAGATGACATCAGAGTAGGAAGCTTCAGCTGAAGCTCATCTGCTCCATCCGTTTCTTTCTCATTTCTTTCTCACATTGTGGTCTCTTGGCCTGGTCTCTTGGTGGGTCACGGTACTCTCTGGCCCAATCTGTTGGTTTAGCATGGCAGTATCTTAGTGTGTGTGTGGGTCCTACCTGTGCATGTTTTGGACCAGCAGGAGGCAGTCGGGGAGGCAGCAGCTTTGGTGGTGGCAGTAATAGCACTGAGACCCAACATGGAAAGAGCTAGTGTTGAGAGAGGTCCCCTAATATCTGCGGTTGCAGCAGCATCGAGAACAGGCAGCTGGGGTCTCCCAGAGAGCAAAATAATTGGAGGTTTCATCAAAGACTGCTGAACTTCCAACTTAATTCCTTTATTCTCATTTAAATTAAGAAAGATGTTAGCATTAATTATTACCTTATTGCTTTATTTTTCTACTTATTCCGTGAAGGTAGCACTTAACTTTTTACCTCTGTTCTCTTACTACTTTGTACCTAAGTTTTTGTACCTAAGATGGCATTGTGTACTGCGACATTGTACACTTTTCAGCGTGTGCCTGCTGTACTTGAGTATATGTAATAATAAAACCTATATCCAAAAGACTTTTTCTTCCCTTTTTCTTCCCATCATTTTGTTCTCAGTCAGTCACTCTTCGTTCTGTTTTCCACTTCTGCCAGCACATTTTGAATTCAGCATCTTTCTCCAATGAATCATGAAGCTAATATTTACGATAATCCTTCTTTTCTATTTTATTTTAATTTCAAATAGTGAAATAGATTTTTCTGAAAATGGGCATGGAGTTCCGAGTACATAATTATTCTGAAACTGCACATTGCATTGCAAACAGTATATTAATTTTTTGCTGCCCAGTGTTGTGCTAGGTTGTTGTTTGCAGCTAGTGTTTTCTGCATTGATCAGTGGATTCATGCATTTGAGGTAGAATTAATATCATAATTTGTTAATGTTACTTAAAGACAACTTGGTCTTGTGAAAGGTAAGGTGCATTGTGGTGACAAAAAGCGGAAGCAACAGTTTTGATACTTTGAGGTTTGCCATCTTGCTGCAGGAGAGAGACTTGTGTTTTCTGTTCATCCAGACAGTGATGCCATCAACTGTTAACAATTCAAAACAAATTCTTAATGGAGATTCTGGCAGAAGATATTTGTGTGATATCAATGGTTGCAACAGCAGATGAAGGCCGCAGAAGTGGGGAGATCCCCAGTCATCGAGGTCTTCCTTGCCACTGGAGCTAGATCTACCTTCTGTCAAGGACTCTGTCTGATGATATGCAACAGCATTCTCACATTAAAAGATATCATGCACAAGGTGTCTAGAAGAGACCAATTCCACCTCTTAGAATCAAATATCTAACAAATATATGGTCAGAAACATGGCTCTAGGGTTGGGCTAATCAACCACACAATGGCCCACAGAAGCCATTATCAACTACATGGAATTTCCTCAGTTGACTTGTTTGTGAGTGATTGCTGATGACGACTTTGAGGAACAGCTGAACACGCAACATAGTGTGTAACAAGATTTTATGATTATATACTAGAGCAATACTAATGTAAAATCCAAACAGAAAGAGAAATATCTGATGTCCTATATCCACTTGAAGTCGTTGAGTCAGAAACTCAGGAGGCAGTGGGAAAAAGTAGCAAAGGAGATTAACATCAATTGTTGCTAGATCAGGTATTATTTTTAAATCTGAGTTAGATAAATTTTTTTGTTCAGCAAAGGCATTAAGAGATATGGACCAAAGGCAGGTATATCGAGACAGCCCTCGAACAGCCATTATCTCATTAAATGGTAGAAGGGACTCGAAGGGGAAGATCTACTTCTGTTCTTAAGTTCCTATGTTAACTCCAGGGTTGTGGCTTTAGGCAAATGGATCCAGTGCAGGAGCAAGTTTCTCAATCCTACACAAATTGTCAAGATGAGTGATTTTGGGTCTTCAAATGGCGTGTCTGACTCCAAATCACTATATTCCAATCACTCACATACCAACATGGTGGCTCAGTGGTTAGCACTGCTGCCTCACAGCACCAGGGACCCAGGTTTGATTCTACCTGTGGGGGGACTGTCTGTGTGGAGTTTGCACACTCTCCCTATGTCTGCGTGGGTTTTCTCCAGGTGCTCTGGTTTCCCCCCACAGTTTAAAGATGTGCAAGCTAGGTGTATTGGCCTTGCTAAATTACCCATAGTGTTCAGGGATTGGGGGATGGGACTCGGTGAGATTCTCTGTGAGTCAGTGTGGGCTTGTTGGGCCAAAGGTCCTGTTTCCACACTATAGGGATGATATGATATGAACAATCTTCTTCACTTCTCAACCCTTTGTTTTTATCTGACCGCCATGGACTTAGCAATGTGGCAAGACTCACAGCCACAGTGCACAATTTGCAAGTTGACAATTCAATCAAGAGAAGCATATGCCCCAACTTGTAAATTTATGATTATGTTAAAGTACATTTAGATAAAAGGTTATTTTCTTTGTTGCTGTGTAAATAGCTTGATTGTCTAAGAATAAATCTTCATTTAGAAAAAGGGCAACGTTGTGATATATTGACATACATCTTTAAGAGGCATACCTTAAATTGCTGCCAATCATAATTTCCCTGAACAAGAAATGATGAATTATTCTGATGATTTGTTAGGTAGTCGCTGAGAAGGATTGATAGGAGTCAGGTGTAGTGGACTCAGCTTGTAATGGATACTATCTTCATGGAGTTATATCTTCAAATAAAGCACCCAAATTACTGTTTGACTAATCTTGGGTTTGAATGATGTAGAAAAGAACATAACAACCATAATGCCTTTGCTTACAATGACTGTTATAACCACTGTGTGTGTAGCATCGCATCTAGGCCAGAGAAGGTAAGAATATCAGGGGTTTATGAACCAAATGAGTTTCAATGATATTTCATGGTCACTATTACTGAGCATATCTTTATTAACTGAACTTAAATTTCACAGTGGTATTTGAACCATATATTCACCTGGGCCCCCGGATTACTAAACCACTACTCCATCAAATGCTACTTCAAAAGAATTGTTTTACATTAAAAAAAACCTCTGTATACACAGGGAGTCCTACCAGAGCTCTTCAACTCTGGTATTTGACAGGTTCTTTTTTTGAGTGCGGAGAAAGAGATGAAAACATTGGCCATACATTTGAACTCTCTTGTGTCAAACTCTTTAACACAACAGGTGCCATTTAACGTCCACAGTAGTGGTACAGGTCCACAATTCTGGCGCTAGCCATGCCAGAACCCATTTTGTAAGGGCACTGATGCAGATTCACTTGTTGTAATACAGAGTTGGCAGATAGTGATACCAATCAATATGCAACATATAAATTATGGAGTTCAATATGCTTAAGCTAATTTCCCATTTTAACATACAGAACATGCATTTAGTAGCAGAAAGGAAATTTTGTCAGTACAATTTAAAGGTATTATCAACTGTTTTTGGTCGAGGTGTTCCATAACAATTTGCTGAGTTAGCAGAATCATTGAATAGTTTCCAAAATTGCTTAAAGCTGATAAAGTCCAGAAGTGTGACATGGCAATGCTGAAGGTCTTCTTCCTAACTTCAAGGATTCTGCACAAACCACTTAGTCCCAAATGTGGCCACATTGGTTTGTGACCTCTTTGAAGTACAGAATTAGGGGGAGTGAATAGCAGTGACACTGGACAAAACAAAATAACGGAACAGGAAGGAGGAGGAGTGGAAGATGGACCCTAAACAGAAGACCATGGGCTGAAATTTATGTTTTTTTAGTACGTACAAGTTATGCTAAGTATTTTTTGTAAAAATTCTCACCATGAGTGAAAGTTCGCACCAAATCGTACTAAATATATTTTACTAACTAGTAATACCATTCTTTAGCCATCTCTCCCATCTGATCCTGTCTCCATGCCATTTCCAGAACAACATGCTGCTCAGTAGCTCTGTGATAGATTCCTGGGGCATCCTCAATCTGCAGTGATGCTGTCCATCACTCATCTGAAGGAAAAGATATTAAGGACAAAATAGCGTGGGCTTCCTGCACTTCTTCTGCATCGTGTGGGGGCCTGGAGCCGCCACCTCTTCATATGAAGGCTATTCAGCCATTGCTGGAATTTACTGCTACTCTTGTGCTTGTTGTTGCATCTGTTCCTCCTCCATTTCTCTGCTACACTAAAGCAAAAGCAATGATAACCCCTTCTGTGGCTAGATTTATTGATGATACTTCCAAGGATGCAGGAGGAGAGTATAAGAAACAGAACAGGTCCTTAGGAATGTGTGCAGTCAGCATTCACATCACTCACAAAAACGGATTTAATCAACCATCCCTTACCACTCCAACCCCAATTTGATTGAGGACTACTCCCCTTTGGCTTTGAGACATAGCCATTTGCATGAAGCAGATGCAGTGTGCTTACCATGTACACTTCTGGTGCATGCTGTAGCATAGCGTAACATTGTGCCATACAGCAACCTGTCCATCCCCTTTACGGAAGATTGCCTGACTTTATGTCTGTGCTAAGCGGCATGGTGAGATAGAAGTACTGTGAGCTTTAAGGAGCAGATGAGCAGGCAAAGCACCAAAAGGCAAGGTAGTGCATTGGAGAGGGCACAAAGTGAATGTATGCTCACAGTCACAGCTGTAATCCCTGAGAGCAGCTTGATCGAATCCATGTGATGGGTGCCTGTCTGGACATGCAACATGTCCTGGCAGCAATGCTGCAATGAGATGTGCCAGTGTACTCCAAAGTGCAGCACTGATGTGCAGAACAATATTGTAAGTACACTGGAGGCATACCATGATGATGTTGTAAGGTTCGTATGTGTTGGACACCAAGGTTGGTGGATGGGTGGTGTGTGCAGATGCTGCCTATGGAGTGTATTGCGAAATGTTGGTGCCTGGTGTCCAAAATGGAAGTCCAGAGAAACAAGTGGTGAGCTGGAGTTGCCAGACAACTTCTCCTGTTTCTCATTTGCGAATCTATCTAGTTGTTATCTAGTTTCCATCCAACAGGTTGGAGCATTGGAAACCGAAAATTAGTGAGGTGAGATAAATGAATACGGACATGGTAACGCATGAAAATAGAATTCTTGTTGCTCACTGGCAAAAATGTTATCTCAGAATTCAATGCTTGATTGGAAAATTGAACATTTTGGTCTCAATGTTGAGAAGCTTCTTGCTAGCCATTTCTCATGATTCTCCCAACTTTCTCGCCAAGACCCACATAATACAGGGGCTGAGAAGAATCGAACCACATTTACAGTAGGTAATCTACCCTCCTAAAGTGTCTATGCCCATGTGAACTGTGTATTCACATCTTTCCTAACGTGCTGTGCTCAGAATGGGATTCCATACTCCAGTTGAAGCCAAACTATGTCTTAATGTAATTTCACGATAACATCCTCTCTCTTGTATTCTATGCTCCTATTAATACAGCATAAGATATGGTTTGCTTTAATAACTTCTCTCAATCTGTCCTGCCATCTTTAAGTATGGTGGCAGCAAATCTACCAGATGGAATTTACACCATCATGAGCTGCACTGAGGATTTATCATGCAACATGGTGGCAAGCAGTTGCAACAATGAAGGCACTGGCAACCTTTGTAATATGACGATTCTTCAGATATAGTTGTAAGAGATTGCTTTAGCCTACAGTCTAAAATTGGAAGAGCTCAACATTTGAGAACACTGCAGAGAATAACTTCAAGGTAGAATTCCACCAGGTAGACTCTACAGTCAATGGTAGAAAGCATTTTGACCTGGTAAGAGACACACAGTAGTTAAGTGTGAGCTAGAAACTCCATGGACCTTGACTACGTGTAACATTTAGACAGCTACAGGTTGCTTCAGCTGCCAGAAAACTGTAAGACAACAGGTTAGCTGGAAAGCAAACAGGTATCACAGGGTCTGTGAATACATTTGAAATCTCAGATTGGTAATGGATACTTTTTTTTAAAGAAGGCTGCATTTTACAGGCTGGGAAAGCTTGCAGTAAATGAAGTACTTGCAGTTCGGATTGTGTTTTGACACTACAGCAGGCAGACACCATGGTGCACACAAAGAGTAAGGGGAATCAAAGGCCACTTAAGCAATTCAAAATGACCAAGGCATGTCATAAATCCAGAACTAAAGCAATAAGGGCAAATTAGAAGTCTAAGAACACAGATTCTACCATATAAAGAAAGTAGGAGACTATTAAGGCTGGAGAAATGTGGGAGATCTATTATTTTAACCACAGTAAAAGTAGGAAATAAAGCTTACATAAAGCACAGGTAGCAGGAATTGACCAGGAATAAAATGTAAAGCAAGAAGGATCATTAATAGCAAAGCAGACAGTGAAAATCATCTATTGAAATT
This sequence comes from Stegostoma tigrinum, assembly GCF_030684315.1. Classification (NCBI taxonomy): domain Eukaryota; kingdom Metazoa; phylum Chordata; class Chondrichthyes; order Orectolobiformes; family Stegostomatidae; genus Stegostoma; species Stegostoma tigrinum. Next base: position 24,371,422 of record NC_081362.1, on the reverse strand, counting down.
AATTTAAGGAACTGTATTTGGTGTACAAAGCTTCAAAGAGCTGAATTAATTCCTTAAAATGGGTTCAGAGAATGGGAGTCTTTTAATAACGTTGTGATTCATAGGATTAATATAGAAAGGTTACGTAAAATGAGTCACATGAAGCAGAAATTCTTTATTTTGACCACATAAAGATATGAAATGCTTCTACTACATAGTGGTGCCATTGCTATTCTGTAGGATTAATAAGGAAAATAAATCATCACATTAAGAAGAGATAGCAGCAGCAATAACATTGCCAGGAGATTTAAGATGCAGGCTGAATGAAACACAGATTTGGACATTGTGGAAAAGAAAATCTCAAAATAGGGAATCACTTCCAAACTCCCTGCTAAATCAGAAGCTGAATAAGGAAATACTTCTGTATTTGATTGGGACTACAACTGAGGATACTATAAATTGACAACTTATAAAAAGAACCTGCAGATAGTTTTGATCGAGTTCTGCAATTCTTTGTCAATTACTCAAGCTTTAAAACAAAAAAAATCTTGAAAGAGTGGAATTTTTAATGACCTCAGCATCCTGGGAATCAGTAAATAATTTCATGATTAAGAATTTTCTCAGTCTGATCCCTGCAATATTTAAGATAGTCCTAATTTTACTGAAGTTTATATCTCTCGCTACTCTTCATCAATTTTGTCCTTCTTTAAGTTGTATTTCAGTTCCCTGACCATGGTGCAATTTGTTTAAACCCTCTAGTACTAGTGAGAAAATTGATTCCACCTTTGGTTCAGATTCATCCGGAAATAGGTAGCCCTTGCCTCAAAGCCAATTTCAAAGGTAGAACATTAAGAAAAGTTGGAAGAAAAAGTTTAAATGGAATCAATTGACAAGAGTATGTTGTGTATTATTAAAAATAAAGTCTTAGGCCTTTACCTGAAGATTCATAGCAGCTAAGATGACCCTGATCTCCATTTCCCAGCATACCTTTGAGATTCATAGGATGATTTGGAAAGGCAGATGTGCTGAAATCCATTTGATTTAACATGTCCTTTTCCCTTCCATTATTTTTGGCGATAATGCCAGTGGTTGAATTAGTAGGTGGTCTTTGAGTTAGTTCAGGAGTGTATTGTACTACATGAACCGTACTTTGCTGGATCAGGCCACAGCTCTGCAAGTAGAAAAAGAGAAATAATCAGCACAGAAAGGCCAATAAATTATTTAGAACAGATGTCAATCCAGTAAGCACTTTTTTCATATTTTTAATATTACCAACAGTAATTCAGAAGGAAATTTATACGAATATATAGAAACATCTTTATATGAATATTTTAAAAGCATATCACTGCTCTAAACATATCGAGCTTATATCATGAAATAAACTGCAAAGTTCTTGCTTTGAATATGCAAAAAATCATACCAAATTATATAAGGACTGACTCCTAGACCAGTATATCTAAAGTTTACATGTCTCTTGAATAGAATCCCTATAGCATGGAAACAGGTCCTTTGTCCCAACAAAGTACACATTGACACTCACAGTATCCCACCCAGATCCATCCCCCTAATCTACACACCCCTGAACACTTGCCGGCAATTTAGCATGGCCAATCCACCTAGCCTGCACATCTTTGGACTGTGGAAGGAAACCAGAGCACCCAGAGGAAACCCACACAGACAGTCGCCTGAGGGTGGAACTGAACCCAGGTCCCTGGCATTGTGAGGCAGCAATACTAACCACTGAGCCACCATGCCACTCTTGCTTTGCATATTTTCACATTAACCTATATTTTCTTATGTTTAAAAATTAGTGGGAATAAAATTGGATAAAGACAAAATTGTCATGAGAATCACAATGAGTGGTTATTGTAACCATTTTCATAGGCCATCATTTAATAACTATCCCTGAATGCCCTGGAATTGAGAGGCTTGCAAGGCCATTTCAAAGAGTAGCTAATTACATTACTGTGGGTTTGGAATCAGATATTGTTGAGATTAGGTCAGGGTGGCAGACTTAGCTATCTGAAGGATTTTACTTCTCAGATGGGATTTTACAACGAGTAATGATTGGTCACTATTAACAGTCACTATTACTGAGACTAGCTTTCAATTCCAGATTTTATTAATTGAACTTAAATTCCACCAACTGCTATAGTGGAATTTGAACATGAACAGCAGAGCATTAACTTGATTTTCTGGATTACTAATCCAATGATTTTACTACTGCAGCACCATTATGCACCATCGGCAGAGCCATATAGTGTAATGTAAATTGCACACTCTATCATGCTGCCTGCTCATTATAATGATTTCTGCATATATACATCAGCAGGGGTCACAATGTATATTTACACGCAATACTTTCAACTAGCCAGCACCTAATGAGACAGAGTGGATTCTGGTTGGAACATGTGGTGGGAGTCACTCTACAACTGAATCTGATGTAAGAACGGCTGACCATAGCCATTCTTTGGTTTATAGTGCTAGCTGAAAATCATCATGGCTGCTACCACAATACTGGATATTGACATGCAGGGTGCACTGCCTATGGTCACATACCAGCTTCGTGTTTAGGAAGTAGGAATCTTTTCACTTCAGGCGACTGGAAGAGTTGGTATGAAGCATGTGAAACACAATGTAGTTACAATTAATGGCACCCTGAAGCATGGAGAAACTTTCAGTCTTTGAAAACACTTGTACTCATTCTACCTGCTTGTAGAAAATAGGATAAAATGGGATAATAATTCCTCTTTGCATAACAAGCTTCAGTGACCTTCCTTGTGCAACACTATACATAATGAGTCCAGCAGTAGGAAATCAGATACACATAAGTTCAAGTGAGTCTCAGAGCCACTTAATTGTGATCCCTGCCTTGCTCTGCAGTTGCCCCTACAATAGTTAGAGCACTTCAGTGACAACCTCCATGATGAAGCACTGGCATCTCTAACAGAGGTCACTGCAGAAATTTAGATAGGAAAATTACTCCATGAATACCCTGGAGGAATTAATTCTGATCTCCTGCTGACAGTTTCTTTCCCACTCCTCCCTCTTCTAGCAGCTTGTCATCTGTATTCAGCTTGAGTATAGTAGTGAGTATTATTAAAAATAAATCATTACATTATTTAACAAAAATTCAAGGAATGAAGAATTTTCAGGAAAACATACATAGAAATTGATGTAACAAGTGAGAAGGGTTTGCTTGATTGCCTTGACATGGGTGATTTTTCTAAATAATACAAATTTTACAACATCTGAATAAAACTTCTTTTCTCATTGGTTGTGGAAGCCTTTAAAACCTCAATGAAACCAAATATCATACAATAGAGGGTATTCACCCCATTGTACCACGGTTGAATTTTTGAAACAGCTATTCAATACGTTCTATTTACAAGGCTCCTTTGTTCTGAAGGCAGCTTCCAAACCAGTGATCTCTGTTTAGAAGGGCAGCAGATACAAGCAGTCAGCAGCAACTGAAAGGTCCCTCCAAGCCTCACACCATTCTGACCCAGATTTGTAATCACCGTCCCTACACTTTCACTCAGCCAAAATCTTAATTTCTCTTCCTAACACCACTCTGGCTGTGCTAACACCATGCAGCCTGCAGCTGATCAAGGAGTAGCTAATCAGCAGCTGTTCAAGAAGGCAACGAACCACCACCTTCTCAAGGGCATTTACGACTGGTGTTAAATGTTGCCTAAGCCAGTGAAGCTCACATTCTACGAAAAGAGAACTAAAGCTTTCCTCTTGAAATAGAACATGTTTGGGAGAATAAGCTGAAAGAATCGTAGAATTTTACTGAATGGAAAGAGGTCATTTGATCCATCTTGTCTGTGCTGGCTCCCAAAGGGCTCCAGCTGGTCCCATTCTCTAGTCCTATCTCTATAGCCCTCTAAATTCATTGCTTTCAAATATATATCCTCCTCTCTTTTGAAATGTCCCATGGAATCTGCTTCCACCACTCTTCCAGGTTCTGCATTCCAAGTCCTAACAACTCTGAGCAAAGAAGTCTCTCCATGTCTCACTCCTGATTATATTGCTAACAATCTTGAAATTGTGATATCTACTTCCTGATATACCAACTAGAGGAAACAAAATATCCTCTTTAGCCTGTAAAAATTGTTCATAATTTTGAATGCCTCAATAAGAATACATCTTAATTTTCTCTGTTCCAAGGAGAATAAGCCCTTTTTCTCTAATCTCTCCTTATATCTAAAATCCACCATTCCTGGTATCTTTCTCATAAATCTCCATTTCACTCTTTCCTAAAATCCTTCCTTTAAACTAGGTGCCCAGAAGTGAATATAATAATTTTAATGTGGTCTGTCTGATGATTTGCAGGGTTGTAGCATCACTTTCTTGTTTTTATACTCTATGTCTCTGTTGATAAACAAAGGTTCCACAAGCCTTTTTAACAAATGTTTCAATGGGCCTGGCCAACTTCAGAGAATTATGCACTTCAACCCTGCGGTCCCTCTGCTCCTGTACTTCCTTCAAAGATATACCATTAATTTGTTGCTCCATGTTTCTTCAACCAAAATGCACTATTTATCTTTTCTCTGCATTGATATTCATCTGCCAGATATCTGCCTCTTTGGCCAACTTTTCAAAGTCCCTTTAAAGTCACTCAGGATCATTGTCATAATTCACTATTCTTCCTAGCTAAGAGTCATCTTCAAATTTAGAAAGTTTGCTCTCAACCCCCATCTCCTAATCATTAGACAAATTCTGCATCCGCTGTATCCGTTGTGGCTTTCTCTACATTGGGGAAACCAAGCGGAGGCTTGGGGACCCCTTTGCAGAACACCTCCGCTCGGTTCACGATAAACAACTGCACCTCCCAGTCGCGAACCATTTCAACTCCCCCTCCCATTCCTTAGATGACATGTCCATCCTGGGCCTCCTGCAGTGGCACAATGATGCCACCCGAAGGTTGCAGGAACAGCAACTCATATTCTGCTTGGGAACCCTGCAGCCCAATGGTATCAATGTGGATTTCACAAGCTTCAAAATCTCCCCTCACCCCACTGCATCCCAAAACCAGCCCAGCTTGTCCCCGCCTCCCTAACCTGTTCTTCCTCTCACCTATCCCCTCCTCCCACCTCAAGCCACACCTCCATTTCCTACTTTCTAACCTCATCCCGCTGCCTTGACCTGTCCATCCTCCCCAGACTGACCTATCCCCTCCCTACCTCCCCGCCTATACTCACCTCTACAGGCTCCATCCCTGCCCCTTTAACTTGTCCATCTCCCCTCCACCTATCTTCTCCTCTATCCATCCTCGATTCGCCTCCCCCTCCTTCCCTATTTATTTCAGAACCCTCTCCCCATCCCCCTTTTCTGATGAAGGGTCTAGGCCCGAAACATCAGCTTTTGTGCTCCTAAGATGCTGCTTGACCTGCTGTGTTCATCCAGCTCCACACTTTGTTATCTCTAGTCACTTAGTACCTCTACCTTTGCCCTTCCTTCAGTGAGCAGCTGACCCTGCTCTATCCTTAAGGGTCAAACTCTATCTTTCGCTAATCTTTTACTGCTAATATGTTTGAAGAACATTTTGCTATTTGTTTAGCACAGCCTATCATCCTTTCCTTACGCTTCCTCTTAGCCTTCCTTATATCAGCCTTAGCCTCTCTCCCACATTTGAGAGGCTCTTCCTAATTTATATTGCTATTAATATTCTGATATGCATCATTTGCCTCCTTCTCCTTATTTTCTCACCAATATCCTTAGTTATCTGTAATTAGATGCTCCATATTTATTTCTCTTAGGTATGTACATAGCTTGCACTTTATTCATCTCTCTTTTGAAAGACTACTATTTTTCATCCACCAAAATGCATTCCAATCAACCTGCTTCAGTTCAACTTTTAGACCTCTAAAATCAGTCCTTTTCAAGTCTGGGATCCTAATCCTTAACTGATTTTTACCCTTTTCCAACTTAATATTGAACCATATTATATTATGATCACAATTTCCAAATGCACCCCACCCTGATATTCTCCACTTGGTCTGCCTCATTTCCTACAGCTAAATCCACCACAACTTCCTCTGTGGTAGGACTAGGAATGCACTGATCGCCTGAATGCATTACAGGAATTTTTCCCCTTCCATGCCCCACACACTACCTTTTTCCCAGTGAACCCGAGAAGAATTGATTTCACCAACTAGAGCAACCCGATTTGTCCTGCAAATTTCCATAATCTGTGTTTCAATGCTCCCTTCTACTTTCTCCTGACCATTTGGAGATCTAAACTAAATACCCAAAAAGGTCACTGCTCCCTTCCTTTTTCTCACCTCCAGCTATATAGATTCTAATTCAGGAATTGCATCTCATTCTATAGCAATGTTTCTATCTTTGACCAAAACTGCTACAACCCCTCCCTTTTTACCTCAACTTCTTTCCACTAAAAACCTGACAACCCAGGATGTTGTATATCCAGTCCTGTTCTGGCTTGAGCCTCATTTCTGTTACAATGCCAGAGAGAACTTCTGTTTCCAGTTCTCCAATTTTGTTTATTGTGCATACAATTTTATCCTGTCCTTATCTCTTTCTTGCCCACTGGAAGGCAACTGTCTCCTTGTTCACTGCTAACACTCAGGCCTGGTCTTGCTTCATTTTCCCCATCCCCCACCTTCTCTCTTTTTCCTCCTTTGGTTCTTCCAATCTAGGCCTATTAGTCAACCCACTACTTGCCTTAAAAGATTATATCGATTGCTCATGTTAAGCCCATCTCTTCTGAACAGCTTTCTCCTTTCCCAAAAGAGATCCCAACTCCCTTCAACACCATTACTTAAATGGTATCTTGAGGCACAGGTAGTATTTCTGAGATTACTACCTTGGTGGTCGTGTGTTTCAACCTAACTCCTGAACCTGATCCTGCAAGACTGCCAGGCTGTCCCTGCCAATATTGTTGGTTCCCACATCACAACCACTTGTTGCTCAATGTCCCTTTCCATAAGTTTTTCCAGCAGTTACAATATGTTCCAAACTCTTGCACCTGAGAGGCAACAGACCAACAGGACTCACGAACTTGGCTGTTAATTCGACTGTCTATCCCTCAAAATATTGACTCAGCTACAACCTTTCTAACCTGCCTACCAGCCTCTTTCTCTTTTTCCAAAGCAGCTTTGAGGGCCATGGTACTGTCATCCACCTCAAGTCATCTACCTCCAAATTAGTTGTGAGGCTCACTAAACAGGCATTTAAAATTTCATACCTGTTGGACAGCTCCAAGGAGTCCTGGGTTTCCCGGGCCTACTGTCTCTTTTCTTTTCAGTCACTCACTCATCAAAATCTCTCCTCTTTGCCTGTTTATCACAACGTGGAGTGATCACCCTCTGGGGCGACTGTTTAAGAAACCTCTCTCCTTCTTGTATGGTGCACAGAGAAAGAGTCACTGCTCGAAATCAGCAATATGTTGTTCAAGAACTACAACCCTTTGACACTTCATCCTGGATGTCTTATAGCTCCAAAACATCCCATGTTTTGCATGTCACACATATCATAAGTTTTCCCAACGCACCTGCTATCTATATTATTCAAATGATGCATGTTGCTGGGGCTCTGCTGTTTCTAAGCCGAAAAGAAATATTCTAATTGTCTCTCTCTCTTTTCTTTTTGCTTCAAAGGACAGAGAGTGAGGCAAATGCAGGACAGTAATGAAATGATTGGGCCTACACTGTGTTTTGACACTGGTCCCTCCACAATCACTTTGTCAGTTGTAGTTAGTGAGCCGACTTATCCAAGATTCCTTCTTGGTTACTTCTTGCTCTCACATTCTGTTTTCAGGTGCCATGGATAGTAGGAAAGCTGTGGAAAAAAGACAGGAAGAAGGGAAAGGAAAGGGGCTCTCATCAAGATGCCACATCTTCCCAGGTTGTTTAGCAAGCATTTCTCCTGTTTGAACATCAGTTAGGAACAATGGCTGAAATCTGAAGGTGTAGCAATGAATCTGTCCACAATTTGGGAATTCAGGGGCACCCATATTTCGGTCAGTTATGGGAAATCCAAATCAATTTTATGAGCAGCAGGCAGCTAACTATCTGCCATCAGGGTTCATATCCTCTCAAGGAACAAAGTAGCCCTTTGTCGCTCTTCAGTGCCATTAATTTCTGCATTATTGTTATTTTTTCCACCATTAATTTATGTAATGCCTGGCTTTGAATCTACGTTAGTTTCCTTGGGATTTCTGGTGTGCTGAACAAATACAAATTAATTATTCAAAATATCCGTCCTTTCCCTACATTCATCGACAATATTACTGTTGTCAATGACCAGTTTTCAAAGGGCCCACATGTTTCTGATCACCCTATTTTGCCTATTACTATTGCAAAAAATGTTGTACAGCACTCATTTCAATATAATTTGCCAATTTCTTTTGCTATCCCATTTGTCAGAATCTGTGCTACTTGTTTTTGTCTGAACTTTTTCTTTAATTTTCATTTCTTTTTCTTTTACCTATTCAGTTGTGTATGACAGTTCTTGAGCAAGTAGAGTTCTTGTCACATAGTTATGCACTGGTTCTACATCATGCTACATTATTGTTTGAATGTCACCCAGTGATATTTTGTCTGGCATTGTTTCCCTTTGAGTACTGGCAACTGAGGGGACATGTTTGAGATGTATAAAATTATGGGGGACATAGACAGAGTGGATAGGAAGGAACATTTCTCTTTTGTGGAGGGATTAATGACCAGGAGGCATAGATTTAAGGTAAAGGGCAGGTGGGTTAAGAGGGGAAGTGAGCAAAGCATTTTTACTTGGAAGGTGGTGGGAGTCTGGAACTCATTGCCTGGAAGAGTAGTAGAGGCAGAAATCTTCATAACATTTAAGAAGTATTTAGATATACACTTGCAATGACAAGGCAAACAAAGCTATGGGCTAAGTGCTAGAAAATGGGATTAGAATAGTTACTTGACCTACTCTTGGGAAATATGGTAGGGCAGGTGACCAAGGTGTCAGTTGGGGATCAGTTTGGGGCCAGTGACCATAATTATATCAGTTTTAAAATAGTGATGGAAAAGGATAAACCCAATCCACAAGTTAAAGTTCCAAATTGGAGGGAGGCCTATTTTGATGGTATTAGACAAGAACTTTCAAAAGTTGCCTGGGGCAGATGTTTGCGGGTAAAGGGAAGGCTAGGAAATGGGAAGTGTTCAAAACTGAGATAACAAGAATCCAGAGACAGTATCTTCCTGTTAGGTTTAAAGGCAAGGCTGGTAGATGTATGGGATGCTGGATGATTACAGAAATTGAGGCTTTGGTCAAGAAAAAAAATCAGAAGCATATGTCAGGAATAGACAGCACAGATCAAGTGAATCCCTAGAAGAATATAAAGGCAGTAGGAGTTTACTTAAGAGGGAAATTAGGATGGTAAAAAAGGGACATGCAATAGCTTTGGCAAGTAATGTAAAGGAGAATCCAAAGGGATTGTACAAATACATAAAGTGAAAACGAGTAACTACGGAGAGTAAAGGGCCCCTTAAAGATCAGTAAGGCCACCTGTGTGGAACTGCAGGAGATGAGGGAGATAATAAATGAGTATTTTGCATCCGTGTTTATTGTGGAGAAGGATATAGAACATGGAAAATAAGCAGCTATATCTTGAAAAATATCCATACTACAGAGGAGGAGGTTTAAAACACATCAAGGTGGACAAATCCCTGGGACCTGATCAGGTGTACCCTAGAACTCTATGGGAAGCTACGGAAGTAATTACTGGGCCCCTTTGCTGAGGTATTTGTGTCATCAATCGCCACAGGTGAGGTGCTGGAAAACTGGAGGTTGGTTAGCATGGTACCAAAATTTAAGAAAAGTGATAAGGAAAAGCCAGTGAGCCTGACATCGGCGCTGGGCAAGCTGTTGGAAGAATCCTGAAGGACAGAATTTACATATATTTAGAAAAGCAAGGACTGACTAGGGATCAACAACACAGCTTTATGTGTGAGAAACTGTGTCTCAGTAACCTAGTTGAGTTTTTTGAAAAAGTAACAAAGAGGATTGGTGAGAGCAGAGTGGTAGATGTAATCTATATGGACTTCAGTAAGGCGTTTAACAAGGTTCCACACGGTAGACTGTTTAGCAAGGTTAGATCACATGGAATACAGGGAGAATTAGTCATCTGGATACAGAACTAGCTCAAAGGCAGAAGACAGAGGGTTGTGGTTGAAGGTTGCTTTTCAGACTGTGAACCGCAGTGCACCAAAAGGATCGGTGCTAGGTCCACCGCTTTTCATCATTTATATAAACGATTTGGATGTAAATATAAGAGGTATGGTTAATAGGTTTGCAAATGACACCAAAATTGGAGGTGTAGTAGACAGCGAAGAAGGTTACCTCAGAGTACAACGGGATCTTGATCAGAAGAGCCAATGGTTCAAGGAGTGTCAGATGGAGTTTAATTTAGGTAAATCTTTGAAAACACAAATCAGCACAGGACTTATATATTTATATACATAGTAAGGTCCTGGGGAGTGCTGCTGAACAAAGAGGCCTTGGAATACAAGTTCATAGTTCCTTGAAAGTGGAGTCACAGATGGGCTGGATAGTGAAGAAGGCATTTTGGTATGCTTGCCTTTATTGGTGAGTGCATTGAGCATGGGACTTGGGACATCATGTTGCGGCTGTGCAGGACATTGGTAAGGCCACTTTTGGAATACTGCATGCAATTCTGGTCTCCCTGCTATAGTAAGGATGTTGTGAATGTTGAAAGGGTTAAGAAAAGGTTGACAAGGATATCGAGAACGCCCTTGACCGCGTCTCCCGCATTTCCCGCGACACATCCCTCACACCCCGCCCCCGCCACAACCGCCCCAAGAGGATCCCCCTCGTTCTCACACACCACCCTACCAACCTCCGGATACAACGCATTATCCTCCGACACTTCCGCCATTTACAATCCGACCCCACCACCCAAGACATTTTTCCATCCCCTCCCCTGTCTGCTTTCCGGAGAGACCACACTCTCCGTGACTCCCTTGTTCGCTCCACACTGCCCTCCAACCCCACCACACCCGGCACCTTCCCCTGCAACCGCAGGAATTGCTACACTTGTCCCCACACCTCCTCCCTCACCCCCATCCCAGGCCCCAAGATGACATTCCACATCAAGCAGAGGTTCACCTGCACATCTGCCAATGTGGTATACTGCATCCACTGTACCCGGTGCGGCTTCCTCGACATTGGGGAAACCAAGCGGAGGCTTGGGGACCGCTTTGCAGAACACATCCGCTCAGTTCGCAACAAACAACTGCACCTCCCAGTCGCAAACCATTTCCACTCCCCCTCCCATTCTCTTGATGACATGTCCATCATGGGCCTGCTGCACTGCCACAATGATGCCACCCGAAGGTTGCAGGAACAGCAACTCATATTCCGCCTGGGAACCCTGCAGCCATATGGTATCAATGTGGACTTCACCAGTTTCAAAATCTCCCCTTTCCCTACTGCATCCCTAAACCAGCCCAGTTCATCCCCTCCCCCCACTGCACCACACAACCAGCCCAGCTCTTCCCCTCCACCCACTGCATCCCAAAACCAGTCCAACCTGTCTCTGCCTCCCTAACCGGTTCTTCCTCTCACCCATCCCTTCCTCCCACCCCAAGCCGCACCCCCAGCTACCTACTAACCTCATCCCACCTCCTTGACCTGTCCGTCTTCCCTGGACTGACCTATCCCCTCCCTACCTCCCCACCTACACTCTCTCCACCTATCTTCTTTACTCTCCATCTTCGGTCCGCCTCCCCCTCTCTCCCTATTTATTCCAGTTCCCTCCCCCCATCCCCCTCTCTGATGAAGGATCTAGGCCCGAAACGTCAGCGTTTGTGCTCCTGAGATGCTGCTTGGCCTGCTGTGTTCATCCAGCCTCACATTTTATTATCTTGGAATCTCCAGCATCTGCAGTTCCCATTATCTCTGACAAGGCTGTTGCCAGGGTTGGAGGGTTTGAGCTAAAGAGAAAGGCTTAATAGGCTGGGGCTATTTTCCCCAGCGCATTGGAGGCCGAGGGGTGACCTTATAGAGGTTAACAAAATCATGATGGGCATGGATAGGGTAAATAGACAAGGTCTTTCCCTAGGGCGGGGGAGTCTAAAACTAGAGGGGACAGGTGCGAGGGAGAGATTGAAAAGGGACCTAAGGAGTAACATTTTTACGCAGACAGTGGTGCGTGTCTGGAATGATCTGCCAGAGGAAGTGGTGGAGTCTGGTACAATTGCAACATTTAAAAGGCATCTGGATGGGTACGTGAATAGGAAGGGTTTAGAGGGATAGAGGCCAAATGGAACTAGATTAATTTAGGATGTCAGGTCGGCTTGGAGCAGTTGGACCAAAGGGTCTATTTCCATGCTGTACGTCTCTATAACTCTATGATTATGACATGGTTGTTCTTGATCACTGTAGCCTTAATAGGACACAGGGACTTTTTCTGTGCTGTAGATATCTACGATTCTATTGTATCTGCTAACAGATTTGTTCAGTTTACTATGGGCAGTCTCCAAGTCATCTCATTGAAGCCAGCAATACCTGAATACAGAATTTTATTGCCAATTTTCCAATTCTCCATTTCAGATGCTACTAAGTCGAACTCAATCATATTATGATCGCTTTTAGATAAACGTTCACACACCATTGGTTGTTCACTAAATCTAGCTTCATACTTATTACTAAATCTAATATGCCTAATGATGTGAAAATATTTCTTTTGTGAAAGTAAAATGAAATTCAGGAGATGATGAGGCAATTTTCAGGCTGTTAGGTAAATTATTGACTTAAAATAAAGGAACTGTTTATGACATAGTTTTGATTAATAAGAGTTTCAGGAAAGTAGTTCACAACTACAACCTTCTATTGCAATCAATAATAGTTCAAAGTATGAAATGGCCAATGGGAATAAACTACTGAAATGGAGCTGTACCTGAACAGTATGTTCAGGATGTTATTAACAAGAACATTGTAACAAAACTAAGAACCCGGGCATATATTTTTCTGAATCTGTGGCAAAGCCGTAATAATGTTTTATTACATGTTTTATTTTTCTCCTGAATAATAACAGATCTGTGCAGAAAAAAATCCAGGATATCATGGTACAGTCACAATCTCACCTGAATCATTCTTAAATTCTTCATGCTTCTCATGCATCAGTAAAAATTTGTGCAGAAAATAATTAGAATGTCACCTTGCTACTAAATGGTTGAGGCAAATAGCATAGATGTAATTCAATGGGAAGTGAGTGAAACACATGAGAGAGGAATAGGAGGATATGGTGCTAGGATTAGATGATGTAAGGCAAGAGGATGCTCTTGTATAGCTTAAAAACCAGAATAGACAAGGTGAATTAAATTTCTGCACTTTAATTTATACATAACTGTGTAAAATTTCAAATGTGCAACATAGCTTTTTAAAAATTCATTCACGGGTCAAGGGTGTTATTACATTCTGAATAGTCCAGCAGGCTGTTGAGTAAATCACATCGCACTGGATCTGGAATCAAAGATAGGCCAGATCCCTGAGTAAGAATGGCAGATTTCCTACCCTAAGGGATATTAATAAACCTGTTGGGCTTTTATGACAAAGGTTGCCATTAGGCCAGCTTATTATTAAATTCAAATATTTGAACCGATGTGCCTCAACCTTCAGCTGTAGTTTTAGGTTTCCTAGTCGAAGGGCATTACCACTATTTCACTGTCTTCCCCAATGTGTAATGGGCGATATGGCATAAAGTGGTAAACTAATGGTACAAATTAAACAGATTAGGTCTAAGTGTCATTACAGAAATATGTTTACATGGTGAACGAAGTTGAGAAATAAATATTCTAAAGTCCACAATATTTCAAAAAGTCAAGATGAATGGCAAAGGAGAAGGACTAGCCCCAATCATAAAGGATCACGTAAGGACAATAGTGAGAAAGAATCTTAGCTTGAAAAGTCATGAAGTATTGCGTTCAATTCTGGTCGTCACATTACAGGATCGATGTGGAGGTTTTGAAGAGGGTACAGAACAGGTTTACTAGGATGCTGCCTGGATTAGGGGGTATGTGCTATAAGAGAGGCTAGAAAAATTCAAATTGTTTTCTCTTGAGTGGTGGAGGCTGAGGGGAGATTTGATAGAACTTTATAAAATTATGAGATGCATAGGTAGGGTTGATGGTCAGAATCTTCTTTCCAGAGTTGAAACATCTAATACTAGGGGGTATGCGATTAAGGTGAAGGGGGCAAGTTCAAAGGAGACATTGGAGCAGTTTTTTTTTACACAGAAAGCAATATGAGTTAGGAATGAGAGATAATGGGAACTGCAGATGCTGGAGAATCCAAGATAATAAAATGTGAGGCTGGATGAACACAGCAGGCCAAGCAGCATCTCAGGAGCACAAAAGCTGATGTTTCGGGCCTAGACCCTTCATCAGAGAGGGGGATGGGGTGAGTGTTCTGGAATAAATAGGGAGAGAGGGGGAGGCAGACCGAAGATGGAGAGAAAAGAAGATAGGTGGAGAGGTAGGGAGGGGATAGGTCAGTCCAGGGAAGACGGACAGGTCAAGGAGGTGGGATGAGGTTAGTAGGTAGGAGATGGGGGTGCGGCTTGGGGTGGGAGGAAGGGATGGGTGAGAGGAAGAACAGGTTAGGGAGGCAGAGACAGGTTGGACTGGTTTTGGGATGCAGTGGGTGGAGGGGAAGAGCTGGGCTGGTTGTGTGGTGCAGTGGGCATATTCATATTCCACCTGGGAACCCTGCAGCCTAATGGTATCAATGTGGACTTCACCAGTTTCAAAATCTCCCCTTCCCCCACCGCATCCCTAAACCAGCCCAGTTCATCCCCTCCCCACACTGCACCACACAACCAGCCCAGCTCTTCCCCTCCACCCACTGCATCCCAAAACCAGTCCAACCTGTCTCTGCCTCCCTAACCTGTTCTTCCTCTCACCCATCCCTTCCTCCCACCCCAAGCCGCACCCCCATCTACCTACTAACCTCATCCCACCTCCTTGACCTGTCCGTCTTCCCTGGACTGACCTATCCCCTCCCTACCTCCCCACCTACACCCTCTCCACCTATCTTCTTTACTCTCCATCTTCGGTCCGCCTCCCCCTCTCTCCCTATTTATTCCAGAACCCTCACCCCATCCCCCTCTCTGATGAAGGGTCTCGGCCCGAAACGTCAGCTTTTGTGCTCCTGAGATGCTGCTTGGCCTGCTGTGTTCATCCAGCCTCACATTTTATTATCATGAGTTAGGAATGCATTGCCAGGGGTGGTGGTAGAGGCATTGCATTTCAGACTCCTACTACTTTCTGCATAAAAAAACTCTTTCATTTAGTTTCATTTGTTTCATTGTACATCATGTTTGGCACAACATCATGTGCTGTATAGTTCTATGTTCTAAGCAGAATCAAAATTTAGAAAATTTGCTATTTAGAAAAAGCAAGAGGCAGAAAATTCTGGTGACAGTAGCTTTTAAGTGGTTTGTAAGCAGTAATACTGTTAGAAAAAGCATTAATCAAGAAATTATTGGAATATTGCCAAATTGAAAGACATTTTATTGATGCTTTTCATCTTGTCCTAATGAAGATATTCACAAGCATACCAATGTTAAGGGGAACAACTGTTGCACTGTTTATAATGTTTATATATTTATCAGTCATACTTGAGTTCTGTACTACATTTCAGGGCACAAGCAAGGAGCAGGAATAGGCCATTCAGACCCTCAAGACCACTCAACCATTCAATAACATTGTGGCTAATTAGATTATAACTTCAAATCCATATACCCATGTAACCCTGTTAACTATTCACCCCATGCTTAATGAGAAAATACCTCCCTCTGCTTTCAACATGTTCCAAGAACTCTGTTTCCACCACCCTTCCAGGAAGAGAGTTCCAAATGCTTTTCTGACAAAAGTTTTTTTTTAACCTCTGATTTACAAATGCTCTCATTAGAGAAAATATTGTCTCCATATCTAAAAACCAAAAGAACTGAGGATGCTGTAAATCAGGATCAAAAACAAAAGTCGCTGGGAAAGCTAAGCAAGTTTGGCAACATTCAGTGACCAAATTACTTGAATCCTTTCTAAAATAAGGTAACCAATATTGAGCACAGTACTCCAGATTAGGTCTCACCAGTGTTCTGGGGAAGGGTCACCAGACTCAAAATGTTAACCCTGATTTTTTTCTTCACAGATGCTGCCAGACCCGCTGAGCTTTTCCAGCAACTTCTGTTATTAACTCCATACCTACCCTGTGAAATCCTGAGGGGTTTTCACACATTTCAATCAAGCGAGCAAGTAAGCTCTTCTGAACTCCAAAAACAAAAATAAGCTTAGCTTGTCCAACATTACCTCAAAAGACAGCCCATTAATTCCAGGTATTAGTCTGGTAAACCTTCTCTGAGCTGCTTCCAAATTACTTGTATCCTTTCTTAAATAAGGTAGCCAAAACTGCGTACAATACTCCAGATTAGGTCTCATCAGTGTTCTATATAAGTGAAGCATAACTCTCTACTTTTGTATTCATTCTTTTTCATTATAATTGACAACATTTTATTAGCTTTTACAATTACTTGCTGTACCTGCAAACTGACCATCATAATGACGGAAGAACCCTGAAATAGACATATGGAATTTTTAAAAAAGACATACTGCCACGAGTATGGGAATGTAAATTCAGTTACTATCAGGAAAGAAAGACCCTGAAATGCCACAGCTGACAAGTCAGGGAAGCTTCAAAGGGATGGACTTAAAAGGAATAAAATGCAGTACAAATTGAATTGTAACCTCTTGGGAGTTATCTCAGACTATGGTCATTCTAAGAGAAAAAAAACAGCAGTCTGGATGATAGATATGTTTTGAGTCTTCTTTCAAGAATATACAAGAACAGGTATAAAGTCATTTTAAGTCTAGTTTCTGTGTGTTAGTGGAAGAATGTGTCCTGTTGAGCTGAGCCAGTAGACTGCAGTGCCCCTGTGTACTAGCCTAGATTTGAGCAGTAGTGTGCTGTGAACATAACATTTTTTAGGTTTTCCTGAACACTTGCTACACCGGCATGCTAACCTTCTGAGATTCATGTACTAGGACCACCAGATCTCTCTGCATCTCAGACTGCTGCAACCTCACACCATTTAAGTAATATGTTTCTTTATTATTCTTTCTGTCAAAATGGACAATTTTGTATTTTCTATATAATACTCCATTTCCCAGGTCTTTGCCCACTGTCTTAAGCTATGTATATCCATTTGTGGCTTCCTCATGTTTTCTTGACAATTCATTTTCCTACCTATTTTTGTGTCATCAGCAAATTTATTAAATTGTCAGTTTCTTCTCCCAAATCATTTATATAATATTTTTTATTTATTCATCCGACATCGGTGCTGCTGGCTGGACAGCATTTCTTGCCCATCCCTAATTGCCCTTGAGAAGATGGTGGTGAGCTGCCTTCTTGAACTGCCGCAGTCTGTGTGTGCAGGTTGACCACACTGCCCTTATGGAGGGAATTCCAGGATTTTGACCTAGAGACATTGAAGGCATATGTACTTACTGTATGCCACTTCCTTTAGGGATTGGGTAGTTTTCTGTATAATCTAGGAATGTAATAAAATGTTGGCCTTTCCTTTTGAATGCATTGCTGATGTCCTCAAGTTTGTGAAGGTAAAGATATGTTCTTGCAATTTTATCCTGGATAAGGATTATTGTAGGACAACTCAGTAGTATTCACCAGGAGGTGGACCTTTTAATGTGACTCTTGTAACTTTGGTACAAGGATTATTTTAGCAAAATCGTAGAGCAGCATGAGTGGAGATCACAGGTGGTTTACTGATAACGTGTTAGCCAAGTATTCTTCATCTTGAGAATGCTCCTTATTTAATTTACACTCACTGTCTCTGAAGTGCTACTGAATGCAATGCACCTACCATCACAATTTCTGAGCATTGCTATCAATACTATGAGTAAAAAAGTGTGCCTCTGTATTCCTTCCTTTTGGACCCACATTCATGACAAACTGACATGTAATTTGGTCATTGCCACCACACATGCTTAAATATGATACTGTAACTTTGAGAACACAGATATGGGACAGAACTTCTCCTTCTGTAGCCTGGAAATACATGATAGGTTCTGCCATCATTCCAGTTAAGGTACATGGAATGAAATCCACCAAAAGAACATCCAAGGCGTGATCCTTCCCCCTCGACCTTACTGTAGCCTTTAGTGTCCCCAAGATTCATCCGCAGTGCCTTGACCGCAATCTCAACTTACAGATGTGTGGGTCCCTCATGGACTCACTTTGCAGATTGTGAGAAAGTTTTCAAGATGTGCATTGAAAATAAAGCACAGCCTCTTGGGGTTTGAAGCACTATAACTTTAGAAAATCTGGCCTGAAGAGTCCCAGCTTGTTGGGAGTGTTCTGCATGGGTGTGTACACACAATCCTTGGCCTCAGCTCCTGAAGGCAATGGGGTGTTTGGAAAGGGGGAGGACTGGAGTGGCCTGGGAAGGTGCAGTGATGGTGCCCTTCTACTGCTCCTCCTCCCTCACGGTGCTTCCTTAAGAAGAGACATTTGGAGAGAGATGGAGGGGGCCCTCCACCCAATCACTGCCTTGTTCTTGATGCTGATCACCCATGACTAGACTAATGAGGAACAAATAATCAGTGGTTCTGAGGTTGTGGTGTAGGAACTAGAAACAAATCCTTGACTAAAAAAGTATGACTGTATTCTTTCTAACCAGCATTTTATCTTCAGTTATTTAACAACTGTCTATCTCTTGCAATTTTGAAAAGGAGAAAGATTGTGTGATTGGAATGGATGCAGCTGCAGTTTGTAAGTATGCATATTCATGCAAGGTAACAGATCATGAAGTGAGTAGGAAGTGCAGTGGGTAGGAGGATGGAAGAGACTTTAAGATCACATTGTGAAATGCCTGTACACTGGCAGATTTAGATTGAGTCAAGTCACTGTAAATGTGAGACCGCCGAGAAAAGATGGTGCCACTTAACTTTGTCAAGTTCTAGAGTTGTTCAATTCCTTGCAGTACTGCATCCTATCACTTTTGTGTGGACCAGTGCACTGATCTACACTTCAACTGCTCCCATGCTGAATAGTTTTGATGGGATGGCTTTCTGATGCCTTTCCCTAGGAACAGGTTGGACCTTCTCTTGATGATCCTGCAAGCCAGGATCAGTAAACAGGGATACATCTTAGACCTAGTGCCCAGAGGTCTTTAAATATAGTACTAGGTCCTTCTTTTGATCCTGAAATGTCCTACTAATATGGCAAGAACGTCCAGCTCACCTGTCATGTGAGTCACTGAATAACTTGTGTGACATGTTGCTTGCTTAAACAATGAGGTAAAAAGTACACAATCGTTTGAAATAATTGTGCCTGGCATTGTCAGGTATGATGTTATGTAAGACACACAACATTATACTTTAAGATCAAAATGATAAACTTGGCTATGTAGCTGCTTACCAATTTGTCAATATTTTTACTTAGACGCTTTGTTGCCTGTTTGGAAGAAGGGTTTGCACCTTAGGCATAATCTTGTCTGTTTCCCCTCATACGTTAACTGAGCTGCTACGTATTTCCACCATTTCTTGCTTTAGTTTAAAAATTGAATAACAATAATTTAATCAAAACTTTTTTTGTCAGTAATGAAATAAGCAGACTTTGGAACACTTGCTCAACTATAATTTATTTTCCATTAAAATGCAGTAACAGCACATATGACTTACAAAGGTTGTGATCGCTATCATTGAACTATAGGTTTATTTCTTAGATCTCCAGGTTAACACAACTGCTTCTCTTATTAATTTTGCAATAATATCTTTTGGTGTGCATTAAAATGCTTGATAAATCTTTTATCAAAAGCAGTTAAGTTTAATGCTCTCAGTAATATATTTTGTTGGTGAATATTCAAAGAATGTCATTTTACACACTACATTATAGTTGCAGCTCTATCGATCAGAAGTATAGAGATTTTGGAAGGTACCCCCTTACTCAGAAGAACAACATACAAGAAAAACACGTCTAATTATCCCACAGTGCCTACTACTGTGGCAATCTTGAAGTCGTAGCCAGAGACATTTCTGTCATAACGGTATGAAAAGTTGAAATAAGAGAATGTATGTTACATTAATACATTCAGTTTCCTGTTCTATCAATGTCTGCGAAACATTTCATTGTCTGAAGTATATCCCTTCAGTATTTGCAGTATTTCTTCACTCATTGTGTTGTACATTTTCCGAAGACTGAAACAAATGCCTTTGCTGCTGCTGCTGCTGGTGCCCACTCTTGCCAGGGAATCTGCTTTCATAGCATGTCATGCATGTGTGTCTTGGGCAATCCTCATACATTCACTGTAGCTCATCTGCAACCACTCTGAGACATCTATTATCCAACTACATCCATATGCAGAACTCTTTCTATTGTCCTCCACTTTGCTGTCTATAATAAATCTCTGTAGATTTTCAGCTCTGATTAAATGGCAAAATGTCGACATTTTATTTTATGGTTGCTCTTTTTCCGAGCTCTTTTCATACTTGCAATTTCAAAGACCTTTTCATTGTTTTATGGCCAAAATATCAAATTTTTAGCACACATCTTAGCATCCACACTTAGAAGGATTCAATTTTCTTTCATAGGCTATTACTTATTGTCCAGGTTTCTGATGCACACAGGATATTGGATAGAATGCAGCATCTTGAGTTTTTCCTTGTTACAAGTGTTAGGATCCTTGCTGATCGTTTGTTTAGAGCTGTCAACTGTGATCTGAGGGCTGAAGGCAACCTTTGGACTGTGAATAGCAACTCGTATTTTTAAGAAAAGTGAACAAACAAACTGATGCTTATTCATGAGACCAAGCCAGAAAATTTTGATTCCTGTTAAAAGTACTTGAGAAACACACCAGAATGCATTTTGCTCAAACAGTTGACAGATGTTTTAATAGTAACGGGGAATTTATAGGGAGACAACTAGTGTAACAAAGAAAAACCAAAGTTTCAACTGGTTTTTGAAATATGTGTAGGTCAGAAGGATTCTAGCTATCATAGCTGCAAGATGGAGTTCTGATCGCTCCCTGATTATCCTCTCATGATCAATTTATTGAAAGTTCAAGGAATAGGATCTCAATTATAAGAATTACATTAATATTCCCTGATCTTACTGGAAACTATCTGCATGCACCAGTGGTTTCAGAAACCAATCAAGATACAATCCATGATACAAAGTGTGGAGCTGGATGAACACAGCGGGCCAAGCAACATCTTAGTTCCCATTATCCAAGATACAATCCATGTAGTCTATGATATTATAGATTATGGAATCTGCTTAAATAAGTTGGCCAGTTACATCTCATTTACATTTTATCCTTTTGATTTATCCCTTGACTCTGTTTATTTCTCTACCTGACTTTGTGAGAGTGGGGGATTATAATCAAAGAAGATTGGCTTTAAATCAGGGACATTAATTAGATTACTTTGTCATTTAAATTTGCTCTTAATAATAAGTTGTTAAATCTTTTGCTTAACTAGAAATCCAGTCTCTGCTATTGATTATTCATAAAGTCTGGCAGTGATTATTCATAATGTCTGGTTAGGAACCGTTGGGATCTATTTTAGGGGTTCTTTGAATGTTTCAATTTTACTGTGGTGTAAATACAGTGTTACGGAGCTTGATTTGATTTGGTTGTCTGCCTCTGTGTCTTAACACAGGTTGATTTTTTTTGTTGTTAATACATCTTTCATTTTCACAAAATTACTTTTGGCTCCCTCTATTCTAACTTGGCACTACTTTTACCATTTTCTGTTATCATTTGTCTTAAATAGAAAAGCTTATCCACTTGCTCCTTTGTTACATGTAAATTTTCCTATATATTTCTGGCTATTTATCGAAAATTGTGCTTAGGTTAAATTAATCCCCCTTTTGTTCCTACTCCAGGTGTAAGTCCAGACTGGGAGTTCCAATGAAGAATCGAATTAAACCAGAAACCTTTCTTTCCCTTTCAGAGTCAGCCTAAAATATGCAAATACTTCGGATTTCCAACATAGATACTTTTTGTTAATCTTAACTTTTCTGAACATTGGAAGTGGTGTTAAGTAATGAATACTGTACATTATAAACTGGTTCACACCAACTTCTCATACACTACTTACAAACCATCTTCCAGAGGTGTGTCAGAAAGCAGCGGAGCAATCACTCCCTATCCAGGTATCAATTTCATATTGATTGCTGTAGCTGGCTCACTTTACTGAATGGCCTACTGCTGTTGCCATTTCTTATGCTCTTATGAAATATCCTTTGACATCACAGCTTTATTCACATCAATAATGAATAATAGTGGCCACATTACTGGAGGAAACAACAACCCAGGGCAACAGTTCCATCAGCAAGGACAACATACTTAAATTACTAGACCTCTGAATCACCACATATTTTATCTTAAATGGTCAAATATACAAACAAATCAATGGTATACCAATGGAGTCACCCATCTCAGGACTCAGTGCCGAAGCAGTCATGCAAAGACTAGAACACACCACTCTCTCCCACATTCAAACTAAACTGTGGATCCAGTACATAGACGACACATTTATCATTACTTAATGCAACAAATTAAAAGATACTCACCACCTCACAAACAGCATATTCACAGGAATTAAATTCACAAGGGAAGGAGAAAACAACAATCAACTTCCATTTCTGGATGTTAAAGTAGAACGGTTGACAAATGGGGAGCTCCAAACCTCAGTGTAGATAAAAACAACCCATTTGGATCAAATCCTCAACTTCCACAGTAACCACTCCAACGTTCACAAACAAAGCTTCATTAGGACACTATTTAAATAGGCCAGGAGACGCTGCAACATTCCAGAACTAGGCCAGGAAGAGGAAGAATATTTATACAAGATCCTTGCTTTAAATGGATATCCCCGCAACTTCATCCACAGATGCCTAGAAAGCAGATAACAACAGGAGGACACAGTATGACCTAATACACTGACCGCACTTTCCTACATGAGGAACATATCGGAACTGACAACAAGACTCCTAAGACCACTAGGAATCATGGTGTCCCACAAGCCCACAGCCACTCTACAACAAACACTCACAAGGATTAAAGACCCATTTCCCTCAACACGCAGAATGAACTTGGTTTACAAAATATCGTGCAATGACTACCACAAACATTATATCTGACAGACAGGAAGGAAACTAACCACCAGGATACATGAACGTCAGCTAGCAGCAAAATGGCATGATGAAGTCTCCTTAATATCATTCAGACAATGAAGGTCATCAGTTTTATTGGGACAAAGTAACCATAGTAGCCCAAGCCAAAGGTAGACGTTCGCGGTAATTCCTAGAGGCATGGTTCTCCACCCACACTTCAATCAACAAACTTACAGAATTGGACTCCATATATAAACCTATAGAGATCAAAACCGGAAATGACAGTACTCACCATAACGGACAGTATAAATTCCAACCACAGTAAAATAACATTGCTTCATTGGAGGTTCCACTGATGATGTCACCTAGCAGGGTGACGAGACATCTGAACAAAAACAAGCCAGCTCGGCGAGCAAGTCAACAACCTCATGAAATAGTCTTTTCAAAATTTGTGTCACGCCCAGCTAGCATATTGTTCCTCAAAACTAAGTGAGGAGACACGATCAATATTTGTTATTACATTTTTCTGTTGTTTCTAATAAATGTAAGGTGAGATGGAGTTCATTGTATTTAAGTCGGAGGACCCAATGTATGATACCTCCTGTCTGACCACAGCATGTTAACAATGAAACTTACTTTTCACAAAATGCTGCTTTGTATCAGTGCATTTGTTTTACTTTGACCATGAGTAGGAATAAGATGGCGCATTGGGATTGAACCTTTGCGTTTTGTGAGCAGACACTGGGTTTCTAGTGAGCACACATCGAATTTAGTTCAAAGTAAGTCAAGCAAATAGAACTGAAGCATTCCATCTCTTTAAGAGACATAAAGGGAATAAATTTGGACAACCTCAGTCAAGATCACAGTAAGAATTAATCCATAACTCAAAACTGTCAATAATTCTGCACTAATTGGGACACTTCACTCAGAATGCACTGAATGATGGCACAGTAGACTGTTTCCTTCTGCGATCACACATGATGCTGAGATAATAAAGAACAATTCTAGCATGGCCTTGCATTGCCATCTGATCTCTTAAGAGACAGAAATAGACTAGTTTTCAACTGCAACGCAGCACACATCACTAGGTTTATCACTCAGAATTATTCCTGTCTCTTCCAACTACCCTTACTCTTTTTCAATTATTTCTGATCTTCACAGCGTCATTTTATAAATAAGGGACCATATATGTCTATCTATAGAACTGAACATTTAAATGAAGGTATCAGATTAAAAGTATTTCACAGTCTAATCCCACGTCTGTAAATTAAATCCATCCGATCTATTCATACTACTTCTTTTTCACTCCTTTTCTGGTACAACATTGATTATACATGGGATGTGGATGTTATTGGAAATGCCAGTAAAAAGTCAACCATGTGACTGTCAATCTCAGTCACATGTTGGTCAGACCAGTTATGGGTTCTTCCCTAGAGGATTTTAGTGAGCCAGATGGGTGTCTACATCAATTATAGTTTCATGGTCTCAAATTACTGAAACTAGCTTTCCATTTTAGATTGTTTAAATTAATTTAAATTTACACCAGCTGCTATGGTGGAATTTGTACCCATCCTTCCAAAACATTAGCTTGTGACTTTAGCGACATCAGAACTACACCACCATCTGCTCCTATTTCCAAAGTGTCAACATTAGGCCACACAAAAGACATGAAGAAGATATTGAGATCAAGGGAACAAAACTGCATATAACAATTTGTGAAGCTGGATGAATACAGCAGGCCAAGCAGCAACTCAGGAGCACAAAAGCTGACGTTTTGGGCCTAGACCCTTCATCAGAGAGCCAAGGCCCGAAACGTCAGCTTTTGTGCTCCGGAGATGCTGCTTGGCCTGCTGTGTTCATCCAGCTTCACACTTTGTTATCTTGGATTCTCCAGCATCTGCAGTTCCCATTATTTCTGCATATAACAATTTACATGTTTGACAATCACAGTTATATCAGATATGGGGAGGAAAGGGATGTTTAAAATTCTGCCTGAAGACTTAAAGCAGGAAACATTTTGTTGAAAAGGGAAGCATGTACTGAAATCACACTAGACCTCATTTGATTCCATTGTTTGTCAGCCATTGCAAGTTAGTATTGCGCTAACAGCTAATTTGGCACTGCTTCTACTTGACTTAAACCAGACACAAAGTTCACTTACTTTCAACAATGGGTTAGAAACTGCAATCAACAAAGCTAATGTTTGAATGCTGGTGATGTGCTGTTTTCATGTAACATTAACATGTTTGTGCACACACAGGAAAGCAGCAAAAATACTTTAGTGTCTTTCACCTTTGCTATTTGGGACTGCTGCTCTGGAATTTTGTCATTTGTCTAACCTATAATTATTTGGTCCAAAGGCGAGCAAATTTCATAAACTTGTCAAAGAAGAACTGAAGATTATTAACTTTTACAACAAAAAGTACTGAGATGATTTTCAATCAATCAATGTGGTATGTTAGCATTTTGGGGATGAAAAAGAAAGGAAATGAAAGAACAGAGGAAAACATACTCACACAGGACAGCAAGATAACAAAGTGTGAAGCTGGATGAACACAGCAGGCCAAGCAGCATCTCAGATATCAACAGCCTCACGCATATTGTTCACAGACCTAAGTTTACAATCTGAGGCACAGTTAATTGCGAATGTATTTAAATCCAAGCAAACACAACAGCCAATTTGCACACAACTCATGGCAAAAAGCGAATTAAATAAAATAAACCATAAAATCTGTCTCTTGGCAATGTTGGCTGAGAGGATTGGCCAGAACATGTAAAAAATCCCTTTTTTCAAATACAGGTTCTACTGGCCAGCAACAGGACTTTTGTGGCCAATTGGCAGTGCGCCTATCTTTAAGTCAGGACGTCAGGGTTCGAGACCCACCCGCTCCAGAGCTCTGTCATAACATCTCTGAACAAGTCGTTAAAGAAAGCTAGTGACAAGTTAGTGGTGATAGAAAGGAGGCATATTGGGACTGTTGTGGTGAGTGATAATATTCTTACATTTGAGTAAGGAGAGCTTGTTGACATGGTCACCAAGCTGGCTGGTTATCGTACAGGCATTTCTTGCTAAGGTAACATCTGGGTGATCTCTGATGAAGCAATGTTGTTCTACTCTGCTTACTATTTATATGATCCAGTCTGTTGTGGTGTTTTTGTGTAATTTCTGGTTCTTTTCTGCAAGCATTTGCATATGGGGTCAAATTTCACATGGCTATTGATTGCATATGGAACTGCAACGAAACATGTGGAATTCGACCCCGTATGCATATCCTGGCAAAAATAAACACCAGAAATGACACAAATCAGATCATATAAACAGTAAGTGGAATAGAACGACATTGCTTCATCAAAGGCTGCACTGATGATGTTATCTACCATGGTGAAGAAATGTCTGAACTATAACCAGCTAACTCAGCAAGCAAGTCAACAACCTCACCAATATCCCAAGTTACCAATCAAAGAACCTTTGAGTAAGGAGACCCAAGTTCAAGTCCCACCCACTACAGAAGTGTGTAATAACATGGATGAGCAGATTGATTAGAAAACAGGGTAAAAACAGGCCTACTGCATGTGTTTAATTTGTAAATAGTTGATTGGCTACATGTGTGATTAGAAGTGGTTAAAAAAGTCACAGTGGTTTGATGGCAGGAAAGTTGCTCAGTTGTGTAATAACATTTCTGAGTATAACAGTAAAAACAAAATGCATATTGTTGGTGACCTCGGAGAGGCAGCACATAATGTCCATCAAAGCACATAATGCCTTCAAAGAGAGGTGGGCATTGAGGGGGATACTCCTCCTCCAACTCCATTTTGTTTTAGACCTTAGCCACTGTCTCTACCACCCGTCACTTTTAATGGTTTGCATTGCTCATGATGGGCTTCGCATGTAAACATCCAATTGACTGCATGGGTGATGGTTAATGGTCAAAAAGTGAGTTAAAAATATTTTTAAAAAGTCATGGCAATTTCATGGTTGAAAGTTGTTCATAGCATGAAATAACATTTATGGATACAACAAAAAGAAGGCAAATAAGAAGCAGGCCACTGTAGCTATCATTCAACTGAGGATGGTGGTCCATCCGTATGCAGCCAGCATCCTCACCTTTTCAGACAAGCAAGTTGGCTTTGGGAACATTACAGCCAGGCAAATGCAAATCCCAGTGAACAGGGGTTGGGCAATGAGGAATACAGTGGTGCCATTGCTGCATAGGCAATTGCCACTTAAAAGGTACAACTGAATTTCTGGCAGGTGTTGAACTACAAAAGTAATACACCTAATTAAATGAAATGGTTGTAAAAAGACATCAAACTTCCCTTCTAAATGCCATCTGCTAGTTAAGCACTGCTGCCTCACAGCAGCAGGAACGTGGGTTCAATTTCAGCCCTGGGCAGCTGTCTGTGTGGAGTTTGTATGTCCTCTTCATGTCTGCATGCATGTCCTCTAGGTGCCCCAGTTTCCGCCCACAGTCCAAAGATGTGCAGGTTGGGCGGAGTGGACATATTAATTTGTCTGTAGTGTCTAGGGATGTGCAGACTAAGTGGATTGGCGATAGTAAATGTGGAGTTACGGGGCCACATTAGGGTTATGAAACTGGGTGTGATGGTCTCTGTGCAGACTCGATTGGCCAAATGGCCTGAAGAAGACCATTACGAAGGATTTCTGAAGAAGTATCTAGGCCCAAAACGTCAGCCTTCCTGCTCCTCTGCTGCTATTTGGTCTGCTGTGTTCATCCAGCTCAACACCTTGTTATATCAGATTCTCCAGCATCTGCACTTCCTACTATCTCTGGCCAAATGGTCTCTCTGGATTGTTTGGATTCTATGATTCACTGCCATTTTGCCTAATATATTGCCTTCAATCTATATCTAAAGGGTCCAGGCCAAGACTTTTTAATCTTGCAGAAGAGCTAGGACTTCAAATTCATCTTAACCAACTGAAGGGTCTAGGCCCGAAACGTCGGCTTTTGTGTTCCTAAGATGCTGCCTGGCCTGCTGTGTTCATCCAGATCCACATTGTTATCTCGGATTCTCCAGCATCTGCAGTTCCCATTATCTCGGAAATAAAGCACTGCTGACAATGCATCACTTAGTTCGTGCCGCAAAGTAGTATGTACTTAAGCCCTGGAATAGGGTTTTAACTTCGTATCTTCTGAATCAGAACAAAGATTGTTATCAATGAATAAAGCTTGATCATGCCACAATGAGGGAAATGAGCTGAAAACATGTACTCACATAGTACTTATAATCAAGTGGTTTCAACTATCACAGGAATAGATAGAATCACAAAAGCAAAAATCTGTGGAGATTATATAATGCAGTGTTTTCAAATTGATCATATTGGCCTTCTTATTTTCTTGGCTTTACTAGGATTTTTAATCTTTAATACTTTCAGATTTCTTCAAATAACAAATAATTTAAATTGGTGTTAGGTCTGTGGCAGCTATTCAAAGGCATAAGAAGACCAACACACATTCCTGATGGCTACTTAACCATTCAATTATGTCGTTGTTGAGCTGTGTCTCAACACAAAAAATATTTTCAATCAACCTGCTCAGACACATATCCTGAAACAGTACAATTGGAACCTGAGACTTCTGGTCCAGAAGTAGGGATACTAGCACCACACCACAGATGCTCTCCTACAGAAAACAAGGTGATTTTGAATTTAACCTCAACATCATATGTCCATCTTAGTTCTATATTGATTGATATCCTTATGTAACATTCTGATTGAAATCCAATGATTAAAGTCTTGATGGCTCTAATTGTACCAGCAGCCACAAACTTCTGGGGCTTTAAGATTTCTGCTACTCTTTCACAGAAAAGGAACTTCATGATTTGCCTTCAAAGTAGCCTAAGTCTGATTTTATATTCCTTCCTTCTTGATTCCCCCATAAGAAAGTGATTTCTCTGCTCTTATCCTATTGTAACATTTAAATACCTTGCACCACACACCTCACACCACACACCTCACAATCTTCCGTACAAGTGAACACAAATTGAGTTTACATAAGAGATAATGGGAACTGCAGATGCTGGAGAATCCAAGATAACATAGTGTGAAGCTGGCTGAAGAAAGCAGGCCAAGCAGCATCTCAGGAGCATAAAAGCTGACGTTTCGGGCCTAGACCCTCTCTGATGAAGGGTCTAGGCCTGAAACGTCAGCTTTTGTGCTCCTGAGATGCTGCTTGGCCTGCTGTGTTCAGCCAGCTTCACACTTTGTTATGTGAGTTTACATAACCTGTCCTCTTAAATTTGGTTAATCGACCTAAATCTGTGTTGCATTCACTACAAGGCTAGTGTACAATTTCCTGATGTGTTGGATCCAAAACTAAATGCGTTGCTCCAGACACGGTCTGAATCTCAGTTAATTTGTCTCTGATCTCACTGATAGTGTGTAAAATTTAATTAAAAGCAATTTGATTTATTCCGATATTTTTAAATGAGAAAATAAGCTAAAAGTTTTCAACTTTTCAAGTGCATTCGAGCCTCGCTGAGAGCAAACAGCTGTGTCGAGTAAAATACTGACTTTTCTTTCCTTGAGAAACCACATTAGTGTAAATTTAGAACAAACAGAAAATGGACAATTCTGTTGTCCGCAGTAATTCTGCTGAAACAGCATCACTGAATTACCTTCAGCAAACTGTGAACCCTACGAGTCTTAGCCTTCTAAATATTTTGATTTTGTTTCTCTGCCACCTACACTGAAACGTAAGTAGTGTCAGCTCGTGTTCCACCACAGCTAGAAACGTATGATATCCCTGTTTCCATCTTAGTGTTGAACAATCCGCTAGTTATTTCTCTGTCAGTTCTTGTCAATTTTAGCTAGAAACACATTATCAAATTCAGTAATTGGGCTACAGATTCCCATACACCACAGTTTAGATGTAGTGTTTGTCGATAGCATGAACAAAAAATTGCTTTGAGATGCATATTGATCAACTGTAGTCAAAATGATCCAGATATTCCAATGACCAGAGGCTTTTGGAGCAATGTACAGTGAAGTTGCCCATCGGGACCTTGCAATAGCTCCATGGAGCATGGCTGAAAAACTGAAATTTCCTATGGGCAATTTGTCTGCAACTAGAATGCTCCAAAACAGTCCATTAAAGAAAATTCAAAGGATTCTGATCCACTTAAGCTTAATAGCCAGAAAAGGAAGTGCATTAAATACTGACTGCAGATTGTAGGTAAATATTAACTTTATGCCTGTTTCAGCAGTGATTTTCTTCTCTACTCCATTACCAAAATTCTTGCTCCCAAAAAAACACACACCCTGTCTAGTTTTTTCAACAGGTAGTTCATATGACAGGTTTAGTAATATTGCAATCTATAGTGACCTGGGCTGTTAACAAAGCATTTAAGAAGCAACATTAAGCATCAAATGGGAAGCTGCTACTGTCTAGGGAGAATCCTGCCACACCACTTGACAAAAACGTACAAGATGCTGCAAGATGATCTCACCATTTTCCACCATTCATCCTGCTCTCACCATGTCACTCACAGCCTGATAAGATCCTGTCCAGAGACTTGGAATATGGGGGCATATTCAGGATAGCAATCTGTAACTAGAGGAGCACCACAGGAATCAGTGCTGAGCCACAATCATTTACAATGCATGTTGATGACTTAGATGAAGGAAGTGAATATTCTATTGCGAAGTGTGTGAATGACAAAATGGAGGTTGCAAGGCAAACAATTAGGAACGACATCAAAAGTCTGAACAGTGATAGAGACAGAATTAGCGATTTGGCAAAAACTTGCCATATGGAGTATACTATGGCAAAATGCAAGGTTATACAATTTGGCAGGAAGAACAGAGCAGTTGAGAGACAGAAATGGCAGAGAGCTACAGCACAGGGTAATTTAGGAGTCCTTATGCATGAATCACAAAAAGTGATCATACAATTTTAGCAGGTAATGAAGACAGCAAATAGAATGTCGTCCTTTATTTCAAAGGCAATAAAATATAAAAATAGGGAAGTCTTGATACAACTAAACAGTGCACTAATTAGATTACACCAAGATAACTGGCATTAGTCTTGGTCCTCTTACCTAAAAAAGAAATTACTGGCACTAGGGCGGTCTAGAAAAGATTTGTCTGGTTGATCATGGGCATGAAGGAATTTTCCTTTGAAGGGAAATTAAGTTGGTTAGGCCTGTAACCATTTGAGCTAAGAAGAATGAAAGACAACCTTACTGAAACTCATAAGAATCTTGAAGGGTTGACAGCATAGATGTGGAAAGATTATTTTTCCTTGTGAGAGAGTCTAAGATGAGAGGACATTATTTCAGAATAAGGGATTACCCATCAAAGACAGAGATATAGAGGAATTTCTTCTGTCAGAGGGGACTGTGGAATTGTTTACCATAGATTCTGTAGAGGTTGGATTGTGATTTATGCTTAAAGTTAAAATAGACAGATACTTTAACCAATAAGAGAATTAAGGATAATGGGGAAAAGCAGCACAGATGTGGATTACCAGATCACCGATGACCTCACTGAGTAGTGAACAGAGACTCAACGGGCTGAAGGGCTTTCTTCTACTCCTTCGTGTTATGATCTTATGGATAATTGTAATGAGGATTAACATCCGTTAAATCTGTTCCAACAGTTGTCAGAATATCTGGGCTATAAACTATTTCAAGCTTAATCTTTAACTGGTGCTCTCTGGAAGGAAATATAATGATCTTCACAGAGACATTACAATGAAGTATGATAAATCATAATGTGCTTAAACAGATAATACAGCAAAACAAAACAACTGCACAATGGAAATTGTGGAAATAATAGTTTATTCGAAAAAAAATTCCAAATTATGTGACCAAGTTGAGGTTTCTCTTCTCAGGCAGTTTTACTGGGATTAAACAGCAAATTAAGAGCCCTACGTGCAGGTAACTGCCACTAACAATTGGAGATGCACCAAATCATTGAATACTTGTTCAGTTGCGGTGCTCTTCAGAAACAATTGATAAAGATGCTGGAAAAATAGGGCAATACCAAAGTAGCTTGTCAAGAACTCTGCAATTTATTGCAGGATAACTAGAATAGAAAGGTGGTAAGGTTATTGGGAGAAAAAAGATGGACAAGAGAAGAGGATGAAAAAAAGGCTAAAAAATTCGATGTTACAGGTGGGAATTTTGTCTATAGGCACTGCCAAAGAGGAATCCAGGACGATGTGAATTCAGTTCTCACAATAGCGCTTTTATTGTTCTGGAAAACTACAGGAAGAGAATTCTGATAACAAGCATAAGAGAACTGATGCTTCTGATCCATCCCCAAAGAACAAATGTAATTCACGAAGTATTGTTAATTACCCTCCCTGTTCCATTTTAATATCCAAAACAGTTACAGTCACAGATTTTTGCACCTATCAGCTCTGGGCCTTTGTGACCTCTCACCAGTGGCTGCACACTGATACATCATTCATTCGGAAGACGCCTTACATCATGATGCTGGTCAACCCATCACAGCACAACTTATAGAACATTACTTACTCAGAGAGCACTGGGTCCACGTCTTCATGTGGTTGGGTAGTGCTCTGCAATACTGTCCTGAAAATGCCTCAGTCATTGGGTGGTCTCTGCAGAAATAGACATGAAGCTAAGGGCAGTATTGTCCTAGAATGGAAAAAATCATCACAGAGAATTAGAAGGTAAGAGTGACGGAAGAACTGGAAGCAGATGGAGATGATACTGAACACTGAGCTGGTGCTGCTGCTACATGATGATGTGGCCTCCTCCTGCCAATATCTGAGAAGAGGATCTCCCTCCTCTCTCTCATGGGTAACAACTTCTCTGTGCCATCTTGGGTCTGTATTGCAGTGGCAGGTTGTGGCCCAAATCCCTTCATCTTGCAATCAGCTACTTCAGTAAAAGCTGTGTTAATCCCACTTTCATTCCTTCTTTAATTGGAAAAGTAACAAGTCTCCATATCAACTAGGGAAAATTCAAAACTCAGTCAGTTCCCAGTGAGGTGAGTTCCTGTTATTCAAAAATTCTTGTCCATTATGTTGGTTTCTTTAGTCCTCCAATAATTCTTATTGAGTTTTTTAGAATAAATAAATTGAAAACAAAGACTGGGTGGTTATCCTCATACAGTTAGATAAAGTAAGGTGGAAGGGGTTTGCTTTGGATCCTAAACAGAAGCACTGAAAATTATGGCTGTGTGGTCTGAATTCTCTACCATTTAAATGTCAGCAAACTTATTACAACAAAAACAAATTTCAAGTCAAGCATTCCTTATTTTTTCAAGTAAATTTTAAAATTATAATATGAAATTATTTACTTGTAAGTAATGTATGTCATAGTAGAAATGGTATTTTATATGTTACCGAAGGTTAAGTGGTTCACTTTCAATTGTAAAGCTGTTTAATTTGCATTATTAGACCTAATGTTCCATTTTATGCCATGATGTACTTCTGGCAGTAAATTAAGGTGTGACATTATAGCAAATTGCACAAGCGATTGCTTATATGCAATAAATTTCATTAATGGTAGATATTTTCTGCCCAAAATGCTTTACAGCTGCAGAAAAGATAATTTCAGACCACTTTTGGGCAGCAACATGAAAATTTCTGAAAATAGCATGAAAATATCAGAATTAATAGATTGATTTTGTCAAACCGAGGGCACACTAAAAGATCATTCAAACTGACTAATTTTCTGACTTCACATTGTTCTGCATGGTCTAGCCATTTGCGAATGCAAGGAAAATTCTAATATATGTTGTATATCGTTGTCCAATCAACAAATTTATCATCATAATCATGTGTTGTGCAGATCTAATTTTCTGGTGTGCTCCACTGGTGAGTGAGATTTCTAACTAGAACTACGAAGTCAGAAAATGATCCCTTTATCCCTGAACTTGGGTTATAAATGCAAGATTGATACAAATAAATTCAACTGGAACTTTATGACAATCTTTATACCCCATTGTGATGATAATGTGGAACTTGCTATCACACAGTAGTTGAATTGGACAGATGCATTTAAAGGGGAGACTTGATATAAACATGAAGAATAGAAGGTTATGCTGATACAGTTAGATAAAGTAAGGTTGAAGGAAACTGCTTTACATCATAATACTGGTATTGAAAACTATGGCCAGATAGCCTCAAACTTCTGTAATCTCAAAATATATATGGTGTATTTTTTCGCAATTTGACAAGATCATATTTAGAACCACATATGAAAGATCAGTCTAATGGAAGATTTGTGTGAATATGTTTGATACTGCTAAAGATAAGATTTGAAATTGCTTTGGCAACACTTGGTGTGCTACCCAGAAGCAAAAGCATCACATTCATGTTTGTCATTTGTGGTTCATAGAGTCATAGTCATACAGTACGCAGGCCCTGAGGTCCAATTCATCTGCGCTGACCAAACATCCCAAACTGACCTAGTCCCATTTTGCAGCATTTGGCCCTCATCCCTCTAAACTCTTCATATTCATTTACCCATCCAGATTCCTTCTAATTGTTGTAACTGTACCTTCCACCACTTCCTCTGGCAGCTTGTTCCATTACATGCTACCCTCTGTGTGAAAAAGGTTACCCCTTGGGTCCCTTTTAAATCTTTCCCATCTCAAGTTAAACTTATATCCTCTAGTTTTGGACTCCCCTATCCTAGGAAAAAGACTTTGGCTATTCACCCTATCCATACCCCTCGTGATTTTATAAACCTCTATAAGGTGAACCCTTATCCTCTGACACTCCAGCGAAAACAGACCCAGCCTATTCAGCCTCTCCCTATAGCTCAAACCCTCCAAGTACTGGCGACATCCTTGTAAATCTTTTCTGCACCTTCTCAAGTTTCACAACATACTTCCAATACAAGGGCGACCAGAATAGCATGCATTGTTCTGGAAGTGACCTCATCAATGTCCCATATAGCTGCAACATGGCAGCCTAACACCTATACTGAACATTCTAACCTGAACATTCTGTGCCAAACATCTTCACCACCCTATCTGCAATTCCACTTTCAAGGAACTATGCACAAACGCCTGTAGGTTACTATGTACACTATGATGGCCAGGGGCTGCTCATGCATAAAAACAGCTGCTTGTGAATTCAAGCCACCGAAGCCCAGGTGCTGTCCTGTGCTGGTTTGAACCAGTTCAGAAGAAAACAAGTGAAGTGGCAAAGTATAAATCCTCATCCAGTGGAAGAGTAATGAGGCAATGCTAATGATATCCTTGGGCAGGAGGCTATAATAAAAAGACAGAATGAAAAAGCTCATCAGATAACATAGAACCAATGTGAATAAGACACTACAGTTTGGGAATATCAGGTAAAAAGATAAAATGAAGGTTTTTGGGACTGCTAGAGGCAAAACCTCTGGAGATTCTCCTTTGCCAAAGGGGAGAACACTTCGCTGGAAGTCTGGAGATTACGCTGAGGGCTTGAAAGATTGTCTGGCCAGCGTGAACTCTTATTCCAAGGTATTTTCTTTTATGTTCTGTGACTGTTCAGGGGACATCAAAGAAATCTAATGGGTGTGCGCATAGACTTTAGTCTTGTATGAACTGCATGCCTGTTTTTAACCATTTCTTAACCAAATTGTGTGCATTGTGTGTCTGTTTTCTGATCCTTGTAGCATGCCACTAGTTACAGGCCTCCAGTCTGAAAATGACCCTCCACCACCACTCTCTGTCTGGAACCTTCAAGCCAATTTGGATCCAACTGTTATAATATAGACCAGTCCTTATGAAGGGCTATCAATCTGAAACATTTACAGTACTTCTCTCTGCATCTACTGTCTCACCTGCTGGGTATTACCAGCATTACATATTTTAAATCTACTTTAGTGGAATCTTTCATGACTTCAGGACATCTCAAAGAATTTTACAGCCAACTAGGCAATGAGGTGCAGTCACCATTATAATCTATGAAACACAGCCACTAACTTATGCACAAGTCAAGAGATAATCAACAAATAGCCTCTGTTGGAATGCTGACTGTGGCATTAATAACAGCATTCACTCAAAACCTGTCTTGGAATATTTTGCATGCAACTAAGAAGATTCAACTCTCTGAATTGGGACTTGCATCCTTTTGATTTGGATGGAGATTCTCCATCATCAAATCATAGCTGGCATTAAGTACATAGATAAAGTTGCAACTCCATGGGCATCTGCAGCAATTCTTTCAGGTGCACATGTTTGTGATATTAAAATGCTATCATGCAGCAGATAGTGGCCCAGATATTCCACCAGCCAGAGGCAGTAGCTTGGGGTACAGTGGAGTAGCTTGGGAACTGCTTCAGAAATTGAAACTTCTGAGTGGAAACCGCCCCGTGACCAGAAACTTCTGGAAAACCCCTTTAAAATCAGAAACTTCAGAGAATTCCAACTCACTTAAGTCCTATACTTCCCCAGGGCAAATTAGAGGATTAAACGCCTAGTCTTAACTCCTGGATAACAAGTAAACTGAAATAATACCTTAACACTGACTCACCCCTTAAGCTACCCCTTCTGAGCCCTTACATCTCCTAACAGCTGACAGTTAGATTGCCAAATAGATCATTCAACTGACCCTAATCTTTTCCTGCCAGACCCAACTGCCATGCCTAAATTGACACCCCACCTATATTCCTGTGAGTCTAAGCACGAGCCCTCACCCAGAGTAGTCTGTCACTCACCCCTACTACTAGCCTAATTCTTCCAGGCTTGGTCACCCCACCGAGCTGTCTGATCCAACATTCCTCGCCTCACCTAAACCTGGTCCTGACCTGACTTTCCCCACCCAAGCCTTCCTGACACCTCAGAACCAACACTACTCTCCTGTCTGCTGAGCATGATGTCCATCCGACTTCAGCCTCCTCAACTAGGGTCTGGGCTAACCTGACCAGGTATTCCCTCCTCCCTTTAGACCCGCAACCCTCAACTCCCAATGTATCTAAAGAACTCATTCACTTACCTGGCAGCTTGGCATGAAATCCACCTGTCATCCTACCCAACTCACCCACCTGATATCCTTTCCACCCATCCACCTGACACACTACTACCCATTTCTCCCACAAGACACTCCAAATCCCTATCCACCTGGTACCCTAACCCTTCAACCAACTGCCACCCGAGCCCATCCTTATCTTACATACTTACCTTTCATGCAAACTATCATATTGGCTGGCTGTGTTATTGGTGATTTAAATCACAAAACATGGTAAATTGCTGAATAAGGGGAATTGGATTCTTTGACTGGTTCATTAAAGGAAGCCCCTGTCCAGGAATCCATAAGACCATAAGACATAGGGGTGGAAGTAAGGCCATTTGGCCCATCAAGTCCACTTCACCATTTAAATCATGGCTGATGGGCATTTCAACTGTACTTCCCTGCACTCGCCCCGTAGCCCTTGATTCCTTCTGAGATCAAGAATTTGTCGATCTCTGCCTTGAAGTCATCCAATGTCCTGGCCTCCACTGCACTCCGTGGCAATGATTTCCACAAGCCCACCACTTTCTGGCTGAAGAAATGTCATCTCATTTCAGTTTTAAATTTACCCCTTCTAATTTTAAGGCTGTGCCCACGGGTCCTAGTCTCCCCACCCAACGGAAACAACTTCCTAGCGTCCACCCCTTCTAAACCATACATTATCTTGTAAGTTTCTATTAGATCTCCCCTCAACCTTCTAAACTCTAATGAGTACAATCCCAGGATCCTTAGCCGTTCATCATACGTTAAACCTACCATTCCAGGGATCATCCGTGTGAATCTCCGCTGGACACGCTCCAGGGCTAGTATGTCCTTCCTGAGGTGTGGGGCAAATCCCCAGTGCTTAAGTCATCAAAAGGTTAGTGGGTAATTTTTAATCTTATCTGAGATTCCAGTCCTGATTGGAATATCTAG
The DNA here is from genome assembly GCF_030684315.1 of Stegostoma tigrinum. Taxonomy (NCBI): domain Eukaryota; kingdom Metazoa; phylum Chordata; class Chondrichthyes; order Orectolobiformes; family Stegostomatidae; genus Stegostoma; species Stegostoma tigrinum. The sequence goes on along the minus strand of NC_081362.1, from coordinate 24,333,443 downwards.
GCCAGCGTACCTCTGTGATACACCCCTGTAGAAACAAATCCCCTTTATCATTATCAAGTACATATGTTTTGGCTTGCGAATCTAGTGGATAGGATAAACCCTCATGTAAATTATTCCAGATATCCATTCCAAGGATTAGTAAGCTTCACATGGTCAGGAAAGAGAGATCACATCCAGAGTGAGACTCAGCCTGAGTGTGAATGTAGCCCAGCGTGTGTAGAGTATATTGCATTGGCATCGAGGATATAAAGACAAAGGATGGCAGCTATAAAGGAGCACAGATGAATAGAATGGTATTGTTTGGCAATTTTAGGTGAAGTGTATGGGGTGATCGCTAGAAGCTTGAGTGAACTTTTGAAACAGCCTGCCTTGGCACTCAGCAGATCCTGTGACACCTTCAACTGGCATCAAAGGCAGCCATGGAATGAAGATGTTTCCATTCAAGGCATTGTTTTCCCATTTAGGCCCCACTTCAGGAGTGAAAATCCAAGCATGAGTCAATTGTGTTGGTGTGCAACCAGCGTTATCATCCTGATTGCTTAAGGATGGCATATGTCTTTCCCTAAGAAACATTAATGAATCAGTTTGCTTTTAATGGCAGTCTTTTAGTTTCAAGACCATTTTTATCTATTGTTATTAATTGAAAAATAGAATACTGCTGATGGTGGAAATCTGAAATGAAAATAGAGAATGTTGGAAATGCATAGCAAGTCAGGCAATATCTGCGGAATCAGAAATAAAGTTAACAAGCAAAATTTTTAACCAGCAGTGAGGTTGTTGGGACTGGATGTGAGCGACATTCCTGCTGAGCGGCAGTACAGCTGGGGATGCATGATTCAGCAGTTGCCAGCCAATTGGATACACATGTACAAGTGCAGTGATTCATGTGGAGAATTTAGTTTGATATATTACTGTCATGTGTACTGAGCTACAGTGAAAAGAGTTGTCTTATGTGCTTTACAGGCAGATTGGATTATACGAGCGCATCAGTGTAATAGAACAGAGTGTGGGATACAATGTTACAGCTGCTGAGAAGGTGCAAACAGACCAACTTTAAACTTAAAGAGGTCCATTCAAAAAGTCTGATAACAGCAGGGAAGAAGCTGTTCTTGAATCTGACTGTGCATATACACAAGCTTTTATATCTTCTGCCCAATGGAAGAGGATAGAAAAGAAAGTAACCAATGTAGGAGGGGTGCTTGATTATGTTGGTTGAAATCCTGATGCAGTAGGAAGTATAGATAAAGTTAATGGATGGGAGGGTAGCTTGCATGATAGACTAGGCTGTGTTCATAACTCTCTAGTTTCTTTCGATCTTGGGAAGAACAGATGCCATACCACGCTGTGACACATCAAGATAGGATGCTTACTATGGTGCATCGATAAAAGTTTTTAAGAGTCTTATGGACATGGCAAATTTCCTTAGTATCCTAAGGACATAGAGTCATTGTTGTGCATTTTTGACCTTAGTGTCAACAGGATAGATTGGTAGTGATCGTCACTCTCGGGAACCTGACACTCTCCACCCCAGCACCATTGATGCAGACATGGACATTAATCATTTGTTTTGCTGATGTTGATGGAGAGATCTGACCTACAATGGTGGTGTCATCAGCAAACTTGTAAATGGAGTTGGTGCGGAATTTGGCCACATAGTCATGAGCGTATATGGAGTATAGTAGTGGAGATTTCAAAGAAGTCATCGCTCTGCTGTTGCCTCATGAGGCTGAAAGTATAGGTCCTGTATCTGCAGGGCACTTGAATGGGCTTTGATTCTCTGAAAGTCAGGAGTGTCAGTGTCCCTCTGAGTGGATGCTTACATTGTTGAAAGACTTTTGAGTTCGGCCGTGTGCTCTGTTTTACAGAGACTGGCTTGTTCCTGCTATAACTGACAGTGCCTTTCAAGCTGAGGGGTTCTCCATACATTGCATGGGTGCATGGTATCCTCAGGTAAGGCAAAGGGTGGTGAGCTATGCCTCCTAATCAATACCTCCTGGTGCTCAGATGTGGTGACCCTGGTGAGCCACTGCTCCACAGGCCTAGAATATCTAATAGTGAAATACCATCCCTACTACCTGTTGAGCAAGTTCACCTCTGGAATCCTGACAGCAGACTACATACCACCCCAGATGGAAGTGAAGAATGTTTGGAATTAAATTTACACAGCTACAAATGCTCTGGAGATGAAATTCCCTGAGGCCTTATTCATCATGGATGGTGACGTCAACCAGGCCAACCTCAGGAGGGTGCTACCAAAATACCACCACTATGTCTCCTAGCCCACCAGAGGATCGAATATCCTTGACCGCTGCTGCACAACCAAAGATACCTACCACTCCATTCCCCATCCACAGTTTAGAAAATCAGACCACAATGCAATGTTCCTTGTTCTTACAAGATGAAGTTGAAATAGGAGGATCGTTCACAGAAAGTAGCACAATGCCAGTGTTAGGCAGCAAAACAGCTTTTGCGGGATTGCTTGAAATCGGTGCACCAGACCATACTTAAGAATTCAGTGGACAACCTACAAGAGTACGGCACCACCATCACGGATTTCATTAGCAAGTGTGTAGAGATCTGCATACCAAAGTCAATCCATGTGTTCCCCAACTGAAAACCTTGAATGAGCTGCGAAATCCACTGCCTACTGAAGATCAGGCATGCAGCATTCAAGTCGGATGACCCACAGCTATACAGAAAATCTCCAGATATGACCTCCTCAAAGCCATCAGAGATGCCAGAAGGCAGTATTGGGCCAAGTTAGAGGCTTCAACTAACCATGCAGACACCTGCCATCTGTGGCAAGGCCTACACAACATAACAGAATACAAAATGAAGCAACGCAAGTTGGTAGACAAAAACACACCCTTCCCTGATGCAGGCGACACTTTCTACGCTCGGTTTAAGCAGAATGCCAGTGGCATGGTGTCATCTATCCGGACAGCCTCAGATGCACCTGTTCCTTCTGTCACTGCTGTGGACATCAGATAAGTCTACAGTCAACCCGAGGAAATTGATGGGCTCAGGCAGAGTCCCCAGCCATGCACTTAGATCCTTTGCAGACTATCTGGCAGAGGTATTCAATCCATCAATTTCTCCTGGGCACTACCTATGCCATCCGTAATCTTTGCAACATTCCTTGAATCCCAGGGATTTTGAATAACCTTCCTTGCATGATTTTTCCTTTGGCCACCTTTGTGATCTTCCAGAATTGAAATTCCCTGGTTGGTGTAGTATCCCCACACTCCCTTCACAAGAGACACACAAACATACACTCAATCCTGCACAAGGAACTATAGGCCTAATAATTCCCTCCTATGGACAGCAGGAGCTGTCCTTCAATGCATCATTTCCTAAACTTGCTGGGATGTCAGCTGATTGAGGCTAGCAATGTTATTGTTTTTGGAAGATAACCATAAAAATGAGGACAAAAATGATCATTTTATCCATCTATTTGTTTGATAGCCAGTCAGTTGTGTTTATCATTAACTTACACAAAAGTCGGTGGAGTTGTAGATAGTGCAGAACGATTTTGCAAGTTACAGAGGGACATAGATAAGCTGCAGAGCTGGGTTGAGAGGTGGCAAGTGGAGTTTAATGCGGAAAAGTGTGATGTGATTCACATTGGAAGGAGTAACAGGAATACAGAGTACTGGGCTCATGGTAAGATTCTTGGTAGTGTGGATGAGCAGAGAGATCTTGGTGTCCATGTGCGTAGGTCCCTGAAAGTTGCCACCCAGGTTGATAGGGTTGTTAAGAAGGCATACGGTGTGTTACGTCTTATTGGTGGAGGGACTGAGTTTCGGAGCCATGAGTTCATGTTGTAGCTGCACAAAACTTTGGTGTGGCCGCTCTTGGAGCATTGCGTACAGTTCTGGTCGCTGCAATATAGGAAGGATATGGAAGCATCGGAAAGGGTGCAGGGGAGATTTATCAGGATGTTGCCTGGTATGGAGGGAAGGCTGAGGTACTTGTTTTCATTAGAGAGAAGAAGGTTAAGAGGCGACTTAATAGAGTCATACAAGATGATCAGAGAATTAGATAGGGTGGACAGTGAAAGCCATTTTCCTCGGATGTTGATGACTGGCACGAGGGGAAATAACTTTAAATTGAGGGGTGATAGATATAGGGCAGATGTCAGAGGTAGGTTCTTTAGTCAGAGAGTAGTAAGGGCATGGAATGCCCCGCCTGCAACAGCAGTAGACTCATCAACTTTAAGGGCATTTAAATGTTCATTGGATAAACATATGGATGATAATGGAATAGTGTAGGTTAGATGGGCTTCAGATTGGTTTCACAGGTTGGCGCAACATCGAGGGCCGAAGGACCTGTACTGCGCTGTAATGTTCTATGTTCTAGTTCAACCACCCAAAACAAACCCTGGTCCCACGACGATAATAAAGTGTGAAGCTGAATGAATACAGCAGGCCAAGCAGCATCTTAGGAGCACAAAAGCTGACGTTGGGTTCTAGGCCTGAAACATCAGCTTTTGTGCTCCTGAGATGCTGCTTGGCCTGCTGTGTTCATCCTGCTTCACACTTTGCTATCTTGGATTCTTCAGCATCTGCAGTTCCCATTATTCCTGGTCCCACTTCCTGCATTTCCAGGGCTAGCTGCAGAAAATGGTGCAAATCGCTTTTGAAATTCACTTCACTCTCTTCTATACTCTGTCAGTGATCTACCAACTTTCCCATTGCCTTTAACCTACCCAATATAACCATTCCTCTTCTCTCTGTTACCCTTTATTACCCTATTCCCTTGATCTAACAAGCATCATGCCCTCTCTCCCCTCTGCCCTACACATGGTGTTGTCCACATGCCCACACTGAACATTCCTGTTAACCCTGCCATCTGTGTTGTTTGATTTTGTGACACGTTATCTCCATCAATATCTGGTCATGACTTTAGAAGTTACACCTTTCTGTATCCTATGCATGCACCTGACAGTGGCCATTCTCTCTGCCAACTAGTACCCTCTCTTCAATCACAAGGACCCATTGTTGACAGCACCCACTCTACCTATCATGTCTGACTATGCTTGCCCAGAAAGCCCTTCATCATCGAACATGATAACGACACTCATAACTGTGGGGCCATCTCTTGTCCTCAAGTTCTTGCTGCATCCTCCTTTTCCTTCCCTGCGTCAGACAGCCCTGACCTGATGTCTTATGCTTGCTGCCAACAAATTCCAATCATGGTCTCTCATTCTCAGGATCAACACTCCCCAAAGACAGAAAAGCAGAAGCCACTTATCAGAACTCCAGCAAGTACACTAACTCTCCAGCACACCATTTATGCAGTTATGATTTGAAGACACATATTTCTCACTCCTGTCGAACTTAATTTGAAAGATGCACTTCATTGTGGTGAGATTGCATTTTAATGAGCATGCAAGAGGTGTTCCTGATGCTCAATTCATCTTCAAATTTCCAAGAATTGAATAGTGCAGTTTTATTCTACCATTAAGAAGCTGATTTTTGGCATCCTATACAATTAATTTGCCTCTATACCCACCGATTTCCTCCACTGATGGGCAGAACACAGGGATAGCTCAATATTTCACTCAACATTTCAGACACATGACACCATCAGAACCTTATTTACTCCATAAGATTAGAGAGCTCAATTTTTAATACCCAGAAATAGAAACCAACAAAGAAAAGGGTTTAACATTTAGTTAGAAACAAATTATATTTTTTAATTATCATAGCGAGCTTTGAAGAAAATTCCAAATGTATTAATACCCTTGTAAAAGGCAATCACGATATCGCGGGTCTATTACATTAACTTGTAAGAAATAGAATATATTCACTGTTACACAAATAAAGCATCACCTGCTAAACACAGTCACCTGCAATGGTGAGCAATTTTCCATTTGGTATTGTTTTAAAATGAGGGTAACTCACAGTGGCATGGAAATGATGATGATCAGAATATTTTAGGATATTAAGCACAACAACAATTCATAAGTGACTATTCTCTATCTTTGGTTTGAAAGTAAATATTATTTTCTACAATAGAAAGCTGGTAAATTAATTAACTGTAATGTGTAAATTTCTTAGTACTAGAAAAATGGCATAAATATTCAACAAGTGAGTTGACCCTCACGTTCACTTGTGACTTTGTCACTTTGTCACTTTTGGGTTGTCTGGTCAGCTTACTTTTGAATGTTTACTACGTTCGACCAGTCAAAGAAGATTATCCAATACAAACTCTGAATTGAATAAACTCACTCTGGTATCTGCATCCAAAAACCAGGGGTTTTTTTGGATCTCTATACTTTTCCACATTTAATCTATGCAGGGAGGGGAATTCTCTTGACAATATAATAAATTCTATGATACTCGCCTAGTATTTTTATCCAAATACGAAATTTGAACTCCACGTATTCTGCTTTATACCGAGCAGCTGTATTAATTAATATATCCCAGCCAACAGCAGGTGATGTTTGATTTAACTAACCAGAGAGGCTCATTGCAGAGGTACTCCAGCAACATAGCATTTGAAATGTAACCATTAAAACAAAAAAAAATGAAATGGAACTAACTTTATACAATAAGCATTCTCACGAAATCTATTGCTGGAGATAAAACAATAAAGACTTTTAAAATTTATAATGAATTTATAATCACTGTTAGGTTGAAGTATTTTAGTATTTGAAATTGTATGCAGAGAAATTACACTTATTCAGTTCAGCTAAAAATGAAACTCTTAGATATTTCTTACCAACTAATATGATTTACTGACAGAATATCTGTTGAAATTCCGACATAGTACATGGAAATATATTTGCATATAGGTGAGAAAGTAAGGTGGAAAAGTTTGATCTGTCTGTTCATAGCCAGTTCTTTCTCAAGTTCTTATATTCCACAATAAGACATCCTTGTTAATGTCCATCTTTTGTAACCCAATAAACAGCAAACATGCTATCAGAAGAAAGACACAAATGAGTACAAATCTGACAACTGGGGGATAGTGCCAGAAAGCTGTCTCACAGACTAGTCAACCTCAACATGATAACACTCATGGAATCATATCTTACAGATAACGTCCCAGGCACCATCATCACCATCCCTGTGAAGATGGCTATACAGTGATATACAGTCGGCAGTGAGTTGCCCTGGGAGTCCTCAACGTTGATTCCAGATTCTGTGCAGTTTCATGGCATCAGGCCAAACATGAGCAAAGAAACCTCCTACTGATTATCATGTACTGCCCTCCCATCAGTATTCCAGGATGAGGATACTATCGAGGAATACCTGCAAAGATGCCCTGAAACTAAGATGACTGGTCTTCAACAACCAAAACCATATTCCTACTCCATAGTGAACACCACTCAGAGGAAGCACTAAAAGTGGCACGGGTGTAGAATATACACTTGGCAGCAAATTTCAGGTTCCATCATTAAAATGGCTCAGCAGCAGCACTTCTGTTTGAGCTGGTTAAATCCTAAAGGACATAGCTGCTCAACTGGGTCTACAACAGATCATGAGGGAAATAACAAGAGGGAAAACCACATTTTACTTTATCCTAATCCACTTACCTGATACAAATGCATCTTTCTAATACTGTTTCAACAAGAATAAGCACTCCGCAGGACTTGTTGAGAGAAGAACAGCCTTCACATTGAGAATAACTTAGATCGTGTTTGTGATACTATCACCTAATTGGATCAGACTTTGAAAATATCTAGCAACTCAAGACTGGACATCCACCAATAATCTGCTCAATGACACCCAGCATGGATTCCACTAGGACCACTCAGACCCTGACCTCACATGGTTCAAACATGGACATAAGCTGAACTCAAGAGGTGTGGTAAGAGTGGCTGCCCTTAACAACAAAGCCACATTTGCCTGAGTTTGGCAACCAGGAGCCCTAGCAAAACTGGAGTCAATGGGAATCAAGGGAAAATCTTTGTTGTAAGAGCAAATTACTGAAAATACTGCAATCTATACTTAAAACAACAAATACTGGAGAATATCTGCTGGTAGGAGACATACCAAACATGTTTGTGGTTGTTGGAGATCAGTCATCTCCATTCTAGGACATCTCTGCAAGGGTCCCTCAGGGTATGTTCTAGGTCTCACCACCTTGACCTCCTTCATCAAGACATTCCCTCCATCATAAGGTCAGAAATCAGTAAGTTCAGCGATGACTGCATCATGCTCAGAAGTACCACTCGTGACTTCTCAGATACTGAAGCAGTCCACGTTCAAATGCTACAAGACTTGAACATTATTCTGGCATAGGCTGTCAAGTGGCAAGCAACATTCATACCACACAAATGCCAATTAGCATCTTCAACAAGAGCATCTAACCATCATCCCCTGACTTCAATGGCATTACCATTGCTGAATTCTCCATTCTCGATATAGTGGGGGTTATCATTCTCCAGAAACTGAACTGGACTAACCTTTTAAATTTAAAGGTGACATGAACAGGTCAAAGGCTAGGAATAACACAGCAAGTATCTCACCTCTTGACTTCCAAAAGCATGATTGCTATCTACAAGTCACAATTCAGGAATGTGATGGAATACTCCCCACTTCCCTGGATGAGTTCAAGACAAACAACACTCGAGAATCTGGACACCATCCAGGACAAAGTGGTCCACTTGTCTGGCACCACATCCACAAGCACCCACACCTTCCACCATTATAACTCTGTCACAGCAGTGTGTACTATATACAAGATGCATTGCAGAAATTCACTGAACATCTTAGCACCTTCCAAAAACCCACGTTTACTTCCATCTCAAAGGACAGAAGCAGCAGACACATGGGAACACTACTATCTGCAAGTTCCCCTCCAAGCCACTCATCATCCTGACTTGGAAATTTTTTGTTGTTCCTTGAGTGTCACTGGTTCAAAAACCTGGAATTCCCTCCACTATGGCATTGTGAGTCCACTTACAGCACGTAGACGGCAACAATTTAAGAATGACCCTTACCACTCCCTTCTCAAGGGCAATGAGGGCTAGGCAATAAATGTTGGCCCAACCAGCAATATCCACATCCCATGAAAAAAAATTCTCTAGAAAACTGTCCCATTTATACAATGAATTCTACTGTATCTACCTCTGCCAATTTGACTTTGCCGATCTACATGAAGATTAAAGCAATCATTACTAATACCGTCTGTTTTTACATGTGTGCATTATCTCCTCATTCACTGTCTGTTCTACATTGTTAGATGGCCATTGACTGCTTCCGCTGGTGTCTCCTTCCCTTGTTATTTCTCACCTTCAATCATATGGATTCTACATCTTGCAGTTCAAGATTCTACTTCTTTCGTCTCATATAAACAGAGCTACTCCACCGTCCTTCCTATCCTGCTGGCCTTTTGAAAAGTCATGTACCCCTGAATAATTAGTTCCTAGCTTTGCTTTCTTCATAACCATGTCTCTGAAATGGCTATAAGACCAGACCTATTAACCTCTATTTGCACAATTAATTCATCTGCTTTGTCCCGAAAACTATGCACATTAAAGAGCCATTAATTTTTCCTTTTTATCATTTTTCTCCCTTGACCATATTGGCTGCTATTTCATTTGTTTATAAACTCTGTCCCTTCCTGTCTCACTATTGGTATCATTGTCCTGCAATATCACTATATCCTTTTATTTAAAGTTTATGTATCCTTCTTCTAGAACCCCTCATGCCCCTCTATGTTTAGACTAAAGACCCTGGTTCCACCACGGTTCAAGTGAAGCTGATCCCAGAATAGCTCCTTTCTATCCCAGTCCAGGTGCCAGTGCTCCATGAAGTGAAAGCCATTTCTCCAACTCCAATCTTTCAATTTTTTGACTTTATTTGCCCTATGCCAGTTTCCCTGTCTCTTAGATTGTGACTGTTCAATATCTTTCAACAGAACCCCCTTTTTGGTCGCATCATGTTCATTCCCATGTGGATGACAACAAGAAGATCCATTGTCTCCCATGCCAAGTGCCTCTCCATAACCACAACCAGGCTGGAGACGTCTTTGACTATGCACTAGACAGGCAACACAGCCTTCAGGAATCACAATCATGGCTACAGAAAACAGTATCCATTCCCCTAATTATACTGTCCCGTACCATTACGACATTTCTATTTCCTCTCCTCCATTTGATTGGCTGCCTGTACTGCTCATGCTCCCTGTGGTCCCACTCTCAGTCAGACAGCTTTCAAGAACTTCACAGCTATTACACATTAGCAGAGGCTCCTCAAATGATATCCCATAATGCTTTATACCTATCTCGCCTACAGTTACACTCTCATGGCCCTGGTCACAGGCCAAATATGGATATCCTAATCTGAGGGTTGTGACTGCTTCTTGGAACAAAGTGAAATTCTCTCTCCCTGATGTGGTGTAGTGTGTTTGCAGTTTGGATTCCATATCCTCAATTTGGATCTGAAATTCTTCAAGCTGCAAATACTCGCTACAGATGTGTTGGCCCCGGACCACCTGCATGTCCAGCAGCTCCTACATGCTGCAGTAGCAGGATGTCATCCATCCTCCCATCTCTAAAATATTTTATTTAATTCATTAATGATTTACTCTAGCTATTTACACCTGAGGAACTCCCCACTCTTAATAATTCATTGTAATTTTTTGTTTACATACCAGTCAATATTACAATATTGCTCATTTTTACTTTAAAGGCTGGAAATATTCACCAATCTTTTTCATCAATCAGGTGGTTTCCCTGTAACCCCATCATGTTGTGGCTTACGATGTCACTGCACTACTGGTCTCCTTGTAGGTGGGCCTTTTGATCCATGTCTTTTAATCTCTCTCACTCACCTCTTGCTTTGGAGACCTTACTTCTTAACTAAGCCTTACTTACTGTTTACTATGCTGTTGAATTTTCACTTTGAGCGAAATTACCAGGTATGAGAGAGTTGCTGAGATGAGCATATCAGGCAAAGACCATATCACACTGAGCATGCATCCTTACTGACCACGAAAATTGAAAATCCTTTTCTTATAAAGAATTTTGTGAGTAACTTTTTCAGTTTTATTTCCTGCTACAGTAATCAACACCTCACTCAGGCAAGGGATTCCAAGTATTTGACAGTTAAAAACCACAATCTAGGCCTGTTTAACTGGGTCATTTTTAACTTCCTTGAGGCTGTTAGTTCTATGTTTGAATCTGACTTTTATTCCAAAATTGAACTTGTAAAAGATTTACATGTTAAATTCCCACTTTGAAACAACTGTCTCACTCAGGTAAAGTCTCCTTCACACTGATTGTGCACCTTTACTGACTTTATCAGCTATCCTTCTGATGAACGGTGATCTCTGAGATGAAGAAGTTAGGAAAATCAATAATGGTGATGTGTCTGGTTGTTGGCCACTAGGAGAGAGCTGAGATTTCTCTTGTTCGGGATGATCATTATCTGGTTGTGGTTATGGTAAGTAAATAAATTCAGTCCCAAGACAACACAGCAGGTCCTTGGGGCAATGACCTAAAACCATGTAATTTCACTTGCTTTATCAATGACCTATGCTCCAACATAAAATCAGAAATGGGAATATTCACTGATCATTGCACAATGTTCAATGATAGTGAAGCAATCTGTACATGTGTGCAGCAGTATGACCTGGACAACAACATTCAGACTTGGGTTGATAAATGGTGAATTACACAAGGCCAGCTTAGAATGAGGCACTGACAATTTCCACCTGGAGCAAATTCAACTACTGTCCTTCACATTTAATGGCATTTGCATCGCTGAGTGCTCCACCAACACCCTGGGTTTTAGCATCGATCGGAAGCTTAATCACACCAAAAACATAAATGCTGGGCTACACAAGCAGGTTGGAACTTGGGAATTCTGCAGACAGTAACTCACTCTTGATCCCACAAAGCCTGTTCACAATGTACAAGTAGGAGTATGATGGAATACTGCTCATTTGTCTGAATGAGGAGCCTCCTCCTATTAGTTACCTCCTTGTTTCCAACAATATTTCTATGAATGTGGTACTCTATCATTAACAAAGAGGGCAACATTTGGGTTGACCAGGCTGTAATTAAGGGTCAACTGTGAAATACTGGACTGGAATTACTAGGCTTTTGACTTGAATTTCAGAACCTTAATGTAATAATATTTTAACTCTCGTAAGTGAATAGATCAGCATGGCTTTGGATAACCTCAAGTTTATGGAGGGTAGGAAGAGGACTGGCTGTCATTAATGTGAGGAAATATTCAAGTCTATTGATAACAAAGGCTTAAATGAATGTTCAACATCTGATGAGTTGAGGGAGAGAAACAGCCAGAAAATGTCAGCTTAGTGATAACATAAATCATTAGTTCATCTCAGGGTCAAGTGCAGAAACCAGGTTGTAAACTGTCAGATTCAATGTCTGATTATTGCTAGGTGCAAGGATGGGGTCAGAGGACAGGCTTTAAAGTAGGCTTGCAGACAATGTCTTCAGTTTGTCCAATGTTTAGTTGGAGGAAATTTCTAATTATCTAGTATACATGTTGAACAATTAGTCTGAAAACGTAGTGATAGTAAAAAGAGATGGTGGTGTACAGAAGGGCATCATATAATATATGAAAATTAATGTTGCATTTTCAGGTGATGTTGCCAAGGGTGAATGTCTTGATAAGAAACAGAATCCCTGGGGGAACATAAAAGATAATAACATGAAATTCGGAGAAGAAGACATTGCAATAATTTTCTGACAACAATTCAATGAATAAAAATAGAACTTGATGAATGCAGACTGACATAGCTGGACAATGGTGGAGTGATGTTGAAGGAGGATGCCAGAGTCAACTGTGCAAGGTTCCACACAGGTGGAGATAGATGAAAAGGACAGTTGGGGTGGACTTTACTCAAGTGTCAAAGAAGTTTACAATGCTTTCATACAAGAAGCTGGAGACTCTGGGCTGAATCTTTTGTGTTTTGGCTAGATCTTTGCAAGGTTTCTTACGGTAAGATTTGGAAAATTTCTTCCTGGGTTTTTGGATGCCAGTGTCGTGGGCATGAGGTGCCGTGTTGCCTTTGTCCATGATGCATAACTTAAGATATTGGGTGTCCAGTGTCCAACGTGGAAGTCCTTTGGAGCAAGTGGCAAGCTGAAGTTGCAAAGTACCTGCTCTGACTTCCATATTTAGCTTGTTCAACACATTAGGTAAGACAGGAAGCTGCATACAAATGAGGGAAGTAGTGTCAGTAATAAGGTATTTACCAAACTATAATCTCTCTTAATTGGTAACTCACCACTGCCTAGCGAGAAACTCACCTTTTCACTCAGCAAATACATAAAAGATGCAGTAAGTTACAAGGCATTGCTAGATCTCTTACAAAATTCTGCCACATACCTCTTTATTCAAGCCCCCTTAAGGTTCACCCTATCTTTGTACTCTGGAAGCAGAAGTGAAATGCATATTAACATAAGAGACTGAATCTTTTGCCAGGAACAAACATTAACTTAAGCTGAACTGGGAGGCCATTGATAGGCTCGGCAGGGAATAGCAGCAATGTCTAATGTTCTTTCCTCTTCCATACACTGCCCAGCAACACTCCTCACACCCCCATGCCAAGTGAGGTTTATATTTTTCTGCTTATCTCCAATAATTCTTTTCGTATATTGTACCTAATTCAATATTTCATTCTAGTTTCAATGTTTTACATTAGCTGCTTCTTTGCTTCTTGTGAGTTTCTTGGTTCATGTTTACATTGCACAAGTAATGAACAGGAAAACATTCTCATGAATAGCCCACTTACGGGAACAGAACACTGAAGATACTTAATGGCCTTCATGGAAGTGATGTCAAATATCTTCAAGTGGCAAATCTTAATTATCAGCATTTATTGTAATGCAGAACATGTGTGCCAATTTGAAGGAAGTCTTTTATTTCCTTATGTACATCAAAATGTCAAAATAAAAGATTATGTTAAACATCTATCAGACACTGATTATGAACCATCTAGAAAATTGGAACCCCTTATGATTACATATTTGTTCTTATTTATTTTTCCAAAGGATGCGGGTGGTGCTGGAAAGGTTAGCATTTGTTCCCCAATGCTAATTAAACTTGAGCTTACTGGTTTAATACATCAATTCAGAGGATAGTTAAGAGTAAACCACATTGCTGCAGGTGTGGAGTCACATGTGGACCAGACTATGATAGATTTCCTTAAATATATTAGTGAACAAGATTTTTTTTAGCACCATAACTGAGATTGTTTTACATTTTATTAATTGAACTGAAATTCCACCAGCTGTCATGTGCTTACAACATTCACCTGGACTTGCTAGGTTACTAATCCAAGGACGTGAAACTGCGACGCCACCTTCCTCAATGCACAGCAAGGCTTTACAGAGACACAGAAAAGATTTACCAAAATGGGATCAGAACTAAAACTTCACTTGCAAGCAGAGATTTAAGAATTGGGCATGTTCTCCATAGAGCACAAAAGGGGACATTTTATTATCATGTTCATATTCAAGAAAAGTTTTGATCAAGTAAATGAGGAGACGTTTGCTTCCAGCAGCAGAGGAGTCAGTAATCAGGGTTCACAGATCTAAGGCAACTGACAAATGAAGCTGAGACAAGATGCAGATTTTTGTTAAGCAGCAACTTGCTATGAAGTAAAACAGGAATTTCATTTTCCATTTCTCCAGCCCCCTAGGTGAGAATTTTTCATGGAGTCTTTTAGTTGGCTTGTCACATAAACATGTGCAGACTTCCATGCATACTGAATCGAATAAAATATTCTTAACTGCTCAAAAACTGCATACATGGTTGATTATGTCTGTTACAAGTGATACGTTTAATGTCTAACATAGCTTGCCTATAAAGGCACTTACAGCAGCAGAAACAGCATACATATAACATGTCCACAACAAACCAGTCAGTACACCCTTTTCACAAAAATAATGCATGCAGTATGTGTCCATAGTTTTTTTGAGAGTAAGTTTCTCCTCTCTCAGCAGATATGGTCTCATGACAAGATATGTCTTCGCAAAAAAAATTCTATCCTGATGAGATCATCTTTCAGTTGTCCAAATACATAGTGTTCAACTGGATATACCATGATAACCTAACCATCAACTTTGTGTTAGGATCCTGGACGAGTCCCGTTAACCTTTCATGTTTAAAGTAGACAAGGTGTGAGATCCAGGGATTTGTTAAGACAATAAAGCCACAGATTCTACTATTTTCAACGTGCAACACTAGTTGGTTATGCAAGTTAGAGCAGTAATACAATCGACAATAAATGTACAATTCACCTGATCATTCGTTGCCTGGACCTTTTTGTCTTGATCACTCAAGGGCCAGGATCATTCCTAGGAATTTGTCTGCTAAAAATGAAAAGGCGGCTGTCAGAGGGCATTGCTGCTGGAGAGAAGCTGGGGAACTTACTAACTGGGGTTAGAGGCAACATGCTGGGATGCAAAAGGGGATTGTAATTGTGAAACAGGGCAACTTAATACATAAAAGGGGGATAAAGCATTTAAGAAAAAGTGACATTGCATGAGGGGTTATCATCAACAGTCAGCAGGACACTGGATTTCATAGGGATTGGGCCAGCAGTGCACTATTAGATTCTGCAAGTTTATTTAATGCGCCTGAGATTGGGGCTAAGGTGAGGAGATGAAGACTTAGATAGATGGGTTGGGTAGGGATTTGGGGAAGTTCAAAACCTATGGGGTTAATTGGAAAGGCTACTATGAATGGAATGTGTACATTTGGAGTTCTTTATAGGCAAGAGACTCAGACTCAGACTCACTGTGTGAGGACTGATTGCTGTTTCCTTCCATCATGCTGTAAATGACAAGTGTGTAATGCAGAGCAAAATGATTGTGACCATACCCAGACTGAATGGGTAAGGGTTTCATTCTGTGAGGGGGGGGTTTAAATTCTGAGCGATGGGAAGCTATTCAAAGGCAACAGCATACACTAAAGCTTGCAAACACTACATGTGATGTGAGCCTTAGCCATTAACTTCCTGCCTGGCCATAAGTAGTCTTGACCCATACCATACAGCATCTAGAATCAATGCCTATGATGCACTGGCAATGTTTTGACAAGGATCAGCCTTTCCAGTTCGCAAAGTATCAATCATCTTCCAATTCCCATAGCCTGCACACTGGTCAATAAAACATCATGTGACATGAAGAATGGCTATGCTCTCTATCTTTAATGTTGCAGTTGCAGATAATCAGAATTAACACAAATAACTGATGAAGAGAAGTGAATGTATATTTTCAGAAATGGGGACATATTTACAATAAATTATCACCTGTGTCAACAAGGTGCTCTCAGAAAGTCTTTCTCTCTTTCATTCCATCCAATGTCTCAGTGCAGTACCAAGTTCAATAGCTGGGGTTGAGACAGCCTGGCCTATAGTGGAACTTGTGGCCTGGGAGTTTTCTTCAGGTGACTCCAGGGGTGGATGCAGCTACAGGGCTCAGAAAGGCCAAGTGTGTTCTTATCAGAAGAAAGTGCACTCTCCTCGGCCTGACCTACCTTTGGGCTGAGGGTAGTAGACTGTAACTCTGCTGGACCTGACAGTCCACAGCAGCTGCCAATCTTCCAATGAGGCAGCCAGTTGATTGCACACTTAAATCAGGAGGGTCCAAGTTGTGTTGCTGCAGTCATAGAATCTGTATCAGGTTGCCCAGTGTCCCAGAAAAACTTGTCCGCTATTTCTACATATGCTTGTATATGTCAATGGAGTCAGGATTTGCTGACACTATAGGGTCCTCTCCTGCTTGAGGTTGAGCAGGTGCCTAGTCTTCAGCAGTCCTTCGGGTGGTTGCAACCTGGAGTGCTTCTTCCTCAAACATAGGAGATGCAGCACTCATGTGATCACCAGCATGTTCTCCTGACTCTAATCTACGTGCCAAGGTATCAATATCTGAGTTGCTGGGGGATGCAAGAGGCAGCCTTGCCACACCCTATGAGGCATCTCCGTGCTCTGCACAGAGTTGGAGGAGGGCATGTCTTATGGTGCAGCTTCATACCTGCTAGAGGCAAAAGAGTGAATGCATCACAAAGAAGTGGTAGATATTGTGGCATGTTAAAGATATATTTA
The DNA here is from genome assembly GCF_030684315.1 of Stegostoma tigrinum. Classification (NCBI taxonomy): domain Eukaryota; kingdom Metazoa; phylum Chordata; class Chondrichthyes; order Orectolobiformes; family Stegostomatidae; genus Stegostoma; species Stegostoma tigrinum. The sequence continues at coordinate 24,316,400 of NC_081362.1, read as the reverse complement.
CATTTGGTGTAATGGCACAGTAACATTGCAAAAGGCAATGCTTTGTCTTTGGTTTAATGAGAGACGTAAATGTTTTGTGTCTTCACTGAACCAGTCACAGTCTTTGCTGGTGAGGGCCAAGATCCCCGCTTCATAAGGGGTGAGCAGCCAAATGTTGAGCACCACTCAACAACCTATTCTGGCTCTTTCATCCCTATTATGGGCTTTTTCTCTGTTTTCAGGAGAAAATAGGAGCGATTAAGTGAGATTAAAGTGGCCAGTACAGCTGTTGGTGCTGGTACAGGTGGGGAGGAAATGGAGAGGTGTCACAAGTAAGTATGCAGCACAGAGACCCTGCAGGACCAGAAGGTGGGGTGTTGAATATAGTCAGTGAGGGAAAATGTTACATGCAGTAGCGAGATCATACAGCATGAGCCTTAGTGGGCCTCTACAGAGGCACAGTGAGTGTCAGGTAGCAGAGAAAAGATGGTGGAACTTATCCTTGTGGCCCAGAGAAGTTAATTGACCATCTTGTGGTGTTGCTGCACATTTCACCAGACTGTAAGGACTGCATAGAACCAGGCGGCAACCTCAGACCTGAGGTTGGTAGGATTTGCTACTGGTTCTGGGGGAGCAGCACAGCCCTCCACTGTACTACCCCATTCACTAAAACATCCCTGTCTGCAAAGTGAGCTATGAATTTCCCCTTGTCCACCATATCCAGGTAAATGTCTCAAACTGTACAAGGCAACTCTAGGCATGCAATGGTTGATAAGATGCACAAAGGTCATTTAAGTATGGTGTGGTGCCAAGCACATTGGAATATTTTATATTCTGGAGCAGGTGAGACTTGAATTCAGACCTTCCAGTCCAGCGATCTTGGAACAGATATTTTTAATCAAACTGTGCAGAGATGTTATGATACATCATTGGAGCAGCTGAGACTTAAACATTAAGGCTACATTTGACCGAGTTTGGCATCAAGGAGCCTTAGCAAAACTTGAATCAATGGGTATCAAGGGCAAACTCTCCACTGTATGGACTCATATCTGACGCATAGGAAGATGGTTGTGGTTGTTCAAGGTCAGTCACCTGAGCACCAGGACATCCGTGTAGGAGTTATTCAGGATAACAAAGTGTGGGGCTGGATGAACACAGCAGGTCAAGCAGCATCTTAGGAGCACAAAAGATGACGTTTCGGGCGTAGACCCTTCATCAGAAAAGGGGGATGGGGAGAGGATTCTGAAATAAATAGGGAGAGAGGGAGATGCAGACTGAGGGTAGATAGAGGAGAAGACAGGTGCAGAGGAGAGTATGGGTGGGGAAGTAGGGAGGGGATAGCTCAGTCCAGGGAGGACAGACAGGTCAAGGGGGTAGGATGAGTTTAGTAAGTAGGAAATGGAGGTGCGGCTTGAGGTGGGAGGAGGGGATAGGTGAGAGGAAGAACAGGTTATGCAGGCGGGGACGAGCTGGGCTGGTTTTGGGATGCAGTGGGGGGAGGGGAGATTTTGAAGCTGGTGAAATCCACATTGATACCTTTGGGCTGCAGGATTCCCAAGCAGAATATGAGTTGCTGTTCCTGCAACCTATGGGTGGCGTCATTAAGGCACTGCAGGAGGCCCAGAATGGACATGTCGTCTAAGGAATGGGAGGGAGATTTGAAATGGTTCATGACCGAGAGGTGCAGTTGTTTACTGCGAACCGAGCGAAGGTGTTCTGCAAAGTGGTCCCCAAGCCTCCGCTTGGTTTCCCCAATGTAGAGGAAGCCACGCCGTGTAAAGCGGATGCAGTATACCACATTGGCAGATGTGCAGGTGAACATCTGCTTGATGTGGAAAGTCATCTCAGGCCCGGGATGGGAGTGAGGGAGGTGGTGTGGGGGCAGGTGTAGCAGTTCCTACCGTTGCAGAGGAAAGTGCCGTGTGTGGTGGGGTTGGAGGGGAGTGTGGAGCAGACAAGGGAGTCATGGAGAGAGTGGTCTCTCCGGAAGGCAGACAAGGGTGGGGTGGGAAAAATGTCTTTGGTGGTGGGGTCGGATTGTAGATGGCGCAAGTGTTGGAGGATGATGTGTTGTATCCGCAGGTTGGTGGGATGGTATGTGAGGACGCGAGGGATTCTCTTTGGGCAGTTATTGCGAGGGCGGGGTGTGAGGGATGAGGTGCGGGAAATGTGGGAGACACTGTTCTCGACCAGTGAAGGGGGGGAAGTTGCGGCCCTTGAAGAACGAGGACATCTGGGATGAGCGGGAGTGAAATGCCTCATCCTGGGAGCAAATGCGGCGGAGGCGAAGGAATTGGGAATAAGGGATGGAATTTTTCAGGAAGGTGGGTGGGAGGAGGTGTATTCCAGGTAGCAGTGGGAGTCGGTGAGCTTGAAATGGACATCAGTTTGTAGGTGGTTGCCTGAGATGGAGACAGAAAGATCCAGGAAGGTGAGGGATGTGTTGGAGATGGTCCAGGTGAACTTGAGGTTGGGGTGGAAGGTGTTGATGAAATGGATGAACTGTTTGAGCTCCTTTTGGGAGCATGAGGCAGTGCCGATACAGTCATCAATGTCTTGCATCCATGCTCCTACTCTTTCTTAAAAAACTCACTGCAAGTCCTGCGATAGGATCTCTGTAAACAGAGATCCTTCAATGCTGCATTCGCTACCCTAGATTATCTTCCCTCCCTGACTGACTGGGGAAACAGAAATGAGCTCATATTTGCATCCTCGAGGAAAATGTAAAAAAAGCCTTGCAAATTGAGGAGCTGAGTCCCCAACAGCAAAGTGGTCAGATTGCAGCAGTGACTAAAGTGGAAAGATTCCAGCCATTAATTCTGCTTCTCCACAGATGCACTCAAGTTTGCTGAGTATTTCCAATATTTTCCTGTTTAATTACTGTTTCAACTGATATCTGCCAGCAATTCTTGTAAGATGTGAGCAAGTAAAATCAGAATTTTGCAAAATTGTGTAAAATTGAGAAAAGCAGAAATTAAATATGAAACATATTCTGAAAGGAAATGTGATCATTTCAGGTTCCATATCAGAGATAATTTGCATTAATATTTAAGAAAACAGCTATTACACATATATGTTGATTGTTAATTAAATAAGCAGCCTGCTCAAATGCATTTGTCCATCCTGAAGCTCACAGGAGAAACTTTGACACATCCATTTTGAAGTTGGTGCTTATAACTAATTTAGGTCAGAAGCCACTAATTACAATTTTGCAAAGTCATCATGGACTGTTTCAGATCAGAGGTACAAATACAGTAGACAGCCAGAGACTTTTTCCTAGCGTGAAGGTAGCTATTACGAGGGGGCATTGTTTTAAAATGAGTGGAGGTAGATATAGGGGAGACGTCAGAGGTAGGTTCTTTACTCAGAGAGTGGTAGGGGCATGGAATGCATTGCAGAGCGGATAGTGGAGTCGGCCTCATTAGGGGCATTTAAGCGGCTATTAGATAGGCATATGGATGATAGTATAAGGTAGGGGTGGAGTTTAGATGGACCTCAGGATTAGGGTAAAGGTTCGGCGCAACATTGTAGGCCGAAGGACCTGTACTGTGCTGTAATGTTCTATGTTCTATTTCTACCAGATATATTCAAACAACATGATCATCAAAGGATTACTGCAGGCAATAGCATCATAGTTACTTCAGCATTTATCTCGCAGCTCAAACTGAAACTTCCAGTGACCTTTTAAGGTTTGCATCACAATGAGAAAGAAGCGCTGTCAGTGCTTTTGTGATATGAGGAAAGATGTCACTGAATTACTTCACAGCTGAGATAATAACCAAAGCTGTCAGTATGACAGAAAGGCTTTACAGTCAATTTATTTCCTCACACTTTTCTCGATAGAATTTCTGACTGGGAATAATCTTAAAAGTTTCAGCTTTGCGCACAATTTCCTGTTGAGATCCAAATAACAACATCCTGATCTCAACAACAGTTATATGGAGGGGCAAAGCAGAATGGAGGATTTTTTTTTGCCTTTACTCATCCATTGGATGAAGGCATCACTGGCTAGGCATCATTCATTGCCCACCCATAATGGCTCAGTGGGCAGTTAAGAGTCAACCGCATTGCTGTTGGTCTGGAGTCACATGTAGGCCAGACCACGTAAGGACAGGAGTTTCCTTCCCTAAAGGAGATTAGCGTATCAGATGTGTTTTTCTTGCCAATCAACAACTGATTCATGATCACCATTAGACTCTTAATTCCAGATTTTATTTGTTGACTCCCATTACCACCATCTGCCATGGCAGGATTTGAATCTGGGTCCCCAGAACATTACCTGGGTCTCTGGATTAACAGTCCTAGCAATAATACCATTTGGCCATTGCCTCCCTGTGACAGAAATTGGAGGGTGAGAGGAGGGAGGCAAAGTATAGTGAAGAATTAAGTGCTGTGTAATGATGTTTTCCCACAGGGAGGGAAAGAAATTCTAAGACTGTGTGACAAGCCAATCTCTTTCTGTACTAAATGGTGCATAGGGCAAGGAATCGTGATGTAAGTGTTTAAGAAGTTTTCATTTGAATGAAGTGTTATATTTTAGGTCCTGTATTCCTATCAGGTGGTTTAAAATGTATGAAACTGTTTGAAGAAGGGAAAGGAAATTTTTTCCAATGTGCTAACCAATTATCATCCATTGGCCAGCATCATTGCAATAGAATAACTGGCCATATTCTATTGCCTTGCTGTAAATGGGACTGAACAGTGTGCAAATTTGCTGATGTGTTTCCTACAACAGTAACTGCACTGCAGTGAAAATGTCAATGGCTAAAGTACGTTGAAACATTCTGAATTTTTACTTTCTGAAATAAATAACTGAAGTCCCCTTGAAGAATAAGAGGTAATGTTATCAACAGGTATATTATAATAGGTTTGATAGGGTAGATGCTGAGATGTTGACTCCCATTGTGGGAGAAACCAGAAACAGGGGCACAGTGTAAAAATAAAATATCTCCAATTTAAGATAGGAAATTTCTTCTTTCACAGAGCTGTTAAATCTTGAAATTCTCTCCTGCTAAGAACTGTGGAGGGCTAGTCTTTGAAGGTTGAGTTAGACAGATTTTTTGTCCTGTAAGGAAATGAACGATTTTGTGGACAGGCAAAAATATTAAGTTGAAGTCTCGATCAGATCAGCCTACTCCTGCTCCTATTTCATTTAGACAGGAACTTAAGTGTTAAACTCAGAAGTGAAATTATGTGCATTGGCTGCTGACTTCTAATGCTATGGGTTCTACATCATTGCAAGAGAAATGCGTAAATGTTAAATTCAACATTAAACTAAGTCCAGTCTTAAAAACAGAAATTGCTGGTAAAGCTCAGAAGGTCTGACAGCATCGGTGGAGAGAAATCAGAGCTAATGTTTTGGGTTGAGTGACCCTTCCTTAGATTACAGGCTTAAAGCACGGTATTGGCATTATAGGTAAAGCAATTTAAGAGATAAAATAGAATAGAATACCCTTTATTTTCACGTGTACTCCAGTACAGAAGTACAGTGAAAAGTTTTTACAATGGCTGCCTTCTACTGGCACAATCTTAGGGCTAAGTACCTCAGCAGAAATCTTGGCTACAGAAAAGGAATGAAAGGAAATGTAGTAGCAGTACCTAGTGTCTGAAAAACTGTTAGAAATAAGATACTTATAACATAGTTAAAGGATTGACATGACAGTCCAGTAATAAACTTCAAATGGACATTTCATTGCAGCAGCTCAGTGATCATGTGGTCTGACCACTCACACCAGGCCCAATCCAACAACTGGCTCGCTCCGCTTCAAGCCTCCGGTCCGCTCCACAATGGCACTCAGCCACATCCAAGTGAGTTGCACTGCTCTGGGACTCGCTTCCCTGAACGCTGCTCTGGGAATTGGGTTTGCCCTTTTACTACTCTGTGACTCAGGTTTGCCCTTGCACTGCTAAAAAGAGAGGAAAAAAAGGAAAGAAAGACAAAGAACAGGTGGAGCAGAGGTACTCTGGGTGGAACATCTGACTCTGGCACCATCTTACTGGAAGATAAAGGTGGTGTGAAGTAATAAAGTTAACTTTAAGTTGGACTAGCATCACATGTACTTTGGCCCTTTTTTGAGGTTTGCAGCCACTCACTTTAACTATCAGTACACTTAGCTATCATGTGAATTAGTAGGTTGCGCAAAGCTTCTTTACTGTTGCATTGGAAGCAACAGATGTTGGTTAATTATGCATTGTGATATCTACATACATTTGTAGGCCCTGTTACGTTTCATAACCTATGAATCCACCTCATATCTTCATAGAATTTTATCAGCATCCAACTCTGGTCAAATCTAGAACAATATGAATGAATCTGCATCACTACACTTTGCAACACTGTGGATTGGTACATGTAAGCACTACACTATCCATTAACATATCTTCAACAAGCAATATATCGACATTAGCCACAGTTATATGAGCTTTACAAATACATTTAATATTTTGATTATGAACTGATTTTGAGAATATTTCGTACATGCTACACTGTTTGATGTTATTTTAAAAGCAAACAAAATATTCCATGCATTCATAGGATCCCTACAGTGTGGAAGCAGGCCATTCAGCCCATCAAGTCTACACCAACCCTCCAAACAGAATCCCACCCAGTCCAACCCCTTTCCCCTGCATCTCCCATGGCTAATCCATCTTGCCTGCACATCCTTGCACACTATAGGTGACTTAACATGGCCAAACCATCTAACCTGCACATCTATGGACTGTGGGACAAAACTGGAGTACCTGGAGGAAACTCACGCAGACACAGGGAGAATGTGTAAACTCCACACAGACAGTCATCTGGGGGCACTGCTGAACCTGGGTCCCTGGCACTTTGGGGCAGCAGTGCTATCAATTGAATCACCATGTCACCCTTACTGGGCCAATTCAGTAGAAAATAAATTCTGGGTTTCTGTAAGATATTTACAAACTTTAAATTATGTTTGAAGGTTGTAGGCATAAAGAATTAAAAGGATAGGGAAGAGTGAGACTAAAGAGGGATCTGAAAACAGGATGAGGTTTAAGCAGGAGCCACTGTAAGTTAGTAAGTGCAGTGAAGATTAATAAACAGATCTTGGTACAAGTCAAGACTTAAGCAACAGAGTTTTGGCTTATCTTACTAGAAAATGGGAAGCTGGCCAGGAGTGCTTCGAAACAGTCAACTCTAGAAATAACAAGGGCATGAATGAGGAATTCAGCAACATGTTAAGCCAAGAGTTGGAGTAATGAAGGTTGAAATGGGTAGTTTTGGTGATGGCTGGCTTATGGGCAGCAAAGCAAGGTTGACATTTATTGCCTTGAATCACATTACAGTTTGATAGTCACATATAAACCATTTCAGAAGGAGATGTCAGATTTTCTTCCTTGAATGATATTAATTAATTAGGTTAACTTTATAATGATCTAGCCATTTATTCTAATCTTTTTTACTAATACTAGGACATATTTTCATATTCAAATGCGCATGATGCGAGTTCAAATTCCATTTTCTGGACTATGAGTTGAGGTCTAATTACGAGCCCAGTACATAACATTATATTGGCATAACAGTTCAATTGTATTGGAATGTCTCGATGTGTATTGTCTATTTTCGGACGCTGCAGAATTTTCTTTGGATTCCACAATATAATCAGAAGAATCACAACCACAATGGCTGATGGCCATACTGTATATTTAACATCACACCTGCAACCTGTCCAGGGATTTGCACTTGTAAAGGTTAGAGGGTTCTTAATGGTACAAATTCTATTATTTTCCTTTAATTTAAAGTGATCCATTAGCATGAATTTGACCATAATAGATTTTTTCATAAATCACAAATCAAACACTTCATGCATAAAAAATACATTACAGGAATAAAAATTGCTAATAAACTGGAAGTTATAAATAGCTTCTTGTGAACAAGCAGCATTTAAAATACATGAAACTGAGGAATGAGCAAAGTGAGGGGCATAAACCATTTCAATGCTAAGTCATGTGGTAGGCTGAGTAAAAGTAACATGATAGATATGCATTCTGAGGCCTGTCAATATTACTACCTCTTGAAACGTACACAAAGTAAGCAAATGGAGTTAACATGAAGACAACTATGATCCATGAATATCTCTACCGATTAAATATAATGCTTGATCGATAAAACTGTGATCCAGCATCAAATTTTGTATATGGATATATCAGAAATCTCTACAGTAGAGAATGATTTTTGACATTTTCAACATAAATACCAAATTTTACACATATGCGTAAATCTTCATCCAAATAAGATCAATGTTACTAACCTCTCGCACAGGCTGATGTTCACCAGCCCTCAACTTTTAGTAGTCACTACCCATCTTGACCATTTACAATTGCTCCTTGCCATTCTGTTTGTTCTGTTGTAAATTATAACAGTCTACCATAGGTACTGGTGTCATACTTTGATGATTCTTAACAGTGACAATTAGCCACAAAGCAGAGAGGCAATGCAGCAAAGGGTTATGCTTCATGGATTGAAGCCTTTAAATAAACTTCATTTATCAGATTAGATTATTTTACCTCTGATTTTTTGTAGTTAATGTCTGAATATTTATAAAGGCCTAACTCTTTCAATTTAGAGTCAGAATCCCTATTTCTCATGCAGACCTAACAAAATGTTGCCCACTTATGTTTAAAGGAGATTTCCATCTGATCTTCTGAGATTGGAGCCATCCCACCTGAAGCTGTGCAATCCAGGCCAGCAATCCAACCACGCTGCAGTTAAGAGATAGGCACTTACACTGCTCCCCTCTTTTGTGACAGTATCTGCCACTACTATGGTTAAATGGTCCTAACACCACTTTACGAGTTATTGATCGAAGGTGAGTGCAGAACATAAGTGAAGGGATAGGGCACATGGGTATGGGGTAGGGTGACATGTGTGTAAAAGATAAGGTGTCAGGTGGGTGAGGGATAGGGTGCAAGATGAGTTAGGAGGGTTGCCTGTCAAGAGGATGGGGGTTAGGTTGCCAGGTGCTTGAGGGGTACAGCTGCCAGATGGATAGGCTGAGTGACAATGGCAGGTAAGTGGGTGAATGATTACTGTAGGTTGTGCATTTTGGGAGAGCGCAGTTGGTCAGGTTGGGTCAGGGACAGTCAGGGGGGAAAGTTGATGAGGGAGAAGATTGAGTGTTTTCAGGCGGGGAGAAGATGTTCGGAGTTCAGGTCAAAGGCAGTTTTGGGGAGTATGACATGAGGGGTTGTGGGAGTCTATTGGATGTGTAAGGTGTCCGTGAAGCTCGATGGTAGGTCAGATCCAAAGGAAGAGTCTATTGTTCATGTGGCATGTTAATTAGGATATAGCTTCAAAGACAACATTAATTGGATCCCTGACCTCAGTGACAATAGCCTAAGAAGTTGAACACCAAATTCAGAAATTATCATCTGCGAAGTGAATGTGGAATCTTGTGTCCTCTCCTGTGTCAGGTTTGCTGGATTTTAATGAGATGGGAGAGCAGAGGGTGGTAGCCCCACCTTCCTGACTCTACCCCAATTAAGTCTTAGGTAGGAAGACCCTACTACTAAAAAGACCTTAGATGAGCAACTAATGTCTCACTTAAAGGTCTCAGCCTACCATCATTTGTATTAATTAGTGGCAGGTGGAGGTTCACATGTGGCACCATGCCAAATAAAACCAATGCAGACCCCTCATTTGAAGGCACTTAGTACAAGATCAAAGTGCCCAATTTCAGGAAGTGGAGCTTGCAGGTTATCTTGTTGTCCTTGCTGCCAACCCCTTTCTTGTGATTCCCATTTCCCACCATCACTCACCTGTGCCTGCGCTTGACAATAATCTGAGGCATCCCAATAAACATAGAACAGGCAGCAGCTCCCACCTTCCTGGTAACACTGTTAAGAATGAAAGAGCAATTGGCTTCTGACTGGCTGGCAGCCTTTGACAAGTGGGGCCTCCATCTGCAGGATCCTTGAATGTGGGGGAAGGCTCACTGTTGGTTTGTTGAGTGTCAAAAATGTATCAGGTTTTGCCAAATAAAAGCAAGAGGAAGGTATTTCCATCTCTCCAGCTGGTAGGTGAGATGCCATTGCCTCCACAAGATTCTGCCTTAAGTTGGAATTTGCTACTTCTAGATGCTGATCAAATTTGCTGAATCTGAAAACTGAATTCAAAACCTACTCAATCTACATACTAATCGCTGAGATTTATTGGCCTGGATCTTCTGTAGAGCAGCAGTCATTGTTAGATATTTTTTGAATTTTTAATTAAGCTTTTCACCACCCTGAAACTGCTTCACATTTCTTGTCAGGTCTTCTGACACCAGCTTCAACAAGTGTGGAGGGTAGCATCCATCACAGAACTTGATCACAGCATGGTAGTGTCAAAGAGGAGGAAAAATAGTCCCCTTTCTACCATAAAGTAAGTTCAAAGGTTCCAGTGAGAATATTAGTGAATGGATGATGAGGTAAGTAGGTGGGTGAATGAGTTGGTAGGTTAAGTAAGTGGGTGAGGTTGTGGTGTATGGGCTGGCTGGTAGGGAGCTGGCAGATGGGTGAGGTGGCAGGTTGGCTAAGGTGTAGTGTTTTGAGGGGCTGTTCAAGTTGGGGGTTAGTCAGGTCTTGCCAGGTTGAGGTGATTGAATGCCATTGGGCAGACAGTTCTTTGTGCGGGTGGTGTTGTGGGAAGGTGTAGTCTGGTTGGGTCAGAGGTGGGGAATTTAGGGATGTAGTCTAGAGATTAGAGAGGTAGATGGGAAAGTTGAGATTTCTTGCCATTGATACAATGGAGTATTTTGCTAGGTCATTTCAGAGGGCAGTTGGGGTCAACCACATTGCTGTGGCTCGTGAAGCTAAATTAGGTTTAATGATGGTAAATTTCCTTCCCTGAAGTATGTTAATGAATTAGATGTTTTTTTTTCTTTGATAACTGAGAGAAGTGTCATGGTCATCATTAGATTTTTAATTCCAGATATTTACTTGATTCAAATTCCACCATCTACAGCTGGGATCTTGATCCACACTTCTCTCTCATTTTCTTGCTTGCCTTATTTTCATTTTAATATAATTTGTTAACTTCTTTGGCTTCACATTTTCATTACTTCATTTGTCCTACCAAATTCTTACTTTGTACATTTTATTTTCAATTATTTCTTTTATCTCCTCACTGATGTAGATATTGCTCAGTTATTAACGATTTTATCACCATTCTAGATGTGTCCAACAATGTTGCTGACTGCTAACCTCCCAGAGTGAAATTAAGAGGGTAATATTAGAATGTAAAATTAAAACCTGCACTGTTTTGGAAATACTCACACTTTGTGTTCTAATGTTGCATTTCCAATATTGCTCCTATTTCAATACAGTTATCACCAACAGAGGTGTTAACAGTCCTCTATACTGTTTCAGTTCTCCCTCAGCATTCAAATCAAATGCCAAGCAGCATACTGTCAAAGCAAGGAAAGAGTCTTTGTGCTACAAACTTGTTTATTTTATGACATGATGCAATAGCAGTGTAATTTCCAGGGAGACGGCAAGCTTCAAGTAGGAGCTGAGAACTAAACGTCATTATATCAAGACACAGGGGAAACTTATCTCAAAAATATTGATAGTCTTTGATTTTCAAAATTATGTACAATCCTTCAGATCAAAAATACTTGACAGAATTCCCAGTATTATCAGAGTGACACGTGTTCATAATTCATTCCATGAGTACTACATATTCACTTATGAAATTTCCCCCTGACTGTGGCCACCACCTTCTGTTCTTAAAAGTGTTGAGTTGGGGAACAGGAAGGGCATGTAATTTATTAGTGTAGTGGAGGGATCAAACCCTGCTGACTTCCCACCACCACCAAAATTAACTTTTGGACAGGAGTGTCCATTGCCAACTGTTCTACATCACTGCAACTGGCAACCTCAAGTAGCCAATTAAGATCCATTGACTAATGACCTCAGCCTGCCACTAGCTGCCAGTTTGCCTATTGATATCTTATGTTCCCAATAGCTTCTACCCTACATGCAAATTGTCACCTGTGGCTGTTGTTGTGGGGGATGGAGTGTGTTGGTGGTTCCTCAATCAAAGGAAATTAGTGCTTGATCGTGGGACTGGTCATGGGGCAAGGGTGCCTGCTGCGACCCAGCCCTTGCCTTTGTTTTTGATCAAACTGCCATGCCAAAACTCACCCTTCCCACCAAGCCACATCACTTGCCTCTGCCTTGGGTCCTCCAGGGAGTCTGGCTCAGAGAAACAAAACAAAGAATTTCTTATGAAAGTCCTTGAATTCAAAATGTTGACACATTTTTTTTCTCTCCACAGATGCTGCCAGACCTGCTGAGTTTCTATAGCACTTTGTTTCTTTTGTTTCAGATCTCTAGCATTTGCAGCTTCTATTTTATTTTTGTCCAACTAAGTTTTGCTGAGTACATGACCTCCTGGTCTCTGATTGGCAGACAGCTCTGGCTGGGCAGGACATCTGCCACTAGGGTCTTTATTCCATGGTAAATCATCCTAGGAAAGGCCGTGGAAGTCTTTCACCAGTTGTCCAGCTGGCTGAGAAGACTCCAATAGCCTCAACTCACTATATCATCATTTAACATATACTCAAACTCACTTGATCACTTTCAACAAGGAGGATGAAACAGATTGCCCTGAAACACAATGCTTTGCATAGCCACTGTCAATGTTCTTCGGGATTTGTTATTAAGCAAAGAAGCAAGAAATTTCTTTGATTTGTCTTGCACATTTCATGTCCTGAGGATATCTTAAAACAGTTAAGTATTTTTCAAATGAAGTTACTGTTGTAGTAATAGGAAAAGTAACAGCCACTTTCACACAGCATGATTTAACAAACAATAAACTGATAATGATCATCTGTGATTTGTCAGTAGAGGGATAAATATTGAACGTGACACTGGTGACATGTTCTCTGGCCTTCTTTCAAATAGCACCATGGGATATTTTAAATCCATCAAATGGGGGAGACAAGATCTTGGAGTAATGTTTCATTCAAAAAAACAGCATCTTCACCAATGAAGTGGCAGTGTGGATAGCGTCCTCAATGGTCTGAGGTCAGATTCAAATCCAAAGCATTTCAACTCAGACAGGAAAGAGCTGCTATCAAGTCACAGCTGATTCAAAGTAGAGCACAATTGACAGAAAGGTCCCTGACAGTCCAACTCATTCCAGGTCTTGATCAGTATTTTATACAATATGTGGAGTAAACGTTGACTAAGCTTGTTCACTGAGGTGGAAACTCACTCTTGTGTGTCTTATCTTTACTCCTTTGACTTTACCCTTCCTTTCCTTAAGGTTGTGATCGATTCAGGTCATGGATTTTGGCAGAGCTCCAACAATTTACAGTAAGTTTCCAGTTTCCTTTTTATCCCCAGCGCTGCCAATGCATTGAAATCACTTTGCCAAAATTTAAACTGGACAAGTACTAATTGTAAATAACAACACAGGAATCCCTTTGTGATAGGGATTTTTAAAACTTCAGGGCTTATTGAACAAATTCAAACTCCTTATTGCATATCTCTATGGACATTTCTATCCTGGATGTTGCCAGTTATTGTTATGATTTTTGAGAATTCTATAGATATTCATAAAATACAATGGTAATAGAAAATAAAAATTAGTGTAAAATATTAACTAATCGTAGAGATACTTTTATGTCAATGAGCATCAAACAAACCAAACTGAACTGGATTTCCCACTTCTAAAGATTCTCAAATTGCTTTATCAAAATCTTCAGAGAATTTGGGTGTGAATGTGCAGAGGAATTTGCTGGACAAAACTTGATCAATCTGAAACAAGCCTACATCAACTGAAACCAAAAGGGCACTGTGACAATACAGAACATCTCCAAGCCATAACACCAATTTGCACTCATGTATCTTCTTTGACAGAGTAAAACATTCTAAGATATTCCACAGAAGAATTATCAGAAAATGCGACATTAAGTGATACAAAGTGATAGTAGGGCATGGCCTTGAATCCAAGTAGGATGTTTTGCTGTTATTACTGTGAATTCAATGAATAGCCATTGCATTAATCCAAAAATAATCATGCTTGTTAACATCTAATAATGCCAAGGCTTTACTGTTAATACCATGGGCACCTGTGGAGTAACTCAACTGCCACTGGAAAACAGACTGGCATGGACAGAATTGTTTGAATGTTGATAGCCCTGAATTTCTTTTCAGAATACCAGGCCTGATTTGATGGCACAGAATGACCTATGTACTTATGACCATTGCCTCTTACTCCTGGAACAAGGCTGTGACTGCAGCTGAAAAGAAAACTGTCATTGGAGTGGGTAAAGGAAGTCTAAGACACGTATATGTCCAATTGACTTTTACATTAAGTCAACGTTACTTCAGTGTGAACAGCTAAAACCCAGCTTTGCAATAAACTTGTTGCAATTAATTTAGAATCACTTTATCTCTGTGAAAATGTTTCATTTAACATAGACTTGCAAAATACTATTGATTTTGTTCACTACTATTGTATTGGTGATACCATTCTCTATTACTAGTTAAACACATGCATGAAGTGCTGTTGAAACCAAAGTGCAAAATATAACTGATGCTTGAAATCTGAAATAAGAAGGTGCAAATGCTAAAAAGACACCCAGCTCTGACATTAACATTATAGTTCAGAGGTTAACATTTCAGTAAGTTCTTTATATAGAGCAGGACAATAGTTGAGTAAACAAATAAAATTTGTTCAGGTATAGAACAAAGTGAAAGAAGAGGGAGCGCACCTAGCACGTCAGAAAGAAGGGTAACACAAGATATCATGGAGACAGAGAATAAAATCAAAGTCACTATAATCCTGCTCTCTCATTAAAAACAGACATAGCTGGTGGTAGTTTAAACTGAGGGTCAACACCCCTCAGCTGAGGGGACAAGTTGACAAGGACAGTCCTTCATGGTAACGTCAGCCATTGTAGGAATTGAACCCATTCTGTTGGCACCACTCTGCTGCAAACCAGCCATCCAAACTAACCAGAGACAACAGGACCTGCAGGTGCTGGAAAGTCCGAGATAACAAAGTGTGGAGCTGGATGAACACAGCAGGCCAAGAGGCATCTTAGGAGCAGGAAAGCTGACGTTTCGGGCCTAGAACCTTCATTAGAAATGGGGGAGGGGAAGGGGATTCTAAAATAAATAGGGAGAGAGGGAGAGGTGGATCAAGGAGAATATAGGTGGAGAGGAGACAGACACGTCAAAGCAACGGGGATGGAGCCAGTAAAGGTGAGTGTAGGTGGGGAGGTAGGGAAGGGATAGGTCAGTCCAGGGAGGATGGACAGGCCTAGGGGGAAGGATGACATTAGTAGGTAGGAAATGGTCCTCTCCCTCTCTCCCTAATTATTTCAGAACCCCCTTCCCCATTTCTGATGAAGGGTGTAGGCCCGAAACGTCAGCTTTCCTGCTCCTAAGATCCAAACTAACCAACTCCCTTAAATGTTCAGATAATAAATAGCTACCCCAGCTCTAGAATGAGAACAAGCCAATTTAGAAAATGAAACAGAACCCAATGATCCAAAAGCATAATATAGCAAACTGGCAAAGGTGAAAACTGCCTTGCCAACATACTATCCCAATGGAGGAGTTCAAAATGACCACAGAATCCCAACCTGTGACATTCTGCACATATTTACTAGCTGACCTGCCTGTCGGGGGAGCTGAACAATCAGATCAGCTGCCTATTACACGTTACTGGGAAAAATAACTTGGATGGCATGTCTCATCGTGAGCCAAACTTCAATGTTAATTTCTTGCCTTTTTAGATTAAATTTGTCTCTGCTGTTATTTGAAACAGTAAGGGCTAGAACTCAGATGCCATTTGTTGCGTAGGGCTCATGCTTTGTAAGTTGTCCATGCTTGTTGCAATGTAATTAGATATTTCACAAATTTGGTACTGCCTCCTCATTCTTGAATAGGGCTCTGTTGATCGCTTTTGATCGCTTGAATATTAAGCAAGGAGATAAGTATTTGTGAAGAACACATGTTGAATGCAAAAAGCCATCTTCTCTTAAAGACAGCCTCTCCGTCTTGAAGTGAGCTGGTGACAAATATGTGCAAAAATTATATTCTACAGCAGAGCAAGGCTTCATGTTTCCAGATGCTGCCCTGAATGTCTTATTGGTGAAAATGTATAGAAGGAAGAAAGATGACATTGTTGTGTGTGGAGAGATAGTGTGGGTGGGGGTGTCAACAGGCCATCCTCTTAAACAGGTAGGAGTAGGTGACTAGGGAGTCCAATTCTCACAGCCTAGACACACAGACTTGGCAGCAATGCAAGAATTCTAATAAACACACATGGGTTGTCAAAGCTAAGTTCATAACATATCTCCCAACCGCTATGTGAACTTTATCATGCTGTTTGATGTACCACACACCATCATTCATCCAGCACCAATCACTGACTTTCAAGATTCAGTCCTAACATCCAGATTTTCCACCTCATACTCATATTCTGGTGTTGCCAGGCTTACACCCCAGCTCCCACTGTTTTCACATAATTCTATCTATGGATGGAGCACCATTGAAAAAGTGCAAAAAAATCACTGGCAAACTATCCTCTCTCCCAGAGGACAAGATGTAAAATAATAACAAGAAGCAGACAAATCTGGTGATAGACACATGCATCTGCAGCTCCTGAGCCCTTCACAGGAGATTGCATTATGCGGCCAGTTGCGTTAGACCTGTAGTACCCAGCACCAATGGCAGCTTTGAGAATAATACTACACTCAAGCTTTGTGTCCTTTGCAGCTCTCAGCTGTTATGGTGAATACAAAGTCAACGGTATGACGTTGGACCTCTTGATCTCCACCCTGTGTCTCTTTCCTGATCCCAATAGTCTTCTTTCAGATCTCCATATGAAGAGCACCAGTTTATCCATTGTATGCTTAGGAGTAGGAGAAATAACAACAGTTTTGTACTTATAGAGATCTTGTCACTTATCGTGATAGCTCAAGCCACCAGTTCATATTCTAGACATACTTTGGAGGCAATCGTGGAAGCAGGAGCAGTAGGGGATAGGATATTGTGCATGCGTGTGCATCAGCTCACCAATTGGGAAGGCTGCAGTCAAGGGGATTCAGGTGAGGACCTCAATGAGATGGCATACAGAAGAACACTGCTGAGGGTGCACCCTAAAATACTGCACTTATTGTTGGGCCAATCAGTGTCTAGTCACTATCAAGGAGCATAGGAGGAGTCCAACACCAAGTTGCCTTCTTCATGGGCATTACTCTATCTCCATGCTGTGTTGCTGACACAGAGGTATTGTAACTGCAGTCCCCATACCTGTTGCAGCCTTAATGTGAACAGTTTACTCAATCCCCTGCCTTCCCTGTGGGGATGCAGTAGCACTCCCTGCCAAATCCAGGTACTCACCACAACACTTCCAAAAATAACCACAGTACTTCCAAAGACACATTACTTGCAAGTTTGGTGCTTGCAAGATCATGAATAAAACCACAAGAAAAAGGATCATGAGTAGGCCATTCGGGCCCTTAAGCTCCATCGTTCAATAGGATCATGGTTGATCTGGCATTCATCGTATCTACCTTCCTGCCTTTTCCCATAACTCTTGAATCCCCTATTGATCAAGAATCAATGTATTTAAGCCTTAAATATTCATATATGAGGAATATCAGATCAGCCCTGATCCTATTGAATGGGAGAACAGGCTCAAGGGGTCGAATGGCCTACTTCCTGTGTGACTTCTTTTGGTCTATAGTCTTACAAGGACTCAACCCCACAACTCTCTGTGGCAAGAGTTGCAAGGCTCTAAACCCTCAGAGAAAATAAATTCTCCTCATCTCAGTCTTAAATTGGCATCCCTTTATTCTGAGGTTATGCCGTCTAGTCCTAGATTTTCTCATGAGGCAAAATTTCCTCTCAGCATTTGCTCTGTCAAGCAACTTAATAATCATATATGTTTCAATGAGATTGCCTCTCATTCTTCTAAACTCCTATGAATAGCTCAGTTAGCTGGACTATTAGTTTGTGATGCAGATTGATGCCAAAAGTTTGAGGTTAATTTCTACAGGATCTGAGGCTGCTATGAAGGAGTCTCCTTCTCAACTTTTTCCCTCACCTGAGGTGTGGTGACCCTCAGGTTAAACCAGCACCAGTTGACTGTCATTAATAAAAAAGTAGCCCTATGTCTGGTAAGACTTGCGTTACTTTAGTTTTTATCTTACCCATTATCCACTACTCTACACTTCATGATGCCCTGTCCTCTTTCTGCATACCTCCTACAATTTCCCATCTTGATTATCTGTTCCTTTCCACACATTATCCCTTCCATCTTCTCTATCCCAAAATGTCTAAGGTGCTTCTATATTTATCTCCTCACCCTCTCTCTGCTTCCAAAACTGTCCCTAGCATGCCTAATGAATAAAAACCAAAAGAACTGCAGATGCAAAAAGTTGCTGGAAAAGCTCAGCAGGTCTGGCAGCATCTGTGAAGGAGAAAACAGAATTAACATTTTGGGTCCAGTGACCCTTCCTCAGAACTGAGACCTAACGAACATTTCATATTCAACATCAAAAAATTCAATTTTCTTCTCCCTTTCAAATCTATGTGCTATGGCTCATAAAAGCATCAAACGCAATTAAATGTGCATTAATGTGCATAATCAACTTGGTGTCTTGACTGCCAATCTCACTGCCAAAAAAATCATACAGTATGCAAGGAGACCAGCATGCCTGTGCTCTGACTGCAAGTAACACCTTCCCCACCGTATTGTCAAACATTTGCACCCAAAGACATGGAGCAATATGGCAATGAAAACTATGCATTGTAATACGGAATCCAAAAAACAGAAGAAAAAGGATTAATGTGAAAGAATAGAAAAAAAACCATTTCAAATTGGAAAGGAAAAGAGATAACACCTTCAGTGATACCGTAAGCAATGCCAAGGAAGATCCAATTATACTAGTTACTTATAAATTAAGATAGTGTTTGCATTATGTCAAGTCTTTATGATAATATTCATCATTCTAAAGGGAGTTTGGTACGGGAGACCAAATCTACAGTAAATCTAATAAGTAGATTGAAAATGGGGTCATTGCTAGCCCTGAGAGTATTGACCTGTATGAAGACAGTGTCGAATATGTACAGGTTGTGGCTGACAGGCAACAAAGTCTGCTAGTGGGAATTGCTTTTAGACTGCTGAGAGACAAGATATTTGCAAAACCTGAAACTGGAACAATTACTCTCAGCGGGTTACTGCTGATTTTGAGCCTCCAGCTAGGTTTTGTTGATTTAATCTTTTTTAATGTTATTTCATTCTTTACACCATTAAGGTAGGTTGCAGCACAGAATCCTATTAGTCATCAATCTTATCTTAACAGCAACAAACTGCAAAGCTTCTCCTGAATTAGAAACATAAGTAGTTCTTTGCAGTTGATAATGGTATACATCAAAGAAATGTTCGGAATGTACGACTTACGACTGTACAGATTAGTTGAGGTGACTAGCATTTGACACATTTAGGGAAGCTTAGATGAAAGGAGGAAATTATGTTTAAAAGAGTTAGATGAGGTGGCAGGGGGAAAAGGCCTATGTCAAAATATCTCATTTGGCTCAGCCAAAACACTGTGGGAGACTTTGCCATTTTGAAGTTTTGAGGCAACCTTTGTTGCATGATTCATTTTGCATCATTAAAAATTATTCAAACTATATTTCAGATATAATCTGAATGCAGTACATTTAATCAATTCTGCTCTCAAAATTTCCATAATATAATTGAGTTGTTTGATCCCCAATTATAAATTATGTAATCCATGCTTAAAAAAGACACATTCTTGTATAACTGGTGGGGCTCTAAAATATATAATATAGGGAATGGTGTGCCAGCACAAACCTAGATTGGCACTTAGGTTTCCATAACATCGGCAATGGATGGCACATACTTTTTAAAGAGATTGAATCTGTTTCTCACTGCAGCAGGAAAACATCAAGTTCCTGTCTCTTTATTTCAGCAATTCTGAAAGGTAACCCTGTGAACCATACAGAACTGAATAATTGGTTTATGTATCACACACTATGCTTAAGAATCTTGAGACCTACTCTGTCAAATACTGCAGGGCATCTCCAGAATGGCAGAGGCAGTGGACAAATTGTTCCAGCAATGCCAATTAATTGCTCTTTCATATTTAGAGTTACTGAGAAATAGAGGGATACAGCACAGAAACATTCACTTTTGGTCCACTCATCTATGCTGACCAGGTGTCCCAAACTGAATTAATCCCATTTGCCTACATATTCCTATAAACTTTTCCTATTCACCCCAGTTATCCAGCATCTACTTATAACTCAAGCCCTCTAGTCCTGGCAACATCCTTTTAATGTTTTTTTTCTGTACACTTTCTGGTTTAACAACATCCTTCCTATAGTAGGATATCCAGAATTCATTTGGCAACGTGGACTTCAGTGCAGTATTTTGTGCAACATTGGACAGAAAACTACAAGATGCTGCACCTACCTCAGTCACAGTCTGAAAAGAGTCAGATTTGATTCACTCATGGGACATGTCCATCACCGACAATCCAGCAATTATTGCATGTCTCTAGTTTCCCTTGAGAAGATGGTGGTGAGCTGTCTTTTTGAACTGCTGAAGTGCATGTGCTGTAGGTTGACCCACAAAGGGAGGAAATTCCAGAACTTTGATCCAGTAATAGTAAAGGAATGGTGTTGTATTTCCAAGTCAGGATGGTGAGTGACTTGGAAAGGAACTTGTAAATGGTAATGTCCTTCCCTTGTCCTTCTATTGGAAGTGTTCATGTGTTTGAAAGGTGCTGTCTAAGTATCTTTGGTGAATTTCTGCAGCACATCTTGTAGATTGTAACAGCAGTGTGTACTAAGTGTTGGTGGTGGAGGGAGCTGATGCCTGTGGATGAGTTGCAAATCAAGTAGGCTGCTTTGTCCAGGATTATGTCAAACTTTTTCAGTATTGTTGGAACTGCATGAATGCAGGCAAGTGGGGAGTACTCCATCATCCTTCTGACTTGTGCCTTGTAGATGAAAGGCTCTGGGGAATCAGAAAATGAGTTACTACCTGTAGTATTCCTTTGACCTGCTCTTGTAGCTCTTTATATAGTGAGTCCAATTAAGTTTCCGGGTAACTCCCAGGATGTTGATTTTGAGGGATTCAGAGATGCTAGCACCAATCAATGTCAAGAGTAGGAATTAGACTGTCTCTTAAAGGAGATGGTCATTGCCTGGCATTTATGTGGTGTGAATGTTACTTGCCATTTGTCAACCCAAGCCTGGATGCTGTCCAGATCATGATGCATTTAAGCATGGACTGCTTCAGTATCTGAGGAGTCGTGAATGGTGTTGAACATTGTGCAATTATTGGAGACCATTCCATTTGTGACCTGATGATGGACCGAAGGCCATTGATGAAGCAGCTTGATGAAGATGGTTGGGCCCAGGTCACTAATCTGAGGAACTCCAGCAGAGATGTCCTAGAGCTGGGATGACTGTCCTCCAACAATCACAATCACGTTCCTGTGTGCCAAGTATGACTCCAACCTGTGGAGAGCTTTCCCCCTTTACCCAGTGATTCCGGTTTTGCTCGGGCTCCTTGATGTCACACTCAGTGAAATACAGCCATGATGTCAAGAGCTGTCACTCTCACCTTACCTTTGGAATTTAGCACTTTTGTCCATATTTCTAAAACTAAGATTGTAATGAGGACAAGGATTGAATGTCCCTAGTGAGACCAAAACTCAGCGTCAGTGAGCAGGTTATTGCTGAGTATGTGCTGCTAACAGCATTGTTGATGACACCTTCTATCACTTTACTGATGATCAAGAGTAGACTGAAGTGATGGTAACAGGTCAGGTTGGATTTGTCCCACATTTTGTGTACAAGACATACCTGGGCAATTTTCCACATTGTCAGGTAGATGCCAGCGTTGTAATTATACTTGAAGAACTTGGCTAGGAGAGCTGCAAGTTCTGGAGCAAAATTCTTCAGTACTATTGCCAGAATGTTGTCAGGGTCCATAGCCTATGCAATATCCAGTGCCTTCAACCGTTCCTTGATATCACATGGAATGAATCAAATTGTCTGAAAACTGGTAACTGTGATGTTAGGGACCACTGCAGGAGACTGAGGTGGATCATCCACTCATCTTTTGATGTGCTGGGCCTTTCCATCATTGAGGATGGGGATATTTGTGGAACCTCTTACAGTGAATTGTTTGATTGTCCACCATCATTCACGACTTGATGGGAATATTAACTATTTAGTGTCACAGACACTTCATAGCCACTAACAATAAGATCCTCATCATGTTCTAAGGTTAGACCTATGTCCACAACAGATTTCTGTAAATACTTCCATACTGAAATGCAGGCATCTCAAATATAGTTCCACACTGAGATTAAGTAAGTGAATGAGTTACTGCATACCATGGAGGAATATGGTCTCCACCGAGAGCGCTTCCTCTATTTCCCCCTTGCCTCTTCAGCAGTTTGTTGTATTCAGCCTGATCTCCACTCATTTCTCAGGTCATGAAGTATTTCAAGAGAAATGCTAGTGTATCCATGTTTGAAAGCATGTGTATTGGGCAGAGACCTCCAGCACTGTTACTGCCTGCAGACTTCTGCATCTGGAAACAAGTATTGTTAAGCACTAAATTTTTGTAGAATCATAGTAACAGTAGAAGAAATAAAGCTGTTGTCAGCCTTCACAATGCCTTAATGTAGCTCTAGCTTGCATGTTTGATGAGGAACAAGAGCAACATCAACGCCAATACCATCAATACCAACAGCAGCACAAGTTGCTTTCTCTTCCATTAAATGCCATTCCACAGGGCATGAAGATGCTTACAGAGATCCAGTTCCAAATAAATTAAACTGCCAGTACTGGCTGTACAGGTTGAAGAATCCATATTCTTAACATGTGTGAGCAGGAGTGCCTCAGAAAGCTGACTTTTTCTCATGGAAGTTGGTGCAGACATACTCAGTCTCTGGGATCAACAGCTGCTTCTCAGTGGGCCAGACAGGCAGGCATTTCCAATGGTCCTCATGGTAAATGTCACTAAAGAGACAGTAGCCCATTCCACTCTCTCCAGAACCACCAACTGAATCTCTGTCTCAAGTCGAGAGGAGCATAAGGGATTGCATTTTGGACTCTTATTATGATACATGACTCAAACTTATGAAAATATTCAGCATCAGAGACATTGACTGGTTGACGAGTCTTGTTAGGATGGCTTTGTAGGAAGGTAAATGGGAATGGCGAGAATGTTCTTGATTTCATCTCATGATCATTTGGTATTTCTCAAACATGTCTTGGAGCTGCAGCAATGGGATCCAACCTTGATTACAAGGAAGTGGCACATGTCCAAGGGTGAACTGTAACTACCTTCTGAGGTAGCATGCACTAGATCAGAGGCGTACACTCCAGTGGGTTTAAAAGTGGAAACAGAATGGAGAACATTGAGTAAAAAGCACAACTCCAGTGTGCAAGCAGAGATTTTTGAATGCAGTTCGCCCTGGAGAAAGGAGGGTAGTCACAGTAGTGTTCTGCAAGCAGTAAGGCAGAGCTTCAGGAGTCTCTGTTCTGGACAGAGTATTTATATCTGTACATACAAACAAGTGCCCACCTGGCTAGATTCTCTAAGGTTTTGTAGGCTATGGTCTCCAAACGGAGAAAGTGTCATCGCATGTCTCAAGTTAGGGAGTAACGATAAAGAGCCGCTGGAAAGTAGCCAATCTGGAATACATGAGGGAGTGTTCAGCAGCAGAGGACATCTCTTTGATTGAAAACAAAGCCAGAAATTGTTGGAGAAACTCGGCAGTATCTGTGAAAGAAAGCAGGCATCACATTTTGAATTCAGTGACCCTGGACTCAAAACATTAACTTTGCTTTCTCTCCAAAGATGCTACCAGATCTGCTGAGTTTCTCCAGCAATTTCTGTTCTTGTTTCAGATCTTCAGAATACGCAGTTGTTTGTTTGATCTTTGATTGGAGAATTGCATTTCACAGGGGTGTTTAAGTCAGTGGTATTGAATAAACAGTACACGTGTGTAAAGTTAAATAAAAACCATTACCTTTGCAAAAAGGTTGACTATTCATAATATGTTTTCTAAATGTTGGACTTTCCATACAATCAAAAGTCTTTTTAAGTCTCACCCACCATTTTGTTACTGTATCACGTATGTTTATTCACAGGCTGCTTCCTATACTACTCATTTAGTGTCTCAATATTCTTCTTTGGCTTCCAGTTCAGCAGTTGAATTCATGGAAGGTTTTCATGATGCAATATGTTGCATCAAAACAACTCTTATCATAACAGTGTCCTCATAGCCTCTGTAGCTACATCATCTGTCTTAGGGATAACCTTGTCCCCAGTATCCATCCATGCACCTGGAAGATCATATGAAACGTTTGACAGCCCAGATCGTCTTAGGTTAAGTGAATTGTGGGACTGCCAGGGTAGCAGGTGCACATATAGAAAATCCTTTTGCAGTGCTCACCAAGTGGTGGTATATGTAGAGTGGTATACCTTCTGGTTAACATAGCACCCTGAATTCTGCATGGACACCCTTATCGTCAACTGCGTGAGGTCAACCCTACCCTGCATCTGGGTAAGCTTACAAATGAGGCAAGACCTACCATCCTCTGTGTCTGAATGAGATCAACGGCCCTACCCTGACAAAAATGTTGTGCTGTCAACTATCAAATTCTGCAATGCTTGCTGCAGTATCATGAAATAGCCCCCAGGTACCTTTTAGAGCTTCCCACTCTTACCTTAAACTCATTTCTTCTTGTTTTGAACTCCCCTAACCTGGGGAAAAGACCTTGTCTCTTCACCTTGTCTACGCCCCTCATGATTTTAGAAACCTCTATAAGCTCCATGCCTATGGAGTCCCGCTGGCCTGCAGGCCTTGTTGCAGAGTGACAAAAAGTTCAACGATTACCTCCATGGAGAAATACAGACTGTTCTGACAATACGTCTCAGTCATGTTCCAGTAATTCATCCTATTCCGACATACTTTTTTTCAGATGGGGATATGGGGTGGTCAGTTGAGTTCCATTAAATTGTATTTTTTCTGAAATATAAAATACGTTATTACTCAAATTTGGAAAATGACAATAGGAAGCCTTTATGTTCATATTTGCTTGGTATCCTGTTCCTTGGACCCCATCACTCACTATATCATTTAGAGATGAGTGGGTAGCAAGTTAACAGGCTTTGTTAACAAATTGCTCAACAGTGTATGAGAGTGTGCAGCATGATCAGCCATGATCGTAATGAATGGTGGTGCTGGCTCGAAGGGCCAAATGGCCTACTCCTGCACCTACTGTCTATTGTCTATTGACCATCACTTTGGTTCTTTCCCTTGATCCCTTTTGATATGCCTGTCATCTACAATGTTGAAATCAGAAACTTAGATTTCGGAATGTCTTTGGTTTGAAGCTATGAACTGCTGCTTTGTAACTGTGAGAATTAAGTTACAGAATATTCTTGAGAAAACATAGGAGAAGAAAATTGCTAGATATAGCAAGGGTACAGGATTGGATAAAGTGCATGTGATTTGAAAGTGTTTTTTGAATTTTCACTTTCTTTTTACAAATCAAGAATATTCATGAAAGGGAAGTTAGCTTAGTACAGCAGATGTGCTTTCAGTGAAATTCTACATCAATAGCAATTGGCACTTCATAACTCTATCTTGTGCTGGTCTGTACATGGTCCATTTCTGAAATGCACAAATTACAAAAATGTGGAAAAAAAACATTCATTCTAAATTAATGAGGCATTCATTTTATTAAAACGTGACTTTTCTTCTGTCTGGATAGTAGGAAAGGTTTAAAGAATAATATCATACTTTTGAAATGAAAGTCATAATACTAAGGATGAAACTGAGAGAAAATTTTGGAAATACTCAGCAAGTGAGGCAGCACCTGTGGAGCAGGGAACAAAGGTAATGTTTCAGATCGATTCTTTGTGATAAATGTTCATGAAAGATTATTGATCTGTAGTATTAAATCTCTCCAAAGATGTTGTTTCACCTTCAACATTTTCTGTTTTTTTTTCAGATTTCCAGTATTTGTACTATTTTTCCTGTACATTTTTTAAATAAAGATGAATTTTGGCACAATTGGCACTGTTGCATTAAGCATGTAAAAGAGACTTGTCAGGTAATATTTTGGTGTATTGTTTTACAATTACAAATTATGTTTTAATATTGAAGGTTGGAGTTCCAAACTTTACCACCCTTTGAGTGCAGAAGTGTTATCTAATACCTCTCCTGAACAGTCTCACCCTCATGTTTAGACAATGCCTCCTAGTTCTAGAATCTCCAGCCAGTGGAAATAATTTATCTTCATCTACCCTGTCTTTATCTTAAAGATCACCCTTTAACCTTCTAAATTCTAGAGAAAACAGGCATAATTTAATAAATCACTCCTCATACTTTAACCCGTGTCACTGAATCACAGAGTCATACAGCACGGAAACAGACTCTTCAGCTCAGCCTGTCCATGCCAATCAAATTCCTCAATTGAACTAGTACCATTTGCCTGCATTTGACCCATATTGCCTTTAAACCTTTCCTATCCATTAACCTGTCCAAAAGTCTTTCAAATGATGTAATTATACTCACTTCGACCACTTCCTCTGGCAGCTCATCCCTCATACATACCACCCTTTATGTGAAAGAGTTGATTCTCAAGTCCCTTTTTAATCATTTCACTCTCATCTTAAATGTATGCTGTCCAGTTTTGGAAGCCCTTATCCTGGGGAAAGACCCTAGCTGTTCACCTTTTCTATGCTCCTTATGATTTTATAAACCTCTGTAACATTAAGTCCAGGTATCATTACTGTAAACCTTATAAGCTGTTTTGTTGCCCATTGCTAGTCTTTGCATCTTTCCCATTTGGTAGGATCTGTACTGTTATTTGGATTTTTGTAAGCCTTTTCTTTTTAGTTTAGAGTTGTTGCTTATCTCTTTAGTCATCTATGGCTGCCTTCTTTCTGTAGTGAGAACATCTCACCACATCTTTTACATTTTTCACAAACAGTGTGGTGAGATTTTCACCAGGCAGCCGTGTTAACATCCTTGTTAACTTGTTTTATTAATGTCTGAGTAGTGAGCTTACCAAACCTACCATACAAACTAGCTATTCTGGAAGAAGACTCATAGCACACTCAAAACACTAACATTGTTCCTCTCTCCACAGATTCGTCTTCTATGATTCTCTGATTCAGATGGTTCTGGACCTGCTGAGTTTCTCCAATATTTCCTATTTTTATTTCAGATTTGCAAACTTACCTTTATGAGCTATCAGGAAAACCCAACATGGAAGCAGACTGGGTATTTGGTGAGTTCAAATGCTGCTTCCTCTGAACGACCTCCATCTTGTCCTTGGTCAAACGGTAGAGTGTGACATGAACAACGGGCACCAACCACACACATTCTTCTACCACAGGCACTGACACCAACTTTCAGGGAGCTATCACCACATCCTAGTGTCTCTCCAATGCATTGGCAGTGTGCCCTGCAAGCCTAGAGTTGTTTCACAGAGCACATTGGCAATCAGCAGTATAAGGGTGCAATAGGCTGCACAGGGGCAGGCAACCAGTCATGTTGTCCAGAGTTGCTTCCTTACTCTCTATGTGTGCATTCAAGCGGTGCCTACTGGCATGCCCATAACCTGTGGTACCTTGCCTTGCTTTGCCCTATCTTGCCTTGCAGTGTCAATGGGAAAATTGCACAAATAATAAAATCATAGAATTGTTACAGTACAGGAGGACGCCTTTCAGGCGTTGTGTCTGCATCAGTTTTATTACCTTGTGCCAATCTCCTACTTTTGCCCCATATCCTGGCACACTATTTCTATCCAAATAATCACTCAACATCCTCGTGAATGTCACAAGTGAACCTGCTTCCACCACATTTCCAGGCAATATATTCATTACCCTAACTAGTTGCTGTGAGAAAACGTATTTTCTTACATTACCCTTGCTTCATTTGCAAATCACTTTACATCAATACCCTCTTGGAATTTGAATGCAGTATATGGCATGAACAGGATACCAACAATTTGTGCAATGAGAAAACCTGCTCGGCCTCACGGTGAAAAACATTCCACCAAGTTCAATGCGAGTTGCACAAGATAAGTCAATTCAGCCAAATGAAATAAGTGGCATCTGTGCCTCTCTTATGGAAATTTGCACATTGACTATTTGAATATATCACAAGAGTGCTATGGTGAAGTTAATTATACAGACTGGATTTTAAAGATGGCTTTGACATTTGCTGAGGGATTTCTGGGAATATAAGACCAAACAGGGAATTTTTTGAAATCTTTAACTAGGGCCAAATTGAAGCTTAGCAGATAAATTGAAAAGAGAAATTGAAGCAGCCTCTGAGATTTGCTTAAAATAATTATTGAAGTAATGAATTAGAAGAAGGGAAACCTGAAATTAAGACATCACAGCTAGAATTAGCTAAGATATAGCTGGAAATGAAACAAAAAGGGTACAGGACAAAATGAAAGACAAATTACAAGAATTGAGAAGAAAATAGAACTGGAAAGAGAAAAGAATTTAAAGGGAAGAGCATGAAAAAGGGAACACAAAGAAAGTAAAAGGAGAATTGGAAATAAATTTGAATTGAAACAAAACAATAAAGAAAAACAGTGCAATTGAAACGAAGGAGAGAAAAATGGTATAATGGAAAGGGAGATGAAATTCAAGAAGCTGAACTCCAAAGAGGCAGGGGAACTAGACAACATGATTTGGCCAGAATAAAGCTTAGAACAAAGAAGAAAAGAAGAGGGATTGGAGCAGAGACTGATGTGAATTTCAAGGACAGATTTGATTTCAGTAAAATTTGGTGTTTCATGCCTAAATTTACTGATGATGAAGTCAAAAGATATTTCATCTCATTTGAAAAGATAAACAACCATGCTAAGTGGCCAAAACATTATTGCACATTTATGTTACAAAGTGTTTTGACAGATACAGCTAGGAAGTACACCAGTTGTCAGAAGAACAGTCAACGCTTATGAACTTATCCCTGAGCTTGTCAATCAAAATTTAAAACTACAAGAAAGAAATCTGATCAGGCATAAGTAAAATTTGCAAGAGAAAAATAAATGGTCTAGGATTAGTTGTTTCCATCACTAAAGTTAGAAAAAATATTTGAGAATGCAAAGGAAATTATGATTCTGGAAAAATTAATATATAGCATTCCTGCAAACATTTAGAACGTATTTAGTTGAGTGTTACGCATCAAAGATCAGAGAAGCAGCAATTTTGGCAGTTTGCTGTGAGTCCTCTCATAGACCGTTATAGGTGGGGAGATGGTGATTTTGCAAATCAATGGGAAAATTGGAGGAATAAAAATATCTGTGGATGCAAGAAAGAGGTTCTAGTAATTGGGAAAAAACTAAAGGATGTCAAATAAACAAAGGACAAAGGCTAGAAGCAAAAGGTGTTATAAAGAAAATAACATTGTTCCACTGTAACAAGATTGGAATACCAAACCAATGACTGGAAGATAAATGGGAGATCAGATGCAGTAATAGGATCGTCTATGGGTGGGGATGGGTGGCTTTAGGGAAGGAAATAGATATTAAAATTACTGTCATAAAACAAAGATAACATTTTGTTTTTTACGTACTAAGAAGAGAGATGCTTCAGGACAGTCATTGAATTATTCTTCAAGTATTGTAAAACAGGTTCAGACCATTGGAAGTTCTGAATATGTTATTTCTAAAGTAAAGGATTTAATACCAATGTAGGTCACTATTGCTAGCTGATTATACTATTTGAATTCCTTTGGGGTTAATTAGGGGGAAAACATAATATAGGAAACGTGGCGGTTACAAACCTCAGCTATTATACTAGAATTGGACTAAACAGTCATTTTAGTACATGGATAAGTTGAGGTTGGAGTAGTAAAACAAATCCCTTGAGAAGAAACTGATTTTTTTCTTGGTCAAATGACCTGGCTTGTTAAAACAACACACACCAAGGGTAGTGGAACACCAGTAGTGAGAAGGGAAACTGAAATGTTATTAGGAGGAACATCCTAATTGTTTCCTAACTGTGTTGTGGCCTATATAGTTAGAAAGGAACACAGCGAGTCTATGAAAATGGTGATGACTGAGAAATTCACTGGGTCCATTGGAAATTCACGGGACCCAAAGTTTGAAAATTTAAGTAAAAGAATGGAGTTAAAGAGAACGAGGTTGATATGCTGTCCCCATCTTCTTGAATAGAAATGTAATAAACAGACCCTGGACTCAGAGGGTTACGTCAAATAGACTACTCAGAAACTGAATAAGAAATAATACCCAAGTGTTATTACTTGAATGCAGAAATGGAGACCTCCTCAAATTCAGATTGGAAAAGGCCAGTGCTTCATCAGGTGGCAGTTCCATCTATGTTTCTTCATAAAGTGATAGGACTGGCTCACAAAATTCCAATTTTAGGTGACTTAAGAATGAGGAAAATGCAGGCTTACGATCAGCTTTGTGAAGGACCACTGGATCTGAAAGGCAAACTCTGATTTCTCTCCACAGATGTTGCCAGACCTGCTCAGTTTGTCCAGCAATTTTCCTAGTAGATTGTCTATTGACTAAAAACAGGAATAGAAACCAATTCTTTTTAACAATCGTACATTAAATATGATTTTCTGAAACAGTGCCTTCAGGAAAAACTACTGCAAAAATTGTAGCGGAAGAAATAGGTCAATAACAATATCACATCAACTTGAGAATGAATCAGAAATTCAAATTTCAGATTATTATCTAGCATTCAAATTAAATGATATGGAAGTAGTTTTAAGGTTAGATAGCACCATAGCTTTCTGGATGATAAACTATCAGTGACTTACAAAGGTAATTAAGGATGATAATATGTGCTTTGTATTACTTGTAAAATAACATCCTTTAAAACTCAATCCATAGAAATGGATAATAGATAATGACATTATTGAGCCAAGTCATAGTAGCTGTGGATCGCCTATTGTGATGACGCCAAACCAAAGGTGCTGTAAAGATTCTGTACTGATTACTACAAAATCAACGCAGTAACAAATGTTGACTGACATCCTATTCTAAGAAGACCGTATTAAAAGAATTAGACAAGTATGATATGTTAAGAAATTGATTTGCTGGAAGGTATTGGCAAGTTCCAATTACTGATTAATTGACAAAGCCAGAAAACTATCAGCATTTGCAGGGCCAGAGATATTTGTATGATCAACAGCCACATTTCAGGTGTCAGAAGACTGGAAGGTGACTAATGTTGTGGCATTCTTTAAGAAAGACTGCAAGGAAAAGCCAGGGAACTACAGACTGGTGAGCTTAACATCAGTTGTGGGCAAGTTGTTGGAGGGGATTTGAAGAGACAGGAAATACATGTATTTGGAAAGGCAAGGACTGATTAGAGATAGTTAGCATGGCATATATCCATTGCAAATCGTGTCTCACAAATTTGACTGTGTTTTTTTGAAGAGGTGACCAAGTGGATCGGTGAAGGCAAAGCAGCGGACGTTGTCTACATGGTGTTTAGCAAGGCCTTCAACAAGGTTCTGCATGGTGGACTGGTTAGTAAGGTTAGATCACATGGGATCCAGGGAAAGCTAGCCAATTGGATACAAAATTGGCTGGACGGTAGGAGGCAGAGGGTGGTGGTAAAAGGTTGTCATTCATACTCGAGGCCTGTGACCAGCAGTGTGCTGCAAGGATTGGTGCCACGTCTGCTGTTGTTCGATTTGGATGAGAATATAGGAGGCATGGTTCATAAATTTGCAGATAACACCATAATTAATGGTATAGTGGACAGTGAAGGTTATCTAAGAGTACAACAGGTTCTTAATCAACTGGGCCAGTGGCCTGAAGAAGGCAGATGGAGTTTAATTCAGATAGATGTGAGGTGTTGTATGTTGGTAAGACAAACCAGGGCAGAACATACACAGTTAATGGTAGGGCCGTGGGGAGTGTTGTCTGAACAGAGAGACCTGGGGATGCAGGCACATAGTTCCTTGAAAGGTAGACAGGGTGGTGAAGAAGGTATTTGGCACATTTGCCTTCATTGGTCAAAGCATTGAGTTCAGGAATTGGGGCATCATATTACAGCTGTACAAGATACTAGTAAGGCCACATTTGTAGTACTGCGCACAATACTGGTCACCCCGGTATAGGAAGGATGTAAATAGACAGGAAAGGTTGCAAAAATATTTACAAAGATGATATCAGGACTGGAAGGTGTGACTTATAAGGAGAGGCTGGATATGCTGCGTCTTTTTTCCCTAGAGTGTGGCAGGCTGAGGGGTGACCTCGCATAGGTTTATAAAATCATGGGGGCATAGATAAGGTGAATTGCGAAGGTCTTTTCCCCAGGGCAGGGGAGTCTAAAACCAGAAGGCATAGGTTTAAGGTGAGAGTACAGAGATTTAAAAGAGACATAAGGAGCAACGTTTTCACACAGAGGGTGTTACACAAATGGAACAAGCTGCTCGAGGCAGTAGTCGTACAATTACAACATTTAAATGACATTTGGACAGGTACATAAATAGGAAAAGTTTAGAGAGATATGGGCCAAATGTAGGCAAATGGAACTAATTCAATTTAGGAAATCTGGTGGGCATGGACAAGTTAGGCTGAAGGGCCTGTACCGTGCTGTACACTTCTATGACACTATGGCACTGGACAAGATATACTAATATAAGATCATGCTGTTTGGAATGATAAGTTCCAACAATTCACCAATAAAGTAATTCAGGAGCTATCAAACTGCACGGTTTACATCAATGAACTGATTGTGTTCGACCAAACCTGGGAAGAACATTTACACCATTTGACTAAACTGTTTCAACAGTTACAAATTCAGTATGAACCTGGCTAAAAGTAAATTTGACAGAGCAAAAGTAACTTATTTGGGCTACACTGTGGGACAAGTCCAAGTAATATCTAAAACATTGAAAATTAGCAGTATTTTGGATTTTGCCTTGCCTCAGCACAAGGCCTAAGGGATGGTGGTGGCATAGTGGCAAGCTCACTGGGGTGGTAATCCTGAATTCCAGTCTAATGTCTGGGGGCATGGATTTGAATACCAACATGGTCGGTGATAAATTCAGTAATACAAAAAAGAAGTTTGGGCTTTAAAGAAAATGAGCTTTGTGGTGACAATGTAAACATTGCTGATTGTTAGAAGAAAACCATCTGGTTCAGGAAAGAATATATGCCTTCCTGACCTGGTACGGCCTACATGTAACTCAAGTCACACAGCAATCTGGTTGATTCTTAACTGCCCTCTAGCAATGAAGGATGGGCAATAAACATTGGCTCAACCAGTGAACAAACATCCCCAAAAATTAATCCAAGAAATGGTCAAATAGTGAAATTTCACAATGTATTGGCTGAGTGCATTTTATTTGAAACAAAAAATATTTTATTTCTCCTGACCTCAAGCACTATAGTACCTAATTTGAGAAAATTGTCAAAGAGACCAAAAAATACAAATGAACACAAGAATATCAGAGGGACATTGACAATTTGAAAGCTGACATGTCTACTGGTTTTAGCAGTACTGAATTACAATAAGTCATTTAAACTGATGTTAATGACAATGACATCAGTGTCGGAGCCACTTTATTACAATACAATAAAATGGATATCAAACAGCCTGTCAATTATTTTTTGAAGAAATTGTCCAGAAAAATATTGGACAATGACGAAGGAGACATTTGTCTGGAATCTTATGACACCTAAACAAGGTGGGTTATGGTGAAATTTATGGCAGAATCGTGCAAGAACTGCAATAAGACTTATTTTGTCATCTGGAGTTTCATGCTGTATCTTTTATCCATTTGCCAAGCGGCACAGTGAGTTTCTTGCTGGGCAGCAGCAAGGTGCCATTTCAGGAAGATTATTGTTTGTTAAATATCTTCTTATCACCACAACTTGCCTCAATAATATTCAATTTCCAATCTTACCATTCAAGCAAGATATCCAAGAATTCTTCACATTCTAAAGACCCTTTTTTATGTTTGACTTTTTTTATTGCAGATTCAAATGGGAAGTGTGAAAAGCCAAGTTTTTTTTTAATCAAATTACCCGACACTCGTTAAAAGTGATGCTTACATGGTTGTAAGCAAGAAGTTGTCAGTCAAGAAGGTGGGAAAGCCCCTAGTTACAGTAAGATTGAAGGCATGGGCATTAGAACAATGGAGATGTGATCAGCAATGGGTAGCTGATTGGTCTGTGAGAAAGTGACCAATTATTGCTGACAAAGGCCTCCTGACTGTCAACAACTAAACAATCAATTCTCTGACAGCTGACCAGTTTGGGAGTCTGAATGTGCATGGTAGAAGCCATTGCAGCTCTGGGGACAAGGAGCTGTTTTGCTCTGAAGCGAAAAGCAAATCAATTCTGCGGGTTAACAAAGTGTGGAGCTGGATGAACACAGCAGGCCAAGCAGCATCTCAGGAGCACAAATGCTGACGTTTCGGGTCTAGACATGTCATCAGAGAGGGGGATGGGGAGAGGGTTCTGGAATAAATAGGGAGAGAGGGGGAGGCGGACCGAAGATGGAGAGAAAAGAAGATAGGTGGAGAGGAGAGTATAGGTGGGGAGGTGGGGAGGGGATACGTCAGTCCAGGGAAGATGGACAGGTCAAGGAGGTGGGATGAGGTTAGTAGGTAGGAAATGGAGGTGCGGCTTGAGGTGGGAAGAAGGGATGGGTGAGAGGAAGAACAGGTTAGGGAGGTGGGGACAAGCTGGGCTGGTTTTGGGATGCAGTGGGGGAAGGGGAGATTTTGAAGCTTGTGAAGTCCACATTGATACCATTGGGCTGCAGGGTTCCCAAGCGGAATATGAATTGCTGTTCCTGCAACCTTCGGGTGGCATCATTGTGGCACTGCAGGAGGTCCATGATGGACATGTCATCTAAGGAATGGGAGGGGGAGTTAAAATGGTTCGTGACTGGGAGGTGCAGTTGTTTATTGCGAACCAAGTGGAGGTGTTCTGCAAAGCGGTCCCCAAGCCTCCGTTTGGTTTCCCCAATGTAGAGGGAGCCACACCGGGCACAGTGGATACAGCATACCACATTGCATTGTTCACCTGCACATCTGCCTTCCTCCCACCTCAAGCTGCACCTCCATTTCCTACCTACTAACCTCATCCCACCTCCTTGACCTGTCCGTCTTCCCTGGGCTGACCTATCCCCTCCCTACCTCCCCACCTATACTCTCCTCTCCACCTATCTTCTTTTCTCTCCATCTTCGGTCCACCTCCCCCCCTCTCCCTATTTATTCCAGAACCCTCTCCCCATCCCCCTCTCTGATGAAGGGTCTAGGCCCAAAACATCAGCTTTTGTGCTCCTGAGATGCTGCTCGGCCTGCTGTGTTCATCCAGCTCCACACTTCGTTATCTTGGATTCTCTAGCATCTGCAGTTCCCATTATCTCTGATCTCAATTCTGTGGGTAACCAGTCTACTTCCCTTCACCAGTTGCTGTTAATTATTAATTCAGAGACATTTGTAAGCATGATTCATTCACCGTCAGCTTCATGCAAACAAGTGGCAGTACATGAAGAAGGAAGATGGAGAAGCAGCATTCTGATCAGCAAACCCTGTGGACAGGGACTCACTAAACTGCCTTCCCAGTCTTTTCTTCTGCCCATAACATTTATTTTTGTGTCTATCTGTATGTATGTTTGCAGTGGTGTTAGTGTTTTAATTAGTAGAGATATATGTAAATGGTTCATAATTGTTTATCTGTAGTTAGAATTTATTTATTTGCAATAGGGCTAGAGTCATACTTGTCAAGTACAGAAACCTGTGGTAAAAGATGGGCAACTGGGAAATTTTACAAACCTTCCTAAAATCTTTATGTTTTTGATTTCCAACATGCTGCTCAAGTGAAGCATAACAACATTAAAGTGAGGGCAGGTACCTTGTGACATCAGCTCACTGCTTACTCCAAAACAGGATTTTGGACACTGGCCACTAACCATGGACACCAGCTTCACGCATCCCATATCCAGCGACATTGGCATCTCATATTTGCTAGCCTCTTAGAACCCTCATGGCACATCCCTGATCCACTATGGCTTCTGTACACCAATGCTGTACCTCAGACTGCACTGGCAACCATCATTCTGGATACTGTGCACTCAAGGACAAGCACCTATTTCATGGACTAGACCAGACTGCATCTCCGGTCTGTTCAGATGTTCTCATAGCACTCACTCATTTGATCCTACATGGATATTTATAGCATCCCTGTTTTGCGCTGCATTAACTTGCCTTTTAGTGCTCAGCTGTTTATTCAGAGATACCAGGGTCACAGTATTGCGGCATTGCCATGCCGTTTAGCACTGACTCAAAGCCAGGATGCTTCTTATGGTTGCTAGTAGCTCCCAGTCAAGAGAAAGGATGCAATAAACATCTACTTTCTTCTTGAAGAAACACTGCAATCTCAGGGGTCTATGTTTTAGTTACTGACTCCACATTAATTTTTTAAAAAAGTCAATCAAGCCTTGCCCAGTAATACTATCAGATGCTGTTATAAAAGGTGGCGCCTCTTGACCAGGATGGAGGGTCATCAAATTTAAATGGGTCCCACTGGGACTCATCCCATCCCATGTAGCATGGCCAAACCAGCTAACCTGCACATCTTTGGACTGTGGGAGGAAACTGGAGCAACTGGTGAAAACCCACATAAATACAGGGAGAACGTTACCCAGCACTGGAATCAAACCCAGGTTCCTAGTGCCGTGAGGCTGTACTGCTAACCACTGTGCCACTGTGCCAATGGCCAGCCTTTGAGCATTTGGTGACAAAGATTCATGTGCCAACATCCTGAAGGAAGGAGACATCTGCCATATATCACTATCAACTCCAAGCACTGCAGCCCATCACTCTTGTTTATGTGCAGGGGAGCAGCCTTGAAGAAATCACTGAATGCCTTAAGGCCTCTGTGATATCAGCTAAAAGAAGATATTAGAGTACAGTGTCAGTAAGACAGCAATTTGTACCTCCAACAAACCTGCAAAAGCTGGTAACACAATTCCTGGTGTGAAGTTTCAGCTGCTCTATCCAAGGAGGTACTTACAACCAATTAGACTGACTTCAGAACGCTAATGTACTGGAACAGAATACTGTAAAATCTCATTGCAACATCTCAAAGTTTTCAGACATAATACAGCACATTCTCAGCTGGCCAACAATGATAATAATCTAATAATCAATTGTTCTTTGGAGATTGATTAGCTTAATGTATTAGTTTATTTAAAACAATAAAATATAAAGTTTTACAGCAAACCAGCTGATTTCTGTGTTTGCAGCTTGAAAATCCATAGTAAATAAACTAGCAGGCAAAGTTGTAATATTGTATCTACATGACTCACCAGGTCCTTTAAGTTGAATTCTCTTAAAGGCAAGATATGTACATGTACAAATTGCTTCTCCTTTCCAAATGTTAAGGTTCTCTACTAACAATAATGTGAGTTTACAAGTCCCTATAACACATAGGTAATTTGCTGATATAGCAAATCATGTGATGGTGAAATTGTCTAGTGGTGTTGTTGATTTCCAAAGTCATCATGGACAGTAAGTTGTTCTTGTTTCAGTTTCATTTATTTTTCTTTCATGGAATGTGGTTGCTGTTTCAGAATTTACTTTTCCTGATGAGTTGTATTCCACTGACTGATCTTATCCTTAAACTGTTTTGAGTGGCTTGAACCTTGGCATTTACCGTATTACTCTTTAAAGCTATTTCTATCAAAATTTTAACCTGCTGGTGGTCCAATGTACTCTCTTCCTTCACAGTCTGCTATAAAAGCTATACAGCTTCTTCAACCTTTTTTTTGTTGAAGCCAGAACTACTTTCACAACTGCCTCATCATTTATTTTGCTTCTTTTATGTCCTGCTTGAGTTCTTTCACCAGAGCATCATTGCTGGCATTTATTTCTGAAAATACTGTCTTATGACTGACTCGTGCCTCCTAGTTGTGTGTGCTAATATCTTCAGCTGTTTTTGCAGATATGTCATTTTCCCCAGCATTTGAGCTTAGGCTGTTATTTCTGGATCTGTTTCTCCTGAGCCTGATCTGTTTTCCATACAAGTTGCTCTGTAGTTCATTAGCTTTCTTTCTTTCTCTTTCAGTTCTTTGTTCATCATAAGGTGAGCAGAGGTATCGCCTAAAGACTTCATCATCTCAGAGATGGCATGCTAACGTCTGAGGGAATCCTGTGCTCTTTGTTCAGCATTTTCCTCTCAACTTTTGTTTAGCAGATTTTAGCTTCAAGAATTCAAAAGTAATTGCAGTGTTCCGTTCTTGTTTCAAATTCAATTCTTCACTTGTTTCTTAAATAGCCAGCTACAGCTACTGTTGTGTCACAGATGTTTGTTTGATTCTATGGGTTGTGGCTAGTGCAAGATCATGGCATGCTGGTATTCCTTCAAACACCGGTGGAGAAGTTTCTTTGATGTAGGACATCTGTGATGTCCAGATTCATTGTACTTGCACTCCAGCACTATTGATCCTGCATATGTAATTGGTGAATCACTGTACATTGAAACGTTCACATTTGTAGATTTTGCCATTACTCCCATGTCTGTGCATACTTTTTAAAATAATACAGAGATAGTATATTGGTATTTTCCTGTGTCATGTGAGCAAATACTGAATAGTCATCAGTTTTCTGACAGCAGATAATTTCAATTTCTGTGAACATTTCAGACAGCATGATGATATTGATTTTTTTTTACAAGACTGAGTGTGAAATATGGTGGTCACCGTCCTTGGTCTTATTGTGTACACCATCAGTTTCTGCTTTGTTGATCGTTTCATGTGTATTCCTCTGGTGAGATATCATATGGTCTTTGTTGCAATTTGAAGGTACTCCTTGTGTGCAGTAGGTTTTAGTCAGTGCATAGCTTTTAGTAGCTGCATCAGTTTTTGCTCTAGTGCACTGCCTTTACCACCGGTCTTTTCTGCCACTTGCTTTGAAAAATTGATTGAAAACAGGACATTACACTGATGCATCCAGAAAATCACACTTTCCAAATATCTTGCTACATTTCGGTGTTTTATTGATCAATTCAACTGTGGACTTTGTACTTTGGATCCGTAAGCTTTTTCCAAACCTGTAAGGATTGCTTTTTGATTACCTCCATCCTTCAGTAGTTTTTGAACACTATAAATCTTTGGTTGGTCTGACAAATCTTTCTGGAAAGTTTCTTTGGGTATGTATGTGACCGCCAGCGTAATATTTCTTTTTGTGAACTCTCAATCTGAAAGAAAATCACTAAATTAGCCCCATACTCTGCATCCACCTACAAAATGGTGAATGATTTCTGCCTAAAGGACATGAATTGTAGCCATAAATACAGAAGTTTAATCTAACTCCAAATTGCTGTCCTAAGGTGGTCCATGTCTTGTGGAGCTCTTTTAGCTTTTCAGCTGCTAGTCCTGAAGTGTTAAGTCTCTGTTGACCTTCATTTCTAATTGCTAAGCAAATCTTAATCATTTGCTTTCCTGCATCAGATAAACCCAAATCTTGAAAGCACACCTCTGTTCACTGCTAAAACATACTAAATTCTATTGGGGAGTCTGCTGTGTGCCAATTTACACCATGGAATTTTATCAACATTCTGATAATATCTCTTGCTTACCGTCAATCTGGCATATGCCATGACAATTTGCCTTTCTCAAGTGAACTAAACTGGCCTCCACATAAAGATTTGTATGTTTACCACCAGCTGTATTTTAAACACACTCTGATTTTGTAATGAACAAAGACTTTCAGGGTGTCTCATGTTTTAAGATGGTTGACCATATGTTGCACTTTACATTAGCTTGCTGGCTGACTTTTCAAGCATGATAGGCTTTGTCAGCACAATACTTTCACTGATAATCAGCATATATATTTATTATCAATAGTCTAATAATCAACTGTGCATCAGGAATTGGTCAGCTTTGTTAGTTTATTTAAAACAATCAAATACATTACAAATTATGAAGCAGATATGACAATAAACCAACTGATTTATGTGTGTGCAACATGCAAGCCTATTGCAGAAGAAAAGATAGGCCCAGTTACCAGATTGTCTACATAGAAGACATGGAGTCTTTAGAAGGAAATTCTCTTAAAAGCCATGATACACATACAATACTAATGCACATTGCACAGTGTACTTAAAGAAGTTTTGCTTTAACAGTTGAGCCCCTGATATCTTTATCCTATTTATCATAACTTGCAGCCAAGTTTATTGCCTATTAAACAATCTCCTGAGATGTTCTTTCCACTAGTTCCTGGTCCAGCTCACAACATGCAGAACCCACTAATTCACGACTTAATCAACTTGGAATTCTCATCTCCATTTTCATATTTGAGTGTTTGAGTGGAGTGATGTTCATATCAGTGCTTCTTATGGAGGACTATATCCTGCTCTGAACCTTCTTTCACAAAGTCCACATGTAGAAAATGATTTAAAGGAAGAGAAATGAGACACTGACAAGCTCTATAATTCAATATGAAGTTGTCAGGTTGATTGGACACACAATTGCTTGTTACTGGAAAACTACAAGTAATAAAGGCTTTTGTGTTGCAGTTGCAATGTCCCTAACTCTGAGCCAGGAGGTCCCAGTTTCAAGTCCCATCTACTCTGGCCATATACAGCAACATCTCTGAGCAAGCTGACTAGAAAATATCTATAAGCAATAAGGTCAGTGTTGTCTCATTTCCGTATTTCTGATGATACTTGCTATTAATGGTCTTATAATCTGTAAAGTTGATTGCTCATTTTTTCCAAGCTACGAGATGTTAGCTCTCCTCCCTCGTCTTGTATTTCTCCTTTTGGTTTCAAGATTATTTTCCTGCAGAAAAGGTGGGTATTGGGTAATGAATGGCTATTACCAAGGTGATGTGCATATATAAAAAGCTTCTTCAAAAAGTATCCAGGCAGAAACAGAGAAGTGAATTGAACAG
The DNA here is from genome assembly GCF_030684315.1 of Stegostoma tigrinum. NCBI lineage: Eukaryota > Metazoa > Chordata > Chondrichthyes > Orectolobiformes > Stegostomatidae > Stegostoma > Stegostoma tigrinum. The sequence goes on along the minus strand of NC_081362.1, from coordinate 24,275,463 downwards.
GCTAAGCCAGGTTTCAGTGGACACAATATGACAGAACTGCAAATTTATAAAGAAGCAGAAAATTGCTTTGCTTTACCATTGTTATGGGGGAAACTATATGCCATTTACACTTGGTGTAAAGGAATCAAGCAACAGATGCTTAAAATGAAAAGATAGGTGGGTACAGTGTTCTGTTGTGATTAGTGAAGATAATTATGATACAGGGAAGAGATTGCAAATCTGGGTGTACATTACTCTTATTCTATTCATGTCTTTGGGCCTTTTCCTGTCTTGCATCTAAGTGTTGCACCTATTATTGAATACCTCTTCCAATTCTGTTCATGCCCATTGAATATTTTGTTTCTCATTATTGTTGAATAGTTTAAGCTTTTTATTTACTCAGGGGATGTGGGCATTGTTGGCTAGGCAAGTATTTATTGTCTTTCCCTTCATGTCCTTGAGAAGGTGGTAGTGAGATGCCTTCTTGAACCACTGCAATTCATGTGATACACTAGATCCACAATGCATTTACAGAGGAAGTTCCAGGATTTCCAGCAATACTCAAAGAAAGTGATTTATTTCCAAGTCAGAATGGTGAGTGGCTTGCAGAGGAACTTGCATGTGGGGTTATTCTCCTGTGCTTGCAGCCCTTGTCCTTCTCGATGGTAGTGGCTGAGAGTTTGGAAGCTGCTGCCTCCGTGGCCTCAGTGAATTTCTGTGATGTATATTGTAGATTATACACATTGCTATCGAACATTGGTGATGGAGGGAGTGAACGCAAAGGGACAGTGGTTAGATTTTCAATGACCTAGATGTCACTGCTTGGCATTGACATGAGTATTAGGTGCCACTTAGGAATGTAGGAATAGGAGCAGACCAGCAAGCATGCTCCACCATTCAACACAATCATAGATGATCGAACACTTTAAATGTCTTTTACCCACCCTCATTCCCATATTCTTGTATGTCATTAATAATCAGAAATCTATTAAATTGTACCTTAAACATACTGAAAGACTGAGCTTGCACAGCCCTCTGAGTTAGATCACTCTAAAGTTTCACAACAAAAAAAAACACCTCATCTTGGACCTAAGAAGTATAATGCTTTTTAAATTTTGTTCCAGATTCTGGACTCTCCAACCAGGTGAAACATCTTACCTGTAAAAGTATCTTGTAAATTTCAATGAGATTACCACTCATTCTTTGAAGCTCTAGAGAATGCGGGCCCTATATTTCCAATCTGTCTTATTAGGACAGTCCCGAATCAAGAGACCACTTCCTCCATGGCAATACTAGCTTTCCTGAGATAAACAGATCAAAACTGCACACTGCACTCTAGGCATGGTCCAGCCTAGCTTTCATACAGTTGAAGCAAGATTTCATGACACCTGTACTCAAAATCATCTTGCAAAAAAGATGAACGTTCCATTAGCCTTCCTCATAACTTGCTGCATCTGCATGATAGCCTTCAGTGAGACTTATTGACAAGGGTACCAGTGTCCCTTTGTACATCAATGCTTTCCTATTTCTTGACATTTAATAAATAGTTTGCACCTCTTGTCCTCCTACCAAAGTGGATAATCTTAAACTTTTCTACCTTATATTCCATGTTCTAGCCTATTCACTAAGCCTGTCCAAATGCCCAGAAGTCAGTTCACATCTTCCTCACAACGCATACTCCGACTTAACTTTGTATCATTCTTTGTTTCAGTTGACAACACAAACCTGGATACTGACCAGATCTTGCTGCATTTGGTCAAGGACTGCTTCTATAGCACAGGAGTCACAAATAATCCTGAACCTTGTGCAATCATTAGCAAACATCACTATTTCTGAACAAAAAAATAAAAAGAACTGTAGATGCTGGAAGTCAGAAACAAAAACAAAAATTGCTGGAAAAAATTGCAGGTCTGACAGCATCATTTTGTTTTTGATTCCCATTTCTGATCTTATGTTGGAAGGAAAGTCATTGGTGAAGCAGCTGAAGATGTTTCACCTGTCAACAATAGCCTGAGTAACTTCAGCAATGGAGTCCTGGAGTTTAGATGACTAACCTTGAATAATCACAACCATCTTCCTTTGTACTTAGTATAACTCCAACCAGTGCAGAAATTTCTCCCTTATTCTCATTGATTCCAGTTTAAATAGGGCCACTTGTTGCCACAGTCAATCAAATGTTGCTTTGATCTCAAGGGCAGTCACTCAATTCACTGCCCATCACAAGATCTGATGTCACCACTAGTGATGTTCCATTGATAGCCGCTTCCTTCATAATACACATTACAATGGACTTAAGTTTTATGAAGTTTTTGCAGACATCGGTAATACATTGATAATTGCTAATTGCATAAGCTCTGTCCTCACATTTTCTTACATTTACTAATATATTCTTTCATTCATTTTTTTTAAATTTTCAAGTGTTTACTGGCTTTTTGACTTCCTTTTTTTAATGTGCTTAGGTGTCAGTAAATATAGACTAATTTTTAGCCCCTGATTTGGACACGTGCAGAAACTGCAAATGGCATGCTGGTCGCCAACTCAATGCTGTTCCTGGGCCCTTTACCTGTAGGTGAGGTGGCTGGACATGAAGTCCACCAATTAAGGTTTTAAAAAAAAGTATTCTTACCAGCTTGTTTGGATATATTATGACACACTTCCAGAAGAGATAGGACTTAAAAGTGGACCACTGGCCTAGAGTTAGGGACATTACCAGTACACCACGAAAAGACAAACAATTATGTGAAACAGAGATAATAGGAACTGCAGATGCTGGAGAATCCAAGACAATAAAAGGTGAGGCTGGATGAACACAGCAGGCCAAGCAGCATCTCAGGAGCACAAAAGCTGACGTTTCGGGCCTAGACTCTTCGTCAGAGAGGGGGATGGGGTGAGGGTTCTGGAATAAATAGGGAGAGAGGGGGAGGCGGACCGAAGATGGAGAGAAAAGAAGATAGGTGGAGAGAGTATAGGTGGGGAGGTAGGGAGGGGATAGGTCAGTCCAGGGAAGACGGACAGGTCAAGGAGGTGGGATGAGGTTAGTAGGTAGATGGGGGTGCGGCTTGGGGTGGAGGGAAGGGATGGGTGAGAGGAAGAACAGGTAAGGGAGGCAGAGACAGGTTGGACTGGTTTTGGGATGCAGTGGGTGGAGGGGAAGAGCTGGGCTGGTTTAGGGATGCAGTTGGGGAAGGGGAGATTTTGAAACTGGTGAAGTCCACATTGATACCATTAGGCTGCAGGGTTCCCAGGCGGAATATGAGTTGCTGTTCCTGCAACCTTCGGGTGGCATCATTGTGGCACTGCAGGAGGCCCATGATGGACATGTCATCTAAAGAATGGGAGGGGGAGTGGAAATGGTTTGCGACTGGGAGGTGCAGTTGTTTGTTGTGAACTGAACGGAGGTGTTCTGCAAAGCGGTCTCCAAGCCTCCGCTTGGTTTCCCCAATGTAGAGGAAGCCACACCGGGTACAGTGGATGCAGTATACCACATTGGCAGATGTGCAGGTGAACCTCTGCTTAATGTGGAATGTCATCTTGGGGCCTGGGATAGGGGTGAGGGAGGAGGTGTGGGGGCAAGTGTAGCATTTCCTGCGGTTGCAGGGGAAGGTGCCGGGTGTGGTGGGGTTGGAGGGCAGTGTGGAGCGAACAAGGGAGTCACGGAGAGAGTGGTCTCTCCGGAAAGCAGACAGGGGTGGGGATGGAAAAATGTCTTGGGTGGTGGGGTCGGAGATGGCATAGATGGCGGAAGTGTCGGAGGATGATGCCACCGCAGGAATTGCTACACTTGCCCCCACACCTCCTCCCTCACCCCTATCCCAGACCCCAAGATGACATTCCACATTAAGCAGAGGTTCACCTGCACATCTGCCAATGTGGTATACTGCATCCACTGTACCCGGTGTGGCTTCCTCTACATTGGGGAAACCAAGCGGAGGCTTGGAGACCGCTTTGCAGAACACCCCTGCTCAGTTCGCAACAAACAACTGCACCTCCCAGTCGCAAACCATTTCCACTCCCCCTCCCATTCTTTAGATGACATGTCCATCATGGGCCTCCTGCAGTGCCACAATGATGCCACCCAAAGGTTGCAGGAACAGCAACTCATATTCCGCCTGGGAACCCTGCAGCCTAATGGTATCAATGTGGACTTCACCAGTTTCAAAATCTCCCCTTCCCCAACTGCATCCCTAAACCAGCCCAGTTCGTCCCCTCCCTCCACTGCACCACACAACCAACCCAGCTCTTCCCCTCCACCCACTGCATCCCAAAACCAGTCCAACCTGTCTCTGCCTCCCTAACCTGTTCTTCCTCTCACCCATCCCTTCCCCCCCACCCCAAGCCGCACCCCCATCTACCTACTAACCTCATCCCACCTCCTTGACCTGTCCGTCTTCCCTGGACTGACCTATCCCCTCCCTACCTCCCCACCTATCTTCTTTTCTCTCCATCTTCAGTCCACCTCCCCCTCTCTCCCTATTTATTCCAGAACCCTCACCCCATCCCCCTCTCTGATGAAGGGTCTAGGCCCGAAACGTCAGCTTTTGTGCTCCTGAGATGCTGCTTGGCCTGCTGTGCTCATCCAGCCTCACATTTTGTTATCTTTAATTATGTGAAACAATTGCTTATTAGGCCTATTGCCAGAGGCCAATTAGAACTTTCCATGGTTGAATATTCTAATCACCCTCCAGGAATTTTCCAGTCGGCCTCCAGGTTTCCACAGGCATCGGGGACACAGCAGCTGCCTGGACGCTGCGTCCTAGCAACAGACTAGGGGTCCATTGCTCCAGATAGGCTTGGAAGCCCTTCCCACCTGCAAGGTTTTAGCATCAGCTGTAGGCCACCCTGTGATGGGCTCCCCCTCCACAATGGTAGACAAGTTCAAAAAGTTTTGTTTTAATTTGAAAATGTTAGAAGGAGGCATCTCCATTTTGTCATTCTCTCTCTCTGATTTACCTGTCAGGGTACACTACCATTTAGTACTAAAAAGTCACAGGAATCAACTGTCCATTTTTCTTCCAAGGGATTTTTTTTTTCATTTGGCTGTTTGTCACATGAATCTTTTGTTCTTTTGTTATTTTGTTATTTCAAGGATAGTCTATCGGACAGTGTGTTCTGTTTTTTGGGGGCTCGTGCATTGCATCGATGGTTATCCAAGGAGTTATGATCATCCCTTCAAACTCTTTTCTCTGTTTTTACAGCCACTACAAACTAATCTGCCTCCACCCTGTTCTTATGTTCAACAACAACCATCACCTATCCCATGGCTAATGGGATTATTTTATTAAACAAGAGTTGTTACCCTAGATGACTTCCTACTTACTCTCCAGTTTGCCTGTCATCATTAATTGGAAAGCTCTGGCCACTAATTAGCCAGTTGCAAGGAAAATGGCAACTGAGTTTCAGTTTTCCATATAATGCAGACCTCTGACTTTCATGTAAGTTCGATGGTAGAACATTGAAGTGCACAGAAAATCCTGCCGGCATCTCAGTTCTGATATAATTTTTTTTAGCTGTTCTCCAGTGCCTCAATATTCTTTTTGAATGCCGAGACCAGGTTAGGCACAGTACGCTGTAGGTGGGCTAATCACCGTCAGATAAATTGAATAAAACAAAAGAAAAATTAGATTCTGGGCATTTGAGAAAATCAAAAATGAGAAATTACTGAGAAACACAGCAGGTGTGGCAGCACTTACAGAGAGAAAATGGAGTCAACGTTTCGAGTTCAGTGACTCCAGAGACCTCTGAAAAAGGGTCACTAGACTTGAAACATTAACTCTGTTTTCTCTCCACATATGCTGCCAGGCCTCCTGTGTTTCTCCCGAATTTTCATTTCTTGTCTGTTTCATCATCAAAGATGCTACTACTCACTGGGCTAATTCTTACTAGAAAGTGGAAAAGTGTCACTTTTTGCAAGTGTTTCATGGAAGTCTTCTTTCTGCAAATTTTCTCATCCTATTTTCCTGAACACACCACATTGACAATATACTGTGTCCCTTTGGCACTTTGCTCATCATAATTTTCCACACATCACAGGTGGATAATATTAGCCACTGTCAGGACCTCCACAGATACCTGTCACCAGAGCTAACTTTAAAGTTCAGTACCTGGTGCAGTGCTAGTAGTACACAGCTGCCCACATGCATTGGATGGAGGGTAATTGGCACCCCTCTTTGGATGTCCTGGACCTGGAGGTCCTGCAGAGCATGCCCCGAGATGCTGGTAATTGAGGGGGTCCAAAGGAGTAAATGGCAAACTGGAATCACCAGGTTGATGCTCTGAATTTCATGTTGACAATTGTGTGTCTCTTTTCTATGCAGTGGATGGAAAAATAGGAAACTTCATTTCAATGAGACAAGCTGGTATAATCATGAGAATATATGCATATAAATTGACCTCTCACCACTCACAAGTGAGAATCTCATTTTGAGTTCAACACTTAGTTGGAAAATAGGACCTATTGCTCTCAAAAGCAGGAAACTCCTCACTGCCGATCTTACGTGAATGTCCCAACTTTCTTGCCACTGTCTACATTGTTCAAGGGCTAGCAAGCTTCTACCCATTGAGAGAAAAACAACTGTGATTTGGTAATAAGGAGCTTCTAATGCAAGATTAGTATTTTTGCCATCCTTTGTTATATGTGGCATTGCACCTAATCAAAATAATAAAAAAATTGAACAATGTGTACTTCATACGTCATTGCAAAATCATAAAATCCCATTTTGCTGTCTTAGATGCTAAGCATCAACCAGGTTCCCCTTAAATAGCTTGTAAGATTCAACAACTCATTTTTATGCATCAGCATTAACGTAGCAAAATGTCCCCAGGTGCTACACAGAACTGTTACTTTTAGAAAATATATTTCCCAAGGCAGCACTGTCGCAATCATTGTTCCTACTTTTACAACTGGGTAGGCACTGGATTGAGATTCAAGTTTAAGCCCCAACCTATTTAGTTTTCGCATCAAATTGCAAGCCTCAAAGCCTTTAAAAAAATGTTAACGAGCAGTTGAAATGTCATAATATTCAATGCTATCGGCCAAGTGCTGGAAAGTGGGACTAGTGTAAATTTAGAGCAGTTTTTGTTGGTTCAGACTCAATAGACTGAAGGGCAGCTTTTGTGCTATATGATTTTATGGCACTATGCGTTCCAAACTAGGTTCTTCTGTGAGGGAAAGGGATTGCTAGACCAAAAGAAAATGGCATCTACTGGCAGAATGCACTTCTCTACAAAGCTTAAAGATAAGACCATAAGAGGCAGGAGCTGGAGTAGGCCATTCAGCCCATCACATTTACTCCAGCATTCAACGGCATCATAGCTGATCTGATAATCTTCAACACCACTCCCTGCCTTTTACCCAAAACCCTTGATTTTCTTACTGATTAAAAATCTGTCGATCTCAGCGATGAATATGTTTAATGACCCAGCCTCATCAGCCCTCTGCAGAAAATAATTCTACAGGTTCACTATTTCTGAGAAAAGAAATTTCCCCATCCCCATCTTAAATGTGTGATGCCTTATTGAGATTATATCTTTTGATCCTAGACTCTCCTAAGTGGGGGGGAAATAACCTCTGCATATTTCCACTGTGAAGTGCCCTAAGAATTTTACATGTTTCAATAAGGTCACCCCTGATTCTTCTATACTCCAACAAGTACAGGTTCAATCTATTCAAGCTCTCCCTCTAAGACAATTACTTTATACCTGGAATTGGATACTTTTCAGGACTGATTCAAAGCTGGCATAACTTTTCTGAGATAAGGGGCTCAAACTGTTCACAGCATTCCAGTAACAGTTTGAGCAAACTTTTATACTCCATTCCCTTTGCCTTCCCTTGGATGCTATTTTCTTGTGATTCATAGATGAGGATTCCTCAGACTCTTTGTCTGAGCTTTATGCAGGTTTTCTCATTTTGATAATAACTACCTTCTCTATGCTCCCTGTTGAAGTGTGAAAATTCACATTTCCCCACATCATATTCCATCTGTCTAGATTTTTCCCATTCACATTACCTATCTATAGCCCTCTGCAGAGTCCTTGGGTTAACTTCACCACTTGCCTTCCCAAATATATTTATCATCTTCAAACGTGCAATTGTACATTCATTTTCCTCACACATATTGTAAATAACTGGCCCCAGCCCTTAGCATACCACCAATTACAGGTTGTTATCCTGAAAATGCCTCTCTTATCCCAACTGTTTTATATTAGTTAGCCTATCCTCCATCTAAGCTAATATAATGTCTCAAACAACATGGGGTCTTATTGATGCAAGTCAAGGCAATTAAATAAAGCAACATGGAGAATAAACATAACAGGAATTTTGTTTTCATGTGAAATCACATTTATATATATTAAAAGTCTCGTGTACAAGTTTTGCACAGCTTATCCATGCCACTTTCTCCATCAAAGTAGTTGTTTTTATGACTTTTGTGGGATTTGGTGTCACTGGTTGGCCAGCATTTATTGCCTGTCCCTAGTTGCCTTTATAAAGCTTTCAATTTTACTGAAGTGAAGGAGATAGTAAAGGCTCGCAGCAGCAGAGTGGAATGGGTGTGTTACAAACCTGCAGCCAGTTTTCTCACCAGACAAGTTTTTATTATCCATTGACAGGCAGTCATGCCAGCGCGTGGACCTAGAGCTGTATTGGTACAAAATACTGAACAGGATTGAGAGCTGAGAGGACAGTACAAGGAGACTTCAGACTGATTTTGACAAGTTGAGTGTGTGTGAGTACATCACAGATACAGTACAATGTGGCTAAGTATGAGGTTGTGCACTGTAGTGTCAAAACAGACAGGCAGAGTATTTGAAATGATGATACATTGGGAAGTATAAGAGTACAAAGGGATCTTGGTGTCCTTGTACACAATCATTAAAAGTATATAGGCAGATGCATTAAATATCTGGAAAAGTAAATGGTAAATTGGCCTTCATTGCTGCAGTTATACAGGGCCTAAGTGAGACCACAGCTAGAATACTGCAGCAGTTTTGGTCTCCCTGCTTAAGAAAATATAGACCTGCCATAGAGAGTTCACTCAGCTGATACAGGGAATGGCAGGACTGTCCTATAAGGAGAGAATGGTTTGACTGGGCCTCACTAGAGGTTAAAGGTTGGAAGGATTAGGGGATGGGGCAGGTGGGAGGGAGTAGTTCCAACTGAAGCATATAAAATTCTAACAGGACTGGGCAGACTTAATAAACCTCAGTTTAAGAATGTTAGAACCAGGAGTATTCTGATCTGAAGTGGCTGCTGCTAAGGTACCAGACATAACTTGTTTTGGACAGTAGGTTTGCAACCTTTGGATGATTGAAGGTGATTTGAAGGGACAGTGTTGTTGACATGTAAATGATGAATTGTTTCTACGTCAAGATGATGACTGGCTTGGAGGTGAAATTGCATGTGGTGGTATGCCCATGTATCTGTTGTCCTTGTCCTTACAGATGGAAATGGTTGTGTATTTGGCAGATACTGTCTTGGGATCTTGAGTGAATTTCTCCAGTGCATCTTGTAGATAGTACACACCACTTCTACTGAGCGTCAGTAGTAGGGGGAGTGGATGCTTGTGGATCTAGTGCCAATCAAGTGGGCTGCTTTGTCCTAGATAGTGTCAAGTTCTGGATGTGAGTTTGCTCGCTGAGGTGGAAGGTTAGTTTTCAAACGTTTTGTCACCATTCTAGGTAATATCATCAGTGAGCCTCCGATGAAGCCTTCATCGGAGGCTCACTGATGATGTTACCTAGAATGGTGACGAAACGTCTGAAAACTAACCTTTCAGCTCAGCGAGCAAACTCACATCCAGAACCTCAACCTGAGCTACAAATCTTCTCAAAACTCGCTAGTGTCAAGTTCCTTGAGTGTTGTTGGAGCTGCATCCATCCAGTCAAATGGACAGAATTTCATCATACTCCTGACTTGTGTCTTACAGATGGTGGACAGACTTTGGGAATGAGCAGGTGAGTTACATGCCGTTGACCTGCTCTCGTAGCCAAGAGTGGTAGGTCCAGTTGAGTTTCTGGTCAATGGTAATCCCCAGGATGTTGATGGTGGGGGATTCAGTGATTGTAAAAGCATTGAATTTCAAAGGACAGTGATTAGATTGTCTCTTATTCGCAATGGTCATGGCCTAGCATTTGCATGGTGCAAATGTTACTTTCCACTTGTTAATCCAAACCTGGATATTGTCCAGATCTTGTTGAATTTGAACATGGGCTGCTTCAAAATCTGAGGAGTTATGGATGTTACTGAACATTGTGCAATCATCAGCGACAACCCCACTTCTGTCTTCATGATAGAGGGAAGGTCATTGATGAAGCAGCTGAAGATGGTTAGGCCTGAGATACTACACTGAGGATTTCCTGCTGAGCTGATTGACCTCCAGCAATCACGACCATCTTCCAATGTGCCAGGTATGACTCCAACCAGCGGAGAGTTTGTCCCCCATACCTATTCATTCTACTTTTACTAGGGCTCCTTGACACCACGCTCAGTGAAAAGCAGCCTTGATGTCACTGGCTGTTGCTCTCACCTCATCTCTAAAATGCAGCTCTTTTGTCCATATTTGAACTAAATCTTTAATGAGGTCAGGAGCTGAAATCAGTAGCCCTTACAGTAACTTACATGATGTGGCAAGGCATACCTATTCTTGTAACTTAGTCTACATTTCTAAAACTTTACTGAAAGAGAATTTGAGGTTGCCAAAAACACAAAGTAGGTTTTAAATGTAATTATTAAATAAAATCAGAATTTCTCAAGCACTGTACTACCCACTGTGACTACAATGTGTTAGATGTACAGATTCATGAACATTTAACACTATTAGATTATTACGTTGATTTAATTACTTTCAGGACTTTATGCTCCAAACTAAAATTACAATTTTTAATCCTTTTCCATGTTACCCCTTTGAAATGATTAAGAATGAAGGATTCTTTCAGTATGAGCAACATAAGACCACATTTACTATTCAGCTTGAACCATGCAGTCTTCTGTGCTGCCTTATGTCACCTAATCCGTGAGGATTTGATGCACAACTAATCCATTGAATTGCTTGTTAGTACAACAAATCTTCATGTTGGCAGTGATAATGGGAACTGCAGATGCTGGAGAATTCCAAGATAATAAAATGTGAGGCTGGATGAACACAGCAGGCCAAGCAGCATTTCGGGAGCACAAAAGCTGACGTTTCGGGCCTAGACCCTTCATCAGAGAGGGGGATGGAGAGAGGGAACTGGAATAAATAGGGAGAGAGGGGGAGGCGGACCGAAGATGGAGAGAAAAGAAGATAGGTGGGGAGAGTATAGGTGGGGAGGTAGGGAGGGGATAGGTCAGTCCAGGGAAGACGGACAGGTCAAGGAGGTGGGATGAGGTTAGTAGGTAGATGGGGGTGCGGCTTGGGGTGGGAGGGATGGGTGAGAGGAAGAACTGGTTCTTCCTCTCACCCATCCCTCCAACCCCAAGCCGCACCCCCATCTACCTACTAACCTCATCCCACCTCCTTGACCTGTCCGTCTTCCCTGGACTGACCTATCCCCTCCCTACCTCCCCACCTATACTCTCTCCACCTATCTTCTTTACTCTCCATCTTCGGTCCGCCTCCCCCTCTCTCCCTATTTATTCCAGTTCCCTCTCCCCATCCCCCTCTCTGATGAAGGGTCTAGGCCCGAAACGTCAGCTTTTGTGCTCCCGAGATGCTGCTTGGCCTGCTGTGTTCATCCAGCCTCACATTTTATTATCATTTTCATGTTGGCAGTCTTCATTTTAACAAACGTGACATTATTAACTGACCTTGAAAAGAAATGTGCAATGGGACCAAGAAGATATTTTGCAAACAACCCTGGGGAGAATCAAGGATGCTCTTGAACATAGACAAATCCCCTCTTGCTTGATCCCCTTCTCATCCACACTTTAGTGTCCAGCCTTTGCAGATATTGTTGCCATCCTTCACAATAGTCATTTCCCTTTCCATCCTTCCTCATAGCCTGTAGCAACAATTCTGAAGAATGGTTTTCCAAGTCCCATTCCAGCAGCAACAGCTCTTGTCTCCACCCCAATGTCTTCTCCCCTTAGTTTTTCTGGACCATGACCCATCCCCTCCAGAAACCAAACCAGACAGCCCTGGAGAAGAAGTAACCAGACCTTTCACTAGTGGCTGTACAATCACCTTGTCCTGTTAGCACTACCCCATCATTCTGGCTGGTATGGCAACCACGGAACTGACTGGACCACAGAGGCATGGATCACTTGGCTGAGGCCACCATGACTGGATGCCTGACCATGGCCAATCCCTTTTTGGGTATGGAAGGTAGGCAGGTAGGGGTCACAGAAGCAGGTGAGTGATGCAAAGAAAGCTGGTGTGTAGCACTGAGCTGTAACCTGGTCTGATTCATACAGTGAGTGCCTATGCATGTGAGCAAAGTATATCAGCTTCAGCTTTTCTATGCTAGTTGATGTGCCCTGAAATGCAAATCTGTGCTTCCAGAATACCCTGAAATCGAATCAGAAATGTGCCATGACTTCATGATGGGTTGTTGAATACTGGATGCCAATGTCCATGGATGAGGTGTGGCCAGTGCCCATGGATCCTATCATGCAGTACACTTGGTTGTTTGCAACATGGAGGTCCTTTAGAGCAAGCAGTGAGCTAAATCCTCCAGGTACCCATTGTGGTTTCCATTTTCCCAGTGTCTTGCTTGTTTGGTACATTCAATGAAAAAGGAATCTGAATATTAATGTCAACAAGACAATAATACCCTTAATTGTTTCTCCCTTTCAGACATTATTTTAAAACATTATTGCCAGTATTAGTTAGATTTTCATGCACTGTTTGACTGTTCATCAAAATGGACTCATTACTTATCACTGAAGTCAATATGGCATGCTGATAGTCAGCTCTAAGTATATTGCTGCAGGAAATTATTCTGAATGCACTCAAGAAATTCACTACCTTTCTGAGATATGTTAGTTGTTTTACCTCTAAGTGAAGACCTTGACTACTCACCCTGTCCACACCCCTCATGATTTTCCAAATCTTTGTAAGGCCACTCCTCAGCCTTTGGCACTGGAGGTAAAAGAAATTCAGCCTCCTCCCATAATTCAAGTCCTCCAGTCCCGGCAACAGCTTTCCAAATATTTTCTGCACCCTCTCAAGATTAACAACACCCTTTCCTTTCGAAGGGTGACCAGAATTGTATGCAGTATTCTAAAAATGGCCTCGCCAATGTCCTGTACAGGCACAATATGACGTTCCAACTCCTATACTGAATGTTCTGACCAATGAAGACAAGCATGCCAAATGCCTTCTTCACCACCCTGTCTACCTGCGTCTCCACTTTCAAGGAACTATTACATGAACCAAGGCAAATATTAGAAGCAAAATAGCATACCTTATTCTCTCTTTGCACTGAATGTCAACTTTCATCAACTTCAGCAGTCAATTTATGCCGGATTCATCTCAAAATCGCTTGACATTTTATAAAAATCTCCAACAGTAAGATCTATAGAAAAGAAACTCTGCACTTTAAAAGTTATTTTACTGTGTCATAGAAGTAGTTTGCTAGTATTTAAAACTTGCTAAGACATGATAAAATTCACTTACACTTGAATATTTAGTGGATATACAACGGATAAATACTTCAACTTCATGCCCATCATATGATTAAATCTTCAGCCTCTCAGTGAGGTGTTGATGTAGTACAGTTTCTAGAGGTGCATGGCAACTCAGACAACTACTTCCTGATTTCAATGTTCAATTGTGCATGTGTTAATGCCAGAAGCTGCTGTTTGATTTACTCCTTAATCACAGTCACACCAAACCTCTCTACGAAGTGCCATTGCAGTCTGGAGCACTTCTAAACATTCTGCAATTTTCCTCTCTACCTGCTCCTCCAGATGAAAACAATTTTTATAGTGCCAGAAAATTTCAACAATTTGACAACACCTTCAGTCTTGCATACTGTTCCCTGTTTACTACATGACCTTCACTGGAACACTTTGCAAGACTACTTTGAATAGTCCAAGCACTTGAACTTAATAGCACCACAAAATTCTGAAAATTGTCTTGTTTCTTATATGCCTTGGGTTATCAGTTAACATACAGTTTGCCGGAGATAGGGACAGCAGTTCTTGTGGGAGTTTTAACAGATGTATCATTAATCATGAGATAGCAAGAACTGCAGATGCTGGAGTCAGAGACAACACTTTGTGGAGCTGAAAGAACACAGCAGGCCAGGCAGTACCAAAGGAGCAGGAAGGTTGACCTTTCGGGTCAGGACCCTTCTTCAGACTGTGGTTGCATCCAATTCCCTCTATGTCAAGGAACAAGGCCTTCAGTTATTATTAGTCACATTTGAAATGAAAGCATAATGGATAACTTCACGGAAGCATGACCTAACACTAATTGTTCTATGGCAAGGAATTGCATACTATTTGAATGTTGATTGGGAAACAGTGCTAAAAACTATGACACACCATAGGATTCTTACAGGGATTAAAATAGTATACTCATTGTCAATGACATTCTTGGAAAAGTCGTCAATGTTGAAAATTATTTTTCCTTGTGTTCCCACTTTTATTAACTGCAACTGAGGAATGTACATCCTAGAAGGAAGATCAAATGGTTTTCATGACTGAATGCTGAATATGGTATCTTTAGTATGACTTATTGGTATGTGAAAGGCATCAAAGTTGAAGGATCTGGGTGAATTTACTTTCATTGATGGTGTAAGTCAATGATTGCCCCAGCAGATCCTTCAGCACATCTCTCACTTTTGAGCTTGAAAATCATCCTCTATCATAACCGTCTGTATTACATCCATCTTCAAGCAGTTTATTCTTCACATTCACTATACTGGTGCCTGCTGTGCTTGCACTCAAAACACAATTGCCATCAGCTTCCATGGCACAATGAAGTAACATTCATCTTCGGATATTAATTCTGTCAATTCTTCAATCTTCGATCCAGATATTAAGTGTGCGTTATTCATTGCATAGTTTTGTAAGTTATGCATTTATCATTTTAACCTTGAGTGGTAGGCTTCATTGCTTTCTTATAGAAGTATGAGTATAGGGAAAATCTATTGAAATTAGATTAAAAACTGTATTAGCATCACCAGGAATGTGACTGTGGAATGAGGACAGGTAAGATGTTGTGAAAATAAGGCAGAGAGAATTTCTCAATGATGGATACAATTATTGGAGTAAGTATGTTCATCCTGTGCACCATTGGTGTTCTCAAGCTATTTCAAGTTTAGGATACTCTTTTGGATTTTACGTACAAAAAGACTAATGTGGTTACATCAATTTTCCAGCACTATCCTTTGGATTATTTAAATGATTTGGAGGAGCCGGTGTTGGCCTGAGGTGTACATGGTCAGAAATCAAACAACACCAGGTTACAGTCCAACAGGTTTATTTGCAAACGCAAGCTTTCAGAGTCTTACTCCTTCTTTAGGTGTTAGTGAGAAAGGTGGAATCAGACACAGAATTTATAAGTAAAAGATCAAATGAGGACGAATTAAACAAACCTAAGATGTTATTCAATTTTTACATCAGTTAGAAGGTTTTAATAGATTAATATGTGTGTGTAAATCCTCAAATTCCTTTCAAGTCACTGCCCTGAGAGAACTAAAGGTTTTATTAGTGTAAAGAAGAGGTGATATTTTAGGTCAGACAATGCATGTTAGATGAGAGGCCTTGCTTAGAATCTGTTTGTGTGTTAAGGCCGGTTTAAGAGTCAGGCCGGTTTTATTTCTAAAGTAGGAATTTATAATAAGCCACATTGACTGACTGACTATAAATTGTGTGCTTTTGGAACAAAATAGAATGTATCTGCAAATACAAATTCATTCCACTGATTTATGCGTGTGTGTGTTTGGCGGGGGGAGGGGGGGAAGAGGGAGAGTGTGTGTGAGGGGGAAGAGAGAAAGAGAGAGAGTTTGCATGTGAGTGTGCATGTGTATGTGTGTGGGTATGTGAGTGTGCACGCACGTGTCTGCGCACGCATGTGTGCATGCACGCTCATGTATTCAAATGTGTATGCTTATGAGAGAAAGGGTGTGTGTGTGTGTGTGTGTGTGTGTGTGTGTGTGTGTGTGTACTGTAGTGCAACATGAACCCAAGATCCCAGTTGAGGCCATCTTCATGTGCAGCGAACCTGGCTATCAGCCTCTGCTCGGTGACTCAGCGTTGTTGTGTATTCTGAAATCTGCCTTGGAGGACGTTTGCCCAAAGATCCAAGGTCGGATGTCCTTGACCGCTGAAGTGCTCCCCCTCTGCAAGGAAACACCCCTGTCTGGCAATTGTTGCGTGGTGTCCATTCATCCATTGTCGTAGGGTTTGCATGGTTTTGCCAATATACCATGCCTTTGGGAATCCTTGACTGCAGTGTATGAGATAGACAATGTTGGCCAAGTCACATGAGTATCGGCTAAGGACATGGTGGGTTATATTCCCATGTGTGATGGTAGCATCCAAAGCGAAGATCTGACATGTCCTGCAGAGGTTGCCATGACAGGTTTGTAAAGTGTTTTGGTCAATGTTGGCCTGAAGGTTTTGTCTGCTCTGAACAATGGTCTGTTTAAGGTTTGGTGGTTGTTTGAAGGTGAGGAGTGGATGCATGAGGAAGATCTTCGCAAGATGCTCACTGTCATCGATAATGTGTTGAAGGCTGTGAAGAACATGGCATAGTTTCTCCACTCCTGGGAAGTATTGGACAATTAAAGGTATCCCATCGTATGTAGCCCATGTCTGTCTTCTGAGGAGATCATTATGGTTTTTCACTGTGGCATGTCGGAACTGGCGAAAGATGACCTCGGCATTGTATCCTGTTCCTATGAGGGTGCTCTTCAGGTGTGCATTGCATTCCTCCTCCTCTGAACAGATTCTGTGTATGCATTGGGCTTGTCCGTAGGGAATGGCTATTTTAATATGCTCAGGGTAGAAGCTGGAGAAGTGCAGCGTTGTGAGACTCAAGCACATAATTTATAGACAATCAGTCAATATGGCTTATTATAAATTCCTACATTGCAAATATAACCAGTCTGACTCCAGATCAAAACACTAACAAATTCTAAACAAGGCCTCACACCTAACATGCATCGTCTGACCTAAAATATGACCTCTTCTTTACACTGATAAAACCTTCAGTTCTCTCAGGGCAGTGACATGAAAATAATTCAGGGATTTACATATACATATTTGATCAATTAAAATTTTTTAACTGATTAAAGATTTAACAGTATCTTAGGTTTGTTCGATACATCCTCATCAGCAATGTGACCCTTTGATCTTTTACTTATAAATTCTGTGTCAGGTACCACCTCACTAATACCTGAAGCAAGGCACCGAAAGCTTGCGTTTGCAAATAAACCTGTTGGACTGTAACCTGGTGTTGCTTGATTTCTGATTCATTAAAGGCATTGAATCCAAGCTGGGGTCAATCAGAGGAATAATTGACAGAAAAGGTGTATCCTCGGAAGCCAATCCCCTGCCCTTGTCCTGGACATTCCTGACTGTACTTCCCCTCCAATTTTCCCGTAACACTCGCCCCAATAGAAGAAGGAAAAAAAATTGACTCATTACTGGATCTTTGGAAGATGGGCCTTGATCAGCAGACTTTAAGACCCAGAAGCTGTTGGTTATTGATTTGCCAGAACCCTCTGTCTATACTTGGGCATGATACTTGATCTCACCAGCCTGTCCATTCTCAAAGGACTGATAGGGGGACAAATGAGTAAGGTACCTCATTGGCGGGGATGGCACATTAGAGGTCATCATAATGCACTTGTCACCTTATTTAGAAATAATAAGAATACTCTGCATGGTATATACCAGATGTGTGGTCATAAGTTGGCATGGAAGGTATGAAGAGTCATAGTGAGTACATTGGAAGCACGATTTGGTAAAGTTTGGCATTGAGGTGGCATGAAGCCTGGATGAGAGTTGGAGATGGTGGGAGGAGTGAGAGCTTGAGGGTATTAAAATCTTTCATACACTTGGTATGAAGTCTCTGAGAACCAAAGTGGATCTTCTGTCCCAGCACCACCCAAGCCATTTTTCCATCCCCACCCTTGTCTGCCTTCCGGAGGGACCACTCTCTCCGCGACTCCGTTGTCTGCTCCACACTCCCCTCCAACCCCACCACACCCGGCACCTTCCCCTGCAACCACAGGAAGTGCTACACTTGCCCCCGCACCTCCTCCCTCACCCCATCCCAGGCCCCAGGATGACCTTCCATAGCAAACAGATGTTCACCTGCACAAATGCCAACGTGGTATATTGTATCCATTGCACCCGGTGTGGCTTCCTCTACATTGGAGAAACTAAGCAGAGGGTTGGGGACCGCTTTGCAGAACACCTCCGCTCGGTTCACAATAAACAACTGCACCTCCCAGTCGTGAACCATTTCAACTCCCCCTCCCATTCCTCAGACGACGTGTCCATCATGGGCCTCCTGCAGTGCCACAATGATGCCACCCGAAGGTTGCAGGAACAGCAACTCATTTTCCGCTTGGGAACCCTGCAGCCCAATGGTATCAACGTGGATTTCACAAGCTTTAAAATCTCCCCTTCCCCCACCGCATCCCAAAACCAGCCCAGTTCTTCCCCTCCCCACACTGCATCACAAAACCAGCCCAGCTCGTCCCCTCCACCCACTGCATCACAAAACCAGCCCAGCCTGTCTCTGCTTCCCTAACCTGATCTTCCTCTCACCCATCCCTTCCTCCCACCTCAAGCCGCACCTCCATTTCCTACCTACCACCTCACCCCACCTCCTTGACCTGTCCATCTTCCCTGGACTGACCTAGCCCCTCCCTACCTCCCCACCTATACTCTCCTCTCTACCTATCTTGTTTTCTCTCCATCTTTGGTCCGCCTCCCCCTCTCTCCCTATTTATTCCAGTTTCCTCTCCCCATCTCCCTCTCTGATGAAGGGTCTAGGCCCGAAATGTCAGCTTTTGTGCTCCTGAGATGCTGCTTGGCCTGCTGTGTTCATCCAGCTCCACACATTGTTATCTTGGATCTTCTGTCTATCCTACTTCAGCACTCAAATGCCTCTGGAGTTGACAGTCCCGCAATATCCTGCACGCACATCCACAGCATCTCTCTACCCCCACCATTGAGCAAAGCATGCACCTTTTACGCAACTTTCTATTGAAGCAGGTCTGGAAACTCAGATAAATTTTCCAATGCAATCAATTCTTTGCTTGAAAATGAAAATCCTGCCTGAAGATTTCTACAGTGGAGACAAGCTTAACTGTTAAAAAAGACCATTTCGTAGAAATCCAATAGAGAATTCTCATAAAAGTTTTTACCCATAGAGTGGTGAGAATGTCAAACTTGTTATCTTCTGCATATAAACTGACATTTTCCTTGCTACCAATAGTTCTGTGGAAGGGTCACTGGCCTCGAAATGTTAACTCTGATTTTCCTCACAGATGCTACCAGACCTGTTGAGATTTTCCACCAACTTCTGTTTTTCTTGCTATCATATGGAATCATTGAAGCAAAAAGTATTATGGAAAACATTATGAAAAGCTAGACAAGCATACAATGAAGAAACAATAGAGGCTTACAATGATAGATTTAGATGAGTAAAGATGGGATTAGATTTAAGTGGAGTTTAAATCTCAGCACTGACTGGTTGAGCAAAATAGCTTGATTCTTTCCTTTATATCCTATGTATTCTATACAACGCTCAGTTAGAAGAGAAAATAAGACAAATAGAATAATGTTCCAAGAAGCATGAAAATGTTGTAGCATTTTTAAACTTAAACTACGTTTTTTTAAATGACACTGGCTAGGCCAGCATTTATTGTCCATCCCCAATTGTTCTTGGGAACTGGCAGTGAGCTCCCCTTTCAAACCATCACAGTCCTTGAGGAAGGGTACATTCACAGTGTTGTTAGGAAGGGAGTGCCAGGTGTTTGACCCAACAACGATGTAGTTTCAAATCAAGATGTTCTGTGGCTTGAAAGGAAGCATGCAGCTGACGGTGCTGCCATGTACCTACTGCTCTTTTCCTTCTAGGTGAGGGAGGTCATGGGTTTGTCTTCTATCAAAGCATTATATGTCTAGTCCTTGTGCGAGGTTTCCCAATTTGATCTAGATAGGGTATCTCAAACTATTAAGCTCCAAAGTGAGGAGGAGTGAACAGTTGTTCGCATGCCCCCTCAGTTGTTGGCTACAAGATTAATTTTAAACATGAACTCTTCCCTTGTGGATACCAGACCCAGATGAACCTATGTTTTAAAAGGAATCAATGTAACCAGGCTTTCTTGAATTAACAAAATGAAGAAAAAGTACTAAATGCAGGAAGAAATAGTATAATGCAGTAAACATGCACACAGATAGGTTTAAAGAGGTAAATCAAAAAAATGAGTTTAAAAAATACAATTAGATTATCTGTTGTTTATAATAAGCAGAAAGTTGAACATTGCAGACAGTAAATGTTACTGGTAGCATTATGTTGGTATTTGAACAATTGGTTTTGAGATTCTTGTCTTCGTTGATTGAAACTTTTAGCAGTGGTTGATTGGCATCATTCAGTCAGTAAGAACTTTTTTTCTAAACCTGTAATGCTGTGGTGTTCAAATGATGTTGTCAGAATTGTGATCCTCACAGCACACCAAACCACACACTAGGATATCAAGTCACTTAACTCCTGTCCCTGTGTAATATTAAAAAGGAGAAAATGCAAATCTGCCTCTCGCCCAGGCTGCTATCTGTTTTGCCAACATGTTCACAATTTGAAATGTTCCCAGGAGAGCAGAGGTTCAATATGTACTGCATTTTCTCCCTTTGAAGATTCTTCAATGTCTGGTCAGGTGTGACATCCAGAGTCTCTTTCTCTGCAGACAGTCTGAATTTACTTCTGCAGACAACGTTTGGCCATATGCCACTATTAAAAAAAACATGTTAACGTTTGACATGTGCATAGCTAACCCAGGGTCATAACAGATGAGTCTGGATAAGTTGTTATGGTGCACCTTCTGGATGGTGCACTTCTGGATGGTGCACAATACTGCCATTGTACATCAGTGGTGAAGAGAGTCACAGGTATTCTTACACTATTTTTTAATTCCACATTTATTAATTAAATTCAAATTTCAGGATCTGCCATACTGGATTTGATGTATGCTCTTCAGAGCATTAGCCTCTGATTCTAGATTATTGGTCCAGTAACATTACTATAAAACCACCACTTCCAGTCCTAAACCGTGAAAAATGTTTGGAATTCAGTGCTCAAAAGTACGGTCAAAGACATTTTCAAAACATTTTACGTATAAGAATGGCTGATATTAATCAAAATTCAGCATTTTTTAAAAAATTGCAGCTTTATTTGTGTTGCTGTATGTCTCAATTTTCAAGATGTGTTTTTATGGAGGTTTCCAAAATTATGAAGAGCTTTGATATGTGAAGGGAGAAAGACTAGTCAGGAAGTCAATGATGACTTGTCATTAGGTTCAACTTTTCACTAGCAGAGTACAGAGAGATTAAGAAGAATTTATTCAAGTAAAGTGTTGTTGAAGATTAGAATGATTCTCTCACAGGAAATGGTTCAGGCAAAGGCCACGACATCATCTTGAAACGGAATAAGATGCAGGGCTACGTGAGTATACAAGGTAATGAGGTTAGTTTTGAACTGATTGAATAAAAAGACCTATAGATGGTGACACATGTGTTGTTTCCTTTCCTGAAAACTTTATAAGTTCCCAAATTATTGTTTGCCTCATGCCAGTCAAGCAACAACCTGGCACGCTCATATTCATGGAATCATACCTTACAGACAATGTGCCAGACAGCACCACCAGCATCCCTGGGTATGTCCTGTCCCACCAGCAGGCCAAACCAACAAGAGGTGACAGCACGGTTGGGAGAATGTTGCTTGCCAGTACTCAATATTGACTGTAGACCCTTCTGGGGTCAAATATGGGCAACTGCCACCAAATACACCATCACACCTATTACCACCCCTAAATGTAACTGATGAATCAGTATTCCTCAATGGTGAACAATAATTGGAAGAACAAAAACAGAACTTGCTGGAAAAGCTCAATATATCTGGCAGCAACTGTGAAGAAAAATCAGAGTCAACGTTTTGGGTTTAGTGACCCTTCCTCAGAACTGGTTAACTCTGATTTTTCTTCACAGGTGCTGCCAGGCCTGCTGAGCTTTTCCAACAACTTCTGTTTTGTTCCTGATTTACAGTATCCAAAGTTCTTTCAGCTTTTAATAATTGAAAAAAACCCTGAGAATCAGAAGGGCACAAAATGTGTTTTGGATGGGGGAATTCAAAGGACACAGCCGCTAGATTAGTCTGCAACAGGTGGTGAGGAAACATAGAACATAGAACTTGGAAAAGTACAGCACAGTACAGGCCCTTCGGCCCACGATGTTATGCCATGGAATAATCCTAATCCAAAAATAAAATAACCTAACCTACATTGCCCTCAATTCACTGCTGTCCATGTGCATGTCCACCAGTCGCTTAAATGTCACTAATGACTCCGCTTCCACAATTACCACTGGCAAACTATTCCATGCGCTCACAACTCTCTGGGTGAAGAACCTCCCTCTGACATCTCCTCTATACCTTCCTCCTAACACCTTAAAACTATGACCCCTCGTGGCAGTCAATCCTGCCCTGGAGAAAAGTCTCTGGCTATCGAAACCAACAAGGAAAAACCCAGTCGAACTCATCCTCATAAATCTGCCTATTGAAGATGCATCTAATCATAGGAATGACCACTGCACAATCCTCTTGAAGACAAAAGTCTGTCTTATCATTGATAATATCCTCCATTGTGTTATGTGACATTACTATTATTCTAAATAAGACAGATTTCAAACAATTCGGCAACCCAAAAATGGGCATCTGTGGAAGAGGAGAATTGTGTTCAATCATAATCTGAAACCTCAGGGCTCAACATACGCCTGATCATATCCTTACAATCAAGCGAGGGAACCAATATGTATTCAATAAAAAGTGCAGCACCATTGCAGATCTAAAAACAGATGTTAACCTGGTGAAGCTACAACAGAGGGCTAGTTACATTCCAAGAAGCAGAAAAAACCTCTAATAGACAACGCTAAGCAATCCCACAACAAATGGATCAGATTTATGCATTGCAGATTTGCCACATGCAGTTGTGAATAATGGTTGACAATTAAACGATTAACCAGAGAAGGCTCCACAAAATCCCTACCTTCAATCGCAGTAGAGTCCATCACATGAAAGCAGAAGACAAGGCTAAAGGAATTGCACCCAGTCTTCAACCAATTTTATTGACTCCACATGACATCAAGAAAATAGTTGGATACTGCAAAGGTTCTTGGTCCAACAATGTTCCAGCAACAGTACTGAAAATTTAGCTGAAGATCCAGAACTAGCCATGTCTATTCAACAGTTCCAACACCGGTGCCCACCCAGGATTATGGAAAATTGCCCAGGTACATCCTGTCCGCAAAAATCAGGATAAATTCAATCCAGCCAATTGTGATCTATCATTCTACCCTTGGTCATCAACAAACTGATGGAAGATATTGTTAGAAGTACTATCAAGCAGCATCTGCACAGCCATAACCTGCTCAGTGACATTTGGATTTGGGATCCACCAGGGGCACTCCTGTCCTGAATGCAGAGATATAGAAAATTACACATGGGAACAAGGCCTTTTGACCCATCACATCTGCACTAGTCATCAAGTATCTTCACTAAGGTTCTTCTAAATCTCGAGCTCTTTGCCTTAAATCAATACCCTCTGATTATCAGTCTACTTAGAGGAAAAGCTTTATCCTTCCCTACCTTATGACACTCATAAATTTGCACACTTTAAACATCTTGTGTTTGTGGGAGGCCAATCATTTTAATCTAAGAATCTCACTGCAGAAGTTCTTTAGAATAGTGCACCAGGCCTAAAAACCTTTAGCAGCTCCACAAATGACCTTCCCTCTGTTGTAAGGTCAGAATTGGGAATGTTAGCTGACGATTGCAAAATGTTCAGCATCATTTCCCACACAACAGACATTGCAGCAGCATGTATCCATGTACATCCAGGTCAGCATCCATGCTTTGGCTGTTAAGTAGACCAAAATGATCATTTCATGCGAGTATCAGGCAATGAGAGAAGAAACGAACTATTGCCCTCTGGTTGAATAGTATTACCATTATTGAATCCCAAACTATCAACACCCTAGGAGAGTTACTATGATCAGAAACTTAAATGGACCTGCAATTTAAATATCATTGTGACGACTGCAAATCAGGGGTTAGGAATTCATAGAACCCTGAAATCATACATTAGAGAGGAGGCCCTTTTGCCCATCAAGTTTGCACTAACAAAATCTGCCCTAAATTGGCATTATTCCCACTTTCCAGTCCTTGTCCCATAGCATCAAATGTTACAACCTCCTCCTCACTGTCAACCACTAGACCAGTCATCTACAAACTTACTTATCATTCCTCCTATATTTTCTGTATTGTTTATCACATTAAGCTATATGTATCACTGATCCCTGCGGTACGTCACTGAACACTGGTCTCCAGTCACACAAAAAGCCTTCTACCACCATCCTCTGGCTCCTATCATTAGCCAATGTTGGATCCATTTTTCCAGTTACACTGGATTCCATGCATTTTTTCCTCCAACAACAACATCAACTGCACTGCCCTCATCTACAGATCTGACAACTTCCACAGAAAATTCAATCACATTTGTTAAACATGATATCCCTTTGTCAAAGCCATGCTAACCACCCCGATCAAACATTGCCTCTCCAAGTAGAGATTAATTCTTTCCTTCAGAATTTTCTCCAATAGTTTCCCTACCACTGATGTCAGACTCATTTGTCGATAATTCCCTGGTATAACTCCATCACCCTTCTTGAAAAGTGGAACCACATGAACTGTCCAACACCTCCCCTGTGGCCATACAGGAATTAAGAATTTGGGTCACAGCCACAGTAAATTTCTCCCTCACCTCCTACAGCAGCTTGGGATACAACTCATCTGGACCAAAGGATTTATCCACTTTTAAGTCTGCTGAAATCTCCAATACCTCTTCACTCCCTATGTCAAACTGCTCAAGAACATTACAGTCCTTCTTCTCGAATTCTGTAACTGTATCCTCCTCCTCCAAAATGAAGTCAGATGCGAAGCACCACTTCAAACACCCTATCAATGTCCTCAGGGTCCATGCATAAATTTTCCGATTAGTCCCTAACGGCCCTTACTCTTTCCCTGGTTACTTTTTTCCTCTTTATATACTTATGAAAAATCTTGGGAATCTCCCTAATGTTATGTGCCAGTGCTTTTTCATTCCTTTTTTTGTCTACTGGCTACTTTATTAAAGTTCCCCCACACCTTCTATATGCTACTAGGACCTCATTGACTTGCTCCCTTCATAACTTTAAAGCCTCTCTTTCCCTTCTTATACAGTCCTGAATATTCCTACACATAACAAACTTAAAATGAATGGTATTGTGGTTGCTATCTCTAAACACTCATCTCCTGTCTCCCTTATGCCAATCAGCTAACTAAGTGAGAAGTGTGACAGAATATTCTCCACTTGATGGGTACAGTTCCAGCAATATTCACAAAGATTAACAGAACAAAGCATCCTTGAGTGATATGCAATCTTGCTTCTTCAACATTCACTTCCTTTACCACTGATGGACAATGGCAGCAATGTTTATCATATACAAGATGGGCAGTTGCAACTCACCCAGGCTCCTCAAACAATGTCTTCCAAATCTCTACTATACAAGAAGAAAAAGGAAGGTGATGCATGGGAACATTACCTTCTGCAAGCCACACTCCATCCTGATTTGAAAATATATTACCATTCTTCACTGTCATAGCACCAAAATTCTGTCCTTTCCTTCCCAACATGTCCCTACATCGCAAGGATGGCAGTAGCTTAAGATGGCAGCACATCACCTCAACACCTAAGGTAATTATGAATGGGCAATGAATGTTGGCCTCAACAGCAATGCATACATCCTGTGAACAAATATTTTAAAATTCATTCCATAAACCCTTCGCCCATTGCACATGCCTCCCTTCTTTAACATGTCCTTTAAATCAAATATGTTTTGATAAAGATTTTAGTTACCTAACATCTCTATCTTCCTTATTTCCCTAAGCTTTTGTGACACATCTTCATATAATTCTCCGTTAAAGCTGCTATAAAGATAAGTTGTAGTTGGTACTATAATTGGACACTTTTCTCACACTAATTATTAGCTGATTTAATCCAATGTCCAGAACAGTGGGCTGCAGGAAATGGTAAAGCATATCATTAGAACAGAAGAAATAGGAGCAGGAGTAGACCCTTTGGTTGCCGAGCTTATTCCTCTGTTTAATGAGTTTGGTTTTGCTCAGGATGATGCTGATGAAGACATTACATGAAGAAGTTTTATGCAACAGCAACTGTTGTAAATGTACAAGACTTAATCAGATGTGTATCATTAGTATTTTCAATAGCAAGTATCATCTCAGTTTTCAAAGTGTTCAGTAGACATTTCCTTTCAAACTCCTGAGTGTCAGTGATCACTACATTGAGGTAAAAGTTTAATATCCCACATGAATAAATTAGAAGACACAAGGGCTAGATCATAGCAGTAGATAGCAGCACTCGAAATACATGAGAATGGCATGTGAATCTGCCCCTGAAAGTCACCAAATTACCCATGAAAATCCACTTTTGAAGGTAACAATCAAAGAAAAGTTTCTCATGTGAATAGAATGGAAAGAACTAATGAGGAGCTTCTCATCCAATCACAGCTGGTTGTTTCTACGCTTGCTGCTGCTGACAACTATGAACATATCAGTAACAAAAGAGGGAAAGAAAAGCCTGTGATTGGAGGAGAAAGATGAGTGGCACCATCCAAGGCTAAAGGAAATGGAGGCAGGGATAGAAAGTGAAGCTGCCAGGCAATGAAATGATGCCAGTGTATAAGGCCATTAAAATCAGGGAGGGAAGCCTGGGTGCAAGGATTAGGTATGAGTCTGAATTGCAAGGCAGAGCAGCAAGGCCAAGAACCAGAACAAGTCCAGGGCTTGAGGATGCGGAGTAGGGTCAAAGCATGGGTACTGAGAGGGACATGAGGCTGCAAATTGGGAAGAGAGAAGAGGAATTGGATAGATGAAAGAAGAGTAGAAAAGTGGAGGTGAGGAGGTGTTAAGGGGAAGTGAAGAGCTACATAGAAGAATTGGAGGACTATAAAAGGGTACTGAGAATCTGTACAGAAAGAAGAAGGGCTTACAAAGGGGAGGAAAGCTGCAAAGAGACAAGAGGAGCTGCAAAAGGGGTACAGGTTGCTGTAATAGGGAGTGTGAGAAGCTGCAATTTCGTAGTAAGGGACTGCAACATAAATAAAGTTGCTGGAAAAGCTCAGCAGGTCGGGCACCATCTGTGGAGGAGAAAACAGAGTTAATGTTTCGGGTCCAGTGACCCTTCCTCAGAACACTGAGACCCAACCTGATTCTCTAGGGCTTCACTCCACTCATATTGTTCAGCATTAGGCCATCAAGCCCTTATCCATCATACACTCTCGCCTTCCCACCAACCACCAACTCCCC
The DNA here is from genome assembly GCF_030684315.1 of Stegostoma tigrinum. NCBI lineage: Eukaryota > Metazoa > Chordata > Chondrichthyes > Orectolobiformes > Stegostomatidae > Stegostoma > Stegostoma tigrinum. The sequence continues at coordinate 24,247,906 of NC_081362.1, read as the reverse complement.
ATCAGTGCCAACTCACAGTAATGTTCCACCCTCACTCCTCTTCTTTCAAAAATAGGATCTGTCAAAAAGGGGGTGGGGGTGGGGGAGGTGTAAACAGAACATGCAAATACAATGTGATTTTTTTTATGACAAGAAAATCTAGGACATAACATTGATTACAACATCTAGCTGTATGACTGAATCCACCACCTTGGCAAGCCTGCTCACTATTAAGTTGACAATCTTTCTTTTTGGCTCACTACATAGACCACAGACAACTCACGTATAAATACCACGTATTTAGCAGAAACATTCTGAAACACAGGGTGTATGTTCCTCCCATTTGATGCAACTGAAGTGACCTGCCGTTAAGGGAAAACAACATTATTATATTACGGTTATCCATAGCAACTATGCAATTGATGTGTTTTCATTGGTAAGAGTTTAATTTTCTTCTATAAAAAAAAGGGAGGGCTTTTGCACCTTTCTTTCTGTTCAAACGGAATGACTTCAGATCAAACAGTTCCCCTAATTCCCTTGAAACAAAAACAGAAATTGCTGGAGAAACTCAGCAGTTTTGCAGCATCTGTGGAGTAGAAGCAGAGTTAATGTTTCAAGTCTAGTGACCCTTCCCTTCAGAACAGGAGTTTCAGATTTAAAGCACTTACAGTTCTTGGTTTTATTCCCCCAAATTATATAAATAGTTTGCACTTTTTAAACTAATTAATTATCAAAAGCAAAATAAGAGAAATAGAACAAAATGAAAAACAAACCGTGTCAATTGTTATGAAGCCAGCTGACATTATTATCAAATTAAATTCCAGACTGAAATCTGGCTTGATAGATCATATTTTGTTTTTTTTATTTGATTTTAATGAAGTGATCTTTCCATGAAACAAATATATGTGTGTTGTAGATTCAGTTTTAACGTTTAAAAAGTAGTTTAATACACAAAAGAAATGAAGAATAAATGTGCAGAAACCAAACTATTTACATATAACTAAGTTTAACAATATCGAAATGTGGTAAAATACGGATCCAGCAGCACTCCTTTTGCAGTACTAACATCAGACAGAATTTTCTTCTCTATCATATTAAGGGTTTCACTTAGCAGATGCTTCAATTTTTGATCCTAAGAATCTGATGTCCTCTTCTTTGACTCTTCAAACAACAAAGTTTTGACTTCTCAGCTTCCAGGGTTTTAACCAAACACTTCTGGCTTGGAAGTTTCAAAGTAAACTGATTACACTGTGGTAATTTATTTCTCAACAGTTCTAAACTATCTCCTGCCATCAGGAGCCACTGTTGTACATATCCAGTTTCAGCCAAGATTTTGACAAAAACTTGAAACCAAAACAGCTTTCTTCACCCTGAAGCCAAATAAAAATCCCTTTGCATCCTTATACCTGAAACCTAATGCAGAACTGTTTATACTTTTCACTTGTAAAATTCACTCAATAAAAACAATTCCATTACATTTCACAAAATATCTCTCTCATACTGGGTTTTAAAAGAAATCACTATGGCTGAAAGAATACTCAAAAGTTAATCATTAAACCCCTCAATAGGCTCAAACCAAAGTCACATGCCACTAGTTCAAATCCAAAATATCCAACATGAATAATATTAAGATATATTTAAATCACATACCTACAGCACACTAAGTTAGTTGCTCCCCAATGACTTAAGTAGGTTGAATTTTATGCTGTGAAGGGATCTCTGCCCTGCACATGAAAGTCAGGGCTGAGCCTGCCTGGCCTCCTCTGTAACAAGTGTCAGGCTGTTGAGCCATTAGTTCATTTAAGGGGAGCCGTGCACCTCCATCAGGGAGGCACATCTACCTCTGAGAGCTACAAACCATTCAAACAGCCAGCAAATCTCTTATCCATGTAGCAAAACTGAAAGCAGGGGTCAAAACCCCAAAAGGAGGCATACAGTCAAGAGATAGCACAGAGGCCATGCAGGGTGAGGAGGGTGGGTGACAGCAAGTAAGGGATGTCATAGAAATGAGAGTACAGCATAAATATTGACAGAAAGGGGCTGAGAAGGAGTGAGTACGAGGTAGCAAAGAGATGATGGTGGTATTTACCCTGGCTGATGACAGAAGGTCATTGACCTTCTTCCTTCACAGCTGAGCATACATCCAAATGGCTGAGACCACAATAATTTAGGAGACAACCACAGAACAGCCTGGCCAGGTCTGATGCTGTGCACCCCTCTGTTGGTCTTAGGAGAAGATGATGTCCCTCCTTTACATGCCAAACAGGGCACCAATTTCACATCATCTGCCATGTATGAAAGAAATGTCATGAAGCATGCAGGTCAACTCTGAACTGACAGTCTATCTTGGGAATATTCTAGCAGAGTTCTTCTGGGTAAAGAGAGAGAGAATCCGGCTAACATTAGATGTGTAGGGTGCAATAGGTTATTTAATGAGGCAAATTTGGATGATAACAAAAGAAAAAAAATTGCTCAACCCCTATTTTCCACGAACCCTAACAAAATTGGCACGCTAGCCAAAAATGTTCGGTCCACTTATATAGGTCAGATTTGTGTTTACTGAATCTTTCTGAGTTTGTAGACGTTCTGAGAGGTTTCCAGAGCTGTTTATATGAGGTGAAGTCACCAGAAAATTACGTCATGAATGCTTTAGTTTTCATTTCCAGGATTCTGGTTAGACTACTTATTTCCAGTCATAGGTACTGTTGTTATCATGTCCCCTTGCTTGTAATATGAAAGCAAATGTAACAAATATGCTAAGCTGGTTCCAATGTGGGGTTGAGGACAAGAAGAGAGAGAAAAATTCTCAGCAGAAGTTCTCATCTGCCCACAGTTTTTACTGAGTATTTCACTTACTGTGAGCTAAACGGAGCTAGTGTGTCTTATGTCTGCGCTTTACAAAGAAGCTTGTAGAGAAAAAAAACTATAGAGCAGGGCAAGGTTAGCATTACCAGTGGTTGTGAGGGTGAACGTAGCCGTAAATTTCTTTGCAACAAGCTACTTTCAGACTGCAACATGTCGTATTTCTGGCATCCTTCAATGCCACATGATGGAGATGACCAATGATTTATGTGCAAGGTAAAGCAAAGTATTTTGTGCTTTCTCTAATCAGAGAGAATAGGCAAAGAATGCATATAATATTGCCCAGATAGCAATTCTCTTCAGGGCGCAAGATGCTATGTTACTTTGCTCCACATCAAAATTCAGAGAGATACTGCAATTGTGAAGCTTTCCACTCCATGAATGTGCAGTTGCTGTCCAACTATGTTGGTGAATGCCCAGTATTTTGACAGTTGTCATGATGCCTTCATGAAGCTTGATTATGCTGTTCCCTCAGCATTTGTGCCAACATATCAAACCAGAAAGTGGTTGTTGGTAATGTACCGTTGGCATTTAACACTGATCTGTTTACTCTAATGGTGAATCCAACTGTACCTGGACTACATACATATAACGTGAGCAGTGCTGAGGCATGCAACTTCATTGAGCGGACCACTGGATATACAAACAGCTTTTCTCTGCCTTGGCCTCACACGAAGAACCCTGCAGTACTCCCCAGACAATGTTTCACAATTAAGCATGGTCAGTATAACCTCACCTACTGAGCACACAGACATTATTTTTAAGAAGGAGGTAGAAGCAGCTTTTGTGGCTAAAGGGATCAAGGATACAGAGAGAGGGCAGGTATACATATTTAACCCAGTGATTAACCACAGTCATATCAAATGACAGAGCAGGCTCGACGGCTCAAATGCCCAACTCCAGCTGAACTGAGAAGAATACGAGAGAAGGAAGGGAGAGGAGCTGTGGGATAGTGTTCCATGAAGTCAATGACACTCTTCTGCAAAGGAATCCTAGGGCAGAACACTGGACTGCTGTGAAACCTTGCAAGCCCCATTATTTTCAACAATTCAACCCTACCTCTGGCCATGGCCTCAGTCACAGCTGCCATAATTTTGCCAACTCGTCAGTTGAGGTCAACATAGGCAGTTGTCTGCACCACCCTGTTATGGAGTCAAAGAGTCATATAGCACAGAAACAGGCCCTTCGATCAAACCAGTCCATGCTGAACATAATCCCAAACTAAACCAATCCCACTTGCCTGCTCCTGACCTACATCCCTCCAAACCTTTCCTATTCATGTATCTTTCCAAATGACTTTTAAATGCTGTATTTGCACACACATCCATCACTTCCTCAAAAGGTTCATTCCATGTGCAAATGACCCTCAGGCTAAAACATTTGCCCCTCATGTTTTTTTTAAATCTCTCTCCTCTCACCTTAAAAAATGTACTCCCTTTTCTTGAAATTCCCCATTCTAGGGAAAAGGCGACTACCATTAACTCAATCTACGTCTCTCATTATTCCATTAACTTCCATAAGGTCACCTCTCAACCTCCTGTGCTCCAGTGAAAAAGTCCCAGCCCTTCCAGCCTTTCTTTATAACTCAAACCGTCCATATCTGGCAACATCCTGGTAAATCTATTCTGAACCCTCTCCAGCTATAATATTATTCTTCCTCTAACTGGGCAACCAGAACTGGACACAGTATTCCAGAAGAGGCATTAGTAATGTCTTGTACAATCTCAACATGACTTCCCAACTCCTTTACTCAATGGACCAAGCAATGAAGGCAAGCATGCTAAATGCCTTTTTAACCAGCCTGTCCATATGTGACATAAGCTTCATAGAATTATGTACCTTAACCCCTAGGTTCTTCTGTTCTACAAAATTACCTAAGACCCTACTATTAATTGTACAAGTTCTTGTTAGCTGTACCAAAATGTAATATTGCACGTTTATCCAGATTGAACTCCATCTGTCACATTTCAGCCCAATGATCCTTTTTCCACTATGCCGCCAATTTTGGTGTTGTCCACAAACTTACTGGCAATGCCTTCTATATTCTCATGCAAATTATTTATATGAAGGACAAACAAAAGAGGACCCAGGACCAATCCCTGTGGAACACCGCTGGTCACAGGCCTCCAATCTGAAAAGCAACCCTCCACTATTACTCTTTGTCTCCTGCCCTTAAGCCAATTATGTATCCAATTGGTAAGCTCGCCCTGAATCCCAAGTGTCTTAACTTTATTAATTTGGTTACCATGCAAACCTTGTAAAAAAACTTTACTAAAATCTAAATAAACAATGTCTGCTGCACTGCTATCATCAAACTATTTGATAACTTCCTCAAAAAAAAATCAAGTTTGTGAGGCATGACTTTACTTGCACGAGGCCAGGCTGAGTGTCGCTAAGCAATTTTTGCCTCTCTATATATATCCTGTCCATAAATCCTGTCTTTTATAATCACCTCCAACAACTTATCTACAACCAAAGTCAGACTCACAGGTCAATGGTTTCCCAGTTTCTCCCTACAACAACCTCTCATAAAAAAAGGTACAACAGTACCCACCCTCCAGTTATCAGGCACCTCCCTCTGTTATAGATGATGCCAATATTTCCGCAAGGGGTCTCACAATTTCCTTCCTTACTTTCCACAATGTTCAGGGATACATTAATCAGGTCCCAGAGATTTATCCACCCTATTTTCTCTATATTTTCCTGGATGTCCTCTTCTGCAATGTGAATTATTTTTAAACATTGAAGTTTATTTCTCGACATTGAAAATGGGAAAAGGGGGATAGAGGGCTTGATGATATGGTGCAATGAGAACAACCTCTCTCAATGTCAGCAAAATTAATGAACTGATCATTGACTTGAGGAAGAAGGAAGGAGAACACACCCCCATCTACATCAGCTGAACTTAGGATGAGAGGCTAAAGAGGGTCAAGTTCCTAGGGGTGATGATAACCAACAATCTGTCTTGGAATTCCCACACAGATGTGACAGTCAAGAAGTCACAACAATGCCTCTTCTTCTTCAGGTGGCTCAGGAAATTTGCCACGTCCGTAGGGACCCTCACTTACTTCTAAAGATGCATTGAAAACTTTCTGTCCAGGTGTAAAATGGCGTGGAGTATGGCACTGCCCTGCCCAAGACCATAGAAACTACAGAAGGTTGTGTCATAGCCCAGACCATCACGGAAACCAGCCTCCTATCCATGGACTCCATTCACATGGCTCGTTGCCGCAGAAAGCCTGTGAACATCAAAGACCTATCGTACCCCGGGAATGATTTCCTACAATCTCTCCTGTCAAGCAGAAGATACAGAAGCTTGTATACATGCACCAGCAGGTATAGTAACAGCCTCTTCCTGGCTCTTATTATTCATGTTATCATTCATTATTAAACTAACGAATGGACTCTTTGGCCTCAATTAATGCTGATCTTGCTAACAGTGATCTTGCCTAGTGCTTGCCATGTGCAATGTAACCTGTATACCTCTGTCTAGGTTGTTTTACAATTTTTGATCTGTACGTTCTTGCTTACTATGATCTGCCTGTACTGCTTGTAAACAAAGATTTTAACAGTACTTTGGGACACATTAAAACAAATCAGTCAGTAAATGCTGCACTTTTTACTTGTGGGCATAGCAAAATGTGGAGGGACAATGAATGAGATGAACAAGTTGGGTTTAATAGAGAATTGGTACTTGAATGAAGAGTAGTTGGTAAGTTGATGAATGTTGCAGACTATTGGCTCATTTGTAATTACAGGGAATTTGAAGATAAACTCCCTGACCTTAACTAATCATAAGGTCATTTAACTTCTTCCTGCACTACAATCAGATTTCTAAGGTTTTGGAGTAGATTCGTAGCTCTGGTTGCGGGTGTTAAGGATGGTTGTCTCACTGAGCTGGTTTCTTGTATCACAGATATTTCGTTACCATGCTGGGTAACAGTCCTCAGTGCAACCTCTGATGAAGTATTGGTGTGTTTTCCCGCCTAGTTTTTAAAACTCCAGAGTCCATTGAGCTGAATGGCCTCACTTCCGGTTTTCCTTCGTAGTGGAAAGTATATGGGGTCGAGTTCAATGTGTTTATTAATAGCATGCTGCATGGAGTCCCAGGCTTCTAGGAATTATCGTGTCTGTTTCTGCCTATCCTGTCCCAGGATTTTGGTGTTGTCCCAGTCGAAGTAGTGGTTCTCCTTGTCCATGTGGATTGAGATGAGTGAGTATTAGTTGTGTCTTTTTGTAGCCAGTTGGTGTTCATGTACTCTTGTTGTTAGTTTCCTTCCCGTTTGTCCGATGTAGCGTTTCTCAGTGTCTGCAGGTGATCTTATAGCTGACATTGGTCCTATCCTTGGCAGAGAGTGGGTCTAAAGTTTGGATGAGCAGTTGTTGCAGAGTTGACGTGAGCTTGTGTGCCACTCTGATGCCCAGCAGTTGTAGCAGTTTTGTGGTGAATTCCAATGTGTTCCTGATGTAGGGTAGTGTGATAAGTATGTCGGGGCATGTCGTACCTTCCTGATGTTGCTTGTATGGGCATCTTCTGACCCAGTTTTTTGGATATCTATTATCCCTGAAAATCTAGAAGAGGTATTCTTCTTCCTCTTGGCATAGATCCATGTTGCTGCAGTGTGCTCTTGCCCTTTCAAACAGTGTTCGCTCCCAGCTTCGTTTGTGTGTGCTGGGATGGTTACTGTTGAAGTTCATAACCTGGTCTGTGTGTGTGGCTTTTCTGTGTCCTTTTTTTGGCATTCCCCCATTTGTCTTGTGCTCCACCACGACATCCGGGAATGAGAGCAGTTTGTTCTTCTCTTCCTCTGTGGTGAATTTTTTTCTTGTGAGGGTGTTGTTAAGAAGTTTGTGTGCTTCCTCTAGTTTGGTCTGTTTAATGATGACAATGGTCTCGTCCACATAGCGTATCCACAGTTTTGGCTGGATTTGCGGAAGGGCCATCCTTTCTAGTCTTTGCATCACGCCTCTGCTATGAGTCCAGTGATAGGTGATCCCATGGGCGTCCTGTTGATTTGCTCGTATGTTTGGCCATTGGAAGTGAAGTGGGTGGTGAGGCATAGGTCCAACAGTTTGAGCAGGTTGTCCTTGGAGATGGTTTCACTGGGGTCTTGTTCTTGTTCCAGTAGCGTTGTCATTGTTTCCCTTGCCAGTGGTATGTCTATTGATGAAAATAGGGCAGTGACATCAAACGATATCATGGTCTCTTCACCATCTATCCTTATATCTTTGTTGGAGTTGACAAATTCTTGGCCTGAGTGGATTGAGTGGGGTGGCTTGTTGACGGGGTGCCTGAGTCTCCTTTGTAGTTCCTTGGCTGATCTGTGTGATGGAGTGTCTATTAGGGAGGCCATGGGTCTAAGGGGTACTTCCAGCTTGTGCACTTTCGGGAGGCTGTAGAATCTGGGTGTTTGGTTCCTTCAAGTTTCATTCTTAAGAAGTCTGCTTTGTTGATCTGTCCTGTTGTTTTAAGTCTTTTTAGTGTAGAGAGGATTTCGTCGCCTAGTTGTGGTATTGGGTCAGTTTGTGCTGTCCAGCATGTGTTCTCATCGACAATCAGTGCTTGGAGATGTAGTGCCTTTTATTCAGTATCACTGTCATGCACCCTTTGCCTGCAGGTAGAATTGTGATGTTCTTGTCCTTCTTTAATCTTTCCAGGGCCTGGCCTTCCCTTGTGTTGAGGGTGTTGAATTTGGTCCTTCTGGTTGTGTCGTGATTCCCGTCTGTCTTATCGTTTGTTGCATTTCTTCATTGATATTGTTGGTCTCTAGTGTGGTTAGGAATTCCGTTTTGTTCCTGTGACCACTGGGCATCAGAGTGGCACACAAGCCCAAGTCAACCCTACAACAACTGCTCACCCGAACTAAAGACCCACTCCCCGCTATGGACAGGTCCAATGCCATCTACAAGATCCCCTGCAGAGACTGTGAAAAACACTACATTGGACATACAGGAAGGGAACTAACAACAAGGGTACATGAACACAAACTGGCTACAAAAAGACACGACCAATATTCACTCATCTCAATTCCCATGGACAAGGAGAACCACCAATTCAACTGGGACAACACCAAAACCTTGGGACAGGATAGGCAGAAACAGACACGATAATTCCTAGAAGCCTGGCACTCCATGCAGCATGCTATTAATAAACACATTGACCCGATATAGATTCCACTACGAAGGAAAACCGGAAGTGAGGCAATCCAGCTCAATGGACTCCAGAATTTAAAAACCAGGCGGGAAAACACACTGATGCTTCATCGGAGGCCACTCTGAGGGTGTTACCCAGCATGGTAATAAAACGTCTGTGTACAAGAAACCAGCTCGGCGGGCTAACCACTCTCAACAACTACAACCAGATCATCAGGGCTAGACAACTTACTGTAATAACAATATCTATCTGCTCACATTGCCTAATAACATTCTGTGGGTAGAGGATCACTCTCCTCTTCACCAGTTCATCCACAAAGACCTTTGGTATCAGAGAACCTTGAAGCATGCTCTCTACCCAGTCAAATATTTTCACTCTTCTTCTGTTTAAGATTGACCATTTCCAAAAACATCTAAAGCCAGAATGCACTTTTAGTTAAAGAGATCCAGGCTAGTTTTAAATAGTGTTTTCTTGTTTCAAATGGTGACAGTCTAGTATGAATCTGAGCCCTTGCTGAGGCAAGTAGGCACTCAGCAGAATATTTAGCACAGGGATGCATGCCACAATTGTTTAAATCAGCAGACAGCACATCAATTGTGTGCTACCTGCATCTCAACAAACAGACATAAAGTAATTATGTGCCATGTATCCTTGCCTGTTTCTTTGGATACTACTTTTTTTTTCTCTCGAGGTGTAAAAATGTAATTTTTCCCTCAAGGGCCATAGGAGGAGGGAAATTAATCAATTTCCCTTTTTTTAATTTCTACAATTGTTTCCTACTGCAGTGTGCACAAATGTAGATTGGGTCCAGCTGTGACACCTCCCATGCTCAAAAAGCTGCCAATAATTATTGACAGGTTCACATAAAATCATTGAGTTTTACAGCACAGAAACAGACCCTTCGGTCCAACTCGTCTATCTTGACCAGATATCTTTAGCTGATGTAGTCCCATTTTCCAGCGTTTGGCCCCTATTCTGCTAAACCCTTCCTACTCATGTATTCATCCAGATACCTTCTAAATGTTGTAATTGTACCTGCCTCCGTTGCTTCCTCTCATAATTTTTAAAAAAGAGGGACTCCATTTACAGCCAAGATGAGAAAAAGTTCTTCCGCTTCAGAACACACCCATGCCAGAAGGCTGTGAATGCCAAATCCCTGAGCACATCTAAAGCAGAGGTCAATCAATTCCCAACGATTAAAAAGGTACACAGGGCCATGGGGACTGATTGAATGGCTCAGTGTCTTTTGCACAATCAGCCATCCCTGCAAAAAAGTAATAAAGTGTGAAGCTGGATGAACACAGCAGGCCAAGCAGCATCTCCTGAGATGCTGCTTGGCCTGCTGAGTTCATCCAGCTTCACACTTTATTATCTTGGATTCTCCAGCATCTGCAGTTCCCATTACCCCTGCAAAAAAAATAGCACTGCATGCCTGATTAGGCTAAATGGCTACGCCCACTCCCATGCTGCCACATTCCCATGCACCTCCAATCCCTCCAAAGATGGATAGAGCAAACAGATGGATAAAGAGAGCAACAGCCATGATCAGCATCATTGTGCCTGAATCCATGCACCACATCTCTGCAGGATGCAAAAATGCACGGGGTTTTTTGTACACGTTAAGGAGCAGAAATCTTTGCTGTTTCACTTATAGAAAAGCTACAACAGTGAAGCTCTCATTAAACTGTAGTAATTGTGCTCCTATTTTACACTGCCGTTTCTATAGATGTAGGGTATTGGACGTGACAGTGCTGCTCAGCAGACAATCACCATCTGTTAGGCTAAGTGGTATGCTTAGTCTGCAAATATTTCAGGAGGATTCCAGGAATTTTGATTGCTTAATTACTGCTGGTGCCAACTTAGCTGCGGATCAATGTTCAGTGCTAAATTAACCGAGGCTGCCAGAACTCAGTGACCCTTATAATAAGTGATCTGTGATAGGTAATCTTCATTATCCATCTCTCACCTCCAGTCTCCAGGGATGAAATTCAGCATTTTCAACAAAGGGACATGCCTTCAAACAAACTACAGAATTTCCAACTCCCAGGTTTTTTATTAACATTTCACTGCAAAATTCATAAGAATATTACCAAGCTATTGAAAAACTGCTGCAACCCATAAGACAAGGAAAATATTAACAGATCAATTTTCCCTGTGGATCACATACATTTATGAGACTCTCTCCATCAAAAACATGTTTAGTGTTTCTGTTTTCCCCCTTCTTTGCTTACAACACACAATGCATAGTGCTGCAATGCATCCTTATTCTTGTCATTTGTGTATGATACAAGCAAAATAAAGAAGTGATTGTGTTTTCTCTTTTCTATGTAAAAAAAATTATGAATAACACTTCATGAAACCCTATAAATTCTACATTTAAAAATACAAATGTCAACCGTAATATTCTGTTACTTAACGCCATATGAGCTTCTCTTTTAAAAATGACCTAAGTTTAACAACTGGAAGAAAAAATGAATTCCTCAGCGGGGTAAATAATCAAATTAAAGACATGGCTTGTCATATAATCAGTGAAAGATCAACTGCATTACGGCAGTTATTTGAAGACAAGACAATTTATAAACAGCTTTAAGATGATTCTTGATTTCTCTTAGTCCAAAATAGAAAGTGTTAATTATAATGAGCTTGATCTTTAGCACCAAGCATTGTAGAAGTCCCATTTGCTGAATGCCCTAAGCAGCAACGAGTGATTTGTTTATGTAAATCTGGGCAAATAAGATCTAAGATTTGATTTCAAGCAGTCACCTGAATTTAAACTCATTACTAATAACTGGCAACCTTGTATGTGACCCATTTTATACTGTAATATTGTGCAGTGCTACCTGTATCCTGATTATTATATAAAGCGGCTCAGATGACAAAAATATCTGACGTAAATCAGTGGAGAAATATATAGGAACACACATAAAAGTAATGCTTTTATAATGGCAGATGGAGTTCAACCTGAATAAATGCGAAGTGATGCATTTTGGAAGGTCGAACTTAAATGCTGAATATAGGATTAAAGGCAGGATTCTCAGCAGTGTGGAGGAACAGCGGGATCTTGGTGTTCAAGTGCATAGCTCCCTCAAAGTTGCCACCCAAGTGGATAAGGTTGTTTAGAAAGCATATGGTGTTCTGGCTTTCATTAACAGGGGGATCGAGTTTAAGAGCCGCGAGGTTTTGCTACAGCTCTACAAAACCCTGGTGCGACCACACTTGGAATATTGTGTCCAGTTCTGGTCGCCCTATTATAGGAAAGATGTGGAGGCTTTGGAGAGGGTGCAAAGGAGGTTTACCAGGATGCTGCCTGGGCTGGAGGGCTTGCCTTACGAGGAGAGGTTGACTGAGCTCGGACTTTTCTCTCTGGAGAGAAGGAGGAAGAGAGGTGACCTGATCGAGGTGTACAAGGTAATGAGAGGCACGAATAGAGTCGATAGCCAGAGACTCTTCCCCAGGGCAGGATTGACTGCCACGAGGGGTCATAGTTTTAAGGTGTTAGGAGGAAGGTATAGAGGAGACGTCAGAGGGAGGTTCTTCACCCAAAGAGTTGTGAGCGCATGGAATACTTTGCCAGTGGTAGTCGTGGAAGCAGAGTCATTAGTGACATTTAAGCGACTGCTGGACATGCACATGGACAGCAGTGAATTGAGGGGAATGTTGATTAGGTTATTTTAGTTTTGGATTAGGATTAATCCATGGCATAACATTGTGGACCAAAGGGCCTGTACTGTGCTGTACTTTTCTATGCTGTATGTTCTATGTTCTATATAGTGGTTAGCACTGCTGCCTCACAGTGCCAGGGGCCCGGATTTTATTCCAGCTTTGGGCAGCTGTTTGTGTGGAGTTTGCACATTCACCCCATGTCTGCATAGGCTTCCTCTTGATAGTCTGGTTTCCTCCCACAGTCCAATGATGTGCGGGTTAGGTAAATTGACCATGCTAAATTGTCACAGTGCCCAGGAGTCTGCAAGCCACCTGGATTAACCATGGGAAAATGCAAGATTACAGGGATAAGGTGGGGGTGTGGGTGTGGATGGGATGCTCTTCAGAGGGTTTGTACAGACTCAATGGGCCAAATGGCCTGATTTCACACTGTAGGGATTCTATGATTCTATTTGACCATGCGCTAACAATTTTACTATTTAAAGGACATTGCTGTTCCTATATAAAGGTAAATGTGATTCACTGAATTCATCATTTTTAAAATTATTCATATTTTTATATTATTTTTTGATCCATGACGTTTAATGATGAGCAAATTTTGTCTGAAAGCCACTATCTGTGCCCTTCATATCCTTGATACATGTTGATGTTCCCAGAAAAAAAATATTTTGATATCACTACTGAGCTTCAGAAACAATAATGTTGAGTTGATTAAAATAATGTTCCATGTTTGGTATATATCAAATTACCCTTTCTGTTCTGAAAGGAATACTGACAGAAGGCATATCAGGTGATCAGAATTAATTTGAAAAGACAAAACATGGTCTATTAGCCATTTCAACTTTGGGGTACTTTGCATGCATTTTAATCAGGATTGAACTAATCCTTTGACTACAGCCATAAAATACCTGAAACACGGGACATTTTGACTTATTGGAATAAGCTTTACAGAAGTAGGTTAAACAGACTGTATTAATATTGTTTGCCTTGTACCATAGTATAAACATTTCCAGAAATTCTTCTTTACAATTAATAGGATTGATTACAGCACCCAGAGTTTAAATCACAATTTATGAATGACCTTTAATGATCCACAAAATTCACTGGTCCTTCTAAATTGTAATGACAAATTTTTGAGTATTCTCTGCAAGCTAATATTTTTAAATTGAACAAACTGAAATCATAAATTGATACTTAACCCATTCCTCTTTAATTATCTTTGATCTGCGGAAACAAATATTGACACTAAATTAAAAGCGAACCTGTTCTGCAATAGTATGTTTGAGTTCTTTCCGATTTCAATATGAATCCTATGACCATATTTCCATGCTTGTGTGACCCGCAGGTCTGGCAAATATGTTAAGTTGTGGTTTTTCATCTCCAAGTTTCATCCCATGTTATTATTTCCTGAATGAAAATTCACATTTGAACACAAATATCTTCATGTTTTCTCATGTCAATCATGCTTTCCAAATCAAACTGCACGACACAACTGTGTTCTGTGAATTATCATTTTCTTATACAATTATACACGACTAATATGAAGTGCCATGTTGTTAAACCGAGGATACATCTTAAGGTATTTGGCAAAACATTCAGTGGGAAGGAGAATTAAAACAAACAATGTAACACTTCTTAAATATATAACTGATTCCCTTCTGAGGGCTACTGTTGAATCTGCATTTTAGAAACTGTGTGTCTGATCATCATAAATCACTGTGTAAAAATGTCTTCTAATTTAGGGTACATTTTGCAGTTAGTGGAGAAGAACTGATGTATGCAGTTGTATTCAAGCAAAGCTGCCCATAAAGATCGAGTGATATCAGTGTTGTGGAGTTTACCTGTTTGACATCAGTTTGAATCTGAAACACGGCATTCAAGAGCAGCGACGTAATGAAGCAGGATGAGTAGCAAATCACACTGAAGCAGGTAAAATTACACAATCCTTTCACTTTTAATTTTTAGATTTCACAGATTACACAATAAATGATTGAAATATATACACAAATTTCAGACAGAATCTGAATTATCATAAGCAAACTAAAATATGCATATTTTAAAATTTATGGGTTTTTTTGTAATGGAGAAAGCTTGAAATTTAAACAGACAAGATTATTCTTTCAGAGCTAGTGAAACTGTTTAGCAATAATAATGAACAAGGTTTGCTATTAAAACCAAATTATACTTCATTCAACAATTTCAAATAACTCGTTTAAAGGTTTCTGTAGGGAACCAAGACAGTAACAGTGACATGCTTATCAGTTGAATTTTGAATTGATTTTATTTCAGCAGTTCCTCAATAGTGCATTCTCAGGTATTATAAAGCAGGGGTTGACACTCCTTTGATTACAAAAATGAAACACCCAGAGAGGCTTGCCCCGCCTTATAATTTATTAAAAGAAAATTGAAAAGTGATATAACTTGCCTATCACCCTCAAGTTGTTATAAAGGGGAATTTAAAAGAAATGAATTCCTGGCAGTAACTCTATCATCCACAAGTAACAACTTATTTATCTAACAGTGAACGAATTAACAGAGCTACTAACAAACCAACAAACCCTCCTCAACTACTATTTCCCAAATAAAACAAAATTCTAACGTGGGGGTATGCTGTTCAAATAAATATAAGCCCTACTCACAAAACCCAAATTAATAGAAAAAACTTTAAACTTGGTCTCTCAAACTTACAGTCAGGATACGTCTTCTGGAATGTTCTGTGTCTTCTCTGCTGTCCTTCAGTATGGTACGCCTTTCTCTGTCAAATTCTTATGTTAGGAATATTAGTTCAGAGTGCCGCTATACCTTCAGTTAGATGACGGTTACTCTGAGACCTTAGCGAATTCTGTGAGAGCCAGTAATTTTTCAGTTTAGAGCTGATTGGCTATTAACACTATTGGATGGCAGTTGCCCTCACATGAATTTTCAAATACCTTCTTCATTTATACCCTTCGTGAGCTATTTATTTCTTACAATAGGATTGGTTCTAGGTTGTCAAAACCATCAGATTTAAACTTAATTGGTTTTCCGTCTCTAAGTGCCTGGTTTAAATTAATTGGTTGATTTTCAAACCAGTTGCCTAAATAACAAAACAAACCATTGCCTGTGTTGCTAACCACAATGTGATTCAAAGCATCCCCAAATATCATACATGAGCTTTTCTCGAATTGTGGTCAAAGTGCAAGACTGGTAGGGCAGCGCATCCAAACTTGACAGGAGGCACCTGCATTTTGCTTTACCTCCTCTATGATATTTACATAGTCTTGGGAAACTATAGGTACAAGCCTGAGCATTTTGTCTAAAAAAGGGGAGTACCTGGAGTGCTACTATTAAGTTGTCAAGACTTAGAATCTCAAAGTACTATCCAGAAAACCACCAATTGTGTAACATGTAAATTATTTTCAGCATTCACCTAGAGTATCTTCAATCTCTTCATCAATGATTCTTGCTGATATCCCATCTATGCCAGTCCAGAAGTATGTTGGTGTTGCCAACTATGCTTTGACAAATTTGAGGAGATTTCGTCCCACTTGTCTTTCAACTACCACACTCCCACTACTGGGAATACAAAATGTGCATCTTTACAATGTCTGCCTTCAAAAGCTAAATGAAAAACTTTTTGTTATCTACCTGTTTGATTCTTCACTGTTGGTAAAGCAGCTATTTTACTCATCTCAACAATGCTTATAAATATCAACAAAAAGTGTTCGAAAAAATTGTTTGAACATACTTCATTTAAATGACTCTATGACTTCTCCCATAAGTTTACTGCAATTGTGTTTATAATCTTAAACTTTAGTTTAACCAGGAAGAATTGGCAACCCTCATACAATCGCTGCACCAGCACCCAATGCTATTGGCAACCCTCATACAATCGCTATCACCAGACACCCAAAGCTAGTAGCTTGAATTGCAATTGCAATGGGAAAATGTCTTGAAATAACTGCAACCTGGACTTACATAGTGCCTTTAATGTCATAAATTATCCAAAACAGCTTCACAAGAATATTATTAACAAAAATTTGAAGTTGATCCACACAAAGAGGTATTACAGCAGATCACAGGTTTGGTCAGAGGATTAAATTAGGTCTAAAAGTAGAAACGAGAGAAAGATAATCAGAGTTGTTTGGGAAAGCAATTTAGAAGGCTAAGGCCATGGCAGTAGTGGGCACGGCTTCTAATAGTGCAGTAATTAAAATCAGAGATGCTCATGAGACCTACAATGGCACAGTTATCACAGAGTTTTATACAAATATAAGATATAATAAAGATAGATTGGTATGAAGACCTAGAGAATCTTGAATGCAAAGATGAGAATTTTGAATCAAGGTTCTATTTAGACGGAAGCTAATGTTTGTCAATGAGCATGAGGTGATGGTGAACAGGACTTGGTGCTGGTTAGAACAGGAGCAGCAGAACTCTGGTTGATGTAGTGTTTGTGGAGAACAGAACAAGAGAAACTGGTCAGTATTACTTTGGAATTGTAAAGTCTATAAGTATCAAAGGCATGGTTGAGCAGTTCAGCGATAGATCAGTGCATATCATGGAAGTGGATAACGGTGGTCTCATCATGATGTCTGATTAGAAGCTCAACACAGAGGGAAGTGAGATGCAAGGTTAGGAATTCTGATTCCACAGGTGCTGAGCAGACAGAAATCTACTCTAATATAATCTGAAAGCTCTTTGAAATATCTTTTTGTTTCATCCTATTATAACTTAATAATCAAAAGAACCATTACAGCTGAATAATTAGCCACGCTATGTTTTTACATAACGCATCTATTGAACTCAAGCTACATTGCAAACCAAGGACTAATTATCACTGAGGCTCACATCTGCAGCGACCTTGCCAACAAATCAAAAGATAGATGTTGTCGTAGATGTGAGTACGTCAGCTCGAGGGATTAAACACATGAAAAAAAACCATTTCAGTGCAATAGCTTCACCAGAAACAACAATCACTCTTTCCAAATGGTCCTTCACATCAATTTCACAAAATGTGAACTCAGCCAACCAGAGACCTGAGCTTGTTCCAAGCGAACTGTTAAAAGCCACAAAGATTTCTAGTTGGTCAGGTTTAAATTTACAAACATCAAACAAGGTCATTTTCAAAAAGGACACTGCTGCTTACAAGTTATGATTATCACTGTTTCTCACAACAATATTTTTAAATACAAAAATCTAGATCTCTGAACAAACTGACATTTTCAGCCTGGTTTCATCAGCATTCAGTTTTGATTTGGGTACCGGCAAAAACAACTCCCAATTATTATTCATTTGTTGTGCACCTGTTCATAATGCCACAAGAAATAAAAGGGAAATGGATTTCCATGAAGGTCTGCCTTAGAGATACAGGAGAATTTTTTCTTAGCCAGCATTGCAAACCATGTGATAATACATCCTAAGTTTAATAAATTTGACATGCTGTTCAATCATTTTACAGAGTACTGATCAATGTTGACTGTTTTACACAGTGGAATGGACTGGATGGCTCCCCAGCTATGCAAATTTAAACGAGGGCAGAGTAGATGTCATGAAGACAGTTACCAATCCATTGCCGTTCTGCTCATCCAAGACGCTCCTCCATATAATGGGGTTGCTGAGTGAGGGGGGGGTGGGTGGGAAGAAGAAAGATGGAAAGGCATACAGCTGCCTGCTAAGCTGCCTTGAGGCCCATCAAGACCTTTAGATGGCCAATTAATTGTCATTTAAAGGCCTCATTTTATCCCCACTGCTAACTTTTTGTCCTATGGAAGAAGGTGGAAGTGTGGTCAGCCATGTGGACCTCATTGAATACGAGTTCCCTCATGGGGCTGTTAGCTGGTCCAATCAAGTAGTCCTGGCTGACATATTTAAACATGAGTGTCATGGGTTCTGTTCACTCTAGGAACCAGCCCTGGCTGGGTCAGTGTTATGTGCTGTGTGGGTGTAGATAAAGTGTGACTTGATGACAGGATACTGGCTTTCATGAAATTATTTCACCAGCAGTGTGAAGAAGGCGTTTGGTATGCTTGGCTTTATTGGTCAGTGCACTGATTTGAGGAGTTGGGAGGTCATGTTGCAACTGTACAGGATATTGTTTAGGACACCTTTGGAAAACTGCATGCAGTTCTGGTCTCCCTGCTATAGAAAGGATGTTGTGAAACTTGAAAGGGTTCAGAAAAGATTTACAAATATGTTGCCAGGGTTGGAAGGTTTGAGCTATAGGGAAAGACTGAATAGGCAGGGCCTTTCTTTTACTCTGGAGCGTCAAAGACTGAGTGGTGAACTTATAGGGGTTTATAAAATTATGAGGGGCATGGATGGAATACATAGACAAGCTCTTTTCCCTTGGATGGGAAAGTCCAAAACTAGAGGGCATAAGTTA
Source organism: Stegostoma tigrinum (assembly GCF_030684315.1). Classification (NCBI taxonomy): domain Eukaryota; kingdom Metazoa; phylum Chordata; class Chondrichthyes; order Orectolobiformes; family Stegostomatidae; genus Stegostoma; species Stegostoma tigrinum. Next base: position 24,228,884 of record NC_081362.1, on the reverse strand, counting down.
AGCTGAGAGTGGAAAGAATTAAAAGGAACCTGAGGACAACTTTACACGCAGAGGGTCGTGTGTGTATGGAATGAGCTGCCAGAGGAAGTGGTGGAGGCTGGTACAATTACAACATTTAAAAGGCATCTAGATGGGTATGCAAATAGGATGGATTTAGAAGGATATGGGCCAAATGTTGGCAAATGGATGGATTTATTTAGGATATCTGGTTGGCATGGACAGATTGGACTGAAGGGTCTGTTTCTGTGCTCTACATCTGAATGACTATAACTAATGTCTTCTTGCACTAATGGGAAAAAAGAGTTGTTGGCCCATCTGAAGAGATGGCAGTGCGAGTGGAAGGGTAGAATATTCTGTCCCAGAGGGATGCAAGTTCCATTTTGCACTATGTAAGGAACATATTATTGCTGCATGACAGACAGATGTTTTGCCAGCAATGTGCTGTCACTGACGGTGGGGGTAACTTATTCTGCTGTAAAATCCATAGTGTAAAATAAGGTGCTGATTATCTATCAATTGAGGCAAATTTCTATCTCACTGCTGATTATGAAAGATAAAATTTAAACAGTGGGCAGAATCTACCCAGCCCTGAACAATGAAGGCAATTGTTAATTATTTGGTAAAAGATGGCATGAATAGAAAAATGAGATCCTCGATGTCAAGAAATAAAGTCCAATTTTCCACTCAAGGTTTAAAAACGAGACAAGAATCTTGCTAATAATTGGTAAGGGGGCTACATGCACACATTAACATCTCATTATCAAGTAATCCGGCTTCATTTACACGCAGTTTACTGTTTTAACAGCAAAGCAGAGAAATTAAAAGTCAACCATTTACAACACGAAAGGCTGTGTGGGTACCTGCTGGCTCTAGCTTGCTACTTGCCACTCCCAGCCTCTATCTTAGCTTGTATCTTTGGGCACACTCCATGAGTAGCAGCAGCCTGTATCCATCATCCAAAGAAGACAGCATCTTCAGCTGCTGTGTGTCATCATTAAGGTATGTCTTCAACTCATTAATAATACAGTTCACCACGCCCATCACATGCATTGCAACAGGGTGTATCTCAGGATATTTCATTTGCTTTCTAAGGGCTCTGTTGCTTTACACTGAATTGGATGCTCACAGCATCTTTGTTTGCCTTGCCCTTTTATCCTTTGTCACTTCATTCATAACTTCTAGCCTCACAGTACTTCTTTGTTGATTTGTTTTTTAATGTAGGCACAAAACCAGGCAACCAGGTTTGCCAGCAATGATCAATCAAGGGCGCAAAAATGTTGTAAACGTTGTACCACACCATGATACATCAACATCTTAGCTGCAACTTGTGTGGATAACACAAAGACTAGGGGAGCTGCGGATAGTGAGGAGTATTGCCAGGCAATACAGCAGGATATAGACAGGTTAAAGACTTGGAGGAGAAATAGCAGATGGATTTCAATCTGGACAACTGCAAGGTGATACATTTTAGAAAGTGTAATACATGGGATAAGTATACAGTAAATAGCATAATCTTTAGAAGCATTAACACGCAGAGGGATCTAGGAGTACAGGTCTACGGTTCCCTGAAATTGGCAACTGAAGTGGATAAGGTGGTCAAGAAGGTCTCTGGCATACTTATCTTAACTGGCTGGGGCATACAGCATATAAATTGGCAACTCATGTGCAGCTGTGTATAACTTTTAGAACAATGCATCCAGTTCTGGTCACTACACTACCCTGAAGGATCTTAAGGTTTTGGACAAGGTACAGAAATGGTTTATCAGGATGTTGCCTGGATTGGAGGGTATTAGCTGTAAGGAGAGATTGGACAAACTTGGTTTGTTTTCACTTGAATATCAAAGGCTGAGGGTCAACCTTGCAGAAGTTTACAAAATAGTGAGAGGCATGGAAAGAATGGGTAGTCAGAATCTTTTTAGAAATGTCAAATTACTAGGAGACATAAATACAAGAGAAAAACGGGGAAATTTTAAAGAAGATGTGAGAAGTAAGTTTTACAAAGAAGGTGATAAGTGACTGGAATGTGCTGCCACGTGAGGTGGCAGAAGCAGATACAATAGCAACACTAAACAGGCATCTTGACAGATACATGAATAGGCAAGGAATAGAGGGATAGGGACCACAAAGGTTTTTAGTTTAGAAAGGCATCCTGTATCGGTGCAATCTTGATTGGCTGAAGGGCCTTTTCTCCTCTGTGCTATACCATTCCATATTTTGCAATTTCTGGCTGACCACGTGACTAAGGAACTACTTTGTTTCTGATATTGTCTTCACAATAGCCCTGTTGGAACCGTGCCTAAAAAATCCAGACAAAAAAGCTGGTGTCATCTCTGCAGCACTGTACTCAGAATGTCCATAGGAATGCATGGGGAACACATATATGGAAGCCCAAAGACTGGTATCAACCTCCTGTGGAAATGGCAAAGCTTCCTAATACAAAATATTTGGCCAAAGGTGCTTTCATGTTGCAGCAAAAATACAGGAGACCCACAACTGGTCATCCTCCATAAAATGCCTTGCAGATGAGAAAAGGGCAGTGGCACCGTACTGTGTTTGGAAATCGGATTCAGAACACCATATCATGATGCCCAGCATTTCTTCCTCCATTGGGGTTAAAGAAAGCCATAACGTGTCTCCTCCATACAAGATTTCCAAGCAAGTCATGTCCAGGGATTCATTGCAATACAGTAAGAGGTTGCTGCTTAATCCTTGGATGTTTTGCTCTAGACAATCGGAGGATGCAACAAGATTATATGATGGATGAGGAGAATCCAAAACAGCCACAGCATCATGCCAAGTAGGAAAATGAGGATTTTCTTCAGAAGGAGCAGTATCTTCAGCACCTTTCAGTGTAGTAGTGGTTGTCAAAGCAACCCAAGTAGTACTTGACTGTGAACCTCATTCAATGGAACTATGTTGCGAAGATAATCTTTTACTGACTGAATATGTTGATGCTGCAGATTTTGAGATCCCCTGAGTAATTCCAACTGCAAATGCAGCTGCCCAGTTTGATCTTTTTTTTTCCTGTTATTCAATAAAAATTAAAGTTAAGCTGATAGACGCCTTCATAATATTTGATGCTCCCTCATCTAATCCATGGCGAAGTTTCATGCTGGTATGGGTGTTATGGAAAGGATAGCTACCATTCAGACAGGGTTAGAACATTGAGTGATTCTAATCTGTCAAGCTTAGTTGAGTTGAAACTAGATTTCTGAAGGACGTGTATTTGATTCTTCCTCTGGCTGGGTGACTATTTGCACCATTCTTTCTCCCGGTGAAGCAGTGGCACCTAGGGCAAGCCCTAGGTCCCCGGTCTCTTTTGCCTTGCTCAGCATCAAAAGCTAGAGTGGTAGACTGGGTCTTCCTGAGAGCTGTATGCATTGGCAGAGTTAGAGCGAGTGTGTGTGGCTGCAAGAAAATGGTGGCACTTGTGGAGTGCAGAAAGTCATTATCCTCCCTGCGATGCTGGGATTTCCTCTGTACCATGGAGACCGTACAATGCATGGCAATTTTGGACTAGGACTTGGCAGGTCGGGTGGTATGGCATCCTTTGCTGATCCTGAGGAAATAAGACGCATTCCTCTCCAGTACCCATTCACCAGGACCCCCAAATCCTAGTCAAAAAGTTAGGATGTCAATTTGGCTCTGTTGGCCATTTCTGGGGCAGTTCTACCCACACTGAAACTGTGAAGGGCAGTGTTTGATCTGCTGCACAGCTGGGATTTAAATATGGCGCCACCCAGAAGGTCCCAGCAGCAGTGTGTACTTTTACCACTGGTGAGTGCATGATAGTACAAACATGGTGTGTAAGGATATGGTGAGCAGCAAAGAATTGCATGCGATAACTCAACTTAGATTCAGTTTGGTAGGTCTCCACATGGATGAATGAATTAAAATGAATATGTTGGAGTAGGGTGAGGTAAAAAAGGACATCATGGTTCAAGGGTTTGGTGGGGGTGTACCTGGCAATCAGGCAGTGCTAGGGGTTATCCACTGCAACCTTCATTCCCTGTCATCATTTCTATTCCCTGGATGCTAAAAGCAAACAGATAATGGTTGGATATCGCCCAGGGTGGGTGAAGTAAGTGTCAGTTTGGTGGGCAAAAGTGGGGGTTTCATGTCTGCTGGATGCTAGGATATCAAGTTATATTTAACTTGCAAACAGTCGCAATGCATGTGGAGTGAACATGCTTAGGCTTCAAAATGCTGGTCAGAAGCAATTTGCACCATACCACTGGTGATGAAAAATTTAACATTGCCATCTCAATGATGCAGAAGTGGTAACCTCCTAAAAAGAGGGGATTTCTGGCCAAAAGTGTCCCACAATTGTGAACCATCAAGGATGCAGTGGGAGGAAGGAAGCAACACTTGATCATGTGCCATGATTGATGATGGACTTGACAAAATAGCAAAAGCTAGAATGTCTGATGTGGGGTCTAAGAAAGGAATGAAGGTCAGAGTGCAGCAGGCACTTCCTTTCTGATGTAATTTGTTGTTCAGTCAGCCAGCATGGGATGATTACTAGGTTGGGGACATGCTGCAACTAATGCTATGGTAGAGCAGATGAAAACAAAACCAACAGTATCTACTTTCAACAGTGTGAGTGGCAGCGTAGGTTAGAGAAAGGTTGTTCAGGAAGTTGTATCTACAGAAGTGAGCTGTTGGATAGGACCTCTAATCTAAAGAACTGGGAGGCTACTCTTGCCAATTAGGTACGATCATTTTGACCTTAAACATCTTCATGAGTGGCTTATTTCAGAGCTTCACTAGAAAAATCTGTGGCATCTCCCAGTCAATGACTATAAGTTTGTATGGAAGGTCAATGATGCTCAATGTCAAAAAAAAATCGAGGAATATGTGATGTCCCCCTTGGATACAGAAAGTCAGAGAACCAGGTCAGATGTGTTTATTACTGCCACCAGATTCTGACAGATGAAAATGCTATAGATTGTACACACATTGGCATTAGACTCCCCGGGATCTGCAATTTATCTGTCAACACCTCAGCTAAATATTTCTAAATGGTACATGATGATCATGGAGCTCACACAATTCCTACATTCTGGAGTACTTATGAGTAGGTGATATTTTCAATGCCCTAATGGGTCACAGGAGTTGTTGCTGGGCAAAAAGGACTATCCCAGAAGACCCAGAACGCCAGGAGTGAAGAACTCTCAGAAAGCCATCAAGGAGAGTTACAACGCTACATATGCCTCTACGTGTACCATAACTGATGATACAATTGCTCAAAATGCGATTCCAATGACTAGACTACTACATATTCTGACATCACTCCAACATCATTGTAATCTATTACATCATTCACCACATTAATCAATCAAACAAAGAAGGTATGTCCTCTGGAAGGAAGAGATAGAAGACAAATGCCTCCTCCTACAGGCATGGGAAAGGTAGTGGTCATGATATGGATCAGGAGGTCATTTACACGCAGGAAGAAACCAGGGTGATGATCAGACAAGACTCATTGCAAATCAAATCAAGGCTGAATGAATTACAGCCTACTATTTCTCTTTTTTTTTACCAAATCTGCTTGCTATAAGACTGTTGCAAAGTAAACTAGCCTTAACATACAACTAACCTGCCTAACACTGTATGCCCCTGCAACATCAGGCTCTTCAGAGGAAGCATGATTATAGTCTTTGCCTCAAGCAAGTCTATATGCATGCTACCTTGAAAGCCATGTGCTGATGTTTTACTTCAACTTGGTTGCTCACATTGTCACCCTGATGCAGATGGTGCCTTGATGAGAACGTTGTGAGGCAGATGTAGGTGAAATAACTCCACAAAGCCTGGTATCCCATTAGCAAGTCACCCTTTACTTACACATGGAGAGTCCTCGGCACTGATCCACCTTCCTCAGAGCCAGCTCTCAGAAATGAACAGAACCTCTGAAACTTCTGTTTATATCACCAGGGCTTTTAATCTGGTCCAAATAGGGGACTCATATTCTATGAGGTTCACTTGGCTGACCTCATTACAATCACTACAGCAGGAACACATGGGCAGAGGAAAAAGGAGCAAAAGTAGGCTAATCGTAGTCTGGAACATACTCGCCGTGCTCCTACACCATTGCTGATGAACCAGTGCCAAAAGTGTCACTATCAGGATAGACCTGGAGGATTTACTCTTACATAACTCTAAGGCTCCATTAAATAGGCGTACTTAGTGATGCCTCCTCTACCCGTTAGGCAGAACATTTCCAATATGGTCACCCCATTCCCATGTGAAAATGACATCTTCCACATTTGAGTAAGTAATGCTTAAATCTTATTCTGCAAATATTTTGCCTGGCTATGGGGAGCCTTGCCAGAGATAAGACCATTCCTTCCTTCACCCTGTAGAGTGTGGTCACATTTCTTTATTCATCACATAGACTGATCCCATATTGTCTGTAACCTAGTAGATGCAGGACCTTTCACCTCACCACACAACGCCTTTGTCCCTGAAAACAGTCTTACAAGCTTTGTCTGCAATCCTCCAGTGGTGCATCTATCCTTCCCTAGGTAAAGAGAACAACATAAGGCACGCACATCACTGATGATGTGTGGCAATAAATGGTCAATTGATGGAAATCTGATTGCACTCTGGAGGGAAGAATGTTTCACCTTCTTTCATTGCAGCTAATCATTTGAGCACCTAACAGAGTAATATTACATTTATATGCAGTCCAGAGAGATAAATTTAAAGCAGACTTTAGAGGTTGATTAAATACGCTTGCCGCCCACCACTTATAAATGTCATAGTCATTCCTTGCCTACTCCTTTGTCGAAGTATAACCTCAAAATTCAGAGCTGAGGTAAAGGCAGCCTGCTGCTTATTACATCGCGGGGGGCTGCAGTAACTTTGATGGGTGTCCTCTGGGGCTCAAGGCCTAAAGGAACCCAGTGTGTCAAGACTCTCCTGGAGGATACAACCCAAAGATACAACTGCATCCGCTAAGGCTGTCCTGCTGGACAAAGGGGTCAATAGCAGAGGCAAGGTTGAGAGGCAGGGCATTCTGGACTGTCCTGAGCTTATGTCCCCAGGGTGCCAGCCTGGTGCTCCTCTATTTTCTGAGTATCCAATGGTTCATCCCTGACTTCTTGAAGTTGATTTTGGTTAATCTCTGTGCCTGGGCATCCTAATTCTGCTAAAAGGTACAGAATAAATCAATAATGTCTTTTCCAACTTTAGGTCTCTCTGAAAACCATCTTCATTATGTCAGGTCAATGTGAAGACCTGCTTGGAGCAGTGTGAAAACCTATCTGCATGGACAGCATCATTGCTTGCAGGGTGGGATTTTGTTTAGCAGGATGCATTCCAAAACATTATTATTGAGAGCAGGGTAATGGGATTGTAGCTTTGTGGGTTGTTGAGCGATTTTACTAGCTTGACAATGACCACTATCTTAGATCAGCATCAGGTACTTACATTGGAGATCACCATAAAGGTCTTTGCTATTTCCTTCACTGCGATCTAGTGTTCTTCAGAATTCTGGGCAACTCCCATTGGCACATGCTGCTCTGCTTAGCTTGGTTGCAATGAAATACTTTCCACTTCATCTCGTGCCAAGTCGTTTCACTTCTGGGAATATGCCTCTTACCAATGTCATTGGTACCAGCATTTTACACACATTTTGTGACACCTTCAGTACTTATAGCTTCATCTGACTTTGGTATCCATCAAATGAACAGTATCAATGCTGAAGAAGTGAGACAGCTCAATAAAAATAAGTGCTGGTATTGAATCATTTCCCTCACAAGTTGCAGAAGACTGTAGCTGTCAGCATTTTTTAAAGATATAGCACGCTCAAGGGGGTTAGATGACTTCATGTGATATTTGAATCCTTCCCAAGGTTATTGAAGTTACAACCTTGAACATGACTTTTTTGCCTATTTTGCTATTTCTTCAATATTTATACCTGGAGTTCTTTTGTTACTGTATTAATTCCTCTCCTTGTTGCCAGTTATCCTTTCACAGTTTTGACTTGTGAATTTATTTTAAGATTATGACAGCTGACAGTTCCACAAGAAAATAAAATATGTAGTTTCCCCACAAAGCAGAAGAATAATACATTTTAGTGGATTATAATAGTCATTTAGTGTAAAATATACATGTACAATCTTAGTCCAAAAGCAGCAAATTTTCAACTTAAAAGCCCAAAAGCACAAATGGAGGTTTAAGAAACAAGCCCTGAATTAGCTGTATTCAGCCCATTGCCCTAGTGCCTTAATCAGTGACCTTACAAAAATCTATTTTTCTGTGATTGCCCTATACATTTCCTTACTTTCTTGTCCCCACCAACTGATTATGCTGTCAATCAAACACAACTCCTTTGTTGAGCAGAAGTGAATATAGGCTGCAAGCAGGGAGCAGCATTCCTCAAAAGATCTGTCATATTAACATAAATAGGCCCTGTTGTGACTGGATCATTTCCCTCAGCAATAACAGCCATAGTTTCTTTGTTCTACTCTGCTATTTTTTAATTGAATACTACTTTTTGTAAAAAAAAATGCCATTCTCCAGAATAAGAATCTTCACCACCAAAATACTTAATTATTTAGAAGGATATGTCCGCTTTTTTGTCAAAAATTGTATCCCCTATTAAGATCGTCATTTCTCTGAGCACTTTGAAGAAGATACATAGAATTATTTTTTCTCAGCTCCCAGCAATTTTGGAAGGAGGAAAGACAGGTGACGGAACTGACTACATCTAACAATAAAATTCCAAAGTAGATTGATTGCTGATTGGAAAATAAATACTGTTGAAAAGTGCATAATGTTTTTTAGTATTAATCATAACTCAATAAGATGTCCATTGTGTCCAGTCAAATACTCAAGGAAAAAAACTTTACGGGTTTAGCTTTGACTATTCTTGCTTTTGGCTTGAATATTAGTTGTTTACTGTGAATATTTTTAGGCCTTTATTCCCTCTTCATGCAAATTAAAGAAAACATAATTTTAGCAAAACAATAGTCATGAAAATGAGCTAATTCCTGATTTTCAAATGCATCATTTCTGAGAATGCATTTATTTTAGCAGCTATAAAAACTCTCAATCAAAGCTGGTCCCAAAGGTAAAGGTCATATGTTTTCTCTATCCCAATGCCTACTTGTAGGCATTTACAAAAATATCTGATCAGGACAAAACAAAGATCCTGCATGTACTGTTAAAAACAGGAATGAAGTGGATGCCTTAAATGATAGTGATGAATTCAAGATGATGTGGCCTACTGCTTTTGGAACCATTTATTAAACTCTGGAAGACATAGAAGGCCTGGGAAATGACCCATGAGAAATGGAAGGTTGTTCCACACATATACAGAGACTTCTCATAAAGGCAATCAAAGAGCTGTCAGGAAGGATTCTGACATCAATAGTCATAAAAATATTGACATGGTTGGTCCATTAGTTAATGGATGAAACATATTTTGTTAGTAACTGATTAAAATGACTCCGTTTTTTTGAGCACCATCTTCTGTGATGAGGTGACGGGACCTTAGAGTAAAGAAGGAGCATTACAAGACAGACTTGAGGCTAGTATGCTCCTAACAGTCTCTATCGTATGTTACAATGATGTAGGATATAAAAAGAGGGTTTTTGCATTGGTCTTCCTATGAGCAGACAGCAGGGCAACCCACTGTGCTTACTACAATTGGTCTTTTATGCTTCCTTGAAGATGTTCATAATTATGGCATCTCAGAGATCTGTCGGTATGCAGATTTCCAAATGTGGAAAACAGGACATGTTTTTCAGCTGAGGGTTTCTCCATCATATTTCAATATTTCAGTAAGGATTCCATTAGTACTGTCAGCCTTGTTTCTTCTCAGCTGGATGATCTATTCAGCCTCATGTCAGTTGGGGTTGTGCTGAGGAGGTAGTAGGTAGTATGCTGTTCTTGGATGTTGGTGAGGGCACCCTTTTAGAGGACTGGATCTCAGTAAAGGAAATCCTCAAAGTGTCCCTTTCAATGAGCGCTCACTGTCGATCTGTCCTTGGTGAGCAATGGGTTCATTTTTAATTTTTAGTGGGATCCTTTGGTGCTTGGGCCATAAATGGTTTTGACAATGCTGAAAAGTCCAAACACATGTCATGACTTTTGACTAATTACTGAATTTCCTGCGGTCTTTCAATGCACTACTTGTACTTTGGTTATAGTTTTTTTTTCCATTTGGGCCTCTGCCTTCATTACTCTGTAGACTTGAATTCTTTCCTTCCAGTTTTGGTGGTCCTTCTAGTTCAGGAATGCGCTGCACTTGTGATTCAGTAGCTTCTGAATCTTCTGGTCACTCTAATCATATCAGATGTGATGTTTTCGGGTATAGACACTTTGATTCTCCTCAAAAGTGCTGTTTATGATGGATTTAAAACCAGAACAGGTGCTGTGAGCACTTTTTGTTTCCTGTTCATTCAGGAAAGTTGGCTGTGAGTCACTGATCAAGGAGGTCTTTCTTTGAAGAGTCCTTAAGTCTATCGGCGCTTGGTCTGGTCTTAAATCCAGAATACACACGAATTGAGATTATCTGGAGGGTACAGAAAACACTTCAAGGTTATCCTCAAAGTCTCACTGAAAAAATGAAACATGCCTGCTGATTCATGGAAATCTCTTGCCCAAGACGGTCCAAACTGAAGAAGAAGCATCTGTGAAGTTGCCAACCAACTTGATCTACGCCCAGACGTAAGCCAAATAGCAAAACCCAAGCATCCTAGTCACCTGCTTCTTCAAACGCTACCTATCCCATTGTTGAGTGTGTGGATCCAGCATTGGATTCTTTAAGTTACCTCAGGGCCTCAAACAAGAGGAAGAGAGTCATCTTCAATCTCAAAAGAGTGCAGCAGAAGAAACTGTAAATAGTTGAAGTAATACAACAGATTTCCTGTAGCTAACTCATATGAAAAGCTTCTGGTTATATTGGTAAAGTGACAATCCTCATCCATGTTCGACCACTTGAAGCTTGAATGATCCTGTAACACGGCAGATTCTATCACATCTAGTCATGATTAGTGGTGGACAATGAAACGGCTAACCAGAAGCACAAGCTACATAATCATCCCCATCATCAATAATATTGGAATCCAGCATATAAGTACAAAAGATAAAGCTGAAATATTTGTAACTATCTTTGCCAGGAGTGCTGAGTGGGTGACCCATCCAGTCTCTTCATGAGGACTATTACATCCCAGTCTACAGCCAATACAATTTATTCCATGAGGTATCAATAAAATGCTAAAAGCAATTCAGGCTCTGATAACATCCCAGCTGCAGTATTGAAAGCTCATACTTCCAAATCTATTCCAGTTCAGCTACAACATTTGGCTCTAATCTACTATACGGAAAATTGGCAGGTATGGCAGACCAATTACTCTCCATCAATTTATTCTCAATCATTATTAAAGTGATACAAACTGATTACAAACTGTAATTGATAATGCAATCAGCAGCATTTATTCTGCAAAATCCATGTGATGACAATACTTTGTGTTCTGTCAGGCTCATTCAGCTACAGATCTCATTAAAATTATTTGTCTAAACATCAACAAAAGTGCTGAATTCAAGAATTGAGGTGAGATGAGAGTGACTGTCTTTGAAATTAAGGAAGCATTTGACTGAGTGTGGCATCAAAAAGCCCTAGGAAAATTAAGCGCAATGGAAATTTTGGGGCGGGGGGTAGTGCTCCATTGCATCGTTACAATCAGAGCTAACACACACAATGATTCTGGTTGTTGGAGACCAATCATCTTAGCCCAAGATATTGTGACAGGAGTTTCTCAGAATAGTTTGCGAGGTTCAGCCATCTTCAGCTACATCATCAATGATCTCTCCTGCATCCTAGAATCAGATGCGGCAATAATCACTGATGGTTGCAGTACTCAGTACCATTCCAGGATCCAAGACAGACTATTTTCAAATGCAGGAAGACCCAAACAATACTTGAACTTGGGCTGAAAAGTGGCAAGTAACATTTATGTCACACAGCAACAGGCAATACACATCTCCATCAAGAAATAATTTAATCAATTTCCCTTGATGTTCAGCAGCATTAATATCATCGAGCACCTGACCTTCAATGTCCTGTAACTGGGTGTAATTTAATATTTCTTATTTTGTATCACAGTTGTCCATAATATTAATGAATTTCAAAATGTTACAACATATACTGGACACATGTTACACCAATAGGTGTATATTTAATGATGAAGTCACCTACATATTGTGGGCATGCACAAAGTAGATGCAAGGACAATTTTCAGATGTTGGTTACATTTCTTAAAGACATTTTAGCTTGATGGCTGCATTATTGGTTTATTTGATGGCTGAATTATCACTTAGTTGTTGGTGGATAAATTGTATTGATGTTATCAAAGACAGAAATTGCTGGAAGAACTGAAGACAGGTCGCTGGACCCAAAATGTCAACTCTGCTTTCTCTCCAGTCTTGTACAAGCACAAACACCTGCTTCACTCCACGCAGAAACAATCAGTTCTAAAGTTCTAAAATGCAGCCTCTTCCATACAGGACCTCTCACATTCCCACTCCATTGAGTCCACTTTTGAGTCGTATACAGCAGCTGCCGGATTCCATTTGGGTCCCCAGATACATTTGTCATCTGGACAGAACCTCCTTAACATCTGATAGGCATAAGACCACAGGGATTCCCCAAAGACTGCTTTATCCACCTCTTTAATACATCAGATGAAATGGTCCGGTCATTTCCAGCAAAAACGAAAGTGGTTTCACTGAACTTATCTAATTCACAATTCATATTCTAAACCTTTTTCAGCTTTTGTCCTCTTTAACTAAATCAAAAATGCACTGCTCCTTGCAAATGTGCCTTCTCTGTTCTACCCTGTGCTGCAACTCTGTCTTTTTGTTCCTTCATGGGATATGGGTGTTTTCAGTGATTGTAACAAGGTCAGCCCGCTTAGACCTCATAGAATATGAGTTCCCTGATTGGGACTGTTAATCTGACCTGATCAGGGAGCCCTGGTTGACAGATTAAAAAGGGTAATGTCAGAGATATTGCTAATCTGGGACCTGACTCTCAACAAGGCAATACTAAAGTCAAAGACTGTTTATGTGTAAATAAAGGGTGACTCAGTTACAGGATACTGGCCTCTGTGGAGTTATTTCAGGTGTTACTGGCCAGATTAACATTTGTTATCCCTAATTGCCCTAGTGCCATGTCTCTGGTGGTGAGCTGCCTTCTTGAACCACTGTAGTCATTATCCAGTAACAATGATAGATCAGTAACTTATTTCCAAGTTAGGATGGTGTGTGGCTTGGAGGGAAACCTGCAGTGTGTGTTATTCCCATGTATCTGCTGCTGTGCGTTTGGGAGGTGGTGTTACAGGATATTTGGTTAGTTACTGCAGTGAATCTTACAGATGGTACTCGCTGCTGCTACTGCTTTAGTGGTGAAAGAAGTGAGCATTGAAGATACTGAATGTGGTGCCAAACAAGTGGGTTGCTTTGTCCTGGATGGTGTCAAGCTTCTTGAATGTTGTTGGAGCTGCACTCATCCAGGCAAATTGAAAGTACTCCATCACACTTCTGACTTGCACCTTGTAAATGGTGGACAAACTTTGGGGAGTCAGGAGGTGAGTCACCCATCTTGGAATGACTAGCTTCAAATCTGCTGTTATAGCCATAGTATCACTATGGCTGGTTCAGTTCTGTTTCTATTCAGTGGTAACCCATAGGATGTTGATAAGGGAGGGATCAGTGATGGTGAAGCCATTGAACATCAAGGACCAGTTGTTAGATTCTCGCTTGCTGAAGATTGTCATTGCTTCGCAGTTGTGTAGCATGAAATGACACTTGTTACTTTTTCCGTTCAAGCATTGATATTGTGTAGGCCTTGCTTTAGTATCAAAGGGGTCACAAATGGTGCTGAACATTGTGCAATCAATGGCAAACATTTCCCATTCTAAACTTATGATAGAAGGAAGGTCATTGATGAAGTAGCTGACATTATTGGGCCCAGGACACTACCCCGAGGTATTTTTTCCACTCTCAATAACAAATCACAAAATCCCTACAGTGTGGAAACAGGCCCTTTGGCGCAACAAGTCCACAATGACCCTCAGAGCATTCCAACCAGAGCCATCCTGAACACTATGGGCAATTTAGCATGGCCAATCCACCTAGCCTGCACATCTTTGGACTGTGGGAGATAACTGGAACACCTGGAGAAAACCCACACAGACATAGGGAGAATGTACAAACTCCACACAGTTGCCCGAGGGTGGAATTGAACCTGGGTCCCTGGTGCTATGTGGCAGCAGTACTAACCACTGAGCCACCGTGCCACGCCATCCCGCAGAGGTGTTCTGTAGCTGACATAACTGATCTCCAACAACCACAAGCATCTTCCTTTGTGTCAGGTATAATTCCAACTAGTGAAGTGGTTTTCCCTGATTCGCATGGATTGCAGTACATCTAGGGGTCCTGATGCCACACTCAGTCAAATGCTGCCTGGATAGAAAGGACAGTCATTCATGAGAATGAGAATCTAACTCCTGGGGCTCAGCCCTTTTATCCATGTTCTAATCAGTCTGTAATGAGGTCGGGAACTGAGTTGCTCTAGTGGAACCCAAACTGGGCATCAGTTAGGAGGTAATTGCTTAGAAAGTGCCACTTGATAGCACTGTCAATACTACCCCTTTCAATACTTTATTAATGATCAAAAATAGACTGAGTGATAATTGGCCATATTTTATTTATCCTATCTTCCACTGGACTATTTTCTACATTGATGGGCAGATGCCAATGCTGAGGTTGTATTTGAATAGCTTCATTAGGGCTGTGGCTAGTTCTGCAGCACATATCTTCAGTCCAATTGCCGGAATATTGTCAGGGCCCATAGCCTTGGCAGTGTCCAGTGCCTTTAGATGTTTTTTGTTGTCACATGGAGTAAATTTAATTGGATGAAGACTGGCATCTGTGATCTGCCTTCACTTTTACTTCAATGTGGGGCTAACACAGAAGATCTTCAAAGTTCCTTTAATAAGTTCACAAGCACAGCACTGGAAAGTTTCTTTGGGAATGCTCCCAGTGATAACATGTAAATCTGAAGGTCTCAATGACACTGATTAATTATAACCATTTTCAATTCACTTGATGGATTACTTATGGAAAAACACAAAGCCAGGCATCAGAAAAGCCAAGGACATCCATTGAGCAAGATGAAATTGTGTGTGCCAGTCGGGACATTTGAGGAGGGATACAAGAACAGATGGTTGACACTTCTGTCAGTGATAATTTTGTGCTGTTGCACATCCCTGCTCTAGCGAGTGCAGATGATACTCCAAACCATTCAACCAACAGTGATTCAAGTGAGAAATGCTACTCGCATTAGTACAGATATATCGCAGTTATTCACAGATGCAAGCTAACCATATCCTAGTTAGATAAGTATCCACATGTCAAGGCTATTTCAGTATCTGGAGGAGTACTTAAGGACCTTCCTTGGGTTACCATTGTTCAGAAACTAAAATGGACTCACCACATAAAATAGTGACTACAAGAGCAGATCAGAGCCTAGGAATACTGTAGCAAATAACTCACCTCCCGACTGCTCAAAACCTGTCTATAGTCTACAGGTCACAAGTCAGGAACATGATGGAACACTCCCCATTTTCCTGGATGGGTGCAGCTCCAACAACACGCAACAAACTTGACTACATACAGCATACAGCTCACTTCAATGGAATCACATCCACAAAAATCTACTCCCCTCACCACCAATTCTCAGCTGCAAAAGCGTATACTTTCTACGAGAAGCACTACAGAAATTCACCAAAGATCCTCAGGCAGCACTTTATGAACTCATGACCACTTAGAGTCATAGAGTTGTACAGCACAGAAAGAGACCCTCTGGTCCAATTTGTGCATGTTGACCAGATGTCCTAAAGTAACCTAGTCCTATTTGGCAGCGTTTGGCCCACATCCCTCGAAACCCTTCCTTTTCATGTACCTGTTTAGATTCCTTAATGTTGTAATTGTACCAGCCTCCACCACTTCCCCTGTCAGCTCATTCCATACACACATTACCCTTTGCGTGAAAAAGTTGCCCCTTAGGTCCCTTTTTTAAAATTTTTCCCCTCTCACCTTAACCCTATATCCTTCAGCTTTGAACTCCCCTAACCTGGGGGAAAAAAACCTTAGCTATTTACCCTATCCATGCCCCACATAATTTTATACACCTCTATAAAGTCATTCCTCAGCTTGTGATGCTCCAGAGAAAACAGCCTCTGCCTAATCAGCCTCGCCCAATAGTTCTTCCATCCAGGAGGACAAAGGCTGCAGATACACGGGAGTATCACCACCTGCAAGTTCCCCTCCAAAACACTCACAATCCTGACTTGGAAATAGATCACCATTCATTCACTGTCATTGTCAAAATCGTGGCATTGCCTCCTGATCCTGTGGATCAACCCACAGCAGGTGGGCCATAGTGATTCAAGGCAGCAGCTTTTCAAGGGCAACAAAGGGACAGGCATTATATCCTACTTATCTATCAAATAATAAAAACTGTTCACAGGCAATGTAAAATGTTTCCATGAGATACAAGTGTTGCTGGCAAGGGTCGTATTTGTTGCCCATCCCTCATTGTCTTTGAGATGGTGGTGGTGAACTGCCTTTTCGAAACAATTCAGTCCATATGGTGTGACAATGCCTACGGTGCTTCAGAAAGGAGTTTCAAGACATTTCCAGTCATACTGAAGGAACAGTAACAAGGTTCCAAGTGAAGATTATGTGTGACTTGTACAGCAATGTACGGTTGGTGGTATTCCCAAGTATCTGCTGCCCTTGTCCTTCTGGATGGTAGTCGTCAAAGGTTTGGAAGATGCTATTGAAGGGGCCTTGATGAGTTGCTGCACTCCATTTGGTATATAGTGCACAATATTGGCACTGAGAGTTGATGGTGGAGGGAGCTAATCAAGTGAATTATTTTGGTCTGGATGGTGTCAAGCTCTTCAAGCATTGTTGAAGTTGCATTTATCCAGACAAGTGAAAAGTGGTTCATCTGACTCCTGACTTGTGCCTTACAATAGCAGATAGACTTTGGCGAGCCTCAAAACAAAGTAACACACATTTTGCAAACATTATTAATGTATTTCACATGTATTCTTAATAAAACTAACTTACTTGTACTATATCTTCATTTAAAAAAAAACATTTCTGAATGAAAATGTCAACTGTAAAATCAATAGAACATCGGCAGATCTTAACAAGGGTTCAACAGCTAAAGCTATGAATAGTTCACTGATTCTAAATAAGCTCAAAAAAAAGGAACAGGCCTGGACCTTCTGAGCAACAGAAATGCTGATCAGATTGCTGTGGTAACTGGAAAATTCCCTTGACTCTATGCACATTTCCTTTGAGATCTTCCAATTCCAGCCATCAGAGAAACATAGTTCAGCCTACTTCAGGAAATCCATCAGAGTAGAATCTGGGGAAGACAGGATGGATCTCGTTTTTATCACACAAGCTGTTGTGAAGCCCCAGTGTGTGAATATTAGTAAATGGATATACATTAGTGAATGGGGGAATGAATGGATAAGTGGATGAATTGGGTCAGTGACTGAAGGGTGGTTGAGCTAGGTTGGGGCTGTGGAGTAAGTTGTGTGGTAAGGAGAAGAGTCAGATCCAGGGTTGGGGAGTAGTTATATCAAATTAGCGACCAGGTCAGTTGTGTCAGAGGTTAAAGAGGTGATCAAGGGGCAGTCAAGGGTTCAGGTGGATGATCAAGTCTGGCCTGGAGTGTAATGGGAGGTTGAGAATGCAGTCAGATCAGGTCGAGAGGATATTTCTGTGGTTAGAGTGATTGAGGGTGATTGGAGGTGGGGTCAGCTCAGGGAAGTAGATACGGTGGTAAAGAAGGAATACAGCATGCTTGCCTTCATCAGTCAGGGCACTGAGTACAAAGTCAGTAAGTCGTGTTGCAGCTGTATAAGACTTTGGTCAAGCCACATTTGGAGTACAATGTGCAGTTCTGGTTGCTACACTTTAGAAAGAATGTGGATGCTTTGGAGAGGGTGCAGTAGACATTTACCGGGATGTTGGAGACAAAAATAGAAATTGATGGAGAGGCTCAGTAGGTCTAGCAGCAGTTATGGAGAGAAATCAGAGTTAACGTTTCAAGTCAAGTGACCTTCCTCAGAACTGGATTACAGTGCCTTAGCTGTAAGGAAAGGTTGGATGTACTTATTGTTTTCGCTAGAGCGTCAGAGGCTAAGGTGAGACCTGATAGAAGTTTACAAAATCACAAGAGCCATAGATAGGGTGGATAGGCACACTCTCTTTCCCTGGGTAGAAATATCAAATACTACAGGGCATTGGTTTAAGGTGAGATGGGGAAAGTTTAAAGGAGATGTGCAAGGCAGGTATTTTCACACAGAAGATAGTGGGTGCCTGAAGGCAAATATGATCGCAAACTTCAACAGGCAGTTAAACAGACACATGAATAAGCTATTGTGTGAGTTTGTTGGAGCTTCCTCGCATCTTTCCTCATCTCAATTTGGCATTGTAACCATTTATTTCCTTCTTCCCCAAACGTTTGCTTACCTTCTCATTAAATGCATCAGAGATTTTTATTCTGCAAACTCCCCAGGATGCCAAGTTCTACGTTCATATCACGCTTTGGGTAAAGATGTTTATTCTGCATTTCTTGGTGACTATCTTATAATGATGGTGTCTGGTTTCATTTTTCCCATACAAACATTTTTTGCATATCTAATCTACCAAAACTTTACATAATTTTAAAAGCTTTTAACAGATCAAGGTTTGGGATTCTTATTTCAAAAGAAATGAGAAACAGGTTGAAATTATGAATTATGAGATAGGAGGCATTTACCTGTGAGATGCCATTCTGTATATAACTATAAGAGAGTAAAGAATAGCTCCAGTTTTATAATTCATTTTCTAAACCTGATGTCTATGCTTTACTAGTGACTATTAAAATTCACAAGCAATATAACATTTTTGTTTCTGGGTTCATTGACACCTTGCTGCATGGAGATATTTGTAGGATCTCCCTGATGATGTTTGATAAATGAACAGGAAAGTTAACAGGTGGGTTTGTTCATTAATGTTACCATCTTAACTTTACAACAGTTGGTGTTGGTTAGAGTGAGTGCACACTTGGGTTTATGGTTCTTACAGACCTCCCACATGTGCAGAATGACACTGACAATAAACACAGGTCAATCAGAACACCCTCAAGTTATCCAGGAGTATTTGTCATCCGCAATAACCTCTGATCCATCAATACACAGCTAGCATGCAACTGTAAAAAAATGCTTATGCAGATAGGCATAAGATTTCTGGTCTGCCACCAATATGCTTTCATCCTGAACCTGTCCTATCTTGATGAATTCACCACAGAATTAATTGATAGTTGCTCAGATAGAATGGGTACCAGTGATAATGGGAACTGCAGATGCTGGAGAATCCAAGATAATAAAATGTGAGGCTGGATGAACATAGCAGGCCAAGCAGCATCTCAGGAGCACAAAAGCTGACGTTTCGGGTCTAGACCCTTCATCAGAGAGGGGGATGGAGTGAGGGTTCTGGAATAAACAGGGAGAGAGGGGGAGGCGGACGAAAGATGGAGAGAAAAGAAGATAGGTGGAGAGGAGAGTTTAGGTGGGGAGGTAGGGAGGGGATAGGTCAGTCAGGGAAGATGGACAGGTCAAGGAGGTAGGATGAGGTTAGTAGGTAGGAGATGGAGGTGCGGCTTGAGGTGGGAGGAAGGGATGGGTGAGAGGAAGAACAGGTTAGGGAGGCGGAGACAGGCTGGGCTGGTTTTGGGATGCAGTGGGTGGAGGGCAAGACCTGGGCTGGTTGTGTGGTGCAGTGGGGGGAGGGGACGAACTAGGCTGGTTTTGGGATGCGTTGGGGGACGGGGAGATTTTGAAGCTGGTGAAGTCCACATTGATACCATTTGCAGGGTTCCCAAGCGGAATATGAGCTGCTGTTCCTGCAACCTTCGCGTGGCATCATTGTGGCACTGCAGGAGGCCCATGATGGACATGTCATCTAAAGAATGGGAGGGGGAGTGGAAATGGTTTGCGACTGGGAGGTGCAGTTGTTTATTGCGAACCGAGCAGAGGTGTTCTGCAAAGCGGTCCCCAAGCCTCCGCTTGGTTTCCCCAATGTAGAGGGAGCCACACCGGGTACAATGGATACAGTATACCACATCGGCAGATGTGCAGGTGAACCTCTGCTTAATAATGGAAAGTCATCCTGGGGCCTGGGTTAGGGGTGAGGGAGGAGGTGTGGGGGCAAGTGTAGCATTTCCTGCGGTTGCAGGGGAAGGTGCCGGGTGTGGTGGGGTTGGAGGGCGGTGTGGAGCGAACAAGGGAGTCACAGAGAGAGTGGTCTCTCCAGAAAGCAGACAAGGGTGGGGATGGAAAAATATCTTGGGTGGTGGGGTCGGATTGTAGATGGCGGAAATGTCGGAGGATGATGCGTTGTATCCGGAGGGTGGTGGGGTGGTGTGTGAGAACGAGGGGGATCCTCTTTGGTCAGTTGTGGCGGGGGCGGGGTGTGAGGGATGTGTTGTGGGAAATGCTGGAGACGTGGTCAAGGGCATTCTCGACCACTGTGGGGGGAAAGTTGCGGTCTCACGGTACCACTTGGTATTTGGCTGATGACATTTATTTAAAACTCAAGATGTAACATTCAAGAGCCATGCAATTAATGTTTCACTATCATCAGATATGTCATTGAACAAGTCATTAGAATGATAAAGATGCACTTCAGTTGTTTTAATGCATTTAGAACACCTTCCCACCAGCCAGAGTGTCCAGAATGATCATCATCTACTGTGGTCTACACAACACTGGTCAGAAGTGAGGTACAGACTGGCAGGAGGACCAAGACATGGAGTATGAGTTCTGTTTGGATGGTTCAGACAGATAGTAGGAAGATGAGGAAGAGGAAGAAAAGGGAAAAAAGTGAGAGAAACAAGGTGATGATGGCAATGCACTACCAGCTGTGCATATTGCAGCACAGAAAGCCTTAATTATTGCAAGGTTCATTTAAGTTTTACAATGGCTTCTTTCTGCAACTGAAAACATTTCATTCTTACTCCCAGGCCGCGAAAACAAAACACTCACGCAAACCCTTCATATTTCCTGTCGACCATTATCAATTTATGCCTCCTTACTCGTAGCAATCTAATGAAAAGGCCCCTGCCAGCCAGTAAACAAGACTGGGAATGCTTGGGATGAGAATATTTATACAATGTCTGAGACACCCATGTATTCCATGCCCATGTGCAACTACAGTTTTATAATTCACTCAGAGATAGTAAGAACTGCTGATGCTGGCATCGGAGGTAACACAGTGTGGAGCTGTATGAGCCCAGCAGGCCAAGTAGCATTAGAGGAGCAGGAAAGCCCTACATTTTGCATCAGGACCCTTCTTCAGAAATGGGGAGGGGGCAGGAGCTCAGAAATAAATATAGAGAGGAGGGGTGGGGCTGGGGAAGGTAGGTGGCATGGTGATAAGTGAGTTCAGGGTGTGGTGGGGATTGGTCAGTGAGATGGGAGAACATAGAACAATACAGTGCAGAACAGGCCCTTCGGCCCTCGATGTTGCGCCGATTTGTGAACTAATCTAAGCCCATCCCTCTACACTATCCAATCATCATCCATATGCTTATCCAAGGACTTTAAATGCCCCTAATGTGGCTGAGTTAACTACATTGGCAGGCAGGGCATTCCACGCCCTTACCACCCTCTGAGTAAAGAACCTGCCTCTGACATCTGTCTTAAATCTATCACCCCTCAATTTGCGGCTATGTCCCCTCGTACAAGCCGATGTCATCATCCTAGGAAAAAGATTCTCACTGTCCACCCTATCTAATCCTCTGGTCGTCTTGTATGTCTCTATTAAATCCCCTCTTAGCCGCCTTCTTCCAATGAGAACAGACCCAAGTCACTCAGCCTTTCCTCATAAGACTTTGCTCCAGACCAGGCAACATCCTGGTAAATCTCCTCTGCACCTTTCCCAATGCTTCCACATCCTTCCCGTAAGTGAGGCTGCGCTGGCATTTTGTACAATTGCAGCATGGCATCACGGCTCTGGAACTCAATCCCTCTACCCATAAAACCTAATACACCATATACCAAAGTGGATAGGTTGGAGAAAAGATTGACAGGTTGTGTCAGGTCAAGCATGCGGGGATGAGAGGGAGGGTTGGTCATGGAATGAGGCTGGGGTGGGGAAATCTTGAAACTGATAAAATCTACATTTAGGCCGTTGGGCTGTAGGCTCCCAAGGTGGAATTTGAGGGGCTGCTCCTCCAGTTTCTGGGTGGCGTCACTGTGACACTGGAGAAGGCCCAGGATGGACATGTCACCCAGGGGGTGGGAGGAGGAATTGAAACAGTTCACGACTGGAAGGCGTTGTTGTTTGTCACGAACAGAGTGCAGGTGCTCTACAAAGCAGTCTCCATGTCTCCCCTACATCGGCGAGATCATAGCTTTCCTAGTCTTCTTCACAATAGTGATGAAGGCTCTTATATGCCTATCTGGTCGGACAGATAGCAGCCCTAACAGTGCAGCAATGCCCTAATTTCAGCAAAATTTTTGAACCGCTTATAGTCTCCCCATCACTTCCAAGTTCTGCGCACAGCAATGATATCTGAAACTGGAAGTCAATGTGTCAGCATGCTGATCACACGCAGAACCCTGGTTGGATATGCAGCTGCACTGAACAATCCTCTTACAATTATCCAGATAGTGAATTTGGTAATTTCAACTGCTGGTAATTATAGATATTTTTAAACAACCTATTCACATATTATGACACTCATACAGCGGATGGAATTTGATCTCCAGCATTGTGGCCTCGAGTTAGTGTTAATACTGGTACCACAAGAGCCCAAGCTGGTGGTTATAGATACTTTTAATCAAGCTATTCAGTCTTGTTACACCACTTCCCTGGAGTAGGTGGAATCTGAATCTGAGCTTTCTAGATCAGTAATAGGGTCACTGCCATTGCACATCGAGAGCCGTCAGTTGGTGGTTCTATGGTGTCCTTAATTTAGAGCAACTCCAAAATACTTTAAAGTCTTTAACAGAAATAACTGAACAACACAAGGTAGGGAAATATGTTTAGAACGTAAGAAATAGGAGCAATAGTAGGCCATTCATTCCTCAAGCCTGCCCTGTCATTCAGCAACATAACGGTTGATCTGACCCAGGCCTCAACTCTTCTTTTATACGAATTCAGTACAGCTATAAACTCTAGATGTTTCAAAACTCTATTAATTTCCTCTTTAAATGCTTTCAGTGATCTACCCTGCATGACTCTTTGGGGTGGAGAATTCCAGATATTCACTACCCTTCAGGAGAAGAAATCCTTTCGCATTTCAGTTCTAAATAAGGCCACCGATTCCACAACTATGTTCCTTGATGTGACATTCCACCGCTGGTGGAAACATCTCACATCTATTTTGTTAGGGCTCCTCAGAATTTTGTAGGTTTCAATGAGATTCATTCTTCAGAACTGTAATGAATAAAGCCTTAACCCATTTAGCTGTTTTTAATACATCAACCCTGTGGGTCCTAGAATCAGCTGAGTGAATCTCTCACGAACAGTCTCTAATGCTAGTATATCCTTTTTTTGAAATGCAGAGGCCAAAACCGCATACAGTATTGCAGATATGGCCTCATGAATATCCTACCATAACAAGACTTCCCTGTTTTTAACCTCCAACAGCCTAACAATAAAGCCAAAATTCCATCTGTCTTCTTAGTTACTTGTTGCACCCGAATGCTAAATTTTGATGTTTCATGCACAAGAACATCTCTGCACTGCATGTTTTTTCATGCTTCTTCATTTAAATAATAGCCTGCCTTTTGATATTTCCTAGATTAAACTTCATCTGCCAAGTTTTTGCCTATTCATTCAACCTATCCATAATCTATTGCAAGAGTTCTAACGACCTCATCACAAAATGCCCCACTAACTATTTTTATATCATCAGCAAATTTGGATGCATTATACTCTGTCTCCTTTTCCAAATCATAAATATAGATAGTAAATAATTGAAAACCTTGGACTGATCCTTGTGACGTCCCACCAGTTACTTGCTACAGAGATCAGTGTTTATGCACGTATGTTATCCGTATTATTACTAAATTTCTCTTTTCTGCCCGCATTGAATAGTGCTTTGGACTATGATGCTGTGGTCTATTCTCATCCACCCTGTGGTCTGTGCTCTCATCCAAACTTGGAACAAGAATCTCATCGCTACTAGTTAAGTGAACAGGAACAGACTTGTTAAATTCTGGATCCCAAAGCTGTCTCATTTCCAGTTCCACCCTCCTGTCCTTGACAACAGACCAAATTTGGTGCAATTAATCTAAGAGCTCTGGCTGCCTCCTGAAACATGGACACCTCTCCCCCTTCCTGTTATGTCGTACTGTCCACAATTCAGAATCCAGCTCCTTAACTGTGAACTGAAGTTCCTGGAATCGTCAACACATTTTATTCCAGGTGTGCTCCTGCAGATTGTACTGACATCCATTACTCCCATATTCTATAGCTGTAGAACACCTGGGAGGACAATTGGGCAAAATGGTGGTTTTGGCAAGTTTCTTGGAAGTCAGAGAGAAATGTAGAAGTAAAAAGGTTTAGGCGATTATAGAGTGCATTTCCCGCTCAACTGTACAACAGCAGCGTCACAAATATTGGAGGAAAGAGATTTACAAGGCCAGAATTAACTGATCTAAGGGTGAGGTTTAGATAATATATCTAAGTACGTTGCAGAACCGAAAACATTGAGAATTCCGAAAATCATGCTGAGGATAGTAAATTCATTATGTTGGAAAATATTCTCTTTAAATGTATTTTAAAAGATTATATAATTTTATTTCAGCGGTATGAAATAAATTCCATTAATTCTTATTTATTTTTACAGGCTCGTTTGGTTGCTTATGTGTTTAATAAACATGTTTGCTGATTTTCTCGTTTCCTTAGAATAAAAGCGAGAATATGTGGCACTGCAAACTGGAATTCCAGCGTTCTCTACAGGCTTTGGAACATTGAAAACGAAACGTAAAGCGCCGGAAGAATTTCACGTTTTAACATATCTCCGCAGAGGTATTAAGGCAGAGCTAGACCAGATCTCGAGTTGGTCGACTCAGCCAACAGCATTGTGGGCAGGACGGACTGGGAGCTCGCTGGTTGCCCACTGTCAGACGTACGGCCATCCGAGCTTCTGTTACTTACTTGTCAAGAGCCTGCGAGTTGCTGGCGCGCTCGGCTGGCATTGGTGTGCTACCCAGTCAGGAAAAGCGAAAACAAAAACAGAGGAAATGTAAGTTCAAACAAAAACAGTCGTGAACCACCTTAGAGAAAACAAAAAAAAGCACTTTCGTCTAGAACTTTTGCGAGGTCTGATCTTCGGCCGTATATTTTAATGTAAGATCCGAGCACCCAGAGATTTCTGCCGTCTAAGCTACTATGTGCCCTGTAGAAAATCGACCTTTGGCACTTAAATATTACCAGTGGATCCCATCCTTAATTATTTATTTGAACACCGTTGCTCGTCACCATGATGTGCATTATGGCTTGCACTTGATTCATTTGTCTAAATTGTTGCTTGGTAAGGTTACAGACCCCGCAGAATCACCGCCATGTTTCCTAAGTAATACCAGCTCTCAACGAATATTTCGAGTGTTGCCATTTATCAAAAGTTTATTGTATCCAAAAGCTTGCTTCAACATTTGGCCCAAATGAATTCACAAACACAAACAGGCAATCTAATTTTGCCCTTTCCCAGGCAGCTGTTTCATTTGCGCATAAATGCCCTGGCCAGAACAGTGCTGCAATCATAGCAAATGCAAGGTTGTTACATCAAATTTTATAGCCGATCCCACTTAACCGTTTTTTGTATCATTAAATATTCCTGTTAAGCGAAAAAAAGGCCAAAATAAACATTCCATTCATTTTGGTTAAATAAAAAGCTATAAAATTTCCATCATCTGAATAGCTTCCTAAGATTGTATTGCATTTTCCATATGGTGATCACGTCTGTAACTCATTGCAGGAATTTGTTACTGCGAACCACGATACAGCATCAATAAACGAAAAACAACATAAAAATATTGATAACCGAGTTGTAGTTCTACTGTTAGGAATGAGTTTGTTAAAATCTGATGCCAAACTGAAATGATATTATTGCACATGCGAGGATATTTCTGGTTTCCTCAGATAAAGACAGTGTTTCTATTTGTCATGATTAAATACATTTTTTCTTCTTGAAAAAATAATTTATATATTTTCTTAATAGTAATGCTTCCTTAGTTGCAACATATTATCATGCATTCATATATTTAACTTTCAATAATTCCTCTCCAAACCTGCAGAATCAGATTCTTGCTAATTTGAAAAAGATAAAACTTACCTGTCATGTATCCCCAAAGCAATTTTTCCTAATGAAGTAAGTTTGAAGAGTATTACCATTGTCATGCAGAATGTATGGCAATCAATTCACAAACATCGGAGTGAACAAATCTGTTCAAGAACAATTGAGTGATAAATATTTGCCGGGACACTGAGTAGAGCTCCCTGGCTTATTGATGAATAATCGCATGGTATGATTTCTGTCACCTAAAAGCAGTTAGAGCTTTTGTTTAATAACTTATCCAAAAGACTGCATTCTACAGATACGCAGCTGTCTCTCAGCCTGACTTATATTGTCCATTCTCCAGAGTGGGACATGAATCCTTAATTTGATTCAGAGGGGATCAAAATTCAATTGCTCTCCTGTTGCTGGCGGTACCTTTTGTAGCCTGAGCCCTAAACTCTGGAATTCCCCTCCCCTATCTCTTCAGTAAGGCTTTTGCCTCGCTTTCCTTCTTCAAGATATTTTGAACAGCTGCCTTATCTGCTCTTTTAACTCCTAATGTAGTTGAATATCATATTTAGTTTTATAATGCCCTGTGAAATACCTTGGTTAGTTTTATAGTATCTGAGTTGCCATATAAATGCAAATTGCTTTTGCTATCACACACAAAATTATTGGTCATCTGTGTCAAGTCCATAATTCCCGTCTGTTCCCAAACAATAATGAGCCTTAGCTGATGTGGCATGTATTATCAGGAGATTTTGCAAATAATGGGCTATATATACACTATCTAAGTTCGGATGAATGAGAGATGACTTCATTAAAACATTTAAAATTTAAGAAAATTTTAGATTTTATTGTCTCCTGTATTCAAGTACAGAAGTACAGGAGTGCAGTGAAAGTGCATAATTTTGCCAAACGTGGCACCATCTTGTAATACCGCAGACTGGATTTAATGGAGGAGAAGGGATTTCTCCCATCATCTGAAGACCCAATGGGAGCCCTTCATTGATTCTTTTAGGGAATTAAGTGCTACCCAGGCACTAAATTGAATGTGGCCTAGGCTATCCCCAGATCAAAGACCCCAGGGCTGGTCAGCCTAACCACTGGGAACTGCCAGTCAATCATAGTTTCAGATGATGGTAGTGCCACTGTTCAATGCTGGCCACAACTGAATCAACACCCTACTGGGGCCGAATTTCATTGATGGATCTCAGGTCACTTGCAAGTGATAACAAGATGGGGTCCACGGGGCGGTGAGGTCAGCTGAAAGGATATGGAGGTGAATCTCAGTGCCTTTTGATCAGAATGCCTTTGAATGAGTCAGAGATTTGGTTAACATACTTTCCTTAATGCCAAGATTAAATCTATTGCTGGAAGGATGAAGCCCTTAAGTAGGCATTAATAGGCCATTTGACGGCCTCAATTGGTGGTATGGCAGGATGGCCATGGATTTACTTGAGGCAAAGATGGGAAGGTGACTGGGTCTCCAAAGGTCTCCCTCCATCTGATTAATGTCATCTCAACTTCAAAGTTGCCACAGAGACAGCAGTAAATTTCGCACCGGGCCGGAGAATGCAGAACCTGGAGTGTAGTTTAAAAAGAACTGAAGGTCATTTAGGATTGAGTTTGGGAGAAGTTTCTTCACAGGGAAGGTTCTGAATCTTTAAAAATCTCTACTACAGAGGACTGTGGATGCACAGACATTGAATATACTGAAGGTTGGGTTGAATAGATCTTTGACACTAAGGGAATTAAGAGAAATGGACATCTGTTTGAGGGACAAATGGTCCAGTATTGTTCCTAAAGTCCCATGTTTCTACATCAATGATTCTTGGCTAACTGGAGACAAAGGGCAGCATTGGTGTGAGGGGTGGGCAGAGATAAAGGCAGGAGATGCATGGTTACACCATCTACAGTTGTACATCATTACTGATTGCAGAATGAGTGTGAAGTAGGATTTGAGAAGGGGCATTAGATATGAACATAGAACAATACAGCACAGAACAGGCCCTTCGGCCCTCAGTGGAAACCTGTCAAGCTCATTGGCTTCAGCAACATTGTCGGCAATGCGTCAGTGATAGCAACTTCACTTATTCCTGATATATTTTGCTCATGGGAATTATTACATGCAGCTGGGCCTGGCTCCCACTGGTTAGGTGTTGCTATCATTGGGTCATCTTTTCCTGCAAAGGAACGGGAGGTAAATGAGAGCAATGCCATGTAATTGAGTAATATAGCTACCACAGCTAAACAATGAGCAATTTTTGCAAACTGTGTGATGTGAGAGCACGGCTTCCAGTAGTGCTAAGCATCAGTGTGGCACAGTGGGTCAATGGTTAGCACTGCTGCATTACAGTGCCAAGGTCCCAGGTTCAAAACCACCCTCAGGCAACTGTCTGTGTGGAGTTTGCATGTTCTCCCCGTGTCTGTGTGGGTTTACTCAGGTTTCCTCCCACCATCCAAAGATGTACAGGTTAGGTGGATTGGCTGTGCTAAACTGCATGTAGCATTCAGGGCTGTGTTGGTTATAAGGGGATGGGTCTGGGTGGGATGCTCTGAGAGTTAGTATGGACTTGTAGGGATGAAGGGCCTGTTTCCATGCTGTAGGGATTCTATGATTCAAAATCTGAGTGTAAGCTGAGCATTTGAGTAGTGTTTAATTTTAACTTTTTATATTATGAAGGTCTGCTGAATGGTACAGAGTGAAATTAGGTGATGCAGTTTGTGGGATATATCAGACAAGGATGCATTCATTGACCTTGACAGTTTGTGTGAGATCATCAAACTTACTGCAGCACTGCTTTTAGCTCTTCAGCTATAAAATAGTGGCACTGACTGCAATAGACACCTAATCCCCACTGTATTCTCAGCACTTGATTGATGGACAACCTAGTTTCCTGACAAGAGAGAAAATATTCTCCTGAGAACCTCTTCCACTAAAGATTACAATGTATCATCCGAAAAATCTTTGACCTCTTGTGTAATTTGTGTTCCTCTTTCCAATGCTCAAATCTTCTCTAAGCAGATCGCCTCTTTCAACCTCACCTGCAGTCAGATTGTACATTCCTTTCAGAAGTGTACCTGGCTTTAAGTTGTTATAAGGTATTTGGGGAGGTGATGGCCTACTGACATTATCACAACAAAAAGATATGTTATGGGGACCTGGGTTTGAATTTTTCCATGGCAGAAGGTGGAATTTGCATTCAATAAATGTCTGGAATTTGATGAACACATGATTGCCATTTTCAGAAAAACTCATCCAGTTCACTAATGTCCATTACCTGGCCTGGCCTATATGTGACACCAGACCCACAGCGATGGGGTTCGCACTGAAGTGCACTCTGGGGATTGGGATAGGTAATAAATGCTGAGATAACAAGGTGTAGAGCTGGATAACACCGCAGGCCAAGCAGCATCAGAGGAGCAGGAAGGCTGACGTTTCGGGCCTCGAACCTTCTTCAGGAAAAAAAAGAAGGGTCTGAAGAAGGGTCTAGGCCCGAAACATCAGCCTTCCTGCTCCTCTGTTGCTGCTTGGTCTGCTGTGTTCATCCAGCTCTACACCTTGTTATCTCAGGTTCTCCAGCATCTGCAGTTCCTACTATCTCGGTAATAAATGCTGGCCTGGCCAGTGAAGCCCATTATCTGTGAATGAATACAAACAGAAAGTTGGTCCAAACTTCTTCAGTTACTTGGCTCCTCATTTCATAACCAAGTAAGTTCTTTGCACAGACGCTCTCATATAAGAGTGAAGCCTCTCTATGTAAATCAGCACTCAAGAAATTTCAATTGTATGCAGTCAAGATTGTTTTTAAATGTTTACAGCATTGGGGGTAAAGCCTGACTGCACCAACAAGACTGCCCAAGTGTGGCAATGATACTGAGTAATGCCAGCAAACCTGACCCAAGCAGGCAAGGGGCACTGAACTCAAATGGCCATCTTTTGTGGTTGTGCCCTTTCCCCATGCAAGCCTTTGGTGGAAAGTTATTAGAAGGGTACATTCTCCTAGTTGTGATGAAACACCAGAAGCCTGATGGTGCATGAGCTGCTCAACACTGTAGATCCTTTTAAGTGTGAATCCTGGTAGATGTGTAAGAGACAGTTCTAGTTGGGCATCAGTAGTGCTAAATTGGTCACTGCAATTCATAAAAGACATTGACTGAATAAGGTATCTAATGGAGATGCTTGGCCAATGCTAACAGCAAGAGAACCCTTGTGTGTGAAAGTCCTCTGCAGTGGCAACTTTACAATGCTAAGTCACACTTGTAGGAGTAGTGAGTAGAGAGTTGTACATACCCTGACAGAGTATAGCAGATCCTTCTGTGGTACTGGAGCTAGGTCCCCCTGAGCCACCCATAGTCACTGACCTCTGGAGCGATCTCTGTCCAGGCTTCATCTGTTAGGATAGCTTCTTGTTGACATCTTTAGGGATAGGAATTTCCCTTGTCTCCTGGACAGCCTTCAGGAGAACCTCTCGGGAGACAATGCAAAAGTACAGTGTTGCTTTTTGATGTTCTCTGACATCTTCAGAGATGGTGGCGGGTTGGGGGTGGTGGTGAGCAGAGGGCGAATGAGGCAATTATGTTGAATAAATTGAAGTGTCATCCAGGTGCCTCTAAATATGGTCCTAGATTTCAGAGCCTGAAAGGTTCTAGGTGGGTTCCTTGCATATAGAAATTGGGCACTTTACCTGTGTATATATTTTATATAATATATATATATTATGTATGTGTGTAATGAGATGCATATAATGTAATTGCATGGGAAAACCCTTCTGTCCCTCCTACTTTTGCACCCACTGCCACACATTAAAAGAAAATTACACTCTTGTGTTTACGCAGTACTTCAGTACTAAGCCTTCAGATGCATTTTTAGGACCACTAGGAAAGTTCAGATTGTGGTTATAAGTAATGAGGACTGTAATTATGTCTTAAATCCAGGCTTTCAAACAAAATTAGTCTTAGTACAATGCACCCATGAGGCATTGTCTAAAATAACTCCCACATACTTTAAACAAAAGTTGTATGATGGTTAAAATGCACTGACATTTCTCCTGAAGCATTTTATTTATTTGGGAATTGATTATATTTGAGAATTTCAACACTAAAATTTGGATAACTTTAGCTGCATTTTGCCATTGATGGATTTAAAATTCTTCTCACCTCAGGTTCGCTGCTGTGAGTCAGTTCCTGATCTCATTTTCCTCACTCATAGCTGCTACTATGAAATCACAAGCAAAAATACCTAGTTATTTCATGAGATACATGTGATAATAATGAAGATCAGGAAGAAGGCAGAAGAATGGTGTTAAAAAACATACCAGCCATGATCGAAGATGGAGTAGACTTGATGGGTCAAATGGCCTAATTTAGTTCCTACATACTATGGTCTTGTGTGTTGGTTCCGATACTCTGATGTAATGTATTCATAGAGGGATTTGATCATGTGGCACCTGACGCAAAATGCTTGACTACATGATATTTGCTCACTGTTTGCAAATGTTTTAGTGTTTACCTTAGTTGAGTGTCTAAGTATTACCTGGCCCTAAGTAAAATATTTGGCCTTGTTTATGATGAGATAACTAACATAATTTTTAAATCAAGGCACGTTAAATAATAGAAAGATTTCAGAATAAGTAGACTTTTTAAAAAAATTCATGATTGTAATAATGGTCTCATTGATGAGGCAGCATTTATTGCCCATCCCTAACTGCCCAGAGAGCAGTTCAGAATCAACCACATTGCTGTGAAGTCACATGTACGCCAGACCAGATAAGGATGGCAGTTTACTTCCCTAAAGGGACATTAGTAAACTAGATGGGTTTTTCCTGACAATCTGCAATAAATTCAGGGTCATCATTAGATTCTTAATTCCAGATATTTTCATTAAATACAAATTCCACCATCTGCTGTGGCAGGATTCAAACCAACATCCCCAGAATGTTGTCTGGGTCTCTGGTTTAACACACTAGCGGTAATGCTACTTGGTCATTACCTCCCCACAAGACGATGAATAAATAAATTAATACAAGACAACTATTTACTTCTGGGCGAGGTGGATGGAGACTGTGGGCATCTAGTTGCTCACTAATAATGTGATAGTACCAGGTCCTCCAATTACCAATTGAGAATTGAGACAGGTTGAAAGCAATTTTCACCTTGATTTATGGTCTTCTGAAAAACATTAACAAAATATGAAGGAAAGGTAGCAACTAATTTGGATTTTCAATTCTGGTAATTGTATTACTGTGTATTCCTTAAAATTTCTTTTAGCGAAAGGTACAATCCTTGCCCTTTCTCACAATAAGCTTCTAATCTCCCATTATTATAAAATTTACTGGTGTGATCTCCTCCGTAATTTATCTGGTCTAAGGCTTTGCTTTAACAAAGGCTTTTAGGAGCAAATTCAGCATTCCAGCCAAACTCTGCATGAATATTTTTTAAAAACACCCTTTTAATTTTTTTTTTCAATTGCCTTAAATTGATGTCCATTTTTGCTGCTTTGATAACTAACGGAAATAATCCATGATTGTCTTTCCAAAGCTGTAACACCACATTTCTGGTAACATTCTGAAAAATCTTCACTACACTTTGTCTATTAATTGTCCACATTTCATGGAATGAGATCTTTAAAATTTTTGTAGTACTCCAATTATATTCTGGCTAATTCATTAAAAGACATTAGTTTTTTTGTCTTTGTATTCTACTCACACCAACAGTTCAACTTGCATTTTCAATCGCCTTTATCTAGTTTATGCTGCCATTTTAATGACCTTTATGTCTTGACATCAAAGTCCTTCTCCAATTCTACCTAAAACGTTATTTAACGTTATTGTCTATTGCTTTCAAAATTCATACTATGATTAAAATCTGCAATTAACAGTATTAATACTCCACATGAAGTTTGTTTTATAACAACTCCTTGTGTTCTAAAATAAACTTTATAGGGATTGGCCCAAGTAAAGTGTGAGGATAAACTGTTCCAATATCACAGAGTGTTTCTTCCTGTAATACATCATCATGCAATGCACAGTGAATTATTCTGTTACTTCAGTGAAGTTGTGCTTAATCTTGACTATTCCTTTAAGGTCTCACAGAATAAATGGGGTAAATATGAACATCTGTGTAGCCATGTTTCCAACAACATTATTGGAAGACTAGTGAATTTTCCACCCAACAATCATATGCCCAAATCGATACTGTCATTACCACTTTAACCCCTAAACTCCAGGCGTATCGAGTCAACATGCCAGACATAGTAGTGCACCATTCCCCCATTGAATCCAGGATGGTTATACCTATTAATGAACCTCTTCCCGCATTATCCTTTTCCCTTCCATTATCTAACATTACTGTGCCCTTACAGATTAAGTTGCACACATCACAATTATTATACCATCTGCATCCTAGCATGTTGCCTCCAATCCCTACAAATGAGTTCCTGTTTCCCTATCACTGCAGTGGCCCCAATAACCCCTTCTGTCCCCCAACCATAAATTTCAATGAACAGACTCCCATAACTGCCTGTGGCCCACACCCTTCACTGACTTAGATGGACATTGAGATGATGACAACTTTCTTCAGCCATAGACCTGTGCCATAGGCTCTGCCACAGAAACTGGTTGCGGCTAAAACAGTGAATGTATTTAAGAAGAAGTTAAATCTTCTTAGGGATGAAAGGATCAAAGGAAATGGAGACATCTGGGGAGCAGATATTGAGTTGGATGATCAGCCATGATGATTTGAAAGTTGGAGCAAGCTTGAACCAGCTTATTCCTACTCCTATGTTTCTATGACAGCCATAATTAATGAGTGACCAGACTCCTGAGTGATATCTGTGGAGCTTCCCAACTGACTTACCATCATTCCTCAGACCAGACCTGCAGAACCAACCATGTCAAACTCCCAGACTGTAATCAGACAGATGCACTGATGTCCCAAGAGCAAAATAATCTGAGCCATTAAAGGTGGTGTTGGAAAATATTTGTACAATTTCAAATTTTTTTGGGAAGGGCTTTTAGAGTTACTGAACCAAAGTAAGTAGATGTAGTTAAGGATAAATCAGCCAAGATCTAATGGAATGGAGAACAGACTTAAAGAATTGAGTTGTTTACTCATTTTTATATTGCATCAGAAATGGAAAACAGCAAAAATCATTAATATTGTACGTACAGAAATAGAAATTAAAGTCTATTTAGGATGTGACAAAACAAATTTGAAAAGGAAGATCAAAACTAGACAAAAGTCAGAAGTCATATCTGTCACCTACAATTATAAGAAAGAAATTACTCATTTTAAGAGCTAAATGATGGACAAAGTACATCTGAGACAGTGAAAATACATTAAAAAGAAAGTAGTGGAATTAAAATATCCTGAAAATACATTGCTTTTCTGATTTATTCTAACCCTTCCAGATGCCCGAGGAAGGTACAATATGATACTACTGGAAGGTACTATATGATTTTCCTAGCCAATAACCAACAATTTTAGAAATCGCTAGAATTGAGGCACAATTTTAAAATAAATTGAAAGGGGGCTCTTACAAAGAACTTTGAATATTTTTTCCCTAGGAGGTGGAAAGGGAGACAAGGAAGATCGTACTCCCAAGAATGACATTTTCCTGTCAGACAATATATCCCCTTCAGTGGGTGTGCATCTTGGATTTGCTCCCTAAGGAGCAGATGCCTGCATCCGAGTCAACCAAATCTAGAAGGGTCATGATTGACAAATATATTCGATTCTATCACCTTTGACAATTTCATCTCTTTCCAACTTTTTAAATGTTTTGTTCATTGACTATTAAACTCCTTAACTGTTTCTTTGTGATTAGTTTTCGGAGATTTGATTCCCATTTTTGCCTTTGGCTGTCAACTGCCCCCTAATTTTATTTCATCCCTACATTCCAGATTCCTGTTCTTATTTAGGACCAATGTCAGGAATGTTGCCTCACATTTACTCTTTTATTTATTCCAATAATAGTAATTTTGGTTCACAATTGTACCATCATTCCTCAGAAGATAAAACACAGCAGCTCCATACAGATGTCTGTTTGTAAAATGTAAGTATCTAGGGATGTTTTACAGATTTCATGACCTTTTTACATGTTTGGTTCTAGTCACAAGATTCAAAAGGATGAATCTACAGGGACAAACACAATGAATTTTACATATTTGTTGTCTATTGGACAGAATTGCAATTCAATACAACCAAAAGCAAATGTAATGGGGATAGAAGATGCTCCATAGAATTGACCCTGCTGGTTGCTGATTACATAGATAAATGGTAGCAATTTGTAAGAGGAGGTGTACATGAGCAAGCCAGTGCTGTTTTGTGTATTCATACATTATCCAATAATTCTGGAAGAATAGCAATAAAGTATTCCCAGAAGAATAAGCATGTTGTTTGTGATATTGTTGTAGTATAGTTATATATTGTGGAATTCTATTTTGAAGAGCTAACATTGAAACTAATATGCATAACATCCTGGAATTCCCAGTGGAAATCTCCTGTGGTAGATTTGCAAAAAATTCATAATTTGCCGTTTATTCTGTATCTTTGATGCCTTCGAAATCTTTTGCAAAAAGATACAATTGGAAAGCCCTTACAAAAATTCTACACCAAGTTGTGATTTACAAATGTAATCATGTTATCCTCCTGAAGGAAATGAAACAACTGAAAAGAAAAAAAGAGTGGAGGTTTTTGATATATCAATGTGTGTTTGGTATTCATTGTAAGAGTAGAAAGTAAAATAATTACAGCATTTACACATAATGAACAGAGAGAGAGAGAGAGAGATATAGTCATGCAAAGAACTGCACCAGCTAGTCATTAATCAAAACACCACAAATAAACAGTGACATGTTATGTTACTCAGTTGAACTCATTGTGTATGTACATAATTTAGAAGTTTAATTTATGACTCTATATGTAATTTACATCATACTGACAATAGAATTTACCAGTATTTGACAACAAGTCATTTCTCAATATTCTTGAAGTTTCAGACCACCACAAGTGATCCTGAAGTGTAAAAACAATCAAGCCTCAATGGCATGAAGCAAGCTTACAATTGCTCTTCACACTGCCAGCTGCTCCAACATTAAATATGACATTAAACTGTCACAAAAACACATACAAAATTGAAAGATGACCGTAAAGAACACAAAGATAAAGAACATTCCAAAGTGATACCAAGGTGAGGTACTATTAATTGCTAATGTTCAGGTAACATCTACAAATACTCTGGAGCAATATAATGATAATATTCTTTGCCATATCAGCATTGATATTACATCAATTTGATGGGATACACTCACATCTACAATCATTAAACTTAAACAACATCCAGGAAAACACCACCAAACAGATGGTTCAATACTGATTAGAAGTTGCCAGCCCAGTTCTAACTCAAGCTGTTGAAAGTGTCATCGAAACCACTATAAATCATGATGTCTAGCCACACATACACATTGATTTATCTGATTATCAACACCAGTACGCTAATATTGTTAAATCGATGTGAGTTACCTGACTGAGTAAAGTGATCCTTTTACAAGTATTTGTTTGAATATGCATTTCCAAGTTTCAGGGGTAAAGTATAGCTCCTTCACTATTGCTGGTAGAAATAAGGTGATACTGTTTAAATGTATTTCACTCGCTGTTGCAAAGTTGGGTACAGTACTTGTAGATTGGAAGGCAGGACGTTAGAATTTGGTGTTGGTAACATATTGCTGTTTGTAAAATGGTAGGGGGGAAGCATTGCCCGAACCCTTTAAAAGATGTGGTTTTTCTATGCTTAGAGATTTAAACAAAATGTCTGTGAGCAGCAGCTTGTGGGTTTGCAGGTGCACAGACAACATTCAAATTGAAACATTTATATCAAAAAGTCATACACTTAGCAGGCCAGCAGCGTGTTTTGTTATCGAGACAACAAGTTTTGATTTCTTCAATCAATTTGAATCAAGCACTTAGATACCAAAAACCAATTAAATTTAAATCTGATGGTTTTGAAAACATAGGACCAATCCTACTGTACAAAAAACATGATATGTCATAAGGGTATAAAAGGATAGGGCAGTTGGAAAAAATCAGTAGAACTAACTGCCATCTGCTTGAGTTAACAGCTGTCAGCTCATGAGAGAGAATTGCTGACTCTCATAGTCCTCTCTTAAGTGTTAGAGAAAGCACCATCCAAATCAAAGGTACCTAAAGCAAAGCTAGTTAATATTCCTGGCAGAAGAATCAACGGAGAAGGCGTTCCTGACAGAATAATTGACAGAGAAAGCGGTCCTGGCAAAATACTCGATGGAGAAGGCACATAACATACCGGAAGTCACATAACCTGGTTGTAATTTCGAAAGACTGAAGCCTATGTTATGTTTTATTTTTATGTAAGTGGGACTTGTGTTTATTGGATCAGCATACCATTAGAATCTTGTTTTATTTGGGAACAGTTAGTAGTTAGAAGGGGTGTATTCTGTTTGTTAATAGTTTAGTTAATTTGTTCACTGTTAGAATTAGATAAATACATTGTTACTTGTTGATTATAAAATGAGTGTCAGGGATTTCTTTTAGTTAACCATTAAAGGTTTCTGAAAGGCAGGTTACCCACTTTTCCCGCTCCTTTTAACAGATTCTAGGGCGAGGCCCTCCTCTTAGGGGGTTTCTCTTTTGGTTCTCAGGTTGTCAGGGGTGGGGGCGGGGGGAATTCAACTTCCGTTTTACAACACACCCAAAATCCTTGAAACTACAGCTGTTGTGTACCTTCTATTGGGAAAGAACATCATTGGAATATGAGGATATGAGAATAATCACACAGGACTGATGCTAAGGGCTTGCTCGATTTTGGTGGACACCCACATGATTCCTTTGATAAATATTATTTAACTGAATTTGATGATAGCATTTGTCTTTGTGTCTCAAATCAGGTCTATAAAAATAGTCTTGTAGAAAGGCTATCAGAGGGTGGTTTTAAGAAATAAACAGTCATGCAGTAGTTAGAACACCGAAAGAGGTCATTCATGTCATTGAATTCACCATGTTTGAGTCTAGACCTCCACGAAAACATTGACAAATTGTTGGTGTATGAATAGGTAGCAGAAAAGTTTCAATGCAGAAAAATGTTATGTGATGTACATTGGTCAGTAGAACATAAAATAGGGGTGCAATTCTAAAAGCGGTGCCAGAACAGGAGGACCTAGATGTATTTGTACAAAGATCATTGGAGAAGAATAGGTAGAGAGAGCAATTAATAAATCACATAGTGTTCTCAGCTTTATTACTGTGCTGGAAAGTGGGATTAGTGCGGGTAGGTCAGTGTAGACTCGATAGGCTGAAGGGCCTCTTGCTACATAAAAGTGCTTTTTTCACATTTCTTGAAATTTCTGCCAATGGGAACAGTTTCTGTCTATCTACTCTACCTCATGATTTTCAAAATCTCTACAAAGTCTCCACTCAACCAGTTCCAGCAAGGGTTGGTTAGCTCAGTTAGCTGATTGACTGGTTTGCAATGTAGAGTGACACTCCCAGCATAGGTTCAATTCCCATACTTGTTGAGGTTATTATGAAGGACTTTCCTCCTGCCTAAGTCTTGGTGTTCTGCCAGTTCATACCACCACCAGTTGTTTATTTGTAATAATAGAGCCACAGAGTACAATAGATAATGTTAAACTTGTACAAGATATTTATTAGGCCTCAGGTGAAGTGCTGTCTACAGTTGTGGGTGCAACATTATAGGAAAGATACAAATGCATTCGAGAGAGTGCGGAAGCAATTTAGAAGACTGACTCCAGTAGTGGGAAACTTCAGTTATGAGGATAGATTGAAGACATCGGGACTGTACTCCTCAGACAGAAAAAGACTGACAGGGGATTTGGTAAAGGTTTTCCAAATCACAAGTGGGTTGTTCAGAGCAGATATGGAGAAGCTGTTCCACTCATTAAACATAAAAAGGGGGGCATAGATTTAAAGTGACATGAAGACCAAGCAAGGGTGATGTGAGAGAAGAAAACCCTTTATATACAGCGAGTAATTAATGTACGGAATACACTACCTGGAAACATGGTAGAGGCAGATACAACTGAGCCATTCTAGAGAGCATTGAATAATTATTTAGATATAAATAATATCTATGAATATGTGAAAAAGGCAGGTGATTAGCACTTGAAAATAGAATTGATGCAGGCCAATGGTCCAAAGGGCCTCCTTCTGCACTGGGCCAGTTCTGTTAATTTGAATCCAAGCCACATTTCTAGAAGAGCACTTTATCATGTCTTACTCTCACACCATTCCCCACAGCCATGCAATTCTTTCATATGTCTACCCAATTCCAATTCCATTTTGGAAATCGTGATTGAATTTGCTTCTATTATACTTTCATGAGTTTGTTTCAGATCCTAATTGGCCATGTGGTAGAAAGTGGGATTAGTATGGATAGGTCAATGCAGACTCGATGCGCTGAAGTGTCTCTTGCTACATAAAAATACTTTTTACTGCATTTCTTGAAACTTCAGCCAATGGGAACAGTTTCTGTCTATCTGCTTTATCTCATCATGATTTTCAAAACCTCTACAAAGTCTCCATTCAACCGTTTCTGTTCTCAGAAGAATAATCCCAGCTTCTACTATTTACCGACATAACTGAACTTGCTGCCACCTGTCATTCTGCATTCCCAAAGGCAGTCTCAAAGCTTAACAGAGGCTTATAGACTAGTTCTGAGGTAAAGGGTAGTGACAATGCTAGAGTAGCTAAATATCACTCTCTGGAGACAAAGTGAACTTCAAGGATGATTGAACGCCAGCAAAAAAAAAAGCCTCAAAGATCAACAGCAGCCAGAAATACTACTGCATCAATTAATCGAGATCACAAGAGGAACCTTCATACCAGTTGACGCCACATTGTTCTGTGTGAGCTCAGCAGTCCCACTAAGCTGTGAGATAAGCACAGCAGTCCTGAATTAAACAGGGCATAACAATACAATGCATTAAAGAAATTCCCTTAAGATGTATCCATTTATAAGTGCTGTACCAATTTGAAAGGGACTGTACAGTGAGACAAACTGACCGACACAGCAAAAGTAATTTAGACGGAACATTGATGGTAATTGAAACATTATTCAAAGAGATTCAAAATAGGAACACTGGAAG
The DNA here is from genome assembly GCF_030684315.1 of Stegostoma tigrinum. Lineage (NCBI taxonomy): Eukaryota > Metazoa > Chordata > Chondrichthyes > Orectolobiformes > Stegostomatidae > Stegostoma > Stegostoma tigrinum. Next base: position 24,188,369 of record NC_081362.1, on the reverse strand, counting down.
AGTTGGAACCTCATTAAATCTGTCTCTTTATTTCACTTACACTAACCTCCCCCCATCCTCCGGTGGTGTCTCGTTTTCTCGATTACACACTATTTTACACCTCTATCACCCTTTTACCACCATTAACATTCCCTTGTCTTTTGCTCTGGACATCCCCAAGATCTGTTCCACTTGCTCCAACTCTCCCTCTATCATTAGCATAAAAATCACCATTTTCTAGCCCCTTTCAGTTCTGAAGAAGAGTTATATCAGATTCAAAGTTCTACAGATTGTTTCAGAGCTGCTGACTTTCTCCAGCACTTTATTTTTATTTCAGATTTCTAACATCCACGGTATTTTATTTTTATCCTCATTAAATTTAATGGAATCTCGTTGTAAACAGTTTGTGTTTCTCCTCTGCCACAACGATCACATCTATTAATATCACAGGTACTTTCAGAGGAAACTGTGCCTGTGTTTTCTGAATTAAATTTATCTGAATTAAATTCCACCTGCCACTCCTCGGCCAATGACTCCAGCTGATGAAAGTGCCTTTGTACTCTGAGGTAATCTTCTTTGTTGTCCATGATACCCCCTACTTTGGTGTCATCTGTGAACTTACTAACCATACCGCCTACATTCACATCCAAATCATTTATATAAATGACTAAAAGCAGTGGACCCAGCACCATCCCTGTGGCACATCGCTGATCACAGGCCTCCAGTCCAAAAACAACCCTCTGTCTCCTACCTTCAAGCCAATTTTGTAGCCAATTGGCTAGCTCCTCCTGTATTCCATATAATCTAACCTTACTAACCAGTCTACCATGTGGAACTTTGTCAAACACTTTGCTGAAGTCCATACAGGCAAAGTCTACCACACTGCCTTCATTAATCTTCTTTGTCACCTTTTCAAAAAAACTCAGTCAAGTTAGCAAGACACGATTTCCCATGGACAAAGCCATGTTGACTATCTCTAATCAGTCCTTGCTTTTCCAAATGCAAGTAAATCCTGTTCCTCCGAATCCCCTCCAACAACATTCCCATTATTGATGTAAGGCTCACTAGTCTATAGTTTCCTGGCTTTTCCTTACAGGCTTTCTTAAATAATGGCACATTGGCCAACCTCCAGTTTTCCGGTACCCTCACCCATGGCTTTTGATAATACAAATATCTCAGCAACGGGCTCAGCGTCTCTTCCCTTACCTCCCAGAAAGCTCCAGGAAATACCTGATCAGGTCCTGGGGATTTATCTACCTTTATGTGTTTTAAGACCTCCAGCATTTCCTCTTCTGTAATATAATCTCTTTTCAAGACATCACTATTTCTCCAAGTTCCCTAGTTTCAATGGCCTTCTCTGCAGTTAATACTGATGTAAAACATTTGTTCAGTATCTTACCCATTTCCTATGTTTTCACACATGGACAGCCACGTTGATCTTTAAAGGGCCGTACTCTCTCCCGAGTTACTCTTTTATCCTTAAGGTACTTGTAGATTCTCTATGGATTCTCCTTAACTCAATTTGTCAAAGCTGTCTCATGTCTCTTTTTTGCCCTCTTAAGTATACTCCTGCCATTATATTTCTTTTGGGATTCATTAAATCTTAGCTGTCTATACCTTACATGTCTCCTTTTTCTTGACCAGAGCCTCAATTTCTCTAGTCATCCAGTATTCCCTGCACTACCAGCCTTGCCCTTCACACTAATAGAAACTTACTGTTTTGCAACTCTCATTAACTCATTATCTCATTATTAAAAGCCTCCCACTTCCCAACCATCCCTTTATTTGCACACTGCCTCTCCCAATCGACTTTTGAAAGTTCCTTATACCATCACAAGTGGCCTTGCTCAAATTTAAAATGTTAAGTTTTTGATCAGTTCTACCCTTTTGCATTACTATATTAAAACTAACAGAATTATGATTACTGGCCCCGAAGTGTTCCCCCACAGGCACCTCAGTCCCTTGCCCTACCTTATTTCCCAAGAGTAGGTCAAGTTTTGCTCGTTCTCTAGTAGGTGCATCCACGTATTGAATAAAAAGTTTTCTTGCACATGCTTAACAAATTTCTTCCCCTCCAAGTCATTAACACTATGACAGTCCGAGTCGATGTTTGGAAAGTTAAAATCCTCTACCATTACATCCCGATTATTCTTACAGATATCTGAGATTTCTTTATACATTTGCTTCTCAATTTCCTGCTGACTACTGGGGGGTCTAGAATACAATCCAAACAACATGATCAGCCCTTTTTTAATTGTCAGCCCCACCCATGTAAGTTCATTGGATGATCTCCCAGGAATATCCTCCCTAACTACAGCTGTGATAGTATCCTTAAATAAAAACACAGTTCCCCCTTCTCTCTTGCCTCCCTTTCTATGTATCCTGTAGCATCTATACTCAGAACATTAAACTGCCACAATTTGTAACAGCTATGATATCCCAGTTCCATGTTCCCAACCATGCCCTAAATTCATTTGCCTTACCCATCAGGCCTCTTATGTTGAGGTAAAAGCAGTTTAATTTATCAGTCTTATCTCATTCTCTGCCAAGCACTTGTCTGTCTTGACGTTTGACTTGCTTGTCTTATCTACTGGACGAGCATCACCCTTTTCTCTTTTCTCATTATGGCTTTGGTTCCCATACAAATATGGTTAATGATGGGATAGTGTAGGGGGAGGGGCTTAGATTTGTTCACAGGTCAGCGCAACATCGAGGGCTGAAGGGCCTGTTCTGCGCTGTATTGTTCTATGTTCTATACTCTGACTCCAACTAGTTTAAAGACACCCAAGTAGAACTAGCAAATCTCTCCTCAAGAATATAGTGGAACCCAGTCCTCTTACACAGGTCATTTCTACCCCTGAAGAGATTCGAATGGTCAAAAAATGTGAACCTTTGACCCCACACCTGCTCCTCAGCTATGCATTCATCTGCTCTGTCCTCCTGTTCCTATTGTCACGAGCACATGGCACCAGTAGTAGTCCCGATATTACTATCCTTGAGGATCTACTTTACAACCTCTGCCTAGTTTGCTATATTCTCTCTGCAGAACCTCATTCGTTTCTCTCCTTATGTTGTTGGTACCAATGTAGACAACGACTTCTGGCTGTTCACTCTCCCTTTTCAGAATATTCTGCACCCTCTCACAGATATCCTTGACCCTGGCACCAGGATGGCAAGACACCATCCTGATGTCTCACTGATGGCTGCAGAAACGTCTGTCAGTGCCCCAGACTGCAGAGTCCCCTATTACAATCAATTGCTTGAAACCTGACATATCCCTCATTACAGTACAGCCAGTCACAGTACCAGAAACCTGGCTGTTAGTGCTAAATTCCCCGCCCTACGGTATCCAAACTAGCATACCTGTTTGAGATGGGGATAGCTGCAGAAGACTCCTGCACTAACTGGCTACATCTCCTGTCATTCCTAGTGGTCAACCAACTACCTGACTGTATCTGTGATTTTTCTAAATTCTTTAAACTGCCATTCATCACACCCCCTTGCTCTTAAAAACTCCTCATTGCCTCTAACTGCCAGTCGAACCAATCCATGAGGGCTGATAGTATTCACAATCAAACACACTTCCAGCAGTCTGGTAAAAGAGGAGCAGCACCTCATATTCCACCTTGGGAGCCTACAGCCCAATAGCCTAAAATGGATTTTACCAGTTTCAAAATCTCCCCATCTCCGGCCTCATCCCGTTACCAACCCTCCCTCTCATTCCTGTTTCCTTGACCAGACACAACCTGTCCATCTTCTCTCCCACCTATCCACCTCTGCCACCTCACTGACCAATCCCGACTACTGCCTACATGCACTCACCTATCACCATCCCACCTACCTTCTTCAGCCCCACCCCTCCTCTCTATTTACTTATGAGCTCCCCTCCCCCTCCCCATTTCTGAAGAAGGGTACCGACCCAAAATGTTAGCTTTCCTGTTCCTCTGATGTTGCCTGGCCTTTTGTGTTCCTCCATGCTCCACACTTTGTTATCTCTGACTCTAGCATCTGCAGTTCTTACTGTCTAAATGCACTATTACCAAACCAGCTGTTGGAAGCTGGGACATAGTTCAGTTTGCCTGACTCTCAGATGTTTCTGAGAAACTAAAGTGATGCTGAGCCCCAGATAAACAATGAGCTTCTGGAGTTGTATGAGAGATGGTAGCCATTAGATGCAAAAGGAAGGTAAGTGAAGATCTGGAAGAGGTTTAAGAGTGCATACACATTCTTGGCAAGGATCTTGAAGAACTCCACCCCTGCCATGAGTACTGCCTTCACCCTCTCTTTTGATTGCAAGGCCTTGTCCATGAAAAAAGTGATGACTCTCTTGAACAGTCGCTGGGTCAAAATCTAGGAATTTTCTCCCTAACAACATTGTGGGTCAACCCACAGTAGGAGGATCGGAGTGGCTCAAGAAGACAGCTCACCACCACCTTCACAGGGGCAACTAAGTATGGGCAATAAATGCTGGCCACGCAGCAACATATCCCTTGAATGAATTTTTAAAAAAAGGCCACGCCTGGTAGCTCAGTAAGCGGTTTCTGTGTTTGAATTCATAGCAAATGCACATGCTGCCAATGACTTCTGGTTGGTCTTTCCAATGTGAGAGATAGACTATAGTATCTGGTGTCCCTGAAAGGCCCTCATTTAACTCAGGTAAACATTTGAACCTTAAGTTAGTGAATAGGCAGCAGCTGTCTGCATCTCATTATCACAGTATCTCCTGCACCCATCTACCAATGACACAGAAACTCAGGATGCCACAATGTTAGAAGAAGTTCTTATCACCAGGCAGTCCAAAGATGTGCTGGTCAAATTATTTAGCTGTGCAAAAAAAATTGTAATGTTCAGGATTGTGTAGATTAGTTGGATCAGCCATGGTAAATGTGGGGATATGCTACAGGGGTCCAGACCCAAAACGTCAGCTTTTCTGCTCCTAAGATGCTGCTTGGCCTGCTGTGTTCAACCAGCTCCACACCTTGTCATCTCAGATCCTCCAGCATCTGCAGTTCCTACTATCTCAGAATCAGCCACATTGTTATGGGTCTGGAGTCACCTATGGGTCTGACCAAATGAAGATGGCAGACTTTCTTCCCTAATCGAACTCAGTGAACCAGGTGGATTTTTAGGAAATTCAACAGTAGTTACAAGGTTGCCATTAGACTAGATTCTTATTGAATTCCAATTTCACCATCTGACATGGGATTCAAACCGATTAGCCTGGGATATCTGATTTACAGTCCAGTGACATTGCCGCTACACCACTGCCTCCTCAAGTTACATTACATATGTTAAAATCTCACAACTGAAAGACTGTCAATGTTCTAAACAAATGTTGACAGCAGGTCTGTCACAAAAGCCACAATTACAGCTGCAGCTACTGCTAGTACTTGACACATGAGAGGAATCCCTGCACTACTATCTCCTCCAATATTGATTCTATTTCCACCTGTGTCACACTCAAATCAATTAATCTGATGAGAAACATATTGTTATGCTGTCCTTTTTTTTCCACCAAAACATCATTAAAACAGATTACACTGTTGTCCAAATGAACATCTGCAGCAGATACAAAAAGTACCATAGTCTGGTTAAATTGTGAAATGCTTCTAAGTGGTGTTTTCAGTCTTTAATTCTGAAGAAAAGAATTGCAAAAACATTTGGAACTAAATGCCCATCTTGCTTGATAACCTTTCTTGCATAGAATATCTGTTTTGCTGTCAAGATTGTGGGCTACACCATTAAATTTAAATCACAACCTGGCTAGGAATCACTCATTTTTATTGAAACTAGACGAAGTGTGAGATCCAGAGGATTTACTTGTGGAGTGAAGCCTTCAGATTCATTTATGCATAATAAACTGGGATTGAGAGCTCCATAGCACACACCAAATAGCAAATGTGATCAAAACCGATCCCAAGGATTTCTGAGATAACAAAGTGTGTAGCTGGATGAACACAGCAGGCCAAGCAGCATCTCAGGAGCACAAAAGCTGACGTTTCGGCCGAGACCCATCAGAGAAGGATTTCTGCGCAGTTTTACACAGAAATTATTGACAAGGTCATCAAGACTCATTGAACTTTTCAAGGGATTACAATTCCTCATTTTTGCTGACATGGCATTGAAATTCCCTCTCAAGAGCTATGCCAGCATGGGCTACCTTAACAAATCTTCTGTTCTGATTCGTCACTATTTCCCGGGGAAAGCTTCCCTGGACACCAGAATTGATGGCATTGTAGACAGTGAAGAAGGTTTTCTAAGATTACAAAGGGATCTTGATCAAGTGGGTCAATGGGCTGAAAAACAGCAGATGGAGTTCAATCTGGATAAATGTGAGGTATTACATTTTGGTACAACAAACAAAGGTAGGACTTATACAATTCATGGCAGGACCTTCGGTAGTTTTGTGGAACAGAAGAACCTAGAGGTTTAGGTACATAATTCTTTGACGTTTACATCACATATAGGCAGGTTGGTTAACAAGGCATTGAGCATGCTTGCCTTCGCTTCTTGGTCCTTTGAGTATAAGAGTTGGGAAGTCATGTTGAGTTTGTATAGGTCATCAGTAATGCCTCTTCTGGAATATTGTGATAAGTTCTGGTTGCTCAGTTATAGGAAGGATACTAAGCTGGAGTGAATTCAGAGGACATTTACGAGGATGTTTCTAGGTATGGAAGGTTTGAATTATAAAGGAAGGCTGGATAGGCTGGGATTTTTTCACTGGGGTGGAGGAGGTTGAGAGGTGACCTTATTGAAGTTTATAAAATCATGAGGGGTAAAGATAACGTTAGTGGTAGGTGTCTTTTCCTTAGGATGGGGGATTTCAGGACTGGGGGTACATTTTTAAGGTGAGAGGAGAGATATTTAAAACAAACAAGATGAGCAATTTTTTTACACAGAGGGTGATTCACATGTGGAATGAACTTCCTGAGGAAGTGGTGGATATACGTACAATTACAATGTTTAAAAGACTTTTGAATAAGCACACGAACTGGAAAGGTTTGGAGTGACATGGGCCAGGAGCAGGCGGGTGAGACTGGTTTAGTTTGAGATTATGTTCGGCAGGGACTACTTCGACTGAAGGGTCTGTTTCCATGCTGTATGACTCTATGACCCTGAATGGAACTACAGTACTCATTCACAAGCACAAATCCACTCTCCATACAGTGATTGTTATGAGGTCAGCCAAGAGGACAACATTGAATGAGTTCCCCGTTTGGCGTTGTTAATTTGGTCCAATCAGGGATCACTGGTCAGCACAGCCAGGTCTCAGAATGTCAGACATTGTGACATTCTGAGAGCTGGCCCTGAGGTAGCTGGACCAGTGTCAAGGACTTTTCACGGATAAATAACGGGTGACTCAGTGACGGCACATCAGCATCTGTGGAATTATTTAACTGGTGAAGAGAGTAAAGCATGTTCCTTAAGAACCTCACTCACAAAAGTTGTCTTTGAGTTGGGCTAAGCATTATGGCATCATGCTGTTATTTGGGTACTTGATTCATTCAAGTCTGTCAAAGACTGGGCCCAGTATGTGGAAAGAATGCTTTACTTTTTCCAGGAAAATGACACTAGGGAGACGAAAAACAACAAGTAATTCTCCTGACAGCCGGTGGACCTGAAGCTTTGTTGATTATTCCTACCTTTCCCTGAGGAGCCAACCACTAAAACCTTCTCAGAGTTGAGGGATTTAGTTGAGGAACATAATGACCCTAAGCCTCCTCTAATTCTGAGATGCTATCAATGTTTTTCAGCAGTTTGAGAACCAGGGGATCTGTATCAGGATGTTTGGCTGGGTTAAGATGACTGGGCGAGGCACGTGACTTTGGTTTAACCTTTAATGAGATGCTGAGGCATTGTCTGGTGTATGGGATAAATTATGTAACAATGCAAAACCAGCTAGTAGCTGAAGCCCCACTGGACTTCAAACAGGGCTTTTTCATTGGAAAATATGGCAAGTGGAGAATATAAACTGCACATTAATCCACTGGATGTGGACACCCTCACCAATTTGACCGAGCTTAGAGAACACCACTTGAGTGAAGGGAATTGCATAGCCACATGCAGGACATAACTTGAACAGAAGGACTCTAGGTCAGACAACAGCAAAACCCCAAATCAAAGCCAAGCCTCAACCAAATAGCTAAAATGTTCTTCAGGATCCAGGCAGGTAAGCCATTGTAGTTGCTGCCGGTATACAGAATCAAGATAACAAAGGAGTCCTACTAGATCTAATGTGAGTAAGAGCTATCATAGACCAAAGCCTGGGAGAGTGCGCACCCTGGGAAGTCCACCTATAGATGGTTTGGAACAGTTAAATTGCTTAACAACATCCAAATCAGAACAGATCTAAATAAAGTCTGGTTAAGTGGTCATCCGATTCTACTGGAGGTCAATACTGGCACAGAGATTTCAATGATTGCAGAACTAGTCTTTACCAAAATTTGCTCTGGACTCCAACTCATACGTATGTGCAAGACCTCGGCTAGACTAAGAATCTACACAGGAAATCTTAAAAGATTATGGGTACAACTTTGGTTCCAGTCTCTAATAAAAAACAACTGGTTCAGTCACCAGTGATTTTAGGAAATGTCTTGGGCCCAAACTTGGTGAGGGAAAATTGGTTGATAAAGATTCACTTAGATTGGTTCAAACTTTTTCAATTAGAACATGGTTGGCTGAGTGAAGTCCTAATTAAATATCCAGAGGTCTTTCAGGAAGGTCTACGGACTCTCAAAGGAGGCAAGGCTATTTTGCATGTTGACCAGGAAGCAATTCTACGATTCTTGAAAGCCTGCCCAGTGCCATTTGCCACAGGCAAAAATAGAGGCAGAAAAGGCTGGAAAGCAAAGGAATCATCAAACCAGTTCAGTTTGCAGAATGAGCAGCACTGGTTGTAATGAATTTGAAGCCTACAGGTCAGTTCGCCTTTGTGGGGATTATAAATGAGTGGTAAATTGCTTTTTGCAGCTGAATAAATGCCAAGTTCCTCACACAGTGAATTTATACGCAAAGCTAGCAGGGGACAGTCCTTCACGAAGCTGGAAATTTGCCTTGCAATTGCGGCTAAATGAGGATTCCCAGAAGTACGTTACAATTAATGCCCATAAGGGTTTGTACCAATATACAAGACATTTGGGCTATTTTCTGCCTCTGTAATTTTTCAGTGGACAATGGAAAACACTTTGCAAGGTCTACCCCAGGTTGTCATTTATTTAGCTGATACGCTAATAGCAGGAAAGACTAACATGGAGCACTTAAAGAACTTGGACACCGTCCTCACATGTTTCTCCCAGGCCTGCACTGTTGGGGATCTGTGTCGTTTACTCACTGTAGACGGTTTGCTTTTTCTAAGGTTTGAGTTTCAAGTTTTTCACGCCGTTTCCGCCATGGTGCTTTCCCGGCCGAAAAGACCGCCTATCAATAAGCTTGCTTCTCATTGGCTGATGGACACTTAAGTACGCTACTCCGCATTTGATTGGTTGAGGTCATTCCTAATGTATAAATACAGACGAGTTGTGTCCATTTTGTGTCTTTGGACTGAGACAGTAAAAGCTCTTTTTGTAAAGGCCTCGTGTCCTCTCTTCCTGCATCAGTAAGTTTGGGGTGCGACTCAAGCTGGGGACTGGGGCTTGTCCGCTATCATCTAGTGTCACCGTTTGCATCAGCTTGCGCCTAGTCGTCCGCATACAGTCAATCATACCTTGAGTCCGTAGCTACCGCAAAACATAACAGATAAAGAACTTGGACACAGTCCTCACATGTTTCTCCCAGGCCTGCACGCACTTAAGGAAGGAAAAAATGTGTGTTCCATGTGACCTACTTGGGCTACAGAGTTGACAAGACCAGGCTATACCAATTGGAAGATAAAGGGAGGGCAATCAAAGGTGCCCCGGCTCCCACTTCTGTACCGGAGCTTTGGTCTTTTCTTCAGCTGACGAATTATTAACAGAAGTTCATATATAACCTGGCCTCTATTCTGACACTTTTGCATCAACGCCTGAAAAAAGGATCATCTTGCAAATGGACTTGTAGCCAACTGATAGCTTTCAGGGAAGTGAAGAAACAGCTATCATCCTCTAAGGTGTTGGCACACTATGATCCCAAGCGAGATCTGGTATTGATATACATTGCCTCAGGCATCAGGGCACTATTAGCTCATAGGTGGCTAGCAGAGAGGTACGTCCAATAGCATATACAATCACAACTTTGGCTAATGCAGAGCATAAATACATACAGATGTAGAAGGAAGATTTGGCAGTCCGCCAATAAGTTTATGGGCATAAATGTATAACAATAGGTGACTACAAACTCCTACTTGGTTGACTTAAAGAGGACAAGGCAGTGCCAGCCATAGCTTCAGGTTGAATTCAGCCCAGCAGTGGGCTGTGATGCTAAGTGCAAATAACTGCAAGTTGGAACATCGAGCAGGAGGTCAAGCAGCAAATGCAGAAGCATTGAGCTGCCTCCCACTCGCAGATACACCAGTGGTGGTATCAGAATTTGGATGCAGAAAGATCTGGTTCTGGCAAAACTGAAATGGTTGGTGCCGATGGGGGAAGCTAAAGGGCCTTCACAAACAGAACTGAAAACTTCTTTGACCCAGAGACACAAGATTACAATAGAGGATGGCATATTATTATGGGAAGCAAGGGTGATCGTCCTGAGCAAAGGTCACCACCAGATAATGGCTGAACTCCATCAGATCACCTAGGGGTCTCCAAAATGAAGGTGTTGGTGAGAAGTTATGTTTGGTGGCCAGGATGGGATTCAGGTATAGCAGTATTGGTGTAGCAATACCCAGAGTAGAAACAAGGACAAAAAATTACTGCCAGCAGCTCCTCCACATTCATGGGAATGGCCAGGTAAACCCTGGGCTCGGTTACATGTCAACTATGCAGGTCCTTTCATGGGCTTAATGTTATTGTGGACACTTACGCAAAGTACTTAGACAGGCATAAAGTTTTTCATCAAACAGATCACCTGGCATCAACCTAGGCACTGGAAAAGACAACCTTACCGACAATGTCTCAGACACCATCATCACCATCCCTGGATATGTCCTGTTCCACTTGCAGGGCAGACCCGGCTAAGGTGATGGCACAGTGGTATTCAGTTGGGAGGGAACTTCCCTAGGAGTCCTCAACATTAAATCCAGACCCCATGAAATCTCATGGCTTCAGGTTAAACATGGGCAAGGAAACCTCCTGCTAATTATCATGTACCATCCTCCCTCAGCTGATGAATCAGTACTCCTCCATGTTGAACAACATTGAGAGGAAGCACTAAAGATGGCAAGGGCACAAAATGTACTCCGGGTGGGGGACTTGAATGTCCACCACCGACAGTGGCTCAGCAGCAGTACTACTAATTGAGCTGGTCAGGTCCTAAGAGACACAGCTGGTAGACTGGGTCTGTGGCAGTTGGTGAGGGAATCAACAAGAGGGAAAAACATACTCGACATCATCTGTACCAGTCTGCTAGCCGCAGCTGCATCTGTCCATGACAGTATGGGTAAGAGAGGCTACTACACAGTCCTTGTGGAGATGAAGTCCTGCCGTCACACTGGCGATAATCTCCACTGTGTTGTGTGGCACTATCTCCATGCTAAATGGGACAGACTTAGAACAAATCTAGCAACTCATATGTGGGGATCTATGAGGCGATGGTGGCCTTCATCAACAACAGAACTGTACCCCAGCACAATCTGCAACTTCACGCCCCGGCAAATTCCCCACTCAACTATTACCTCATGCCAGGGGATCAACCCTGGTTTAATGGACATTGCAGGAGGGCATGCCAGGTACAGCACCAGGAATACCTGAAGATGAGGTGTTAACCTGGTGAAACCACCAAACAGGACTACTTGCATGCCAAACAGCATCAGCAGCAAGTGATAGACAGAGCTAAGAAATTCCACAACCAAAGGATCAGATCTAAGTTCTGCAGTCCCTCCACATCCAGTCACGAATGATCGTCGACGATTAAGCAAATTACTAGAGGAACAGGCTCCACAAATATCCCCATCCTCAATGCTGGAAGAGTCCAGCACATCAGTGCAAAATATATGGCTGAAGCTTTAGCAGCAATCTTCAGTCAGAAGTGCCGAGTGGATAATCCATCTCGGCCTCTTCCGATGGTCCCCATCATTACAGATACTAGTCTTCAGCCAATTCGATTCACTCCATGTAATATCAAGAGATAGCTGCAAGCACTGCAAAGGCTACAGGCCCTGATAATGTTCCAGGAATAGGACTGAAGACCTGTGCTCCAAAACATGCCGCTCCCCAAGGCAAGCTGTTCCAGTACAGGTACAACACAGGCATCTACCCACCAATGTGAAAAATTGCCCACGTGTGTCCTGTACATAAAAAACAGGACAAATCCAACATGGCCAATTACCGCCCCATCAGTCTACTCTCATTCAACAGTGAAGTGAAGGAAGGTGTCATCAACAATGCTATCAAGCAGCACCTGTTCAGCAATTACCTACTCAGTGAAACCCAGTTTGGGTTCCGCCAGAACCACTCAGCTCCTGACCCCATCACAGTCTTGGTTCAAGCATGGACAAAAGAGCTGAATTTTAGAGGTGAAGTGAGAGTGACAACCCTTGACATCAGGGCTGCATTCGACTGAGTATAGCATCAAGGCGTTCTGGCAAAACTGAAATTAACATGAATCCGGGGACAAGCTCTTCCAGAGGGTACAGCCATACCCGACACATAGCCATGATTGTTGGAGGTCAGTCATCTCAGCTCCAGGACATCTCAACAGGAGCTCCTCAGAGTAGTGTCTGAGGCTCAACCTTCTTTAGCTGCTTCATCAATGACCTTCCCTCCAACATAGGATCAGAAGTGGGGATGTTCGCTGATGATTGCACAACGTTCAGCACCGCTTGCGACTCCTCACATACCGAAACAGTCCATGTTCAAATGTAACAAAATCTGGACAACATCCTAGGCATGGGCTGATAAGTGACAAGTAACATTCGCCCACACAAATGGCAGGCTATGACCATCAACAATAAAAGACAACCTAACCACTGCCCCTTGACATTCAATGATGTTAACATCACTCAATCTCCCACTATCAACATCCTGAAGGTTATCATTGAACAGAAACTCAACTGGACTCAACACATAAACAGTGGTTACAAGGCCAGGTCAGAGACTCGGAATACTGAGGCAAGTAACACACTTCCTGATTCCCCAGAGCCTGTCTACCACCTACAAGACACAAGTTAGGAGAGTGACGGAATACTCCCCACTTACCTGTATGAGTGCAGCCCCAACGAAACTCAAGAAGCTTGACACCATCCAAGACAAAGCAGCCTGCTTGATTCGCATTACATCAACAAGCATCCACTCTCTCTACCACCAGTGCTCAGTAGCAACAATGTGTACTATCTACAAAAAGCAATGCAGAAATTCACTGAAGATCTTCAGACAGCAACTTGCGAACCCACAATCATTTCCATCTGGAAGGACAAGACCAGCCGATATATGGGAACGCCATCACATCCAAGTTCACCTCCAAGCCATAACCATGATGACTTGAAAATATATCAGCGTTCCTTCACTGTCGCTGAGCCAAAATTCTGGAATTCCCTCCCTAATGGCATTGCAGGTCAACCCACAGCAGGTGGAATACAGTGGTTCAAGGAGGCAGCTCAACACCAACTTCACAAGGGCAACTAGGTACAGGCAATAAATGCTGGCCAGCCAGGGACACCCACATCCCACAAACGAATAAATAAAAAGAAGTGGGAACGACAATAAAAAAAGATGTGCACATATTTTGCAATACATGGACTCCCAGAAGTGTTGTCTACCAACAGGGAATTTGAATAATTCCTGAAGTTGAATGGTATTCAACATATAAGGACTGCTGCATACCATCCATCGTCCAGTGGTCTGACAGAAAGAGCAGCCCAAACTTTAAAGATAGGTTTCAAGAAACAGCCCACAGCTTTGCTAGATACCAAACTGTCCCAGTTCCTACTTGATTATCTGAACACCCTCATGCAGCTAAAGGGATATATCTAGCAGAGTTGCTAATGGGGAGTCGACTCCGCACCAGGTTAACTCTGACCTTCCCAGACTTGGGGGAGAGTGAAATGGCATCAAGAAACCATTACTGGACATTAGACTCCTGCCAAGTGAGACAGGAGTTTCTCACAGGTGTCGAAGTTTGGTCGAGGAACCATGAGAATGGCCCTGCATGAGTAAGAGGCTTGGTCATCGCTCTTTCAAGACCAGTGATACATAAAGTTTGGGTAGGAGCAATGATCCTCAACAAGCACATAGACCATATGAAAGCAGCAAACTTGCAAATGGTGTGGGAGCAAAGCATCCTCTCCTCCTCAGAACAGTTGGAAGGGCGTCTGAACCCTTCGGGTCTCCCTCTCTGTCAAGTGTTTGACAGACCTCTAAATCTATGATGGACACAGTAGATCTCACCACATTAATGCCTTTGCTGACAGAAGAAGATTGTAAATTACTTTCGAGATGCTCTGGACGGCAAGGGATAAACTCCTGTCCTTTACACATTGCTCTTTACACTGACATAGAGATGGAGGTATCTGACCTGGTGCTAAAACACCACAAGCAGTGCTACAAGAAAAAAGACTGGCCTATGTCCTTGCGCTCAGAGGAGGAGGGATGTTGTGATTGTAATCAGATCAGCCAGGCGGACCTCATAGAATATGAGACCCTGATCGGGGCTGTTAACCTAGTCCAAGCAAGGAACACTGGCTGACAAATAAAAAGAGGAGCGTCAGACATTCTGACACACTGAGAGCTGGCTCTGAGGGAGCTGGACCAATGTCAAAAGCTTTCCACTTGCAACTAAAGGGTGATTTAGTGACAGAATACTGTGGAGGTATTTCACTTCACAAAGGGGTAACTTCAGTCAGCCACTCTGATCCCTGTTTGATTCACCTGAGCTTCAATCTTGCTAAGTTGCATCACACAGTGCTTGTGAGCTTTTCAATCTCCACTCTTTTAGCTGTACTGAGGTACTAATGCTTGCAGATCTCTTCGGAGACTTTTACAGCTTCCTCTAACACAGAATCAGTGACCTTCCCACTTTACCTGATCCCAAGACTTAAGACTCCATATTTTAACTGCCTACTAATTCCTAAAGCTTCCTCCTAAGTTGTAATAGTGTTAAGGCATTCCTACTGCTCTTGGCTCTGAGGCTGGAATTGAACCTGGGTCACTGATGCTGTGAGGTAGCAGTACGAGCCACTGAGCCACAGTGCCACCCTTAGATCAAGGTCTCATTTTCTGCTGATAGCTCATCTTGAGTCATTTTCTTAGCAGTTTTCTGTCATTGGCGGTTTGCCATTGCCTTTCACTTTCAGGTACTGGGCAAGAAGCTTGGTTTTTGTCTATTTCAACTGAAATGGGAATCAAACCCATGATATTGACATTATTCAGAACAACACTAAACATTCAGCCAACTGAACTAAGCTCCATAGCAGAAATACAACCTTTTCAATATCTTACTACAAGCTTTCCATTATTATAATATATCTTACTTCTTTATTTGAAGGAATAATAATGGTAAAATTAATGATTGTAATAAAACTTTGATCTATTTTGCCGAAGAAGAAATGCAAAGTGCAAAAACGTCTGCAAAACAGATATATTCACTGGTTGAGTATCTGAGAAAAAAATATACAAAATGATTTTTGCAGTGGAAAGGTATTTGACTACTGTAATTTTTTTTCTTAGCAGTTTTTTTGTCATCTGGCAACAGTTAGTACTTCAACCTAATGATAATTATTCATGTCTGGCCCAGATCATCATAACGTCTAAAAGAAAAATAAGCGATTTGTAGGAGCGAAAAACAGCAGTGGTCACCTATCCTTAGAGATGTCTATGAAGAAAAACAATAACAAAGAATTGACTATTATAAACAAAATCTTAAATTTATATTTATGTTTCAGGGCCAATCGGACATCCGCAAGTGCTTATCAACCAGTTGCAGGAAACACAGCAATCAACTTGCATATACCAAGTTACCACAAACAGCAAAGTGGTAATGTCCAGATTTTCTTAATGATGTTGATTTCGGGATAAATATTTCCAGGCTATCAGGGGTAACTCCTACGAACTTCTCTGAAATAAGTGCAATGTTTTACACACCTCAGAGAGTGTGTTCAAGGTCTAGATTTATTATGTCATCTGAACGATGGCATCTCTGACAGTTCATGCTCACAATGGCACAAGAATGTCAGCTGAGTTTCTTTGTGCCTAAGACCAGGAGTGGAATTTGCACCCACAACCTTCTGATGCAGAGGCAACTCAGGTACATCTCATACTTTGGGTTGTTCTTGCTGCTGAAAATTATTCTTTTTTTTGAAAATTACTGAAGGCAACTGTGAGGCTCATACATGATAATAAAGTGTGAAGCTGGATGAACACAACAGGCCAAGCAGCATCTCAGGAGCACAAAAGCTGACATTTCAGGCCTAGACCCTTCATCAGAGAGGGGGATGGAGTGAGGGTTCTGGAATAAATAGGGAGAGAGGGGGAGGCGGACCGAAGATGGAGAGAAAAGAAGATAGGTGGAGAGGAGAGTATAGGTGGGGAGGTAGGGAGGGGATAGGTCAGTCCAGGGAAGATGGACAGGTCAAGGAGGTGGGATGAGGTTAGTAGGTAGGAAATGGAGGTGCAGCTTGGGGTGAGAGGAAGGGATGGGTGAGAGGAAGAACAGTTTAGGGAGGCAGAGATAGGCTGGGCTGGTTTTGGGATGCAGTGGGGGGAGAGGAAGAGCTGGGCTGGTTGTGGGATGCGGTGGGGGACGGGGAGATTTTGAAGCTGGTGAAGTCCACAATGATACCATTGGGCTGCAGGGTTCCCAAGCGGAATATGAGTTGCTGTTCCTGCAACCTTCGCGTGGCATCATTGTGGCACTGCAGGAGGGCCATGATGGGCATGTCATCTAAAGAATGGGAGAGGGAGTTGAAATGGTTCGCGACTGGGAGGTGCAGTTGTTTATTGCGAACCGAGCGGAGGTGTTCTGCAAAGCGGTCCCCAAGCCTCCGCTTGGTTTCCCCAATGTAGAGGAAGCCACACTGGGTACAACGGATACAGTATACCACACTGGCAGATGTGCAGGTGAACCTCTGCTTAATATGGAAAGTCATCTTGGGGCCTGGGATAGGGGTGAGGGAGGAGGTGTGGAGGCAAGTGTAGCATTTCCTGCAGTTGCAGGGGAAGGTGCCGGGTGTGGTGGGGTTGGAGGGCAGTATGGAGCCTGCAGTGCCACAATGATGCCACCCAAAGGTTGCAGGAACAGCAACTCATATTCCGCTTGGGAACCCTGCAGCCCAATGGTATCAATGTGGACTTCACCAGCTTCAAAATCTCCCCTTCCCCCATCGCATCCCAAAACCAGTCCAGTTCGTCCCCTCCCCCCACTGCATCACACAACCAGCCCAGCTCTTCCCCTCCACCCACTGCATCCCAAAACCAGCCCAGCCTATCTCTGCCTCCCTAACCTGTTCTTCCTCTCATCCATCCCTTCCTCTCACCCCAAGCCGCACCTCCATTTCCTACCTACTAACCTCATCCCACCTCCTTGACCTGTCCGTCTTCCCTGGACTGTCCTATCCCCTCCCTACCTCCCCACCTATACTCTCCTCTCCACCTATCTTCTTTTCTCTCCATCTTCCGTCTGCCTCCCCCTCTCTCCCTATTTATTCCAGAACCCTCACCCCATCCCCCTCTCTGATGAAGGTTCTAGGCCCGAAACATCAGCTTTTGTGCTCCTGAGATGCTGCTTGGCCTGCTGTGTTCATCCAGCTTCACACTTTATTACCTTGGATTCTCCAGCATCTGCAGTTCCCATTGTCTCTAAGGCTCATACATGAATTCGTTTGAAGAGTTGTACCATTCCCCAATACAAAGTTTATAAACGTGCACGTGTAGCAATGAAGAAGACCTCCTTTTTATGAAATTTGATGCACCATATAGAACCAAGCTTGTAACATGCAATCCACAAAGGAACTGTAAATGGTTTCTATGCTTCAATGTGCAACAAACCCACCACATCTAAGTCCCTTTTTCAATGCAAACTTTTTGGAGAAAATGTTAAGTTGGTCTGTTCATTCAATTTTTGTATTTCCTCTTTCAACTCCTCAGATGTCCAAGTGCTAAACAGAAAATTGTTCAAAGACAATTTTCTCCCTTTAGTTCTGTTTTCTGCTTTCACTCAAAGGCAATGAACAAGACAACAAACAGTACCTGGATCTGTTACCCAACAGGGTAGTCTCACAAAAAGCACGTAAAAGTCTTGATTGTAATCTAAAACTGATCAAAACTGAGGTGTCACATAACCAATTTGGTATTGAACAAGAAACCACATTTTAGTTACCCATATAATCATTTATGGATCAATGTTCATTCACTTAGAACAAAACACAAGAGGTCCCTGACAGTAATAGCAAATTACAAATACAAAAGGAAAAAAAAATCAAATGCATGTCTCTTCCACACACACAAAATTCAGGGAAGAGGGACAAAAAAAATGTGCACACATCCTTGTTCTACATACTCGATTTGCCACTCACCTTGCTTCTCGGGCCACACTTGTGTCATACACTCCTGACATTATGTCAATGATATAATACTGCATTTACATTCTCTTGTCCAAAAATTGAGCCAAGTGTCTAAAATAGGAATTTTTAAAACAATACTAAAGCTAAAAAAACACAGTGACGGACAACTAGCTCACCCAGACAGCAAACATTTGCTTAATTAGTACAGACTTGTCTCTTGCCCTTACACTATTGCTGCATAATTAAGAAGGTCAGAATTAATGAAGCTGCACTGAATAAAGTTCAAGAAATCCCTAGATACTGTTTATTCTATGACATCTGAGATCTGAATGTCAGATAGGCATTATTAGAGCTATGAACCACAGGTTTGGCAGCCTCCCAGCAACAAAAGAAAAATTCAAGTGGGATTTACCTGCAGTGTCAAGTCATTCCTCAGCTCCTTTCCAGCAAAGATCACGCGCAACTGGTCAAATGGAACTCCTTGTCTCTTAGCAACTGCCTCCTTAAGTTGCAAGATCCTGGCATTTGCATCAACCTCTACTGGGAATCCATGACTCGAATTGAACCTAACAAACACTGACCCAAAACATCAAATTAATACATAATAGATCAATACTAATGGACAACATATGGTTTATATTCCCATCAGTACTATGGTCAATTTATAAACTAAAATTAGCCAAAAAGTTTATTTATGATGTCTTCGGGCATATAAAAATACAGATATTCCTTAAAAAGGACGAACTGGAAATCTGAACAGCCACTCTTCATAACCTTTGCACACACTTTCTATTAAACTAATATATTTGAACTTGGCGAAATTTCTGTTGAGAATTTCTATTCTTGCCTTAAACAGTGATAACTTAAATCTACTCCTAAATCCACAATATTAATAATAATATAAACACAAGAATATTTAATTTCAACAACTAACTTGCTCAAAAAGATAATATTTAAAAGCTACAGATATAGTGTAGATTAAAGAGAAAAACTGCAATTCTGGAGAAATCAAATAAAGGAACCTGCGGCTTTGTATTGTTTCAGTCTAGTGCTTGAAGAACCAAATAGTATTTATGCAGGTGAGCAAAATGCAAACCTTTCACAATATTTTTTAAAGATTTAATACCGGTCAAGTAAATTCAAAACTTGATTATCCTCATCAACCTCATCGCAATAAGTGGGCTGATAACCAATAATATCTTATGACCAAGTATAAAGAAGTCAATTGACCACTACTTTTCCAAGAGCAATTAGGGATGGGCATTAAATGCTAGACTAGCCAGCAATGCCCAAATCCTGTGAATAAATTTAATATGGTGTGAAACTCTGTAGCACAAATCTTGAAAAAGCTTTATAAACAACAGAAGTTTTAGAAACTAGATATTATGGAGAATAATATATTCTTTTCCGAATCTATTACATTTTGATTTGCTAATACATTTTCATACATTCAAACATTAAAAGGGGTTTAGAAATTCACCTAACTCAAAAATTGTGGGTGCCACTTTTCTAATTGCTACTTTAAACCCATAACTATTTACTGACAGGAATTGAACCTTAAAATTTCAGAGGGTTTTCTCTGTCCGGATATCTGATTCTGTCTCTGTTTGAAATGTGTGTCGGTTGATTTGAAATTTCCAGATTTGTCAGTTTGACTTTCCTTAAAAGCTGTTTCTGTCACATTTCTGGCATTCCTGTGACAGCCAGCAATAGCTCTTTCACAATTGCTGACAAGAAAGTGGAGAATTTGCTGACAAACAAGCGCAAGGCAGAAATAGCATGAAGCTGTTCTTCAAGAAAGAATGAAGTGGCAGAATATCACTGCGTAGTAGCAGGCAGTTGTCAATTGATAGTAGGGGCAGCACAGAGGGAGGCACCATATTTTATTGTAGTTCAAAACTCTCTTGCCTCAACAGCAAATATATCTTAGCATAGTCAGGAGACAAAAACTGCATAAATATTCCAAGGTTTATCTTACCAAGGGTCTACGTTTTAGCAATAAAAAATCTTTACTTCAAGAGTGACCTGAGAAGGTTGTGAGTTCAGGGCTATGGTGTCTGCATCGCTCCAACCAGCAGAACCTCCAAGACCCCGCCCTAAAAGCAGGGCACTGATTTCCCGCTATTGAGTTTCAGCATTTCTGTTGAGTGGTGAGCTGTTCCTGGAGTAGCTCACAGTCAGATGAGGTGGAAATTGAATGTGAAACACGCTGTAGTGTCAGTGTAAGCATTTAATCATTTGAGTTTGGTAAGATATGGTGAGAGAACGCATAAGATCTCACAACGAAATGCCTTGCAAAAAACTTGACACAAACAAGAAAGATATGGCCAAAAACATAAGATTTAGCTGTGAATTTCTGAAGTTCCCTCTGTATATACTAAACCTATTTTTATTTTGCTATATTTTTGATTGTGGACAGAAATGAAAAAAGAACACTTCAAAAGAAAGGATGGCTGTAGATTAACTGCATGTTTTAAAAACAAGTAACTAAGCACTTATTGTAAGCACCACTTACACAGCTATTTGTTTGATCAGTGATTAAAATGTAGTTCTGAATGAACGAAAAATTGAGGGGCTGTTTATAGATGGAGGATAATTGTAAACTCAGGATGTTGCCCTTAAACTTGAGCAAAGGGAAGATTTTATTATGTTCCCATAGTTTCGTCAGAATTTCCACAGTCGCAGTCAGATGAGGTTTTGAGGTGCCATTAATACATTAAGTAGCCACATCAGTCATGTATTCTATTGAGGATTGTTCATATGCTTCAGAAGAGATGGAAACCTGGTTGTTGAGACTGACAATGAGAATTTTCCCTTTCATGGTGTGGCAAATGGGAAAAAAAAATTATTGGCATTAAGAGAAAGTTTTTGATTTTTCCTTCAGATTTTGAATGGTGACCGCATTAAAATCAAAACTCACCCAATTTATACACTAGTTCCAACTCTCCTCTGCTCCAGAGAAACTAAATGGCATAAATTCCTGACAAGTAAGTCAAAGTGGATAATCAGCGGCTGCAGTTTGATTAATGCTTGTCCTGGTCATTGTGCAAACTGCATCTTCAGAACAACATTCCTGCAATTTCCATGGCCACCATCGACACCAACTCCTCATCTGCACAGGGGAGCATAGGCAAATTGCCAGCCTTGTCGCATAACGCCTGCTCTCAGGATAACTCAGACACCACTTCAACCGAACAACACTTTATTGTGCAGGTCAAGTACAGCTACAAATTGCATGCTTCTTCCAGGTCATTTTGCACACAGGGACAGCCACGCATCTCATGCATCTACATAGAATGCTTTAGTGCTCACATTTACACAAGCATCTTATGGCTCTTTAGCCTACTTTCTCGGCACGCACTCACTTTAGTGCCCCAGCCTCTGTCCACTTTGCATTGCTTTCTTAGTACACACTCACTGACTTCAGGTCTGACTTACAAATGGCCATTGCTTTTTCAGCACACGAGGTCTTTAGTGCTTGGTTGCAGGATGCAAGCTTCTGTGTTGCCCGCAATACTTTACTGCATAAATGAACAGGTAAGTAGCTAGTGATGATAGGGAGCACTGAAGAGATAATCAATCTATCAGCCAAGGATGTACACACTGCTATGTAGCACCATTACACTGACGTCAGACACATGCAGTATGTGCTGTACTTTATGTGGCAAACATACTGCATGTGCTTAAAGCAAATGGCCATGTGTGAAAGTCAAAGGAGAACAGAGTTTAGTAGAATCAAGGGTGACAGCGGCGGGGTACCACTACAGTCACTCATGAGAGATGCCCAATAAAACTAAAAGAGGTTGGCCAAGATTATCAGGCACTTGGCCCTACTTGACCCTGGGGATCTGTGACTGCACAGTCCAAGGATTCGGCCACAGTCATTCCTGCAGATCATGTGCAGGCAGTCCAAGGATTACAGGTACGTCAATAGGAGTGTTGTTGAGACACCACTCAGCAGACTGGCCATGGTCAGAGGGAGTTATCCTGTCAAATCAGTCTAGGGGGTAGCCATGGTCAATCCTGAGACTTTGTCAGTAATGGCCAGGTGGCCTATTAGGGGAAGGTCATGGCATCCTGGAGAAAGTGCGCAATCTTCAAATCTGGAGATGGGCTTCATTTTGCTGGGTCTCTAGAGGTAGGATCACTGTGATGTGGGCAATTGTGGATCATAGAGTGAGACTTCATGAAGAAAGCGAGAGGTATTGAGAGTGTTATGAAGTTGGGTAGAGTATTCACGCATTGGAAGAAGTTAGAATCTGTTGGTAAAAATGATTGTGGGGAAAAGAGTGCCATGGTTCCTTTAAGAACTTGTGCTTTGTCCATCTTTGTAAATGCAGATGCACAGACAGTGCCTGAATGGAAAAATGTTGTGTAGAACAGCCAAGCAGCATTTCTTCCAAGTCAACAAGTTTGATCTTAGCCAATTACCTTAAACTAAGCACCTAGATACAGAACGCCAATTGAATTTAAATCTGATGGTGTTGACAACTTTAAGATAATCATATTATAAGAATCTGATTATGTATTACGGATATATAAAACAAGTGCATTTGGAAAATCAGAGAGAGCCATCTGCCACTTGCCAGAGTTAGCACCATTCAGCTTTCAGAGAAAGCCTACGTAATTAATCAAAGGTACCAAGGTATTTTAGCTCAAAGTCCTCATTGAAGAAATTATAAGAGATAAAACATCCCTGACAGCAAAATTAGCAGAAGAAAACCGTTTGTGAAGAGACTGGAAATGACAGAATACTGCAGAATACAGTATGTGAGAACTTGGTGAGATTGAGTTATAATTTATTACTTCTTATTAATTGGATTTATATTAGTGGGACAAGACATTATTTAAACAGCATTCCAATAGAAGTTAGACCAGTTAGGGAGTAGTTAGTAGTCTAAAGGGGAATTGTCAGTTTTTTAGTAATTTTGTTAATTTGTTCATCGTTAGGTTAAATAAATAAATTGTTTCTTGTCGCTTATAAGTGGAGATCACAGATTTTCTTTCTTTTAACAGATTGTGAGGGGAAAGACAAGCTTCTCTGGGTGTTTCAGGGGTAACTATTAGTGGGGAACCTTTGGTCCTGTCGTTAGAGACTGGGGCTTGTATTTTAGTTTAATTATCAGAAGGGTTCAGCTATTTCCTCTCCAAAACAGGGATCTCTAGATTCAAACAACTCATGGTAACTTTGGCCTCTTTAATGATTGATTCAGGGCCAACAAGGAGATGCGAATTTCCAAAATCATGGGTTGTGGGGGATAAATTCATCACTGGGGTCATGAGGGCAATGACATAAAAAGGAAAATGAAACATGGGGGAAAAGAAAGGTTGTGAGTCCCAGGTAGAGCCTGCAAGTCAGTCACACTGCAAGGAAGTTGGAACCTTGAAAATGGATCAAAAGTCACTGCGCAACTATTCACATAATGGCTGTAACTGCATGCAAAGTAGGCGGGAAGTAAGTTACTGTTTCTTTGGATTTTGAAACTCTGCCAGGGAAATTGCATAATCATGCTTCCAATGATCATTAATGCCAACCACCTGGCTTCAAGTTTCACTTCAATGATAGGTAACATTGTCCAAGAATGAAGATTAAAAATTATGACCTCAAGCAATAATGAGCATCTCACTGTGTGCACTAATTGCTTCCTTGTTATGTCAATAAACCAATGTCGTGGGAACATGGAACTTAAATGCAAAATCTTAAGTTCCTATTTCACAATCATATTCAATAGCAAGAACTGCAAGACAGCTTTGCAGCTATCATATTCTCAATTGAAATGTAAGTTCGCAAATACGTGGCCTAAACTATTGATCCCTTATGTAAGGTGCCCAGTGGTAGAAGTGTGTACTATTTGCAACATGTGCTGCAGTAGCTCACTAATGCCTTAACAGCTGCACCTTCCAAATTCACAACCAGAAGGTCAAGGGCTGTAGATACATGGGAACACCATCACCTAAAAGAGACCCTCTTCATCACACTCAACTTGACTTGGAACAACACCACCATTTCTTTACTTTAGTTGGGTCAAAATCCTGGAGCATACATCTGAAAGCACTGACAGCATTCCTAATCACTGAAGGCAGTCCAAATTCCTCGGTCTGCTGCAGTTCAAGACATTTGAGTATTTGAGCTGGGATGTCGTATTGAGGTTGTACAGGATGCTGATGAGGCCTCTTCTGGAGTCTTCTGGTCACCCTGCTATAGGAAGAATATTATTAAATTGGAGATGGCTCAGAAAATATTTACTAGGATATTGCCGGGAATGGAGGGTTTGAATTATAACAATAGGCTGGGACTTCTTTCACTAAAGCATAGGAGGTTCAGGGGTAACCTTATAGAGGTTTATAAAATCAGGTTGGGTAATAGATAGGGTTAATGGGTAGTAAGGGTCTTTTCCATTGGGTGGGTGAGTTCAAAACTAGGTGACATATTTTTAAGATGAGAGGAGAAAGTTTTAAAAAGGACATGAGGGGCACCTTTTTTTAACACAGCGAGTGGTTGGCATCTGGAATGAACTGCCAGACGAAGTGTGGATGCAGGTACAGTTACAACATTTAAAAGTCATTGGGATAAGTACATGAATAGGAAAGGTTTAGACGGATATGGGCCAAATGCAGGCAAGTGGTATTAGTTCAGTTTGGAAACATGATTGGCATGGGCTATTTGAATCGAAGTGTCTGCGTCTACACTGAATGACTCTATAACTCTAAGACAGCTCACAATCACCTTCTTCAGGCAATTAGGGAGAGGCAATAAATGTAGGCCTGGCCATTGATGCCCACACCCCATGAATAAATAGTTTTTAAAAAATCACCTGCTCTCAGTATGGCTCTGGAGCATCAGCCTTGGTTCAGCAGTCAAGTCCTGCAATGCAACTTGAAACCAGAACCTTGTATGTCAAGGGCAAAAGTACTGCCATCTGAGCCACAACCCAATTTGATTCCTCGATCATCACTGCAAACCAGCTTCTTCATGAGAAACAAATTTCACTGCTACACATATTGCAAAGAATTGAGGGTCGAACTAGCTGGAGTGGTCTAGGAAAGGAGTTTAGCAGCAAAGATGATTGAGCAGCAATGACAGATATTTAAGAATTGTTCATGGCTCACAACATGGATATTTCCGAGTGGGAAAGAAGGATTCTAGGAACGGGATAAGCCAACCATGGTTAACAAGAGAAGTAAATAAGAGAATTAAAATGATCGAAAACTCGTACAGTGTGCAAAAATTAGTGGTAAACCAGAGGATTGGGGAAATGTAAGAAAAAACAACAGAAGATGACCAAAAAGAAAGGGATACAAATAAAAGTGTAACTCTGACCTGTTAACGTCTGTTGCTGGGAAAATGTGACAATAGAGCATTTAGAAATACATAACATGATGGAGCAGTCAGCAAGGCTTTATGAAGGGGAAATCAGCCTGACAAATTTATTAGAATTATGTAAGGAGATAACAAATAGGATATATAAAAGTGAAGTAGGAGATGTGATATATTTGGATTTCCAGAAGGCATTTGATAAGGTACCACAGGTTAGGCTATTTAGTAAGAAAATATCCCATGGTGTTGGAGGTAGTATATTGCCATGGATAGCTTTTAGAACTCAGAAGGTTGGGATGGGGGCATATTTTCAAGATGGCAGCCTGTAACTAATTGAGAGCCATGGGGTCAGTGATGACAATTATTTACAGTGTCTATCAATGACTTAGATGAGGAAAGTGAATGTACTGTAGCTAAATTTGCAGATTATAAAAAATAGTGGGTAGGATAAGTGGTGAAGACAAGATGGATATAGATAGGTTAAGCAAACGGATCAAAACTTAGCAGATGGAATGTAATGATGCAAATTATGGATTATACACTTTGGCAAGAACAGAAGCGCTAAATAACATTTAAATAGAGAAAGACTTCAGAAAGTTATTCCAAAGAGGGAGCCTCATGCATGAATCACAAAAAGCTTGCACACAAGTTCAGCAGGTAATACAGAAGACAAATGGAATGTTAACATTTATTTCATACGGTATGGAGTATAAAAACAGGGAGGTCTTGCTGATACCAGACAAACAAACTAGCTAGATCACAACTGGAATACTCTGAACAGTTTTTGTTCCTTTACCTAAGGTTTTATCTCAGATATGGAGAGACACTTTTATGAAGAGACGTTGAGTAGGTTGGGCTTATACTCATTAGAGTTTAGAAGAGGGAGAAGTGACTTTATTGAAACATATAGAATTCTTAGAGGACTTACAAGCTATGCTGAGAGCTAAATTCCCCCCAATGTGAGCATCTAGGACCAGAGAGCATAATCTCAGAGTAAGGGGGTCACCCAGTTAGGACAAAAATCTTTTATCAGAGGATAGTGAATCAATGGAATTCTTTATGGTAGAGGGCTGTGCAGATTTTGGACTGTTAGGTATATTCAAGGCTGACCGATTTTTAATCAGCAAAGGAATCACAGGTTATAGGGAGCAGGCAGAAACGTGGAGTTGAGGATTATCACAGAGATAGTAGGAACTGCAGATACTGGAGAATCTGAGATAACAAGGTGTAGAGCTGGATGAACACATCAGGCTAAGCAGCATCAGAGGAGCAGGAAGGCTGACGTTTCGGGCTTAGACCCTTCTCCTTGGCTTATACCCTTCCTAGAATCCTTCTTTCCCACTAGAATATATCCATGTTCTGAGCCATGAACATTCTTAAATATCTCTCATTGCTGCTCAATCACCTTTGCTGCTAAACTCCTTTCCTAGATCTCTGCAGCTACTCTACCCTCAATTCTTTGTAATATGTATTGTTGTGAAATTTATTTCTCATGAAGAAGCTGGTTTGCAGTGATGACCAAGGAATCAGATTGGGTTGTGGCTCAGATGGCAGTACTTTTGCCTTTGACATACAAGGTGAAGGGTCTAGGCCCGAAACGTCAGCCTTCCTGCTCCTCTGATGCTGTTTACCCTATTGAAGATTATCACATCAGCCATGATCTCACTGAATGACAGAGGGTACTCAATACTACATTTGCTGTAACCTCTTAAGGTCTTATGTTCTTAGTGTTTCAAAAGTGACAGAATTTACAGGGTTTAGTTTCTAAACAAACAAATTTGTAATCATTAGTACAAGCAAATTTAATTTTTCCTTCGGCTGTTCTTTTGACATCGGTGATTCGGTGAAACAGTTGGGTGCTTTGCTTAGTCATCAATCACTTTGAGTAGTGCAGAAACATCCAACTGTAAGATTAGCCTCATTATTGTGCGAAAACAGGTATATTGGTAAATCTGTAAACATCATTGAGTCCAAAATGGTAGTCTACTCAGTGCAAGTTACCTTTATGACCTTCACTAACTGGACGTAAGTTGACTGCTATCAGGTAAATTAGAGTTTGCCTGTTCATTAAAGATAAATCAAAAAGTTGCTATGATGGTCTATCTTATAATTTAAAATAAATTGCAATCATGTTTTAATTAATCTTGCTTTACTAACACATGTAAATTTACTTCTCCAATATAAATATTATATTCTATATTTGAACACATTATTGGGTTTAAATTAATTTCCTTTGGGAAACTTCTGCTAATATCAAAAAGTTATAAGGACGATAATTGAATTATTTTGTTTTGTTTTCAGAAAAACTACGCCTTGACTGTACTATTCCAGAACTAGTTTGACATTGTCATTGTTCCATTGTGAAGGGGATGAACTGTAATCAATAAACCTAGTTATTGAACCAAACTAGTTCACCATTACTGTCATTTCAACTGTGCATGTTTACTTAATACACTTGTACTGCAGGTATAGTCATTCCTCCTCAATATAACAAAAAACAAATATCTGAAAATCTGAAACATTAGCAGAAAACTAGATTTGAACAAAAAGCCCATGCTAAAAAGGTGAAATTTCCTTTTTGCAAATGTTTATCAATCTATTGTTTGAGTTGTTTGAATACAACATAGTAATAATGTGTGCGATATTTTGCTTTCATTGAGCTCCTACCAACCCTATCACAGATTAAAAGCTAAAAGATGGAAAGGTGCTGAGCTTGTATCCTAGATTCTAAAAGAGGTGGCTACAGAGATAATTAATACATTGTTTGCAATTTGCGAAAAATCCTTGGATTCTGGAGAACTACCAGAGGACTGATTTGATTTTTGTTTTGACTTTATTGTCATGTGTGTTCAAGTTCAAACCTACTGTAGTATAATAAAAAGTGTACAATGTCCACCACACAAAGTGCCATCTTAGGTACAAGTACCTGGTTACAGAATCTTAAGAATGAGGGAGAAAGACAGAACAAAGTTAAAAGTTAAACATTGCAGTAATTGTATTATAGCATAAAACATACAAAATAAGGTTAAAAGTCATACATTACAGAACTTCTTAGTTTTAAGTAAAAAAAAAGAAATAAAGCTGAAAGTTCAAACAGTCTTTCTTGAGCGTTTGGCCACAGTGAGACTGCACTTTGGGAATCAGCTCGAGACTGCCAAAAAGCCACCATGCTGGGTCGAGAAATCACCATGCTGGTTGCTGAGAGTCTGTTGGGCCGATAGATTGCCAAGCCAGCTGGACAGACTGCTATGCTGGGCCACTGAGAGATCACCAGGCCGTGGATCTGCCACGCTGGGCCGAGAATCCGCCACACCAAGCCAGGAGACCACTAAGCCACACCGGAAAGCTTCTAACTCAAGCCAGGAGGCTGCCACACCAAGTAAGGAGGCTGCTGTGCCAGGCCAGAAGGTCACCCCTGCCAGGTCAAGAGGATGCCATGCCAGACTGGAAAGCCACCACACTGGGAGGCCACAACAGGCCGGTAGATCGCCCGTGCCAGGCCAGGAGGCTGCCATGCCAGGTCAGATGTTGGAGGCCAACAGTCTGTGCCTGGGAAAAGAAAGATGGGAGAAGACAGGAAAAAATACAGAGGGGGAGAAAAGAGAGAGGAAATAAAGAAAAGGAAATGGACGAGCTCCATCTGAAGCATTGTATGCTGCCACCATCTCAAATGTGGGAACTGCCAATGCGACACCCCTATTCAACAAGCGAGGAAGGCAAAAGGTGGATGACTATGGGCCGATTAGCTTAATGCCTACTGTTGGAAAACTCGTAAGGAAAAAATTATTAAGGAAATAACAGCAGAACACTTGGAAATTCATAATCTAATCAAGTAGAGTCAGCATGCCTTCATGAAAGGGAAATTATGTTTGACTAATTTATTAGAGTTGTTCAATGATATCTCAACCAGAGTGGGTAGAAGGGAACCAATAGATGTGTTGTATTTGGTTTCCAGCAGGCAATCCGTAAGGTAAGTCACAAAACATGAAGTCATAAGATAAGAGCCTTTGGTATTAGCGGTCATATATTGGCATGGATAGAGAAATAGCTAATGGACAGAAAACAGTTAGAGGAGTGAAGGAACTGAAAACAAAATATGCTGGCGATCACAGCGTGTTGGGAGAGAAAGTAAGCTTACATTTCAAGAACATTTCAAGTCTGCATCAGAGTGACCTAGACCCGAGACGTTAGCTTGCTTTCTCTCCATGGATGCTGCCTGACCTGCTGCGACCTCCAGCAGTTTTTTGTTTGAAGTTCCGATTCCAGCATTTGCAGTAATTTGCTCTTACAGTGGGCATAAAGGGTTCTTATTCAGGTTGGCAACCTTATATCACTGGGGTTCCAAAGGGATCAGTGATATGACCACAGTTATTTATAATATATATTAATGGCTTAGAGAAAGGAAGTGACTATGCTGTAGCCAGTTTTGCAGGCAATAGAAAAATAGATGGAAAGGCAGATTGCAAATGGAGATATTGCTAGGTTAAGTAAGTGGGTAACTAGTTGGAAATGGAGTATAATATGGGAAAATGTAAATTGTTCATTTGGAAAGGAGAAAAAAAGAACAGTATTATTTAAATGGAGAAAATCCACAGAAAGCTGCAACACATAGGGACTTGAAGATAATTGTAGACAAAACACAGAATGCTAGCTTACTGATGTGATGGGTAATGAGAAAGGCTAATGGAATGTTGGCCTTTATTTCAAGGGAATTGGAGCATACGAATAGGGAAATCTTACTGCAACTGTACAAGGTGCTGGTGAGACTATATCTGGAATACTGCGAGCAATGTTGGTCCTTTCATTTAAGAAAATTTATTTCATTGGAAGCTGTTTGGAGAAGGCTCATCAGATATTGGATATCTATTTTGGATAAAATGATTTCAGTATTCTGCTCAAAACAGCAACCTAAGTTGGAACTAGTTTCCTCCTAATTCAGGGGATTCATCAGAAATTTGTTGGGGGAGTTATTGAAATGAGGCCAGCCAGGTGGATCTTTTAGAATATAACTTCCCTGGCTGGAGCCGTTAGCCTGTTCCAATCAGGGAGCTGTGGCTGGTATGAACAGGAGCTTCAAGGGTTCTGCTCACTCTAGGAGCCATCTCTATGCTAGCTGGATTAACATCATTTACTGTGCACATATAAATAAAAGGTGAATTGGTGATGGGACACCAGTGTTCATAGGGTTATTTCAGTGGTGACACGAGAAAAACACACTCCTAAAGAGATTTGCTCAAACTTTGAATTGGGCTAAGAATTTCTGGCAACATGCTGTTATTTGGGAAGCTTCACTCATTCAATCCTGCCAGTGAAGATTTAGTCCAGTATGCGGAAAGAATGTTTTTTTTCGGGGCAAATGACATTGGGGTAGACGGAATGGAATGAATAATTCTCCTGATAGCGTTTGGACTCACAGCTTTTTCAGTAATTATCCCAGAGGTATCAGATACTAAAACCTTTCAAGAGTTAATGGACTTAGTTAAGGGATATTGTGACCCCAAGTCTCCTCTAATTCTAAGATGTCATCACTTGACAGGTCAAGAAGCAGACCTAGCCAAATTGGGATTTTTAAGGTTAAGATTACTTGCAGAGGAATTGACTTCGTTTAAGTTCAAGTAAGATGACAAGAGATTGGTATGTGGGATTAAAGATGCGACCACGCAGAAACACCTATTAGCTGAAGTGCAACTGGACTTCAAACAAGCATTACAACTGGCTTTATTGTTAGAAAATATGGCAAGTGGAGTTTATGAGTCATAGGCTATGCCGATGGAAGTGGACACCCTTGCCAGGCCGACTGAACTTGGGGAACATCACTCAGCTTATATCCTGTACAGAGGGACCCTAGCTCAGTACACAGCAAAACCCCAAAGCAAAGCCAAGCCTTGGCCAAACAGTTAAAATTTTCTTGAGGAACTGGGCAAGTAGGCTGTTGTACTTGCTGCCAGCATGCAAACTCGAGACAGTGAAACAGTCCCACTAGGCCTGAAATGAGTAAGAGAATTCATAGGTCAGTATCCAGAAGAATGCGCACCTTGGAAAGTCCATCCCCATCGGTTTGAAACTGTTAAATTATTTAGCAGCATCCAAATCAGAACACATCAAGATTAACAGATAATAAAATGTGAGGCTGGATGAACACAGCAGGCCAAGCAGCATCTCAGGAGCACAAAGGCTTTTGTGCTCCTGAGATGCTACTTGGCCTGCTGTGTTCATCCAGCCTCACATTTTATTATCTTGGATTCTCCTGCATCTGCAGTTCCCATTATCTCTGATACTATTTTAACATCAAGATTAACATCTGGTTAAATGGACACTCAGTTCTAATGGAGTTGTGGGACCAGTCTTTACCAAAATTCGCTTTGGATGCCAACCCTTAAGTTTCCATAAAGCCTCAGCCAGGCTGAGAACCGATACTGGGGAGCCTTTATGGATTCAGGATACAACTTCTGTTCTGGTCTCTTACGAAAAGCAGCTAGTTCAGTTACCACTAATTGTAGTAAAGGACTCAGGCCCAAGCTTGAGGGAGCAAAATTACCTGAGAAAGATTCATCTTGATTGGCTCAACATTTTTTGATTAGAAAATACCTGCCTGAATGAAGTTCTAATTAAATGTCCAGAAGCTCATCAGGAAGGGCTACAGACTATCAAAGGGGCCAAGGCCATCTTACATTTTGACCAAGAAGAAATTCGACGATTCTGCCATTACAGGCAAAAATCGAGGCAGAAATCAGGAGGCTGGAAAGTGAAGGAATCATCACAAACCAAACCAGTTTGTGGAATGGGCAGCATCAGTCATACTGATTGTGAACACTGACAGGTCGGTTCACCTTTGTAGGAATTTTAAACAAACGGTAAGCCACTTTTCATGGCTGGATAAATACCTCATCCCTTACATAGAGGATTTATACATAAAGCTGACAGGGGCACTGTCCTTCATGAAGCTGGACATGAGCCTTGTGTAGCTGTAATTGTGATTAGATGTGGATTCCTAGAGGCATGCTGCAATTAACACCCATCAGGATTTGTACAATATACGGATCTGCCTTTTGGGGTATCGACACCCTGGGCCATTTTACAAGGTCTACCCGAAGTCACCATTTATCTGGATGACATGGTAATGACTGAGAAGACCAATAAAGAGCATTTTGAGAATGTGCATAGAGCTTTTGAACATTTCTCCAAGGCAGGTGTACAACTTAAGAGAAAATACATGTTCCAGGCACCCCAAATGACCTACCCGGGCTACAGAGTTGACAAGACGGGGTTACACCTGTTCAAAGCTAAAATCAAGGCGATCAAAAGTGCTCCAGCTCTCACTTCTATACAGGAGCTTAGGTCTTTCCTTGTGTTGGTGAATTATTACTGAATACTCATACGTAACCTGGCCTCCATCCTGGTACTCTTACATTTGCTATTGGTAAAAGAGGCAGCCTTGGAAATGTAGCCAAGATGTAGTCTTTAGAGAAGTGAAGGAGCAGCTATTGTTGTCTAAATACAGATGTGGTGTTGATGTCTGATACCTCCTGGCATGGTATTGGAGTACTGTTGGCTCACTGGTGGCCCAGTGGAGAGTAACACCCAACAACATATGCTTCCCAGACCTTGGCTGATGCCAAAAGAAAATAAGTCCAGATGGAGAAGGAAGGTTTGGTGGTCATCTTTAGTGTTAGAAAGTTCCACCAATACCGTTATGGACATAAATTTGTAGTAGTGATGATCCACAAACCTCTACTAGGGCTACTTTGAAGCCAGGCTTGTGCCACCCACAGCTTCAGGTCGAATTCAGTGATGGGTTCCTGTTCTGACAGCTTCAAATTACAATTTGGAACATGATCTAGGAGGGCAGATGGCAAATGTGGATGCCTTGAGCTGTCTCCTGCTGGGAGATACACCACCAGCGGTGCCACCACTGGAAGCATCCATCCGTGTTTTAAACTTTCTGGACTCCCTTCCTGTGGCCACTGACAACAGACTGTGAATGCAAAAGGATCCCATCCTGGCAAATCTAAAACATCTAGTGGTGATGGGAGAAACAAAACAGCCATCACAACCAGGACTGAAACCTTTCTGGACCTGGCTAGATCAGATCACCATACAGGACTGCATATTTTTATGGGGAGCAATAGAGATTGTCCCAAGCAAAGGTCACTTGTCAAATAATGGCTGAACTCCACCAGAGTCATCCAGGGGTGTTCAAAATTATAATGTTGGTGAAGTCATGTCTGGTTGCCAGGTTTGGATGCTGACATAGCTGTGTTACGGGGCAGCATCAACAAGGACAAAAGTTACGGCCAGCATCTCTCCCATATTCATGGGAATGGCTGGGTAAACCCTGGACTCAGCTATACATCGACTATGCTGGTCCTTTCAAGCACTCTATGTTTTCAGTCATTGTGGAAACCTATTTAAACTGGTTGGACTTGCATAGAGTTCACTTGATGCCAAACTGTCCTGTTTTCTGTTTGATTGAAAGATCACCCAGAGTTTATCATGAGGAGATGACTCTGCGCCAGTTTAAACCTGATCTTCCGAGACCTGGGGAGGGTGTGGGTGGTGAAACAGCATCAGGAATGCCATTCCAGATACAAGATTCCTCTACGAGGGGATTTACTTCAGCAACAAAGCTTGGTGTTGATCATGGGAACGGCAGTGCATTGATAAGTGGCATGGTCAATGCAAGGTCAGATCTCATGATGAACAAAGTTTTGGTAGGAGACACAGCCCAGAACAAGCATGTGGGCAACACAAAAGCTGCAACCTCGCGACAGACTGAGAGCAAAATATACCGGCCCCTCAGAACGTCTGACAAGACAGGCAGATCCAGTGGGTTCTTTCCATCCACCTAGTGTCAAAGAAACCTCTCAGGACATGATGAACACATCAGATGTCACAGCCTTGACACTGTTACCTCCCAAAGAATTTCTTTTGAGATGCACCGGCGCAAGAGGTGGGCTATGATCCATTACACACTGCCAGTATCAGTAGCAGAGTCAGCAGAACCAGACCTGGTGTGAAAATGCCTGAGGAGAAACTACAGGAAAAAGAACAGGCCTCTGTCCCATGACTTAGAAGGATAGGGATGTAGTGATTGGATCGAGGTCAGCCAGGTGAATCACATAGAATAGGATTTCCCTGAATGACACTGTTAATCTGGCCAAATCCAGTAGCCCTGGCTGACAGGAGTGTCAGGAGGTTTGCTGACCCGAGCAGCTGCCTCTGTGCTAGCTGGGTCAAGTCATGTCCTATGCATATACAAATAAAGGGTGACTTGGTGATGAGATACTGGCCTTTGTGGAGTTATTTCAGTTGGCAGGCTACCCAATGGAATTTATATCTCCTTGTGTGTACACAGCAGCCTTCCATGCTAGTGTGAGACCTCAAAAACGAGTAAGTGACCTTGCCTTCTGGCAAGGTGGGATCTGCAATGCCCTGTCCATTTGCTCTCAAGTGCACCATGACTCACGATGTGCCTGCATGTTTAGAGAAGAGGTTAATTATAATATGTAAATCATAGTCTTAATGACATAAAAAAGACCTTGACTACAATTTTGCTCACACATAGGAGTGGCACGGTGGCTCAGTCGCTAGCACTGCTGCCTCACAGCGCCAGGGACCCGGGATTGATTTCAGCCTCGGGTGACTGTGTGGAGTTTGCACATTCTCCCAGTGTCTGCATAGGTTTCCTCCAGGTGCTCCGGTTTCCTCTCACAGTCCAAAGATGTGCAGGGTAGGTGGATTGGCAATGCTAAATTGCCCATAGAGCCCAGGGATGTTTAGGTTAGGTGGGTTAGACATGGGAAATGTAGGGGAATGGGTCTGGGTGGGATACTCTTCAGAGGGGCGGTGCGGAGTTGTTGGGCAGAATGGTGTGTTTCCGCACTTTAGGGATTCTGTTCTATTCTATAGGCAGGCCATGAGTAACCTAAACAGTTGTTAAAAATAAAACTGCTTACAAGCCATCTCAAAACTATTTTTAATGACACAACCAAAATGAGAAACAGATCTCACAAAAAGATTCCAGATTTCTACCAGTTGATCTAAGACCTGCTATGGGAATGTCACCCCTCCCATGTTCAGATAGTTTAATGTAGAACCCAAACAATTTTCTGTCCTCCCACAACCTAGAGATAGCTGAGACAATTGAATGGATAAAAAAAATTGATAAATTAAAGGTATTTAAGAGACTGCCTAAAACAAAATTAGATACAAGCACCAAGTCCACTTGAGGTGCATCTTTGGTGGCTGTGTGAAGCAAGGAAAGCAGAGGAACTGGCCACAACTTACCAATTTGTAACCCTTGGGAGTGATGCCAAAAGTTTGGAGAATTGCAAATGTTGCGCCCTTCCTCAAATATGCAAAGATAAACTCAGCAACTACAAACAATCAATTCAACCTTGGTGTGGAAACATTTAGAAATGATTATCTGGGACAAAATTAATAATTGCTCAGACTAATGTGGATTAATCAAAGAATACTGGTAACGATTTGATAAAGGCAAATTATGTTTAACTAACTTGATTCAGTTTTTTAAATGAGGTCAATGTGGTTGCTAAGTGTACATGGACTTTCAAATGTTTTTAAGTACCACGTAATAAGCCTGTTAGCAAAACTGAATTTCATGGAATAAAAGGGAAAATGATGGGACAGTTATGAAATTGGCTCAAGGACATATAACAGAGACCGGTGATAAAAGGATGTTTTACAAACTTTGAAGGTGCACAGTGAGGTTCTCCTGGGGTCTGTGCTAAGATCATTGATTTTATCATATATATTAATTATTTAAACTTGAATTAACTGGGTACAATTTCAAACTTTGCAGATAATACAAAGTGTGACAGTGTTGTGAACAGTGAGGAGGGTGGTGATAGACTTCATGGAAACATTGACAGACTGGTGAAGCAGACAAATACGCAGCACTAAATTTAACAGTGTTAAGAGAGGTATTTTGGTCGGAAGAACAAGGAGAGACAGCATAAAGTAAAAGGGCTGCAGGGATAATGAGATCCCTGGAGTGTGCACAAATCAATGAAGGTTGCAGGTCAGGTTAAGAAAGTAGCTAAAAAAGCAAAACAACATCTGGGTTTAACACAATTGAGGAATAGTACACAAAAGCAAGGAGGTTAGATTAAATTTTAAACTCTGGTTCTGCCACAATTAGAGCAATGTACTGGATATTACAGATTTTTTTTCACTAAGTCTGAGTTGTGTTGGGCTTTTTGGAGGGATATCTGTTGCAAGGCCTGACAAGTGTTCTCACTATATTTGCCAAATGTGCCTCGTTAACCACTTACCTAGACCCCATATTGTCAGTTTCAATTTGGGCTCCATTTTTCCACATGCCTTCATAGAAGAATTGGCCACTCAAAATTCACTGGCATCCCTTCAAGAGAAGTCCACATTAAGATGGTGTACAGGTGGGACTCCTCTTCTTCCTTGACCAGCAGCAGAGCCTACACCACCAGACAATGCCAGGCTGGTGCAGGGTTGCCAGTGGATTAAAGCAGTGTCAAATTTTTGGAGGAATGCCCACCACTGTAGGAAAAAGATAAATTACATTCTTCTCTCATCCAGTGTAAATGTCACCATCATCTTTCTGATATGTAAAACTCACTCTATCTCTGCTACTATACCCACCTCCCACAAAAAGCTCTTACTGTACAACTAATGCCTGCTACATTTCCCGCACTCACTATCACCGATTCCAACCCCTCACGCCACTAATCCTGCATCTCCTGAGCATTGAATAATTAATCACTTAGGAGTCCTCAACACTTTCACCAAAAGTAATAGCTGTGCTACCACTTTTATCTCCCATAATTCCTGTCCCCTCTTATTGCAGGAGGAGCACAGCCTCCAGAAGGCCAGAAAGAGTCAAGGCAAATGGTGGGCTGCCCAGCATTTGGCTCATCACTTTTTATGTGGAAACCAACGTGACTTTGACCATTTCTAATCCTCCAAACTGTTACCATTGGCAGCCATTGATGCGCTGTTCCAAAACAGCCTGACAGGAAGTTATCTCCCTTGACTGCATTAAGTCCTGTTGACAACAATGACAAGCTTTTTTTTTGTGTCTGCATTAAACAGCAAGGTAAGACAGAAGTAACATGAGCATTGTAACTCTGGCTGGGGTTTGGGGGTTGGGGGGGGTGGTAACATGCAAAAAGACAAGGTAAGATAATGCAATGCAGAGATGCTGCAAAGTGAACGTATGCTATGACAGCAAGCAAAGAGCCTGGAGATGCAGTCTGTTCCAGTCCATGAGCTGAGAGCATGTCTTTGATTGCACAGTGTTCCTGCTGCAGCATTGCACTTGTAGCCATCAGTGCAACCCGAGGTGCAGCATTGAAGCAGAGAAACATCCTGTAAGTAGATCAGATCTGTCAGCAGTGGTTTTAGAGACTAGCATATATCGAATGCCAATGTGCATGGGCATGGGGTGCATTTGGCAAGTGTCACACAGCATGCCCTGACACATTGGTGCTCAGTGCCCAGCACACAAGTCCTTTGAAGCAAGCAGCAAACTGAATTTACCAGATCCCTGTTCTGCTTTCCATGTCGAGCTTTGTAAGTTTTTCTTAACAAGAATGCTGAATATTAATGAGGTGTGTTGGGCCATCAATGGGTGTTTAACAATAAATAATTCCACTTAATTGGTAACTTACAAGAAACTTATAATGCTACTTATGAAAAGCATATAAGACACAAGAAGATGGTCCCAACATCAAGATGGGCCTCACCACACTTCTCATCTGATTCTGCTAAATATACCACCATAGCTTACGTTGTTCAGATCCCTATAAGATTTTGCCCATCCTGTTTAGCTCTGAGCACCACGCTTTAAGAAAGATGTGTAAATCTAAGAGAATGAAGAAAACATTAGTATATTGCTTCAGGTTGGAGGTCAGTTTAGCTTGATGTTTAGTTTGGAAATCAGCGTGATGCCAACAGCTTGGGTTCAATCTCCACACTGCCTGAAGTTACCATGGAGAACTCTCCTCTCAACCTTTCTCCCCTCACCTGAGTTAAATCAACACCAGTCATCTCTCTCTGACGAGACAGCAGCCCTATGATCTGGTAAAATGGTGGCAACTTGACTTGACTTGACTATACTGATTCCAGAAATGAGGAATTATAGTTATTTGAATAGATTGTCTGCAATCTCCTCAGAGGAAGTTGACAGGAAATTTGATGTAAGTGTTCAAAATTATGAAGAGTCTGAAAAGAATAGATGGAGAGAAAATATGTTTACTAAAGGAGGGGTTGAAGCCAGAGGACAGAGGTTTAAGCTTATTGGAAAAAAAACAAAAAGAAAATTGTTCTTAAGACAGTGAATAGTGATTTGTAATGTACAGCTCCAAAGATTCAATTGCATTTCAAAAGGAAACTAAATAACTGCATGAAGAGAAATAAAATCGGTGTTACTGATAAGGGTGGGGAAATTGAGGTCTTTGCATGTCATCCTTCTGTTCTGTTACAGTTCTGCAGCAAGATGTAAATGAAGCCCAGGCAAAGTATCCAGAATTAATTTTGGCGAATAATGGCAGGTAGCTTCCAAGTACCTCCTGGCCATTTTCAATATGTAAATATAAAAACTCCTCATGTAGCGTTTATAAAATTTTGGGAAAAGAACTTGCATTCTATAGTGCCTTTGCCAAATTTGTGATGCCATGAGGTACTTAGCAACTGTAGTCACAGTTACAGTATAGAAAAAGCACAGTAAGATTATCTTGGCAGCACTGAGATAACACAACCTATTTTAATGATGTTATTTCAGTGCCAAATATTGTCCAGCAGTGAACTCCCCTGCCCTTCTATAAAATATTGCCTTGTGCCTGAGGGGGCCAATAAGCCTGCGTGTAATGTTCCATCCAAAGATGGCACCTCCTAACAGTGCAGGACTCCCATTGTTCTTCGCTGGAAATTAGACCTTAATTACGTAGCCAACACTTTCTGAAGGTGGACTTGAACTGCAAGCTTCTGACTCAGAGGCAAAGTACTATTACAAAACCATGGCTGACATCAAAATCAGAGAATGCAACCTGAAACAGACATGTGTTCTCAAGGAATATGAAAATTAACTCATCTGGTAAAATTTCATTATCCAGTTCTTGAGTGAACTGCAATTTGTGCTGTGATTTCCTAATCTGTCTACATGTGGAAAAATAACTTCAAAATCTCACATGAATGTGGGAAGTCAGTGTTATCAAGGTGGTCACTCAAAAGATAAGAATCTCATCAAGGAGTTCAGATGAAATCATAAATCACACAGGAAAATTAAGATCCAAGACACGGGACAAAATTACAACCCTCTTAGAAATCCCCAGTAACCATAACATTTTACTTTGTAACAATACTTTCCATTTTGGATTTGTTGTCCTTGCTACAGAAGTGCGTCCAATGAGTAGTGAAATCCACATCCTTGATGTGCTGTAATGAATATGCTAAATAATTAATTCTTGTAATCTAATCACCACAGGTTTAGCCAGCGATAATTAGCAATTGACCGCCAGGAAATAACAGTCGGTATATATAATAATGCATATTGTATTTATAACCAAGTCATTATTCAATACAATTTAGAGTACAACACAATTAATATTCAAATTTGATGAAATAGATAAAAAGACTATTTAGGGAATTCATTCAAAATCAGTATAATGGATGATTCACCACATTAATTCACTTTTGTAGCAGTATTGTTAAACACTCAATTTACAAGCAAAGTAATTAAACAGATAGCTAAGTAGAAAACAGCTGTTCTATTTAATATTCTATGAATTTCAATGAGCATTTCAGCTTTAGTCAATTCTTCTATCCAGAATCTGCTGCAAATTTCAGTTGTCAAAATTAAATTTGCTAAGGCTTTGTTTTAAATGTCTGGACCTCCAAGGGGAGTGTAGGTAGGTCCAGACACAAGCTTAAAGCACTATTATGGATACGTAGATAACACAAAAACAAAATATTGCCAATTGCTAGAAATCTTAAGTTAAAACAGAAATGCTGGAAATACTCAACAAATCATAGAAAATATGCAGAGAGAAACAGTTAACCTTTTAGATTCTCATGATATTGATCACAGCTTCAAAGTACTCTGGGTATTTTTAACTTTGAATTCCAATTTTTTATTAAAACAGAACTGTTGTAGTCAAAATAAAAGATAGTGAATGTAAATTCATCACAGTCTGGCAAAGTCCTATGTGAGACCTACGGAATGTTGTACCTGTAGAATGTCACAGAAACATCAAAGGAAGAAACATGACAGGAGAAGTAATGACAGACATGATTACCTTCCCCTCCCTCTCAACAGAACATCACTTGTAGATTTTTCTCTGTTTTGCCCTTCCAGGATTATACCAAAAAAGATGCTAAAAGCCAAGGCCTGAGTTCAAGTGTTGGTATGCTCTGAAGGTCACTGTTGAAGAATCACCCAAGTAAAAGGACTCTCTTTCTCTGAGTGCTGAAAGCAATTTTGACAGTTAGAAGGAAAGGACAAAAAGACTTTGCAATAAAAACAGGACATGCTGCAGAAACTCAAATGTCTGGCAGTATGTGAAGAGTCAATATTTCGACTCCAAGAAGAGGCTTCATAGTGAGACTATTACTCACTCAG
The DNA here is from genome assembly GCF_030684315.1 of Stegostoma tigrinum. NCBI lineage: Eukaryota > Metazoa > Chordata > Chondrichthyes > Orectolobiformes > Stegostomatidae > Stegostoma > Stegostoma tigrinum. The sequence goes on along the minus strand of NC_081362.1, from coordinate 24,146,891 downwards.
AGATACTAAGAACTGCCGATACTGGAGTCAGAGATAACAGTGTGGAGCTGGAGGAGCACAGCAGGCCGGGCAGCATCAGAGGGGCAGGGAAGTTGACATTTTGGGTCAGGACCCTTCTTCAGAAATGGGGGAGGGGGAAAGGGAGGGCTGGAATAAATAGAGAAAGATGGGATAGAGCTGGGGAAGGTCGATATGATGGTGATAGGTGAGTGTAGTTAGGCAGTGGTAGGGATTGGGCAGTGAGATGGGAGGAACAGATAAATGGGATAGAAGATGGACAGGTTGTGTCAGGTCAAGGAGACGGAGATGAGAGGGGAGGGTTCTTCATGGGATGACGCTGCAGCTGGGGAGATTTTGAAACTGGCAAAGTCCACATTGAGACCATTGGTTTGTAGGCTCCCAAGGCAGAATATGAGGTGCTGCTTCTCCACTTGCCGGGTGAAGTCATTATGACACTGGAGGAGGCCTAGGATGGGCATGTCGCCCAGGGAGTAGGAGGGGGAGTTAAAATGGTTCGCGACTGGAAGATGTTGTCGTTTGTCACGAACAGAGCACAAGTGCTTGACAAAGTGGTCTCCAAGCCTCTGCTTGGTCGCACCAATGTAGAGGAGGCCACATCGGGAGCAGCAGATACATTTGACCACATTGGTGGATGTGCAGGTGAGCCTCTGTGACCATAGGCAGAGGCTCAGAGACACTTTCTAGATCACCTACACTCTGTTCGTGACAAACAACATCACCTTCCAGTCGCTAACCATTTCAATGCGTCCTCCCACTCTCTGGGTGACATGTCCATCCTGGGCCTCCTCCAGTGTCACAATGATGCCACCCAGAAACTGGAGGAACAGCACCACATATTCCAACTTGGGAGCCTGTAACCCAATGGTCTCAATGTGGACTTTATCAGTTTCAAAATCTACCCACCCCCTGCCTCATCTCTTGAGCAACCTTGCCTCTCATCCCCAACTCCTTGACCTGACACAATCTGTCCATCATCTCTCCCACCTATCGCTCCTCCCACCTCATTGACCAATTCCTACCACTGCCTAGCTAGACTCACCTATCACCATCCCACCTACCTTCCCCATCCCCACCCCTCCTCTCTATTTCAGAGCTCCTTCCCCCTGCCCCACTTCTGAAGAAGGGTCCCGACTCAAAATGTCAACTTTCCTGCTCTTCTGATGCCACTGGCCTGCTGTGCTTCTCTAGCTCCACACTGTGTTATTTTGACTCCGATATGACTTTCTTTCAGAAGGACTCTTTTGCTGTCAGCGCTGCTGGCCTATGACCACAAAAAGGAAACAGGACAAAAGGATTTCAACTAACTTGAAAGTCAGGAGTCCTAAAATCAAGTGTTCAGCTATGAATGTTTCACCATCTCTCCTTCTTGTATCACCCAGAGAAACTGCTTCCTATATCTTTTAAATGTATTTTTTGTTAACTCACTTCTTATTCCTAACGTATTGTTCTGTGTTTTTTTTTTCTTTTTGTATTTACTGACTACCCTTCTGTTAATTTAAGAAAACCTACATAAATTGGTTCCTTTAGAAGTTACAATTATTTCGTCTAGGAGAAAGGCATTCACAAGTGACGGATTCTCCTTAAACTAACCTTGTTGCACCCAACCAGACGGGGATTGAATAAAGAAAGAGAAGTAATTCGTCCTTCCTTACCCAGGAGCTTAAGTTTTGGGGTGACATTCCAGAACTGTAATAACTTAGGGAATCTCACACGGGATCTGATCTATTACTATTATACAAATGTAAGATCCTGTTCGAGCGGCATCTGTTTGAAGATATGAAAGGAGTGTGGTAAATGTACATACATTTTGAGGGCCTTGAAAAAGTATCATACAGGTAGGCCTGACACTAAATTGCAGTTATGTGCTATAAGGATAAATATGGTGCATTGTTAACAGGAAGAAGAGTTGAATTTACAAGCGGCAAAACCTCAGGTCGAGCAGACTCATCTACAGTTCCTTAATTACATTTAAAATGCTGTGCCGTCATACTTATAACCCATATTACCTCAATGCCAATGCCTTCAACACCATAATTTCAAACACTAACCTTTGAACTCTGTGACCTAAGTCTTGGCTCCCCTTTCTGTAACTGAATCCTCAATTTTCTGACCCTTAAACCACTATCAGTAAGAATAGGTGACAACACCTCCTCCAACATAATCCTCAACATGAGTGCCCTACAAGGCTGCATAATGAGGACTCTACCATATTCCTTATACACTCACAACTGTGTGGCCAAATTCCACCCCAATTCCATTTACAAGTTTGCTGATGATACTACCATCGTAGGGTGAATCTCAAACAATGAGATAGAATACAGGAACAAGATCGAGTGCCGAGCAGCATGATATAAAGTCAGAAGTCTCTCTATCAACGTCAACAAAATGAAGGAGCTAGTTATTGACTTCCAGGGAGTGATGATATCAACAATCTGTCCTGGTCCATGTATGTCAATGCAGTCATCAGAAAAGCACAACAACATCCCTACTTTCTCAGGAGACCAAAGAAATTCAGCATGTCCACAAGCACTCAACATTTTTTATAGATGTACCATAGAAAGCACTCTATCTGGATGCATCATAGTGTTTTTTAGCAACTGCTCTTCCTGAGATGACAGGAACTACATAGAGATGTGAACGCACCCCAGTCATAGTGTCATACAGTCCACAGAACTGTACAGCATGGAAACAGACCCTTTGGACCAACTCATCCATGCCGACCAGATATTCTAGATAAATATAGCCCCATTTGCCAGCATTTAGCCCATATCCCTCTAAACCCTTCTTATTCGTATACCCATCCAGATGCCTTTTAAATGTTGTAATTATACCAGCCTCCACCACTTACTCTGGCAGCTCATACACGCACCACCCTCTGCATGAAAAAGTTGCCCATTAGGTCTCTTCTAAATCTTTCCCCTCTCACCTTAAAACTATGCCCTCTAGTTTTGCACTCCCCAACCCTGGAGAAAAGACCTTGGCTATTCACATTATCCATGCCCCTCATGATTTTATAAACCTCTATAAGCCACCCTTCAGCCTCTGACGCTCCAGTGAAAATAGTCCAACCTATTCAGCCTCTCCCTATAGCTCAAACACTCCAACCCTGGCAACATCCTTGCAAATCTTTTCTGAACCCTTTCAAGTTTCACAACATCCTTCCTATAGCAGGGAGACCAGAACTGCATGCAGTATTCCAACAGTGGCCTAACCAACATCCTGTACAGCTGCAACATGACCTTCCAACTCCTTTGTTCAATGCACTGACCAATAAAGGCAAGCATACTGAATGCCTTCTTCACTATCCAATCTACTTATGTCTCCACTTTCAAGTAACTATGAACCTGCACACCAAGGTCTTGTTGTTGAGCAACACACCCCAGAACTTTATCATTAAGTGTATAAGTCCTGCCCTGATCTGCCTTTCAAAAATACAGCACCTCACATTTATCTAAATTACCCTCCATCTCTCACTCCTCAGCCCATTGGGCCAAGGTCCCATTATACTCTGAGGTAACATTCTTTGTTGTTCAATACACCACCAATTTTGGGGTCGTCTGTAAATGTACTAACCGTACCTCCTATGCTCATAGCCAAATTATTTGTATAAATGATGAAAAGTACTGGACTCAGCACTGACCCTTGTGGCACGCCACTGGTCGTAGGTCTCCATTCTGAAAAGCAACCCTCCACCACCAACCTCTGTCTTCTACCTTCGAGTCAGTTCTGTATCCAAATGGATAGTTCTCCCTGTGTTCCATGTGATTTAACCTTACTGACCAGTCTACCACGAGGAACATGATTGAATGCCTTACTGAAAGTCTATACAGATCATGTCCCTTGCTCTGCATTCATCAATCCTCTTTGTTACTACTTCAAAGACCTCAGTCAAGATAGTGAGACGTGATTTCCTTCACACAAAGCCATATTGACTATCCCTAATCAGTCTTTGCCATTCCAAATAGATGTAATTCCTGTCCCTCAGGATTCACTACAACATTGCCCAAACTGATGTCAGGCTCACTAGTCTATAGTTCCCTGGCTTTTCCTTACCACTTTTCATAATAGTGGCACCGTGTTAGCCAACCTCCAGTCTTCCAGCACCTCACCTGTGGCTATTGATGATACAAATATCTCAGCAAAGTCCATCATGCAAACCAGCCTTCCACTGACTCCATCTATACTTTCCACTGCCTCAAGAAAGCAGCCATCATAATCAAAGATCACCGCACGCCCATCCTGCCCCAGCATTACTCTCTTCCACTCTCTGCTGTCAGGCAGAAAATAAACAAGTTTTTATACATGTATGAAAAGGTTTAAGAACAGCCTCTTCCCTGCTATTATTCTAGGTAGGCCTCTCAAATTTTAAATTTAATGCTGATTTCACTCTCTGTGCACCTTCTCTGCAACTGTAACATTGCATTTTTTACTCTGTTCTATTACTCCATGCACTTTATGAAGTATGATGTACCTGTACAGCATGCAAAACAAAATCTTTTGCTGCACATCAGTACATGTGACAATAATAAATCAAAGAGTTTCAAATTCTGTGGGATTTGTCATGATCATCTGTTCCAAATTCAGCAAAGATCCACTCATTCAAGGCTGTTTTGTTTCCACAAATCTTATGTGGTTATGTAATTGAGAAAGGCTTGTAGACAAATGGGCTTGCTGCCCACTTGAAAAATAAATGATTTAAAAATGGAAACTAATATAACCTTGCCTTCCTCCCAGGAAAGTGAAAAGCCTTTCACATGGTTAGCTCAGTCCCTGACAACAAACTGTACCACAGAAGAAATTGGAATAGGAGTAGGTCATTTGTCCCCTCAAACCTGTTCCATCATTAAGCTGCATCATGCTATGCCCCAGGCCTCAGCTCCTTTCATGCCAGTTCATCATGGTGGTCGAGAGCTTCAAGTTCCTCAGAGTAAATATCATCAACAATATATCCGGTTCCATCCACATCAACGTTCCAGTTAAGAAAGCACAGCAATGCCTCTACTTCCTCAAAGCTAAGGAAATTTAGCACATCCAAACTCTTACCAATTTTTATAGACACATCATAGAAAGCATCCTATCTGGTTGCATCAGAGCTTGGAATGACAACTGCTCCGCTCAAGGCGACAAGAAATGACAGAGAGTTGTGAATGCAGCCCAGTCCGTCACAAAAAACCAGCCTTCCCTCCAGTGACTCTGTCTATGCTTCCTGCTACCTTGGGAATGCAGCCAACTTGATCAAGGACTCTGCCCACCCCGGTTATACTCTCTTCCTCCTTCTTCCTTTGGGCAGAAGATACAAAAATTTGAAAACATCCACCAACTGATTCAAGAACAGCTATTATCAGATTTATGAATGGACCTCTCTTATAATGGAGTTGATCTTTCTCTGCACCTTCTCTGCAGCTGTGACACTCTATTCTGCAATCTGTTCGAAACACTGGTATACTTCTGTCAGGTATAATTTGTTTGGTTAGCATGTAAAACAATGCTTTTCACTGCATCTCCCTACATGTGACAATAATAAACCAAAGCATAGCCCTCAACTCTTCAACATTTGAATGATCTGTCTACCTTGTCTTTTAGAAAATATTGTAAAATCCAAATGATTCAAAGCAAATAACTTCTGGAAAGTGATTATGACTTTAAGCACATTGCAGAGCAAGTTACTGATTCAGGAAATGGATGAGAAAAGATACCAATCTCTGCTGTTAAACAACACTGCTCCTGAATTGTCACAACCCTGCCAATTCTAACTCCATGGATGTGCCTGTGAAATGCTGGTTACTCTCTAAACAAGTGTAAAAAATACAGTTTCTTCAAAACCGGGATTATTTTGACAAAGATTCCAATGTGCAATTTGCCGTTTCCATGAGCAACATAAACTATCTGCTCCCAGGTGATTCATGAGCAAAATGTACGGGTCTCTGCAAGGATTTACATCAATTACCCTGTGTAAGAACACAAGCTTATCCCCCATGAATGCTCATTGATGTTTGCTAGCCTCCGCAACCCATTAGTGGAAAAGAACAATAGTAAAAGGAAATAATCAGGGTATCAGATCTGGTTACATCAAAGGGGACCAACAAGGAGGTGTTTTTCAACATGTCCAAAGCTCAGAGATTTTACTGGAGTGCATTGCTTTATGGTCAAGCAAGGAACGTGGTCTACCTGCAGTGCTCTGAAAATATAAGTAGACATGTAAATATCAAATGGCTTTCACCACTTGGCAATAGATTTGATAAACTGCAGCTATTTTATAGGCCCCTAGTTGTGGACTGAATTTTAGACTCATTGACAAGACAGACATAACATCACCCTGAAGATGATCAGCAATGAATTAGGGGAAGGGAAGCCCTTCTGCTGGAAATTATATAGATAGAAAACACAGCACAATTTTACAGCACACCTAGCAACTTGTTGTACACACATCAGTGAAATAAATCAGGCTTATAACTATTATAAAGAGTTGCATTCCTGTGTTATTTTACTGCTGAGATCATATACTTGCATTAATAAACTCCAAAGCATTTTTAGAAATGATATTTGCCACTGAACAACTTATGTGTTTGCTAACTACTGAGAGAAGACTTAACTGAAAAGATTCAGCTGCTTCCAATGATGGACAGGAAGGGCAATGTTCACCTTCAGCCATATCCATTCTTGCAGATGCCAGAGGGTGCTGATATTTCCTAAGTAATTATATGTTTCCTTTCTTCATTTTCTCAGGTTAATACTGCATCCTTCCTCCAAACAATTGAATCATCTCAAACATTGTTTTATTGTCCTATTATTTAATCATACAATAACGATACTCTGCCGTATTACTCTGCAAAATCAATTTACCGAGGAGAACATGTCATCCCATGAGAGGCAGCAGGCAAAATTTGAGTGGGTAGCCAATGACTCTCATGTGTCTTTTGCAATCATTTCCACTTTCTAACCGGACCTGATTTCAGTAAAACCTAAGTAACATGGTAACTATGAAGAGAAGGCAGGCTTTCTTGCACCTTTTTGCGCATATTATTGCATACCTTCTGTGTATTAAGTATAATATACAATAAGCTTTCTGTTTAACAAAGGGACTGCACTGTGGCAAGGTACATTGTTTCTTTGTAATGCTGCAGTATACTCTTTGACTTTTCCATATACTTGTGCATGACCCCATACAAATATCTGTATTTGTAACCCATACTCATCTCTAGTTTATTACATATTTTTACCTTTCAAGGATACTTGAGTTATAGATCTGCTAAATTAGAATAGCATAAGTTCTTAAAAGATGCGGATCAACATTGTTAATCTATAAGCAAAAAAAAGGAACAAACGTAGTCTTCCAATTAAGTTTAAATGGTCACAATAACACACTAATGCAAATTTACAATTAGCTTGTAGACCATGGCACAGTAGCACAGTGGTTTGCACTGCTACCACTCAGTGGCAGGGTTCAATTCCAGCTTTAGGTGACTGTTTGTGTGGAGTTTGAATGATTGTCACTTGTAATTTATAGTGAAAAGCTTCAACTGTCGCCACAATCTGACACCATTTTAAGTAGTTTAAGGATAAAAGATAAGATTTCAAGAGACTCTATCCCCGTTCTGCTGCCTCCGCCTTGTGTCCTGATCTGGCTCATAAACAATGTCTGTGCCATCACTATTCCTACACTGCCTAGCTGCTATCAGCATCGGACCCATCAACCAGGAGTTACCAATCTTCTGACGCCATTTCTCTGTTGCTGGGCCCACCTCACTGATGCTGCAGTCTATGCTGTTTTGCCTTCACCAAACCTACTAACATTAGAGTCATCACACTTCAGAAGCCACATCTTCGCCGTTGGGCCCACATCGCCCATGCCGATGCCACGTCCCATGTTGACCCCACAACAGGAGCCCACAGCCCCACTACCTCGCCAATAACCAAGAGTCCACAGCTCTGAGCCTAACTTAACCTCTCCACATGGATTCTCTTTGCATGGGTTTCTGCCAAGTGCTCCGCTTTCCTCCCACAATCCAAATGGACAGACCAGGCTAAATTATTCCATTGTGTGGATTAGCCATGGCAAATGTGATATTACAGGAATAGGGTGGTGGAGTGGGATGCTATCTGGAGGGTCAGTGCAGACTCAGTGGGCCAAATAGTATCCTTCTGCACTATAATTCTATGACTGTGAACTATCAGGGCAAATTAGATGCTAAATAAAAACAGAAAGAACTGCAGATGCTGTAAATCAGAAACAAAAGCAGAAGCTGTTGGAAAAGCTCAGCAGGTCAGACAACATCTGTGAAGAGAAATCAGAGTTAATATTTCGGGTCCAGTGACCCTTCCTCAGAACTGATGGTAGCTATGAAAATGTAGGGGTAATGGGAACTGCAGATGTTCAAAATTTTCTGATGAAGGGTCTAGGCCCGAAACGTTAGCTTTTGTGCTCCTAAGATGCTGCTTGGCCTGCTGTGTTCATCCAGCCCCACACTTTGCTATCTAGGGTAAAATGTAGGTTTGTAGTGAATGAAACCTTTGAAGAGCAGGTGTGCATGCTGGAATGGATAGAGATAGAGGAAGCTGATGTGCTGAAAATTTTGTCAAACATTAAGATTGACAAGTCGCCAGGCCCGGACCAGATTTGTCCTCGGCTGCTTTGGGAAACGAGAAATGCAATTGCTTTGCCACTTGCGAAGATCTTTGCATCCTCGCTCTCCACTGGAGTCGTACTTGAGGACTGGAGAGAGGCAAATGTAATTCCTCTCTTCAAGAAAGGAAACAGGGAAATCCCCGGCAATTACAGACCAGTAAGTCTCACGTCTGTTGTCTGCAAGGTGTTAGAAAGGATTCTGAGGGATAGGATTTATGACCATCTGGAAGAGCATGGCTTGATTAAATGCAGTCAACACGGCTTTGTGAGGGGCAGGTCATGCCTCACAAACCTTATCAAGTTCTTTGAGGATGTGACTAGAAAAGTTGATGAGGGTCGAGCTGTGAATGTGGTGTATATGGACTTCAGCAAGCCATTTGATAAGGTTCCCCATGGTAGGCTCATTCAGAAGGTCAGGAGGAATGGGATACAGGGGAACTTAGCTGCCTGGATACAGAATTGGCTGGCCAACAGAAGACAGCGAGTGGTAGTAGAAGGAAAATATTCTGCCTTCAAGTCAGTGGTGAGTGGTGTTCCACAGGGTTCTGTCCTTGGGCCGCTACTGTTTGTAATTTTTATTAATGACTTGGATGAGGGGATTGAAGGATGGGTCAGCAAGTTTGCAGACGACACGAAGGTTGGAGGTGTCATTGACAGTATAGAGGGCTGTTGTAGGCTGCAGCGGGACATTGACAGGATGCAGAGATGGGCTGAGAGGTGGCAGATGGAGTTCAACCTGGATAAATGCGAGGTGAGGCATTTTGGAAGGTCGAATTTGAAAGCTGAGTACAGGATTAAGGATAGGATTCTTGGCAGTGTGGAGGAACAGAGGGATCTTGGTGTGCAGATACATTAATCCCTTAAAATGGCCACCCAAGTGGACAGGGTTGTTAAGAAAGCATATGGTGTTTTGGCTTTCATTAACAGGGGGATTGAGTTTAATAGTCGTGAGATCTTGTTGCAGCTCTATAAAACTTTGGTTAGACCGCACTTGGAATACTGCGTCCAGTTCTGGTCGCCCTATTATAGGAAAGATGTGGATGCTTTGGAGAGGGTTCAGAGGAGGTTTACCAGGATGCTGCCTGGACTGGAGGGCTTATCTTATGAAGAGAGGTTGACTGAGCTCGGACTCTTTTCATTGGAGAAAAGGAGGAGGAGAGGGGACCTAATTGAGGTATACAAGATAATGAGAGGCATAGATAGAGTTGATAGCCAGAGACTATTTCCCAGGGCAGAAAAGGCTAACACGAGGGGTCATAGTTTTAAGCTGGTTGGTGGAAAGTATAGAGGGGATGTCAGAGGCGGGTTCTTTACACAGGGAGTTGTGAGAGCATGGAATCGTTGCCAGCAGCAGTTGTGGAAGCAAGGTCATTGGGGACATTTAAAGACTCTGGACATGCAAATGGTCACAGAAATTTGAGGGTGCATACATGAGGATCAATGGTCGGCACAACATCGTGGGCTGAAGGGCCTGTTCTGTGCTGTACTGTTCTATGTTCTATGTTCTATGTGCAGAAGATAGGGTGGGGGGAAGGGGTGGGGGAAGGAGTAAACAATGGGTGGGGATAGAGCTCAAACAGAGAGAAGAACAGTTGGACAGACAAAGGAGTGGATAACGAGCTGGCTAGGAGAGTGAATAGCTGTTAAATAGAGGCTGTTAGCAGCTAACAATAGGATAATGGCAGGCTATATGTTAACAAGCTCTGGTGTATGGGTTTGGGGGCTAGGAAATGGGAGAGTTCAAACCCTAAAGTTATTGAAATCAGATGCTAAATTTTGCATTCTGCAACTTATTACTTTCATTCTTTATGCCATAATATACAAATCACAAATAACAGCACAAATGATAACTTTATGATTTATTCCATCTTCTCGCCAATTTTTTCAACTTTTGGAGATGCACTATGGGCTTTGGTTTTTCCTCAGCTTTCTCAGTAACAAATTTGCAAATCATGTAACTTATGGACTGCTGTAATTTCCAAATATTCCTGTTAACAGAGCTGGTAGACAATGTGCATTATTAAATTTATGTATTTCCTTTGGCAGTTTTTTTAGACTTGTTTCTCTGGGCATTGAGCACAGTTTATGTTTTATTATCCAGTTGTCAATTTGTAAAGTCAGCAAAAATAAATGAAAGCTGCTAACAGAAAACAAAGTGTGGAGCTGGATGAACACAGCAGGCCAAGCAGCATCTCAGGAGCACAAAAGCTGACGTTTCGGGCCTAGACCTTCTCTCTGATGAAGGCTCTAGGCCCGAAACGTCAGCTTTTGTGCTCCTGAGATGTTGCTTGGCCTACTGTGTTCATCCAGCTCCACACTTAGTTATCTTGGATTCTACAGCATCTGCAGTTCCCATTATCACTGAAAGCTGCTAACAGTCTGCAAATGGAAATGTGGGGGCATTTATTTTACATATAATTCACTACAATTTATTTTATTTGTCCCATTAGTTAAGATAAATCTCTGAAGTTATGAGAAGTTATGCCACCCGAAGGTTGCAGGAACAGCAACTCATATTCCACTTGGGAACCCTGCAACACAATGGTATCAATGTGGATTTCACAAGCTTCAAAATCTCCCTTCTCCCCACTGCATCCCAAAATAAGCCCAGCTCTCCCAGCCTCCCTAAACCTGTTCTTCCTCTCACCTATCCCCTCCTCCCACCTCAAGCCTCATCTCCATTTCCTACCTACTAACCTCATCCCGCCCCCTCGACCTGTCCGTCCTCCCCAGGCTGACCTATCCTCTCCCTACCTCCCCACCTCTACTCACCTCAACAGGCTCCATCCCTGCCCCTTTAACTTGTCTGTCTCCTCTCCATCTATCTTCTCCTCTATCCATCTTCGATCCACCTCCCCCCATCTCTACCTATTTATTTCAGAACCTTCTCCCCATCCCCCTTTTCTGATGAAGGGTCTAGGCCCAAAACATCAGCTTTTGTTCTCCTAAGATGCTGCCTGGCCTGCTGTGTTCATCCAGCTCCACACTTTGTAATCCAAGGTGATTCAATAGTCAGAATTAGTCAGAGCTAAGAGGGAACAAAAAGCAAAGGAGCAACTTCAAGGAGAATAAGTGCTGTTATCTGACTCCAGGCAGTTAGAACTCAGGGCATGTCTTGGGAGCTGTATTGTCCTTGGGGCTGTAGCCTCTCAGTAGAAGCCTGTGAGCAATTAAGAGGTCAGAAAGAACTGCAGAAGCTGTAAATCAGACACAAAAGTAGACGTTGTTGGAAAAGCTCAGCAGAAATTGTTAGAAAAGCTCAGCAGAAGCTGTTGGAAAAGCTCAGCAGGTCAGACAACATCTGTGAACAGAAATCAGAGTTAATATTTCGGGTCCAGTGACCCTTCCTCAGAACTGATGGTAGCAACTGAGAACAGGGGCTGGGCAAAGATGACCAGTAGGAGCATTTCTTTGGTACTGCTGAGCTAGATTAGAGTTTGGAGAAGCCCACGAATAGTATCAGCTTGGTGAAGTTAACTATCTGCAGACAAGCTGAAATTTCAGAATCCAGGAAAAGAAAGTGAATTACCTTTATGTAAGTAGTCAATGAGGCAGTTCATCACAGAACGTTGACAGAGTATTTAATCTATGACCCCAAAAGAGAAGAACTGGAATCTCTTGCAAAGTTTTGAGGAGATTTGATATCCTACGTGTCATTAATGGTGAGTTGTTTTGAAATTTTTAGAATCTCTCTTGACAACATTAGCTATTTGATGTGCTCTGTACGATGTTCAACTAAGTTTGGGCTGTTAGTTTTGTTTGGCTCATGTAGATGCTGGATGGTAGCAAATAAAAGGTAGGTAAAACAGAAATTGCTGTCAAAAAAATCAGCAGATCTGGCAGCATTTGTCGAGAGAAGTCAGAGCTAACATTTCCGTTCAAGCGACCCTTCCTCAGAACTGAAGGTGACCAGGAAAAAGTTGGCTTTTATGTACAAGATAGAGTGGGGAGAGGGCTAAGGAATGAACAATAAGTGGAGATGGAGCCTGAAGAGAGAGAAGAACAGTTGGACAGTCAACGGAGTGGATAACAATCAGCTTGGGAACATGAATAGCTACTAATGAACTCAATTGAATGATCTGAGAGCTTGCAACACCTTCTCCCATGTCTTTACCCCAAAACCCACACACTAGGCCTTGTTATCAAATTGTCTGCCATTGCACACAACCCATTGTTAGCCACTAACTGTCCCCATTAGTACCTATCTAAGGAATCGAACGACATAAATGCACAAATCACTAGATATCACAATGCAGAGTAATCTACACTGGTTTGCAACACATAGACATATCAACAGCATGACACTTCAACAGCGTGGGTTCAATTCCCACACTGGCTGAGGTTACTATGAAGAACTCTCCTTCTCACCACTTCCCTCACCTGACACCGGTTATCCCCCTCAGGTGAGAGAGCAGCTGTATGGTCCTCTGGGACTATGAAAATTTAACCTTTACGTTTAATAATACCTTTAAAAGGGCTGAGTTTAATGTGAATGCCATCGCCAGTGCAGCAATGACCGAACATGCCCAGGAACACAACATTGAGTCAGCTGATGTCTCCAGCACTATCTGCGCGGGTACTAGCGACTATTTTATCAGACATGTTAGCATCTGGATAAGGTGATGGAATTAGGCAAAGAGAGAAGAAACTGGGGTGGGGGGTTATAGGAAACACCATCAGCCCAGGCCCCTAGACGTGGACTCCTGGCTCAGAAAGCCCCCCTCTCATGTGATGGCAGAAGAGGGCTAAGTGACTGTAGGTGAGAGCAGCAAAGAAGTAGTAGCTGAGGACATAGAATATTTTTGCTCCCATTCAAAATCATACCCTCCATACTCTCTTATATCCACCATGTCAGCTAATGGCTCCATATCAAACACCATTTAGCCTTGTAGACCCTCTGCCAACTCCTACACCTACACAAATGTCTTCATCCCTTGTATCTCTACAGCAACTCACTGCTCTACCACGACCATTCACTCAACAGACAGTATGCGTGGAACCAATGAAAAAAATAACGGTATGTATGAAACTGCCCAAAAAAATTCACAAAGATTTGGCATAAAAATCTGCTATTGCCACAATTTTTCAAAAGTATCAACTAGATTGACCATCCATATTTCAACAATGAGATCTAAAATACTTCGCCCCTCTCAATCTTATGACAAAAGAGATTACAGAAATAACTATATATCATAACCACTTCAGGAAGTCAATGAAGTAAAGTCATCAGTTCTCCGAAGTCCTTTCAAGAGACTGGGCTCTTAGAAATTGTTCATAGTTTAGAAAATTACTAATGTAACACCTCTGTTCAAGAAAGGAGGGAGACAGAAAGCAGAAAAATAAAATTCATCATATAAAAAATGCAAGAATCCATCATTAAGGAGGTAATAATACAACATTCTGAAAATCATAATGCAATCAGACAGTCACCATGATTTTTGCGAAAGGGAAATCATGTTTGACTAGTTCCTTAAAAGTTTTCTGCTGAAGTAAGAAGCAAGATGAATAAATGGAAACCTCTAGATGTGGTGTATTTGAATTTCCAAAGGACATTCAATAAGGTGTAAGTTATAGGGAATAGAGAATCAATTGACAGAAGGCAGAGAGAAAATATAAATTGGTTACTCTTAGTTTGACAAGCTGTTAGCAGTAGAATTCCACAAGGATCAGTGCTGGGGCCTCAATTATTTGTAATCTATACCAATGAAGGGACCTGTTCTAAAGAAGAGTCATTGGATCCGAAATGTTAACTCTGCTTTCCAGCATCCTCATTTCTTTTTTTTTCAGTTTAAAAAGCAATCTCCAGTGGTTTTAATTTGGCAGAAAAAAGCACAATGTCGACAAATGTGAACTGGCCCACATTGACAGGAAGAAAAGAAAAACAGTATATCATTTGAATGAAGAGAGACAGCAAAAGTTGATGATGGAAAGAGGTGGCCTGGCACATGAATCACATAAAAAAATTGATATTCAGGTACAGAAAGTCATTAGAAAGTCAAATGGAATCTTGGTGTTTTGGGAATTGAATATAAAAATGGGGAAGTATTGTTATAGCTATCCAGGGCCTCAGTTAGAACAAGTCTGGAGTACAGCATGCAGTGCTTGGTCTTTACACTACTCAAAAATTGCACAGTACTGTATCAGAATTGCATTAGAACCAGTTCAGAGAAGGTTCACTCAATTGATTCCTGGGATGTAGAGCTTATCTTAGAGGAAAGGTTGAGCAGCTTGGTCCAATACCCAATGGAATTTAGTGAAATGAGAGGCAATCTTATTGAATACGTAAGATCCTGAGGGGGCTGTATAAAATTGATGCTGAGGGGATGTTTCCCCTTGTCAGGGAGTCTAGAACAAGGGTACATGCTTTCAAAATTAGGACTCTCTCACATTTAAGATTAAATTGAGGTGAATTTTTTTTGCTCTGAGAGGGTCATTAGTTTGTAAAATTTTCTTCTCCAGAGTGCAGCGGAATCTTCCCTGAATACTTTTAAGACTGAATTAAATATTTTTTTTTTGTCAAAAAAGGAGCAACAGCTATGAGGGGGCAGACAAGAAAATGCAAATAAAACCACAATCACATCAGTCATGAGCCCACCAAATGGTGCAGGAGATTTGTGGGGATGAACATGGGTGGCATGGTGGCCCAGTGGTTAGCACTGCAGCCTCACAGCACAAAGGATCCAGGATCAATTCCACCCTTGGGCAACTGTCTGTGTGGAGTTTGTACTCTCCCCACATCTGCGTGGGTTTCCTCCCACAATCCAAAGATATGCAGGCTAGGTGGATTGACCATATCTAACTGCCCCACTGTGTTCAGGGATGTGTAGATTAGGGGGATGTGTCTGGGTGGGATACTCCAAGGATCAGTGTGGACTTGTTTTCACACTGAATGATTCTATGAATAGCCTACGCCTGTTTCTCCTTGTGCACACCTATATATAATGAGGCAAGGTGTAAGAATATATCACAGCCCAATATTCTAAAAAGAAAACAATGAAACATATAAATTTGACAACATAATTTATAAGAAGAAACACAGATGACATCCTAACAGGACAAAGAACCATTGATAATTTAAGAGAATGAACAAAACTGCGCCTGCTGCTCTCAAACACGAGTAAGTTTGATTCCATACATTTTGTGCCAAAAACAGTATTTTTTAAATGTGAAAATCTAGGACTACTGGAGCTTCAAATGGATTTAAGGGTTGTGTACACAGATAATTAAAATGTAGGATAGAACAAACACAGAAGGAAGATTTCCTGCTGCTAAACAAAGCTCAGATTAGAACTCCTATGTTGTACAGGACTGGACACAAACTTTGACAAGTGTGTACTGATCATGGAAAGACTGCAGTACTTATGCTCCAAAAGGTTATCAGGGCTCCAAGTCTTAAAACATAGTAAAAATTGAATAAACCAGATTTATGTTCTCTGGAATATAGTGAGTTAAGGGGAGATATGATTGAAATTTTTAGAAATTTTGAACCAATTGCTAGGAAAGATGGAACCTTTTTGTAGTAGCAAGAAATCTAGAACAAGGGGAAATAACCAAAACATCAAAACCATGCTGCGTAGGAGAATATTCAGGGAATACCTCTTGGAGCAGAAACAGGAGTAGTAGATAGAAAATCATCCACTAAAATCAATTGATGCTCAGCTAATGATTTTAAGTAAGGGCACACAAAGATTTATGTTTGTCAAGTATATTAAAGGATATGAAGCCAAAAAAGGTAAATTAAATTAAGATACAAATCGCACTTTATCTCACTGAATGACATCTTTCCTCCTGCCAAACCCCACAGTACTTACAGTTTCATTTACATTAGTCACATACATCTGCATGTGCCTGGTAGTCAATTTGTCAGTCTTCCATTGTAACAATGATGTAAATGCCCAACAGCTGAATGGGCTAATGCAGTCACTCCCAATCTCCAAGAAAAGCAAAATCTTAACAGTGCTATGCAAACGAATCTTGTTACCATGAGTTTGACTTGGGTTATAATGGTTTCCATTGAGAACAAAGTCACAGTTCAAACCTGCACAATGGACAGAGGGCTGATGAATCTCAAATTTATGAAACGATACAAAAATGGTGAGAAAGCAATCTAAATAAACAATGAAGAAACAAATAAAGCATTGAACATGATGGACAAAGCCATAGATAGACAAGAAAATTTTGCATAGATGACTATTGGTTGAATTGCTGACGGTTTAATGTTGTGGAGTCATTTTGGAGTATACACCACATCATTGTCAAGTCAGCCTAACTAGTCTGAGCTGATATTTATACTTTAGAGATAGTAGGAGCTGCTGATGCTGGAGGATCTGAGATAACACGGTGTGAGGCTGGATGAACACAGCAGGCCAAGCAGCATCAGAGGAGCAGGAAAGATTGATGTTTCGGGTCGGGACCCTTCTTTATACTTCAGATGAGTGCCCTGCCATTCCATCCAGCTCATCTCAGACATTCAGAATTTGTTATTGTTCTTTTTTTTATTTCTGTCCGGCATAATTTCCAGAGCAAAGTTCTCATTGGATTATAGGGCTGACAATTATTGCTGAACTATGGAGAAGCAAGGCTACGAAGCCATTCTAACATGAGGAAGAGAAGTTTAAACTTCAGGCATTGGTGAACAAGTAGACATTGTAATTTTGATTGTAAGTTCGGTGGAAGGATGAGTGGGACTCGTTGCAGACTAAGATGCAGGCAGCAAAGGCTTTAAAAAGGTTAAGTATATATAGTTAAGTAGAAGATAGAAGGCTGGACTATTGGAAGTGAGACGGACTTCGCTGAAGATTTCAAGGCAAACAGACTGAGGCAAGGGCATAAAAGGGTGAAGTATGGAGAAGATATTATTCCATGATGGACAAAATACAGCGTTATAGACTATTCACAGAATGAACTAGAAATGTCAATTCTGTGAACAAATTGGTTCAATCTGAAATAGTAACTGTGGTGTCCTGAAGAAGGGTCTAGGCCTGAAATATCAACTGTCCTGCTCCTCCAATGCTGTCTGACCTGCTGTATTCCTCCAGCTCCACACTGTAATGACTTTCATCTACTTTTATTGATACAACCTTTAGGTGATCAGTCCTTATGGATTAGGCTACCATAAGGTTTGAGACTCAGGGACTGGTCCTGCATAACTGACAGGCTGCTCCCTTAGTCTGTCTCCAGTCTTTATGTGCTTCACTTCAGTCTCTGTCTTACCCAAGAGTGACTATTGTCTGATTCTCAGGAGTTCCAACAAATTCTTTTATTTGCATGCTATTATACATAATGCTGATCTCTAACACAGCTCTAATACAGTACAAGCCATTCTTTGCAGGGTTTCACTAGCCTGTGACTGATGATGCCAGTTTTATGTTATGCCATACATCATGTTATTAGCATATGTAGTCCTATTATACTATCAGAGAGGGAATTGAATCAGTAAAACAGTATGGAATTGGTGATGGAAATCAGATTGCAAAGCCCGAGATATGGATATTAGGAAAGGTGCGCACATCAAAAAATTCAAGAACTTTGGGAGGAAATAATGATTGGTAATGAAGCAGAAAGATTTAATGACAAAAATATTCGAAGTTCAATTTTAGAGGGGAGGAGTTGGTAATGGTGTTGGAAGGAAGGGGGAGCACCTGAGGTGAAGGAGGAACTTACAGAAAACACAGGTGCCAGGAAGGGAAGTTGAATGCGGTCAAGACAGCAGTACAGAATCAGCAGTAAATAAAAAGAAAGAACTGAATGTACCTACTGGATATACAGACGTGTGCATTTGCCATTACTGTTCACATTTCAAATAAGATAACAATATCTTAACTGAAATGTACTGTTTAATAATTTAAGAATTTAAATATAGGTTTTTATATCAATAGTATTGGAAGCCTGATTAATGTCCTCATTGACCAGATTTGCATGTAATGTGGTACCAGTTCAATTCCAGTCAATGTAGAAAGGGGGAGTATGAAGACAGACTGGTTTAATTCAAAAAGGCAGTCTTAATGAAAACAGAAGGACATTCTACCAAGGCAGCAAAGTGCCAATTAGTGTTAAATCTTGAATGGTTCGAGTTGTAGGAACATATACATTCATTCAAATTGCAGCCCCATTTTGCAAGAAATTTCTAGATAGTTCACCATTAAAACAAATTGGCTGTATTCACCATATGCTGGATACTGGAATTGAAGTGGGATTACCGAGTACAATCTTGACAGAAAAATTTAAATAACAACAGTGTAGATCTTACACAGAATTAGCATTGGCTCAGCATTTTCTTCATCCAAGTATCAAGTTGGTTGGACAACACGCCAGAGAAGTCTACAGGATCAGTTGCAACAGATTCCTAACCTTGGAGGTGCTGGTCAAATCCCCAACCTCGTGGAGTCCAATCCCAGGAAGGAATCTGCATGGAGTCTGATGGAATCACTCCTGCTCCTCCTGGCCTAAAATGCATATTGTGAGTACACGTGCCTTCTTCCCAAGGCTATCAATGCTGGTTGTTGAGGCCTGGGAAACATAGCTCACTACAATAAAACCTATGAGGAGTTAAATCCAACACTTCCAGTTGAATTGATATTTAAAATACCAACGCTTTTCTGGAGTGGGGTGGTTGCCCACCCTTTGTTCAACCTTAGTAACTACCAAGGTCAAGAGTTAGGAGCCAGCTTCCTGATGTACTTGGAGGTTTGGTCCATTTAACTGCCTCATTTGCACCTAATCATCCCACTCATCCAGGTAAAATAAAACCATTCACTCTACATCTCCACAACTCATTCATAACTTTATAATAATTCCTACCTATCTGCAACCTCAAGCATTCTTACCTTGTTAGTACACATTCATGTCATATCTCTCCATCACCTCAGAAGGAGCAGACCATGCTTCACCTTCTGGAGAATCAGAGAGAACAGTAATGACTATGCACATGAGGACACAATCCTCTTCAAGTACTTCTCAACTAAAAGCAGATTTTGTAACTAGGGAGCCATTAATATTAGGCATATGCTTATTGAGTAGAACTATAGACTGAGGTAAGTGCTGGTGGGTGTTTCAAGTGTACTGTGCAGCTATTGGAGGAGTTAAGTATGTTAATACAGGCCACAATGTGCTCTCCCATGAATAGAATGGACAACCACATGGAACACTGAGTTATTGTGCTGGGTAATGTCCATGTTTTGCAAATGATGTTTAACTTAACAAAATTGCAGTGTGTTATGCACATAGATAGACCAAATGCAATATATATGTACACTAAAAGCAATTAAAAAAATTACAGCCAGTTCTGAAAGAAAGAGATCTGAAGCAGGACTATGTGTTGTCAAGAGTTCCTGCGTGCCAACAAAAAGGTTGATGGACATTCATCCCTTTCTCCAGGGAGGTTCTCCTTCAGCCACCTAATGCTTCGGTGAGATCTCTACTCCACCTGAGGAAAAGGTCCTGCTTTTGAAATGTCTTGGCCATCAGATGGCTGACAGCTCTCTAGCCCCAGCAACTCTACAGGGTATACTCAAACTGATTCTGCACCTCAACATGTGGAAGGATTGCTGCTACCATTCTCTTTAAGTGATGGAATCTACTGGCCCAACTGAACTAACTTAGCACAGCAACAGCACCTACTAGTCTAACTAGAAGAGACACTTGTTTATTTCAAGTCAGCATCTTGTTACACGTTACATTGATATGAAAAACAATGATACATGGTTCTGTGGATGACCTAGATGTTAGCAGTAGGGAAAAGGCTGCTCACTGTTAACTATATGGTAGAATGACGCCAGAAACCTGTCCTCTGGTTAAAAAGAAGAAGCCTGTTACAACCTAGATACTCTTGAAGATTCACTCTTGCGACGTCATGAGAAAGAATTACCAAAGTGGGCCACACTGCTGGAAGTCAGTTCAGGAATTCTCAGAAGACTGAAGAAAAGGACCTTTAATGGTCACTACAATTCAGCAAATCAGCAAGAAGTGAACCCATTGGAAGCCGGGAGTGATTTTAAAGTGTTTCCTTTTGAACTGTTTCCTGTAAAGAATGCAAATCAGCAGAAAATATAGCACTGTGGCTCAGTGGTCAGCACTGCTACCTCCCAGCCCTGGAGGCCCAGGTTCAACTCCAGCCTTGGGAGACTGTCTTGTTTGGAGTTTGCATATTCTACCCATGTCTGTGTGGGTTTGCTCTAGTTTCCTCCCACAGTCGAAGGTTGATTGACCATGCTAAATTGCCCATTGTGTCCAGGAATGTGCAGGTTAGGTTGACTGGCATGGGAAATGCAAGCTTAAATGGATAGAGTAGGGGTGGGTATGGGTGGGATGCTGTTTGGAGGGTCAGTGTGGGCTTAATGGGCCAAATGGCCTGTTCTCACACTATAGGGGTTCTATGTTGAAATGTATGTAAGGACTGTAGGGTCATTGGTCATGTTAAAACCCTAACAAGGATTATTTCTTTCCATAGTTTAAAGCAATATTATGTACTGAGTTTAGTCAATAATTTTAGATTTTTGTTTCAGTAGATGACTTATAACCTCAAAACTTGTCATACAATTCATTTACGTCAGCCATTGTATCTGTTTTTTTAAAGGTCTTGGTCTTTATAGGTATCATTACATTTGAAGCTAAACAAACAAGGATCTAAGCAGCACTCACCGTGTAATACATTACAAAGTTATCCAGATGGACTCAGAATTGGATCTCTCCACTTTGCAGCCATGTACATTTTAGGGTGAGTGGATCCATACGTATTAAGTTCATCCCCGCCTCTTTAACTTGTCTGTCTCCTTTCCACCTATCTTCTCCTCTATCCATCTTCAATCCACCTCCCCCTCTCTCCCTATTTATTTCAGAACCCTCTCCCCCTCCCCCTTTTCTGATGAAGGGTCTAGGCCCAAAATGTCAGCTTTTGTGCTCCTAAGATGCTGCTTGGCCTGCTGTGTTCGTCCAGCTCCACACTTTGTTATCTCAAAGGACTAAGTTGGTTTTGTGCATGCACATTAGATCAGCTGCAAAGAGCTGGGTTTATATTTACAACCTACATACTGTAGATAAAGAAGAATTGGGCTGAATACTTAGCAAACCTCCATTTCCCACGGAATTATGCACATATGGCACAGGTTGTTGACTTGTGGTGAATGCTAATTTGCTGAATTGGTGCTGAATTGTTTCAGTGAAATCTGTTTCTATCCAGCGTGGAGATCTCCGTGAACATGAAACAGGAAGCCTGTAACATGAGTCGGCATGATACCCTGAACTTGTTTATAATTCATTTAAAAGTTTGGACAGATAGGTTCTAGTAATTTACCTACTTGGCATGAAATTATATTAAATTTCCACTCTGCAGAAGATTACCATTTTTATATATTGCATATTTATATTGCAAAACACTAAGCATTGCAGCTGTGTGAGGCATGATGGATAGACCAAAGTATGCATGGGGAGGAGTGATTTATCCCTAAATCTTTCTAGTCAACATTTACTTATTGTTCCAGAAGCCCATGATGTCCACTTCTTTTTATATATCTAGTTTTGATGTTATAATTCGTTTTCATATTGTTTTCAAAAGTAGTCAACTAATTAACAAAATAATTTGATTCACAGCCAAAGATATTTCACTTAACCCTAAAATAAATAAGAAGTGATCTACATGAAATTAACTGAATATGCAAAGAGCATATGTAAATAGCATTATTGTTGTGATAGGTATAGCAAGAGGATTCATTTACATGGAACAGTAGAATAAACAATGGTTCTGGATGTGAGTTTGCTCGCAGAGCTGGAAGGTTAGTTTTCAGACGTTCGTCAC
Source organism: Stegostoma tigrinum (assembly GCF_030684315.1). Lineage (NCBI taxonomy): Eukaryota > Metazoa > Chordata > Chondrichthyes > Orectolobiformes > Stegostomatidae > Stegostoma > Stegostoma tigrinum. The sequence goes on along the minus strand of NC_081362.1, from coordinate 24,124,452 downwards.
CGTTCTAGGTAACATCATCAGTGAGTCTCCGACGAAGCGCTGGTGTTACATCCCGCTTTCTATTTATCTGTTTAGGTTTCCTTGGGTTGGTGATGACATCACTAACCCAAGGAAACCTAAACAGATAAATAGAAAGTGGGACATAACACCAGCGCTTTGTTGGAGGCTCACTGATGATGTTACCTAGAATGGTGACGAAACGTCTGAAAACTAACCTTCCAGCTCAGCGAGCAAACTCACATCCAGAACCTCAACCTGAGCTACAAATCTTCTCAAAACTCAATAAACAATGGTAATGCAATAAACTAAATTGGGCTGAGTTCAGAGGCAACTTTCAGCAATTAAGAAAATCTGTTTCTCAAAAGTGTGTAGTTTTAAAAACTCAAGCCAGCATTAGTTTGGATTTCCAAAAGTATAATTCTTTATTTCCCCATGGGGTCCATCCTTTTTTAGTAACCACTATTCATTTAGATATCAGGCAATAAAACCCCGGGAACCAGTTGTGAAGAGAATTATTTTTCAGATCAATCCTAGAATTGATTTCAAACCACACTATTCATCAACCTGAAGCCGTATGGTAACATCAGGAACTAGAAAATATTTCTTCCACATTATTCTTCATTTCATTTCTATTAATAAAAATGACACCATTTCAGGTTGTCAAACAGTATAACCTGCAATGTTGAAGACACAGAAAACGTAAAATCCTAGAACTGATGTTATTAGTCAGCAGTTTTCAACTGAAAAATGAAAAATCTTTGAAATGTCCAAACAAATTGAATGAGATTGATTGTAAAAAAGATTTATGTCTGTGCATACTTTGTTCACTGTGTGCACAATTTGTTAGAATTTCAAGAAGTTCAAGATGGCAGCTCACCACCACCTTCTCAAGGGCAATTGAGGATGGGTAATAAATGTTGGCCAGCCAGTGATGCCCACATTCCACAAATGAATTTTAAAACAAGATACCGACTCTGCTCCTCTCTGCAACACCTGCAGACACCAGGGAGGTGGTCACTGCCAATAAACATCCTACCTCTCTTAGCCTACTATCTAGTATTGTTCCACATACACTCTAAGTGCCTTGAATGATCCCCTTATATCCTCGTTCCTACCTCCACAAATGTCTTTGCTTTCCCCACCCCTAGCTCTAATTGTGCCAACGCTGGCTCTGACTCCCTGACTCGTTGTGGCAGTGATCACCACTTCGTCGACAAACCCCCATTAATGATCAATGAATGCAAGTCCAGAATTATATCTTTTGCAGTCTTTGCAGCTCCCTGGCTAGCAATGATTTCTCTGACTGTTGTTGCTAGGCCTACAAGACATTCATTGCCCACACCCAGGCTGCAGTAAGGCAATACATAGAACAGAGAACATTGAAAAGTACAGCACAGTACAGGCCCTTCGGCCCACGATGTTGTGCCGTGGAATAATCTTAATCCAAAAATAAAATAACCTAACCTACATTACCCTCAATTCACTGCTGTCCATGTGCATGTCCAGCAGTCGCTTAAATGTCACTAATGACTCCGCTTCCACGACTACCACTGGCAAACTATTCCATGTGCTCACAACTCTCTGGGTGAAGAACCTCCCTCTGATGTCTCCTCTATACCTTCCTCCTAACACCTTAAAACTATGACCCCTCGTGGCTGTCAATCCTGCCGATAGCCTCTGGCTATCGACTCTATCCATGCCTCTCATTACCTTGTACATCTATACGCTGACAGCGAACATCCTGACCTGATGTTTGACCATGGCCAAGCCTCTGGACTGTGTGGGGACTGTGACCTGACTGACAGAACTAAAAATCATACTAGAAACGTCTGACCAACAGTGACTTCATCTTGACTGAACTGAGGACTAGCCTCCATTCAGTGTATGACCTGGCCATGTGATTGAATACACATGCAATGTGTCACCTGGGCAGACAACTGGCACATGTTATAAATGTTAACTGAAGTCTCAGCATGCTGTACAGCAAGATGTGTCCTCATTAGACAAGTTCCTATTGATAAGCATGACAAGTAGTATGTCAATGTGCTGCACAAAATAGCTTATCAATACAGCAGTACCGATAGCCTTTGACTCTGGCTAATGTGCCAATGTGTTAACTGTCATAACATAGCAGGCAAGGCAGGGCATGGAAGCTGTAAGCATGCAAGTAGACACTAAGTGAGCAAAAGCATGAAGAGAGAAAACAAGTACCCTGAGATATAGCCTCATCCAATCTGTGAGCTGTGTCTGTCCCTGTGTGCAAAGTCTCCCTGCTGCAGTTTTTCACTGCTAAATGTTGTTGCGCCCTCCAATGTTGTTCCCAAAAAGTCAGTAAGTACGCTAGAGAGATGCCATGATGATCGTAAAGAATTGGGAAGTGTCAATGCCAAAATCCATGTATGAGAGGTGAGTGAAGCTGGTGTCTATTGATTTTGCTCTGAAGTGCTGTTTGATCAAAAGTGGTCCAAGCCAGCAGCGGACTATGGCTCTTTTGCCAGAGCTCATCTGCTCCGACTGTATTTCTTACTCTTTTTCCTGTTTCTTTCCCCCTTTACTCTTTTTTACATACTTGTCTTGTCCCAAGCTTGGATGGCATCAGCAGCAAGTGCCCAGCATGCAGACCAGGGTGCAAACCTCAAGTGCACCAAGAGTGCAGACCTCAAACAGTCTCGTGCCAGGCCTGCAGACTTTGGGCAATCCTACTGCAAATCTCAAGTAGGTCCAGCAAGCAGGACAGTGAGCTGCAACTCACTTTTCTAGAGAAAACACGGGAACTGCAATCAACAGCTACTACTTTCGTAGAAGCAATGTCAGGGAGGTAGGTCCAGTGGCAAAAGTTGGCACCTGAGGATCAACGACTACGTTTTCAGTGGGGTCCAGCCTTCGTGGTGGCAAAGAAGTGGTGGAAGGGCATCATGGCAACATCAGTGAGGGGGGGCTAAGCAGCAAAAGACACGACTCTGACATTTGTTCATCTGGTGCAGGCAAGGCAGTGGTGGAGGAGTATTGGCCCAACGGCAAAGACGGAGCCTGTGGTTTGGCGACCTCAATGTTGGTTGGGTTGTAGACAGCAATGAAGCGGTGGAAGAGTTTGGCAGTGCAGGTGTCATTGGTGATGAGTTGGCTCAGGGCTAATGGACCCCCTTCAAAATAAATCTTTCTTCTATTTTCCTCATTCTTAAAGCATTCAAAATGAATGATTTCGTAACAACAAATGAAAGCTTTTCATTTTATTGTATTCCTACTGTAGGACACATGACAATAAAATCAAAATCAAATATGGGGTTCCTCTGGAGGAAGTAACAAGCCAGATCCTGCTCTAATTTCCACAGAATTATGGAATTTACAGAAGGAGGCAATTTGACCAATCATTTCACTCCCGAAAGAGCTACACAGCTTTTCCAGGCCTACCTCTGCAGCTCTATTTCGTCACTTTCAAATATATATGTCTAGTTCTCCTTTGAAACCTTGCATGGAATCTGCCTCCAGCACTCTCCCAAGCAGCGCATTCCAATCCTAACAACTCTCTGAGTAAAGACGTTTCTCCTCACCTCACCCTTGTTGAGCCACATTTGGAGTACTGTGTGTAGTTTTGGTCATCACACTACCAAGAGGATGGTGGAAGCTTTGGAGAGAGTACAGAGAAAGTTGTTGCCTTGTCTCCAGGGCATTGACTGTGAGGAAAGGTTAAAAAGGCTAAGATTGTTTTCGCTGGAAAGACGGTGGCTGACAGGAAACCTGATAGACGTCTACAAAATTATGAGAGGCATAGACAGAGTGAACAGTCAGACATACTTAGATGGGTCCATGAATAGGGAGGGAATAGAGGGATACGAATCGAAAAATGGCAGGTATGTTTTTAAATAAATTAGGGCTTGATGGTCGGCACAGGCTTGGAGGCCTGAAAGGTCTGTTCCTGTGCTGTACTTTCTAAATTTGTTCATTTGTTCACTCCCAGCTCTCTTGCTGACAATTGTAGCCTCTAGCTGCTGACATCCTAACCAGAGAAAACAGAACATTCTTCTGCACTTTGCCAATATGATCATAATTTTGAACAACTCAATAAGGTCACCTTTCAATCTTCTCTGCTCCAAGGGGAATAAGTCCAATTTCCCTAATCTTACCTTATATCTAAAATCTTCACTCCTGATAACATTCTAGTAAATCTCCTTTGCACTCTCTCCAGGCCTTTAAAATCCTTCCTTAAATGAGGGGCCCAAAATTGAACACAATGTTTCAAATGGGGTCTGATTTGTAGAGGTTTAGCATCACTTCCTTGCTTTTATACTCTATGCCTCAATTTACAAAATTAAGGAGCCTTTAAGCCTTCGTAACAACACCAGGCCACCTTAAGAGAGTTATGTACATGAACCCTGAGGTGCCTCTACTCATGTACTCCCCTCAAAGTTGTGCCATTGAGCTTGTATTGCCTCTCCGTGTTTCTTTTACCAAAACGCTTTACTGTTGCTGGGGCTGGAGGGTTTGAACTATAGGGAGGAGCTGAATAACATAGAACATAGAACATAGAACATAGAACAGTACAGCACAGAACAGGCCCTTCAGCCCACAATGTTGTGCCGACCATTGATCCTCATGTATGCACCCTCAAATTTCTGTGACCATATACATGTCCAGCAGTCTCTTAAATGACCCCAATGACCTTGCTTCCACAACTGCTGCTGGCAACGCATTCCATGCTCTCACAACTCTCTGCGTAAAGAACCTGCCTCTGACATCCCCTCTATACTTCCCACCAACCAGCTTAAAACTATGACCCCTCGTGCTAGCCATTTCTGCCCTGGGAAATAGTCTCTGGCTATCAACTCTATCTATGCCTCTCATTATCTTGTATACCTCAATTAGGTCCCCTCTCCTCCTCCTTTTCTCCAATGAAAAGAGACCGAGCTCAGTCAACCTCTCTTCATAAGATAAGCCCTCCAGTCCAGGCAGCATCCTGGTAAACCTCCTCTGAACCCTCTCCAAAGCATCCACATCTTTCCTATAATAGGGCGCCCAGAACTGGACGCAGTATTCCAAGTGCGGTCTAACCAAAGTTTTATAGAGCTGCAACAAGATCTCACGACTCTTAAACTCAATCCCCCTGTTAATGAAAGCCAAAACACCATATGCTTTCTTAACAACCCTGTCCACTTGGGTGGCCATTTTAAGGGATCTATGTATCTGCACACCAAGATCCCTCTGTTCCTCCACGCTGCCAAGAATCCTATCCTTAATCCTGTACTCAGCTTTCAAATTCGACCTTCCAAAATGCATCACCTCGCATTTATCCAGGTTGAACTCCATCTGCCACCTCTCAGCCCATCTCTGCATCCTGTCAATGTCCCGCTGCAGCCTACAACAGCCCTCTACACTGTCAACGACACCTCCGACCTTTGTGTCGTCTGCAAACTTGCTGACCCATCCTTCAATTCCCTCGTCCAAGTCATTAATAAAAATTACAAACAGTAGAGGCCCAAGGACAGAGCCCTGTGGAACTCCACTCACCACTGACTTCCAGGCAGAATAAGCTGGAGCTATTTTCCCTGGAGCATTGGAGGTCGAAGAGTGACCTTATAGAAGGTTTTAAAATCATGAAGGGCACGGATGGAGTGAATAGCCAAAGTCTTTTTTCCAAGGTAGGAGAGTCCAAAACTGGAGGGCAGAGGTTTAAGATGAGATGGAAAAGATTTAAAAGGCACCTTAGGGACAACCTTTTCATGCAGAGGGTGGAGCATGTATGGAACAAGCTGCCAAAGCAAGTGATAGAGGTGGGTATACTTACAACATTTAAAAGGCATCTGGACGGGTATATGAAAAGGAAAGGTTTAGAGGGTTAGAGGCCAAATGGGACGACATTAATTTAGCATATCAAGTAGGCATGGGCGAGTTGGACCGAAGGGTCTGTTTCTGTAGTGTTCAACTTTATGACCTCAAATTCTCTGCATTGATATTCCTCTGTGAAATGTCTGCCCTTTTGGCCAACTTGTCAATGTCCCTCTAAAGTAGCTCAGGATCATCCTCACAATTTATTATTTTCTCTAGCTTAGTATCATCTGCAAATTCAGACATTTTACCCTCAACACCCATCTCCAAGTCATTTATATAAATCAGAAAAGGCAAGGGTCCCAATGCCATTCCCTGCGGATCACCACTTTCAACTCACTGCCATCTGAGAAATGCCCACTGATACCTACTCTCTCTCCCCCATCTTTTAGCCAACTTCTAATTCATGCTGCCAAGGACCCATCAATTCCAAACATTTCTAATTTGCTGTACAACCTGCCATTTTCTAATTTGTTAAAGATAAAGGAGCACAGTATTTATTTAGTACCTCTGCTGTTCCTTTTGCTTCAGTGAGCAGGTTATCATGTTTGATCCTTACAGGTCCCACTTTATTCTTCACTGATTTTTTACTACTAAATATTTGAAGAACATCTCATTCTTTGCTTTAGCACAGCATGTATCCTTTCCTCATGCTTCCTCTTAGCCTCTCACCTGCATTTGAGATACTCTTTTTTTATTTTTATTGCTATTATTACTCCGGTATGCATGACATGCTTCCTTTTTCTTCCTTATTTTCTCATCAACATACTTAATCATCCAGGGTGCTCTAATTTTTGATACCATGTATTTATTTCTCATGGTTTACACCTGGCTTGCACACTTTTCAGATAACAAGGTGTAGAGCTGGATGAACACAGCAGGCCAAGCTGCATCAGAGGAGCAGGAAGGCTGACGTTTCAGGCCTAAACCCTTCTTCAGAAACGGGGGAGAGGAAGGGGGTTCTGAAATAAATAGGGAGAGAGGGGCAGGTGGATAGAAGATGGATAGAGGAAACAATAGGTGGAGAGGAGACAGACAGGTCAAAGAGGGGGGGATGGGGCCAGCAAAGGTGAGTGTAGGTGGGGAGTTAGGAAAGAGATAGGTCAGTCCAGGGAGGATGGACAGGTCAAGGGCGCAGGATGAGGTTAGTAGGTAGGAGATGGGGGGCGTGCTTGAGGTGGGAGGACAGGATAGGTGGGAGGAAGGGCATGTTAGAGAGCTGGGGAGCTTCATCCACTTCACCAACACCTTCCACTCCAACATTAAGTTCACCTGGACCATCTCTAATACCTCTCTCTCCTTTCTGGAACTCTCTGTCTCCAGATCTGGCAACCACCTAGAAACCGATATCCATTTCAAGCTCACCGACTCCCACAGCTACCAAGAATACACCTCCACCCACCCAACTTCCTACAAAAATGCCATCCCCTATTCCCACTTCCTTCGCCTCCACCATATCTGCTCCCAGGATGAAACATTCTACTCCCATACATCTCAGATGTCCTCGTTCTTCAAGGACTGCACCTTCCCCTACTCAGTGGTCGAGAACGCCCTCGACCGTGTCTCCCGCATTTCCCACAACTCATCCCTCACACCCCTTTCCTGCAATAACAACCAAAGCAGAATCCCCCTCGTCCTCACCTACCACCCCACCAACCTCCAGATCCAACGCATCATCCTCCGACACTTCCACCATCTGCCATCCGACCACACCACCAAAGACAATTTTCCCTCCCCACCCTTATCTGCTTTCCGGAGGGACCAGTGTCATGTGACTGCCTTGTCCAGTCCACATTCCCCTCCAGCCCCACCACACCCGGCACTCTTCCTTGCAATCGAAGCAGGTGCTATGCCTGTCTCCTGACCCCCATCCCAGGACCCAAGAAGACTTTCCACATCAAGCAGATGGTCACCTGCACATCTGCTAATGTGGTGTACTGCATCCACTGTTCCCGTTGTGGCTTCCTCAGCATCAGGGAAACCAAGCAGAGGTTTGGGGACTGCTTTGCAGAACACCTACGCTCGGTTCGCACAAAACAACTGCACCTCCCAGTCGCGAACAATTTAAACTCCTCCTCCCATTCCTCAGATGACATGTCCATCCTGGGCCTCCTGCAGTGCCACAACAATGCCACCCAAAGGCTGCAGGAACAGCAACTCATATTCCGCTTGAGAACCCTACAGCCCAATGGTATCGATGTGACTTCACAAGCTTCAAAATCTCCCCTCCCCCTACCGCATCCCAAAACCAGCCCAGCTCATCCCCACCTACCTAACCTGTCCTTCCTCCCACCTCAAGCCTCAGCCCCATATCCTACCTACTAACCTCATCCCGCACCCTTGACCTGTCCGTCCTCCCTGGACTGACCTATCTCCTCCCTACTTCCCCACCTACACTCACCTTTACAGGCTCCATCCTTGCTTCTTAGACCTGTCTGTCTCCTCTCTACTTATCTTCTCCTCTATCCATCTTCTATCCACCTCCCCCTCTCTCCCTATTTATTTCAGAACCCCATTCCCTCCCCCATTTCTGAAGAAGGGTCTGGGCCCGAAATGTCTGCCTTCCTGCTCCTCTGATGCTGCTTGGCCTGCTGTGTTCATCCAGCTCTACACCTCGTTATCTCAGGTTCTCCAGCATCTGCAGTTCCTACTTTCCCTGCACCCTTTTCATCACTCTTTTGAAATACTCCCATTTCTCATCCATTGTTTTAACCACAAAAAAAAAATTGTTTGCAATCAATCTGCTCAAATTTAATTTTCAGCCCCCTAAAATCTGCACTTTTCCAGTCTGGAATCTTAATTATTAATTATTATCCTTTTCAAGTTAATCTTGAATCTTATTGGATTCTGATCGCTATTTCCCCAAATGTTCCCATATTCTGATGTTCTCCACGTAGCCTGCCTCAGTTCCTAGGACAGATCCAGCACTGCTCCCTCATGAGCAGGACTGGAAATTTACCACTCCAGAAATAATTTCTCCCCTTCCATGCCCCACCCTCACCTTTTCCCCAGTCTACCGTAGGGTGATTAGAATCACCAACTATCTCAACCCTACTTGTCCTGCAGATTTTTGCTTACAAATGCTGTCACTTTTTCAGCCGAGAGCGGCGGGAGCTGGGCGGAAGTGAAGTCGGAGCAGAGAGGCAGTTCGGAAGGTAAATGATTGCAATTTAAGCACTTACTTCGAAACCCCAGGTCCTACACAGTAAGGTCTCCCTCCCTCCCTCCTCCTCTAACCGAATTAAAAGTCCACAGACTCGCAGCAGGAAGGGCGGGAGCGTCGATCAGAGGCCTACACGTAGGTGAGTCTCTGCTTTAGAGATTAGAAAATACCTACCTCGACTGGCGGAGCCCTCCATTCCTGTTCCAGCAGCAGAAAGAGTGGGAGATTGAACTGCGAAGGACTCTCGTATGTTGTTAAGGTAAGGCTTTTCAATTTATATTTCTTGTGTATTGTGTAATTGATTAGAAGTTTAATTGCTTAATTGAAAAAGACCGTAGCAGAGAAGTACTAGAAATTATTTAATACATAAATTGTAAAAGTTAACTAAATAAGTAGTAATGGCTGGACAAGTGACGCGCTGTAGCTGTATGACATGGGAGCTGGCTGATCCCATTGTGAACGGTAGCGACCACATCTGCAGCAAGTGTTGGTTGCTGGAATAACTCCAGATCAGAATTAATGATCTAGAATCTGAGCTTCAAACTCTGCGGCACATCCGGGAGTGGGGAGAGTTACCTGGACACTTTGTTTCAGGAGGCAGTAACACCCGGTAGATTAAGTAATTCAAATTCAAAAACAGGGACAACAGGGTGTGACTGTAAGTGAGGCAGGTAGGGGGATTCTGAGTTCAGGAGTGCAGGAGCCTCAGCCCTTGACCTTGACCAACAGCTATGAGATTCTTGCTCCCCGTACGGATGAGGGAAAGGACTGTGGACAGGATGAGCCAGCTGACCATGGCACCGTGGTGCAGAAGGCCATTCAAGAGGGGGGAGCAAAAAGACAGGTAGTTGTTATAGGAGATTCTATTATTAGGGGGACAGATAGTACCCTATGCAAGCCGGATCGGGAGTCCCGCATGGTGTGTTGCCTGCCCGGTGCCAGGGTGCGGGACATCTCCGACCGGCTTGAAAGGATATTGGAGCGGGAGGGAGAGGATCCAGTTGTTGTGGTCCACATTGGGACTAACAACATAGGCAAAGCTAGGGTAGAGGACCTGATCAGGGATTATCAAGCACTAGGAAAGAAATTGAAGTACAGGTCCTCAAGGGTCATAATCTCCGGATTACTGCCTGAACCACATGCCAATTGGCATAGGGAAAAGAAAGTTAGGGAAGTAAACACGTGGAATTGGTGGGAAAGATGGATTCCATTTCACGGGGCATTGGCATCAGTTTTGGAACCGGGGAAATCTGTACCGTTGGGACGGTCTCCACTTGAACCGATCTGGAACCAGTGTTCTAGCGAAAAGGATAAATAGGATGGTCAGTAGGATTTTAAACTTCTGAGTCGGGGGGGAAGGGAAAGCGGAAGTGACAGTGAGTATGGAGTTAAATGGAAAGATAAGCAACAGGATAGCATGTGTACAGGTGGGTTTAAGCTCGAGGCAGACTAGGAATACAGCAAAAAGGAAGGATAGTTTAAGACATCTTGGGATTTCCAATATCTCTAATAATGATAAGAAAGTTAGCATTAAGGCACTTTAACTAAATGCTCGTAGTCTTTGCAACAAAGTAGATGAATTAACAGCACAAATCATCTTCAATGGTTATGATATGGTAGGGATCACAGAGACATGGTTGCAGGGAGTTCAAGACTGGCAGTTAAACATTCAAGGATTCACAACCTATCGAAAAGACACAGAGGTGGGCAGAGGGGGCGGGGGGGTTAGTTAAGAATGAAATTAAATCTACGGCACTGAATGACATAGGGTCGGAGGATGTGGAGTCTGTGTGGGTGGAGTTGAGGAACCAAAAAGGCAAAAAAACCATAATGGGAGTTATGTACAGACCTCCAAACAGTGATCAGGACCAGGGGCGCAAGATGCACTGGGAAATAGATAGGGCATGTCAGAAAGGCAAGGTCACAGTGATCATGGGGAATTTCAATATGCAGGTGGATTGGGTGAATAATATCGCCAGTGGATCCAAAGAAAGGGAATTCATTGAATGTTTGCAGGATGGCTTTTTGGAACAGCTTGTGATGGAGCCCACAAGAGAGCAGGCTACTCTGGACTTAGTGCTATGTAATGAGCCTGACTTCATAAAAGATCTTAAAGTAAGGGAACACTCAGGAGGCAGCGATCATAATATGGTAGAGTTCAGTCTGCAGTTTGAAAGAGAGAAAACAAAATCAGATGTAATGGTGTTCCAGTTAAATAAAGGTAATTACAGGGGCATGAGAGAGGAATTGACAAAAATCAACACAAAACAGAGCCTAGCAGGGAAGACAGTAGAGCAACAATGGCAGGAGTTTCTGGGTATAATTGAGGACACCATACAGAGTTTCATCCCAAAGAAAAGAAAGATTATCCGGGGTGGGCTTAGACAGCCATGTCTGACAAAGGGAGTCAGGAAATGTATCAAAGAAAAAGAGACAGTCTATAAAGTGGCCAAGAGCACTGGGAAATCAGAAGATTGGGTAGGTTACAAAAACAAACAGAGGATAACAGAGAGAGAGATAAGGAAGGAGAGGATCAAATATGAAGGTAGGCTAGCTAGTAATATTAGGAATGATAGTAAAAGTTTCTTTCAATATATAAGAAACAAACGAGAGGCACAAGTAGACATTGGGCCACTCCAAATTGATGCTGGAAGGCTAGTGATGGGAGATAAGGAAATAGCTGAAGAACTTAAAAAGTACTTTGCATTAGTCTTCACAGTGGAAGACATGAATAGTATGCCAACAATTAGGGAGAGTCAGGGGGCAGAGTTACAAAAGAGAAAGTGCTAGAAAAGCTAAAAGGACTAAAGATTGATCCATCTCCTGGCCCCGATTGGCTACATCCTAGAGTGCTGAGGGAGGTGGCTGAGGAAATAGTGGAGGCTTTGGTTGTGATCTTTCAAAAGTCACTGGAGTCTGGGAAAGTCCCAGATGATTGGAAGATTGCTGTTGTAACCCCCTTGTTTAAGAAAGGATCAAGGCAAAAGATGGAAAATTATAGGCCGATTAGCCTAACCTCGGTTGTTGGTAAAATTCTAGAATCCATTGTCAAGGATGAGATTTCTAAATTCTTGGAAGTGCAGGGACAGATTAGAACAAGTCAGCATGGATTTAGTAAGGGGCGGTCGTGCATGACAAACCTGTTAGAATTCTTTGAAGAGGCAACAAGCATGTTAGACCTGGGAAACCCAGTGGATGTTATCTATCTAGACTTCCAAAAGGCCTTTGATAAGGTGCCTCATGGGAGGCTGCTGAACAAGGTGAGGGCCCATGGTGTTTGAGGTGAGCTACTGGCTTGGATTGAGGATTGGCTGTCCGACAGACAGCAGAGAGTTGGGATAAAATGCTCTTTTTCGGAATGGCAACTGGTGACAAGTGGTGTTCCGCAGGGTTCAGTGTTGGGGCCACAGCTGTTCACCTGATATATTAATGATCTGGATGAAGGGACTGGGGGCGTTCTGGCGAAGTTTGCCGATGATACGAAGATAGGTGGACAGGTAGGTAGTACTGAGGAGGTGGGGAGGCTGCAGAAAGATTTAGACAGTTTAGGAGAGTGGTCCAGGAAATGGCTGATGAAATTCAACATGAGCAAATGCGAGGTTTTGCACTTTGGAAAAGAGAATACAGGCATGGGCTATTTTCTAAACGGTGAGAAAATTCGTAAAGCAGAAGTATAAAAGGGATCTGGGAGTGTTGGTCCAGGATTCTCTCAAAGTTAACTTGTAGGTGGAGTCTGTGATTAAGAAAGCGAATGTAATGTTGTCATTTTTCTAAGAGGGTTGGAATATAAAAGCAGTGATGTGCTTCTGAGACTTCATAAAGCTCTAGTTAGGCCCCATTTAGAACACTACGTCCAATTTTGGGCCCCACACCTCAGGAAGGACATACTGGCCCTGGAGCGTGTCCAGTGGAGATTCACATGGATGATCCCTGGAATGGTACGTTTAACGTACGATGAATGTCTAAGGATCCTGGGATCGTATTCATTAGAGTTTAGAAGGTTGAGGGGAGATCGAATAGAAAGTTACAAGATAATGCTTGGCTTAGAAAGGGTGGACGCTGGGAAGTTGTTTCCGTTAGCTGAGGAGATTAGGGCCGGTGGGCACAGCCTTAGAATTAGAGGGGGTAAATTTAAAATGGAAATGAGGAGGCATTTCTTCAGCCAGAGAGTGGTGGGCTTGTGGAATTCATTGCCACGGAGTGCAGTGGAGGCCGGGAGGTTAGATGCCTTCAAGGCAGAGATCAATAGATTCTTGATCTCACAAGGAATCAAGGGCGACGGGGAGTGTGCAGGGAAGTGGAGTTGAAATGCCCATCAACCATGATTTAAATGGCGGCGTGTACTCGATGGGCCAAATGGCCTTTCTTCCACTCCTATGTCTTACGGTCTTATGGTCTTCTCGTTCTATTTAGAGGTCTATAATAAATAAGGTCACTGCTTCCTCCTTATTTCTCACTTCCAACAATATAGAATCTAGTTCAGAAACTGTATCTCGTTCAAGGGCAATGACACTATCTTTGACCATGACTGCTACATCGCCTCCATTTTTACCCATCTTGTTTGTACTAACGTTTTATAACTCAGGATGTTAAGTAGCCAGTCCTGTTCTGGCTTTGGCCAGCATTTATGTCAATGCTACTATAACATATCCTCCTGCAGTAATCTCAGCTTCCTGTTCTCCAATGTTGTTCACTATACTCTGTGCAGTTTCATACATTCATTTTAGTCTGCCCTTATCTCTTTTTTTGCCCATTAGGAGGCAACATTTCTTTGTATACTGTCAGCACTCAAGCCTTCCCTTATTACTTATTCCCTATTCCGCATCTTTTCTCTTTTGCCCTCTCTAGGTCTTGCATAACTAGGATCATCTCACTGCCCTACAAGTTTAAATCTACCCTCAGAGCACAATTTAATCTCAAAAAGGGCATTAGTTCCATATCTGCTCAGGTGAAGCCCTTCTCTTCTGAGCAGCTTTCTCCTTTTCCAAAAGTGATCCCCATTTCCCAAAACTCTAAACCCCACACTTCTACACCATCCTGAAGCCACATACTTACCTCCCTGAACTGCTTTTGCCTAAATGGTAAAGCTGATGGCATTGGTAGCATTTTTGAGATGACTACCCTGTAGGTTCTGCATTTCAACCTACTCCCTAACTCCTGAAACTGATCCTGCAAGTCCTACACTCTATTGCTTCCTACGCCATTGGTCCTCAGATGAACCACAACTATCCAGTAGTTGCATTATGTCCCGAACCCCTGTACCTGGGAGTCACAGTATTGGCTGCAAACTAGACAGTCTATCCCTCAAACTACTGAGTTAGTCACTACTACTACCTTTTTAATCTGCCTACCAGCGTCTCTCTCTTTTGTCCAAGTATATTTGGACACCATGACATTGCAATTTTCCCTTGAGACATCTAACCCCAACTCAGTTATATTGCTCATTAAATAAGCATCTAAAATTTCATACGGGTTGTTAGATAGCTCGAGGGAGTCTTAGGTTTCCTGAAACTACTTGCGGAAATGGTCACCTACTCACCTGCATTCTCTGCTCTCCACCTTGCCTACCAATCAGGAAATGGAGTGGCCAGTCTTCTGGTACAACTGTTCCTGAGACCTCTCCGCTTCTTATATGAAAGATTTTCATGTCAGGATTTCTTGAACATCTAGTTTGCTTGGCACATTTGGTAAGTTAATATGTGGAATATTAATGAGCTAAGTTCACCAAGGGGCAGAGCAAATAATAATCTCTTTTATTGGGTATGCACCCCTGCCTAGTGAGAAACTTACATCACCATTCAGTTAAAACATAAAAGATGGCACAAGGTCCTCCCATCATTCATAATCATGAAGTGCTTCAAGAGCTGGTCATGGCCTACATCAACTCTAGTCTCCCAGCCTGCCTTGATCCCCTACAACTTGCCTACTGACATGACAGGTCTACAGCAGATGCCATGTACCTAGTCCTGCACTCATCTCTGGAACATCTGGACAACAAGGACATCTACATCAGACTCCTGCACAAATGACTCCAGCTCTGCCTTCAACACCATTATTCCTTCCAGACTGATCTCAAAACTCTGGTACCTTGGTCTTGGCTCTGCCCTCTGCAACTGGATCCTCAGCTTTCTGACCCACAGACGGCAATCAGTGAAGACAGGTAACTGCACTTCCTCCACAATAACACTCAACACTGGAGCCCCCCAAGGATGTGTCCTCAGCCCTCTACTGTACTCCCTGTACACGCACCACTGTGTTGCCAAATTCAAAATGTACACCATTTACAAGTTCACTGAAGCCACCAGCATTGTCCGACAGATATCTAACAATGATGAGTCAAAATACAGAGGGGAGACAGAGGGCTCGGTGACGTGGTACATTGATATCAACTTCTCTCTTAATGTCAGCAAAATTAAAGAACCGATCATTGACTTCAGAAGGAAAAAAGGACAACATGCCCCCATCTATATCAATGGAACTGAGATTGAAAAAGTAAAGAACATCAATTTCCTCGGAGTGATGATAAATCGACAACCTGTCATGGATTTGCCACGCCTCCTCTTCCTCAGGTGGCTCAGGAAATTTGGCACATCTATAGTGACCCTCACCAACTTCTACAGATGTACCTTTGAAAGCATACTCCGGTGCATAACAGCTTGGTATGGCAGCTGCTCTGCCTAAGGCCGTAAGAAACTACAGAAGGTTGTGTGCGCACAGCCCAGGCCAGCACAAAATCAACTTATCATCTATGGACTCCATTTACACAGCTTGTTACTGCAGAAAGGCTGCCAACATCATCAAAGATCCATCACACCCCAGTAATGATCTCCTACAACCTCTTCCATCAGGCAAAAGACACAGAAACTTGAACGCACACTCCAGCAGGTTCAAGAACTGCTTCTTCCAGCCATTATTAGAATGATGAATGGACTCTCTAGCCTCAAATAAGGCTGATCTTGCTAACCTTGATCTCAACTAGAGCATGCCCTGTGCAATGTAACCTGTACGCCTCAAAGTTTTTTTACAACTTTTGATCTGTACATCCGTGTACATCCTATGATCTGCCTATACCGCTCATGAAGAAATCTTTTCACAGTGCTCCAGTACACGTGACATTAAATCAATCAATCGGCCAATCATTGAGATGGGCCTCTTGTCTGATTCTGCCATATACCTCACCATAGTCTTACATAGTCCCATGTAAGATTCCACCTGTGGTAAACTATTCCAAAATTGAACAATTTTCAGGGTAAAATAATTTTACAATCCTCTTTTCTCACCAATTTAAAATGGTGTCCTTACGGTCGATCCCCATTCAAAGGAATCTTTTGTTTCCATGAATGCTTTCTCTTATGGGAAGAAGTGTACATAAACACAAATACAACTGAATAGTGGAATTTTTCACCCAGAGTTATAAGAACGCAGGATGGACTTCCACCACCAGTTGTAAAGGTGTAATAAATAAAGTGTTTGGGAAAGGTCAGATAAGCATATGAGGGAGAACAAACAAGAAAGAATGATATGCTTAGCAGGTTAAATAAAGTAGGGTGGAAAGAGGTTTCTGTGCAGTATAATGAATAGCCTTTTACTGTGCTACATGCTTGATTTAACTCAGTCAACTCTTTGGGTCTAGGATTCATTAATATTTTCAGTTATTAGTAGCTTTTTACAATGAGTAATAAGTTGGTAATATCAGTTGAAAGGTAGAAAATATGAAGGCATGTTTTTCCTGTCATTATATTATCATTGATTTTGTGGTGATATAGTATTTTACATCAGCACGACAAGGCCTCAGTTTAATGCCTCATCCAAAGTACAGTTCCAGTTTCTGTCAGTACTGCACTGACATGTTAACCTCAATCATGTGGTCAAGTTTTGAAGTTTGGGTTGAATACATAACCGTCTGACTCAGAGCTGCCAATATGCCAAAGTTGGCACAGCTGAAAATCCAGGTACATCACTGATTTTAATTAGACAACTCAGTCTGCTTTGGGGTACATTATTTAAATCTTAAATGTTACTGGGGTGAGGAAACAGATTGTATATTAAATTAAATTAATACAAACCTGAGCTACATTTCAAAACTTTATGAAGGACTGTTGTATTTATAGAGTCATAGAGATGTACAGCTTAGAAACAGATCCTTCGGTCCAACTCATCCATGCCGACCAGATATCCTAGATAAATCTAGTCCCATTTGCCAGCATTTGGTCCATTTCACTCTAAACCTTTCCTATTTGTATAACCATCCAGAAGCGTTTCAAAATGTTGTAATTTTACCAGCCTCCATCAGTTCCTCTGGCAGCTCATTCCATACTTGCACCACCCTCTGCATGAAAAGGTTGCCCCTTAGGTCCCTTTTAGATCTTTCCCCTCTCATCTTAAATCTAACTCCTGAGTTTTGGACTACCCTACCCAATGGAAAAGATCTTTTTCTATTTACCCTATCTATGCCCCTTATGGTTTTATAAAACTCTACCAGGTCAACCCTCAGCTTCGGCCCCTCCAGGGAAAATGGCCTATTCAGCCTCCCCCTATAACTCCAACCCCGGTAACATCCTTGTAAGTCTTCTCTGAAACCTTTCAAATTTCACAATATTGAGACCAGAACAGCACAAAATATTCTAAAAGTGGCCTAACCAATGTACTGTACAGCTGCAACATGACATTCCAACTCCTGTACTCTACGCACTGAACAATAAAGACAAGCATACCAAATGCCTTTTCACTTTCATTGCCTTTCCAAATACATGTAATTCCCTGACACTCAGGATTTCTTCCAGCAACTTGTCCACCACCAATATCAGGCTCAACAGTCTATAGCTCCCTGGTTTTTCCCTACCATCATTCTTAAACACTGGCACCATGTTGGCCAATCTTCAGTCTTCCAGCATCTCACCTGTGGCTATCAATGATCCATATATCTCAGCAAAAGGCCCAGCAATCACCTCTCTAGCTTCCCACAGAATTCTAGGGTACACTTAATCAGGTCCAGGGGATTTATCCACTTTTATGCGTTTTAAGCTGTCTGGTACCTCCTCTCTGTAATATGGACATTTTTCAAAATGTCGCTATTATTTCCTAGTTTATGTATTTACAAAACTTCATTGCAAAATGCTGGATGTGAATTTTATCTGCATGGTGTGCCCCCAATTTAGACATTTCATATTAATTTACTATCTGAAGGTTTCACTCCTAACAAAATACAATTGTCCATTTGATTTTCCTTACTTATTGACAATTAGTGCTGTGGGTGAAGTAATTATGTCTGCAGTAATTGCACCAATTCTTTTGCTGAATACAAATATCAACTTTGTTCATACTATCGTTGCAGCAGTTTGCCATTGTTTTATTTCTATTATGGCTTATACCACCCATAAAACAAAAAGGCCTAAAAATAACTGTTAGCATGAAAAACATCACAAATTCACCTTGCTGTTTTTCACCACATTTGCAGCCATTTCTTCCGTTAGAGAGAAGAAGGTTGAGAGGTGACTTAATTGAAACATATAAAATAATCAGAGGGTTAGATAGGGTGGATAGGGAGAGCCTTTTTCCGAGGATGGTGATGGCGAGCACAAGGGGGCATAGCTTTAAATTGAGGGGGAAAGATATAGGACAGATGTCCAAGGTAGTTTCTTTACTCAGAGAGTAGTAAGGGAATGGAACGCTTTGCCAGCAACAGTAGTAGATTCGCCAACTTTAAGTGCATTTAAGTCATCATTGGACAAGCATATGGATGTACGTGAAATAGTGTAGGTTAGATGGGTTTCAGATCGGTATGATAGGTCCGCACAACACCGAGGGCCGAAGGGCCTTGACTGTGCTGTAATGTTCTATGTTCTTTTATGTTAGTTTAGCATAATCTGTTTTGCTACTGGTTAGAAATGTTTCAGCAGCCATATTTGTACAACCATAGTGAGTTCTCCTAACTAGCTCCTGAAGCAATTATTGAGTATTTAAGTGATCATTACAATATGAAAGTTTGTTAACACCACTCAGCAGTAAACAAAGTTATGAAATGTATGCCATTTCTAGTTATACTAGCTGTTAGGCAGTCTAAGGTTACTGCCATGTATTTTTCTTCCAGAATTTTCGAAGTTTTTATTCTGATACGTTTTCCTCTTTCTATCCTAGGGAGTGATTAAATCTTGGTACATTATTAACTCGAGATAGAATAATGGTATATTTCCAGTGTATGTAACAACACCTAAGTTGTTCACAAACAATGGGGAGAGGATCTTTCTGCTTTCTTATGAACGATTAATTTACAGACAGAACAAAATCCAACAAGTAAATAAAGCAGTTTTCCGGTGTCGGTAATGCACAGTATATGGCTTGGTCACCCAAATTTTATTGTATTGTACACTCAACTCCTGAGTGCAGCATCATAGGAGCAGGAAAGCTGACATTTTGGGCCTAGACCCTTCTTCAGTAAAGGGGGAGTGGTAGGGGGTTCTGAAATAAATAGGGAGAGAGGGGGAGGTGAATAGAAGATGGATAGAGGAGAAGATAGATGGAGAGGAGACAGAGCGGTCAAAGAGGCGGGGATGGAGCGAGTAAAGGTGAGTATAGGTGGGGAGGTAGGGAGGAGATAGGTCAGTGCAGGGAGGACGGACAGGTTGAGGGGACGGGGTGAGGTTCGTAGATAGGAAATGTGGGTGGGGGAGGAGGGGATAGGTGGGAAGAAGGACAGGTGAGGGAGGTGGGGATGAGCTGAGTGGGTTTTGGGGTGCGGGT
Source organism: Stegostoma tigrinum (assembly GCF_030684315.1). Lineage (NCBI taxonomy): Eukaryota > Metazoa > Chordata > Chondrichthyes > Orectolobiformes > Stegostomatidae > Stegostoma > Stegostoma tigrinum. The sequence goes on along the minus strand of NC_081362.1, from coordinate 24,104,726 downwards.
AGGGGAAGGGGAGATTTTGAAGCTTGTGAAGTCCACATTGATACCATTCGGCTGCAGGGTTCCCAAGCAGAATATGAGTTACTGTTCCTGCAATCTTCGGGTAGCATCGTTGTGAGACTGTAGATGGCCCAGGACGGACATGTCATCTGAGGAATGGAAGGAGGAGTTTAAATTGTTCACAACTGGGAGGTGTAGTGATTGAGTGCGAACCGAGCGTAGGTGTTCTGTAAAACGATCCCTAAGCCGCCGCTTGGTTTCTCCGATGTAGAGGAGGCCACGATGGGAACAGTGGATGCAGTACACCACATTAGCAGATGTGCAGGTGAACATCTGCTGAATGTGGAAAGTCTTCTTGGGGTCTGGGATGGGGGTGAGGGGCGAGGTGTAGGGGCAGGTGTAGCACCTGCTTCAGTTGCAGGGAAAAGCGCTGGGTATGGTGGGGCTGGAGGGGAGTGTGGAGCGGTCAAGGGAGTCACAAAGAGAGTGGTCACTCCGGAAGGCAGATAGGGTGGGGAGGGAAAAACGTCTTTGGTGGTAGGGTCGGACTGCAGATGGCAGAAGTGTCGGAGGATGATGTGTTGGATCCGGAGGTTGGTGGGGTGGTAGGTGAGGACGAGGGGGATTCTGTTTTGGTTGTTATTGCAGGAATGGGGTGTGAGGAGTTGCGGGAAATGCAGGAGACATGGTCGAGGGTGTTCTCAACCACTGAAGGGGGCAAGTTGTGGTCTTTGAAAAGCGAGGGCATCTGAGATGTATGAGAGTGGAACAGATGCAGCAGAGGCGAAGGAATTCTGAATAGGGAATGGCATTTTTGCAGCAAGGTTGGTAGGCGGAAGCGTATTCTAGGTAGCCATGGGTGTTGGTGAGCTTGAAATGGAGATCGGTTTATAGGTGGTTGCTGGAGATGGGATCAGAAAGGTCCAGGAAGGAGAGAGATGTATTATAAATGGTCCAGGTGAACTTGAGGTTGGGGTGGAAGGTGTTGGTGAAGTGACTGAACTGTTTGACTTCCTCGTGGGAGCATGAGGCGGCGCCAATACAGTCAATGTAATGAAGGAAGAGGTGGGGTTTAGGGCCAGTGTTGGTGCAGAAGAGGGATTGTTCCACGTAACCTACAAAGGGGCAGGCATAGCTTGGGCCGATGCCGGTATTCATGGCCACTTCCTTTGTCTGTAGGAAGTGGGAGGAATTGAAAGACAAGTTGTTCAGGGTGAGGACAAGGTCAGCTAAGCGGATGAGGGTGTCAGTGTGGACTGGTCGGGCCTGCGGTACAGGAAGAAGCAGAGGGCCTTTGGGCCAACTGTATGGGGAATGCAGGTGTATAGGGACTGGATGTCCATGGTAAAGATTAAGTGTTGGGGACCGGGGAATTGGAAGTTCTGGAGGAGGTGGAGGTCATGGGTCATGTCACGGATGTAGGTAGGGAGTTCCTGGACCAAGGGGGAGAAAATGGAGTCCAGATAGGTGGAGATACATTTGGTGGGGCAGGAGCAGGCAGAGACAATGGGTCAACCAGGGAAGTCAGGTTTGTAGATTTTGAGAAGGAGATAGAAGCTGGCAGTGCGAGGTTAGGAGATGATGAGGTTGGAGGCCGTGGGTGGGTGGTCACCTGAGGTGATGAGGTTGTGGATGGTTTGGGAGATGGTTTGGTGTTCAGGGGTGGGGTCATAATCAAGGGGACAGTAGTAGGAAGTGTTGGAGAGCTGGCGTCTGGCCTCGGCGATGTAGAGGTCAGTGCGCCATACTACAATTGCACCTTCCTTGTCCGCAGGTTTAATGGTGAGATTGGGATTGGAGTGGAGGGAGCAGAGGGCTGCACGTTCTGTGGGGGAGAGGTTGGAGTGGGTGAGAGGGGTGGAGAGGTTGAGGCAATTGATGTCACGACAGCAGTTGGAGATGAAGAGGTTGAGGGAGGGGAGGAGGCCTTATCCTGCCCCCTTGACCTGTCTGTCATCCCTGGACTGACCTATCTCCTCCCTACCTCCCCACCTACACTCACCTTTACTGGCTCCATCCTGCCTCTTTGACCAGACTGTCTCCTCTCCACCTATCTTCTCCTCTATCCACCTTCTATCCATCTCTCCCTCTCTCCCTATTTATTTCAGAACCCCCTTCCCCTCCTCCATTTCTGAAGAAGGGTCTAGGCCTGAAATGTCAGCTTTCCTACTCCTATGATGCTGCTTGGCCTGCTGTGTTCATCCAGCTCTACATGCTGTTATCTCAGGTTCTCCAGCATCTGCAGTTCCTACTATCTCATTACAATCACTACAGTTTTCCCCTTTGGTTCCCCTCCACCTATTACATCAATATTCTTTGTTTCTGCATCTGTCTGTATGCATGTGTATGTGTTATTTTTAAAAGGGAGTTAGAGTTTGACCCAATATTTATATGATGGCACTTTATGGTTGTTCACCTGTGGTTAGAGTCTAGTTACTTGTAATAAATAATTTATTTTCAAGTGCAGAAACCTAATCCATGTTTTCTGTTCAACTGAATCTATCTGACAGGTAAATTTTGGACTTTGCATATTCTGATACAACTTACTAATTTTGTGATGACACCAGCAATAGCAAAGCTTGCTGCCAGCACAACATCCCAGAGAGGCTTTTAACAAGATTAATTTTTGGTTCCATGAGACACCAGGCCATCTAAAGAGTCTGTAGTTAGAAGTAGAGAAGTAATTTGAGTCACATTATCAGAAAAAAGATCCTGACCCAGAAGAAATCCAAAGATATACTTTCCAAATCATTTTTTTAACTGAGGAAAAGCATAAGTAATCATTGTTTTTGACCCAACTTGTAGATTTCTGTCACCAGAAGACTGGTCACATCCTCCTGTTAGTTGCAGTTCCTTGCTTATTCTTTGATGGACAGCTCACATGGAGAATACAGATATGATCTCAGCATATTATTATAAATAATATACATTGATTAAAATATTGCAACTCAGATGTTAAAAAGTCTTTTTTTACTCTGGGCTAAATATGTAGCTGTACTCAAATCATGGTGCAAGAATATTCAGTTAATGTTTGTCAATATTTATTGAATCATTATCAGTGCAATGTGGTCTATTCATTGGTTGTTTTGAATAATCATATTGGACTATTCATCTTCAAATCCCACTGATTAGCTTAAAAGCCTTGGACTTTGGTTTGAGAAGCAGTAAAAATGAGCCGGGACATTTATGAATGGCTACCAATGTCACCTGCCCTGAACTGTTGTCAATATCACAGAAATATATAAAGAATAAAGAAAAACAGAAATAGTTGGAGAAACTCAGCAGGTCTGGCTGCATCTGTGGAGTGAAAACAGAGTTAATGCTTCAAGTTCAATTATGAAGAAGAATCACCGGATTTGAAACATTAACTCGGTTTTCTCTTTACAGATGCTGCCAGGCCTGCTGAGTTTCTCTTGTAATTCCTGTTTTTTTATGTTTCAGATCTCCAGCATCTACTGTTCTTTGTTTTATTTAATGTACGAAGGAATGTCTAAATAACATATCTGCAACAGACCCCCACTCTATGAAAAGTGTACCCGGCGGATAATAATTTGGGCATTAAAGTTCGTCATCTTCAATAAATAGCACACAATGAGACCTTCAAATATCTCTGATGAAAGGGACTTCTGGACTGCAAGCAATGTTGCTGGAACAAAGACTTAAGCCAAAACCCATTATATAAAGAAATAAGTGAAACCTTCCATCAATCACCTATATCAAAGAATAACCAGGAACAATGACTGCAGGGAATTAAAATTCATTTATCAAAATGGACTGCTTGACTGTGGGTCAATGGTCAGTTTTTCATTTACCAAAACCATTTCTTCATGTAACCGGCCATGATATAAGCTGTGGAATATTTGCTGCAGAAAGCGACATTCAATAACATGGACAGAGTTTGATCATTTTTAGCAAAATATCATTTTTGTTGCATTTGATAGATGGCTCACTTGCACAGGATTGTGCAGGTTTTCTCATCTAGTCTTCCCAAACTTGCCTTATTGACTACCTACCACACCCCTACATTTGATGCTAACCTGATTCTCCTACTCACTATAGACAGATGTTCTCACCACTACCAGGACACATCAGCATCCTTAGTATTGACACCTAGCCATTCACCTGGTCAAGCATTTGCAGTACAAAGTTGCCCTTTATCATCAACATAATACCACAGCAGCCATAAACCAATGCTTCTCACAGCACAAAGGTGGAATGGCTGACCATTCCTTGCACATAAAACTGCATATGCTCACATGTATTGCCACCAGGCCATATGGCTTACCTGTCCTTAGCCACATCCCATCAAAGTCACTGCTATTCTTTCAGCAATGACCAATATAGTCCAGCATCTTATCATTATTTAATGTGGGACCATTACAGACGGAAGTCTCAGTCGTCTCAAAAAAACATTTCTATTTACAGTTATCAAAAGTAAACAGAAATCCAACAAACAGAAGCTGCATTTACCTCTAGGAACACAAACAAATTGCTTTCATGTCAATGTCACAATGATTATTGCAACCAGTTTTCATTTCAAAACTGATGATTAAATCAATTTAATCAATTGATTAATTAAATCAATTAAATCCTGTCTGGTTTGTAGTGTCCAAATCAGCTGTGCTCTGTCATGCACAAAGTGATATTTCTCCTGCATAATGTCCTCATTTTCAGAAGACTGCTCTCTCTCTCAGTTCATCAGTATCCATTACATCCTCTCTGCACCTACTACAGAGGTGTACAGCACAGCATATTAAGATATGCAGCTACTCTGTCTAGAGCATACTGCAAGATTGGTCTGAGGAGCAGAGCCACATCTTAAACAGAAAAATCAAAGAACTGTGGATACTGGAAGTCAGAAACAAAAACAAAAATTGCTGGAAAATCTCGGCAGATTTGGCAACATCTGTGGAGAGAAAGCAGAGTTGACGTTCAAAAATGTTAATTCTGCTTTCTCTCCACAGATACTGCCAGACCTACTGACTTTTCCAGCAATTTTTGTTTTTGTTTCACATCTTAAGCAGGCCTAACATTGCTTCATGATGTCCTGGTCAAAGAATGGGACACTTCATATCTGGACTCCACCTTAGTCAAGGGATTGCTGAACAGAGTCAACAGCCATGGTTGCAGTGGGTAGCCTTTTTCCATAACCATCTTTGTAAGACATATGGATCCTCAAACACAAGCATTCTCAAGGATATAGATAATTTGGCAGCTCCAGGACAGTTTCTAGCAAGTGGAACTAACGATCACAGGTGACTTCCTAATTGATAGAATGAAACCCTTTTCAATGATGTGGTGCTTTGATATGGCTCTCTCTTGCAATTACCTGGCACATGTGAGAAGCTAGCAATGTTGTCAAAGCCTACTGTGCAAAGCTTACCTTGTAACAGGGAAATGAGATAAAGTGGTTTGATACAGCATAAATTGTATCAATCACAGATCTGATGCATTTGTGGTGGACAATTGATAGATTGCACACAGAATCTTAGTAGTTTCTCGGAAGGAACCAGTGGCACAGAGGATCTGCAACTGTTCCAATGACAGAAAGATGTCTGCTGCTATGAGCCACTTGGGAAAGTGGATTCTCAATACTCACTACTCACAAGGTCACCACAAAAGTTAATAATTTAAACAAAATAGGGAAAGTTCCCAATTTACCTGCCTGATTTAACAGAAAACATGGGATCCTGTACTTATCAAGAATCACTGCATGTTATAAATAAGAAAAATATAATGACAAGAAAACAACTGTTAATTAGTGACATATTTATCTACTAGATAAAACTCAAATCCCCTTCTTAAACGCATACCCGCACATACACACAAACAGGAAATCATTGGTTTGATGGATGGACACTAAAAAAAACTAGCAAACACATTGCAATAGTAACAGGACAGGTCAGTTAAGATATTTATTTTGGCCTCCCAGGACCATCTGTTCTTCAATCTTCTTTTTCCAGATTCCTTTACTTCTTTGCAGGAGACACAGGGTGACTGCTTCACTAAATACAAAGTCTCCTAGTTACTGGTTAAACAAAGGAAATAATTGGCTTTCTTCAGATCTTAGGTATTTCTTTGGTTTATCTGACTGTAATGTTTATCCTTTTAAACTATGTCATTATTTCTAACTCATACTATGAATCACTGCTAGGTAAAGCAACTTCTTTTCTTTTTTATTCCTCTTTTTGTATCGAAGATTTGTACCTAGTTACTTCATACCTGAGATGGTGCCATGAGAGGCAAAATTGTAAACTTTTCCCTGTACTTCCGCAGTTCTGTACTTGAGAACATGTGACAATAAAGGATATTCTTCAGTTCTTCTTCTATTTGTATTGCTTAGAGAGACACATGCACTCTGCTTTTTCAGCAGTGTGAAGATTTCTTACTATGTTGTTTATTGTACTATATTATTCAGCTGCCTAGGAACCAGAGATTTGTCATCAGCCTGATCTTTGACATGCACAACTGGTCACCATCATACAAATGGACTAATCAGTTGCTTGCTGCCAGTTATCTACAAATATCTTCTCTTGTTGCTTGAATAAAGCAGCAGTGAAAAAGCCATATACAATGGTTTTCAGTAATTTGTTTTTAAAACTGCAGCACAGTCCTTAGTTTTAAAACAGTTCTTTTTTTCATTTTAACCCACAATCAAAAATACAGAAAATAAAATGATATGTTCATTACACAGCAAACTAATTTTATTTTAAATGTGCGAAAATTTGCTCAACATAACTGTTCCCTGAAGGACAACCAGCTCAACACAAAATTCTTTCCAAAAGAAGTCAAACTGCAAATTGTTTTTCAATTCTATCTTCCCTCATTCCGCACCTTGTTCCGTTCACATGCATATTAAAATGTTTGTGTGTGTGTGTGTCTGTATGTGTCTGTCTGTTTGTATGATGCAGAAGTGAGAACTGGTTTTACCTTTTAGATAGGTTTTATACTTCACTTAAATGAGTTTGGCTAAACTACCATCACAGTTTTGATTAGCTCGAGGTCTGTCTGAAATGTTTCTTCTCTAATGCACATTTAAGAACTTATTGAATTTAAATGTGTCAATTAAGGTTAATGTTCATGTTACATGGTCTCCACCCATTTTATTGATTTTACATTTAGTCAGTGGGTGGAAAGAGGAAATTTTACTGTAGCCTTCGGAAGGAGAAATATTTCTGTATCAGCTCCTTAAGGTCCGAGCAATTATGGCTACCTAAATGTAGCTGAAATTATTGCTTTCAATAAATAATCCTTCTTGCTGTCTCAGAATAATGCCTCTTCTCTAGATTCTCAAGATGGCAATGTATTCTCTACAGCTTTTCACCAGACAGGACTGAAGAAAAAGGATGGTTGGTGGTAGTGAACTACACAAAACAATCCTTTCCCAGTACCACTTCTTTGCAGAGATTGCAAAAAGCACCAAGTATCAGGAGTGGTCAACTGGGGAATTACCACAAAAGGTACACCTTTTGAAGCAATTTAAAACTGTTATACTAACATCTCACCCCTCTGGATTTGTTTGTAACTAAAACATTGTTATGATATGAAGACAGACAAATCAAATCAGCCTCCCCTTTGCTGTGTTCACAACATGGTAAAATTAAAATATTCAAAGGCCTTCAAAATTGACCTCAATGGTTCTTATCCAGACTTTTATTAATAACCAGAATCAGAATTTGTCAATAATTGGTACCAGACATTGGGTTCATAGCTTAAACAAAACAGCTAACCATTTATTATTAATATTGAAGTTTTAGCTGAGTAAAGTTAAACAAGGTAACCAAATTAATGCCAATGATATAAACCCAATCTTCTTTGATTCTAGTCACCACTACACAAAGACAGACAGATAAACAGACAGAATTAAGAGATAAATCAAAAGAAAAATAAGACCTACAACTGGCTAGTTCACTTAAACTGCTTCCATGATTCATAATATCACAGGCACAGGGGATTGCATCTTGCCTGTCTTCTGATGACACCAATCAATGCCGATAGCTTCCAGTAGGCTCTGAATATTCACTTAGCACTTATAACTGGGATTCTATTCTCCAAAATGTAAATAAATTGATAATGGGAAGATAATCAAAATGCCATCAGATCTCGTTCCTGTAGTTTTGGCAGCCACAATCCTTCCAACAAAACACACATTTCAAAACTAGTTCAAACTTCGCTTTTTCATTTTGATACCTTTTAAAACATTTTCTTTGTTAAACGAATTGGCACTATGACCCCCTGTTAACATTCAAACATCTGCCATCTGTTTGAGCATAATGTCCCTCTGAAGTCAAAATATTCGGAGAGTACACTAAACAAGGATCTATCTGCAGTTAACTTCTAGGCCTGGCCTCATATCAAATATCAGTTTGTTTATTTAGTATCAGAGATAATGGGAACTGCAGATGCTGGAGATTCCAAGATAATAAAATGTGAGGCTGGATGAACACAGCAGGCCAAGCAGCATCTCAGGAGCACAAAAGCTGACGTTTCGGGCCTAGACCCTTCATCAGAGAGGGGGATGGGGGGAGGGAACTGGAATAAATAGGGAGAGAGGGGGAGGCGGACCGAAGATGGAGAGCAAAGAAGATAGGTGGAGAGGGTGTAGGTGGGGAGGTAGGGAGGGGATAGGTCAGTCCAGGGAAGACGGACAGGTCAAGGAGGTGGGATGAAGTTAGTAGGTAGCTGCAAGGAGGTGGGATGAGGTACCCCAGCTACCTACTAACCTCATCCCACCTCCTTGACCTGTCCGTCTTCCCTGGACTGACCTATCCCCTCCCTACCTCCCCACCTACACCCTCTCCACCTATCTTCTTTGCTCTCCATCTTCGGTCCGCCTCCCCCTCTCTCCCTATTTATTCCAGTTCCCTCCCCCCATCCCCCTCTCTGATGAAGGGTCTAGGCCCGAAACGTCAGCTTTTGTGCTCCTGAGATGCTGCTTGGCCTGCTGTGTTCATCCAGCCTCACATTTTATTATCTCAGTTTGTTTATTGTCCCTTTTATTTAAAAGAAGTAGCTGCAATTCACTGTCCAAAGATCACCTCCAGCTCTCAACTCACAATTCACAGTTCCAAACCAAAATGATAAAAATAAAGAAAAATCTGCAAGTGTTCTGGCAACATCGAACACAAAGAACAAATTGCAGGATGGTGTAAGATTGGTTGCCTTGATTTGAAATTTGTGGATCTCTGTCATTTCTGCTACAAGTACATCTATTTAATAAGCAAATTTAAACTTTGATAACAAAGGATTTGGATGTTGTTTTGCAATTCTTTGGGGACTTCCAGTCTGCACAATTGAATAAGTCTTAATTTTGGATTGATCAGCAAGTGTTATGATCTCTTTGGAGGATATGGCCTAGAGAAGTGAAGCAGGAAATATTTACATTTGTGGTTAAGACATTAGGAATCAATCTGACAACCCTTGTCTACTGTTTCTGCAAGAATCCTATTAATAAAAGTGAACTTTCTTATCATACTGAACCAATTTAATTTTAAAAAGCAATTTTGAATTCTAGTTCATGCGATAACAATAAAATAGCATTTAAATGAGTAACACTACAATAAATATGTAGAATTATACTAACCATTTCAAATTACGATTAACACAAAACTGGAAGTCACTACATAAAATTACAATTTTATGGTCAGAACGAGACACAGAAATTAAAATAACCTCTTCAATGAATAACCTAAAAATGCAATTCAGTTACTTTGAATCCTTCATATTGTAAAGAAAGATTTTGAAAATGATGAGCCAAGGGTAATATCATCATTACAGAGTGATATAATATATAACTGTGCATAATTGCATGAACTTTGAATGAATTAGCATTTCAACCAAGCTTTATTCTAGTCCTAAGTAAATATTAAATTAGCTATTACTCAATAAAAATAATGAAGTCTTTTTTAATAAACAAAGATGCCTTATTAATTACTCTGATAAGAGACATGAAGTGACATGATTTGTAGAATAGACCAAAGAGGTATTTTATTCAACTAATTCTATAATTTCTCAACTTATTGTGCAGCAAAATATTTTGTTTCTTGTCTTATATATAAGCATATACTGGGTTGTCTTTATCATTTATGGATAGAAGATTTATAAACTACAGGCAGAATTCTAGAGGGGCCTGAACAACATGAGTCTTGCCAGAAATCTGATAGAATCACATGCAAGTTCCAGTGAGTCCTTCCTCAATGTTCAGAACAGCTGGTTATGATTTTAGAGCAAGTTCTGAATGCCAAGGCAAGATGTTCACTTGGCAGTATGAGTTGCCTATTAAGGGCATCAATGCTTTTTCACGACCTCATTCACTTCAAGTCTGGCCTCATTAATATGCTGGTTTATTACCAATTCACTGAAAGAAAGCTGAACATTGACAATGCTTGATATGCAAGTCCAAAAGAGCATTAAGTAACTGCAACTTGCCGTTTGCTTCAAAAGATTTCCACTTTGGACACCAGGACTCCATAAGCACCAGCCATACTGATCTCACATCCACAGACATAGGCATCCTCATAGCCCATCTCCAGTTCACTTACAGTAAGCTTCTGCACTTCAATACTGCACCTGAGCTGCAAAGGCAATTGTAATGTACAGCAAAGACACTTTGCACTCATGGACTGGACCAAGTATTCCTGTGGGCTGTTCACTTGTTTTGGCACACATTAACAGTATCCCTGCCTTGTCATGCCTTTTTGCGTCTTGCCCTTCAACCAGAGGTACCAGGCTCATGGTACTGGGGTACTGCCTTGCTGTTTCGGCGATGCAAAAGCAAGAAGCTTGTCATGGTTCAAATTGCAGGATTGAAGTCGAGGAAGATTGCCTTCAGTCAGGGATTCCCAGTACATCAAGATTTGCCTCCAATACCAGTCCAGGAGCTGGGACGCAGTCAATCAGTCACTCAGGGCAGTCAGAGTAAGGATCCTCTTCTAATAAGGGGTGAGGGGCAGATCAGCGCTCGGTTTTGTCTCTTTCTGCCCCACTGAGTGCTGTTTTCTTTCTGAATGGAGGAGAGGCAGGTATTAAAGGAGATGGAAGTGGACACCATTTTATTAGCTCTGGTGCAGGTGAGACGTGTCTCAAGCAAGTGACTAGGCAGTGCAGAGGTTGGTGCTGTCCTGCTTCTAGATCACATTGTCCTCCAAAGCCTCGAAATCCCTGTTCACAAAATGGGGCGCCAATTTTCCCTTCTCTGCCACATCCAGGCGAATGTGCAGGGAAGCTCCAGAATAACAGTGCTTCTCTGGATGCACAACAGCCTTTCAAAGATGGGAGTAGCACCAGGGATTCCAGCCCATTCTGAGATATTCTGGCAGTGGTGAATTGTTCTAGAAATAACAAGTTATCAAATTGGGCTAGAAAACGGGTGACAGGTGTGCTGCAAGAGCATGATAGGTAGTTAATAATGTGTGTTTGGTAAGATGTGGTGAGAAAACTTGCTATATGTTGCAGACATAAACCTTCCACAAAGCTCTGAAAATGAAACTTAACCAAAAAGCTCAAGAATTCAGCAGTATGTCATTCAGTTCTGAAAGCCTGAGGTTCTCGCTTGGAAACCCACTCATTTTTGATGCAACCAATTGAACAAACATCTGGACCAGGAACCATGTCAGCTGAAGCACCAGAACGGAGTCCAGGAATCCACAAAGGCATGAGTAGAAAGCAATGCCACTGAAATCATGTCCCAATCCCCTACCTCCATTTTACAACTGTTGCAGCTTTATTTTGTAGTTTAAAGACCCTTAAGACACTATTGACAGAAGGAGGTAGTAGGGTGGATGAGGTGACAGCGTTGAAATTGAGGGAGAGGGTACAGGTGCCTAATGGCCAATGGATACTGGTCCCAAGTGGTTAAGGGGGCAGAAGAAGGGATACTGGGGGAAAGGTATGGGAGTTACATGCAATGGAGACAGGGGATGAGAATGGGGAGCAGTCAGGTCCATGTGGGTTAGGGGAGGCAGTTACATGTCAGGGTCATTTCAGGTCTGAGGGGAGTCAGAAGTCAGCTCATAAGAGGAGGATGTCAGGTCCTGAAGGTCCATGTGGAGTCAGGGATTGGGAAGGGGAAGGTGTGAGTAGTGGCAAGGTGGGCACTGGAGGTCATTTTGGGGAGGGGGTTTTGCACCAAAGGTTGTGTGGGTCAATTTCTTGGAGGGACATGGTATAGGAAGGGTGGTGGTTAGTGGACAGTTTAGAGTTGAGTCAGGGGTATTGGGATTAGAACAGGATATAAGAGAGTTGAGGATTTTCAGCAGGCATTTTGTTTATGGGGTGATAGATTTGAGGGTCAGGTGTACAAACTAGGTCTTGGGGAGGGTGATTGGCAGTGGCGAGGCAATTTTATAGTTAGCCAGGAAGTTACAGCAGGTTTTAAATCCTTTGATTTTTTTCGGTTAACTATTCAGCATAGTAAGCTGAAATCCTTCAACATTTAAAAGTCTAACTCTAAGACTTCCTTCCAAGGTTCCAGACTCCAGGTAACTTTATGTTACTAACAGTTTTGGAACCAGTAACCGTTACTGTTAAAGTAGAAAAAAAGAGAGATCTACTGAGACTTAGTAAGAGAAACAGTCACGAAACTGCATGTTTTTGAAGAAACAAAACTACTCTACAAGTCAGAGCAGTGATACAACCTAGAATACATGTATAAACTATTTCCAACTTCCAGGCTGGTGTGTAGTAACCGCAGGTAATATATGATGATCAAACATCCTAAAGCATACAAAAAGAGCAAATCCAACCAAGAACGGATCCCTCAGATTTCTCAGCAGCTTCACACAGATGTTACTGCCACAGTGGCTACTCAAATCTCATTAAACATCAAAAGGGATTACAGTTCTTCACTTTTACCAATCTAGCCTGAAAATTCCATCTCAGGCGTCAGACTGTCCTAGACTACCTCAGTGACTGCTCCTGTTTTGGTCAATTAACTTCCTGTCCTGGATCCACATTCACATGTTCTCCAAAAGCTGCACTCCAGTAATTATTCACAAATACAAGCCCCACAGCTAGATCTAACATGTTAGATCTGTCCCTGGGTTTTCCTTGAGCTCTCATCCTGCTCAGCCACATGAAGCAAATAATGGTTTTGGTTTCTCAGTCCGCAATTTTAATTGTAACTGATCTACTTGCAACACCCGGCTTCTTGTGAGCCATCACAACTTCCAGGACTTTTCTGAAGCTCTGACTGCAACAGCTAACTGACTAATCTTAGATCTTGTCCTGAGTTTCAGCAACACAGACAGACTTGACGCAAGCCCAAGGAGAACCAGTGCAGTTCAGCTGGCTTCCTTGCAATACAGCTAATAATCAGCACTTCTCTCCACCCTCTATTTATGTCTCAACTTACTGATCTTCACTTTCTGTGTATAATCTCTTGAACTGCTCATCTGTGACTCCTGAACAGTCTTGACTGACCTACTGAACCTTGCAATAGATCCTTCTCCAGCTGACAATGCTTGGAACGGAGTGCACTATAAATGTTACCAGTCATAAATAGTTGGCTTGCTGTGTACAAAAAAAGGGTTCTGTATAATAAAATGATTTCATGACAAATTTTATTAATGTTCGATAGTTTATTTCAATCCTCGATTACCCACCATTCAATCTCCCAACCATCTATTTATGTTGTATCATAGAAGGAGATCATTCAACCCATTGAGTCCATTCTGGCACCTTGCAGAGCAATCCCGGAGTCAGTCCCATTAATCTGCCATATCCTTGTAGTCCTGCAAAGTTTATTTCTCTCAAGTCTCTATTTCATTTTGTTTTGAGATCATTCATCTTCTCTGCTTCCACCACAAATGCAGCAATTTCCAGGCCAGTTAAAAAATCTAAAATAAATTTTAAACAACCATGGTCATAGCACTGATCCTTGTGAGACTCAAATTCCTACCATCAACCATTAACTTGTTACAGCTGGAACCTATTCTCTGCTCCAAAAGTGGAGATTGCTGGAAAAGCTCAGTACGTCTGGCTGAGTCTGTGAAGAGAAATCAGAGTTGATGTTTCGGTCCGGTGATCCTTCCTCTTCTGGGGAAGGGTCAGTCAACCTAAAACATTAATTCTGATTTCTCTCCACAGGTGCTACCAGACTTCCTGAGCTTTCCCAGAAATTTCTGGACTGTTTTCGTTTAAGATCAAACTGGATTTGGGAAACCTTCATCAAAGATCCACAAATAGAGGATCTTGTCTCCTAACAGCTCTGAGCACAAATACCTCAGGAGGGTAAGGCACTCATGATTAATTGCTGCTGACATCATCCTCTTGGAACAAGATACACTTCAGTCAAAAAGTGGGCAGATGCTACTAATAGCTGATAAGCTACCTGTCACTGGAGGGCCACCCTATCCTTTCCCAACTTGCAGTCTCTGCATATTGCCAAAATGCGTGCTCTCATCTCTTATAAGGACAGAAATTAGAGAGGTGCAAGTATTAGTAGTGGCTTGTGTTGGTAGGAGGGAAGGACAAACATTGCTTGGGTAACTGTAAGAATGAGTGCAAGGGGAGGTAAGATAAAAGTTTATGTGAATGTTGGCTGCTTTGGATTGAAATGTGAAGTGTCTAGAAAGAGAGGTATGAACAAATTTTTAACATGTATCATTCTGAAGAATGCTATATGTGAGGTAAATTAAGAAATGGAGCTAAACATCTGAAAGTCTAATCATTCATGAGCGACTAACCGGTCATACCCTCCTGATGTCCATAATCCTTAGTTTACTGCATCCAAGTTGGAGGGATCACAAGTCTGGAAAAATGAGAAACCAGAGAAACTGCTACCGTCCCTCTCATGTTGTGGTTGTTGCTTATTGGCCCCCATGTGTTTCTGACTCTTTTATTTGAAACTCTTCATTTTCATATTGGGCATGCCATCCCAGCCAGTCTTCCTCATTTTCAGCAACCAAGGGCTGGGATAATAATTCTATGCCCCGGTGCAAGACCTTTGCCAAAGCTCACTTCATCATGATTTGGGCTTCTAACCTAAAAATGGTCCTGTATTCTGACAGAATTAAAGATGATAAAATTCTGACTGTCATCACATTATATTTGCATAACCTTTACAAGCACGTGGTCGATGCTGTAGTTTCTACATTAAAACAAAACCTAAACTGCAAAAGCAGTTATTTGCTTGTAAAAAAAAGGCATCAAGACACCTTGAGATCATGAATTCAATGTCTTTTTTGAAATTGTTTTAATAATTTAGGTATTTTTTTAGACATTCTCTTTCATTGCGCAGCACTGCACATGGAAAATAGTAATTCAAAACAAAACAGTCTCTCTGCCCAATACTTTTGTGGCCTTTGCAGTTGAGATAAACAAAGAATACTGTGA
Organism: Stegostoma tigrinum; assembly: GCF_030684315.1. NCBI lineage: Eukaryota > Metazoa > Chordata > Chondrichthyes > Orectolobiformes > Stegostomatidae > Stegostoma > Stegostoma tigrinum. The sequence goes on along the minus strand of NC_081362.1, from coordinate 24,089,396 downwards.
TTATGTTTACCTACAGCTGTTCTGAAGGGAACTGTTCTGTCATTTTGTCTATACAAAAAAAGGCATTATTCATCGAAAAGTGTCATAACATCAAATAATATGAGAATGTTCACTTCATCCAGCCATTCATGCCTTTACTAAAAGATTTATAAAGCTTCTGGGATGGAAATTGATGAATTCATCAATAGTAGAGTCATTTTGATTACAATCAATAACATAATTTTACTTTGATAATGGAATTTCATTTAACGAGCATTTTCATTGTAATTTTAATTTTATCACACATACGGCACTGTCAAAGCTTCTAATATTAACTTTTTATAAACCACATGTTGTGAAAGCAAAAAAAGGGTAGAAAACAATAAGTTATCTAGCAAAGCTCTCCAGGACAAGATGGTGGGTTGATGGATTCCCATTCCAGGGACCTACTTGAAATTCAGACTTGATCAGAATAAATGAACTCTCTTGAAGAAACAAATATTGTTGCAAATAAAGGATTTCTGACGTAAGAAAACACTGCTAGACCAGTCTTGCAGGTTAATATTGCAAATCTGACCAGTCAATCTGGGACTGGCAATGCCAACAGCATAGTAACCTAAACTACAAGGTAGGAATGTGATAATTTCAGCTCCTATATTCTGATCCGTTGAGCATGGTACAAGTAGCAACATGATTCACACTAAATCAAGAAATATTTTCAAAGATTTCACACTACAGAAACAATAAGAGACTAAAACAATCATGAATGTTGTACAAATATTGAAAAAATGCATTCTGCCAAAAGACGAAGAGATGGCTGATGAATGGAGTTCCAAAATTTGGGCTGGGATTTGAAAAGAGAGATCACATATGTTGACTAGATGCTCATTGACCAAAATACAATCCTGAATAAATAGAAGGTGTGACTAAATGTAAACGTGTGAAGAGATACATTTTCATCCTCAATGTTCCTGCTAAAGCATTTCATATAATCTTTTTGCGTACTCAGACACTTCATCTGAAATATGAAAAGAAATGGTCCAGATGTACAAACCTTCTCAAGTCAACTTAAAGGTTAGTGTTGAAAAGAAATATTGCTGCCAATATTTGCCTTGTTGAAATGTTTGTCATGCACTATGCACCTTAAGAGTGCTCTGTTGAAACCACAGTAAACAGTTTAGCCAAGTTAATACATGTCCTGATTACACTCCAAGAGCAGGCAATTCTAGCTAGCAGGACCTAACCTGGAAACGAGAATAGGCATGTGCCTGAAAACACCCAGCATAGAATCCTACTGGGTGCTATTGCTCGAGGATATATGTTGATTTTGGAAGCCTTCAAGAAAAAGAGAGAATTTACCTTTGGATACCACCTGGTCTTAACACCTTATTCTTCAAACATGATAGAGGGTCAAATGTTCAAAAGACAACATTACTTGCTTGAAGAGTCCTTGAAAATGGGAACTATTCAAATGCACTGATAGAAATTGTAAAATTCCAAATCCTATGTTGTTATCATGATTGCCCTGAATCTACAACTTTTCCACAGATCCATGTCTACATATGCACGATTCCCTCTGGATCCTTAAATTGAATGATTACCAGTTTGAACACATTTACTATATGACTGATGGTCATATTATTGTTTTATTTGGTTGAACCACAGTAAATATCACCAGACTGTTGCCACACATTGGCCAAAACCAATTATTCTGGGGGCTGAAATGAAAAACTCATCCTGCAAGGCCAAATTCTGTCTTCCTGGCCAAAAGGAAGCAGACTTCTGCTAGCCATTCAGCAACAACTGTATAGGAAATCTAACACAGGAAAGGCCCATGTATGGCAGTCACCAAGGGAATGTATAGATGTGATTAGTTGAGCTTCGTCTGCAATATTTGATGATTTGTTTCATAAAGGTTAGATAAAAATGTTCTGCGTTAGTTTTAGTTCAGCATTTTGATCAAAATAATCAGTAACACAGGATGCTAAAACATAAAATTAGCTTGGAATGGTGAACTGTGGACTCAGCAATAATTAATTCACATCCATCACCAGAAGACGCACTGTCAATGTGATCTTTTCTGTTTTGAGTCAACTGTGAGAAATATTAGGAAAACCAATACAGCATGAGGATTGCTTTCCATTACAGCATGAGGATTGCTTTCACTAATCTTGTGAAGGCTTATGATTAGATGCCTGGGGAGGAAATCCAGAGATGTGCTAGAATTCATGGAGTCCCCGAGAAGCATGTAGAACTATTAGTGGACATATACAAAAAGAACCAGGTAGAGAAGGAAGCAATCTGGAGAGAGTTTTGAAGCCAAAGATGCATTACATCAAAGATTGGAACTCAGCTCTTTAACCTTCCTAATTAATACAAATGTTGGAACTCAGGAAGTGAGATGGAAAGTGCCATGTCCACTATTTGCAGATGACATTATCCTAGAGTGCTGGAATTGATGATAACATAACAGATAATCGAGAGAACTGGAAATAAAACACAGAAGGACAGTGATATGTACACCAGTACACTAAAGACCCAACACATGGACTGTTGGTTTGAGCCTAGAGAAGGAACATAGGAACGGAGGAACAGCGATAGGCTAATTAGGTCTTCAAGGCAGTACTGTCACTCTTGATTATGACTGGTTTTTGTGATGGACTGGGCTGCGTTCACAACTCTCTGTTACTTGTAGTGTCAAAGAGTTATACGGCATGGAAACAGACCCTTTGTTCCAATTCATCTGCGCTAACCAGATGTCCTTATCTGATCTAATCCCATTCACATGCATTTGAACCATATTCCCCTAAACCCTTCCTATTCACAAACTCAGCCAGATGGCTTTTAAATGTTGCAATTGTACCCACTTCCATCACGTCCTCTGGCAGCTCATTACATTCATGAACCACCCTCTGTGTGAAAAAGCTACCCCTAAGATCCCTTATAAACCTTTCCCCCTTCACCTTAAACCTTTGTCCTCCAGTTTATGAGGACAAACACCTTGGAAACATCCTAGGAAAAACACCTTGGCTAATCACCTAATCCATGCCCCTAATAATTTTATAAACCTCTACAAAGGTCACCCCTCAGCCTCTGACACTCCAGGGGAAGTAGCCCCAGCCTATTCAGGCTCTCCTCATATTTCAAACCTTCCAGTTCAAGCAACATCCTTTTAAATCTTTTCTGCATCCTCTCAAGCTTAAAAACATCCATCCTATAGAACAACAACCAGAACTGCAGGTAATATTCTGAAAGCAGGCTCACCAATGTCTTGTACAGCCACAATACGGCATCCTAAATCCTAAACCCATTGCTGTGACCAATGAAAGCAAACATGACAAAAGCCTTCCTCATTATCCTGTCTACATGCAACTCCACTCCCAAGGAACTATGTGCCTGCCCCCCTTGGTTTGATTTTCCAGGCAACATTCCCCAGGTCCTGACTGTTAACCATATGCGTCCTGCGCTGGTTTGCCTTACCAAAATGCAACACTTCACATTTAGCTAAATTAAACTCTATCTGCCATTCCTCAGCCCACTGGCCTATCTGATCAAGATCCCATTGTGCTCTAAAATAATCTTCTTCACTGTTCACTACACCACCTATTTTGGTGTCATCTGCAAACTTACTAACAATATCTCCTATACTCATATCCAAATCATTTAATTAAGCCACAAAAAGCAGTGGATTTAGTCGTACAGCTTGACGAGACAGAAAACTCTGGTGCAGAACTGGAGCATTACAGCTGGGATATCATCAGCAGCCTTTTGGGAGGGATCCTCAGATCTGTCTTAATTCTACACTAATTTTGATTCCTGCCCACAAATTATGGCATTGTTGCTAGAGGCTTTGGGCGTCAGATTCCAGGATTTTTGCTGAGGCTCTGGGCAACCTAATGTTTGCTTTATTGCCTCCTGCTTTAACTTACGTTAGTTTTGATACTCTTATTTCCTGGCCCAGAAAGGGCCTAAATAGATTTTAAATCCAATTACTGATATTCTTTCTGTGTTGATTCTAGATAACGACATTAAAAGACTTAAGCTACAAAGTATCGAGGGGTCAACGTGGATGATACGTTGAGTTGAAGTATCTATGCCCACATGTGGTGACTGAGGGACAAACACAATTACACTATATCAGAAAATTATAATCTTGTCAAGTTGATCCTACAATCGTGAAACATTCTTATTTGGCTGTGGTTGAGAGTGCCATCTTTTCTGGCAGCTTTGACTGGTATAATTGTCTCAGGAAAGCACATTTATAAGGGTATAAAGAAGAAACAATATATTTACGAGATGATCTTTTGAAGAATTTTCGCACAAGTTTGTCATGAAAGAATCAAGGTTAGGGCTAATAGGGAAGTGTTGCTGCAACTGTACAAAGCATTGGTGAGACCACACCTGGAGTATTGTGTATGAATTGGTCCCTTTACTTAGGGAGGGATGAAGTTGAATTGGAAACACTTCAAAGGAGGATCACTAGATTCATTCCAGAGACAAGGGGCTTGTCTTATGAAGGAAGATTGAGCAGTTGATGTCAATTCTCTCTGGAGTTGAGAAGAATGGGAAGGGATCTAATTGAGATACAAGATGCTAAAAGGAATGGACAAAGTATATGTGAAAATAATGCTTCTTTTTGTGGAATAATCTAGAATTATCTCATGCAGCAAGTGGCCCTCTTGTTTTCAGCAGCAGCAGTGCGAGCCAGAGTGCCAACGGGAAGGTAAGGTGGTTTTTGTCTCTCCCTGTATGAAAAACTTACCTCGTACAGCAGGCGGCTGTCTTGCTTTCAGTGGCGGGTGTGTAGAGGAGCACAAACCAGGAAGAAACAGATAAATTCGGGCATTGGCTGAACCCAAAACACTACAAATGTAGTGTCTCCCAACCGTCCTCCTCCTCTAACAAAAAAAGACTGTGTGGAGGTTCAGTAAGGTAAGGCTTTTTTTTAATTCTTCTTCTGGAAATCTCGAGTAGAGGGAATGGAAGCTAGGATGGAGATAGCTTTTACGAGGGGGCATAGTTTTAAAGTGAAAGGAGGTAGATATCGGGGAGACGTCAGAGGTAGGTTCTTTACTCAGACAGTGGTAGGGGCATGGAATGCATTGCCGGGGAGGGCAGTGGAGTCCGGCTCACTGGGGGCATTTAAGCGGCTATTAGATAGGCATATGGATGATAGTATAGGGTAGCGGTGGAGGTTAGATAGACCTTAGGTTTCAGGTAAAAGTTCGGCACAACATCATGGGCCAAAGGGCCTGTACGTGCTGTACTGTTCTATTTTCTATGTAAAGCTATGGCTTGAGGGTAAGGAGTAGCAGATTTAAAACAGAAATAAAGAGAAATTACCTCTCTCAAAGGGTCATGAATTTGTGGAATTCACCACTCCAGAGTGGGATGAGTTTCTTGCAGTCTTGGGCAGGGTAGTTGCCATACCAAGCTATGATTCATCCAGCTAGGATGCTTTCTGTGGTGCATCTATAAAAGTTTATAACAGTCATTGTGAACACACCGAATTTCCTTAACCATCTGATGAAGTAGAGGTGTTGGGTGTGCTTTTTTGACTATTGCACCAGTGTGGATTAACCAGGATAGATTGTTGGTGATATTTACTCCTCGGAACTTGAAGCTTTTGATCTCCTCCACCTCAGCACCACTGATACAGACAGTGGCATGTTCACCACTTTGCTTCCTGAAGTCAATGACGAGCTCCTTCATTTTGCTGACATTGGAGGAGAGATTGTTGTCTTTGTACCACACCATTAAGCTGTCTATCTCTTTCCTGTACTCTGGCTCATCACTGCTTGAGATCCAACCCAGTATGATGGTGATATCAGCAAATTTGTAAATGGAGTTAGAGCTGAATTTGGCCACACAGCTGCGAGTGTATAAGGAGTAAATTAAGGGGAGCCTCACCAGTGCCTCAGTGAAGATGTTACTCCTCATCTCAGTTCTGAATAGCTTTATTCTGAAACTGTGTCTCCAGGTTCTAGAACTCAGATCCAACAAAATATCCTCCTGTCCTATCCATAAAGAATTTTGAGGTTTCTATGAGATCGCCTCACATTAGTTGTACACAGCTCCAATGAATACAGGCCCAGCCTCCTCAATTTCTCATCAGAAAGCAATCCCACCTGGCCAGGAATCAATCTGGTGAAACTCCACTGTACTCCCTCTACAGCAAATAAATCCTCGGAAAAGGGGACCATAACTGTACAGAATACTCCAGGTGTGGTCTTAACTTTAAGTGACTTATGAACAAGGACACATAGGTCCCACAGGACATCAACACTTCCAAGTTTTACACATTTAATAAAAACACACTGCATCTCTATTACTCCTGGCAGAGTGGATTGTCTCACATTTATTTACATTGATGCTGCAAATGCTTTATTCTTAGACACTGATTCACAGCCTGCAACACATTATTGATGATGATGATGAGCATCTCGCCAAGGTCTCCCTAATGCCTCCACTTGACCCAGGTTCGATGCCACCCTTGGGCAACTGTCTGTGTGGAGTTTGAACATTCTCACCGTATCTGCGTGGGTTTCATCCAGGTACTGTGGTTTCCTCCTACAGTCCAAAGATGTGCAGGTTAGGTGGATTGGCCATGCTAAATTGCCCATAGTGGATACTGCAAGGGTCAGTGTGGACTTGTTGGGCTGAAGGGCCTGTTTCCACATTGTAAGGATTCTATGATTCTCACCTTCAAACAACTACCAAACTTTAAACAGACCACTGTTCCCAGTAAACTACCCAGCCTTCAGAACAACATCGACCACAAAATTATACAACTCTTTCATGTGACTCAACCAACATTGCCTATCTCATATGCTGCTGGCAAGAATGCCCTGAGGCATGGTATATTGGCAAAATCATGCCGATACTGTGACAAAAGATGAATAGACATCCCACAACAATCGCCAAACAGGGATGTTCCCTCCCAAAGGGGGAGCACTTCAGCAGTCAAGGACACTCAGCCTCCAGGCAGTCTTTGGGATCCACAACATAGAAGAGTTGCCAAGCAGAGGCTGATGGCCAAGTCTGGTACCCTTGAGGACAGCTCAACCAGGATCTACGGTTCATGTCATACTACAGTTACACCACGACACACACACACATTTACGCCTATGCAGTGAATTTGCATTTGCAGATTTATATTTGCAGATACATTCCAATTTGTTCAAAAAGCACACAGTTTGTAGACAATCAAAGTGGCGTTTTATAAATTCCTACATTAGAAGTGTGAGTCCAAGATGAAACAAGCAGGTTCGAAACAGTGCCTTACATCTAAAATGCATTGTTTGACCTGAGATGTCACCTCTACTTTGATAAAATCTTCACTCATCTCTGGCAGAAATTTGGGGATTTGCATATTAATGAATCAAAACCTGCATCTCCTTTCTAACCGATGAAAGATTTAACAGCATCTTAAGTCTGCATCTTAAGGAGACAAACTCCAAAAGCTTGTGTTTTCAAATAAACCTGTTGGACTATAACCTGGTGTCATGTGGTTTTTGTCCTTGCCCATGCAAGTCCCACTCCACTTCTTAAATAAGGGCAATTAGAGCCATCGAGCCATAAAGATATACAGCATGGAAACAGACTCTTCAGTCCCACTTGTCCATGCTGACCAGATATCCTAAATTATTCTAGTCCCATTTACCAGCATTTGGACCATATCCTTCTAAAACCTTCCTATTCATATACCCACCCAGATGCCTTTTAAATGTTGTAACTGTATCTGCTTCAAACACTTCCTCCGGCAGTTCATTCCATATACGCAACACCCTCTGTGTGAAAAAGTTGTACCTTAGATCCCTTTTGTGTCTTTCCCCTCTCACTTTAAACCTATGCCCTCTAATTTTGGACTCCCCCATCCCGTGGAAAAGACCTTGCTCATTTATCCTATCCTTGCCCCTCATGCTTTTATAAACCTCGATAAGGCACCCCTCAGCCTCTGGCTCTCCAGGGAAGATCGCCCCAGACAATTCAGCCTCTCCCTACAGCTCAAACCCTCTAACACTGGCAACATTCTCATAAATCTTTTCTGAACCCTTTCTGGTTTCATAACATCCTTCTTATGGGAGGGAGAACAGAATTACAGAGCTATGAGCTATTAAGTTGGGGTCAAAAATCACAACATCAGGTTTATTTGAACTATGGAAGAAGAACTGTCCAAAGCTGGACTGAGAAAATTGAGCTCGAAGAAGAGCAGTGGATGAGCAGCAGCAGTCATTTAATAACTCTCAGAAAAATTCATTCCAATCAAAGAAAAGGACAGTGCAATGGATGAACCATCAGCAGTTAAGCAACGTGATCGAGGAGCGTATCCAAACAAAAAAAAAGGCAAACAAAATGGCAAAAACAAGTATGGTAAGCCAGAGGACCAGAATTTTACAGGAACCTTTTAAACTAAGAACTTCTGTGAATATCGAAATGACAGTCGGTCAAGTCAGTGTGCAAACCTTGGAGGATGTGACTAGGGAATTTATAACAGGGATTGGGAAAGGCAGATGATTTAAACCAAAATTTTGCATCAAACTTAACAGTGGAGGACATTATAAACATCGAAAAGATCGTAGTTAAGCATGGTGCTAATGGGAGGAAAGTCAGAGTTTTTACTGCACAGAAAAAGAGGGCCTTTAGCCCATTAAGCCCATGCTGGTCAACTAACATCCATCTATTCTCAAGCCATTTTCCAACACTTGGCATGCTATGTTTTCAAGTGCTCATTTAAATAGTTGTTAAATATTTTGAGTGTTCCCACCTCTGCCATATTTTCCTGCAGAGTTCCAGATCCCAGTGGATTAAAAGAAATACTTGCTCAAACCCCTGCCAAACCTTCTGCTTCTTACCTTAAAACTGTGCTCCCTGGCTATTGATCCTTCTACTAAAAAGAGAAACATTTCTCTCTATCTATACAGTCTATACCCGTCAGAAACGAGTACATCTCAATCAGATCTCCCCTTAGCCTTCTGTACTCTAAAGAAAACTACCTGAATGCTCCACATGAGGCAATTTACTGGTGAATCTCTTCTGCAAACTCTAGTGGAATCACATCCTTCCTGTAATGCAGTGACCAGAACTGCATACAGTACCCCAGTTAAGGCCTCAACAAAGTACTGTACACGCCAACATAATCTTTCTACTCTTATAATCAACGCCATGACTGATAAGGCAAGTGTCTTGCATGCCTTCATAACTACTTTATTAACCTGTTTTGCCAACTGGATGAATCTGTGGACAAGCAGCCCGAGATCTCTCTGTTCCTGTGAGCTTCCTAGTGCCCTGCCATTCATTGTGTACTTGCTTGGCTTGTTACTTCTTCCATAGTACATTACCTCACATTTATCAGTTAAATTCTGTCTGCCACCAAACTGCCATCTGACCAATAAATTTATATCCTTGTGTAACTTAAGATCTTCTTCCACACTATCAATCATTAAGTCAATCTTAGTGTCATCCACAAACTTACTTATCATTCACCCTCACATTCCCATCTACATTATTTATGAATTTCACAAACAGCAAGGCACCCAGCACTGATCCCTGTGGTATGCACTGCACACCAGGCTCCAATCTCACAAACAGCCTTTTACTGCTGTTTTCTGCTACCAAGCCAATTTTGGACCCAACTTGCCAAGGTCACAGAATCATAAAGTACAGAAGAGGTTTTTTTGGGTCCATCAAGACTCTAAACAACCAAAGCCATACTCGAGTCATTGACAATCCCTTTAAATAGCACTTCCCAATACCTATTCATCTGGGCAAAGTAAAGCCAGGGTATGGCTGAGTGCCACACTCTAGAATGGCATCACATGCTGATTTGACATTACGAACTGTCTACTCCGTATTGTATATCCATGGTAAGATTTTATTCAATTTGACATCCTTTATGACAGGAGTGCATAAATGGGAACCAGATGCCACTGTGGGTCCCAGGCAGCATTCATAGCCTCCAAACAATGAGCTCAATCTCATGCCTGGTGAATTTCAAGGTTTTATTTTATTTATAACCTTACATTTTGTGCGCCTTGAAACTATAATTATGTTTCTTTCTTCTAATCATAGCCAGAAAATCACTTGAAATGTCTCTAACTGTTCCTGCATCATAACCTCTGATGTCTACCAAGAATCATTCCTTGGCCTCCTCCTATTTCAAATTTACATGCTGCTTCTTAATGAAAGAACGGTATCATACCTAGCTCTACCCACCACCACTCTCTTGAATGTTCCACTATTGCTATCCAATACATGGTGACCAGACTGAAGCCACTGCTTTCAGTCCTTGATCCAAACGCTATTCTCTAACAACTGACTCCATCCCTCTCCCTCGCAACAGCCTGATATAAGCTAGTCTATTCATAACCCTGGTGTTACTTTTGATCCTAAGATTAGCTTCCAACTTAATAATCATGATTTTGGATTTTAAACACAACAATGTCTTGTTACAATTATTTAGGGCGCTAGTGAGGATACACCTGGAGTACTGCATACTGTTTGGCCTCTGTATTTAAGAAAGGATGTACTGGCTGCAATCAATAACTTCCAGCAATTGCAGGGTGCAAGCAATGGCTGAGATACTTAAAACTTTAGCTACTTGAATGGTCTCATCTAGATTGAATAAGATGGATCGATGGGCACTTACAGCAGAAGCCACATTGCAAACCATTCAGTCTCTCTTTTCACAAAGTATAAAAAAGATTATTTTCCCATTACATTGGCTTCATCTTCAGAGTGAGGACACGTCAGCTACAATGAAATGGACTGCAGGCCTTCAGACAGTGTGCTTTGGCTAACGAGGAGGATACCCTACTGTGTGATTGTGCATTGATCCATTGATTCTTGTAAACCTCAGAGATCACAAGGTGGCAATCAAGGTGGCTGGTGCTTTGTCATAGCGTAGGTAGGTGGTCTGATGAAACACAGAGGTGCCTACTGCAGTTGTAGCAGTTCCAACAGGACGAGAAGGATAATGCCCATGAAACTTGTATACTGCCAATCATTCCTTCACAAGGGCAAGAAAGGAAACATCTTTAAACTACCTGCTCAGACATCTCCATGGCTGATGGGTCTTCATTCTGGACCTTTTGGTTAGAGGTAGGGGCATGATTATACCACAAAACAATTGGATGGAATGAGGGGAAAATCAACCTGTTTGGACACTTCCAGCACAGATGGGGCTTGGAGACGGACTCTTTCTGTGGACGGTGTGAAGAATGTTGACATTCTGTGTAAATGTGAATTGGAGCCAAATGTCAAGCTTTATATTATTATGATTACGGGAATAACCCTTTTGGAGTCCTCAACATCCAGTACCAAACTCCATTCCTTTCAAAGAAAGTCACTTCCTTTTCTCACCTTTCAATTTTTAAACCTTATGGTCCAGTCAATTTCAAAGATATATGGCAAGGTTTCAACTTGGCATCTGATGCAAAGACTTACTGGCTCCACCTATGATACATGGATTAGTCCCTCATTCTTCATGTTCTCTATTCTATTACAATCTCTCTTCCCTATGACACTTCACCTTGCCCATATTGTGGTTGAGCTCATTTACTTAACCATTAATGATCCTGCTTTCTCTCCAGAACCCCTAACTACCAATGTGCAGATATCTTTGCTTGCCTTGCATCCTTACGATACTGAGGGCAGATTGATTGCAACTTGCCTAAATATCCAATTTGAGATCTTGCAGTCCCCAACAATAACCTTTGAGGTCTCACTGCACTATCTACATTTGCCTCTTATCACTGTATCCATTGTCTCCAATGGACAAATATCACAGACACCAAATACAGCCAGGTCAATCTCTGACTTGAGCTATCACAACCTTAATGTCACCATGGACTGACCATTAAAACAACCCAGATTATTTACAAACAATCCGCCTGAATAACTGTGGCTGAGACAGATTTCACAGGACAGTACTGACTGACTGAGGCCTATCCTCCCAGAATAATTTTGCAATAGGACCCTGACTGGCCAAGGCCAGGACCACTTTTTGTTTGACTACCAGGTCAATGGCCCAGTCCCCAGACTGAAACAGCACCATCCATCTGACTGACTATGGCCAACCTCTGGACCTATTGTGATGATACATCCAATTGCCTGGAGTCTGCCATTTCCTACTGAGCACATAGAGGTGCCTGTCTTTCCCTTTGTGTTAAAGAGCCAACCTTTAATCACAAGTTGACTGCCTTTGCTTTTGCACGAGAGTAAGCCTTTTGACCACAAGCTGCCTGTCTTATGTTTTGTGCTAAAGTGCCACCTATGAGAAAAAAAGCTGCCTGCTGAGCCTGTGTGCTAAAGTGCCCCTTGTGAAGCTGATGCTGGTGCTTGGTCATAGTGCAGGTGGGTGGACTGATAAAACATGGAGGTGCCTACTGCAGTTGCAGCATTTCCAGCAAAGGTGACGAGAAGGAACATGCTCATGAAACCTATGTACTCACCAGAACAGGAAATACAGGACTCAACTCGACAGGTACGTGCACAGTTCATGCAGTCAAATTTCTTAAGTATATCTCGCTTGGGCAGAGGTTAATTGGGGAAGAAATGTGCATTCTCGCAAATAGATAATTAACGAGATGCAAATATATGTCTACAGGATTTTCACCACCTAATGGCAAAAATGCAATCTCGCCACCCAAGGACGGAGGACTTCAAGAGAGAGATCTTAATTCAAAAGGATGATTTTTGACAACACACTCATTTAACTCATCAAGTTCACCATTTTTCCTGCATACCCAGAGATGGGAAAATTCCACCCTAAAATTGGCCAGTAGCTCAAACTAGCTCGGAGAGATTGATTCTTTTCAGATAAGGGAGTATGTTTCTCAAAAGAAATTGTAAGTTTGCCAATTTTAATTCTGAATAATGCTACTCCCAAAGGACAGAATGTTTTGAAATAAAGTGCACTTTTGTTAAATGTTTCAATTTTTCATTTAAATTGTATTTTCTTGCTTAATTAATTGCCCTGGTAAAACTATTTATTCCTTAAAATTCTACAGTTTTGCATTATCGTCTTTAATATTTGCCTAAATATTCCTTGTGCATGGTGTGACTTCTGTCTGCTTTAATGATGTAACCCTGACCCCAGTCAATTGTGCAGTCAGGAATATTAGCATAAATCATGGCAAGCTATTGGTCTCTGTTAGAACTCTGCTGAGAGAGGATGTGGAGAATTGCTTTAGCAGACGCACCAAAACATTACCAGGAAACAATTCTAATTTTAAAAGCCCAACATTATTTTTTCCAAACCGAAGTACATAAAATCTATCTTGTTAATAACAATGTAATCCTAGCTGCTAAGGGCCAAACAGTACTGTCTAACATCCAACAATGAGATGATATGATTTTGGAAAATATATCTTATTGCTTGTTCCCATTTTTTGGACTTCATAGCCATAAATTTCTTGGATGAAATCTTTTACAAAGAAACGACAACAGGAAGGGCAGGAATTATTTGCCATCGTATGCAACAGGCTATTCACAAAATTGCAGTTGTCAATTGTTCACATACATGAATTTTCCTTGAAATGCAATTAAGACATATTTTCTCTATTCTTTTTGGAGAATTAATAATATTTGTACTTATAAAAGATTGGGCCCTTTCCTCTGTCATTGAAGCCCTGTCTGTGGAAATTGGTTGGTATATAACAAGTGCGTAACTAGTCTTTTTAACCTTTCCCCTTTGCCAATGCCCTTGAGACAGGGCAACTTTGGTAGGAGTAACCGGAAGGCAAAGTACAGGGCTAATGGTAAGATTCTTAGTAGTGTAGATGAGCAGAGAGATCTCAGTGTCCATGTACACAGATCCTCGAAAGTTGCAACCCAGGTTGACAGGGCTGTTAAGAAGGCATACAGTGTTTTAGCTTTTATTAATAGAGGGATCGAGTTACGGAACCAAGAGGTTATGCTGCAGCTGTACAAAACTCTGGTGCGGCCGCACTTGGAGAATTGCGTACAGTTCTGGTCACCGCATTATAAGAAGGATGTGGAAGCTTTGGAAAAAGTGCAGAGGAGATTTACTAGGATGTTGCCTGGTATGGAGGGAAGGTCTTACGAGGAAAGGCTGAGGGACTTGAGGCTGTTTTCATTAGAGAGAAGAAGGTTGAGAGGTGAATTAATTGAAACATATAAAATAACCAGAGGGTTAGATAGGGTGGATAGGGAGAGCCTTTTTCCGAGGATGGCGATGGCAAGCACGAGGGGGCATAGCTTTAAATTGAGGGGTGAAAGATATAAGACAGATGTCAGAGGTAGTTTCTTTACTCAGAGAGTAGTAAGGGAATGGAACGCTTTGCCTGCAACGGTAGTAGATTTGCCAACTTTAGGTGCATTTAAGTCGTCATTGGATAAGCATATGGACGTACATGGAATAGTGTGGGTTAGATGAGCTTCAGATCGGTATGACAGGTCGGCACAACATCGTGGGCCGAAGGGCCTGTACTATGCTGTAATTTTCTATGCTCTATGTTCTATAACTGCTCCTAATCCACATTCTTATCTAATTTGGATGTCATTGGCCCTTCTCCAATTAAATGCCTTCACCCAACGACCACTCTTGTCCTTGTCCATGACAACTTGAAATCTTCTGGAGTTATGGTCACTAAGCCCAAAATGCTCTTCTACTGAAACATTGATGACCTGTCCTGGCTCATTCACTAATATCAAATCTAGTATGGCCTCCTCTCTGGTTGGACTGTCAAAAAAACTGTCTCAAAAACCCTCCTGGACATATCTAACAAACTGCTCTCCATCACAGCCCCTGGCTCTAGGGGAGTCCCAGTCAATAAGAGGAAAGTTGAAGTTACCCACCACAACTACCCTGCCTTTTTCACACCTTTCTAATATCTGACTACATATCTGTTCTTCTGTCTCACGTGGGCTGTTGGAATGTCAATAGAAAACTGCCAATGTTGTGATTTCATCCTTCCTATCCCTGAGCTCCACCCATTATGCCTCACTGCAAGATTCCTCCAATGTATCCTCTCTCAACACAGCGGTGATATGATCCCTAATAAACAATGCAACTCTCCTCTACCTGCTCTTACTCTGCGCTATGCATATCTCAGTCTCTCCTTTGTCCTGAGTCCCTGCACTTACTGGCCTGTTGCTCCGGATCCCACGCGCACTCACCCCTCATCACACTAGACTAAACCCTCCCAAAGAGCTCTAGCAAACCTCCTTCCCAGGATATTGGTGCCCCTCCAGTTCAAGTGCAACCCGTCCTTCATGTACAGGTCCCACCTTCCCCAGAAGACATCCCAGTGATCCATATACCTAAAGCCCTCCCTCCTACACCAGCTCTACAGCCACATGTTCAACTGCAATCTCTATTTGTTCCTAGCCTCATGAGCCCATGGCACGGGTAGTAATCCTGAGGTTCCTACCCTAATGTTCCTGCTTTTTAGCTCTTTACCTAACTCCCCGAATTGTCCTTGCAGGACCTCTTCCCACTTCCTACCTATGTCATTTGTGCCAATGTGGACAATTACTTCTGCCTGTTTTGCCTCCCGTTTCAGGATGTCCTGCACCCACTCAGAGACGTCCAGGACACTGGCACTAGGGAGGCAACACACCATCTTAGAGTCTTGTTCACGGCCACAAAAATGCTTGTCTGAGCCCCTGATGATCGAGTCACCTACTACTATCGCTCTCCTGGACTTTTCTCCATGAACCAGTTGTGGTGCCACAGCCTGGCTGTGCTTGTACCATCTCCTGAGAGGCTATACCCCCATGAGTCTCCAAAATGGTATATCTGCTTGAGAGGGCAATATCCACAGGAGACACCTGCACTACCTGCCTGCCTCTTCTGACAGTCACCCATCTATCTGTCTGGACCTGTGTGTAACCATCCCACGAAAGCTAGTGTCTATCAGTCTCTCTGTCCCCTGTATCCGTTGCAGTGGTCCAGCTGCTTCTCCAATCAAACCTCGCGATCTGTGAGGAGCTGCAGCTGGTCACACTTCCTGTACATAGTTGTCAGGGACACTAGACTGCTCCCTGATTTCCCATATCTCACAGGGGGAGCATACCACTGCCTTAACTTGTCTCCACCCTTGTACACTTAAAAAATAGAGGAGTCTCACTTTGCCTGTGCTCTTTGCAGTGCTTTTTATTTTGGTTAGAAGAGGTGGTGGAGGGAGAACATAGTGTTTTGGGTTTAACCACTCCTTGACACCAGTTCCTCTGTGTTATTCAGACCAGTCGTGGCGACTGTCTCCCAGAATTTATTTCAGTAAAGTCTCTGGCACCCTCTGATTTGATAAGGATTGCTCCAAGTCCTGAGTCACTGATATCATTCTGCAAGATGATTTAATCATTGGCATCATAGCTTAGCAGACAGTTGTCTGTGCTATGTGCATCGCTACTCTTCTAGAGTAGTGAAAATATCAAATGGCATACACAAACATCTGTAACTCCAAATCATGTCCATAATATAGTTATAAATCTTCTGCTTTCATCAAGAGTCATAAAGACCCTTGGAGGTTCTGGCAATCTTTTGCAGGGGATAATGAGATCCCTTTGATGCCTCACTGAGACCTTTTAGATCTCTGCATACTTAATTTTCCATTTTTTTTTCACAGCTACCATGCTGCTCATCCAATCAGTTAGAGTTGTTAGTTTCTTGATTGCTCCTTTCTTTTCTCGTTCTTCTATCTTGTCTTTCAGGGTGGATTTGACAGCATCTAGAAATCTCTTCTTCTGATGTTGAGTTAGTCTGATATTTTGACCTACTTTGTGACAATATTCATTAGTAAAGCATCTTTGTAATCTATTAGGATCTGTTCGTTAGTCTACGGCTTATAAAACACTGCAAGATTCCTTTGCCACACTTAAGATTACTAGCCCAAGCTTTGGACATGCTTCAGCGAAGCGGATTTTCCTTCACATCTACCATCCAAACTCCAGATTTTTTCTACTGCATTGGGCTCTCAGCTTCATTTGTTCTCCTGTAGTGAGTATCATTCTATCATATAGTCCCAACCTTATCTTCAAAGGCTTCACTTTTGGGTCACCATCACCTACAGATCTATGAAGCTCATGATGATGTATGAAGCACTGGAGTGTATCTGACACCTCATATTAACTTGATGCTTTTTTCTGCAGCCATCATTCTAATAGTCAGAAATAATTTATCACCTCTAGATTTGATGTCAATAAGTGCAGAGTGGTGTAAAGTGATTCCTCAGAATCACTGACTGATATTTCTCTAGCAGTCACTTTTACAGACTTGTTTTTCTTTGTTCTTGCTAAATGTTTACCACAAACTGGTGCAGCTTTCTGCAAGTAGAGCACTGCTTTCCCCTTGTTAGACATGATTCATTTTCTTTGCTTTTAAGACTATGGCAAGCCAACTACTGCATAAAGTTCATTGCATTTCTTCAAATATACTTTGCTTCAGACTCCAAACTCAAGTTCAAAGAAATGATCAAAACAAGTTGTAGGTTGTTTCTCAGTACTGGTAGCTGAGAGTTGGACTAGACTTGATTGAGAACCAGAGGCTGGGAGGAAAGATGAGAACTGTGGGCTGTTCATCCAATTATGAGTTAGCAAAGTGGCCTACAAAAGTTAGTTAGTTTGCAACAGGTATGTAAAGAAAGTAGGAAGGGATGAAGAGAGTAAGATCAGTGACCCTAGACTAGGGAAACAAGAGCCACTTGCTTGGAAAAAGACAAAATAAACAACAGAAGAACTGTCAGAAGAAGAAAAGTAGGGACAAGGCACAAGGGAAAAACAGAGTATGGGACAGATAATGAGGAAAACAGAAAAGATTACGCCAAATCACCAGAGAATGAGAAAGGAAAACCTTATCTTAATGAAACACTTGAATCTTTGTCGAAGTATGAACCAAATGCAAGTCCAGAAACTATAATGCCTGTAATTAGAACAGTCTGGCAAGCTCACATGACAGTAGTGAATCTACAGAGTGGAAAATGAGATGTTTATCCGTAGCAATTAATAATCCAAACTGGCAAATAATTTATGCACTTCATTTGCTTTGAAATTTAAAATTACATTTAGATCAGTAATTTGTAGTTAAGCGATGTTTACTGTTGAACAGTGATTACACATATAAAGATAATATAACAAAAATAGCAGGTATCACTGTTTGAACTATGCAATGTAGAAGAAGTTTTGTTTGTCATCAAACAGAGGTAAGAGAAATATGGAGAATTATAGTTTTATATTTGATCAAACTGTGTAATGAACTCACAGCTGTAACCGGTAGGAACATGTAGGTTCCTCTACCTGCATTAGCTGATATGATTGTAAGTCATCTTTTCAGTTTATGCTTAATTACAGTGGCATATATTACATTTGTAATAAATCCATTTGTGCTTAATCCTAATGTTTCAAGATCCTTCCTGATTATGAGGAGTAGACAGAACACCTAATCATAACTAAAATGTAACCTTGATCATTCTTACTGTAACTTCAGAGTATTAAATCTTTACTTCTGGTGAGTGTTGCTTGTAATGCCAAATGAATGTTCACTAGCACTGCCAAGTTCCAGTAGATGCGGCTTTTTTTTAGTGTGAGGTGGGAGGGTTAGAAAATCCACCAGCATTCCAAAACAACTTAGAATCATAGAGTCATACAGGGTGAAACAAACCCTTCAGTCCAACCAGTCCACGCCAGCCATAATCCCAAACAAACTAGTCCCAGCTGCCTGCTCCTGGGCCATATCCCTCCAAATCTTTGCCATTTATTTACTTAGCCAAATGTCTTTTCAACATTGTAATTATACCCACACTCACCAGATCCTCTGGAAGATTATTCTACACACAAACCACTCTCTATGTAAAAGATTTGTCCCCATGTCTTTCAAGAATCTCTCTGCTCTCACCTTAAAAATGTCTCCCTTAGTCTTGAAATCCCCCATCCTGGGAAAAAGCCAAATATCAATATCGCCTCTCAACCTATCCAGCCATTCTTTACAACTCAAATGTTCCACACCCGCAATATACTGGTATATCTCATCTGAACCCTCGCCAGCTGAATAATATCCTTTCTATTACTGTGCGACCAGAACTGGACACAGTATTCCTGAAAAGGCCTCACCAATATATTCATTAGAGTCCATTCATTGGAAGGTTGGACAACCTTTTTAACAATAATATCGATTAGTTAAGATAATTCAGGAGTCTGTAGCAAAGAAGATGAAATAGGGGTGGAGGTTAGGGGAAGGAGTGCAGTACTGAAGAGAAATGTGAAATAAAGTGCTTTAACCCCAAGTATTTTGATTTATAAGACACGAGAATCCCCCAGCAGGCACTTTACTTGCAGCTCTGAAACAGCAAGCAAGGCCCGGGTGGACAGAGGAAGCACTTCAGTTATGCACTAAGGCTTCACTGGCGAAATGCGGCATTCCCACAGACACCTGCGAGTCACTGGCCCAAGACTGTCTAAAGTGGAGGAGGAGCATTTGTGAAGGCATCAACCACCTCAAGAATTGCCGTTAGGAAAAAGCAGAAGGCAGTCAAAAACAGCATAAGGAACACTCTGCCACACCAATGCCCTGTACCTTCCTGCAACCACCTTCAGCCCCAAGTCTGTACAGCCACCTATGGACTTCATCCTGGGAGTAGCAGAGTCATCCACATCTGCGAGGCGTTGCCAATGATGATAATGACTACTTATCATACAGTTATTAGGGAAAGTAGATGTTTAGCTTATGATAAGCTGAAACTATACAAAGAGGGGGCACAAACATAAAACATCAAAAAAAAGTTTTCCTTACAAGGATTATCAGTACTCTCTTTACTTGACAGCTATAAAAATATTCTTTAATAAATGCACTATCATATTCCATAACACCAAGTTAAAGTGGTAGCTTGCTCCAAATATGGGATACAGTTAGAATATTCGGTTATTAAGCAAACACTACTGCAGTTGTTCAAAGGTTAAACGTCAATGTTTTTTCAGTCACTTTCCCCTGCTACAGCAAAACATTCAAACTATATTCTGTAACAGTACAATTTGTCAAGATTAGGTGACCAGATTGGTTGAGGAAGGCAACAAACCTCTTAGTCCAACGAGGACGAAAAACACTCCCTTAAAGGTAGATACTAAAAACTTATGTCCACTTCCTGTTCAGCATGAAGGTTAGTGAACATTCTTAGCTTTTTCAAACGGTGTACATTTTTTTTGGAAAACTTGAGAAAGCTTTTTTTTAAAAATATGATACAAACATTACTCTTGGAACAAAACTAACACAAGGAATAATTAACCCTCCTAGAAACAGGTGTACTCAATTGAGCAAATGATTTACAATAACATTTAATTTATCCTTCCCCATTGTTTCTCCTTCCAGTAGTGGGCAATTCAGCCAGAAAAGTCAGAAGGGCAGTGAAAGGGGATTACATTACAATCGCCAAACTGTTTGGTGAGTACCCACTAGGAATCATGATTCAGGAAAGCTTGATGAGATTATATCTACTTTCTATCAGTTATTCCCTAAAAATTCAAACAATTTTGAAGACAATGTTCTGCTACATTAAAGGCTATGAGCCTAACTACTTACAAAATCTAGCAATGCTACTCTGACGCAATAAATAGAAGCAAGAATAATCTATATTGGCAATCAAGTCTTCTCTGTCATTTAATAACATCATGGTTGATCTTTGACCTCAACATTAGGTTTTCCTGCCTGCCCCCAGATCGTTGATTCCCTTGGAGTCCAAACAATCCATTGGTTTTATTCCTGAATGGCGAAACATCATAACATCCTGGGATAGAGAATTCCAAAATTACACAGAGAAATTTCTCCTTATCTCATTGTGAAATGGCTATCCCCTTGTCCTGATACTTTACACCCTAACTCTTAACTTTCCAACCAGAGGAAACAATTTATCAGCATTAATCCTGTGAATTATACATGTTTTAATGAGATTGTTTGTCATTCTTCCAAACTCTGGAAAATACAAGTCAATTCTATTCAAGTTCTCCTCATAAGACAAACTTTTCAGCCCAGGAATCAATCTAGTAAACTTTCATTCCACACCACCTGAGGCGAGTATGTCCTTCCTTACGAAGGAGGAATGAAACTGTAGCTAATATGCTTGACCAAGTTTCAACAATGCCTTGGATATTTGCACAAATACTTCCTTTTTGTAGCCCCAAAGATTTGCTTGGAGTAAAGGCCTTCCGAATGGATTTAAATAATTACATCTTTTTCTTCAGTAAGAAGTGTATGTCACTGGCAAGGTCAGCATTTATTATCCTTGAACTGACTGGCTTACAAGGCCAATATACAGTCAACATTGCTGTAGGTCTGGATTCACATGAAGGCCAACAAATTTCTTTCAGCAAGACAGATGAGTTTTGACAAAAATTAATGATAGTTTCATGGTCACTATTACTGAGACGAGCTTTTATATTCCAGGTTAACCGTTGATTCTGTCAGCTGTTGTGAAGGGATTTGAACTGATACCCTTGAGCATTAACTTGAGTGTCTCGGTTACTAGGCTAACACCAGCATTAGGCAAGGTACTAACTAATGTCAAAAAGAGGCAATTGAAATTTTTTTATTTCATGGATGGGCAGTTGAGATCTGTTTGCAATTCCTGTGTTGTGAAAGAATGTCAGGATGCTCTGTATATACTGGGAGCCAAATGTGTAGCAAGTGTTTCCAATTGTTTGAGGTTCTCTGGACTTAGAAGGCAACATCAGTTACAGTAGACCATGAGGGAAACTGAGGGCTAATTCCTCTTTTTTTTGGTGATATCCAAGATGTATCAAGTTCTTTGAAGGATTTTTGCTGCAAGGCCTAATGACTTCTCCAGCATATTTTACCAAACTTGCCACATTAATTACCTACTTTGCCTCTGTGGAGTCTCTCATGCCTGATTCTGGCCACATCTTACCATATACTAAGGCAACTCATCGCTCAGCAAATATCCTGGAATTCACTAGCATCCCATGCACCTAATCTTCCTTCAAAAGATGGAAGTAGCAAGCATAGAACATAGAACATAGAACATTACAGCATAATACAGGCCCTTCGGCCCTCGATGTTGCACCGACTGATGAAACCAATCTGAAGCCCATTTAACCTGCACAATTCCATTATCATCCATATGTTTATCCAATGGCCATTTAAATGCCCATAAAGTTGGCGAGTCTACTACTGCTGCAGCAGGACATTCCACGCCCTTACTACTCTGAGTAAAAAACCTACCTCTGAATTCTATCCTATATCTATCACCCCTCAATTTAAAGTTATTTCCCCTCGTGCTAGCCATCACGCTCTCACTGTACACCCTATCTAATCCGCCGATCATCCTGTATGTCTCAATTAAGTCGCCTCTTAACCTTCTTCTCTCTAACAAAAACAGCCTCAAGTCCCTCGGCCTTTCCTCATAAGACCTTCCCTCTGTACCAGGCAACATCCTTTTAAGTCTCCTCAGCACCCTTTCCAATGCTTCCACATCCTTCCCATAATGCGCCGACCAGAACTGTATGCAATACTCCAAGTGCGGCCACACCAGAGTTTTGTACAGCTGCAACATGGCCTCATGGCTCCAAAACTCAATCCCTCTAACAATAAAACCTAATGTACCCCTTCCGAACAAGCCTATCACCCTGGGTGACAACTTTCAGGGATCCATGTGAAAGTCTAAAACTTGGATACAGGCTAGGCCAGGATATAAGGAGGCTCATGACCTGCGCCTACGTGACTTGTTGCAGCTAGGAGCAATTGCCTGACGAATGCTCTTAGTAACTTAGATGACAACAAGATGGCTTCTCAATGCAAGTTAGCACAACAAAACGGCTTCAATGCTGCTAAGTGCTAATTCTGCTAGAGCTGCATAATGGCTTCTAGGCTGCTAATTACTAAGCCCGTTAGAGTTAGATGAATAACTAACCCCAGACTGTACCAAAGAAAGATTAGCAGACAATGTGCCCTTTAGAATACAGAAGTAACTTGATAAGATAAGGCAGTACTAACCACTCTAACTGACCTTCGGGTGCAGGTGTGGAGGCACTGTGTCGGGAGATAAAAGTGACCTAAGCGTTGTAACATAAGTTGTTGACAAATTAATATCATTGGACTAAGTAAATGCCAATGAAGCAATATCACGTATTGATTGGTAATTGTTTGAATGTATTATGCGATCACGCCTTGTACCCTGCTTTAAGAAAAGTATAAAAATGTCTTTGTATTAAGTTGTGTGTGCAGCTCCTCCAACGAATACGGAAGTGCTCAACTTCTGTGCTTCTGGATGCTCTGTACCCGGCCGTATGAAGAAATAAATAGTAATGCCTTAAACAGCCAGACCGATTGTGAGTGCTCATTGATCGATCGCGGAACCGAGAGACTCCGCCGGGGGTCTAGATTTTCATCTGCACATGGACACCGAGATCTCTCTGCTCATCCACACTACCAAGAATCTTACCGTTAGTCTGGTACTCTGTATTCCTGTTACTCCTTCCAAACTGAATCACCTCACACTTTTCTGTATTCAACTCCATTTGTCACCTCTCAGCCCAGCTCTGCAGTTTATCTATGTCCTTCTGTAACCTGCAACATCCTTCCGCACTATCCACAACTCCACCAACTTTAGCGTCATCCGCAAATTTACTAATCTATCCTTCTACGCTCTCATCCAGGTCATTTATAAAAATGACAAATAGCAGTGGCTCCAAAACAGATCCTTGCGGTACATGACTCATATGTGAGCTCCAGGATGAACATTTCCCATCAACCACCAGCCTCTGTCTTCTTACAGCTAGCCAATTTCTGATCCAAACCACTAAATCACCCTCAATCCCATGCCTCTGTATTTTCTGCAATAGCCTACCTGGGGAACCTTATCAAGCGCTTTAATGAAATCCATATACACCACATCAACCACTTTACCCTCATCCACCTGTTTGGTCACCTTCTCAAAGAATTCCATAAGGTTTGTGAGGCACGTCCTACCCTTCACAAATCCGTGTTGACTATCCCTAATCAAATTATTCCTTTCTAGATGACTATAAATCCTATCTCTTATAATCCTTGCCAACAATTTACCCACAACTGAAAGTAAGGCTTACTGGTCTATAATTACCAGGGTTGCCTCTACTCCCCTTCTTGAACAAGGGGAAAACGTTTGCGATCCTCCAGTGTTCTGGCACTATTCCTGTAGGCAATGACGACATAAAGATCAAAGCCAAAGGCTCTGCAATCTCATCCCTAGCTTCCCAGAGAATCCGAGGATAAATCCCATCAGGCCGCGAGGACTTATATATTTTCACACTTTCCAGAATTGCTAACACCTCCTCCTTCTGAACCTCAATCCGGCCTAATAGCCTGTATCTCAGTATTTTCCTCGACAACAGTGTCTTTCTCATGTGTGAATACTGACTAAAAATATTCATTTAGCGCATCTCCTATCTCTTCGGACTCCACACACAACTTCCCACTACTGTCCTTGACTGGCCCTAATCTTACTCTAGTCATCCTTGTGTTTCTGACAGACCTATACATAGCTTCAGGGTCCTCCTTGATCCTACCTGCTGAAGACTTCTCATGTCCCCTCCTGGGTCTTCTTAGCTCTCTCTTTCGATCCTTCCGAGCTAATTTGTAACTCTAAAGGGCCCTAACTGAGCCTTCACGCCTCATCATTACATAAGCCTCCTTCTTCCTCTTGACAAGAGATTCAACTTCTTTAGTAAATCACGGTTCCCTCACTTGACCACTTCCTCCCTGCCTGACAGGTACATACTTATCAAAGACACGCAGTAGCTGTTTCTTGAACAAGCTCCATATTTCAATTGTGCCCGGCCCTGCAGTTTCCTTCCCCATCCTATGCATCCTAAATCTTATCTAGTCACCTCATAATTGCCTTTCCCCCAGCAATAACTCCTGCACTGCAGCTTATACCTGTCCCTTTCCATTGCTAAAGTAAATGTAACCGAATTGTGGTCACTATCACCGAAGTGCTCACCTACCTCCAATTCTAACACCTGGCCTGGTTCATTACCCAGTACCAAATCCAATGTTGCATCACCTCTTGTTGGCCTATTTATATACTGCATCAGGAAACCCTCCTGCACACATTGGACAAAAGCTGACCCATCCAAAATACTCGAACTATAGCGTCTCCAGTCAATATTTGGAAAGTTAAAGTTTCCCATAACAACTATCCTGTCACTTTCGCTCCTATCCAGAATCATCTTTCCAATCCTTTCCTTTACATCTCTGGAACTTTTTGGAGGCCTGCAGAAAACTCCCAACAGGGTGACCTCTCTTTTCTTGTTTTAAACCTCGATCCATACTACCTCAGTAGACAAGTCCTCATCAAATGTCCTTTCTGCCACCGTCATACTGTCCTTGACCTACATTCCACACCTCCACCTCTTTTACCACCTCGTCTGATCTTATTGAAACATCTAAACCCCGGAACCTGCAACAACCATTGCTGTCCCTGCTCTATCCTTGTCTCTGAAATGGCCACAACATCGAAGTCCCAGGTACAAGCCCATGCTGCAAGTTCACCCACCTTATTCCAGATGCTCCTGGCATTGAAGTAGACAGACTTCAAACCACCTTTCTGCCTGCCAGCACACTCCTGCGACCTTGAAACCTTGCTCATGGCCTCACTACTCTCAACCTCCTGTTCACTGCAGCTACAATTCAGGTTCCTACCCTCCTGCTGAATTAGTTTAAACCCTCCCGAAGAGCATTAGCAAATTTCCCCCCACAGGATATTGGTACCCCTCTGGTTCAGGTGTAGACCATCCCATTTGTAGAGGTCCCACCTACCCCAGAATGAGCCCCAATTATCCCTCCTGCACCATCCCTGCAGCCACGTGTTCAACTGTTCTGTCTCCCTATCCCTTGCCTCGCTAGCACGTGGCACGGGTAACAAACCAAAGATAACAACTCTGCTTGTTCTACTTCTAAGCTTCCACTCTAGCTCCTTGAATTCTTGCCTTACATCCCCATCCCTTTTCCTACCTATGTCGTTGGTGCCTATGTGGACCATGACTTGGGCTGCTCCCCATACCCCTTAAGAATGCCGAAAACACTATCTGAGTCATCACGGACCCTGGCACCTGGGAGGCAACACACAAACTGCGAGTCTCTCTCATTCCCACAGAATCTCCTATCTGTTCCCCTAACTATGGAGTCCCCAATGATTAATGCTCTCCTCCTCTCCCCCCTTCCCTTCTGAGCAACAGGGACTGAATCTGTGCCAGAGGCCGATACCCCATGGCTTACCCCTGTTAAATCGTCCCCCCAAGTAGTATCCAAAATGGTATGCTTGTTATTGAGGGGTATAGCCACAGGGGAACCCTGCATTGAAATTCCACACGTGAGTTTGGTGTACAGATGTGGATTGTGGCTTTGACTTCCAGTTGCAGAATAGAAACCCAACCAGAGGGTACTGAGACATCACTTGTTTACTTTTTTGGGTGTGGACTTCGCAGTCAACATGGGTGTGAAGGGAATTGTTGAAGAACCTGCTGTTGCGGACCAGTTAGACCCAAACATTTCATTACTGTAGTGTTTCCATCCCTTCTTCCTCCCTTAACCAAAAAAAAGGGGAGGCAAAGTTCAGAGAAGAGACAGAACATTGTGAGAAGAATGTCTGCAGCAAGAGTTTCAATGGTAAAGGAACATGAGCCTAAACAGTTTTGGGAAGCTATTGTTGGTGAGTGACAAGTAAGTTTTGAGAAATTGTTATCAGAGCAGAAAGCATCAGAAGCAAATAAAATTGTTTGACATTGTAAGGATTAGTTAACGGGGTTAGAATAATGGGAATGGAGGTCAGGGCAGTTGAATGTTCCTCCTGCAGAATGTGGGAGGTAACGGTCACCACTAGTGCCCCTGCTGACTACATCTGCAGGAAGTGCACCCAATTCCAGCTCCTTGAAAACCGCATTAGGGAACTGGAGCTGGAGCTGGATGAACTTCGGATCATTCGGGAGACAGAGGGGGTTATTGAGAGGAGTTACAGGGAGGGAGTCACTCCTCAAGTACAGGAAAAAGGCAGATGGGTTACGATCAGGGGACAGAATGGGAACCAGCAGGCAGTGCAGGGATCCCCTGTGGCCATTCCCCTCAACAATAAGCATACCGTTGTGGATACTGTTGGGGGGGATGACTTACCAGGGGAAAGCAGTGGGGCACGGGTCTCTGGCACAGAGTCTGTCCCTGCTGCTCAGAAGGGAAGGGGGAAGAGGAGCAGAGCATTAGTCACTGGAGACTCCATAGTTAGCAGGACAGATAGGAGGTTCTGTGGGGACAAGAGAGACTCACAGTTGGTGTGTTGCCTCCCAGGTGCCAGGGTGCGTGATGTCTCTGATTGTGTTTTTGGGATCCTTAAGGGGGAAGGGGAGCAGCCCCAAGTCGTGGTCCACATTAGCACCAACGACATAGGTAGGAAGAGAGATGGGGATTTAAAGCAGAAATTCAGGGAGCTAGGATGGAAGCTGAGAGCGAGGACGAACAGAGTTGTTGTCTCTGGTTTGTTGCCCATGCCACGTGCTAGTGAGGCGAGGAATAGGGAGAGGGAGGAGTTGAACACGTGGCTACAGGGCTGGTGCAGGAGGGAGGGTTTTGGATTCTTGGATAATTGGGGCTCTTTCTGGGGTAGGTGGGACCTCTACAAGCAAGATGGTCTTCACCTGAACCAGAGGGGTACCGATATCCTGGGGGGAAAGTTTGCTAAAGCTATTCGGGTGGGTTTAAACTAATTCAGCAGGGGGGTGGGCACCAAAATTGTAGTTCGACTATAGAAAAGGTTGAGAGTAGGGTGGTCCAAAATAAAGGTTCAGGGAAGCAAGATGGCACCAGCAAGCAAGAAGTTGGTTTGAAGTGTGTCTACTTTAATGCCAGGGGCGTCCGGAATAAGGTGCGTGAACTTGCAGCATGGGTTAATACCTGGGACTTCGATGTTGTGGCCATTTCAGAGACATGGATAGAGCAGGGACAGGAATGGTTGTTGCAGGTTCCGGGATTTAGATGTTTCAGTAAGAACAGAGAAGATGGTAAAAGGGGCGGAGGTGTGGCATTGTTGGTCAAGGACAGTATTACAGTTGCAGAAAGGATGTTTGGGGACTCATCAACTGAGTTAGTATGGGCTGAGGTTAGAAACAGGAAAGGAGAGGTCACCCTGTTGGGAGTTTTCTATAGGCCTCCGAATAGTTCCAGAGATGGAGAGGAAAGGATAGCAAAGATGATTCTCGATAGGAGTGAGAGAGACAGGGTAGTTGTCATGGGGGACTTCAACTTTCCAAATATTGATTGGGAGCATTATAGTTCGAGTACTATAGATGGGTCAGTTTTTGTCCAGTGTGTGCAGGAGGGCTTCCTGACACAGTATGTAGATAGGCCAACAAGGGGCGAAGCCACATTAGATTTGGTACTGGGTAATGAGCCTGGCCAGGTGTTAGATTTGGAAGTAGGTGAGCACTTTGGTGATAGCGATCACAATTCTGTTATGTTTACTTTAGTGATGGAAAGGGATAGGTGCATACCACTGGGCAAGAGTTATAGCTGGGGGAAAGGCAATTACAATGAGATTAGGCAAGATTTAGGGAGCAGAAGATAGGGAAGGAAACTGCAGGGGATGGGCACATTAGAAATGTGGAGCTTATTCAAGGAAAAGCTCCTGTGTGTCCTAGATAAGTATGTACCTGTCAGGCAGGGAGGAAGCTGTAGAGTGCGGGAGCCGTGGTTTACGAAGGAGGTGGAATCTCTGGTCAAGAGGAAGAAGGCGGCTTATGTTAGGATGAGATGTGAAGGCTCAGTTAGGGCACTTGAGGGCTACGAGGTAGCCAGGAAAGACCTAAAGAGAGACCTCAGAAGAGCCAGGAGGAGACATGAGAAGTTGTTGGCAGATAGGATCAGGGTAAACCCTAAGGCTTTCTATAGGTATTTAAGGAATAAAAGAATGACGAAAGTAAGATTAGGCCCAATCAAGGATAGTAGTGGTAAGTTGTGTGTGGAGTCAGATGAGATAGGGGAAGCGCTAAATGAATATTTTTCAACAGTATTCACTCTAGGAAACGACAATGTTGTCGAGGAGAATACTGAGATATCGGCTACTAGCGAGTTTTGAGAAGGCTACTAGACTAGGTGGGATTGAGGTTCACAAAGGAAGAGGTATTAGAAATCCTTCAGAGGGTGAAGATAGATAAGTCCCCTGGGCCGGATGGGATTTATCCTCGGATCCTCTGGGAAGCCAGGGAGGAGATTGCCCAGCCTTTGGCATTGATCTTTAACTCGTCATTGTCTACAGGACTCGTGCCAGATGACTGGAGGATAGCAAATGTGGTTCCCCTGTTCAAGGAGGGGAGTAGAGACAACCCTGGTAATTATAGACCAGTGAGCCTTACCTCAGTTGTTGGTAAAGTGTTGGAAAAAGTTATAAGGGATAGGATTTATAATCATCTAGAAAAGAATAAATTGATTAGGGATAGTCAGCACGGTTTTGTGAAGAGAAGGTCGTGCCTCACAAACCTTATTGAGTTCTTTGAGAAGGTGACCAAACAGGTAGATGAGAGTAAACCGGTTGATGTGGTGTATATGGATTTCAGCAAGGCTTTCAATAAGGTTCCCCACAGTAGGCGATTGTACAAAATGCAGAGGAATGGAATTGTGCGAGACATAGCAGTTTGGATCGGAAATTAGCTTGCTGAAAGAGGACAGAGGTTGGTAGTTGATGGGAAATGTTCATCCTGGAGACCAGTTACTAGTGGTGTACCGCAAGGGTCGGTGTTGGGTCCACTGCTGTTTGTCATTTTTATAAATGACCTGGATGAGGGCGTAGAAGGATGGGTTAGTAAATTTGCAGACGATACTAAGGTCGGTGGAGTTGTGGATAGTGACGAAGGATGCTGTAGGTTGCAAAGAGACATAGATAAGCTGCAGAGCTGGGCTGCGAGGTGGCAAATGGAGTTTAATGCAGACAAGTGTGAGGTGATGCACTTTGGTAAGAGTAACCAGAAGGCAAAGTACAGGGCTAATGGTAAGATTCTTAGTAGTGTAGATGAGCAGAGAGATCTCGGTGTCCATGTACACAGATCCCTGAAAGATGCCACCCAGGTTGACAGGGCTGTTAAGAAGGCATACAGTGTTTTAGCTTTTATTAAAAGGGGGATCGAGTTACAGAACCAAGAGGTTATGCTGCAGCTGTACAAAACTCTGGTGCGGCCACACTTGGAGTATTGTGTACAGTTCTGGTCACCGCATTATAAGAAGGATGTGGAAGCTTTGGAAAGGGTGCAGAGGAGATTTACTAGGATGTTGCCTGGTATGGAGGGAAGGTCTTACGAGGAAAGGCTGAGGGACTTGAGGCTGTTTTCATTAGAGAGAAGAAGGTTGAGAGGTGACTTAATTGAAACATATAAAATAATCAGAGGGTTAGATAGGGTGGATAGGGAGAGCCTTTTTCCGAGGACGGTGACGGCGAGCACGAGGGGGCATAGCTTTAAATTGAGGGCTGAAAGATATAGGACAGATGTCAGAGGTAGTTTCTTTACTCAGAGAGTAGTAAGGGAATGGAACTCTTTGCCTGCAACAGTAGTAGATTCGCCAACTTTGGGTACATTCAAGTCGTCATTGGATAAGCATATGGACATACATGGAATAGTATAGGTTAGATGGGCTTGAGATCGGTATGACAGGTTGGCACAACATCGAGGGCCGAAGGGCCCGTACTGTGCTGTAATGTTCTATGTTCTATGTTCTATGGGGTAACATATGGTAGGAGAGCTCTAAGTCCTTGTCTGCTCCTCTTGCTCAATGTGTGAATCTGGGCACATTTCCGGTGCCTTGGACCTGCATGACTGCAAGAAGTGTCTCCACCGGCAGCTCCTGGAAGCCAACGTTTTGGAGTTGGAGCAGCATCTTTGCATCAGTATTCAACAAAGAGAAGGAATTGGTTGAGGATGATCTCAGGGAAGGGAGTGCTGAATTTCTAAGTCAAGTTGCTTTTAAAAAGGAAGAGGTGCTATGCGTCTTAGTAATTCCCGGATCCTGATGGGATCTATCCCAGAATATTGAAGGAAGTAAGAGAGCAAATTGCTGGAGCAATGACAGAAATCTTTGTATTCTCTTTGGCTACAGGTGAGGTCCCAGAGGAAGGAGAATAGCTAATGTTGTCCCATTGATTAAAAAGGATAAGAGGGACATTTCAGGAAATTACAGGCCTTTGAGCCTCAGGTCAGTGATAGGGAAGTTATTGGAAAGGATTCTCAGGGACCAGATATATTAGCATTTATAAGCAAATGGATTGATTAACGATAAACAGCATGGTTTTGTGCGGGGCAGTCATGCCTCACAAACGTGATTGAGTTTTTTTCAGGAGGTGGTGAAGAACAGAAAAACAGTAGATGTTGTCTCCATGGGCTTCAGTAAAGCCTTTGACAAGATCCATCATGGTAGACTGGTACAAAAGGTGAAGTCACATGGTGTCGGGGTGAGCTGGCAAGATGGATACAGAACTGGCTCAGTCATAAGATGCAGAGGGTAGCGACGGAAGGATGCTTTTCGGAATGGAGGGATGTGACTAGTGGTGTTCTACAAGTTTTGGTGCTGGTACTGCTGCTGTTCGTGATCTACATAAATGATTTGGAGGAAAATGTAGCTGGTCTAATTGGTAAGTTTGCAGATGATGCAAAGATTGGTGAAGTTGTGGATAGTGAGGAGGATTGTCAAAGGATATAGCAGGATACAGAGCAGTTGGAAGCATGGGCAGAAAAATAGCAGAAAGAGTTTAATCTGGACAAATGTGAGGTGATGCCTTCTGGAAGGTCAAATACAGGCAGAACTCTTAGGAGTATTGATATGCTTGCCATCATTGGAACGGATATTGACAATAAGGATAGACAAGTTATGTTGTGGCTTTAAAGAACTTTAGGCCACACTTGGAATATTGTGTACAGTTCTGGTCACCCCACTGCCCGAAGGATGTGGATACTTGGGAGAGGGTGCAGAAAACATTTACTAGGACATTGCCTGGTACAGGGGATTTTAGCTGTGAAGAAAGATTGGATAGACTGGATACAAACTGAAAGAACTGCAGATGTTGTAAATCAGGAGCAAAAACAAAGTTGCTGGAAAAGCTCAATAGGTCTGGCGGCATCTGTGAAGGCAAAAACAGAGTTAACGTTTCAGATCAGGTGAGGGACGGTCACTGGACCCGAAACATTAGCTCTGATGTTTTTCCTTCAAAGATGCTGCCAGACGTGTTGAGCTTTTCCAGTAACTTTGTTTTTGGATAGACTGGGTTTGCTTACACTGGAATGCAGGAGGTTGAAGAGCAACCTGATCCAAGTTTATAAGAATAAATAGGGAGAGAGGGGGAGGCGGACCAAAGATGGAGAGAAAAGAAGATAGGTGGAGAGGAGAGTATAGGTGGAGAGGTAGGGAGGGGATAGGTCAATCCAGGGAAGACAGACAGGTCAAGAAGGTGGGATAAGGTTAGTAGGTAGGAAATGGAGGTGCGGCTTGAGGTGGGTGGTGTGGCTTCTTCTACATTGGGGAAACCAAGCGGAGGCTTGGGGACCGTTTTGCAGAACACCTCCACTCGGTTCGCAATAAACTACTGCACCTCCCAGTTGCAAACCATTTTAACTCCCCCTCTCAATCCTCAGACGACATGTCCATCATGGGCCTCCTGCAGTGCCACAATGATGCCACCCGAAGGTTGCAGGAACAGCAACTCATATTCCGCTTGGGAGCCCTGCAGCCCAATGGTATCAATATGGACTTCACAAGCTTCAAAATCTCCCCTTCCCCCATTGCATCCCAAAACCAGCCCAGCTCGTCCCCTCCCCCTACTGCATCCCAAAACCAGCCCAGCCTGTCTCCGCCTCCCTAACCTGTTCTTCCTCTCACGCATCCCTTCCTCCCACCCCAAGCCGCACCTCCATTTCCTACCTACTAACCTCATCCTACCTCCTTGACCTGTCCGTCTTCCCTGGACTGACCTATCCCCTCCCTACCTCCCCACCTATACTCTCCTCTCCACCTATCTTCTTTTCTCTCCATCTTCGGTCAGCCTCCCCCTCTCTCCCTATTTATTCCAGAACCCTCTCCCCATCCCCCTCTCTGATGAAGGGTCTAGGCCCGAAGCATCAGCTTTTGTGCTCCTGAGATGCTGCTTGGCCTGCTGTGTTCATCCAGCTTCACACTTTATTATCTTGGATTCTCCAGCATCTGCAGTTCCCATTATCACTGGTGCAATGCTGATAGCAGTTTGCCACCTGGATCAATTATGTTTCACAGGTCTGGAGGAATGAAAATGGAAGAGAGGAAGAAGGTCAACATCTTTCTCCATTCCACCTGCTAGGTGTCACCATTTTTTCTCTGATAGCTCCCACTCACTCATCTGTGTTAAAGTATATGCCTTTCAACAAGATTCATGCTTTACCATACTGCTGCCATCCCAAGTCATCATCATCTCCTCAGTGAGAGTCCCTGATCAGGAAAATTGGATGTTTTCTCCTGTGATTTTGACACTCGCAGGTTCTTTTGTACTCAAACCAGAGGAGAAAGCAATCCACAATAGGGCATTGGGCTGCCCAATGTTCAACTCCTCACCCCTTATGTAGAGAGATTCCTGTCTCTGACCACCCAAAGTGGCTGTCAAACTACGCTGAAGCTACTGGACTGGTATTGAACAGTGCCTTGACATGACTGAGGTCTGCTGACAGCTATGAGAAGCTTCCTTCATTTTTGTCTGCACTAAAGGATAAGGCAAGACAGAAGTAGTATGAGCCTTCTATCTCTGGCTGAGGGGGGAAAGTGCAAAAAAGCAAGGTAAAGCAATGGAAGGCAGGAATGCTGTGAGTGTTCACAATAGCTTAAAGTGACTGTACACTATGACAGTGAACCAAGAGCCCAGAAATGCAGCCTGGTTCAGTCCATGAGCTGTATGCATGTTCCTGAGCACACTGTCCTTGTTGTAACATTGCAATAATAGTTGCTGGTGTAACCCAAGGTGTGGCACTTAAGTGCAGAAGTGACCTGTACATGGATCAGATATGTGCCATGAAAGTTTGTTTTCCGCTGGAACATATTGGATGTAAATGCGTGTGGATGTAGGGGGTATATGGCAGATACCCATGGAGTATGCCCAGAGATGTTGATGCCTGGTATCCAACATGGAGGTCTTTCAGAGTAAGCAGTGTGCTGCACTCGTCAAGTACTGCTCTGGTTTCCATGTCAAGTTTTCGTGATGTCTAACTTGGTTGGCAGATTTGGTAAGACAGAAATCTAAATATTAATTTGGCAGGTTAGTCAAGCTGCAAGGAGCTTCACAAGCAATAAATCCTCTTAATTGGCATCTCACTTCCTAGCAAGATACATTCCTCACTGCTTGAGAAAGAGCTGAATTCCAGACAGAAGAGTGGCAGCCCTTGTTATCAAGGTCACATTTGATCAAGTATGACATTAAGCAGCCCTAGCAAAACTGGAGGCAAAAAGAATCAGGTGGAAAACTCTCCATTACATAGTTGCCAAATCAAAAATTAGAAAAATAAAAGAAAAATAGTGATTGCTTCAACAATGCGCAAGCACTTTGTAGAAGCAGGGAAAACAAAACTAAAACCAGTAACAGCCTTCACTTCCCATACCGGCTCAGCTAACATGATTTACACCTCATTTATGCCAACCCATGTCACCTCATTTCTCCTTCACACCCTCAGTGGTCCTCATACCCTCCATGTCAACCTATGCCTCTCTACCAGATTCATGGCCCTTTATAGCCCTTATTTCACCAAAGTCCATGGAACTTCATACCTCTACCAATCTCATATCCAATATATCAAACTATATCTCTTGACACCCCGATGCCCTCAATAGTCCTTGTGCGAATTTGATTCATGCCAAACTATGTCCTCTCACCACAACAATCCTATAACAATAACCCGTAGGTGTATATCAACAGAAACAGTGAAATAATAAGCACTGATTTTTTTAAAAACACTTCAATTTATTAAATATTTAAAGATGCGTGTTCGGTGCTCCTCTTGCTTGATAGTTTGCATTGACAGCCCGATGATAGTGTTATTAATAACACAATAATCAATTCCAATAAGCTTGACAATTCCAATTAGTTCATGCACACTTTACACAGAGCCATGTCTTCTGTTTCTAAGAGCATCTTACCTCTCCAAAACAGTACCCGCTTCTCCTAGAGGCACCTGACCTGTCTGAAAGATATAATGTGGCCATATCCAAAAGGGTACTTCACCTCTCTAAAATGGTACCCAACCTCTCCAGAGAATTGTAGCAGTTTTAGGCCTGTTGTGGTATAATCTGCTCCATGACTACAAGCTTCCAAAATCTCCACGGTCTGCTCAGCCAGCCTTGTACAACCTCAATCAAATTATGCTTATTATTACAAAACATATCAACATTAATAATTGTGGTTTGTGTTTCTATCGGGCCTTTTGTTATCAAACTCAAATTAGGAATGTTTAACAATCTACAATCAAACAGCAACAATGCACTTGAACATCATAATCTACTTGCATTGAATGTCAGTGTAAATTGTACTCAGTGATGAAAAGAAATTGAAAATATTTCACGGTTGTTCTACTTGACAAAACCAGAAAAGCCCAAATCAATATTGTTTTTCCTTTTCTTCTTCAAAAACAATTTTCAATGAAATGTGGATTGAGAGCAAGTAATGCAGAAACTTTAAATAAATTTTGAAATTTCTGGTTTCTCTTTTCATATTATAAAATGAAGGCAATTTTCCAATCTATTGCATGTGAATTGTCGCAAAATGAACGTAAACTAATAACAAAAAATGTATGGTCCCTTTTCTCCAAATAGAGATTGGCCATGATAAACAAAGGCATAGATTTTCAAAGCAAAAAGCAATTCAATCCATCTACAGGACAATGTTAAAACAACAACTTGTAATTATATCAGAGATAATGGGAACAGCAGATGCTGGAGAATTCGAGATAACAAAAGTGTGGAGCTGGATGAACACAGCAGGCTAAGCAGCAACTTAGGAGCACAAAAGCTGACGTTTCATTTCCTCTCCACCTATCTTCTCCTCTATCCAATTTTCAATCTGCCTCCCCCACTCTCCCTATTTATTTCAGAACCCTCTCCCCATCTCCCTTTTCTGATGAAGGGTCTAGGCCCGAAACATCAGCTTTTGTGCTCCTAAGATGCTGCTGGGCCTGTTGCATTCATCCAGCTCCACACTTTGTTAACTTGTAATTATATACCTCTTCCCAAAGTAATTCACAGAGACCTGGCAAAGTGACATTTGAAGATAATAAAATGTGAGGCTGGATGAACACAGCAGGCCAAGCAGCATCTCAGGAGCACAAAAGCTGACGTTTCGGGCCGAGACCCTTCATCAGAGAGGGGGATGGGGAGAGGGAACTGGAATAAATAGGGAGAGAGGGGGAGGCGGACCAAAGATGGAGAGTAAAGAAGATAGGTGGAGAGAGTATAGGTGGGGAGGTAGGGAGGGGATAGGTCAGTCCAGGGAAGACGGACAGGTCAAGGAGGTGGGATGAGGTTAGTAGGTAGCTGGGGGTGCGGCTTGGTGTGGGAGGAAGGGATGGGTGAGAGGAAGAGCCAGTTAGGGAGGCAGAGACAGGTTGGACTGGTTTTGGGATGCAGTGGGTGGGGGGGAAGAGCTGGGCTGGTTGTGTGGTGCAGTGGGGGGAGGGGACGAACTAGGCTGGTTTAGGGATGCAATAGGGGAAGGGGAGATTTTGAAACTGGTGAAGTCCACATTGATACCATATGTCTGCAAGGTTCCCAGGCGGAATATGAGTTGCTGTTCCTGCAACCTTCGGGTGGCATCATTGTGGCAGTGCAGGAGGCCCATGATGGACATGTCATCTAGAGAATGGGAGGGGGAGTGGAAATGGTTTGCGACTGGGAGGTGCAGTTGTTTGTTGCGAACTGAGCGGAGGTGTTCTGCAAAGCGGTCCCCAAGCCTCCGCTTGGTTTCCCCAATGTAGAGGTAGCCGCACCGGGTACAGTGGATGCAGTATACCACATTGGCAGATGTGCAGGTGAACCTCTGCTTAATGTGGAATGTCATCTTGGAGCCTGGGATAGGGGTGAGGGAGGAGGTGTGGGGACAAGTGTAGCATTTCCTGCGGTTGCAGGGGAAGGTGCCGGGTGTGGTGGGGTTGGAGGGCAGTGTGGAGCGAACAAGGGAGTCATGGAGAGAGTGGTCTCTCCGGAAAGCAGACAGGGGAGGGGATGGAAAAATGTCTTGGGTGGTGGGGTCGGATTGTAAATGGCGGAAGTGTCGGAGGATGATGCGTTGTATCCGGAGGTTTGGTAGGGTGGTGTGTGAGAACGAGGGGGATCCTCTTAGGGCGGTTGAGGCGGGGGCGGGGTGTGAGGGATGTGTTGCGGGAAATACGGGAGACGCGGTCAAGGGCGTTCTCGATCACTGTGGGGGGAAAGTTGCGGTCCTTAAAGAACTTGGACATCTGGGATGTGCGGGAGTGGAATGTCTTATCGTGGGAGCAGATGCGGCGGAGGTGGAGGAATTGGGAATAGGGGATGGAATTTTTGCAGGAGGGTGGGTGGGAGGAGGTGTATTCTAGGTAGCTGTGGGAGTCGGTGGGCTTGAAATGGACATCAGTTACAAGCTGGTTGCCTGAGATGGAGACTGAGAGGTCCAGGAAGGTGAGGGATGTGCTGGAGATGGCTTAGGTGAACTGAAGGTTGGGGTGGAAGGTGTTGGTGAAGTGGATAAACTGTTCGAGCTCCTCTGGGGAGCAAGAGGCGGCGCCGATACAGTCATCAATGTACCGGAGGAAGAGGTGGGGTTTGGGGCCTGTTCTCACACACCACCCTACCAACCTCCGGATCTCACACACCACCCTACCAACCACCGGATACAACGCATCATCCTCCGACACTTCCGCCATTTACAATCAGACCCCACCACCCAAGACATTTTTCCATCCCCTCCCCTGTCTGCTTTCCGGAGAGACCACTCTCTCCGTGACTCCCTTGTTCGCTCCACACTGCCCTCCAACCCCACCACACCCGGCACCTTCCCCTGCAACCGCAGGAAATGCTACACTTGTCCCCACACCTCCTCCCTCACCCCTATCCCAGGCCCCAAGATGACATTCCACATTAAGCAGAGGTTCACCTGCACATCTGCCAATGTGGTACACTGCATCCACTGTACCCGGTGCGGCTACCTCTACATTGGGGAAACCAAGCGGAGGCTTGGGGACCGCTTTGCAGAACACCTCCGCTCAGTTCGCAACAAACAACTGCACCTCCCAGTCACAAACCATTTCCACTCCCCCTCCCATTCTCTAGATGACATGTCCATCATGGGCCTCCTGCACTGCCACAATGATGCCACCCGAAGGTTGCAGGAACAGCAACTCATATTCCGCCTGGGAACCCTGCAGCCATATGGTATCAATGTGGACTTCACCAGTTTCAAAATCTCCCCTTCCCCTACAGCATCCCTAAACCAGCCTAGTTCGTCCCCTCCCCCCACTGCATCACACAACCAGCCCAGCTCTTCCCCTCCACCCACTGCATCCCAAAACCAGTCCAACCTGTCTCTGCCTCCCTAACTGGCTCTTCCTCTCACCCATCCCTTCCTCCCACCCCAAGCCGCACCCCCAGCTACCTACTAACCTCATCCCAACTCCTTGACCTGTCCGTCTTCCCTGGACTGACCTATCCCCTCCCCACCTCCCCACCTATACTCTCTCCACCTATCTTCTTTACTCTCCATCTTCGGTCCGCCTCCCCCTCTCTCCCTATTTCTTCCAGTTCCCTCTCCCCATCCCCCTCTCTGATGAAGCGTCTAGGCCCGAAACGTCAGCTTTTGTGCTCCTGAGATGCTGCTTGGCCTGCTGTGTTCATCCAGCCTCACATTTTATTATCTTGGAATTCTCCAGCATCTGCAGTTCCCATTATCTCAAAGTGACATTTGACACCACATCACCTCAGGAGATATTACGGCATGGTAGATGACACAAAACTCAATCTATCAGGTAGTTTTTAGGGAGCGGCTTAAAGGAAGATAGCAGAAAGTTCGAGAGGTTTATAACCGGAATTCCAGTATTTACGGGTTAGGCATCTGAAGGTGCGGCCACTAATGGAAAAGTGATTAAATGCTGGAATGATCAAGAAGCAATTCTTAAAGGAAAACAGATACTTCTAATTATTGCGTGAAGGAAATTAATGAGATAGAGACAGATGAGGCTATAAAGATGGTTGAAAACAGGGATGAGAAATCAAATTTTACTTAACTTTGGCCAATGAAAATTAGAAAGCAGAGAGGACACGTATAACAAATTTTTGGATGATCTCTGGGTTACACAGGGTTGAATGTAAAAGGCTTGCTGAATCATGTTTGATGTTATAAAGATATAGATGAGAGTTTCAACAGCAAAGCTGAGCAATATAATGAAAGGAGAAATAGGCAGCCTTAGTGACAATTCAAGTATGCAGTTAGAATCTCCAAATTCGTGTCAATACCAAAACTGTTCCAGCTTCAGTTTTCAGAGAAAGGGATGGGCTCAGTGACTAGTGAGAGGAATTTACAACAGAGACTGGAGACAATGATTGGAGCCTTCCACCTATTTAACTGGGAGAAACTGAGATGGGTCAGAAGTGGATCAGATAGGAAGGAGATAATGGGAACTGCAGATGCTGGAGAATCCAAGATAACAAAGTGTGGGGCTGGATAAACACAGCAGGCCAAGCAGCATCTTAGGAGCACAAAAGCTGGCGTTTCGGGCCTAAACCCTACATCAGAATGGCCCGAAACGTCAGCTTTTGTGCTCCTAAGATGCTGCTTGGCCTGCTGTGTTCATCCAGCCCCACACTTTGTTATCTCAGATAGGAAGGATCTAGGTCTAATCTTGCACAGCAGACAGACCCAGGGCAAACTTATTAAAAACCAATTCTAGGGCAATTGAGCGACCTATACATATTTGCTTTTGAGCTTTGTCGTGAGAAATCAGCTGACTAAGACCATTGCTTGCACCTTACTATTTGTTCTTCGGAATACAGCTCATTGACTTAAACCTATTTAATTTTGCACTGTTGTTTTATATCTAAGGTACTTTTGATTTCACAATGATGGGATTGTGATCACTTAGAAGTGTCAAGTTGTTTAGACAAATCTAGCCTTTGTGTTCATTGCCTGCAAACACTGCTGTACCAGACTGCATACTCCTATAATCAGGGGACCTTGGAGGGAAGTATGAGTTTGAGCCTTGCCTCAATGACAGCAGACATAGGTTAAGGCACATGTACCCTGAAGCATGCTTCCCAGCTCTGTGAGGTGCCTTATAATCTTGCTATCCAATAGTTCTGGAGAACAGCAAGAACTGCAGATGCTAGAGTCAGAGTCAATACAGTGTGGAGCTGCAAGAACATAGCAGGTCAGGCAGCATCAGAGGAGCAGGAAAGTCGATGTTTTGGATCCTGATGAAGGATGTAAACTGATGCTGCCTGACCTGCTGTGTTCCTCCAGCCTCACACTGTATTAGCCCTGGAGAAGGTTCAGCTCCTTGATTTTATTATTGTAATTGCTGAGCATTCTCATTCACTGCACTTCCACCAACATGTGCTGGACAAATCCAAACACTTTCCTCTTATCTCACTGACAAAATGAAGTTTTTCATATTATCTGCCTCTTACTCTGAGAGTGTCTTAGATGGCAAAGAAAAGCCCAGCCAGGAGAAAGTTGGCAGCCACAATGTCACAATCCCAGGAAAAGTGTTCTCTCCCTGACCTCATCCAACAAGGTCCTTAAAAGTTAATTTGATGAGCTTCGGCTGCAATTCCCAACTGCTTCATGGACCTTGAAAGCAACTTTAAATATAGGTATTGCTGACAATGTGAGACAATTAAAGATGCTCCGATCAAAGACCAGCATTGCCTCCTGATGGGGGACAGTGCTCCATAGCTTTCATCTCAAATAACCATGTTAGCCCACTGTGACATGATGAGAATATAGAAACTATTACAACAGTGCAGGTATATATTGTCAGCCATGATCTCACTGGCAGAACATGCTCGAGGGGCTGAATGGCCTACTCCTGTTCACATGTTCCTATGAAAAATATAGCTAATAGGTCCCCAAATGGTCAAAGAGTAATAGAAGAGCAGATAGAAGATCAAAGACAGCCAATGGATGTTATCCACCTGGAGTTCATGAAAGCCTTTGACAAGGTGCCACACAGGTGGCTGCTGAGAAAGATAAGGGCCCATTGTATTACAGGCAAGTTGCTAGCTTGGATAGATTGGCTGTCTGGTAGAAAGTAGAGAGTAGAGAGTAGGGATAAAAGGGTCTTTCTCAGGATGGCAGCCAGTGATAAGTGGTGTTCCACAAGGGTCAGTGTTGGGACAACAAATTTTCACTTTATGCATTACTGATCGAGACGAAGGAACTGTGGGCATTCTTCAGCCAGACAGTGATGAATCTATGGAATTCACTGCCATAGAAGACTGTGAAGGCCAAGTCATTGAGTGCATTTAAGGCTGAGATAGATAGGTTCTTGATTATCAAGGGGATCAAGGGTTACAAGGAGAAAGCGGGAGAATGGGGTTGAGGAACTTATCTGCCATGATTAAATTGTAGAGCAGACTCAATGGGCCAAATGGCCTAATTTCTGCTCCTTTGTCTTCTG
This sequence comes from Stegostoma tigrinum, assembly GCF_030684315.1. Lineage (NCBI taxonomy): Eukaryota > Metazoa > Chordata > Chondrichthyes > Orectolobiformes > Stegostomatidae > Stegostoma > Stegostoma tigrinum. The sequence continues at coordinate 24,047,792 of NC_081362.1, read as the reverse complement.
GTTTTAAAAGTGGGCAAATTTCAGAGAAATGTAAACGTAATAGGGTGATCATAGTGGGGAACTTCGACGTCCCCAGAGGACTGGAGGGCAGCCAATTATCATTTGAAGTGGGAGGAAGAGATAAACCAGGAAACTACAAGCCAGTCTGTCTAACTTCAGTGGTGGGAAAACTATTAGAAGCAATTCTGAGGGACAGAATTGATCTGCACTTGGACAACAGTGATTAATCAAGAATAGTCAGCAATGTTTTGTTAAGGTTTTGTATGCAACAAACTTGAGTGAACTTTTCAAAGAGGTGTGTCGATGATGGAGATGTATTTGACGTGGTCTACTTGGACATCAGCAAAGCTTTGACAAGGTTTCATGTAGGAGGCTGACAGCAAAGGTAAAAGCCCACATGATCAAAGGGAATTTGGCTCTTTGGATCCAGAATTAGCTGAGTGGCAGGAAGGTTGAGGGATGTTTTTCTGACTGGAAGCCTCTGTCTAGTAGGGTTCTACAGGGATCAGTGTTGGGGCTCTTGCTGTTTGTGGCAGACATAAATTATTTAGCTTTGAATGCAGAAGGATTTATCAGTCAGTTTTCAGATCAGATGAAAATTGGTGGGATAACCACACTAGAGTATTGACTACCGTTCTGGTATTCACATGCCTCTTTACCAGAGAGGGTCCAGAGAAGATTTACCAGGATTTTGCTTGAGCTGAACAGTTTTAGCTATGAAAGTAAGTTGTGTAGACTGGGGTTATTTCCCTTGCACCAGAAAAGACTGAGGGGAGACATGATTGAGATGCATAAGATTATGAGGGGCATAGACAGGATAGACAGGAAGCAACATTTCCCTTGGTGGAGAGATCAATGAAAAGGAGGCATAGATTTAAAGTAGTGGCAGGACATTTAGGGTGAAAGTGAGCAAAACATTTGTCACTCAAAGGGTGGTGGGAAGCTGGAGCTCTGGAACACTGCCTGCAAGAATTCGTAAAGGCAGAAATCCTCATAATATTGAAGAAGTATTTAGTTGTGCATTAGCAATGCCAAGCACACAAGGTAACGGGCCAAGTGCTGGAAATGGGATTAGCAGAGTTAGACGCTTGCTTTTGACAGATGCAAATTTGATGGGCCAAAGGGCCTTTTTTCTGTGCTGTAAACCTCTATGACTCTATATTTACAGAACTGAAGATTAGATACATGTAATAAACATTAGTGTCACCCATTTCTTAAAAACATCATCTCCTTATCTATCTACTAAATCTATGTCTTGGTGATGTAAGGCACGTCAACAGCATTTATTTTAGTTTTTAGATTTTCACGCAGTGGCATGTGAGTTTTGATTTGTGTACACTACAGGGTTTAATTATTAACTTGTCAGGCTTCCTGCAGCTATGATTTTATTTTGAACTCATGTGAGGTAATAAGGAGAATTGGTTTTAATTAGGGAGAGTTTTACTCAGGTTTACCGTGTAGGAACTGTTTCCACTTTCAGCTCCTGAAAGCCCAAGTTTTAGAGCTGGAACAGTGGCTGTTGTCACTGCAAAGGCTGAGAATATCATGGATAGCATGAACAGAGAGGTGGTCACTCCATTAGGCTAAGACTCCCCTGACAGGGAGGAAATGGACGACTACCAGGCAGAGGACGAAGACTACACATGTAGTGCAGGAATCCGCTATGGCCATTTCCCTGCAAAACAGATTTACCACTTCTTGCACTGTTGGGAGAATGGCCTCTCAGAGGAGAGTAGTAACAAACAAATTAGTTGCACTATAATTGGTCCTGCTGCATGTGAGAGCAATATTAAGTGTGAACGCTTTAATAATTGAGGATTCAACTGTAATGGGAATAGATAGATCTTTTTTGTGGCCACGTATGAGGCTCTAGGATAGTATATTGCCTCTAAGGAGTTAGGGTCAAAGATGCCTCAGGGTGGCGACAGTAAATTCTGTTGTGGGAGTGTGAATAGCCAGTGGTTGTGGCATACATCAATACCAACAACATAGAATATAAACAAGGATGACCGAAAAGCAGAGTATCGGGAGTTAGGAAGCAAGTAAAAAAGTCGGCTTATTAAAAGTAGTGACGTCAGGATTGCTACCAGTACCACATGCTAGTTAAAATACAAACAGCAGACTATCAAATGAATACCTGGCTAGAGTGATGATAAAAGATTCCATCTTGGAATCTAGTCTGGTGAGCATGTCTGGCATGATTTTCTGATGAATCCCTGGCCTATCATTGCAGGTGCAACATGCTGCTTATGGCACAGTACAAAGGTACTCAGCAGGTGCCTGCTCTCTACCAATCTTCCAGGTGTCAGAGATCTCTGCAATTGCTATCTCCAAAATGTGCAGACTTGTGTCAGTGATGTCACGCCAGATTATGCCCCTAGCTTACTGGCGTAGCAAACCCACTGGAATGAAGTTCTCTGTTCTGGTGCAGGGGCAGGTGAATATCATGTTTTGTGTACTCTGAGGCGTCAGAGACAATGAGCCAGGTTTTCTGAGGAATGGCAATCTCATGCAGATTGCTGGATTTCCAGTCCGGCCTTTCTGTTTTTTTGTGAAAGTACACAGCTCTACGTTTCTGAGAGGTGATTCGGCGTCGGGTTTTCTCAGAAATACAATGCTGTAATTCTATTCTAACATCTTTTCATAGTGCAGAACTGTTGGGGAAAGACATAACTATGCCCTTTCTCACAGAAGAGAGCTCCAAGTGGATGATCCACCCCAGCCTCCTCCTGTGGCTCCAGCAACACAAATGCCACACTTTCAGCCAATTTGATTCACTTCACATGACAATTTCGATAAACTGGCAGCCCAATTCACGGTAAATGGATATGAATCTTGCGCCAATACGGAGACACTGTTACAAGGCAATTAAAATTGTGAGCTTATCAATTTAGGGATATTTGACCTTTTGGAAAGACATGAGGGAAGAAAAGTTGGTGGGGTGGTACTGTTAATAAGTGATCAAATGAGAACAGTTGTGAGAGATGATCTAAGCTTGCTTGATGTAGAATCAATTTGGGTGGAGAGTTTTAAAAAGTAAGGGAAAGAAACCATCTCCAGGAGTAGTGTTTAGACTCAAAACAGCAAGCACACTGTAGGAGATGGTATAAAATGGTATAAATAAACAAATAATACGAGCAAGTAAAACAACTACAGAAATAATTGAGGGTGACTTTAATCTTCATGTTGATTGAGTTAATCAAGTTGGAAAGAGTAGCTACAACAAATACATAATGTGCATTATGGATATTTTCTACGATCAATATGTCATGGACCGAATCAAAGCAGACTATCTTGCATCTGATAATAGGTAATGTGGCAAGTTTAATAAATAACCTCATCGTAAAATATCCCCTGGGAACTAGTGATCATAATATGACAGAAATATGGTCACTGTTCCTGAAATGCTCCTCCACTGAAATTTCAATCACTTAGCTGGGCTCATTCCCTAGTACCAGGTCTAGTCTGGTCCTTTCCCAAGTTGCACTATTTACATATTGCTTCAAATAGCCCTACTGAATGCAGTTAACAAACCTCTCCCCATGAATGTTTCTGTCAGTAGGGGAGCCCCAGTCAGTATTGCGGAAATTAAAAATTATCTGCTATAACAACCTTGTTGCTTTTACGTTTTTCCATAATTTATTCACAAATGTATTCCTCTAATTTCCACTGGCTGTTGGGAGGTCTATTGGTACAACCTCATCAAAGCGATTGCATCCTTCCTGCTTCTGTGCTCTACACATGTGGCCTCATTAGATGAGCCCCTCAAGATGCCTCTCTCAGTACAGTTGTGATATTCTTCCTAATCAATAATGCAACTCCTCCATCTCTTTTACTTCTCACTTTATTATGCCTGAAACATCTAAATCCTGGAATGTCAAGCTTCCACTCTTGTTCCTCTCTCATCAAGTCTTTGTAATAGCAAAAACATCATGGTTATATGGAAGGCCAAAATAGAAACTGTTGGAAAAGCTCAGCAGGTCTGGTAGCATTTATGGAGAAAAATCAGTTAACATTTCATTTTGAGTGACCCTTCCTCAGAACTGACGGTAGTAAGGAAATTTTCAGTTTATATGCAGATGATAGGGTGAGGGGAGAGGACAAGGAGGAAATGAAATGTGGGGATACAGCAGAGATAGAGAGAGACAAAGAGAGAGACAGAAAAAGAGAGAGAGAGAGAGAGAGAGAAAGGAAAGAGGAGTTAGGCAGGCAAAGGAGTGGATAATGATCTGGTTATGATGGTGAATAGCTGTTAATGGGGGCTGTTAGTGGTTAGTAATGGGTGGTGTGTGATATGAAAACAAGGCCTGGTTGTTTGGGGTTGGGGTAAGGGCATGGAAGAACTCAAGCCCTAAAGTTATTGGACTCGATATTGACTCCGGAAGGCTGCAGGGTCCCCAGGTGGAAAATGATGAGCCTTTCTTTCTTCTTGTGCTCCGCTTCGCTGAAACAAGCCTGAGACAGATATTTTGGCCAGGGAACACAATAGTGTACAAAGTCACAGGCAACTGGAAATTCAAAGTCTTCTTGAGAACCGAACACAAGTGTTCTGTGAAGTGGGCACCCAGTCCACACTTTGTTTCCCAGGTGTAAAGGAGCCCACAATGTAAGCAGTGAATACAGTAGACTAGATTATGTGAAGTGCAGGTAAAGCACTGGATCACCTGGAAGGCGTTTTTGGGCCTTTGGACACTGAGGAAGGAGGAAGTAAATGGACAGATGTTATACTTTCTGCGGTTGCAGCAAAGGTGTTGTGAGGCTGTGGGGGTGGGGGTTGGTGATGGATGTTGGTGGTGAAACAAGAGTGGACCAGGGTGTCCTGGAGGATAAAATCCCTGCAGAAGACTGACAACGGTGGGGAGGGAAATGTGCATCTGGTGGTGGATTCTCACTGGAGGTGGCAAAAATGACAGTTAATGATCCTCTGGATGTGGATGCTGGTGGTGTGGTGGTTAAGGACAAGGGCGACACTATCACTGTTGCAGAAAGGAAGAGAAGGGGTGCGGGCTGAAGTATCGAAGAAGGATCAGACCTGGCTGAGGGCCCTGTCAACAACAGTGGTAGGGAATCCTGGGTTGAGGAAGAAGATAGGCTTCCTTGTTGAAGTTGGTATCATTGGAACAAATGAGAGGGAGATGGAGGAACTGGAAAAATGGAATAGAGCCTTTACAGGAATCAGGGTACGAGGATGTATATTCTGGGTAACTGTGGGAGTCAGTGGGTTTATGGTGGATATTGATGGCCAGTCTATCACCAGAAGTTAAAGTAGAGATGTCGAGGAAGGGAAGGGAGGAGTCAGAAATGGACCAAGTGAAGGTGAGAGTGGGATGGAAATTGAAAGTGAAATCGAAAATAAATTCCAATTCCAGATGAGAGAGGGAGGCAGCACCAATGATATAATCAATATATCAGAGAAAGATTTGTGGTTGGGGGCTGGAACAAGGAATGTTCCACATACCCCATAAAAGAGACTGGCATATTGGGGGCCAATACGCATACCCATAGCCACAATTCTGACCTGAAGAAAATGTCAGGAGTTAAAAGAGAAGTTGTTCAGGATGAGGGCGAGCTCGGCCAGGCGGAAGAGGCTGGTAGTGGATGAAGATGGTTCAGGCTTTTGTTCCAGGAAGAAGCAGAGAACCCTGAGACCATCCTGATGGTGGATGGATGTGCAAAGGGATTACATGTCCATGATAAACAGAATGCAGCTTGAGACTGAAAACTGGACATTCTGAAACTGGCACTTTCTTGATTCGGTCTTTTATCCCCTGGTCCAGTCGCTGCCTGCTTACATCCATGATTCCTCAGACACTTTACGCAAGTTTCAGAATTTCCAGTTTGCAGGCTTCAGCCTCTTGTTTACAACGGACATGCAATTCCTTTACTTGTCCATCCCCCACCAGGATGATCTCAGAGCTCTCTGCTTCTTCCTGGAACAAAGGCCTGAACCACCTCCATCCACCACCAGCCCCCTCCACCTGGCCAAGCTCATCCTCACCCTGAGCAACTTTTCCTTTAACTCCTCTCATTTTCTTCAGGTCAGAGAGATGGCAATATGTACACGCATGGGCCCAAGTTGTGTCTGTCTCTTTGTAGCATACGTGGGACATTCCTTGTTCCTATCTTATTCTGGCCTCCAACCGACAACACTTTCTCTGGTATATCAATGATATCTTCAGTGCTGCCTCCCTCTCTCATCTGGAATTGGAAACGTTTACCAATTTCACTTTTAATTTCCACCTGTTCTCACCTTCACTTGGTCTATCTCAGACTCCAACATTCCATCTCAAGATAATAAAATGTGAGGCTGCATGAACACAGCAGGCCAAGCAGCATCTCAGGAGCACAAAAGCTGACGTTTCGGGCCTAGACCCTTCATCAAAGAGGGGGATGGGGAGAGGGAACTGGAATAAATAGGGAGAGAGGGGGAGGCGGACCGAAGATGGAGAGTAAAGAAGATAGGTGGAGAGAGTATAGGTGGGGAGGTAGGGAGGGGATAGGTCAGTCCAGGGAAGACGGACAGGTCAAGGAGGTGGGATGAGGTTAGTAGGTAGCTGGGGGTGCGGCTTGGTGTGGGAGGAAGGGATGGGTGAGAGGAAGAACCGGTTAGGGAGGCAGAGACAGGTTGGACTGGTTTTGGGATGCAGTGGGTGGGGGGGAAGAGCTGGGCTGGTTGTGTGGTGCAGTGGGGGGAGGGGACGAACTAGGCTGGTTTAGGGATGCTGTAGGGGAAGGGGAGATTTTGAAACTGGTGAAGTCCACATTGATACCATATGGCTGCAGGGTTCCCAGGCGGAATATGAGTTGCTGTTCCTGCAACCTTCGGGTGGCATCATTGTGGCAGTGCAGGAGGCCCATGATGGACATGTCATCTAGAGAATGGGAGGGGGAGTGGAAATGGTTTGCGACTGGGAGGTGCAGTTGTTTGTTGCGAACTGAGCGGAGGCGTTCTGCAAAGCGGTCTCCAAGCCTCCGCTTGGTTTCCCCAATGTAGAGGAAGCCGCACCGGGTACAATGGATGCAGTATACCACATTGGCAGATGTGCAGGTGAACCTCTGCTTAATGTGGAATGTCATCTTGGGGCCTGCGATAGGGGTGAGGGAGGAGGTGTGGGGACAAGTGTAGCATTTCCTGCGGTTGCAGGGGAAGGTGCCGGGTGTGGTGGGGTTGGAGGGCAGTGTGGAGCGAACAAGGGAGTCACGGAGAGAGTGGTCTCTCCGGAAAGCAGACAGGGGAGGGGATGCCATCTCAACATGTCTGTTTCCATTTCTGGGGATAGACTGGCCATAATAACCACTATAAACCCACTGACTCCCACAGTTACCCAGAATACACATCCTCACACTGTGCTTCCTGTAAAGACTCCATTCTGTTTTCCCAGTTCCTCCGTCCCTGTCGCATTTGGTCCGATTATGCCAAATTCGTCAAGGGAGCCAATGAAATGTCTGCCTTCTTCTCAACCAAGGATTCCCTAGCACTGTCATTGACAGAGCTCTCAGTGAGGTCAGACCCATCTTCTGCACTTCAACTTGCACCCCCTCTACTCCTTGCCCCACAACAATGATCGGGTGCCCCCGTCCTTATCTACCATCCCACTAGCATCCATATCCAAATGATCAAATCGCTGCAATTTTCACCACCTCCAGTGACATGCCACCACCAGATACATATTCCCTTCCCGTGTCAGCCTTCCACTGGGATCGTTCCCTCCAGGACACCCTGGTCCACTCTTTCTTCGCTACCAACAATCCTCCACACAGCGTCACAGCACCTTCCACTGCAACCACAAAAAGTGTAACACCTGTCCGTTCATTTCCTCCCTCCTCAATATTGAAGGGTCCAAACACACCTTCCAGGTGAGGCAGCTCTTTACCTGCACTTCAGATAATGTAATCTACTGTATCCACTGCTTACAGTGTGGTCTCCTCCACATTGGAGAAAGGAGGCAGAGATAGGGTGACCACTTCACAGAACACTGCATTCTATTTAGAATAAAGACCCTGAACTTCTGGCTGCCTACCACTTCAATACGCCACCGTGTTCACAGGCTTGCTGCAGTATTCCGGTAAAGCTCAGCGCAAGGTAGAAGAAAGGCACTTCATTTTCCACTGGAGCCCTCGCAGCCTTCCGGTGTAATATCGAGTTCAATAACTTTAGGACTTGAGTTCTCCCATGTCCTTACCTCACGCCCCACAACTAGTCCTTGTTATCAAGTAGCCTGCTATTACACACCACCCATTGTTCGCCACGAACAGTCCCCAGTAACAGTGATTTACCTTCCAAGCCAGACTGTTGTCTGCTCCTATGTCTGCCTAACTCCTCTTCTCTCTCTCCAGGCTCTATCACCACTTATCGTTTACCCCACACACCTCACCACCCTATCTTCTGCATATAAACTGACAATTTACCAGCTACCATCAGTTCTGAGGAAGGGTTACTCGACCAGAAATGTTAACTCTGATTTTTCTCCACCGATGCTACCAGACCTGCTGAGCTTTTCCAGCAATTTCTATTTTTGTCTCTGATTTACAGCATGCACAGTTCTTTCAGTTTTGTTTCATGGTTGTACATAATTATCCAAGCTCTAGGTTGCCTGTGGTTCTCTTGCATTAAAACAAATACACTTCAGATCGCTAGTTGCGCAATATTCAGTAATCTCTCCCAGTCTGTTCTTCCTCTTAACTTTACTTGCCCTAGTCTCTGACTCCTCCTCAATCATTTCACTTGCTGGCCAACTGCTCTGACCCACCTGACCCCCACCCCTGACACATTAGTTTAAACCCTCCTGAGTGACACTAGCAAAGCTTCTTGCCAGGATATTGGTACTCCTCAGTTTAGATGCAACACATCCTTCTTGTACAGATATTGAATGCATTGGTTTAAATTTTCTGAAAATCCTTGGATTCTGGAGAAGTACTAGAGGATTGGTAAGCTGCCAATGTGATACCCCTTATTCAAAAAGGAAGTTGCTATATACCAATTAACCTTATATCTATTGTTAGAAAAAGACTGGAGTCAATTATTGAGGAAGTAGTGGCTCAGCATTTGGAAAATCATAATCTAATCAAGCAGAATCAGCATGGCTTCACAAAAGGTAAATTGTGTCGGATTAGATTAGAGTTTTTCAAGGAAATCTCAACCAGAGTAGATAACGGGAAACCAGTAGATGGGTTGTATTTGGAATTCCAGAAGGCATTCAACAAGGTACTTCTTGAAAAGTTAAGTCATAAGATAACAGCCAATGTTGCGGGCACTGTATTAATGTAGATAGAGAGTTGGCTCACAGGCAGGAAACTGTGAATGGGAATAGGGGCACTTCTTTGGGTTGGAAACCTATATTCTTTGTAGATTACGTGGATCAATCCCTCTTCCGAACCTACACTGGCCCTAAACCCCAGTTACATTGAAGAAAGTTGCATTGATGACTGTATTGGCGCCACCTCATGCTCCCACGAGGAGCTCAAACAGTTCATCCACTTCAACAAAACCTTCCAACCCAAATTTAAGTTCACCTGGACCATCTCTAACACCTCTCTCACCTTCCTGGACCTCTCTGTCTCCATCTTGGGCAACAACCGAGAAAGCGATATCCATTTCAAGCCCACCGACTCCCACAGCTACCTAGAATACACTTCCTCCCACCCACCTTCTTGCTAAAATGCCATCCCCTATTCCCAATTCCTTTGCCTCCACAGTATCTGCTCCCAGGATGAGGCATTCCACTCCTGTTCATCTCAGATGTCCTCGTTTATCAAGGACCGCAACTTACCCCCCTCAGTGGTCAAGAACGCCCTCGACCATGTCTCCCGCATTTCCCGAAACTCATCCCTCACACCCCGTCCCCGCAATAACAACCAAAAAAGAATCCCCCTAGTCCTCACATTCCACCCCACCAACCTCCGGATCCAAAGCATCATCCTCCGACACTTCCGCCATCTGCAATCCCACCCCCCCCACCAAAGACAATTTTCCCTCCCCACCCTTGTCTGCTTTCTGGAGGGACTACTCTCACTGTGACTCCCTTGTCCGCTCCACACTCCCCTCCAGCCCCACCACACCTGGCACTTTTCCCTGCAACCGCAGGAAGTGCTACCCCTGCCCCCACACCTCCTCCCTCACCATCCCAGGCCCCAAGAAGACTTTCTGTCTCAAGCAGATGTTCACCTGCACATCTGGTAACGTGGTATATTGCATCCGCTGTACCAGTTGTGGCCTCCTCTACATCAGGAAAACCAAGCGGAGGCTTGGGGACCGCATTGCAGAACACCCACGCTTGGTTCACAATAGACAACTGCACCTCCCAGTCGTAAACCATTTCAAATCCCCTTCCCATTCCTCAGGCGACATGTCCATCATTGGCCTCCTGCAGTGCCACAATGATGCCACCAGAAGGCTGCAGGAACAGCAACTCATATTCCGCTTGAGAACCCTGCAGCCCAAGGGTATCAATGTGAATTTCACAGGCTTCAAAATCTCCCCTTCCCCTACCACATCCCAAAACCAGCCCAGCTCGGCCCCGCCTCCCTAACCTGTTCTTCTTCTCACCTATCCCCTCCTCCCACCTGAAGCCACACTGCCATTTCCTACCTACTAACCTCATCCCGCACGCTTGACCTGTCCGTCCTCCCTGGACTGACCTATCTCCTCCCTACCTCCGCACCTACACTCACTTTTACTGACTCCATCCCCGCCCCTTTGACTTGTCTGTCTCCTCTCCACCTATCTTCTTCTCTATCCATCTTCGATCCACTCCCCCTTCTCTCCCTATTTATTTCAGAACCCCCTTTCCCTCCCCCATTTCAGTTGAAGGGTCTAGGCCTGAAATGTCAGCCTTCCTGCTCCTAAGATGCTGCTTGGCCTGCTGTGTTCATCCAGCTTATTATCTCGGATTCTTCAGCATCTGCAATTCCTATTATCTCTCTCCAGTTGAGTTTCACATAGTTCACAACTGCATACAATATATATTATTGACTTTGAGTATGAAGGTGAATTTACTGCAGTCAAATTTGCAGATAACAGTAAAATAGATGGAAATGCAAGTTGCAAGAGGGATGCAAACAGTTTATGGAGTTATTGATAAGTAGGTGGGTAAAAAGTTGGCAAAAAGAGTATAATGTGGGGAAGTGTGAAGTTGTTCATTTTGAATGGGAGAACAAAAGAACTGACTATTAATTAAATGAAAAAAAATTGCAAGCTAAATGCTGAGAGGATGTTTCCCCTCAAGAGATACAGGCAATAAATGCTGGTCCAGCCAGTGACATCCATGTCTTATTAATGAATAAAAATGAAGTTGATTTTGACTTTTTTTCTAATTGAAAAGGTGAAATTGCTGTTGTTAAACCCTTGAGTAAAATTTAAATTTATGACACATATGCAATGCAACATAAAATCTGTATGATGATCAATTTCAATTGAATGCTTGGCATATTTATTCCCCTGTGTTTCTTTCTGCAAACTGCAGTAGGTTAATATCGAGTCCTTACATATTGGAAATTTAAAAATTTACTGAACAATATGCAATACATATATATTTATATCTATACCTACCTCTCTCTCTAGTATAGCATTCTTCAACTCTCAGAAAACATTGGTGGCCACCAGGATACATGAACATCAACTAGCCACAAAATGACATGACCCACTATCACTCGTATCCTTACATACAGATGTGGAAGGACACAACTTTGATTGGGACAACACATCCATCCTAGGACAAGCCAAACAGAGACACGCACGAGAATTCCTAGAAGCATGGCATTCCAACCGGAACTCCATCAACAAACACATTGATTTGGAGCCAATCTACCACCCCCTGAGAAAAAGAACAGGAAATGACATCACCAATGCAGGAAATGACATCACCAGCCCAAGGAAACCTAAACAGATAAATAGAAAGCGGGACATAACACCAGTGCTTCATCGGAGGCTCACTGATGATGGTACCTAGAATGGTGACGAAACGTCTGAAAACGAACCTTCCAGCTCAGCGAACAAACTCACATCTAGAACCTCAACCTGAGCTACAAATCTTCTCAAAACTTGCTAACATTGGTGGCTATTTTAAACCTTGCAAAGTTTATACCACATTTTAAAAAGGAAATTGTATAGCAGCAGTCACTTACATGTTGAATCCTGGAATTCCTACATTATGGAAGCAGGCCATACAACCATCCAGTCCACAATGACCATCGAAACAGCATTGCACTTTGACCCATCCTACCTCTGTAACCTTCCGTTTCTCCATGTCTAATCCGCTTCAGCTGCACACTCCTGGACACTGTGGGCAATTTAGCATGACCAATCTACCTAACCTGCACATCTTTGGACTGTGGGAGGAAACCAAGCACCCAGAGGAAACCTATGCAGACATGGGAGAATGTGAAAACTCCATACATACAAAGTAATCCATGGGTAGATTCGAACCCAGGTCCTTGGCACTGTGAAGCAGCAGTACTGGCCACTGAACCATATGCCACTTAATCAGTCATCACTGATTCATCAATCTTCGGAAATGCTGGCAACAGAAAAGTTGTTGAGGAGTAAAATGCAACATATCACAATGTAAACACATAAGGGGCATGATACTTCTGCATATTTCAAATTAAACAATGAGGTGTACTTTGAAACCAAATCTGTGCTGAGTAGACTGATTTGTCAAATGGTGGTCAAGCATCATAATGGAATTCAGAAGGGCCAATGAAAGGGGGAAGGTAATCAAATACAATTGATCATTTTGCATGCGTATCAAGACAACATGATTAGATTAAGAGATAGTAGGAACTGCAGATCCTGGAGAATCTGAGATAACGAGGTGTAGAGCTGGATGAACACTGCAGGCCAAACAGCATCAGAGGAGCAGGAAGGCTGACATTTCAAGGCTTAGACCCTTCTACAGAAAACCTGCAGCTTCTCACTTTTTTACCTCTATTCTCAGAGATAGGCCCAGATATCTGATTTGAGATTGTTGATTTGTTTGCCCAGCTGGCAGGTTGGTTTGCAGCCGTTTCGTCACCACATATCAGTGTGCCTCCGAAGAAGCGTTGTTTGTCTGTCCTGTTTATTATTTATGTAGTCCGGTTTGATGTGGTGCTTGGACTCATTTCCGGTCCTGGTTCATAATAGTTGCTTTATGGGGTCTGTTTCCACATGTTTGTTGATGGAGTACCAGGTTGAGTATTAGGCCTCTAGGAATCCCTGTGCGTGTCTTTGGTTGGCTTGTCCTAGGATGGTTACGATGTCCCAATCGAATTGGTGGCCTTCTTTGTCCAAGTGTATGGAAATGAGTGATAGTTGCTTGTCTATTGGTAGCTAGTTGGTGCTCATGTACCCTGATGGGTAGTTTTTGTTTATTTTGTTTCATGTGTTTTTTTTTCTGAGAACAAACTCCCATGTCCAGAGGTACTTCAATCCAGACAACAGAATTCACAGCTGACCATGGAGAAACCTATGTGTGGCAGCTCACAGATAAGTGGCTTTTTAAACTGTAACCTTCCTGTTTCTCTTTTGTAAATCTGTTTCTCTTTTTATCTACAATAGTGAGTAGAGTGGAGTTTTCTTTGATTATACGTTGTTACTGAGATCTGTGTCTTGATTAAACTTTAAAAATATAAAAAACAGATACTCAGCTCAGCCGGAGCACCGTTTTTAGAGCAATAAGTCTATGCTACTTTCTGGGTCTGCTACTTTCTGGAATCAAGGGTTATGGGGATAAGGCAAGAACAGGATACTGATTGTGGATGATCAGCCATGATCATAACGAATGGTGATGCTGGCTCTAAGGGCTGAATAGCCTACTCCAGCACCTATTGTCAATTGTCTATTGTGATGCATGGCAATTGCAGGGAGAGTGATAAACTGAAGATACAGTCAAGTAGATGGGAGACCTCCAGTAAAGGTAGCGGAGCGGGGCGGGGGGGGGGGGGGTGGTGGGAAACAGTTAGTGCAGGAATCTCCTGTGCCTATCCCCATCTCAAATAAGTCCACTGTTTTGGAAGATGTAGGGGGTCATGGACTCTCAGAGAAACACTGACAGCTAGGTTTCTTGGTTGACTGCTGACCTCTGGCAAGTCAAGGAGGATATTTTTTGGTCAGGGACTCCTGACACAATAAGTCAAGGGCAACCTCCAATACTAGTCCAAGGATTTGGAAATGATTAGTCAGTCACTCAGAGTGGTCAAAGTCAGGAAGCTCTCCACGTAAAGGATGAGGAGTTGTACCTTGATGGGAGGTGGGCACAGTAGCAGAGACATAATGAGTGTGCAGACTAAAGGAAGAGATGGTAGAGTGGATATTTTTCATCCACAACCTTACTTTAAAATGCAATTTGCTACTGTTGCAATCCTCTATTACAAGATGAATTGAGTACATGAGCATGGAGTCTTGCTTCAATTGTAAAGAAGATTGGGTAAATCACACACAGAGTACAATGTACAGTTTTGGTTTCTTTATCTCAGGAAAGATATTATTGCCATAGACAGAGTGAAAGGGGAAAAGTTAAAATTATACAATTGAAACGGCAAAAATTAAAGACACAGTATTGACTTGGGCCATGCGACCAGCATATTATCTTTGCTGTGTTAGCAAAGGGGGGAATTGAGAAACGTCGCATAAATTGGATTGCAATAGGATCATTTAAGAACCTTACGTCTAGAATTATGTAAGTGGATAACAAGCACCATTGATGGTATCTGATTGGATAACTATAACTAATATAAATGTGTTAAGAATGATATACAGGAATTCCTCCCTACATGCGAAAGTTCCGTTTCAGACCGACGAATGATGAAAAATCACGAGTGCACAGCTCGTTAAAAATACAGGTTAAAAATAGATTAAAAATCAGGGATGTGTGAGATTGCCACGTTGAATATTTGTTGCTACTTTTTGGCGGGGATAAAGTGATTCGCGCATTGTGAACTGTAACTGTAGCCATGTGCAATTAATCAGTGGAATTTGTGCGGAATCTTCAGGTATGTGCGATTCCCCTTATATCCGCTCAAATAAACGAAGGGTGGACGAAGATTCATTGATTACTCAACGCGAAGCGTGATTTGAACTCCCAATACAGGGGCGCAGCGAACATTCACTGCATTTCTTTCCAAGGAGCTGGGACCGTCCTATGGAGAAAGATTGGGCAAATTGAGCTTATATTCTGTGCACTATCAACGAATGAGGAATGATCTCACTGAAATCTACAAAATTCTTAAAAAGATATACAGGATAAATGAACGTAAGATGTTTCCCTTGGTTGAGGAATCCAGAAACAGAGACCAAAATTTAAAAACAATGGAAATGCCACTCAAGACGAAGATGAATGGGATTTGTTTCAACTTCGGAGGTGGTAAATCTTTGGAATTCTTTGTCCAGTATTGTGGATGTTCAGTCTGTGAGTACATTTAAAGTAGAGACTGAAACATTTTTGATTATGAACAGTTTAAAGGATTATGGGGAAAGTGTAGGTAAAACAATTGACATGTTTGAAATTGCATGATCATATTGAATAGAGAGTAGGTTTAATGGGATGAATGGCCTACTCCTATTCCATTGTTCCCTTCTTACTGAAAATTAATTCTGCTCCTATTTCATTTATGGTGGAGAATGCTTGCTGTTATCTACCTGTACTGCTAGTAAACAGAGCTTTTCACTGTATTTCAGTACATGTGACAATAAAATCAATCAATCAATCAAAAAGCTAAATGTAATTAAAAGCTACCTAATGAAATAATTGCTTAAGTATTTACTATGTTGAACTCTTATGACCTATGGAAAAACAGACCAGATCTAGAAGCAGGTCCAATCAAGAAAGAAAAGATCCATACCAGCAGAAAGACAGTTTTGGAAATCTCCAAGTCAGTAGATCTAGAAAGGGGTTATAAGTTGTTTTACCAGTCCAATTAGAATGGGCTGGAAAGAAATCTCTGACCTTTACTTCAATGAGAAAAATCAAAAACTTGTCTGTGTGAGTCTTTTAGGAAATACGCTAATGCTCTTTGTTCAAAAGAACATGGGCAACCTTGTATTAATATGTTCAGTAACTGACAGTATATAAGTATGTAAAGCAATTATGAAGGCAAAAGGGATATCTGTCTTCAGTGTAAATAAACTGGTGTACAGGAGCAAGAAAACCATGCCGCAATTCTACAAGACTTTGATGACAGCAGATTTGGTGTACAGTACACCGTTTTTAAGGAAGAATATACATACACAGGTGCCAGTGTAGCAAATGTTTACTAGATTTATTATCCTGGAATGATAGGATTATTCTATCTTAGGATACTGAATAAATCAAGCTTAAACTCTGAATCTCAGAAGAATGACAGGTGAGCTCATTGAACTGTGTAAGATTTTGAAGGGCTTAACAAATAGACATTGAGATGTTATAAACTGGGTGAGGAATCAAGAAAAAAAGGAACACGGTCGTGGGATAAAAAGATAACTTATCTCAGACTGAGATGAAGAAACATTACTCAGAGGATAGTAATTTTTAAAATTCCATCCAGGCGAGGCCAGCATTTATTGCTAATTGGCCTTGAGATGTCATGAGACACCTTCATGCTTTTCGCGAGAGAGCTCTAAGATTTTCAGCCAGCAGCTTTGAAGAAATGGTAACATCATCCAAGTCGGGATGGTGAGTGATTTGGAGCATAATTTGAACGTGACGGGGTCACCTTGTGTCTGATGTCCTTGAACTTATAGACAGTGAAGGTTGCATGTTTAGAAGGCACTTTGGAATTTCCTACTTTACAGAATTGTATAATCATTGGGTGTACTCAAGACTGAGTCAATTAGATATCTGATTCTTAGGGAATCAAGGAATACACGAAGCAGGCAGGAAAGGGAAGTCAAGGCAGACGCACAGCCATGATTGAATTGAGTGATGGTTCATGTTCAAAGGTCTGCAGTTTATTATTGCTGATTTTTTTAAGTTCTAATGTTAAGAAGTTAACCAGCAACTGTAACCTCTGTGCATTTGTCATAGTTTTACCCTTCGTTTCATTTATGTTTCATCCCCCATTTGAATTTCATTCTTATAATATGTATTATTTTCTCTAATGAATATCTCACATTTGGTTGGCTTTTTGATTATTTATTCATTCCAAACTGAATTTTCTTTCAAAATCATCTAACTGCAATAATTTTTCGTCTTACCCTTGATCTGGCTGCATAATTCCTAGTTTT
The DNA here is from genome assembly GCF_030684315.1 of Stegostoma tigrinum. Taxonomy (NCBI): domain Eukaryota; kingdom Metazoa; phylum Chordata; class Chondrichthyes; order Orectolobiformes; family Stegostomatidae; genus Stegostoma; species Stegostoma tigrinum. The sequence continues at coordinate 24,030,613 of NC_081362.1, read as the reverse complement.
TTTAAAATTTCTATCTGTTTTCATTTGGATTATGTTTTTTCTGCCTGCCTTATAATTTTTCTGTGACTCATTTTCTTGTGTGGTTGCATCCAATCATTTCAAATGTCAATCTCTGGATTTGTTTCTGTTTCCATGATTTATATCTAGTCTGTGTTACAGAATCATGTCATTCTCATTAGTGATCATAAACAATCTTTCAATCTTCATTCATAAAGTCAGGAGGTATGGGATACAGGGTGATTTGGCTGTCTGGATTCAGAATTGGTTGGCTGACAGGAGGCAGAGCGTGGTTGTAGATGGTAAGTATTCTGCCTGGAAGTCAGTGCTGAGTGGTGTCCGACAGGGCTCTGTTCTTGGGCCTCTGCTCTTTGTAGTTTTTATAAATGACTTGAATGAGGAGGTTGAGGGGTGGGTTAGTATGTTTGCTGATGACACAAAGGTTGGAGGTGCCATTGATAGTATCGAGGGCTATTGAAGGCTTCAGCGAGACATTGACAGAATGCAGAGCTGGGCTGAGAAATGGCAGATGGAGTTCAACCTGGATAAATGCGAAGTGATGCATTTGGAAGGTCGAACTTAAATGCTGAATATAGGATTAAAGGCAGGATTCTTGGCAGTGTGGAGGAACAGCGGGATCTTGGTGTTCAAGTGCATAGCTCCCTCAAAGTTGCCACCCAGGTGGATAAGGTTGTTAAGAAAGCATATGGTGTTTTGGCTTTCATTAACAGGGGGATCGAGTTTAAGAGCCGTGAGGTTATGCTGCAGCTCTACAAAACCCTGGTGAGACCACACTTGGAATATTGTGTCCAGTTCTGGTTGCCCTATTATAGGAAAGATGTGGAGGCTTTGGAGAGGGTGCAAAGGAGGTTTACCAGGATGCTGCCTGGACTGGAGGGCTTCTCTTATGAGGAGAGGTTTACTGAGCTCGGACTTTTCTCTCTGGAGAGAAGGAGGAAGAGAGGTGACCTGATCGCGGTGTACAAGGTAATGAGAGGCACGGATAATCAATAGCCAGAGACTTTTCCCCAGGGCAGGATTGACTGCCATGAGGGGTCATAGTTTTAAGGTGTTAGGAGGAAGGTATAGAGGAAATGTCAGAGGGAGGTTCTTCACCCAGAGAGTTGTGAGCGCATGGAATAGTTTACCAGTGGTAGTCGTGGAAGCAGAGTCATTAGTGACATTTAAGTGACTGCTGGACATGCACATGGACAGCAGTGAATTGAGGGGAATGTAGGTTAGGTTATTTTATTTTTGGATTAGGATTATTCCACGGCACAACATCGTGGGCCAAAGGGCCTGTACTGTGCTGTACTTTTCTATGTTCTATGTTCTAATCTTAGTTTACAAAGAGACACTGGGCAGAAATTTAGAGGCCTGAACAAAATGAACTGTGCGATTCTTGGCAGAATCGCCCCAGAGGTCCGGAGGATTTATCTCAACATAGGGAGCAATATGCTGCATCTTTAATGCATCTGCCACACAGCAGACGTATTGCTAGACAGCAGCAAGTGGACTCAGACTTGGAATGGACAAAGCCGGGATGCTGTCCACACAGTGAGGAGCAAATATTGGACAGTCCACCAACTACCCTGAGTCTTTCTGCCTTACTGTAGGTTGGTTTCCTCCTGGAATGTGAAAGAGACAGATATTAAGGGCAACAAAAGCAGGAGGCAAAACTTGCTACTTTTGGTGCAGGTGGAGTGATGTCCTGAGTGAGTTACTAGGCAGTGCAGAGGGCAGGCAAGTTTATGCTATCAGGTGATAAGTGGGTGACAGTGACCAAGGGAATATTTTGTAGGCAAAAGTGAGAGTGGTAGAGTTTGAGCCTTGGTGGCAGGTGAATGCAGTAGCAGAGATGTGAGATATCAGAGAGAAGATGGTATCACTTACACTGGCAGAGGGGACAAGGTCATTGTCCATTTTTCTACATTGCTGTGCATTCCTGTAAACATCTGAGACTGTAGTGACCTGGGTGGCAACCTTGGATCAGGCTGACATAATCTAGCGTCATGGTCTCCTCTGCTGATCCTGGAAGAACTGGATACCATATCTCCTGCACCCATTGCCATTAGCTTCAATCCTTCTCTATTTCATTGCAGAAAAATCAGGCCCACCGTTGACTGGAGAGGGCCAAGTCTGGTAAAGCATCTTTGAACATCAAAATCCCCATCCACTTTGAGGAAAGAGCAATATCTAGGAAAGACTTTTATTGTTCCTATGGTAATAGGAAGACATGAACAGCTTAGGAGGCCATTACATCATTGTGTCTGAGGCAAAAATGCTAAAACTCCCTTGTCAAAAGCACTTCAGGTATAGTTATTCATCATGAACTGCAGTAATTCATGAAAACAGCTCACCCAAACTTTCTCAAGGCAATAAATGCTTCCCTAGTCAGCAACATTGTGAGCTGCTGTCCTTGGATGTGAAAGAAGGTAAACACATTGGTCTGCAGAAGCTGTTGTGCATCTTGACTAGCTAATTCTTTCTCTTCTATAGTCACTAATAGCACCAGTACCAAGCTCAGAAGTAGAAGCTGTAGCCTGAGCTTCTCTAAGCCAGTATTAGCTTTGAGAAAGAAGAAACATCCAGATCTGTATCACTCAGAACTGCCAGAAGCCACAATCCCACTGACCCCCAGAAGACAAGACGTAAATGGCATGGTCAAGTGCAGAAAAAGGCAGGGGATCATCAGGCAAATGTGAAGACTAGAGTGAAAGATGGAGGCGTCAATGCATGTTCTTACTACTGTGGTGGTTTCAGCATGCAAGCTTGGGTGCTTCAATAAAAAGGCTGATAGCCATTTTCAATATCCAGGTTAGGCAGAACATCCAGGTGGCTGCCGGGTATGTTTCAGACCTTCACACCATCACTCTAGCCAGAAGTACACAGCATTATTGGCAGGTTAGACGGGCACAACCTTCTTGACCTCACCCCAGGTGCCCTTTCTTAAGAAGATAGAGTAGTACCAGCAGGTACAAGGGTGAAGAGAAGAAACAGACAGGCCTGTTCTTGGGACATGAGAGATGGAGAGGTGTCCTGGTGCCCCATCTCCCCTCTACCAGTGACTTATTGCCTTCAACAGTTCAGGCTGCGGATTAGCCCGTACATATGAAGGAGATTCTTTGTTGCATGTTAAGATGAGTGAAAGACCAAACAATTCAAATTCTTGTCTTTTTTGAGCTAATTTTTTTTAATGATGGGTACATTTTAAGAAACGCACAAAGCTCCTTCAATAACACTTTCTGAACCTGCAGTCCCTACTACCTGGAAAGGCAAGGCTAGCAAATTCATCCACCACTTCCCATTGCTCTTCCTAGCCACATGCCATCCTAACTTGGAACATCACCATTACATCATTGTATCTGAGGCAAAGATGCTAAAACTCCCTTGTCAAAAGCACTTCAAGTATAGTTATTCATCATGAACTGCAGTAGTTCATGAAAACAGCTCACCCAAACTTTCTCAAGGCAATAAATGCTTCCCTAGCCAGTGATGTCCACAACTCATGTACAAATAAAAACAAAATCTGCTGTTTATTTTCTCCTAATAAAGCTGCATTGCAATATTACTGCTATTCTCCTTTCATGTATAGTACTGCTTAAGTACAAAGTTTAATTTGGAATAACCATGTCCTCAAAGCTGCATCCGAGCTGCTAGAAAGATCTTTTGTCCATTCTGTGTTGCCTTCACGATAATGTCTTTGGCCATTCATTAGTTAGGATGACAATCAGAGGAGGCATGACAAACAGAAGATGTTGCCTATCACTCTAGGATTAGACAATGCAGTAGAGACATAGAAACATAGAAGATAGGAGCAGGAGGAGGCCTTTTGGCCCTCTAAACTTGCTCCGCTATTCATCACAATCATGGCTGATCATCCAACTGATAGCCTAATCCTGCTTTCTCCCCATAACCTTTTATCCTATTCACTCCAAGTGCTATATCTAGCTGTCTCTAAAATATATTCAATGTTTTGGCATCACTACTTCCTGTGGTAATGAATTCCACAGGCACACCACTCTTTGGGTCAAGAAATGTCTCCTCATCTCCATCCTAAATGATCTACCCCGAATTCTCAAACTGTGAAAATGGTTCTGGACAACCCACCATTGTGAACATTCTTCCTGCATCTACCGTGTCTAGTCCTGTTAGAATTTTATACATCTCTATGAGATTCTCCTTCATTCATCTGAACTCCAGTGAAAACAATCCTAACCTAGTCAATATTCTTCATATGTCAGTCCAGCCATCCCCAGAATCAGCCTGGTAAACGTTCACTGCACTCCCTCGAGAGCAAGAGCATCCTTTCTCAGAAAAGGAGACCAAAACTGCACAAAACGGCCTCACCAAACCCCTGTATAACACCAACAACATATCCCTGTTCCTGTACTCAAGACCTCTTGCAATGACGGCCAACATACCAGTTGTCTTCTTTACCACCTGCTGCACCTGCACAAGTAGATCCAGGTCCCACTGCACATTCCCTTCCCCCAATTTACAGCCATTCAGGCAATAATCTGCCTTCTTGATGAATAACCTCACATTTATGCACCTGTATGTGAGGAAAACATAATCGCTTAGCAGCATTCAAAAGTAGTTGGCCCAATCTTGTAATCCACTCTTTGGCAAGATATTTCCATTTGTGGTTGAATGATAACCACTGCTGCAAATTTGGTTTCCTTTGAATAACATCAGAAAATGCATGACTTATTTCATGGCTCAAGACATAGTTACATCATACAAATCAAAGGTACCCTTTTTAATACGAAGTATTACATTTATTGTTGGTTTTCAAAAACAAGCAATACCACTACTCCCCAAGACCAACTAAATAAAGCAGGAAGTAAGTCTGTACATAAATCCAATCAAATGTAAAATCTATCCATAAAAAATTATGCGTTTCTGTAATAAATGTGACTTGCAGAAGGGTTGATTGTAAAATACAGAATGATTAGCAACAGATTATCAAAAAAAACTAAGTGGGAACAAAGTGGAGTGCATATGTCTGCTATGCTGCATTAACTGAACATTATTATAATCATGCAACTCTTCTCCTAAGGCTTTTTCCTGCCCGGCTCATACTCTAACTATAAAGCGGTAAAAGTAACATTTTTATTACGTTTCCATCACCCTGAGGAGGCTTCAGGTTAATCCACATCCCAACACCTGCTCTGAAAACTGTAGTCACATTGAGGTCAATCAATGACATTCTAAATAAAACAGCACACAACATTTTTTTTTAAAAAAGTGATTTTTGCCCTATCTCCAAATATTAATATATCTTTTAAAGAAATTCGAGGATTCAAATTCACATCTTTACGATCAATGAATCAGTTCATCCTTGGGCCATTCCCTTCTTGTCTACCAAGTTAAGTAGACATTAGTTCATTAATTCTGAGATACATTATTTACCACCAAACAGACTAATGAACAGGAGCAAAAACATTACCTTTTCCCACTTTCAGGCAGAGATAAGAAATGGGATCAAAGGTTATGATCTGAAATTGTTGAACTCAAAGGTTGGGAATATACAGAAGGGCAAGGACAAAGAGGTTAGAGGGGGTGGAACAGAGAGTTAAAATGACAGACATCTGCAAGCTCCATGTTCAACTTTCTCCAGGTTTTTATGATTCCGTTTTTTTTTGGTTTCTTGAATTTTACCCTGCTGCAGGTTTTCTATTCTGTTCTTTTTTTATCCCTTCCCCACCCCCCCCCCCCCACCGACTTTCACTATTTTTATAGTTGCTTTAAAATTATTTCTTCTCTAAAATTTTGCAGTTCTGATGACAGGTCATTGACCTAAGTTATTGACACTGTTTCTTTCCCTACAAATTTTGCCAGAACGGTTGAGTAGTTACAATAATATGTTTTTATTTTTACATTATTCATATTCTTTATATCTTGGTTTTAGTGATTTTTTTTCTATACACTTTACACTGACCTGTGACAAAAAATATTTACTTACTGTATCAGGCTTGCACAAACTGTTTCATGGTTTACAAAAAGCAACAGCTCTTTCTTTTATTTCACCAAATTTGTGACTTTAGCCTGCTAAACACTGCACTCATCATGACAAATTTGATTGACCACTTTCTTTTACCACACTGAAAAAGTCCGTAAAAGGATTTTGATATTTTGATATTCAGATCAGTTGCAAAACAACTTTGATTTGTCTTTGAATGCTCCCTCGACCCTCAATCAATTCACTTGCATTATGCAATCAAATCCAACCAATTGGATATAGTAAAATTCCAATTTTTGTACATTTACTTTCAGTAATCTCATCTTGGACCCTTTACTAATATTGTAGTTACTCTGATGATTCGAGGATATGTTACCACTGAAAGTATTCCACAGAGAACACACAGCAAAGCAACCTATTATGGGCTGCCCAGAATTAAACAAGTAATTTCAGGAAACTGTTATAACCTTGGTTGATAGGGAATTTAAAGTAGGAAAAAGATCAAAAAGGAAATGTGAAAAATCAAGGCACATCTCAACCTAATGTGGTCAATTATAAGCAACCCTTTTTCATAACTGAGAAATAGCAAGAACTGCAGATACTGGAGTCAGAGACAACACAGCATGGAGCTGGAGGAACTCGGCAGGCCAGACAGCATCAGAGGAGCAGGAAAGTTGGTGTTTTGGGTCAGGTCTCTTCTTCTTCAGAAATGGGGAGTGGGAAGGGATCTGGGAAATAAACAGAAAGGAGAGATGGGGCTGGGGAAGGTAGGTGGGATGGTGTTTGGTGAGTGTAGGTAGGGAGTGGGGATTGGTCAGTGGGATGGGTGGGACGGATAGGTGGGAGAGAAGATGGGGACGTTGTGTCAGGTCAACGAGGCAGGGATGACGGGGAGAGTTGGACATGGGATGAGGCCAGGGGTGGGGAGATTTAAAAACTGGTGAATTCCATGATTAGGCCATCAGGCTGTAGGCTCTCAAGGCGGAATATAAGTTGCTGCTCCTCCAGTTTGTGGATGGTGTCATTGTGACACTGGAGGTGCCCAGGTGTGGGAGGTGGAGTTAAAATGGCTAGCAACCTGATGGTGTTGTCATTTGTCACACAGAGCGCACATGCCTACTTCCCTACCTGCACTAACCTATCACCACCCTACACATCTTTGCCAGCCCCACCCCTCCTTTCTCTATTTATTTCCCAACTGCCTTCCCCCTCCCCATTTCTGAAGAAGGACCCCGACTGAAACGTCAACTTTCCTGTTCCTCTGAGGTTGCCTGGCCTGCTGTGTTCCTCCAGCTCCACACTTGTTGCCCCTTTCATAACTATCGCTCTGTGTATAAAATGATCCGTTTCATTTTCAATTTTTCCTCTATCACTTCATCCCTTTTGGTGCCAGCAGCTACTTAAATTCATATAATGTCTCAGCTTTAATAGTAAGAGGCCATTTTAACTCCTGTACCCAGATTCCGGGCAGAGTGGGAAACAGTTTGGTGGTTAAAACAAATCCTGTTCCATCCCTGGACTGAGGAAATTTTGAAATGTTTGATAATTCAGACAGCTAAAGCAGATGCTGACTACCATCCTACTACCTCATCATAACCAGGCAGTCAAAAGAGCTGCAAAGCCTTCATGAAATTCCAAGACAACCAGAATTTCATAAGAAGTCACCAGATTCCGAGCATTAACTCTATTTTCTCCCACAGATACTGCCAGACTTGCTGAGTTTTGCCAGCAATTTCTGTTTTTGTTTCAGATCTCCAGCATTTACAATTATAGAGTCAGACTCATGGAGGTGTATAGCACAAAAAGAGACCCTTCAGTCCAACTCATCCATGCCAACCAGATAGTCTAAATTAATCTAATGCCATTTGCCAACATTTGACCCATATATTTCGAAAGCCTTCCTATTTATATACATATCCACATGTCTTTTAAATGGTGTAACTGTACCAGCCTCTACCACTTTCAATGGTAGCTCATTGCAGACATGCACCACCCTCTGTGTGAAAAAGTTTCCCCTTACGTCCCTTTAAGTTTTTCCCCTCTTTAAACCCATGCCCTCTAGTTTTGGACTCCCCTACCCTGGGGACCCCTCATGATTTTACAAACCTCCATAAGGTTTCCCCTCAGCCTTCGACATTCCAGGGAAAATAGCTCCAGCCTATTCAGCCTTTTCCAACAGCTGAAATAATTCAACCCTGGCAACATCCTTGTAAATGTTTTATGAACATTTCCAAGTTTCACAACATCCTTCCTATAGCAGGGAAACCAAAATTAAAAGCAGTCTAAGCAATATCCAGTACAGCTGCAACGTGACATCCAAACTCCTATACTCGATACACTGACCACTAGAGGCAAATAAACCAAATGCCTTCTTTACTATCCTGTCTACCTGCAAATCCACTTGCACCCCAAGGTCTCTGTTCAGCCACACTCTCTAGGACCTTACCATTAATTGTACAAGTCCTGCCCTAATTTGCCTCACCAGAATACAGCACCTCACATTTATCTAAATTAAACTCTATCTGCCACTCCTTGGCCCAGGCAGAATGCCAACACACATTGAGTAACAAATTAGACTGGCCTTAATTGATATCCAGTTCTAGTAGATGTGCGTGAAGTGCAGTGATCATTCATTGACTGTAATGTTGTTAACAATTGAAAAATTAAACAGGTCCACTGTGTTCCCAGAGGCAAATGTAGTTTCTGTCTCTTTGATGCTTTTTTCACTTTTGCTGTTGCTGAATAAACGTTAATGTTTCTTATATGTGATAGTTTCACACTTAACAATGAGAAGCTGACGGATTACATTGGGCATATGGGAAAGATGAACACTCATTTAGGCATAGTTGTGTGATTAGATGAGGCTAAGGACAGATAAACAATATTTTTTGGTCCTTAAATAACAATAGATGTAAGAGTGCACACTTGAATGTACAATGAAGTGTCAGCTATGACACCAACATTACTATGGACGTTTTAACAATACTTTCGCTGACCTCATTCATTACCAGGCACCACAAGTCACAAGAACAAGAGAAACATGAGCTGAAACAATAGGTTTGATTAGTTCCACCAGTCAATAAAATAATGGCAGCTCTGACATAGCCTCAACTTCACTTTTTCACCTGTCTCTTCCTCCCTTGTCAATTGAAAAACTAGCTTAGCCTTAAAAATAGACAATGACACAACCTCCACTGCTCACTGAGGGAGAGAATCAAAACAGTTATCATGCTCTGACAGAGGAAAATACTCTTCACCGCCAGCTTAAATGGGAGACCACTTATTTTGAAACCATATCCTGAATTCTAGATTCACCCTCACAGCAGCTAGCTTGGAAAGATCCACCCAGATTAACTCCCTGTTATGGAGTAAATCAGAGATAATGGGAACTGCAGATGCTGGAGAATTCGAGATAAAGTGTGGAGCTGGATGAACACAGCAGGCCAAGCAGCATCTTAGGACACAAAAGCTGACGTTTCGGGCCTAGGCCCTTCATCAGAACAGTGGGAGGCGACGAGGGTTCTGAAATAAATAGCGAGAGAGGGGGAGGCGGATCGAAGAGGGATAGAGGAGAAGATAGGTCGAGAGGAGACAGACAAGTTAAAGAGGCTGGAATGGAGCCAGTAGAGATGAGTGTAGGTGGGGAGGTAGGGAGGGGATAGGTCAGTCTGGGGAAGACAGACAGGTCAAGGGGGCGGAATGAGGTTAGTAGGTAGGAAATGGGGGGTGGGGCTTGAGGAGGAAGCATGGGATAGGTGAGAGGAAGAACAGGTTAGGGAGGCAGGAATGTGCTGGGCTGGTTTTGGGATTCAGTAGGGGGAGGCGAGATTTTGAAGCTTGTGGAATCCCCATTGATACCATTGGGCTGCAGACTTCCCAAGCGGAATATGAGTTGCTGTTCCTGCAACCTTCGGGTGGCATCGTCGTAATACTGCAGGAGGCCCAGGGTGGACATGACATCTAAGGAATGAGAGGGGGAGTATTCCCAATTCCTTCGCCTCCGCGACATCTGCTCTGAAAATGAGGCATTCCACTCCCTTACATCTCAGCTGTCAAAAACTGCAACTTTCCCCCCGCAGTGGTCGAGAACACCCTTGACTGTGTCTCCCGCATTTCCCGCAACTCATCCCTCGCACCCCGTCCCCGCAATAACCACCAAAAGAGAATCCCCCTCGTCCTCATGTACCACCGCACCAACCTCCAGATCCAACGCATCATCCTCCGACACTTCCGCCATCTGCAATCCGACCCCACCACCAAAGACATCTTACCCTCCCCACCCTTGTCTGCTTTCCGGAGGGATCACGCTCTCTGTGACTCCCTTGTCCGCTCCACACTCCCCTCCAACCCCATCACACCCGGCACTTTGCCCTGCAACCACAGAAAGTGCTACACCTGCTCCCATACCTCCTACCTCGCTCCCATCCCAGGCCCCAAGAAGACTTTCCTCAAGAAGCAGATGTTCACCTGCACATCTGCCAAAGTGGTATACTGCATCTGCTGTACCCGTTGTGGCCTCTTCTACATTGGGAAAACCAAGCAGAGGCTTGGGGACAGCTTTGGAGAACACCTAGGCTCGGTTCGCAATAAACAACTGCATCTCCCAGTCGTGAACCATTTCAACTCCCCCTTCCATTCCTTAGATGACATGTCCATCCTGGGCCTCCTTCAGTGCCACAATGATGCCACCCGAAGATTGCAGGAACAGTAACTCATATTCAACTTGGGAACCCTGCAGCCCAATGGTATCAATGGGGATTTCACAAGCTTCAAAATCTCCCCTCCCCCCACTGCATCCTAAAACCAGCCCAGCTCGTCCCTGCCTCCCTAACCCCTTCTTCCTCTCACCTATCTCCTCCTCCCACTTCAAGCCCCACCCTCATTTCCTACCTACCAACCTAATCCCACCCCCTTGACCTGGCCGTCCTCCCCAGACTGACCAATCCCCTCCCCACCTACACTCACCTCTACTGACTCCATTCCTGCGCTTTAACTTGTCTGTCTCCTCTCCACCTATCTTCTCTATCCATCTTCGATCCGCCTCCCCCACTCCCTATTTATTTCAGAACTCTCTCCCCTTCCCCCTTTTCTGATGAAGGGTCTAGGCCCGAAACGTCAGCTTTTGTGTTCCGAAGATGCTGCTTGGCCTGCTGTGTTCATCCAGCTCCACACTTTGTTATTATGGAGTAAATCATTCTGGATTCATTTCATAATCACATCTGATTATGGGGATTAGTTACAGAATGCCTTGTCCATGTTGCAACAGCACTGCAAATTATCCATTTTGACACAGGGCTGAAATTTCTAACTACAGCATCTTGTTTCACCAAGTGAAAAGTCCAAAGAAACTGGAAATCAGAAAAGATAATGAGAGGCATAGATAGAGTTGATAGCCAGAGACTATTTCCCAGGGCAGAAATGGCTAGCACGAGGGGTCATAGTTTTAAGCTGGTTGGTGAAAAGTATAGAGGGGATGTCAGAGGCAGGTTCTTTACGCAGAGAGTTGTGAGAGCATGGAATGCGTTGCCAGCAGCAGTTGTGGAAGCAAGGTCATTGGGGTCATTTAAGAGACTGCTGGACATGTATATGGTCACAGAAATTTGAGGGCGCATACATGAGGATCAATGGTCGGCACAACATTGTGGGCTGAAGGGCCTGTTCTGTGCTGTACTGTTCTATGTTCTATGTTCTATGTTCTAAAACAAAAAATGCTGGAAAAACTCAGAAGGGTCACTGGATCCAAAGTATTAATTCTGTTTTCTCTCAACAGATGCTGCAAGACCTGATTATTTTTTTCCCCCAGCAATTTCTGTTTTTGTCTTTGATCTTGTTTCACCAATTAGTTTGTTTGCCTCGTGTTCCATTCCCATGGAAAATGCAGCAAATCTTTATGCATGGAGGACAGCATTTCAATGAATACAAAGAGGATTTTCCGAATGTATTTCGCTGGTTGAATTTCAAACTTCAGAGGTCATCAACATAGCAATCTTTGCCACAGCTTTGGCTTGGTTGTACAGGGAGAAGGGGAGAACTGTCACAGTCCTTGTGGACCATCTTTGTAATTTAGAAACTAAAACAGAAATGGCTAGGAAAAGCTCAGTGGTTCTGGCATTAAATACGAAGAGAAATCAGAGTTGACGTTTCACGTACAGTGAAATTTCCTCAAGTCTTTCATTGTCAACAAATTTCAACCTCCAGTTGCATCGTACCAAGTGTATATTGAAATAGAAATTGATGACAAGGAACTAGATATGTTTTACAGAATCGGTCCATATTTTCTCAAACAGCAAAGTATCAGGCCAATTGGAATGGCTCCACAGATTTTTAAGTAAGTCATGTCAGGGTTGGTTTGCATTAAACATTGTAAAATGTACATTATCATACATAAAGTTATACACAAAATTAATTAAACCATTGAACAGTTTAGATTTAGTTAGTTTTACTATCTTTCAGATTTAATTGATCGTTTAATTATTCTACGGCTATCTTTTTTCTAGTCTGAAAGCCAAATAACAAAACATCAGATCCTCGGTAGTATAGTGGTTAGTATCCCCGCCTGTCACGCGGGAGACCGGGGTTCAATTCCCCGCCGGGGAGACAGTGATTTTGTTTACACCACTACTGTATACTGTATGGTGAATGAAATGATTATATCTAATTTACCTTTGATTTATCACTTCAAGTCAATATTTGTTTCAAATTTTCGTTTGCTATAGTCAAAAATGATGGATTATTATGCTAACCGGACGTGCGTACATGACGTCTGCAAATACGACTGAACACGACCTGGCAATAACTTTATGTCAAGCCATCACCTACCGATCATTTCTTTGATCACTTCAGCTCTACAAAGGGGACACTTTGGGCGAAGCTGAATTTTACATCATGTCGCCTGTAGATATTCCAGTTAAAATCTGTAGGCCAAGTTGTACTGCGCTTGCGTGCAGCTTTCTTCCTTGTCAGGGAGTTCCAGGATTGTTTACTAACGTGGTGGAGTGCGTTCGAGGGCAGAGGAAGAGGCGGCGCGCGAGGGTAAAGGGTCGAACACGTGAATTTGGAAATAAAAGGATTTACAAGATGGTGAGCAAGTAGTACCATATACATCATTATTAAAGAATAAATAAAGGAAGGAGGTCCACGGAGATCATTAAGGGTTGTGAAAACCAAGGAAGTGGGAGGGTTGGTGCCCTGAGGGATTGAGTCGCCGAGAAAAGAGCCCGAGAGACGGCGATTGTGAGCGTGAAGTTTGAAACAGAGTAACCCTCATATCAGGAAGGAGGAAACAAAACGTCTTTTAAAAAAGTGTTCGCTTTAATGTTTTAGGTCAATTTTACTGAGGGTACACTCAACGTGCAGTCGGGGCATCATGATTCAAAAATAAGCCCGTTCCAGTCACGTGATATGTCAACTGAATTAACGGGAACCCTTCGGCGTGACGGAAATGACGGCGTTTGTTTAATGTATCTCTCTTAGCAACGGGGTGCCCGGAAAACCACCAGCTGTTGGTGAACCAAGATTTTGTTCGAAACGTTGCAAGAACAATATAACAGCGGTGGAATTTGTTCAGTAGGAGGTGTCTTACTGCTACTCTGCCTTCACAACAAATAAAATGCCAGCTGCCTACGGACTGGAAAAGGGCAACCAGAAACTTCTGGCGACTATGTATCAAAGACCTAAGAAGGATCATAGAGTAACTGAAGGTTTCACAGTGAAAGCCATGATGAAAAATTCCATTGTAAGTAGCTAAATATTCATTGGATCACATGCTTAAAAGCAGACTGCATGCTATTTCAACCTCCCTCTTTTAGTATGTGTGATGTTTTAAACGAAAATTTTCTTAGTAGCAGCTCATTATTCTCAGCTATGAATTTGTACGAGCTCAATGCATCCAAAGACAAATTTATTCTTCTACATTTTGTAACACCTTTTAAAGTAATGCAATGCCCCCACCGAACTTGTCTGTGGTCAATAAGCAAGGCAAAATAAGAGCAAAATTTCAAACTGTATGTTCTGAAAAGTTTCACAAATGTAATTCTCGGAGATTGGAACAATTTAGCAACAAAAGGATTGATTTTTCTGACATAACTGCTGCCGTTAAAGGCATTTATTAAAATACTCAATACTCTGATTCTTTAGCAGCCTTACTTAGCAAGTCGTTGAATCATGTTGGAAAGGTAAAAAGGTTCTGGCGCTGATCTTTTTTGAATTAATCCACGTCAGGTCGGTCAGAGATTTTCAAGGTACAGGTATCCAAAATACTGTGTTTACCAGAAATCTGAAATAAAAACAAGCCGCTTAAAATACTGCACGTCAGGCAACGTTTCTTTCAGGTCAATGATCTTTTGACTCTTTCTTTCATGCTGCAATTGATTTCAGCACCCCCAGGCCAAGAAGGGCAAAATTCGTCGTGTTCTGTTCCAACAAGGGGCACCTTGTTAAAGTACCCTCTCGACATTCACCATTTGCAAGATACCATATGATGACTGCTGTCTGAAATGTAATATACCCCGACGAGGGAATGTCAGGAGAGGGAACGTGTGACAGTTACTAAGAAAATACTCTGGTGTTTTTTAAAATAAAGTGTCAAGTCTTGATATCTTCAAGAAACAGATGATATTAAGCAGTAAAAACACACTACCATCCGACAAGAGTGGCCAGCGCCAGAGGATAAATCAATCACTATCAAATAGGATTCTCATATTGCAAGAATGAGCTTGTGGCTGGAGATGAACTTTTCCTAGTGTTTAACCGGAGTAAGTTACAGCTCCTCCATGATTGTGCATTGACCAAACAGTCCAGCAATGCCCAAGTCACACCTGGGTGTTGTCAATAATTGCTAGATGAGATGGTGTTTTGGAGCTGTTATCTTTCAGACGCTTTCTAATCAAACTATTCAGAAATGCAAGATAATAAAATGTGAGGCTGGATGAACACAGCAGGCCAAGCAGCATCTCAGGAGCACAAAAGCTGACGTTTCGGGCCTAGACCCTTCATCAGAGAGGGGGATGGGGAGAGGGAGCTGGAATAAATAGGGAGAGAGGGGGAGGCGGACCGAAGATGGAGAGTAAAGAAGATAGGTGGGGAGGTAGGGAGGGGATAGGTCAGTCCAGGGAAGGCGGACAGGTCAAGGAGGTGGGATGAGGTTAGTAGGTAGCTGGGGGTGCGGCTTGGTGTGGGAGGAAGGGATGGGTGAGAGGAAGAACCGGTTAGGGAAGCAGAGACAGGTTGGACTGGTTTTGGGATGCAGTGGGTGGGGAGGAAGAGCTGGGCTGGTTGTGTGGTGCAGTGGGGGGAGGGGACGAACTAGGCTGGTTTAGGGATGCAGTAGGGGAAGGGAAGATTTTGAAACTGGTGAAGTCCACATTGATACCATATGGCTGCAGGGTTCCCAGGCGGAATATGAGTTGCTGTTCCTGCAACCTTCGGGTGGCATCATTGTGGCAGTGCAGGAGGCCCATGATGGACATGTCATCTAGAGAATGGGAGGGGGAGTGGAAACGGTTTGCGACTGGGAGGTGCAGTTGTTTGTTGCGAACTGAGCGGAGGTGTTCTGCAAAGCGGTCTCCAAGCCTCCGCTTGGTTTCCCCAGTGTAGAGGAAGCCGCACCGGGTACAATGGATGCAGTATACCACATTGGCAGATGTGCAGGTGAACCTCTGCTTAATGTGGAATGTCATCTTGGGGCCTGGGGTAGGGGTGAGGGAGGAGATGTGGGGACAAGTGTAGCATTTCCTGCGGTTGCAGGGGAAGGTGCCGGGTGTGGTGGGGTTGGAGGGCAGTGTGGAGCGAACAAGGGAGTCACGGAGAGAGTGGTCTCTCCGGAAAGCAGACAGGGGAGGGGATGGAAAAATGTCTTGGGTGGTGGGGTCGGATTGTAAATGGCGGAAGTGTCGGAGGATGATGCGTTGTATCCCGAGGTTGGTAGGGTGGTGTGTGAGAACGAGGGGGATCCTCTTAGGGCGGTTGTGGCGGGGGCGGGGTGTGAGGGATGTGTTGCGCGAAATACGGGAGACGCGGTCAAGGGCGTTCTCGATCACTGTGGGGGGAAAGTTGCGGTCCTTAAAGAACTTGGACATCTGGGATGTGCGGGAGTGGAATGTCTTATCGTGGGAGCAGATGCGGCGGAGGCGGAGGAATTGGGAATAGGGGATGGAATTTTTGCAGGAGGGTGGGTGGGAGGAGTTGTATTCTAGGTAGCTGTGGGAGTCGGTGGGCTTGAAATGGACATCAGTTACAAGCTGGTTGCCTGAGATGGAGACTGAGAAATGCAATTCACCTTGGAGCAGATGGGACTTGAACCTGTCTCTGCCTTTTGTTGTTATGCAGAGATTCCTGAAGGTTTGAAACCAGTTGAGACAAAATGTAGTTGAAGCAAACAGGACCTTTTGGTTCTCGTAATATAACCATTGACTATTAATCAAAGCACACCATTCTTTCCTTTTTTCGAGCCATTGGTTAGCTGTCATCATGTATAACAAATCCAGTGCTGGTGACCTCCATTTTACTAGTCTTTCCCTACTCTTCTTTAGAGATGTTTCACACCTCCCCCGGATGCCTGTCTCTGCCCAGATTTGACTTATGTAACATGGTCTTTTATCAGTCTGTTGAAATATCCCCACAACCAGTTTTCTGCTTTTTGTGATGTGTGCCAATTATCCTAGGCAATGTGTTATAATCAGATGAACTGACAGCACTAGCAAATTCTAGGAGAAAAAGCTTTAGTCAGTAAGGAATGAAGGGTCTAGGCCCGAAACGTCAGCTTTTGTGCTCCTGAGATGCTGCTTGGCCTGCTGTGTTCATCCAGCCTCACATTTTGTTGTCAGTAAGGAAACATGTATGTAAGGGTTGAACAGGAAGCATTATTTGAATTTAGAGGGAAGACATGTCTGTTATTGAGACAAAACCAGAAAACTTCAGCAAACTGCAAGCAACTGCTTGTTTGCAACTTTGGAGAGCAGACACCACTTTTAAGCTTTTGAAAATGACAAAAAAAGTTGTATTTGTATGTTTGGGAGCACATGGTGTTCAATTCTGGGTGGAAAAGCCAGTAGCAGAGAAATTTTTGATTCTTTATATATTGCTCTACAAGTAGTGACATTAACTGGCATTAAGTAGAGAATAACTTATTTAAAAGGAATGCATAATCTGAGAGTCTGTTTATTTATCAGGGAACAAGTACCAGGAAAGATGAGCAGAAAATGAATCTCCAAATCTTAATTTTCTAAATTAATGAACAGTTGATTTTGTTTATTTAAAAAGTCAGCAATGGGTGGAATTAAGGTTATGTGCACAAAAGGAGTTAAGTCAGAAAACATGTTTCAGAGTTCATGAAATAACTATGGTCTGCAACTATATTTAACAATCAACTGTTTGAATGGGAAATTTAGAATTAGGAATTTTGACTGAACCCTATCAATGTTGGCATACAAGCTTTACCAAAATTGGTGGCGACAGCTAGCATGTGAATGTGCAAAATTTCAATGTATGGGTAATAGGTTAGAAGTATATTGACTAATAGCTTTCTGTTTTTTAAGGGTACATTTCCTCTAGTTGTCAGTTTTAAAAATGAAAGTGCAACCTGTAATTGTTGTCAACGAATAAGATTCAAGATGTTTTGTTCAGTTTTCTGAAATAGTGGCCGCATCGTACAGCTGGACAGATAAATTAATGGATTGTGATCCTTGGTTTAAAGGTACATTCGTCCTGATGTTAACTGAAAGGTGACTTCCACATGTAGTTGAAATTGTTTGGCAAAACCCAGAAGTCAGTTCAGAAGGTCAGAATCTCTGATAGCAAAATAATTTGTTTTAACTTTAAGGTTTTGAAAATGTAATAAATAGGAGCTGGAGCTCATCATCCTTAGTCCTCCAATAGGAATGATAATAGGTGATCTTCTGCCTCAGCTTTCCTGCCTGCTGCTGAGTCCCTTGATTCTCTAAGAAGGTAAAAATCTATTTATTTCCCCCTTGAATCTACTCAGAGGGAATATCAACAACCTCTTGGGTACTCAATTGCAAAGATTCAGATTTGAGTGAAGAGATTTTTCCTCATCTTTGTCACAAATGCTCAACCCTGTTATTCTGACACATTCTGTGTTTGGGGAAATCTAGAATATGAGGATAAAACAACCTATCAAGCCATTGTAAATTTCACTGAAGTGAGTTCTGATTGGTTTAAACTCCAGAGAATAAAGGCCCAATTTACACAGCTCTTCCTCATTGGATCCTGGGATGATATAATCAAGTGAACCTACACTGCACTGATTTGTTGTCTCCATGAACTGTGCTATTTCTATGAACTAATGGTGTTAGGTAACCGTTATGGATTCTAGCTAGCCTGGGCATCAAGTGCCTATCCTGCAATCAGGCTGTTCTGCTTAGAGTAGGGGCTAAACTGCCCCCTACTCTAAGTCTGTTGCATATCTGAGTCTTACTTATGTAGAAGTGACAATTTTCTGATTCTTAGGCTTTCCTGTAAATTATTTGTTTACATTCTAATATAAAAAGAATGAATGTATTAATCCTGACTAGAGCTCTTAAGTACAATTTTTTAATTCCTCAATAGACTCTAAATAGCATGGTGATTATTGATGTCAGAATTGCATCATGTGTATCATCATTAACACATTCATTCCTGTCATAGCAGATGTTCCAACTTTAAGTCAATTATAAATAAAAGCAAACATCTGAAACAAAAGAGTGTTGGAGAAATTCAGCAGGTTTGGCAGCATCTGTGGAGAGAGAAATATCTAAAGTTTCAAGTCAAGTAAAACTCATAGAATTGCAGGTGCAGTCTCACATTGTTACAGGTTCCTTTATTGTAATCCAAGTGACTTGTAATAAATTCCATTTGTTTTCCTAATTGTTTGCTGTACCTGCTAACATACTGCATTTCAAATGAGTGTGCCTAAATTTCTGAACATCAACAATTCTAAGCTTCAAGTGATGCCCAAATGCTTTGCTAGTCTATTCCTTTTTCAAAAGTGAATGACCTGAAACTTCCCCATAAAAGAAACTGCATCTGTCACTTTGTTACCACTATTCAATCTGTCAAAATGCTTTACAATGACATCACAGCTTAGAATCCCATTGAACTTTGTGTTGTCAGCAAGCTTGAACTCTCAGGATCTTTATCCAAATTAATCCTCACATAAGTGTTATGCTGAAGGAGACCATTCTGCCCAACATGTCTGCAGTGGCACTTCAAATAAGCAACATTACCTACTGCCAATCTCTTGCACATTTTTTCTACCCGAATTAGGATTGAATACCCTTTTGAAAGCCTCCATTGTATAAAATTAATAAAATGCTGCTCCACAGATGGCCATTCAACCCACCATGTCAGCTCAGAAAGAGATCCTTCGGTCCGACTTGTCCATGCCGGCCAGGTATCCTAAACTGAACTAGCCTCGTTTGCCTGCATTTAGCCCATATCCCTCTAAACCATTCCTATCCGTGTACCTGTCAAAATGTCCTTTTAAATGTTCTGATTGTACCCACCTCTAGCACTTCCTCTGGCAGTTCATTCCATACGTGCACCACTCTCTGCATGAAGAAGATGTCCCGCTGTCACTTTTAAATTTTTCCCTTCTCACCTTAAACTTATGCACTCTAACTTTGGACTCCCCCTGCCCTGGGGGGAAAAAAACCTTTGCTATTCACTTTATCTATGCTGCTCATGGTTTTATAAAAGTGTCAGTAATGTCACCCCTCAACCGTCTACACTCCTTTGAAAGAAGTCCCAGCCTATCCAGCCTGTCTGTATTACTCAAATACTCTAGGCCCTGCAACATCCTGGTAAATAGTTTCTGAGCCATCTCCAATTTAATAATATCCTTCCTAAAGCAGGGTGCCCAGAACTGCACACTGGACTCCAAAAGTGGCCTCACTAACATCTTGTACAACCTCAACATGACGTCCCAACTTATATATTCAGTGGTCTAAGCAGTGAAGGCAAGTGTGCTAAACACCTTTGTTAACCACCCTGTCTACCTGTGATGCAACTTTCAAAGAAATATATGTCTGAACCTCTAAGTCTCTCTGTTTGAACACTACCCAGGGCCCTACCATTAACTATAAGTCCTGACCTTGTTCACTTTACCAAAATGCAATACCTTGCATTTATCCAAATCATACTCCATCTGCCACTCCTCAGCTCATTGACCCAATTGAACAAGATCTCTTTGTAATCTTGGATAACCTTCTTCATTGTCAACTACGACACCAATTTTGGTGCCATCTGCAGACTTGCTAAACATTCCCACTACATTCTCATCCAAATCATTTATATAATTGACTAACAACAGTGGACCCAGTACCAATCCCTGCAGAACACTGCTGGTCATAGGCCTCTCGTCCAAAAATCAACTCTCAATCACCACCCTCTATCTCCTACCACCAAACCAATTTTGTATCCAATTGACAAGCTCTCCTAGAATTCCAATTGATCTAACTTTACTAATCTGTCTATGATGTAGAACCTCGTCAAAGGCTTTACCAAAGCCTATGTAGACAATGTCTACCGCTCTGCCCTCAATCATTTTGGATATATTCTCAAAAACTCAATCAAGTTTGTGAATCATGATTTCCCATGCACAAAGCCATGCTGACTATCCCTAATCAGTCCTTGCCTCTTCAACTGCATTTAAATCTTATTTCTCAGAATCCCTTCCAACAATTTACCCACTCCTGCAGTCAGACTCACCAGTCTGTAGTTCCCAGTATTTCCTTACAGCCTTTCTTATAAAGAGGCACAACATTAGACACCCTCCAGTACACTGGCATGTTGCCTGTGCCGATAGGTGATATACTTGTAACTTTGCATTCTTCTATTTCCCAGCATAGTCTGAAACAGTGCATTCCAGCTTGCAATCATTCACTGCATACAAAGGGGTTTTCTCATGAGACCTTGCTTTTTTAACTTATTACCTTAGATTTGTGCCCCCAGAATCTTAATCCATTTATCAATTGAAACAGTTTTCCCTATCTACTTTGTCTAGACACCCTTGTGATTTTTGAATACCTCGACCAAATTTCTTCACACCCCTCTATTTTCCATTGAGGACAGTGCCAGCTTCTCCTATCTTAACACAACTGAAGTTCATCATTCTTGGGACCGTTTGCCTGAGTCTTTTCTCCACCCCCTCTTAAGCCTTTGCATATCTTCAAAAACGTGGTTCCCAGAGCAGAATGGAATTACCTGAATTGAGGATAACCCAGAACTTTTACAAGTTTTACACCACTTCCTTGTTTTTATACTTTGTTCCTATTGATAAAGCCCAGGATTGCGTCTGCTTTCTTAGGTGGTCTTGCAACCTGTCCTGCCATCTTCAGTGATTTGTGCACATGTACACTCAGCTCCATTGCTCCCACACCCTTAAGAGTTACACTCTCATTTTATATTATCTCTCTTCAATCTTCTTCCAAAAATGAATTGCTTCACAGAACTGTACAGCACAGGGATGGGCCCTTCGGCCCACAATGTTGTGCCAAACGTGACACCAAATTAAACTGGGAGCAAATTACTGCAGATGCTAGAATCTATACTGAAAACAAAGTCATGAAGTTGTATAGAATACTCATTAAACAATGCATGGTCCCCTTAAGAGATTGTGCTTAAAAGTTTGTAAGCATTGTGCAGAGAGCCCCAAAATTGGAACAAATATATCAAAAGGCCTTACAGGGGGGCAGGCAATACCGCAGTCATGTTTTGATATTTTGACAAGTTTGAATTTGGCCAATTAATTTTAACCAAGCACTCAGCGATTCAAAGCCAATTAAATTTAAAAACTGATGGTGTTGACAACTTGAAACCAATCATATTATAAAAATTTGATGTGTCATAGGGGATATATAAGAGGGTTATTTTTGAAGATCGGGGGAGAGTCGATTGCCATCCGAAGCGAAAGCAAATCCGCCATCTGAGAAATAAACCTGGCTCTCTCAAAAAGTTGTTAAGCTCTTTTAAAAAGCACCATGAAAGGTAGCATGGCATTTCTTTTAGCCCAGAGAAAACATCCATTATGTGAGATCATCAGAAGACAGGCTGGAGAAGGCAGAATGTTCCAGAAGGTGTGATCTTGGACAGATTAAGTTCTAGTTTATTAATTGGGTTTATAAATGTGAGACAGTGATTATTTGAACAGTATTCCAGTAGAATTGAGTTCAGTTAGGGAATAGTTAGTACTGAGGGGGAATTGTTCGGTTTGTTAGTAATTCTGTTGATTTGTTCATTGTTAGGGTTAAATAAATAAATTGTTACTTATAAAGCGGAGATTAGGGATGTTCTTTCATCTAACCACTCTTTTCACAGATTACGAGGGGTGAGACGAGCTTCTCTGGTGTTTCAGATTTGATTATTAGAAGGGAACCTCTACATCTGTCATAAAAGATTGGGGAGATATTGGGAACTGCAGATGCTGGAGAATCCAAGATAACAAAGTGTGGAGCTGGATGAACACAGCAGGCCAAGCAGCATCTCAGGAGCACAAAAACTGACCTTTTGGGCCTGGACCCTTAACTGCACCTCCCAGTCGCGAACCATTTTTACTCCCCCTCCCATTCTTCAGACGACATGTGCATCATGGGCCTCCTGCAGTGCCACAAGGATGCCACACGAAGGTTGCAGGAACAGCAACTCATATTCCGCTTGGGAACCCTGCAGCCCAATGGTATCAATGTGGACTTCACCAGCTTCAAAATCTCCCCTTCCCCCACCGCATCCCAAAACCACCCTAGCCTGTCTCTGCCTCCCTAACCTGTTCTTCCTCTCACCCATCCCTTCCTCCCACCTCAAGCCGCACCTCCATTTCCTACCTACTAACCTCATCCCACCTCCTTGACCTGTCCGTCTTCCCTGGACTGACCTATCCCCTCCCTACCTCCCCACCTATACTCTCCTCTCCACCTATCTTCTTGTCTCTCCATCTTCGGTCCACCTCCCCCTCTCTCCCTATTTATTCCAGAACCCTCTCCCCATCCCCCTCTCTGATGAAGGGTCTAGGCCCGAAACGTCAGCTTTTGTGCTCCTGAGATCTGCTTGGCCTATTGTGTTCATTCAGCTCCACACTTTGTTATCTTATAAAAGATTGGGGCTTGTGTTTTGGTTTAATTATCAGAAAGGTTTGATTTTCCTCTTCTCTGCAACAACAATAAATGCTGGAGATTACAGCGAGTCAGACAGCATCCATGGAGAAAGAGCAAGATACCGTTTCGAGTCTAGATGACCCTTCATTAGACCTGAAGTGATGAGGATCCAAAATAAACTAATGCCTTCTGCCAGCTCTTGGACCATTTCCCTCCATTCCTTGCATATCCATGTGCTTACCTAAAAGTCTCTTAAACATCTTTATCGTATCTGCCTCCACACCACCTCTGGCAGCACGTTCCACATTTCTCCTACTCTCTGTGTAAAAACCTTGCCCCTCACACCTCCTTTGAACTTTCCCTTCTCCCCTTAAATGAATACCCCCTAGTTTTAGACATTTCACCTTTGCAGAAAAAGATTCTGACCATCAACCCTATCTATGCATCTTATAATTTTATAGACTTCTATCAAGTATCCCCTCAGCCTTTATTGCTTCAGGAAAAAAAACCCCAAGTTTTTCTAGCTTCTCTTTATGCCTCATACTGTCAAATCCAGGCAGCATGCTGGTAAACCTCTTCTACAAAGCCTCCACGTCCTGCCTATAATGTGGCAAGTAGAATTGAATGCGGTGCTCTGTGTGGCCTAACCAAAGTCCTATAAAGCTGCAACATGACAGCCTGCATTAAATTTCATCTGTCCCTTCTCTGCTCGTTGCATTAAGCTGCACAACCTTTGAAATTTCTATAAATTGTTCATAACCACCTTTTGTTTCTCTTACTCGTGGAATTTTGTATTTATATGGCTCCAGTCCCTTTTATTCCATGAGTTCTAATTTTGTTTACAATCCTATTGTGTGATACATTTGTGAAATGTTTTTTGGTCATCAACCGTTTTTGCTTTCACATCTAAAAACACAAGTATGCTGACTTTCCTTAATTAATCTGCACTTCTGTAAGTGACTGTTAACTTTGTCCTGAATTATAGTTTCTAAACTTTTCTCCACTTCTAGGGCTAAACTGCAGATCCTGGGCTTATCTTTGCACTCTTTTGTTTTGAACAAGGGTGTAAGACTTGCAATTCTCCAGTCCTCTGGCACCAATCCTGATATAGATTGTGAATAGCCAAGCCCTAGTAGTAGCTCTGTAAGTTACTGGTACATATAGCACAAGAGCAAGAGGTGATGTTGAATTTTTGCAAAATGCTTGCAGACCTCTGCTGGAGTATTGTGTATAGTTATGGGAGCCACGTTATGGGAAAGATGTGAATACATTGATAGAGTGTGGAACTGATTTCCTGGTATAGTTCCAGGAATGAGAGACTTCAGCTATGAGGAACAACTGAAGAAGTTGAGGCTATTCCCCCTGGGGAGAAGAAGGCTGAAAGGAGATCTGGCTGTCATCATCAGTAATTGGACAGAGTGGATGTAGTGAAGCTGTTTCCATTTGTCAAGGAAACAATAATGTGCAGATATGGGTTTGATGTGATAAAGCAAGCATGATATGGGGAAAAAACTTATTCACACTGAGTTGTTAGGGATGGAAAGCACTCTATGGAAACACTGTGAAGCCAGATTCAATTCCAGATTCAAGGGGGCACTGGGTTTTGTTTTGTATAGTAAATGCTGTTGCAAGAATATTAGGAAAGGCAGGAGATTGGTACACATTAGTAGAGTTGGTCTAGATAATAGAAGCAGAGGAGGCTCAGTGGCTTGAATGACCTCCTTCTGTACTGTAACAAGTCTGTGAAACTGCCTGCATGAAAATGCTATGTTTATCTCTACTCTCTCTTCATTTCCTATCCATTAATCAATCCATTATGAGACCTTCCAAATGCTATTTTTTTTTGGTGACTGTCTTATGTTAATGGTTTCTAGTTATACTCTTTGTCACAGAAAAAGATATCTCTAGGCTGAACTTGCACTTGGGGTCAGAAGTCAGGAACATTTCCAGGCTATCAGCTAGGGGAATCAATTGCTCACTGGAGTGTTGATTGGGGAACCACTTAATTGTCACGATAAATGTTCTCTACCTAATTGAGTGGTTGGTGAGCTTCAGAGCTAATTAGAGGCCTTTGAGATTAATGGCCAGCACGCTGCAAGTGAGGGTACGTAACTATGCTATTTCCTATCTGTAACATAATGTTAATCTCACTGTGGTAGTAATTCAGTGCTCTAGGCTAATGCTTTGGGACGTGGGTTTGAATCTCACATGGCAGGTGGTGAAATTTCAGGGCACCCATGTAACCACTGTTGATTGCCCTAAATACCCATCTAGATCACTAAAGTTTTTAGGGAAATAAAATGCCATCCTTACCTGGTCTGGCCTACAAGTGATTTCGCACCCAATCCTAATTGCCCTTTGAAATGGCCTAGCTTGCCGCTTAGTTGTTTCAAACCCCTCCAAAGTATTAAAAAAAGGCATGAAATTGGACAGATCACCTGGTATCAATTTAGGCACGAGAAATGACAATAACACACCCAGCCCTTTTGGTTCTGCAAAGTTGTTTTCACCAACATTTTGACTTGTGCCAAAATTGGGGTCCCACAATGAGCAACTGCCTGACTTGGCCATACTCTCAGACAATGTTTCAGACACCACCAACACTGTCCCCTTTGTATGTTTTGTCCCATCATGAGGCTATTTCTACCAGAGAAAGCAACACAGTAATAATACAGTTGAGAAGGAGCTGCCTTTACTCTGACCCCAATGAAATGCCTTGGCATCAGGGTAAAACATGGATAACAAATGTTCACCTACAATCTACCCTTCACTAATGAATCAATACTCCTCTATGTTGAACACCATTTTGAAAAAGTATGGAAGATGACAAGGGCACAGAAAGCACCCTTGTGGGATACTTCAATGTTCGTCTTCTGATAACACCAGTACTGACAAGCAGGCCGAGTCCTAAAAAATGGTGTTGTTACATTTGGTGTGTGGTAATAGGTGAGGGAACCAGCAAAAGGGAAACATCAACTTTTGAACTTAGCCACCATTCTACCTGTGCCAGATGTATCTTCTTTGGCAGTATTGATAGGAGTGAACACTACACTACACAATCCTCCCATCTTGGGCATTACCATTATCATCATTTGGCATTACCACTGTACTAAATGAGGCAGACCAGACAAATCCAACAGGTCAAAATTGGGTACTCGTGGGTGCTGTGGGCAATATGCATTAGTCAAATTGTATTCAACCAAGTCTGTAACCTCATGTCCTAGCATATCCCCACTCTGTCATTACCACCAAGCATGGACATCAATCCTAGTTAATCCTAGGAGGACATGCTCGGAATATCACCAGGTATGCCTAAAATTGCAGTGTGATCTTATCATGCTGAACTATTTCGATGTCAAACAATGGAAGCAGCATGAAATGGGGAGGGTTAAGTAATTGCACAACTAATGGATCAGATCTAAGCTCTGTAATTTTCCCATTCCATCACAACTGCTGGATCAAAATTCTGCAACTCCCTAACTAACAACACAGTGAGTGTCTCTATTCCCCATGGACTTGAGGTTCAAGAAAACAGCTCACCATCATCTTTTCCATGCCACTAAAAGATTGAAAATAACTGCTGGCCTAGACCAGTAATGCCCACATCCTATGAACAAGCAAAGAATACAAGCAAAGAGAGCAAGTCAGTGTGTATCCACTCACCGACGTAGAGTTAACAAAAAAACAGAAGTTGCATGATTGGAAGTGAGTCCTCTGTAAATTTGTCTTTGCTTGAATCTTTAACCATGCAAAAGGTGAAGTCCCTGGATTTCTTGGAGAAGTGGACCCCAGATCTGCCACTGGCTATGCACCTGCAGGCAGGTAAACTGCCCCTCTTGCGTTGAGAAACTGCTGCCCAACTGGAAAGTCACAGGCCACTTCCTCTGTGCCTTGTTAACAGGACTATGGACCACAAACAGCAAAATGGAGAATTAAAGTCATAACTTGTAAATTTTAGTTTTTGCACTTGCAGTATCCTGTTCCTTTTTTTTTTCCTTTTATTGTCTTGGGGAGTTGGGTTATTCAAAACACACTAGACCAAAGAAAGAGTAGTCTTTAGACTGGGTGGAGTAAGACATATTTCAAAGAATCAAAGATAAAATGGCCATAGACCCAGAGAAACTAAGCATCTGTAAGCAGGTTACAGTGAATTGCAACTTGAGAACACTGGATCAGAGCGCAGATAATACTAAACACCCAGAATGATAAGGTAGAACAGTTGAAGGGAACATGGAATATGTGGGAGTGAAAGGGGGATTACTATAGAAGGAAAATGGAGAAAGTAAAGCAGTGTTGGGGAAGATGGAAAACACTGATTAGTATAGGATAAAGGGGCAACATGGAATTTAACCAAATGTACAAACTTCATGTGAAAGTCAAAGTAAACTCATGCTTCACTTTGTGCATTGAGTATGTAACATCTAATTTCATATGCATAAACTTAGTATGTGCATCGTCCATTTAGTTTGAAAGTTATACATATTTATTATACTTACAGGTAGTACTATTGGTATATATTTGTGCTGTTAAGGGTGTCTCCCTGACACACAATAGCGGTTAATTTATACAAAGATTAAATTGCCTTGTGCTTGCACTATCCAACTGTTAGATTCACGAAAGTCATTCAAATACTTCCTGAATTTTCGTCAGATGACATTTTTCCATCAACATTTCTAATATATAATGGAGGATTTAAATAGTTTTTAAAAATGTAATGCTCAAGAAACAAAATGGTGATTGTAGTAAATATTATTATGTAAAGGGTTTTCTTAGTCCATCTTCCTCTTTTCATATTTTGCTTTTTTTTCCCAAAGATAATTTGCCAAGTGGCCATTCTCAATGTGTAGGTTTTGGTAATGTGTGTTGGAATGCTGTTTGACTGGATAGTGTCTCAACTGAGCTAAATACTGTTCTTAGCTGATGACCATACTTAGCATTTTCAACAATCAGGAAACCACATTAGTTTCCTTTGTTTCTCCACTTAGCTCAGTGGACATTAAAGCTAAACGTATTGACGTATCTCCATTCAGATTGAGGTCTTCATAGCCTGTAAGACTATGTAGTTGTCAAACCACAGAATAATAAGAATAAATCAAATAAAAGTAAACTCAGCAAGTTCTGACATTAATATGTGATCCCTGCAGCACTTGGGGGGAAAAAGTGATTTGTTTTATATCTGGAATAGCAGCAAAACAATTTGTAGACTAATTTCAATTAGCAACTCCATTCAATAGCTGAGATAACACTGTATGAAGCTGGATGAACACAGCAGGCCAGGCAGCATCAGAGGAACAGGAAAGCTTGAAGTTTCGGGTCGGGACCCTGCTCCTCTGATGCTGCTTGGCCTGCTGTGTTCATCCAGCTTCACACCGTGTTATCTCAGATTCTCCAACATCGGCAGTTCCTACTATCTCCACTCCATAGCTGTTCAGTTTCTAGACATCACATTATAAGCCAATTTACTGCTTAATCTTCAAG
This sequence comes from Stegostoma tigrinum, assembly GCF_030684315.1. Lineage (NCBI taxonomy): Eukaryota > Metazoa > Chordata > Chondrichthyes > Orectolobiformes > Stegostomatidae > Stegostoma > Stegostoma tigrinum. The sequence goes on along the minus strand of NC_081362.1, from coordinate 24,002,089 downwards.
CATTATATTAATAGAAGAATCAATTAGCTAACCCAGTGATGCCAATACCTGATTAGTATTTCACCAAGTTTATCCAGGCAAGAGTAAGAATGTGAATAGTACACGGTGAATGAGAAAGAAACCTGCTAAACTTCCAGCAATAATACTGGATCGTTTAAATGTAAGGAATGATGCTGCGGTTTCAGAGGTACCAGGAAAATTTGGAAACGGAAACTGGTATCTCCTTATCAAACTGTACGTAAAAGCAATTTGTTCTCGACACTGACAAAAATGCAATAATTTTATTGACCCTCTCAACTTTTAGGATTGATGCGGGACTTCTGCTTCAGAAAGTCCCTCTGAGTTGAATCATACTGCATTTTGGCCAAGTTGGCATGATGGGGTGAAAGGCTCAGTGGTTAACACTGCTCCCTCACAGTGCTAGGGACCTGGTTTCAATTCCACTCTTGGGCATTTGTCTGTGTGGAGTTTGCATGTTCTCCCTATGCCTGCCTGGGTTTCTGCTGGGTGCTCCAATTTCCTACCACAGCCCAAAGATGTGCAAGTTAGGTGGTTTGGCCGTGCCAAATTACCCATTGTGTTCAGGGATGTGTAATTTAGGTGCGTTAGCCATCAGAAATGCAGGGTTACAAGGAGAGGTTAGGGGAATGGGTCTAGGGTGGATGCTTTTTGGAGGGTTTGTGTGGAGGGTTGTTGGACTGAATGGCATGTTTCCATACTGTAGGGGTTCTAAAGACTTACCCTGTTTAACCCTTTCATCCCAGAAATCAGCCTAGCGAATCTCTTTTGAATTGCTTCTTTCCTGAAATACAGGGACTGAAAACTGACGACAGTGATCTAAGCGCTGTACAGTGATGGCATGACTTCCCTATATTTAAACTTCAAACCCCTAGCAATAAAAGCAAAATTCTATTCGGCTTCTTAATTATTTGCTGCACCTGCATGCTAACGTTTTGTGTTTCATGCACAAAATCACTGAGATACCTCTCCATTGCACTTTTTTGGAGTCTGTCTCCAAATAGACAGCAGTATGTCTTTTGATTCTTCCTACCAAAGTGCATGACCTCACACTTACTCCATCTGCCAAGTTTTTGCCCACTCACTCCACGTATCTTTATCTCCTTGCAGATTCCTATTGTCCTCATCGCAACATGCCCTTCCACGTATTTTTGTACCACCAAAAAATTTGAATACATTACAGTCTGTTCATGCCCCAAGTCATTCATGTGGATTGTAAATAATTATCCTAACCAATGCCTCCCCTCCATTTTCTTTCCCCTCTAATGCCTCCTGATACCTCTCCCTGTATGAATTTGCATTCCACTGAGACAAAGGACTGATCAGAGCTCACTCCCAAGAATATGTTGAGACGGACCCCTGAATGTCCCTTCCCAAAGTAGACAACTGATAATGGCTAAGCACTGTGCATGGACCCAGTCCTTGACTGACAGCACAGGGATCCTGTGAATGCCATCAGCTCCCATTGAGGACTTTGCTTTTCAACTTTGAATCATGGCCATTCAGTCGAGGCACATGTAATATGTTTACCATGCAGGCTGTTTTTCTTTGCGTTAGCTTTAAACTCATTTGCTCTCTTTCAGTTACAACAATCTTCCCAATCTTCTGAAGACATCATGATAGTGTGTATGAAGTGCAACAGGATAATAACCACAATTCCTTCTGCTTTGTTTGCAGGAGATTAGTCTACCTGCATATAAAGCAGAAAAAAAATTCCCTCAATGTTTCCTTATACATTTTAATAAAAGTTTAAAATACCTTGTTCAACTTTGCATAAATATACTATGTCAAATGTATTCTCAAATACTATTAAAAGTAATGCTATTCTCAAGGGTACACTGTAAAGCTCCCCGCAACAAAAAACTGTAGTCGGATTGTGTTTCAAAAGAGAAATAGCTAGAACACTTGTTTCTATTCTTTCGATTGTATTGATCAAATTTGTAGGGGTATTTGCTTCTTACTAACATTAGGCTTGTCCTAGCTTTCAAATTGAATATCATGTGAGGAAGTGATGAGAGAAAAATAATCCATAAGCAAGTGTCCATCAAAGTAGACCATGACATAACTGCAGTTCAGCAACATTTGAATGAATATACATGGCTAATTTAGCTATGGAGAAAAATATTTTGCTGTATGACTTGCAAAGGTCCCAGATTAATTTGCATAAATGCAATTACTTACAAGATCATATCCATGTTAAAAATTGAATACAGATGTGAATTTACAGACTGATCCCATTATAGTTCTTATGTATTGCTTGGTACCCAGTGGACAAATATTTTTATCACGAGGTTGAAAAAAATTTCCTTCAAGATCATCCTTATTGAACATACGTTTCTAGTTTGTTAGATGTTCGATCACAGCGCTATATTAACATAGTCATTTCCTCACTGCCTGAACTCTGACTATTGTTCGATTCGTGTTGCTAGGTTTAAATGGAGCATTGAGTGTAATTGAGTAAGACAAAAAACAGTACATTTAAATCCTTCCATTGCCTTTCCCTTTGCACCTTGACCTCTCAACCTCTTGCGCTTTCCTCCAGTTCCTTCAAACTAGAAGCCTGTCTCAAATTCTTCATGACTGATTTTTCAGCCTCTTGGATATATTCATCACTGAGACTTTTAACCATCTAAATTTCCACTTTCTGGAATACCTGCACAGAAGCTGCCCTGCTGCTGCAGTTTTGTCCCAAGGCTACGCTTACAGCATATTTTCAAAAAACATTTTCTTTTATGCTTTGCCATTCCCTTCTTTGGCTTCCATCATACCATTGTCAAGTGTTTTCTGTTTCAAAGTTGCTATGTAAATGTAGGTTATTCTTATCAAAGCAGCACAATAGCTAAACATAATAAATCAATTGGAACTGCTAAAGTTAGAAATATTTCTAGTTAAAATTATCACTTCCAATATTAGATTTTAAAAACTTCAATATTTCCTTATTTAGTGGACACATTCAAAGCACAAAATATACTAAGCATTGTGATGTAATCAGATTGATTATACAGTTCTTTACAGCTGGATTTGCGAGTGCAGTTAAGTACAGTAGAGTACACTAAGCTGGTAGCAATGCTGACCTTTGCAAGCAACTCCTGATTTGTCCCTGAACTCCAGCATCCCATGATGACCAGTTAACCTTTCTGAGCTACATCAGGATATTTGCAATCTGATCACAGTTTATGTCAGTGTCTGTTTACAATTCAGTGTTTGTGCTTGGATTTTTTTTCAATTATTCTTAGGCTTGTTTGAAACTGTTAGTAAACAGGAAGTACAGATGTTTCTTTTCCAAAATGACTTCTAACAAACCTATTCATATCATTAAATTGCACTCTGTTAAGTTCTCATCAGCGATCTACATGTAGTTTTGCAACAGGAGTTTATTATAACAATTATGGAAGGAAAATTTGGCTGATATTTTTCAATCGCATTATGCTTTGAGGGCAGTGTACAGTCCACTTAGTTGTAATGTCTGAAGTTGCCTTAGTGTAAAATGGGGATCACTGGCACTTTGCTATTTTGAATGACCAGCTATTCAGAAGTGATTTAGTTATTCAAGCCATTCTGGGAAGTTTGGAGGCAGAATTTATTCGACAAATGTTCTATTTTTGATTTATTTGCGATTAAAATCGACTGCCATGTGCAAAGTAGTTTTCATATTACGATTATTAAGTGCTTAATTTGCTTTAATAATATTTTCCTTTCTGACTTTAATTGTAGTATTCTCACAATGTCTATAAAGACTTAGGAGCTTGATCTGGTTTCTGTGGCACATGTATTTAGGTGGTATGTAGCCTCCTAATATTCAGAAATAACACCCAAGATACTTGAGCAGACCTCCAATAGGAAGTGTGTTGCATATTTGTAAGAGGGTTGCATGTGCACACCAACCAACTGCCAACAGCCTGCAGGCCAGGCATATGATATCAGTGTGCAACCAATCATCTCAGTACAAGTGTGCACAAACTCTGCACTCCTCAGTACCCTGTCAAGTTACGGTGTTTTAAATTGTTACCTATCAGAGCCTCTGCACAGACTCTGGTGCTTATCTTTTGCATAATACTGATAAAGTCTGTCTATGTGCCTTTACATATGTACAGATTCAAAATGTGACTTAGATTCATGACAGCCTTTAACTGCATTAACATTAACTACAAAGTCTTTTAGGTATTGATTAAAGGACATAGCTTGCGCTAACTGTTCAGGGAACATAAACTGGCTTTCTTCAAACTTTAAGTATTTGACTGGAAAGAAGGACTCACCATCTTTGCAGCAGTTCAAAGTCTTCTGCCAGTATCGTATACACCCATAAGTTAGTTGGCTATTCAAGAGCCAATCAGAGGTTTTTATCAGGCTGATTGACTTTGTTATCCACAACTAATGACAAATCACCAAATTAATCAGCAAGAAAAACGGAAATTCCTGAAAAAGCTCAGCATGTTTGGCAGCAGCTGTGGAGAGAAATCATTTAGTTAATATTTCGGGTCCAGTGACCCTTCCCTTCTGAAAGGTCTCAGGATCTGAAACAATAACTCCGATTTCTCTCCGCAGATGCGTTTTCCAGCAATTACCATTTTTGTTTCTGATTTTCAGCATTCGCAGTTCCTTTAATTTTTTATTTACTCTCAATAAAATTCAATAAGTTTTGACTGTATCATAGATATCCCTAGTAATGTTATTTGTCTGTATCTGAGGGATGTTTACATAGAATTTGACACCAGGTGATCAGATTGACTCTTTTTTTTGTGTTTCAATGAATAAGATCAATAAAACTTTGAATTTGTCATGAAAATTTCACTAGTTCTGTTAGTTCTCTGGTACTTTGACTTACAATAACAATTTTTATTCCTGATTTATCTTTCTTTATGAATCAATTCTCTTTAAGCCTGAATCTGAAGAATTACCAAGTTTGTCATCAATTAAATAGTTCAGAAATATGTTAAGTGTCTAGAAGAAGTCTTAACTCTCCTCTTTAAGACAGATAGATTTTTGGGTGGAAACAAGACTTTATTTGTCCCTTTTGCATAAGGGATCAAATTTGCTTTGGATGACGAGAAACAACTTCTTTTCACAGGTATTTGATTCACATTTCTGCTCTTTGCTACTATTCAGCTTCTATTGTTCTCAATGTTTCTTTTCAATCTTGATCCCTTATTACTGACACTAAAAGGCTTTTTGATAGTTACAGTGTGCTGGGTGGTTTCAGTGAGTGAGTGAGTACAGATATTAAGGGGAGTTCATCGTGCCATTTTGCTGTTAGCTAATGTTCATGTATTCTGATGGCTAGTTTCCTTCCTGTCTGTCCGAAATAATAATGTTTGTGACAGTCGTTACATGGTATTTTATAAACCACGTTCATTCTGTATGTTGTGGAAGTGGGGTCTTTAATCCTTGTAAGTGTTTGTTATTGGCTGCGGGCCTGTGGGCCACCACGATTCCGAGAGGTCTTACGACACACTGCAACACTCAAGAATTATGCCGGAAGAGGAAGAACACTTATACAAGATACTTTAAACAGATATCCCTGTAACTTCATCCACAGATGCCTACATAACAGACAATAACAGGAGGACATAGTATGACCTAACACGCTGACCACACTTCCCTACATCAGGAACATAGAACTGACAAGAAGACTCCTAAGACCGTTCTGAATCATGGTGGCCCACAAGTGCTCAGCCACTCTACGACAAACATTTCCAAGAATTAAAGACCCCATTCCCACAACAATCAGAACGAATGTGGTTTACAAAATACCATGTAATGACTGTCACAACATTACATTAGACAGACAGGAAGCAAACTAGCTATCAGAATACACCAACGTCAGCAAGCAGCAAAACGACACCATGAACTTTCCTTAATATCTATACATTCAGACAATGAAGGCCATCAGTTTAACTGGGACAAAGTAGCCGTAGCAGTCCAAGCCAAACATAGACACGTATGGGAAATCCTGGAGGCATGGCTTTCCACCCATACTTCAATCAACAAACACATCGAATTGGACCCCATATATAAATCCAGACAGGTCAAAACTGGAAAAGACAGTACTCACCATAACAGACCAGACAATATAAATTCCAAGCGGAGTAGAATAACATTGCTTCATCGCTTCCTAGCATGGTGACAAAACATCTGAACAAAAAACAAGCAAGCTTGGTGAACAAACAAGTCAGCAACCTCACCCATAACCCAAGCTACAGATCTTTGTAGCCACACTTTGCCACAAATCTCAGTGCAACCAACAGCATGAACATTGCATTCATTCATCCTTAAGGTAAATATGTAAGTGCTAAGTCTTTCAAATGGTGTGATTAACAATGAACAATGCAATGACCTCTACTTTTAACCTCTCCTATGGGGTGCTGCCACTGGCAAATTTGAAGGCCTGTTCACATGTTTCCATGTGCTGCTGAGATGGTGTTGGTAGTTGACATATATTCTGAGCATATCTCCTGCGTTCGTTGACTGTGATGCCATAAATGGATGGCTCCATTCTTAGTGGACTGTTCTCTCAGTGAAGAAGATCATGCACTCAAATTCCTGAGCTGTAGCAGAGCACGTTATATTCAATGTGTGCCCACATCTCAGCACTACTTGAGGAAATCTCCAACACACTATATTTCTGGATCAATAGAATCAGATGTATTAGATTGTGTGGTTGTACCCTGCCCAGCTGAGAACAGCTGTGTCCGTCCTTCATCTGTTCCAAAGGATGAAAGATGTAGATGTCAAGATAAATTCACCTTGTCAAACTTAAGAAAGTAATTGAAGTGCTTGGAACAGTGAGACCTGCTCACAACACAACAGTTAGTCATGCTGTGAGCAACATCCAGTCAAGCCTCCTTCATTTGACTGATCAGTCTTTTCTTAACACTTTCAGAAATGGGTTCCAAATGCATCTTGACAGAGGCACCAGAAATGCAGAGCCCTAGCATGGGCTCTTGACCAGGTTCTGATCTGCTGAACTCCTGTCTCCACCATGGGGATGGAATATAATATGCTAAAATACAATATGACATATTATAAAGCACAAAAGGATAGGGGAAATAAATCAGTGACTAAAGATATGGTGCAATGTACATGGATGCAGTTTCTTGGAGCATTGGGATCACTACTGGGATGGAAAAGAGCCGGTCAAAGAGGATGGGTTTCACCTGAACTGGAAAGGGACCAATATCTAAACAAAATATAAATATAATCTACCAATAAAGTTTAAAATGGTGGGCTGAGTGTAGTGTGGATATTGCGGCTGCTCCTGATTTGCAGGCTTTCTTGTAAAATTCTTACGGGTTTTACATTTCAGAATCATAAGATTCTTATTTGAATCATTTTGGAACTCTTGTAGTCTGTATAAATACAAAACAAAATGAAGAAGTAGAGTTTTTCTTTAAACAGAGTTAGCGTAGGAGGGGCCTCTATATGTTCGTCAAGTATCAATCTGTAGAAAGGTTTTCCTTTCTGTTTCTCTGCTTTGAAATTTTGTATTTCTAAAAATATGTCTTTTTAAAAAAAAAACAAAAAAATGTGAAAGAGACTGATTGATTGTTCTTTACAACCGTGAAGGAGAGGTTCTTTTCCAGCAGGGATTTTTTCCCTCAACAGCAGTTGTATTTGTTGATTTTTCAATCTGCAGAGTGATTTTTGTTTTGACAAAACAAAAGTACGTAAAAAAATTGTAAAGATGGAGGGATTGTCTACATGCGAAGCTTGTGGAGAGGCCAACATGTGAACAGATGTGGAGCGAGTTATTTTTAATCTGAAGATTAAAAACCAAATGTTGAATTGTTTGAGGAGGAGTCATTTTCTCAAAATATTTATTTTTAATATTTATAGGTTTACATTTTATCTACTTTTTTTCTATATTTCCCATTCTTAACATTAAATCTGTGAGTATGGAAAGGAAGTTTAATTTTATCTATTAGGTGGTATTGAGAGCTTCAAGACACACTACATATGATTTAGAGAAGTGATTACACAGCAGGATCAGTCAGTTAGATGGTTGACTGTCAGGAAAAGCAAGAAGATAATTCAGAAGTCACCAGCGGTTATTGCTGTCTCAAACAACTATTCCGTTTTGGGTACTGCTCAAAGAGGTGGTCTTTCAGAGGAAAATAAAAGTCGTAGTCAGATCTTGGGAACAAAGGATAAATCTTATAAATAGGATTTGTCAAGATTTAAAAGCATAATTGTTCTAGGAGACTGTCCTGACAGGGGCAGACAGAAGATTCTCTGGCAGTGGGTGTGAATCTAGGATAGAATGTTGCTTTCATGGTACTAGGGTTAAGGATGTCTCAAAATGTTAGAAGCATTTTGTCAAAGGGAAGAGTGAGAAGCTGGAAGCTGTTGTACAAGTTGGTAGAAAGGACATAGCCAGGGAAAGGGTTAAGGTTTTAAAAAGCAAATGTAAGAGGTTATGCAGAAGGTTAAAAAGCAGGTCCTCAAAAGTAGTATCCGAGATAATAGGAACTGCAGATGCTGTCGAATCCGAGACAATGAACTGTAGAGCTGGATGAACACAGCAGGCCAAGCAGCATCTCAGGAGCACGAAAGCTGACGTTTCAGGTGCAGCACTTCGTGCGGATGCTGGGGAATGTGCTGGGTGTGGTGAGGTTGGAGGGGAGTGTGAAGCAGACAAGGGAGTCACAGAGAGAGTGGTCCCTCCGGAAAGCAGACAAGGGTAGGAAGGGAAAAATGTCTTTGGTGGTGTGGTCGGATTGCAGATGGCGGAAGTGTCGGAGGGTGATACGTTGGATCCGGAGGTTGGTAGGATGGTACGTCAGGATGAGGGGGATTCTCTTTTTTTGGTTATTGCAGGAAGAAGGTGTGAGGGATGAGTTGCAGGAAATGCAGGAGAACACGGTTAAGGGCGTTCTCGACCACTGTGGGAGAGAAGTAGCGGTCCTTGAAAAATGAGGACATCTGAGATGTACAGGAGTGGAATGCCTCATCCTGGGAGCAGATGCAACGGAGGCGAAGGAATTGGGAGTAGGTGATGGCATTTTTGCAGGAGGTTGGGTGTGAAGAGATGTGTTCTTGGTAGCTGTGGGAGTCGGTGGGCTTGAAATGGATATTGGTTTCCAGGTGATTGCCTGAGATGGAGACTGAGAGGTCCAGGAAGGTGAGGGAGGTGTTAGAGATAGTCCAGGTGAACTTGAGGTTGGGGTGGAAGGTGTTGGTGAAATGGATGAACTGTTTGAGCTCCTCGTGGAAGCATGAGGCAGCACTGATATAGTCATAAATGTAACGGAGGAAGAGGTGGGGTTTAGGGCCAGTGTTGGTACGGAAGTGGGATTGATGTCCATTTCAAGCCCACTGACTCCCACAGCTACCTAGAATACACCTCCTCCTACCCACCTTCCTGCAAAAATGCCATCCCTATTCCCAATCCTTTTACCTCTGCCGCATCTGCTCCCAGGATGAGGCATTCCACTCCCGTACATCTCAGATGTCCTCGTTTTTCAAAGACCGCAACATCGCACCCCCCGCCCCTTCCAGCAGTGGTCGAGAACGCTCTCGGCTGTGTCTCCTGCATTTCCCGCACTCATCCCTCACACCCCATCCCCGCAATAACCACTAAAAGAGATTCCCCCTCGTCCTCACATACCACCTTCACCAACCTCCGGATCCAACACATCATTCTCTGACACTTCCACCATCTGCAATCCGACCCCACCACCAAAGACATTTTTCCCTCCCTGCCCTTGTCCGCTTTCTGGAGGGACCACTCTCTTCGTGACTCCCTTGTCCGTTCCACACTCCCTTTCAACCCCACCGCACCCAGCACTTTCCCCTGCAGCAGCAGGAAGTGCTACACCTGCCCCCATATCTCCTCCTTCACCCCCATCCCAGGCCCCAAGAAGACTTTCCACATCAAGCAGATGTTCACCTGCACATCTGCCAATGTGGTATACTGTATCCACTGTACCCGTTGTGGCCTCCTCTACATCGGGGAAACCAAGCGGAGGCTTGGGGACTGCTTTGCAGAACACCTACACTCGGTTCGCAAGAAACAACTGCACCTCCCTGTCGCGAACCATTTCAACTCCGCCTCTCATTCCTTAGATGAACGTGTCCATCATTGGCCTTCTGCCGTGCCACAATGAAGCCACCTGAAGGTTGCAGGAACAGCAACTCATTTTCTGCTTGGGAACCCTGCAGCCCAGTGGCATCAATGTGGGTTTCGCAAGCTTCAAAATCTCCCCTCCCGCTACTGCATCCCAAAACCAGCCCAGTTTGTCCTCCACTCCCTAACCTGTTCTTCCTCTCACATATCCTGGCGTCCTGCATCAAGCCCCACCCCCATTTCCTACTTACTAACCTAATCCCGCCCCCTTGACCTGTCCATCCTCCCCAGACTGACCTATCCCCTCCCTACCTCCCCACCTACACTCACCTTGACTGGCTCCATCCCCACCTCTCTACCTTGTCTGTCTCCTCTCCACCAATCTTCTCCTCTTTCCATCTTCAATCCACATCCCCATCTCTCCCTATTTATTTCAGAACCCTCTCCCCATCCCCCTCTCTGATGAAGGGTCTCGGCCCGAAACGTCAGCTTTTGTGCTCCTGCAATGCTGCTTGGCCTGCTGTGTTCATCCAGCTCTCCACTTTGTTACCTCTAAAGTAGTAATTGGTGCCAGGTTCCAATGAGGGAAAGGATAAAAGGATAGAGGAGATAAATCAATGGATGAAGGGGTGGTGCAATATGGAAGCATTTAGATTCTTGGATCCCTGGTATCTCTCCTGGCACAAAATACCTGTTCAAAAAGGATGGGTTTCACCTGAAGTGGCAAAGAACCAATATCCTGGCAGGGAGATTTGCTAATTTTACTTCAGGAGATGAGAAACATTTCAGGGAGGGTCTTGGGACCTTCGTACGTAACAGTGTAAATAGGAAGAAAGACGATGGTTCTGAATCAGAAAGAGACAAGTTAATTGAAAAAGTCAGACAAGCAAGCCAGAGAATGAAGTAATTAAACTGCATTTATTTCAGTGCAAGAGGGCTTATAGGTAAGGTTGACGAACTCAGGGCATGTATGGGGGTATGCGACTGGGATTTTGTCCCTATCTCAGAAACGTGGCTGACGTCAGAACAGGATTGGCAGCTTAATGCTCTAGGTTTTAGATGTTATGGGAAGGATAGAAGGAGAGGTGGAGGGTGTTCAGGGAAGGCGGTTTTACTACTGTGATTTGAGAAGATATTTCTGAGGGATCATTTAGTGAAAATATATTGCTTAAAATGAGAAATAAGAAAGGGTTGACTAGACTTTCGGGCCCCACTAATCAGAGGGAAATGTAGAAGCAAATGTGTAAAGCACTTTTGAATATATGTAAGAATGATAAGGTTGTAATAGGGGATTTTAATTTTCCAAAGGTTGACTAGGACTTCCATAATGTTAAAGGTTTGGATGATGACGAACTAGTATGTGTCTTCAAGAATTATTTTTTAAATCAATATGTTCCTTTTAGAGAAGGAGCAAAAATTGACCTTCTGTTTGGAAATAAGTTGTGACTGAAATGAAGGGAACACTTTGGGACTAGTGGTTGTAATACTATAAATTTTAAAATAGTTATGGAAAATGATAAGCCTCCATTAAAGTTAAAGTTCTTAAGTGAAGTAAGGCAAATTTTAAGGGTATGAAACAAGAATGTTCAAAGTTGATTGGAGTAGACTATTCACAGGTAGAGGCCTAAGTGTGATAATGTTTCTGAACTTGCATTGTGTTCCTGTTAGAATCAAGGGCAAGACTGGTGAGATTAGGGAACAATGGATGAATAAAGATATTGAGGTTCCTGTCAAGAAAAAAGAAGAATTACATATTAGAGAACGTAATCTGGAATCAACTGAATCTCTTGAAGAGTGTAGTGAGTGTGGGACAAAGAGGGGATATGAGATAACTTTATCTGCCAAGGCTAAAGATAACCTATAAGTATTCAACAAATACGTTAAGAGCAAGAGAGCAACTATGGAGAGAGTAGGACCCCTGAAAGATCATCAAGATTGCCTTTGTGTGGAATCTCAGGAGATGGGAGACATATTAAATGAATATTTCACATCAGTTTTTACTGTTGAGAAATAAATTGGGCCTAGAGAACTTGAGGAAACAAATATTGATGTTTTGAAAACAACTCACATTACAGAATTAGCAGTGCTGGAGGTCTTAGAAAACAAGATTGCTAAATTCCCAGGACCTGTTCAAGTATACCCAGGACGTTGTGGAAGTTAGGGAAAAACATTTGGGATGTCTTGCAGAAATATTTCCATCATCTATAAACATGGATGAAGTGCTGAGGTTTGGCTAGTGACCGTTATTTAAGAAAGGCTGTAAGGAGAAGCCTGGAAACTATAGACTTGAGTCTGACATCAATGGTGGGTACGTTGTTGGAAGTGATTCTGAAAGATAGGATTTATATGCATTTGGAGAGGCAAGGATTGATTAGGGATAGTCAGCATGGTTTTGTGTGAGGAAAGTCATGTCTCACAAACTGGATTGAGTTTTTTGAGGATGTAACCAAAAAGATTGATGGCAGATTGGTAGACATTGTTTCCTTGTTCTTTAGTAAAGCCTTTGTCAAAGTTCCGTACAGTAGACTAATTAGCAAAGTTGCATTACGTGGGATTCGGGCTGTCCTTGCCAATTGGATACAAAATTGGCTTTATTATTGGAGACAGAGGGCGGTGGTGGAGGGTTGTTTTTCAAACTGGAGGCCTAGGACCAGTAGCGTTTCACAAGGATCAGTACTGAGTCCACCTTTTGTCATTTACATAAATGATTTGAATACAAATAGAGGAGGCATGGTTAGTAAATTTGTGGATGATTGTGGATGGATTGCTGGTATAATAGACAGTGAAGAAGGTTATCTAAGATTATAAAGAAATCTCGTGAAAGCTGTAACTTGCAAACAGAAGCTCCTCAGAACATCTGGCAAGGCTGTGAGAACCTCTGATACCCCGTCGGTTCTTCTCTCCACCTATCCTCAAAGAAACTTTTGAGGACAAAATGGACACGGCAGATGTCGCAATTTCAATGCCATCAACTCCTGAAGAAGAAGTTGAATTTCTTCCAAGATGCTCCAGGCACATGAGGCAGGCTGTGGTCCAGTACACGCCACCAGGATCCGAGGCAGACTTGGAGGAACCGGACCTTGTCTGAAAATACCCCACAGGAAGCTTACAGGAAGAAAGAACAGGCCTACAACCCAAAACCTAGAGGGGGAGAGAAATGTAGTGATTGGAGCAAGGTCAGTGAGGTGGATCTCATAGAATATAAGCTCCCTACTGGGGCTGTTGACCTAGTCCACTCAGGGAAAGCTGGCTGACCAAGATATGAAGGAGTGTCAGGGTTTACAGTCACTCTAGGAGCCAGCTCTGAGCTAGCTAGATCAGTGTCATGTACTTTGCACATGTAAGTAAAGGGTGACTTGGTGACAGGATACTGACTTTCGTGAGCTTATTTCGTAGTGGACAGTGAAAAAGCTTATCTAAGATTACAAAGAAATTTTGATCAATTGGGCAAATGGGCTGGGAAGTGGCATTTCGAGTTTAATTTTGATAAATGTGAGGTATTGCATTTTGATAGTACAAAGGACAGGACTTGTACATAAATGGTAGGGCCCTGCGTGATATTGTAGAATAGAGCAATCTTTGTGTTCAGGTGCATAATTCTTTGAAATTTGTGTCACAGACAGGGTGGTTAAGAAGGCATTCAGCATGCTTGCCTTCGTTGCTCAGACCTTTTAAGTATAGGAGTAGGAACATCACATTGAAGTTGTACAGGGCATTGGTAAGGCCTCTTCCAGAGTACTGCGTGCAGTGCTGGTCGCCCTTTTATAGGATGAATATTAATAAACTGTGGAGGATTCAGAAGAGATTTACCAGGATGTTGCCGAAATGGAGATTTTGAGATATAAAAATAGACTGGAAGGGCTAGAACTTTTTTCACTGGAATGTAGGAGGGCTGACCTTTATTGAGGTTTTTAAAATCATGAGGAGCATGGATAAGGTGAATGACAAGGGTCTTTTCCCTATGGTGGGGGAGTTCAAAATCAGTCGGCATATTTTTAAGGTGAGAAGAGAAAGATTTAAAAAGGACATTTGGGCAACTTTTTTTTTGTTACAGAGAGTGATTCATATATGGAATGAACTGCCAGAGAAAGTGGAAAATGCAGGTACAGTTACATTTAAAGGACATTTGAATACGTTCATGAATAGAAAAGGTTTGGAAGGATGTGGACCAAGTGCAGACAGATGGGTCTTTTTTAGTTTTGGAACATGGTTGGTATGGACTGGTTAGACTGAAGGGTCTCTTTCCATGCTGTATGACTCTGACCTTCTGTGTCCAAATGGAACAGGCAGCACCATGTGGTTGCTATTTACCATTTAAATCAAACCTGTTTTGTGTGAATGCCGCCTCTGCCCAGGCCTGCTGTCCAAAGTTGTACACTATTTTCAACCTCAGGCCAATTAGTAGCCTTTTTGTCTAAAAGCACATCTCAAGTCCGTTTCCAATAGATTGCAGGGTCAGGACCTAAATGTCTTATTAAAGTTGAGAATGAGAGGCATTTAACTTATTCATGCGATAATCGGTGATTATCCCATCTTCTGAACCCAGGTAAAATCTGTGTCTTTAAAAATTGCATCTTCTTTCGTCATGTATTATATCCCAAAATTATACATTGTTGCATCTCACATCAAATTCTTTGTTTCCTCCATATCTAAGTTATTATAGTTACTGATGTATACATAACTGTGAAGAATCTTTTTTAATAAATCTTGATTCTTGTGTTTAATCTACCTCTGTTATTTTCAATCATGTTTTAGGCTGTTGTCACTGTTCTTCCACTGCCTCTAGTCTACACATTATTTTATACTAGTTCATCCCAATCCTTCTAATAGTATTGATGCTGATTTTAATTGAAGCTTCATTTATTTTTTCCCCATCTTGTAATCACTTTTTCTTGAGTTACTCATCATTATGTGCTCTTATGGATTGATAATAGCAAGTTGCTGCCTTTCTAGGCCTTAACCAATATTACTTTTGACAAAATGATGGTGCATGTTCAAGAAAACTATGCTCTACTCCTTCTCCGATTGGGCCTTTAATTTACAATGGACTTGGAATGAGAAGAAATATATCAGGTTTAGGAATTAGTTGCACATGTTAACATAAAAATATAAGAAACAGGAACAGAAGTAGGCCATTCACACCTTTTTGAGCCTGCTTTGCCATTCAGCAAGTTAAATCATCTACTGTGTTATAAAATGTATCATTTATATCATGATTTGAAATTTGGATTTTAAAATTGAGGCAAATGGTGTGGTTTTACTTCTATGTAGGTAACTTTTATTTTGAAGAGGTTAAAATGTAATTTCAATCTCTAAACTGGACATATAATTTCCAGGAGGCATGTGATTCAGCCTGTTGCCGAGCAGGACACTTGTGTTAACAAACTAAATCTTAATACATCCAAATTTACGACCAACAGAGGAAACAAAGCAGGGGCACTAATTTAGCTTTGCTTTCATAGCAGAAGAATTAAGTTTTCTGTTCCGGGAAACAGTCAGCATATCTGAAGTAGTTTTAATTTGTGAAGCTTCCAACCTCTGAGAGTTTGTAAATAAATCATCAAGTTATCAGAATTGAGAGAAAAAGGTTCATACCACAGGACAGGAGAAGAAGTTTTAAAACTATCTCAACAGTCTAAGATGGAGTCCTGAAAGGAGTCACTTGAGTCAAAATTAAAGAGTTGAGGTAGGAGTGATCTCAATCTGAAAGATTTTTCTTTTACGTTAGTTAGAATATCTGTAAAAGTTAGTGTTGTGGAACAGGTTGAAACTTTGTTTTGATTTTTAGATTAAGATCTTTTCAATCTGTCTTTATTAATCTAGCTTCGTTTTTTCTTCCATGCAATAAACTTGAGTTCATTTGCAGCATTGCTCAATGACAAACTACCATGGTATCCAACTGCAAATTTTAAGCTTATGATCTCTCAAGTTAGGTTTCATTCTGGGGTCTGACTTGACCAATGTGATGTTCATCATGGATCATAACACTTCTTCAACATTATTTTCTTGAACTATTCCTGTGTCCCTTGATGTTTTAGTATAGAAATCTATTGATCTCCATTTTGAACATTCTCAACAACTGAGCATACAGAAGTTTGAGGCAAGGGAATTCCAAAGATTCATCACCCTCTGAATGAAAAACATCTCCCTCATCTCAGTGTAAAAGGCCTGTTCCATATTCTGAGATTATGTCCCCTTAAATTAAATCCATGTAGCTTTTCTAATGAATGGACTCATAGACTGCATCATGTAAAAGTTTTACAGATTAAAGAGAAATTGGAGAGAAGGAACTTGCTAACTATGTCAGATCACTTTACCAGCAAATCAGGAAACACAAGGGCTATATTTTGCCAAGAAAATAACAGCGCCTGAAGTGGACACTGTTATTATGAGGTAAATGCCTGCAGCTTCTTGCAAGTAAGAGATATGTTGTTAATAGTGAATTGCCAAAAATTAGCAATGTTATGGGCAATTTTTTAAAAACCAAACAATGCAACTGTAAGGCATGTCAGAAGATGCCTCACTCCAGTAAATCTGATCTGACCTCTTCTCTTTTCTTGAGGCTGTGTAAACAAGGCTGGGTGCAAGTCTATGCTTATGCAGATAAAAGCAAAGTACTGCAGATGATGGAAATCTGAAATAAAACAGAAAGTGCTGCTGAAACTCAGCAGGTCTGGCAACATCTTCTTGGAGAGAGAAACACAGATAACGTCTGACTTTTCTCCAGAACGAAAAGAGGTTGGGCAATTATGTTTTTTTAAATGCAATAGAGAGGTAGGAGGAGCAATAGAACAAATAAAAAGTGTCCTTAGAACCAAACACAAGAGAGTTGCTGATTGTGGTGACATGAAGATACACATGTAAATAGGCTACAAATGACAGTGTGAAAAGGAGAAATAGATGTTCTCTGATAAGAATAAAGTTAACAAGGCAAAAACAAGACTCAGCAGTATTTGTCGGGGAGAAGGGGTGGGGTGGTATTGGAGTATGTAAGAAAAATACAGGATACAGAGATCATGCTGTGAGGCATTTGGATTTTGATATTGAATCCTAGAGGTTATAAGGTGCCTAAACAGAAAGTGAGATGTTGTTTCTGTGTTGTACTTCTTTGAAACACTATAACGGGCACAGTAAGGAAATGGTTCCATGGAGCATGACAATTTATTAAAATAACAAACAAGTGAAAGGTTGAGTCATTTTTATGGATAGGGCAGAAGTGTTCCACTTGTGGAGTGGAAGGTGAGGATAAAGGGACCTTATTATTGTTCTGGGAGGGAGAGAAAGGTGTCAGAGCAGAAAAACGGGACGTAGGTCAAACATATTTGAGGGCCTGTCAACCAAGGTGTGGGTATGGGGCCATTTTGTTTGAGGACAAAAAATGTCATACCTGGGAAAATGAAATTAAATCCATACAGGAAGCAGGGTCTGAGGAAGTGTATTTAAGGTAACTGTGGAAGACAGTGAGCTTGGTGTAGAGCCTATTCTTGGAAATGGAAATTGAGAAGTCAAGGAAGGGAAGAGTCGGATCAACCAGATGAAGCTGAGAGAAGTATGGAAATTGGAGACAAAAATGAACTTTTCCTGCCCTTGACCAGAATTGGAAATAGCCCCTATGACTTCACTGATGTATCAGAGAAAGAGTTTGGTTGGCGCCCTGAATAGGACTGGGTCAAGGAATATTCCACATACCCCACAAAAAGACAGGCATAACTGGCACCCATACAGGTACCCACAGTCACACCTTGGTGAAAGTGAAATGAATTAAAGGGAAAGTTATTCAAAGTGAGAACAATCTCAGCCACGTGAAGGAGGGTGGTGTTGGAAGGGGACTGTTCATATCTTTTCATGGAAGAAGCAGAGATGAGTGTGTAGAAGGGTTGCATCTTCATGGTGAAGAGCAAGTGACCAGGGCTAGAAAATTGGAAATTCTACAACTGACATAAAGTGTCAGAAGAATCATGAATGTAAATGGAAAGAGACTTTAAAAAGAAGCAAATAGAGTCCAGGTAGGAAGATAGACACTAGGCTGGGGCAGGAATAACCTAAAGCAATGTGTCTGCCAGGAAAATCCTGTTTGTCGATTTTGTGAAGGAGGTAGAAGTGTGTTTTGCATGGTTGTGTGACTGAGGTTGAGATGCTGTAGAGAGGAGATCTCCAGAGGAGATGAGGTCAGTAACAATCCTGGAAATAACAACTTTGGTGTCCAATGGTGGGATCATGATCCAGAAGGAAATAAGAGAAAGTCTCTGAGATTCAGCGTTCAGCATTTGGAAAGTAGAGGTTAGCATGCCAGATGAAAGCAGCACCCCTCCGATCAGCAGGGTTCATAAAAGTCAGGGTTGGACCTGAGAGAAGAGAGCACAGAAAATTCAGAAGGAGACAGATTAGAGTGGATGAGAGAAGCAGAGAAGTATCACATTTGCAGTTCTCAATGAAGAGATCAAGTGCAGGTAAAAGGCCAGAGAGAGGAGGGCCCAGGTGGAGGGGGAGTACTGGAGATGGATGAAAGACTCTTGAGTGATGTGGAAATGAATCCTGACCAGATAGATGGGAATAGGGGTGAAGGTAACAGAAGAAAAGTTCACTACCTGTGCCCAAAGAACATTGAGGTGAGAGAATGAAGGAATAAAACAATAATTTGCTGGGCACAAATTGCTCAGCATCAGAGAAGGGAAGATCAGAATACTTGGCAAGAAGTGAACGGGAAAGAAGGAATGGAGTCATAGAGAAGGGAATGGAAGAAGGAATCCAGAGGGGCATCACTATTAGGGAGTTCTTGCAGCTTGCGTTCTTTAACACCTGAAGGAAGAGAGAACTTTTGTTTTGATAGTGTCAAATGAGGTGAAAAATAAAATGCAACTGGGGACCAGGACAGGATTGAGATTGTGTGAAGCAGAGCTGATGACCAGATTTGTCAAGTGTCTGCATATGGCATTGCATGGCATTGAGTGAGTTTTGAGAAGATTTGTAGCTCAGGTTGAGTTTCTCGATGTGAGTTTGCTCGCTGAGCTGGAAGGTTAGTTTTCAGACGTTTCGTCACCATTCTTGGTAAATCACCAGTGAGCCTCCGACGAAGCTTTTTCGGAGGCTCACTGATGATGTTACCTAGAATGGTGACGAAATATCTGAAAACTAACCTTCCAGCTCAGCGAGCAAACTCTCATCCATGGCATTGAGTATGGATCTCAAGATGCAGCGGGATGCTTATTCAGAATATTGCCTTAAAGTGGAAAAAGCAATTTTGAGATGGATTCTTATCAATTACCAAGATTAATTTTGCTAGTATTTACTTTTTGATTGTTTTTGTTATGAGTGCATCATAATTTTCATAACACTCTCATTTCAACTTTTGAAAAAGCTACATTATTCTATATTCCAAAGAAAGATGTTCAAATGTTGCTGTCCAGAAGATAATTTTGCAATCTAAAATGATGTCACATTCCTTGTGCTGGAAAGAGAATTTTGTTGTCTCAAAGTGTTTCAATACTTTATGACATTTCTGCTAATCTAATTTTAGAGTACTGAAGACTAGCAGACTTCTTAGATTTTTTTCCCCTGCAGTAAATTGGAGATTAATCTGTTTCAAATGGACATTATCTCAACCACAGAATAATACTCTGTGGATTGCAAAGCCTTTTTTAATCTGACCTGTGTGTTTAATGTTACAAGGTCTAATTGATATAAATATCCTGAAGTCAATTACACAATGATTGCTGATAAAGCAGATCTTGAGAGGTTAAATGGCGGCTAACAGAAAATTTTCTTTTTATTTCTGCATTTTTTTTAACAACAGTCCAATATTATTTTTGGTGAAAAATTCAAACTGTATTGTCAAAATACGATAGAATGCAATTTTTTGTGTGTATGTGTATGAATTTCCTGTAACACTGTTTAAAAGAAATCAGGAGAAATGGTATGGATGCCTTTCCAGCTGTGCATATTGAATAAGCATGAAAGAGTTTACTGCACTACCTCTGGAGCAAGAAAGAATATGTCATTTTTTAAAAAATGTACCTAGATAACCCCAGGCCAAAGACAAATAACAGATAAGGCAGAGGCTGATTACAAGGTTTTGTTATATCTCAGAGCATATTAGCAAAGTAATCTAGCATTTAGGTAAAAGTTTTCTCCTTTTTTTTAACTATATTGTCTAAAATGGACTGCATTGTACAAAGTTCCTATCGGTCCATTCATTAGAAAAGCCACATGGATTAAATTTGATTCCTACGGGATTTTGCAACAATCTAAGATATTTCCAGTAGTTTGTCACATACAGGCCATTTGTATTGGCGCTTTGAACGTAGTCATGTTTAGTCCCATGTCCCAATGTTTTGTCTGTGATTTTGTAAGTTCTATCACTTCATCTGCCAGTCCACCACCCTTTTAACTTTAGCATCAACTTTCACCACCTCACATGTGACATTTACTGTATATGGCCTGGAATCAACAACAACCGTCTAATGCTTGGGGTAGAGAGCTGCCACTATTCCTCTTTTTTACTCTTTATAGATGTTTAAGTCACCGTATTCAGACATGTTATTGACACATCTGGGAATTGAACCCAGGCCTTTAGGTACAGAGACAGAGACAATATCAATGCAAGTAGGACTTGAACTCTGAACCTTGTAACTCAAATGTGAGAGTGCGACCAAGTGGATTGCAGCTTTCTATTCTTTATTAAGCAAGTTTAAGGACCTATTTGATTAACATTGGTAGACGATAAACTTCTGGTGAATCTTAACAAGAAGTTGCTCTTGCCTTAATGATGTAATTTATTTTATGTTTTGTACTTGGTGAAAGTTGTATAGTCTTAGTTATGTCTAACTGGAGAATCAGGAGACAATGATGATATATCTGTCTCCATCAGGATCTCAAGTAAGACATCTCTTTTTCCCACCAAGTCTTTAATTTATTAGATTGGATGGATCTAAATGCAATCTCCAACATCAAACTTGTTCAGAACCATATAGTAACACTGTTACTCTAATTTTGACCTGCGACGTGATATTGTGTTGTTACAATTTTAAAGCTCTTTGTAAAATATGAATTTACAGTTGTATTGCACTTTTATTACATTGTGATTAAAGGGTTGTCAAGAAAAAGGATGTGTATGTTTATTGTTGCATTTTCTACTGCTGAGACTGTATTTTAAAAATTTAATCCTCATGAAAACCTCCAATTTTGGCATCTCCTGGCTGTTAGAGAAAGAACAATTCTATTTTCCCCAACTTTTCCTCATCAAATTTTCTCATCCCTGGTACCATTCTGGAGATTATCCTCTGTATCATTCCTAAGATTTTAAAATTTTTCCTAAACTGTGGTGTCCAAAACTATTGAGTCTATTAGAGCTGAGGTTTAATAGACTTTTGTAATAGACTTATAGGCCCAGGTTTTTAATGGGAGGCCTTCGTAAGAGGTGACAGGACTTCATTCCAGGATTTCTGCTCCACGTCATAGTTTCAGCAATTTTTCTTGATCGGTAAGAGTGCAGGTCATGAGCTCAAACAGCATAAGACCATAAAATATCGAATAGAAGTAGGCCAATCAGCCTACTGTGTCTGCTCCAACATTCAATGCAATCATAGCTAATCTGATAATTCTCAACTCCACTTTCCTGCCTTTTCTCCATGACTCTTGATTCCCTTACTGATTAAAAATCTATCTCCGTCTTGAATGTAATTAATGATCCAGACTCAACAACCCACAGCAGAGAAGTATTCCACAGATTCAATACCCTCTGAGAGAAGAAATTCCTCCTTATCGCTGTCTTAAATGTGTGACCCTAATTCAGAGATTATTTCCTCTGGCCCTAGTCTGTCTCAGAAGGGGAAATAACCTTTCTGTATCTAGCCTGTCAGATCCCCTAAGAATCTTACATGGGTCGATAAAAGTACCTCTCATTCTTCTATATTCCAACAGCAATAGATTTAACCTACTCAATTTCTCTTCATACCACGTACTGTCTCATAAGCCTTGTAAACTTCTCTGGACTGTTTCCATTGCTAGTACATCTTTCTTTCGGTAAGCACTCCATTGCTGTTCACGGTATTCCTGCTGTGGTCCGACTATTGCCTTTGGATAATTTGAGCAATTTTTATATCCATTCCCTTTGAAATCAAGACCAATATTCCATTTGCTTTCCCAGTTACCCACTAAACCTTTTCTGTGATTCACAGATGAGGAGTCCCAAATCCTTCTATTTTATAGCATTCTGCAGTCTTTGCCCATTTCAGTAATATTCAGCTTCTCCTCCTCTTCCAACTAAAGTGCATAGCCTTACATTTTCCCACTTTTTTTTTCCAACTGCTAACTTTTATGCACTTGTTTAACCTGTCTATATCTCTCTGCAGACATTGTGTGATCCTCATCATTTCCCTTCCCACTGGTACTTCTGCCACCTGCAAACTTGGCTATTGTACATTCATTTTCCTCATCTGAGTCATGAATATATCTTGTAAGTAATTGTGGCACCAACACTGATCCCTGTGGCACACCTCTAGTTACATGTTGCTATCCTGAAAATGCCTCATTGTCACAACTCTCTGTCTTCAATTAGCCAATCCTCTCTACCCATTTCTAATGTGCTACCCCCATCACCATGGGTGGTTATCTTATGAGGTACTCTAACATGTCATACATTCTGAAATGCCTTTTGAAAATTCAAATATTTTATACCCATTGCTTTCCCTTTTTCTATCCTGCTTGATACTTCCTCAAATACTTATAATAAATTTATCAGGCATGATTTCCTCTATATGCAGTTATGCTGGCTCTGCTTTATCATTCTATGCATTTCTAAATGCTCTGCTGATAGAGATTTTATAGTACACTCTGCCATTTTCCATTAACAGATGTCAAGTCAACTAGGCAATAGTTACATATGGATGTGAGTTTGCTCACTGAGCTGGAAGGTTTGTTTTCAGATGTTTCGTCACCTTTTTTTTATTTGAAAAAAATATATACTTTGTTCATAAGATGTACAAAAAATAAAACATTTGTACACCTACCCAGTCATGCAAGCCGCTCCGGGTTACCCAGGGGGGTACGTACACCAACTAAAGGAAAAAACAAAACAAAGAAGAAGAAAAAACAAATCAAAGAAAATATCCCGGCAGTCGTCTCCCCGCACAGTCCCCGTTGGCCCCCTGACCAGTTGGGGAAGGCGCCAGCTGGGCCCAGTTACCAGATAGGCCCTTTTTTCTATTCTGGACGAGGGGTTTCATACAGTGGTCTTTCCCCACCGTGCCTTGGCGGCGGCTGCCCCAAGCTTTAGCGCGTCCCTCAGCACGTCGTCCTGGACCTTGGAGTGCGCCAGTCTGCAACACTCGGTCGGGGTCAGTTCTTTCAGCCGGCAGATCAGCAAGTTGCGGGCAGACCAAAGAGCGTCTTTCATCGCATTGATGGTCCTCCAGGCACAGTTGATGTTGTTCTCGGTAGGCATCCCAGGAAACAGCCCGTAGAGCACAGAGTCCCGCCTCACGGAGCTGCTCGGGACAAACCTCGACAAATACCACTGCATCCCCCTCCAGACCACCTGCGCGTAGGCATGCTCCAGAAGGAGGTGATCGACAGTCTCGTCCCCCCCGCAGCTGCCTCGAGGGCAGCGTGCGGTGGCGCAGAGATTCCGGGCGTTCAGAAAGGATCTCACTGGCAGAGCCCCTCTCACCGCCAGCCAAGCAATATCCTTGTGCTTGTTTGAAAGTTCTGACAATGAGGCATTCTGCCAAATGACTTTGGCAGTCTGCGTGGGGAAACACACGACGGGATCCACCCTCTCCTTTTCCCGAAAGGTCTCGAGGATAGTACATGCTGACCACTGCCTGACGGCCTTGTGGTCAAAGGTGTTTCCCTTCAAAACTCTCTCCACGAAGGACACATGGTACGGGACGGTCCAACTACTCGGAGCGTTCTGCGGCAACGATGCCAGGCCCATCTTTCGCAACACTGAGGACAGGTAGAACCTCAGTAAGTAGTGACACTTGGTGTTTGCATACCGAGGATCTATGCACAGCTTGATGCAGCCGCACACAAAGGTAGCCATCAGGGCAAGGGTAGCGTTTGGTACGCCCTTCCCCCATTTTCCGGGTTTTTGTACATGGCCCGGGTGACCGCAGCAGCGCAGGTCCAGGGAATAGGCCAGGTAAGCGCCACATACAACAGTACCGAAAGCCCCTCGCACCTGACAACCAGGTTCTTACCCATGATGGAGAGGGACCAGAGCATCCAACTGCCTAGCTTCTGATTCAGTTTGGTGATACGCTCCTCCCACGTCTTAGTGCACGCCCCAGCTCCACCGAACCAAACACCCAGCACCTGCAGGTAGTCTGTCCTGATGGTGAAGGGGATGAAGGAGCGGTCGTCCCAGTTCCCGAAGAACATGGCCTCGCTCTTACCCCTATTGACTTTGGCACCCAAGGACAGTTCAAACTGGACGCAGATGTCCAACAGCCTACCCACCGACCGACAATCGGTGCAGAAGACGGCGACATCGTCCATGTACAGGGAGGTCTTGACCTGAAGGCCTCTGCTGCCTGGGATAGTCAGGCCCTTCAGGCTCACATCCTTCCTGACAGATGCAGCGAAGGGCTTCACACAGCACACGAACAAGGCAGGAGAGAGCGGGCAGCCCTGCCCGACTCCAGATCCGACGGGAAAACTGTCTGATTCCCACCCATTGATCGAGACTGCGCTAACAATATTGGTGCAGAGCAGCTGGATCCAATTGCGGATGCTCTCCCTGAACCCCAATGTGGAGAGGACATCCCTCATGTAAGCATGAGAGACACTGTCGAAGGCCTTCTCCTGGTCCAGGCTGACGAGGCAGGTGTCCACCCGCCTGTCCTGCACGCAGGCAATCGTATCCCTGATGAGCGCAGGGCTCTCAGTGATCTTCCTGCCTGGTACAGCAGAGGTTTGGTCAGGGTGAATCACCGACTCCAGGGCTGACCTGACCCGGTTGGCTACGACCTTTGGCCAGGATTTTGTAGTCCACATTCAATAATGAAATGGGATGCCAATTCTTAATTTCTTCCCTCTCCCACTTCCTCTTGTAAATGAGGGTGATGATGCCCTTCCTCATGGACTTGCACATTTCCCCTTCCCGAAGCGCACTATCATACACCTCCAGCAGATCCTGGCTGACCAGGTCCCACAGAGGGGAATACAGCTCGACCGGTAAGCCATCGCTCCCGCGAGCCTTCTTCCTCTCCAAGGACTTGAGCGCTCTGGACAGCTCGTCCAGGGATATCGGCCGGGCAAGCCACTCCCTCGTGCCGTCTAAGACCTCCGTGATAGACAATAGGAACGACTCGGAGGCCGTGCTGTCCATGGGCTTCACGTCATACAGTCCGGCATAGAAGGATCTGCTGATCCTCAAAATGTCGGGTCGAGATGACGTCACCGAGCCGTCGTCCTCCTTCAGCCGGCTAAGCACAGTGCTCTCTTTGTGCACCTTCTGAAAGAAGGAACGCAAGCACGTCTCGTCCTGCTCCAGAGCGGACCCTGGACCGGAAGATTATCCTGGAGGCCTCTGCGCCAAAGAGCGAGGCTTGCTGGTCCCTCACTTCACGGAGGTCCTCCATGACATCGACCCCCATCAACTGCAGAAGGAGCAGGTTCTGCACCCTTTTCTGGAGTCGCGACAGCTTTCCTCGCCTCTGTCTCGCCTTCTGAACACCCTTGTGGACAAAGAACCTCTTGATGTTCTCCTTCGCCATCTCCCACCAGTCGCCCGGAGACTCAGAGGGGTTTCACAGTTCTCCAACTAGCGAACTCCCTCTTAAGGTCCTCGACATTCTCTGAGGTCAACAGAGTTGTGTTGAGCTTCCACGTCCCCTTGCCGGCCTGCTGGTCATCCTGTAAGTGACAGTCGGCTAGCAGGAGGCAGTGGTCAGAGACGAACACCGGCTCGACGCCGGTGGACCTGACCAAGAGCGCCCGTGACACAAACAGGAAGTCTATCCTTGAGTGGATAGACCCGTCTGGTCGTGACCAGGTTTATCTCCGCTGCGCTCCGTCTGCAGGGGTGCTGAAGATGTCGAACAGCTTGGCGTCCTTCACCGTGCCCATCAGGAATCTGGACATGACATCCAGTTGACTCCCCCCGCCCGCTGTCCCCATGCCGGATCTTCCATCTGCATCGATGATGCAGTTGAAGTCTCCGCCTAGGATGACCGGCCTGGACATAGCCAGCAGGGGTGGAAGCCGAGGCAGGACGGCCAACCGCTCACTCCGTACCGCTGGGGCGTACGTGTTGATCAGCCTCAGGGGAGCGTTCCTGTAGGTGACATCAGCAACTAGGAAGCGCCCCCAGAACCACCTCCTGAACTTGAGAGATGGTGAAGTTGCACCCCCGTGGCAGAATAGCCAGGCCCGAGGAGCGACAGTCGCTACCGCCTGACCAGATCGAAGGCCCACAGGTCCAGGCGCCGGACCATTTCCCATACCTGCTGAGGTGTGGTATCCCGCACTCCTGCAGAAACAGGAGGCCTGCCTTGACGGTGGTCAGGTCGGCCAATGTGGACACACATCTTGCGGTGGACTTGACGCTGCGCACGTTAATGCTCGCAACTCGTACCCCCATTGTGGGCAGTGACCGCAGTACCTTCCCCAAGTCCAAGGTCAGCCCCTCCATCTGTCCCTTCATGCCCATTGTCCGGGCTAACTGCTGGACGCTCTCCGGGCTCAGGAAACCGTCCGTGCTGCCTTCCGGGTGGCATCCCCCCGTCAGGGGTACGGAGGCAGGAGAGTCCGGCTCTGGGTCAGGGTGGGGACGCGCTGTTTCCTGCTTCGTGCCTGAAAGTCCCGGGGGGCCCTCCAGGGCCCCAGCAGCGCGTGGCTGGGTGTCAGAGGGAGCCTCAGGACGCCTCCCATCACCTGGAAGCGGGGTGTTGCTTTCCTTCTCTCTTGAGATCTTTAGCTTCTGCTTTGGGCGGGCCTCCTCTGATTCTCCCTCGTCAGAGGAGCTCTTATAGCCCCCTGTAACTGCCTCTTCCCGCCTGATGGTTGCGGTGCCTGGGCCCGCCGGCGCGCCTTCCTCCTCGCCTTCCGGACTCTCGTCCACTCCCCTGGGTCACCTGTCGCGTCCTCCATCGACTCCGGGTTGTCGGGGGGGGGGGGGGGGGGGGGGGAGAGCGGAGCCTGCAGGGGCGCTTTGCTGGCCTCTGGTCCATCCTGCGGGGCTGGTCCCTCCTGCACGACCTGGCCCTCCTGCACTTTAGGGGGGTCCTTGCAGGGTCCTGGTGCCTTCCTCTCCTCCGGGCCCGCATTGCCCCTGCCGGCGACCTGGGCGTAGGTGGTCCCCCGCTGCGGGCATGCCCTATAGAGGTGGTCTGCTTCCCTGCAAAGGTTGCAGCTTTTTTCTTTTGGGCAATCCTTTGCAAGGTGTCCCTCCTCCCTACAGTTCCTGCAGATGGTGGCTTTGCAGTTGGCCGCCACGTGACCTGACCTACCACAGGCATGGCAGACTTTAGGTTACCCTGCGTAGGTCAGGTAGCCCTTGCTCCCGCTGATCGTGAAGCTGGACGGTGGGTGTACGATGTTCCTGTCCGAGCCCATCCTCAGCGTCACCCTGACCTGCCTCTTAGGGTCCAGATCCCAAGGGGGTCCATGATGTTGGTTAGGTCCCCTTACTGCTGGCACATGCGGGTTGTACATGTGTACAGTCACCGTACGGCTCCTCTGCACCAGCATCACGAACAGCGGGACAGTGGTCAGTACGGAGAGAGGGCCCTCACCTCCTTTCTCCTTGAAAACCTCCAGGAAGCGCTTGCAAAGCTTGGCACTCCTGAAGGTTACATCGTAAAAACCTCCTCCAGGGAAATCCTGCAGGCAGTAAATGTCAGCAGCAGTGAACCCACAACAGGACCCTCTTCACAAAGAAGGTGCGGTCCACAGGTGCACCTTCATCCACCTTCTTCATGGAAACGCCAATGGTGACCTGGGGCACGAGCACTCGCCGCAGCCATCGTTGCAGGTTGGCTGCTCCCCTGAACCAGCGTTAGGCCGAAGCCAGCATTAAGATCCACCATTTGCACAGGTGCACAGGCAACCCAACGTCTTCCTTCTCCCTTCAACACAGTCGCGCTCTCCCCTTCTTGGTCCACGATAGAGTGGGTCTTTATTTTGTTCCAGATGAAAGCTGGTTTACTGAGCTGTTAGGTTCGTTCCCAGACGTTTCGTCACCATTCTAGGTAACATCATCAGTGAGCCTCCGGTGAAGCGCTGGTGTTATGTCCAACTTTCTATTTATCTGTTTCGGTTTCCTTGGGTTGGTGATGTCATTTCCTGTTCTTTTTCTCAGAGGATGGAGCCTCTCTACCATCACCAATGTAGAAAATGACATCACCAACCCAAGGAAACCGAAACAGATAAATAGAAAGTTGGACATAACACCAGTGCTTCACCGGAGGCTCACTGACTATGTTACCTAGAATAATGATGGATTGTCTGGGAACGAACCTTCCAGCTTAGTGAACCAGCTTGCATCCGGAACAAAATAAAGACCCACTCTATTGTGGACCGAGAAGGGGAGAGCGCGACTGTGTTGGAGGTGGAAGGGAGACGTCGGGTTGGCTGTGCACCCTTGCAACTGGTGGATCTTAATGCTGGCTTCGGCCTAACGCTGGTTCAGGGTAGCAGCCAACCTGCAACGATGGCTGCGGCGAGTGCTCGTGCCCCGGGTCCGGGTGTCCGGAACACCAACGGTGTTTTCGTGAAGAACGTGGATGAAGGTGCACCTGTGGACCGCACCTTCTTTGTGAAGAGGGTCCTGTTGGACTGTTGTGGGTTCACTGCTGTGGACATTTACTGCCTGCACGATTTCCCTGGAGGAGGTTTTTACGATGTAACCTTCAGGAGTGCCAAGCTTTGCAAGCGCTTCCTGGAGGTTTTCAAGGAGAAAGAAGGTGAGGGCCCCCTTTCCGTACTGACCGCTGTCCCGCTGTTCGTGATGCTGGTGCAGAGGAGCCGTATAGTGACTGTACACATGTACAACCCGCATGTGCCAGCAGTTGATATCCTGACCTTCCTCAGAAGGTACGCAAAGGTGGAAGGTGACCTAACCAACATCATGGACCCCTTTGGGATCTGGACCAGCAAGAGGCAGGTCAGGGTGACGCTGAAGATGGGCGCGGCCGGGAACATCGTACACAAGGGCTACCTGACCTACGCAGGGCAACCTGAAGTCTGCCATGCCTGTGGTCGGTCAGGACATGTGGCGGCCGACTGCAAAGCCATCATCTGCAGGGAGGAGGGACACCTTGCAAAGGATTGCCCAAAAGCAAAAAGCTGCAACCTTTGCAGGGAAGTGGGCCACCTCTATAGGGCATGCCCGCAGCGGGGGACCACCTCTGCCCAGGTCGCCGGCAGGGGCAATGCGGGTCAAGTCCACCCCCAGAGGAGAGGAAGGCACCGGGCCCCTGCAAGGAGCCCCCTAATGTGCAGGACAGCCAGGCCGTGCAGGAGGGCCCAGCCCCGCAGGACGGACCCGAGGCTAGCAAAGTGCCCCTGCAGGCTCCGCTCCCCCCCCCCCCCCCCAACAACCCGGAGTCGATGGAGGAGGCGACAGGTGACCCAGGGGAGTGGACGACGGTCCGGAAAGCCATGAGGAAGGCGTGCCGGAAGGCCCCAGCTCCGCAACCATCAGGCGGGAAGAGGCAGCTACAGAGGGGCTGTCAGAGCTCCTCTGACGAGGGAGATTCAGAGGAGGCCCGCCCAAAGCAGAAGCTAAAGATCTCAAGGGAGAAGGAAAGCAGCACCTCGGTTCCATGTGATGGGAGGCGTCCTGCGGCTCTGTCCGACACCCAGCCACGCGCCACTGGGGCCCTGGAGGCCCCCCTGGAACCTTCAGGCGGGAAGCAGGAAACAGTGTGTTCCCAGTCTGACCCAGAGCCGGACTCTCCTGCCTCCGTACCCCTGACAGGGGGATGCCACCCGGAAGGCAGCATGGACGGTTTCCTGAGCCCGGAGAGCATCCAGCAGTTAGCCCAGGCAATGGGCATGAAGGGACGGATGGAAGGGCTGGACCTTGGCTTCCACCCGTGCTGGCTACGTCCAGGCCAGTCATCCTAGGCGGAGACTTCAACCAGAGAACGTCGAGGAGCTTAAGAGGCAGTACGCTGGTTGGAGAACTGTGAAACCCCTCTTTGAGTCTCCGGGCGACTGGTGGGAGATGGTGAAGGTGAACATCATGAGGTTCTTTGTCCACAAGGGTACTGGGAAGACGAGAGAGAGGCGGGGAAAGCTGTCGCGACTCCAGAAAAGGATGCAGAACCTGCTCCTTCTGCAGTTGATGGGGGTTGATGTCACGGAAGATCTTCGTGAGGTGAGGGGCCAGCAAGCCTCCCTCTTTGCCGCGGAGGCCTCCAGGATAATCTTCTGGTCCAGGGTCCGCTCCGTGGAGCAGGACAAGACGTGCTCGCGTTTCTTCTTTTCAGAAGGTGCACAAAGAGAGCTCTGTGCTTAGCCAGCTGAAGGAGGACAACGGCTCAGTGATGTCGTCTCGGCCCATCATTTTGAGGATCAGCAGATCCTTCTATGCCGGACTGTACGACGCGAAGCCCACGGACAGCACGGCCTCTGAGCCATTCCTGTTGTCTATCACGGAGGACTTAGACGATGGCACGAGGGAGTGGCTGGACTGGCCGATTTATCCCTGGACGAGCTGACCAGAGCCCTCAAGTCCTTGGAGAGGAATAAGACTCCCGGGAGTGACGGCTTACCAGTCGAGCTGTATTCCGCTCTGTGGGACCTGGTCGGCCAGGACCTGCTGGAGGTGTACGATAGTGCGCTTTGGGCAGGGGAAATGTGCAAGTCCATGAGGAAGGGCATCATCACCCTCGTTTACAAGAGGAAGGGGGAGAGGGAAGAAATTAAGAATTGGCGTCCCATTTCACTATTGAACGTGGACTACAAAATCCTGGCCAAGGTCATAGCCCACCGGGTCAGGTCTGCCCTGGAGTCAGTGATTCACCCTGACCAAACCTGTGCTGTGCCGGGCAGGAAGATTGCTGAGAGCCCTGCGCTCATCAGGGATACGATCACCTACGTGCAGGAGAGGTGTGTGGGCACCTGCCTCGTCAGCCTGGACCAGGAGAAGGCTTTCATGCTTACGTGAGGGATGTCCTCTCCAAATTGGGGTTCGGGGAGAGCATCCGCAATTGGATCCGGCTGCTCTACACCAACATCGTTAGCGCAGTCTCGATCAACAGGTGGGAATCAGACAGTTTTCCCGTGGGATCTGGAGTCGGGCAGGGCCGCCTGCTCTCCCCTGCCTTGTTCATGTGCTGTGTGGAGCCCTTCGCCACATCCATCAGGAAGGACGTGAGCCTGAAGGGTATGACTATCCCAGGCAGCGGAGGCCTTCAGGTCAAGACCTCCCTGTACATGGACAACGTCGCCATCTTCTGCACCGATCATCAGTCGGTGAGTAGGCTGTTGGACATCTGTGGCCCATTTGAACGGTCCTTGGGTGCCAAAGTCAATAGGGGTAAGAGCGAGGCCATGTTCTTCGGGAACTGGGACTACTGCTCCTTCATCCCCTTCACCGTCAGGACAGACTACCTGCAGGTGCTGGGTATTTGGTTCGGTGGAGCTGGGGCGTGCACTAAGACGTGGGAGGAGCATATCACCAAACTGAAGCAGAAGCTAGGCGCGTGATGCTCTGGTCCCTCTCCATCGCGGGTAAGAACCTGGTTGTCAGGTGCGAGGGGCTTTCGGTACTGTTGTACGTGGCGCAGGCCTGGTCTATTCCCTGGACCTGCGCTGCTGCAGTCACCCGGGCCATCTTCCACTTCATTTGGGGGTCGAGGATGGACTGGGTCCGCAGGGCCACCATGTACAAAGACCCGGAAAATGGGGGAAAGGGCGTACCAAACGCTACCCTTGCCCTGATGGCTACCTTTGTGTGCGGCTGCATCAAGCTGTGCGTAGATCCTCAGTACGCAAACACCAAGTGTCACTACTTACTGAGGTTCTACCTGTCCCCGGTGTTGCGAAGGATGGGCCTGGCCTCGTTGCCGCAGAACGCTCCGAGTAGTTGGACCGTCCCGTACCATGTGTCCTTCGTGGAGAAATTTCTGGAGGGAAACACCTTTGACCACAAGGCCGTCAGGCAGTGGTCGACACGTAGTATCCTTGAGACCCTTCGGGAAAAGGAGAGGGTGGTTCCCGTCGTGTGGTTCCCCACGCAGACTGCCAAAGTTGTTTGGCAGAATGCCTCATCGCCAGAACTTTCAAACAAGCACAAGGACATTGCTTGGCTGGCGGTGAGAGGGGCTCTGCCAGTGAGATCCTTTATGCACGCCCGGAATCTCTGCGCCACCGGAGACTGTTGATCCCCTCCTTCTGAAGCGTGTCTATGCTCAGGAGGTCTGGAGGGGGTGCAGTGGTATTTGTCGAGGTTCGTCCCGAGTAGCTCCGTGACGCGGGACTCCGTGCTCTATGGGCTGTTTCCTGGGACGCACACCGAGAGCAACATCAACTGCGCCTGGAGGACCATCAATGCGGTGAAAGACGCTCTTTGGTCTGCCCGCAACTTGCTGGTCCGCCAGCTGAAAGAACTGACCCCGACCGAGTGTTGCAGACTGGCGCACTCCAAGGTCCAGGACTACGTGCTGAGGGACGCGCTAAAACTTGGGGCAGCCGCCGCCAAGGCGCGGTGGGGAAAGACTACCATATGAAACCCCTCGTCCAGAATAGTTAAAAGGGCCCTATCTGGTAACTGGGCCCAGCTGGCGCCTTCCCCAACTGGTCAGGGGGCCAACGGGGACTGTGCGGGGAGACAACTGCTGGGGTATTTTCCTTGCTTTGTTTTTTTTCTTCTTCTTTGTTTTGTTTTTTTCCTTTAGTTGGTGTACGTACTCCCTGGGTAACCCGGAGCAGCATGCATGACTGGGTAGGTGTATAAACATGATTTTTTTTGTACATCTTATGAACAAAGTATATTTTTTCAAATAAAAATATGTGACAAAATGTCTGAAAATGAACCTTCCAACTCAGCGAGCAAACTCACATCCAGAACCTCAGCCTGAGCTACAAATCTTCTCAAAACTCGCTAATAGTCACATATTTTTGTCTCCTTCCCTTCTAAAATGAAGGTTTTTGCATATGCAGGCTTCCAATCATCTGAAACTCTTCCTGAATCTAAGAATTCCTGTGCATCCACTATTTTTGTAGCTAATTCCTTTAACATCCTCAGCTGCATGGATCTGATTGAATGTGTCTTATAAGTTCTTAGCTGTGAAAAATGAAGAAAAAGTATTTATTCAAATCCTTTGTTATTTCCTGGTGCCCATTTATTCTTTCCCATCTCAATTGCTGTGTTGACTTTGCTTTCTCGCTTCCTTTTTAAAATATATTTTGAAAAAACTGTTGCTTTCTGTCTTGATATTTCTTGCAAATTTATGCTCAATGTTTATTTTCTCCCTCTCACTCCTGACTTGACTAAATATTCTTCACATATAGGCATGACAAAACTCCCATAATTTCTCTGGAGTTGAGCTCATCCTGGTAGGAGAAATGCACATAGCTTCATATAGAAATCTTGAATCAAATGAACGCTAGTGGTGAGTAAACCATTCAACATTCCTTATGAAATGCATTTGTTCTCTTAACCTTCTTATAACATTGTGTTAATCAAGCACAACCATTCTTAGTATCAATGACAAAATTTTATTACACATTCGCATCCTTCAATTTTCCATAAATAACCAGAGAAGCATTGGAAAAACTCTTCAAAGAAGTAATAACTTATTCTAAAGTAATAAAAATCAATCAACAATTGCATTTATTTTTGCTACTCAAACATTTCCTACTGAAAGCTAATTGCAATGATCGTTTTGGAACAAATTCAAACATTCATAATGAAATCATCTGTAAAAGTAGATTCTTATGTTGTCAGTGTCAATTTGCCTTTTGGAGACAGGCTCGTGCTATCATCACTGCATCATTGCATATGAACTGAGGGCATAAATATCTCGTTATTCCGCCTTACCTTGGATTACTAGAAGCACAACAGTATTGGAAACATATATCTGTTGTAACATAATAGTTTAACATTAGCCCAGAGACTTATGTGTTTGAAGAATGTAATATTTGTACATTGTGAGTTGTTGTAACAAGTGTCTGTTATATTGGTCAATGCTACAGTATCCTGCTCAACTTTGCATGTTACGGGAGTTACTATAAACATTGCCACATCAGATTAAATATCTTTGTTGGAGGCAAATTCACACCATGGTAGCAGTAGTGACTATCTGCAAAAGATTCCAAAATCTTGGCAACATATTTGGAAGATTAATTGACAACTAACAAGACAACAGCTTTGAGAACGATTAATTCTTAAGCAGGACCAATTTCTGAGAGTATAGACAGCTTTACAGATCGATAGATAGAGTATTATACATCAAGAAAAGAGAATTTATCTTTGAGTAGAATACTAGTTCTTTCAAGATGAGAAATTTCCAAGATTGTCTTAATGAAATCTTTACTTTGGCTGTTTTAAAATTTGTTTTCAACTGCAACACAAAGGCAATGTAGTGCAATACAGAAGCTGGACATTAGAATGTTCTATTCCAGACAGTTGATCCGCAAATAACAGTTTCTCACATTAGTCACTGCAAAGTCTGTGTTCTTAAAAACAGAGCAGCATTGTAAATCCTCTCTATTGGTGAGTTCTTGGCTCTTGAATTTGCCTTTCTGCACTAAAAGGTAAGTAAGAACAAAATTCATCATCTGTGGGCAAACCCACGTATCTGCAATTTTTAACTTATTTTTTAATGAACTCTGCGCTCAAATTTCATCATTCATGGGGCTTCTCAGAAAGTGAACCCACACTCATAATGGCGGAATGACTGTATTTAATCTACAGTGATGTAAGTTCAGGGACAGAAGGCTTAAGGTGATACCATCAAACATTTTTAAGGAAGGATCGCATGAATTGGGCATCTAGTGACTTTACTGAGTTAGAACTATTCAGACAACATATGCGGTTCTATTTGACAGACAAAGTGATAAATAATCCCGAGAAAAGAGCTCCAAAATCTTGCCTGCCATTAGCATAGATGGGCACTACATAAGCAACACATTCAGTCTTTCCTAGGATGATCCGAAATATTCAGAAAAAATCTGAAAGTTTCTCAATGACTGGCTCAAGCTAAGAATGAACTTCAGAATTAAGAGATTCCAATCTGTTTATACAAACAAAATCCCCAAGAGTATATTGACCAGTTTGTCAGAAAATGCCACAGGAAAGGGCTTGAGAGTGACTTTTCTGAAGAGAAACTATCAGAGGGGCTCATGAGTTAGTATAATCTCCACACCAATTAAAGACTTTAAGAAGGATCTGTTGGTCAAAACAAATGGCTATACAATTACCTGAGGACAGATACAAGTATGAAGCAACAGTAGCAGCCCAAGAACAATTCTATCCTTTAGATTCAGCCCATGCTATTTGAATGATCAGCAAAGCATACCAAACCAGCAAAATCTGTAACAGATGTGATTTGTCACTCTACCCAAAAGCTATCCAGTTTTCTTGGTATCTTTAAAGCATCTGGCACCATAGAACACTGGGTGTACTTGTGCAGGAAAGCTGGTTCCAAAAGCCAAGTTAGACCCCAGATCTAAACACAGATGATGAACAAGGTGGAACACCACCACAACATTGCCAGCAAGGATAGTGTTCAGGTGTACAAACACAAGTACATTATTGAGGCTTAGTCCACAAAGTGAAAATTAAATTTCAGAGAACAACCAAGATGTCCATATTGTAAATTGTGCAGATTATGTTGATGGTCTGCAGTCAATAGAAGCTTTTACACCATTAAGATCTTAGCAACATACCCTAAAAGCTAAACTCAAAATGGGACCTAGTGGAAATAAAAATAAAACTACACATCCTGAAAGACATGTACCTCAGCAAATATCAGCCCATGGTATAGACTGCAAGAGCATCCTGTTGTTCTCATGGCCACGATGTCAGTATACCTTTAAAAAGTGGTCATGATATTATCACTGTATCATGCATTTTAAGCCACCCAGGTAGGACTCCCTGTACACCCATAACTGTGTAGCCAAATTCCATTCGAGTGTGATGTATATGTTTGCTGATGACACCATTGTGATAGGTCAGATATAAAACAATGAATCAGAATACAGGAAGGAGATAGAGAGCTTGGTGTCATGGTGCAATGATAACAATCGTCTCAATGTCAGCAAAACAAAAGAACTGAACATTGACTTCAGGAAGAAAGGCGGAAGGCATGCCTCTATCTACATCAATGGAGCTGAGGTGGAGAGGGCCGGGAGTGTCAAGTTCCTCGGAGTGAATGTAACCGACAATCTGTCCCGAACCTCCCACGTAGATGCGACAGTTAAGAAGGCACAACTATGCCTCTTCTTCCTCAGAAGGTTTCGGAAATATGGCAAATCCGTAAGACCCCTCACCAACTTTGACAGATGTGCCATAAAAATCGTTCTATCCAGGTGCATAACGGCTTGGTACGGCAACTGCTCTGCCCAGGACAACTACAGAAAGTTGTATGCACAACCCAGACTATCACAGAAGCCAACCTCCCATCCATGGACTCCATTTACACTTCTCCTTGCCTTGGAAAGTCTATTAACATCATTAAAGACCCCTCCTGCCCCAGAAATGCTCCCTTCCAACCTCTTCCATCAAGCATAGAACATAGATCATAGAACAATACAGCGCAGAACAGGCCCTTTGGCCCTCGATGTTGCGCCGACATCCTTCCTATGGCTGCTAAGTGACCTCCCAACTCCTATACTCAATGCACTGACCAACAAAGGCAAGCATACCAAACATCTCCTTCATATCCTTTCTACCGGTGGCTGTACTTTGATGGAACTATGAAACTGTACTCCAGGGTCTCTCTATTGAACAACGCTCCCCACAACCTTAAGTGTATACATAGCAGAAGACACAGAAGCTTGAGTACATGCACTAACAGGTTCAACAGCTTCTTCTTGGCTGTTATTAAATTGCTGAAAGGACCTCTCTCATTTAAAATAACTGTTGATCTTGGTTTGTGCATCTCTTGTGCAGCAGTAGCCTCATATGACACACACTCTGTCTGACACCCGATGATTAATGTGTGCTAGTTTGCTATGATCTGCCTGTACTATTCTCAAAGCAAAGCTTTTCACTGTACTTTGGTGCATGTGCCGACAACAAATCAATAAAATCAAATCAAATATTGCATGGAGGCCTGTGCTTGAACTGTGGAATCCAGAGTTGTGAGGTCTGTGAAGAAGTTGAAGGATCACTTAGACTAAAGAAAATGAAAGAACCCTGTAAAATCATGCACCTTGTCTAATAGGAGACTGAAGGGATATCAGAAAATTTTAGTGTGGTATAGAGAAAACATAAATGAACCTTCAAGATTTTATATAGGGAAATTCTTGGAGGAGAAGTAAAGAATAGAAAAAGTTTGAAGCATACATTTTTATAAGCTATAGAGTTAGATTAATAGTGATTACTTATTTTTGATGTACAGAAGCATTTGTTTAAATAAACATGAAATATTGTGGCATAGCTCTGTAGGTTAATCAAGATGGTTTCAGATTTCATGTTACTGTTAACTGTTCCGAACTGACTTGTTACAACATCATTTTATAAAGCTTTATTTGGATTCTTGATAGGTCAGACATCTGACATGTATTATTGCAAAATAAAGTTCTTTCAACTTTACCCTCAACTGTGTATATTTCATCTCCAGCTTTAGAAATCCTGTATTTAAATGACAGTCCCAATTTCCTTACCAAACATCCTGTGGAATATCAGAGCTCCACAGTCTTAGTGCAGATTAAGCATGGGTATGTTAAAGTACATATCTATGGACGTGTTGTCTATGGACACCTTTGAAAATAAGGGTCACGAGTATTATTAGGACTGTAATGCTGTAAGTAGATCAGAATGAAGTAGGAAAATAGGGTTTTCCATTCACTCTGTAATTCTTCCCACCTCTACATGACTCTCACCTCCTTAATGATGAACCTTAAAACTTATCTTTTTAACCAAACTTTTGAAGATCTGTCTTGGTGTCTTCCTAAACTCTGTGTCAGATTTTGTTTGATAATACTCCTGTGAAGCATCTTTCACACTTTCCTACATGTCAGGTGTTTATTTAAATATCAGTTATTGTTGTTAAATATTATTGGTGATTACATTTTTTCATAACTTACCAGATTCCTATCTTTTGCTGAATAACTACTTCATATTTATTTCTTACCATTTCCTCCTTCAGAATGTTCAAAATCGCTGTCTACGGAAGCTGCTGCTCTGAAATTTCCTTTCAATCATTGTTTTTTCTCCGGTTCAGTTTTCCCAAATAATTCTCCCTGTTGTAATTGTTCTGAAACAAATACCTAATTTATCAAAGGTAGGAATTTAGAACAATCATCATCACTACGAAAAGGCACTGAGCAGATGTTGGGATTGAAGGCAGACAAGTGCCCAGGCCCTGATGTCCTATATCCTGGGGTACTAAAGGAAGTAGCAGCAGAAGTAATGGATCCAGAGATTGCAACATTCCAAAATTCCCTGGATGGGGGAAAGGTTCCATTGGATTGGAAAAATGCTAGTGCAATACCCTTATCCTAAAAGGGAGGGAGATGGAAATTAGGATACTACAGACAAGTCAGTTTGCCATTTATCATTGGGAAATTGTGAGAATCCTTTATTAAGCAAATATAGGATATTTGTAAAGTCAAAACACAATTTTGTGTTTGCCAAATTTGCTCAATTTCTTTTAAAATGTAGTAAACAATAATGGGGATCTGGTAGATGCAGTATATCCGAATTTCCAAAAGGCATTTGACAAGGTGCCACAGAAAAGATACAAATATTTGTGGTAAAGGTAACTTATTAGTTTGAACAACAGATTGGCTAACCAACAGAGAACAGAGATTTGGGATAAATGTGTCTTTTTCTGGTTGACAAGCTGCATCTAATGGAGGCTACAGAGTTCGTTTCTCGGGCCCCAACTATTTACAATCTATATTAATGAGTTGGATGTGGGTGTAGAGCACCACAGCCAAATCTGCAAATGATTCCAGAATAGATGGGAAAGTAACTTGGACTGAAGAAATTTTTAAAAATTGTAAATGGGATATGGATAGGTGAGTTGATTGGTCCATGGATTGGTATTTGAAGGCTAATGTGCCTAAGAAGAAATTATCCAATTTGGTCACAGGAATAGAAAGACAAACTATGATCTAAATAAATAGAAAATACAGTGCTTCAGTGCAGAGGGATCAGGCTGCCCTTGCGCATGAACTGCAGAAAACTAGTGTGCAGCTACAGCAGGTAATAAGGATGGTAAATCAAGTGTTGTCGCTTATTGCTGAAGGAATTGAGTATCAATATAGGGAAGAGTTTCTGCAACTGTCCAGGCATTAGTGAGACCGCACCTGTAGTATTGCTCACAATTTTGGTCCCATAATTTGAGGAGGGATGTACTTATATTCGAAGCAGTTTCCTCATTTGGGACAATCAAGAATGAGAGGTCATAGTTTTAGGATAAAGGCTAGCAGATTAAAATCTGAGATGAGGAGAAATTACTTATCTCAAAGGGTCATGAATCTATGGAATTCACCACTTCAGAGTATAGTGGATGCTCAGACATTGAGTAATTTTAAGGAGGAGACAGACAGATTATTTAATTAGCAGTGGGTTGAAGGATGATGGAGAGAGGGTGGGAACGTGGAGTTGAGGCCAAGATAAGATCAGCCATGATCATATTGAATGCTGGAGCTGGCTGGAAGGACTGAATTGCCTACTCTCGCTTCTAGTTCATATCTTCTTACATTTGTGACTGCTATACAAATCAGCTAAAACAGCTGTGAATTCAGTGCCAGCAATTGCCATAAATAGTAAAATAGTAATGGGGCTTGAAATACAGTAAGTTATTTTGAAAAGTTTAACGTTGCATGTTTTTGAATAGAAACCAAAAATGCATGAAATGAGTTTGAAAACCTTTCTTACGAGTTGGTCTGTAAGTTGCATTGAGGGTGTTGAGGTCTAGAATAGGTGAAATGCATTTGAAAAGCGTGGTATAATTGAAGCAGGGTGCACAAATTTAATGCAGTTTTACCATGCAATTTGGAGGACATCATGACCAAGGGAAAAGTTTTACACAGGGAATTTCCATTATAAGTATAGATATAGAAATTTTTAATAGAAATGTTTAATTAAGGTGAAGTGCGTAATAAACTGCATCACACTTGTGCACCCTGATCAATTATCCTTCCTATTGGAGCATATAGGAAACCATTCAAGGGCACAACACTGCAGTGTGTTCAACACAGAGACTTTATTGAAGGAAAGTTTTTAAGATGTCTGCCTACAGGTTGTGTACCTCAAGATACTGCAGATG
Source organism: Stegostoma tigrinum (assembly GCF_030684315.1). NCBI lineage: Eukaryota > Metazoa > Chordata > Chondrichthyes > Orectolobiformes > Stegostomatidae > Stegostoma > Stegostoma tigrinum. The sequence goes on along the minus strand of NC_081362.1, from coordinate 23,961,610 downwards.
AGGACATACATTTGTGCATAATTGCATTTCCATTCAAACATGTCCCTTTTGACACAAGGAAAAGAAAAAAGGCATGCATCCTGTTACCAACTGATACAATATGTAACAAAGTCCCTTAATGTTACGCATGCATATTGCTAACATAGAGAGTATAATTGGACACCACAGGAACAGATCCTTCAGCCCACACATCTGTACCAACCATGATGTTAGTCTAAACTAATCTCATCTGCTTGTGCACCGTCAGTCCCCATCTGTCATTGTGTCTGTCTAAATGCGTCTTAAACATTGCTATCATATCTACCACCTAGCTGGAAGAGCATTCCAGACACGTACTCTGTATGTAAAAAAACTTGCCTCACACATCTCCCTTAAGCTTTTCCGCTCTCACCTTAAGCCTATGCCCCTGAGTATTTGATATTGCCTCCCTGGGAAAAAGACTCTGACTATCCACCCTATCCATGCTTCTCGTAATTTTATGTACTTCTATCAGATCACCCCTCAGCCTCTGATGTTCGAACTTAGGCAATCCAAGTTTGCTCCTCTTCTCCTTATAGCTAATTCACTTCAATCTGGTTAACCTCTTTTGTATTCACTCCCAAAACCTCACATCCTTCCCATAATAAGGCTTCTAGAATGGCACACTGCATTCCAAATGTGGCCTAACTAAAGTTTTATACAGCTGCAATGTGACTTGCCAACTTTTATACTCAGTGCCCTGACTACAAAAGCAAGCATGCCATATATCTTCTTTACCATCTATCCACTTGTGTTGACTGTTCAGGAAGCCATAGGTTTGCACCCAAGGTCCCTCTGTATATCAATGCTCATCATGGTCCTGCCATTTACTTTGTACTTTTCTCCTGCATTTGATCTACCAAAATGCGTCACCTCACACATGTCTGGATAAAACTCCATCTGCGATTTCCCTGCCCAACTTTCCAAATGATCTATACCATGCTGTATCCTTTGACACTTTTCTTCACTTCAGAAGTCCACCCATTTTTATGTCATCAGCAAACTTCCCAATCAGACAACCTACATTCTTATCCAAATCAAACAACAGAGGCTCTAGCACTGATCTTGCAGAAGACCACTGCTCACAGACCTCCAGTCAGAAAATCACCGCTCCACAACTATCCTCCATCTGCTATGATCAAGCCAATTTTATATCCAACATACCAATTCACCATGAACCCAATGTGACTTAAATTTCTGGACCAGCCGACAATGAAGGACCATGTCAAATACTTTTGTAAAGTCAAGGTGACAACATCCACTGCCTTATCCTCATCAATCATCTTCATCACTTACTCAAAGAACTCAATCAAATTTGAAAGGCATGACATCCCTGCACAAAGCCATGCTGATCTATCCCTATGATGACTTCAATCTTTTCTGCAAATGTCCCCAATCAATGCTATTGCCTCTTGAAGAACTTGACATTGCTCACGCACAGATCCTGACAGATTCGGACAGAAAGGAAGTTGTGGTCACAGTCATTTTTCTTTTCCAGGCTGCATTTGTGATTCATGTGAGAATGTTGTTGTGGCTGTTAACCTCGGTAATGTTGTTTTGTCAGAGAGCATTGGTTATGTGTTATTTGTTTGTAGTGATGCACTTTCTGTTGTTGCATTGCTGTGGACCTCTGAGTCTGATGTTTGATGTGTGTTCTGTGTATGTAGTGCATTCACTCCATCCTGTTCAATCTCCTGCAATTGAGGAACAGCTTCTGCATGTCAGTCATTCACTTTTATCATGTACAATCAAGGTGACAATTGCTTCATGCAAATCCCAAGTTTTACTGAAATCATTGAATGTTTTTACCCTGACTGACTCTCCAATACTTAACTCTGGGAATGGCTTTGCAGGTGTGTTCAAATTAAATTTGGCATTCTGATGTTTCACCTTGATTTTTTTATTTACACATTATTATTTCTGGCTTCAGTAGCTTTTATTATTGGAAGATTGTGTGTGTTGTAACATTTAATGTTTGTACTGGACTTCTTTCTGTGCCTTCAGTAGATGTGTGGGAGGATTGCCTTCTATACGTTTGTGGGATTTGTTCAACTTGTTTGTGATTCCTTTATCTGACGAAGGTGCAGTCCTCCGAAAGCTTGTGATTTCAAATAAACCTGTTGACTATAACACGGTGATAATGGGAACTGCAGATGCTGGAGAATCCAAGATAATAAAATGTGAGGCTGGATGAACACAGCAGGCCCAGCAGCATCTCAGGAGCACAAAAGTTCCCTCACACGGTGTTGTGTGACATCTGATTTTGTAAATACACCGTTTTCTTTCATGAGATCCATGCTTGCTGACCTATACAAACTTCTGCCAGCATGGCAATAAATATCAGTCCTCAAAGAAACATCCAGCAGCCTATCCTGCAGCAAATTAATTTAACTACTGAGGCACTACCCAAAAGGAGGGTCACTGGCAGTGTAAAACATTCGGACCACTACCACTGCCAGTCCTTTTGCTGTTGCCAGATAACCAGACCAAATTACTTATTTGCCCATGCTAGAGTGATGCAATCAAATCCTAAAGCTGCTCAAGGATTTGCATGCAATAGTGGATGTACGCTGAAATTCGTTTTTTTTTGTGGAATATTATTTTTATTTCAGGATTTTGGCCCAGAGGATAGTGCACAATAGACAAATTCAAGGATGGAAAATTATAGACCAATGATGATACTGGGATGATGTCTTATGAGAAATTGAAATTGAGTAGCCATGGTCATCCTGTCTGGAGCAAAGGGGTCCTCGATGCTTGCACTTCCCCATCTTCCTCTTGCTTTCGAAATGGCCTTTGAATGCGTACTGCTAAGGGCTGCATCCATATAATAGTGAGATTGTTGAGGGCACAGCAGATCACCACAAATCTGGGTACCAGTGCCATTGAGTACTAAAGAGGTTTCCCTAGTGCTCCACATGATGACACTGTTGCTTCAGTATGCTGATTATTTGCTCCATAATGTTGCTTGTAGCTGCATGGCTCTCATTTTAGGTGAGGGGCCAAATTGGAATTGTGAAATGGGTGCCTAGAGGTATACCTTATTACGAAGTAGCCAACCTCTGGTATGTCTTGACAGCTCAAAGACAGTGGAATGAGTGATTATCTCAACAGAATGAAGGTGTTCTGTGTGCATTCACAGCAGCAAGCATTCGCCAACATGATGTTCTGGGCATGGTTGTGCATTGCAGCGCATTGATCGGATGCGGTTTTGTGTTTTCTTAATATCACTTCACCTCCATATGGAGTTTGTAAAACCAAATGTGAGCACGTCTCATAATTTGCTGAAAAGTCACATTCTTGTTCTTCCTGCATGCCACGCACGCCCCCCCCCCCCTTCCCGCCAAGTAAGAGGAAAGAAAGTGAAATCCCCTTTCTCTGGCACACTTGGTCTCCATCATCTTCCTGATATAGCAAGAGCCTAATGAACTTGATACAATTGACTTAATCGCCTGTTCCTGCCCAGATAGATCAACTTATGTAGCCTGATGTGACCTTAATAGCCACTGAACATGCTAACCTTACCCTGCAATGTACATGCAGGTTTTGTTGAATTTCAGTAATGACCTGCAGTAGTAAACTCGAGGCTTCACACAGTTGATGAGAAAGTACTCCCTGGATATTCTTATTATCTTTTATGCAGAGATAGAAGCCTAGAAATACGTTGCAGCGCCCTCTAGAACAATTCAGCCAGTCTTATTCCCTACCCTACCTCCACTTCCTTGCAATCCTGCTAGTGTTCTTCAGGTGCCTGACCAAATCACTTCAAACAATTCCTTGTCTCCATTTATATTGACCCGTTAGCAAGTGAGTTCTAACTCATTACCATTCCCGATACAAAAAATGTTCTTTATCACATTCCCCCTACATCTCTTTCCCACAGCCTTAACTCCAACAAGGTTTTTGTTGACAGGACAGAAAATACTTCTGACGCCCTTGTCAGGATACAGCAATGATGTCTTCTAGTTCCATTAAATCATCAAACCTCCTTTGCACGCACCAAATCCTCATTACCCACAGGTCAAGCGGCATAGACTGTGGATAGGAAATCAGTGGATAATGAGAAGAGAGTATAGTTCCATGAAATTTGCAAGAGCACAAGTCAAAAGGACTGCACTTTCAAGATGAGTAGCTGACCCCTTAAATAATACTCGTTAGGTGGGCATGAGAGTGATTGGCATCTCAGCAAAGTTTAACTGAGAGTGAATAGAGAGGTGACAGTTGAACTTTTGCAGTCCAAGGTAAATAAACCAAAGAAATTGATTGCCATAATCTGCTCATTCTGCACACCTCTGGAGCAGCCAGAAACTGCTGGAAGCATTATTTGTTTGCCATTGCATTGCTGTTGGCCTATCCCTTAAACAGCCAGTTCATTTCCATTTGCAGTAATTTTATGCCTTCATAATAGCCATTGTTTAAAATCAAAATGGTAGCCTTGGATCCACATTTCTCTCTCTTAAACTGTGTGTAAAATTCAATTATACTATGGTCACAGCCACCAAGGCTAGTTTTCATTTTTCTTCTCTTTATTCAATTCAGGGGATGAGGGTGTCGCTGGCTAGGCAGCATTTATTGCCCATGCCAGACAGCTGTTAAGAGTCAACCACTTTACTGTGGGTCTGGAGTCACATGTAGGCCAGACCAGGTAAGGATGGCAGTTTCCTTCCCTAAAGGACATTAGTGAACCAGGTGGGTTTTTCCTGACAATTGCTAATGGATTCGTGGTCAGCATTAGATTCTTAATTCAGTTTTTTAAGTTGAATTCAAATTCCACCATCTGCCTAGGTTCACAGAATTTTATCTGTGTTTTTGGATTAACAGTTTGGGGTGGCATGGTGGCTCAGTCGTTAGCACAGCAGCCTCACAGCACCAGGGACCCAGGTTCAATTCCAGCCTTGGGCGACTGTCTGTTTGGAGTTTGTACATTCTCCCCGTGTCTGCATGGGTTTCCTCCGGGTGCTCTGGTTTCCTCCCACAGTCCAAAAATGTACAGGATTGGCCATACTAAATAGCCTGTAGTGTTCAGGGATGTGTAGATTAGGGGGATGGATCTGGGTGGGATGCTGTGAGGGTCTGTGTGGACTTGCTGGGCTGAAGGGCCTGTTTCCACACTGTAGGGATTCTATGATCTAGTCCACCGATGATACCACTAGGCCATTGCCTTCCCACATTATGAGGTCAGTAATTAATCCTATCTTATTGGTAAAACCACTCAGGTAAAGCCTGCTTTCCGGTTGGTACCGTGTTGCCAATCTAAGAAATTTTCCCAAAATATTCAGTTAATTCCACACCTGTACTATTTTTTCCATCTGATTTTTCCAGCCTATGTGTAGATTAAAATCCCCCATGATAACTGCAATCCCATTGTTTCTTCCCTGATATCTTATCCTACATGGGTACTGTTTGGGAACTGTACCACAATTCCATCTGCCCTTTTATCATTCCTCGCCTCTACACAGACTGCTTCTACACCTTGGTTTCCTGAATTTAGCCACCTCTCTTGATTGTATTAATATCCTTAATTAGCAAAGCACTCCTCCACTTATTCCTAACTTCCTGTTCTTTCCTAATGTCACATATCCTACAAAATTTAGGTCCTAATCCAGGTGATTTTGCAGCCACACCTCAGTACAGTATTGACCACGAGATCATACTTATTTTCGTCAGCTTGCACTATGAATATCTGTTTTTATTTTGAATGCTAAATGCCTTAAGTTTTGTTTTATTATTTTTGTAACTTCTTGTTTTATCTGCTGATCTGCCCCATAACCTGTATTATCTGTACCTTCCTGTCATTGTCTGTTTCTTAGTTCCCACATTAATTCCTTCCTGTGTTGCCTTTTCCCTAAACTTTGAAGCACCGCAACTTCCCAAATTTGGGCTCATGACCCCACTATTTCACTTAAAACCCATATTACCTCCTTGTTATGCAGCTTGAAAGAGCTTGGAACAGTATGATTCAGCTGTAGACCACTCCATAGTAGAGATCCCACCTTCACCAGTATTCTCGCCAGTAACCAGAACCTATTTCATCCATGCTAATCTTTCAACTATGCATTCATCTCTTTAACCTCGCTTGCCATTTTCATATTTGCACCTGGGTCATGTAATAATTGTTATCTTGGTACACTTTACCAAGTAAATCTATGTTTAATTTTTGTAGTTAGTTACTAAGACACGTTTACACAAGGCTGCAGAGTTTCTTAACAACAGAACATAGGTTTATGACACTTGAGCATCAATGCAGGAGGAGACTGTGACACCCCAAGGGAGATGGTTGCTGTATCCTCTTTAATAACGGCCTTTCACCAAGAACCAGCCATTAACAGACACTGTCAATAGGATAGTTGATGATAATAGCCCTCAATTTCTTCAACATAGTGTAATGTTAGGACTCTGCTGCTAACCTGTCTGTGCAAACCTCTCAGTTGGCTGCTTGTCACTGCATCAATGCTGTCACAGAACCACACTTTGCTGGAGTCACTGACTTAGTCAACTTCCCCACTAATGTAACCTTTTAAGCACAGAGGCAATGTGTTTCACCACATAAACCAACCATTCTTCAAGTTGAGGGCATAAGTGACTGCTCTTATGTGACACTTGTAGACTGACTTAACAGAGTCACCTGATACCCTATGAAAATGAAGACTCATATCTGACCATGAAGGTCCTGCATAACTGTGCATGCTTTCCACACATGTTTTATGCTGTTTATATGCTGCAAGACTCAAGCATGCTTCAACTCTTCTGCGCCACCTGGGTATTTGATTGGTACCAGCATGACTAGGGTAACTCTTAATGCCACTGGAAAACTCGCAAACAGATTCCCAGGATCATAATAAACAAGTTAGGTATGCTCGCCATCATTAGATCTTAATTCTTTGATCACTTTAGTGGAGCATTCAATATACACCCAGTAGGATCTCCTGTACAATGATAGTATGCTGCATGCTCCACAACATGGCATAACAAAGGGGAGCGATGCTTGAGGAGGCAGAGCATGAAGAAGGCCCCATATATTACCTAAGAACTAAGAGACGTGATGATGGCCTGACCCAGGATTCAAAGAGAGGGAGTAATTTTTTTTTTCTTTATTCATTCATGGGATGAGGGCGTTGCTGACTAGGCCGGCATTTTTTGCCCATTCCTAATTGTCCAGATGGTAGATTAGACCCAACCACATTGCTATGGGTCTGGAAACACATGTAGGCCAGACCATGTAAGGATGGCAGTTTCCTTCTCTAGAGGACATTAGTGAGCTAGATGGGTTTTTCTAACAATTGACAATGGATTTGTAGTCATCATTAGATTCTTAATTTATTGAATTCAAATTCCACCATCTGCCATGGCAGGATTCTAACCCAGGATCCCAGAACATTGGCTGGGTCTCAGGATTAACAGTCCAGTAATAATCCACGAGGCTATTGCCTCCCCCAGATAATCCCTCTAATTCCCCGAAGATACCATTACTATGAGGGATTTACTGACCCAGCAATGCAGGAAGCCTGAGCCTTCATTCAGAGGTCAACCATGTTGATATGTTTTTCAATACTACCGTCATGGAAAGGAGGACTTTTGACTGTAGACCTACTTAAGAACTACTGATAACTGTGTACATTAAGGGCGGCGCAGTGGTTCAGTGGTTAGCACTGGTGCCTCACAGTGCTAGGGACCCAGGTTTGATTCCACCCTCGGGCGACTGTGTGGAGTTTGCACATTCTCCCCGTGTCTGCGTGGGTTTCCTCCAGGTGCTCTTCTTTCCTCCCACATTCCAAAGATGCACAGGATAGATGGGTTGGCCATGCTAAGATGCCCATAGTGTCCAGGTTAGGTGGGTTAAACATGGGGAAATTCTGGGGTGGGGGGAAAAAGTGTGGACTTGTTGGGCCGAATAGTCTGTTTCCACACTATAGGGATTCTTTGATTATAAATGTGGGAGAAAATCTTATACAGGTCTGAACAATATGAGATATGGCAGAATTTTATGTGAAGTCCATTGAGGCCTACCTCAATGTCGTAAACAACATCCCGTACTTTTTAATTAGGTTCTGATTGTCAAAACACGATTGGCACAAGTGATGTCTTGCCTTTAAAGTGGACTACTGTTTGTTATTGACCTTATTAGTCGCACACCTCACCTCATTAATATGCGGCTTCATCTCCTACCACCTGCTGCGAGCAAATTGGACCAAGAATTCTTGACATGGAAATCAGAGTGGATACTGGTCACAACAGGTCACCAATTGCTGCACAGGACTTCCAGGTTGGACACAAAGCACCAACAAATCAGGGCATTCTCCATGGGCACCAGCCACAAGTCCTTCATATCCATAGATTGGCACCTGACATGTCAGCTTCTAAGAACCCTCATGGCACATGCCCGGTCCACTTTACAATATGCTTCTGATCTGCAATGCTGTACATTGGGGTGAAACAGCAACTACCATTGTAATCCTCCAATCAGCACTCTTTGCAGTCAGGAGCCAGCACTTAACTCATGTAGTTAACAGACTACATGTCCAGCTTGTTTACTGGCTTCTTAGCAGTCACTTTGAATCCATCTTGATACTCATAACATCCTCTCGGGTCCCTTTTTAATCTTTCCCTGCCCACGTTAATCCTACACCCTCTAGTTTTGAACCCCAGTACCTAAAGGAAAAAGCTTTTGCTATTATTGTTATTTATGCCCCTCATGCTTTTATAAACCTCTATAAGGTCACCCCTTAACCTTCTATGCTCCAGAGAAAAATGTCCCAGCCTATTCGGCCTGAAACACTCCACTCTTGGTAACGTCCTTGTAAATCTTTTCTGTACGTTTTCCAATTTAATAACATCCCTTCTGTAGCAGAGCAACCATACTGTACACAGTACTCCAAAAATGGCCTCACCGATGTCCTGTGCAGCTGCAACATGCCATCCTAACTCGTATACTTAGTACTCTGACCAATGAATGGAAATGTGCAAAAGGCCTTTTTTGTCATCCTACCTACCTGTGATGCCACTTTCACGTAACTATGTACCTGAACCCCTAGGACTATGTCCAACAACACTCCCCAGGACACTACCATTAACTGTAAGTCCTGCTCTGGTTTGTCGTCCTATCATACAACATCTCACATTTACCTAAATTAAATTCTAACTGCCCCTCCTTGGCCCACTGACCCAACCGATCAAGATCCGGTACCTGATTTCCTTCTGAAGTGAGAAAAAAGTGAATATTAAAGGAGAAGAAAGTCAGTTGTACAACTGTTAATGCTGGTTCAAGTGGGAAGCATTCCTGAGCAAGTGAGTAGGTAACATAGATGGTATGCAGGATTAGTGTGTAAGGCGTTGAGGTGGGTGATGCTGATTAAGGGAAGATATTGCAGGCAATCATGAGAGTGGCAGAGTATAACTCTTTACGAAAGGTATGTACAGTAGCAGAGATAGAGTGAGTGTGAAGTATTGAACAGAAGTTGGCGACACTTACGCTGGCAGAGTGGAAATAGTCATTAATCTTCTTCCTAAATTGCTATGCATTCCTCCAGATGACTGAGACCTCGCTGACCTGGGGAGAAGCCTTGGCCCAAGCCGGCATTTTCTGTTAGCAAGAGGATGCCCCTTCTCTGCACCATCAAGACCTCCAGGTCCCTGCTTGCAGAGCAGGGTGCCTATTTTCTCTTAGATAAGTAAGTGTAGTGCTGGATGAACACAGCAGGCCAAGCAGCATCTTAGGAGCTCCTAAGATGCTGCTTGGCCTGCTGTGTTCATCCAACCCCACACTTTTGTTATCCTGGATTCTCCAGCAGTTCCCATTATCTCTGCCTATTTTCTCTTGTCTGGGGAAAATGGCTGGAAATGCGGGGCAGCTCTGTACCAACACTGCTTGGCCGAGTGCACAATAGACTAGTAAAATTAATGCCATGCTGGGACTGCTGGTCAATCCTGGGATATCCCAGCAGTGGTGAATAGTTTCAGGTATGGTGAGTGGTAGAATAGGGCTAGAATCAGACTAGAGGGGAGCTGTAGGGACGATGTGGGAAGTTAATAAGGTAGGTTTGATGAGAAAACCTCTGTGTGGTTCAATGAAATTGACTTTTAACCAAAAAAAGTTTCAGCCCATTCTTTTATATAGATCTATCACGCTAATCATTGCTAACAACAGTGATGTAATTACGTTGTCACAAAGACTAAAACTATTCACTATCTATATTCATAACACACCAGTGACCCACTCAGTCATCAATGCACCAATATACACTGCAAAACGCATTCTGACTTGCTTCTTTTGTTTCCTTGCGGGTGGAGACAGCTTGCTCACATCTTTAGCCCAGCAGCTGTGAGGACTGTGGTGATCAACCTAATGGCTCATGGACCCATTGGGGCCCACCCTCTGACTGCACTGACTGAATCTCTGCAGGCCAGCACAGTTACTGGGATTAGCAAGAGCCACTAAATGCCGTACATAACTTTGCTGTTGCTTGCACTCCATGTACTGCTGCACATATTTCTCCTATGCTTTGCAAATCTCCAGTAAGAAGAGCTCACGTGATGAAAACCCTGATGTATGGTTTTCGTGATCTGCTCCATGGACTCCATTTGCAGAGATTGCATTGCCTCAGAAGTTTGACAGATGGTCAAACATCAACTACACTGCTTCAAACACAGAGTCCCAAACTGTGATTTCTAAGTTATTTTTTTTCTACCATGCAGAACATTATGGTGACAGTTTGCTTCCCCTGAGGTGTCTGTTCTTAGTTGTCTCCATTTTAGACAGGTCCTCCTGCACAATGCTACTTATACAATTGTCTGAATTATGCAGTCAGCTGAGATGCAAATATCTGCTGCAGCTTCTGGCACATTAATCAAATATGATGCTCAATCTCTGATCATTTACTTCTCTTTATGGGATAGGTAAACATTACTGAAACCTGTGTGAAAAACAAACCAAGTGGTAGATATAATGACCCTATAAGTTTTGACATAGCGTTTGTCACACTACTCAGTGATCAACATGCTATCAGACTGCACGCAGCACACATGCAATGTCAACATTATTTCTCTCTGCCCTGCCATGGCCAACAAAGCCACTCATCCAAACGCAACATCACATAATGCTAACATGAGCATTTTCCATAGCCATGGGCGCTTGGCATGGGTGGGGGCGGAGGGGGGGATCGTGGTGAGGGTTGTAAAGGGCATGTGAGAAACGCAGTATTGCAGTAATCATGGAAGACTTCAATATGCAGGTGGACTGGGAAAATCAGTAGTGAATCCCGACAAGTAGTTCTGCATTTGTGATCAGCAATGAGGCAGACTTGATCTAAAAGTTTAAAGGTGAAGGAATTCCTGGGAGTAATAGAATTCACCCTGCAGTTTGAGAGGGAGAAGCTGGAATCAAATTTTACAGCATTACAATGGAATAAAGGCAACTACAAAGACAAGAGGGAACAGTTAGCTAGAGGTGATTAGAAGGGGAGCCTAACCGGGAAGATGGTGGATCAGTAGTGGCAGATGAAATTCGAGATGCACAGCGGAAATTCAATCCAAAGAAGAAGAGGATGAGGTAACTATGGCTGACAAGAGAACTCAGGAACAGCATAAAATCAAAAGAAAAAGCATATAATGTGTGAAGATTAGCCAGAAGATTGAGAAACCTTTAAAAACCAGCAGAGGATAACGGAAAAAGCAATAAGGATAGGTGAAGATGAAGTATGAGAGACAGCTAGCTAGTAATAAAAAAAAGCAAGTTTTTTTTAGCTACCTAGAACTTAAGAGAGAGGCAAGACTGGGCACGGGACTGCTGGAAAATGAGGCTGGAGAAGCCACAATGGGGAGCAAAGAAATGGTGGTGGTACTGAAAACAGCATCATATTCACAGTGGAAAACATTAGCAATGTACCGGAACTTAAAGAGTCAGGGACAAAGATGAGCATAGTGACTACCATGATGGAGAAGATCTGGGGAAGCTGAAAGGTCTGCAGGTGGATAAATCGTCCGGGACAGATGGACTACACACCAGAGTTCTAAAAGAGATAGCTAAGGAGATTGCAGAAGCATTGGTGGTAATCTTTCAGGAATCACTAGAGTCAGGGAGGTCCTTAGAGGACTGGAAATTGCTAACGTAACATCACTGATAAAGAAGGGAGGGAGGCAGAAGACAAGCAACTATAGGTTATTTTGCCTGACCTTGGTCATTGGTAAGATTTTAGAGTCCAGCATCAAGGATGAGATTGCGGTTAACTTGTAAGTGCATGGTAAAATAAGGCTGAGTCAGCTCAGCTTTGCAAGGTGAAGCCATACCTGTAAGCAATAAAGGTGGGTATGTAATGACTAAGTTAGACAAAGGAAAACCAGTGGACATGATCTATTTGGACTTCCTGAAGGCCTCTGACAAAATACCACACAGGAGACTGCTAAATAGATAAGACCCTATGATGTTAAGGGCAAGGTTAAGGGCCTGGATAGAGAATTGGCTGACTAGCTGAAGTCAGAAAGTAGGTATATAGGTGTCTATTTCAGAATGATAGTGGACTTAGTGGAGTTCCGCAGGGGTCCAAGATGGGACCACAACTATTCATGTCCTACATTAATGATCTGAACAAAGGAACTGAGGGCATTGTTACTCAGTTTGCAGATGACACAAAGAAAGGTGGCAGTGGGGATAGTGTTGACAGAGTGAGGAAGCTGCAGAAGGACTTAAACAGTCTAGGAGAGTGAACAAAGAAATGCCAGATGGAACACAATATGGATAAGTGTGACATTATGCACTTTGATAGGAAGAATAGAGTTCTAGGCTTTGTCTAAATGGGGAATTGCTTTGGAAATCTGTATTTCAGAGGAACTTAGGAGACCTAGTTCAAGATTCTCTTAAGGTTAACATACATGTACAGTTGGCAGTTAGGAAGGTAAATGGAATGTTTGCATTCATTTCAAGAGGCCTCCAATAGCAGAAGTATAAAGCCGAGGCTGTGTAAAGCTCTGGTTAGATTGCATTTGGAATATTTATAGCGTTTTTGTGCCCTTTGTCTAAGGAAGGATGTTCTGGCCTTGAAGGGAGTCCAGATAAGTTTACAAGAATGATTCTGGGGATGAAGGCTTGTCATGTGAGGAGCAGTTGAGAATTCTGAATCTTTACTTGATGGAGTTTATAAAGATAAAGGGGCTTCTCGTTGAAACTTACAGATTACTGAGAGGCCTGGATAGAGTGAATGTGGAGAATACACATCTGTCAGTAGCAGTGTCTAGAACGTCAGGGCACAGCCATAGATTGAAGTGATGACCCTTTAGAACTGAGATTTGGAGTAATTTCTTCAACCAGAGGGTAGTTAATCGTTGGAAACCATTGCCACAAAGGGCTGTGGAGGCCAAGTCGTTGAGTGCATTTAAGACTGAGATAGCTAGGCTCTTTGTTGGTAAGGGGATCAAGGGTTATAGGAAGAAGGCACGAGAAAGCAGTTGATAAATGTATCAGCCATGATCAAATGGTCGAGCAGACTGAATGGGCTGAATGGCCTAATCCTGCTTCTCTACACTATATTTCAATAGTGTCCTGTTGTTTAGTCTTTTGCAGCATTCAGACTTTGAGTAAATTAAATATATTGCTGTGTGTGTTTGTTTATGTTTTGTGGTGTGCATTATTAGCTAGGCATGATTTCATGATAGCAAGCATTTGGTAAATTGAGGGTTGAATATTCGTGGTAGATTTACTACATGTTGGCCTGGTGACCACTTAATTGGTATATGAATGCTATTGTGATATGGGTTGCTGCTACGTGTCAATGTTAAGGGGCCAAAATTCCTTGAGGGACTCACTTGTAATAGGATGTTGATAGGTTCCAACCAGTCAATAAATTGTTCAGTCGTTTCCTTCCTTTGTTGAGGAGTACTGTGAAGAGAGAAACTGAAAGAAGCTCCCCTCAGCTGCACTGCTGTTCTTAATTGCAGCACTCTGCTCAGACCTGCTGTGATTGCACTCTTGATTTTGCAGCTTCTTGCAGGGGAGAGCACAGATACACTCCAACAGTCCTTTATTGTGTGCTTGACGCAGATTCCAGCAGTCCTTTGTTTCCATGTGGGACTTCAAGCTATTGGCCGATTATGATGTCAGCAATAGAAATGAATATTCACAGTACAAAGTTCAGCCAGATTCCAAGAATACTTGGCAATTTCACTGACCATTAATATCCTGCAACACAAAGGTGGCAGTAGAGGAAAGTCTTTTTTTGACACATGCCAAGACAAAACCTATTACGCATCTGTTTCAAGTTGACATGTTCACCCTGCGAATTTCAGTTTGACCCAACCCCAGATGAAAATTCCACTGGCCTGCCGCTGCCAGAACAAAGGCAACATTGCAATGTATAGACAATTCCCAACCCTTATGTGTCTGTCCATGATGAAAATCAAGGCACTTCTTTTTGGTTCCAGCCATGTGGTTGCTAAATGCAATAAGAAAATTATGCCATTTTTGACATAGTGGAAGATAGTATGAAATGCAGTTATCACCAGTTCTAATCAGGTTGAATCTTGCATTTCAAATTTGCACTGTGTCCTGGGATTTAAATTTGCTAGCTGTGGGTGACATAGGAATTTGACTTTGACTTTGGACAATAGTGTAGAATGAACAATATTTAATCTGATTTTGAGACAACATTGTAGACATCCTGGGAGCAGTACTTTGAGGAAGGAGAAGGGTATTGACAAAATCAATGGTAAGAAGGACCAAGCGGAAAATTGTCCTCTATCATGCAAAATAAATAGACCAGGTTTTATTTCATTCAACAGTTGTTATAATCTCTTTGAAATTGAACTTTCATTGGCAAACCCTGTCATTGCATCTTCAACACCTTTATTAAATTTATCATTGTTTGTAAACTCATAAGTTGACGAAACAGAATTCAGATAACTATAGATATTGTAAAGGTACATTTTTTAATTGCTTTTCAAGGTCGTTGGTCCTTCATCTGCAGGATCTTTTCGCGAGAGACCCAGTGGACCTACAGCATTTCGCAAGTGTTATAAACGAGGCGATTTCCCTATTGCCTTAGAACATGGTTCACATGGAAATCGAATAGCCTGGAAGGTGAGTTGGAGTACAGTGATGGCAAATACTGCACAACTAAAAGTAACATTTCCTATTGTCAAACAAGATTATTTTACAAATTAATCAGATAGAATCATTTCTCCGTAAATAGAGGCAAGAAGGAAGGTCTCCTGAGTCAGCTGCCCACCTTTGCTAACAATTAAATTTATCCAATGAAAGATATGAGAGTCAGCTTTCCTTTGAGACTATTCCCTTCTGGCCAATCCATCTCCATTTTTATGAGGACCTGGCAACCGAAGCTATCTAAAACAGTCTATCAAGTAATGGAACTAGCTAAATGCATCAAGCAAGCAAGCATTTATCTCAAGCTTCATCTCCTCCTGCAGAATGTTTCCAAATGAAAGGTTTAATTACTTAAATGGAGAGGGCATGCAATCTTGACCTGTACAATGTGAAGCAGAATATTAATGAAGATCAATCCTTATTCCACTGCTGCTTTCATTAGCTGCAACTCGTGTTAGTTGCATGCTGCTATGCAGTTTCAAATGGCTGAATTTTACCCATTTATCTAGCAAAAGGTTAATTATCTTAAAATAAAATGCAATATTTAATGAATGCTCTGATGCTAGTATGCACTGAATAAAGTAACAAGATGATCATGTGTGAAAATTGCAAAACAATTTAAGGTGTTATTCCCTACTATGAATCAGACAGGTTGAGATACGCATTGTTTATATTATGGAATTTATTAGTTTTCTAATTTAGCTCAATGTTTAAATTTATTTTGTCAATATTTACAATTGCATAGTATTCCTCAGGACTTATGGGGTCCTTTGTCAGCAAAGTGGTATTGTTTCATCTTCATTCCATAGAGTTCAAAAGTATCAATAAAATTGGTGGAATGTTTAACATAAGATACCGAAGCAATACTTGGAAGTAATTTATTTCGATGATTTTGTCATTGGATACAGAGATCAATAGAAATGTTAGTGTAAAGTGGTTTTATGAGGATTAGGATTCAGTAAAATATCTGGAATGCCAGTTAGTTGCACACATATTATAATTGAAGAAACATGTAAAATAATGGTTTGATTTTCTAGTTGTATTGCAGGCCCACGGTATTGGGGAGTTAGCTGGTTTCTTAGTTATGGAAGGAGTTTACAACTCCGAAAGAACATTTTATGGGATTTCCTTAGAGATTCTTAAGCGGCATCTGAACAATAAATAATATTTTTCATGCATATTGCAAGTGAATAAGTAAATGCATTTGTTCCTTTTGTACGTAAGTGGCTTAAAAAGCAGCATTGGGGGAAATCTTTACCTTTATTGTCCCTTAAAAGTGTATGAGCTTTTACGAGGGATGTCTTGTGGTGCAGTGGGTAATGTCCCTGCGTTTGAGCCAGAAACTGTAGATTCAAGTCCCATGATGACCACAAAAGGTATGGGTAAACAGACTGATTATCAATCTGAAAATCCTTTCATAGTGCTGATGGCAGATAGTAAGACTATGGGAATTTCCTGGTTAGCCAAAATGATATGGTAACTGCAGCACACCAGTTTCTCATGTTTAAAACAATTCCATGCTCAGGTTTTTCCATTGGCTTTACTCCATTGCAGATCTGTCAAAATCTGTCGAATTCTGCCTTGAATAAATCCAACTACACGGACTGCTACTTTTTTTTGGAAGAGATTTCCACTGGCTGAAAGCCATCTAAGAAAAATAATTTCCCAAAATCTCTGTCTTCATGGGAGTTCTCTTGCTCTCAAACTGTATCTCCTGGTTCTGATTTCTAATAATGATAAAATTCTTCTAGAACTGTCAAAACTGCAGGAATCATTTTTATCTCCTGATTGTCTTCAAATTCTCTGATAAATACACATAAATGAAAGGCGCTATCACAATAGGTAAAGGCTTGCTCTGCCTCATTCCCTAGTGTACTTCTCAATTTATTGATTTTTTTCCCCTCAGTGATACCCGTATCTAGTTGTGTTATATTAAATACTTTTAGTTGTAGTAGAGGAGCTAGTCCACAGTATATGTGGAGTTAGATAATCCTGTGACAGCCTCTGGAAGAAGGTCTGAGCAAAGTACAACTTGCATCTGGCCTTAATTCAAATCCAGCGTTATTAGCATAGTATGAATGGGAGCCTGTGCTATTTCTTGCTCAATTATTAAGCCTCAGCAGATTGGATATGGTTGTGGCAGAATCTTGCAAAATAAATCCACAAATTATGTTGGTTGAAGAGCTTCAAAAAAATTGCCAAAACATACGTTGAATTTGTTTCTTAGTCAATGGCATATGGACAATTTGTGATTCGTTGTCATAGGAAAGCAGGCCTTTGAAATTATGGCAGGCCTTAATTCTGCCAGATCTGGTTCTGACAAGCAGTAAGTCTGCTTTATTTGGGTGAATGCAGCACTGTAGGGCAGAGAAGTGACTTTGGCATGAAATCCCAAGATAATGTCCCATGTAATTCTATGAAGTGCATGGGGAAAGGCACAGATTCAAAAAAGCATACATCCTTCTAAAAATCAGATGACTTGCTGTGAATGATAAAAGAAACTGAGAGTTTCAGGCCCAACTACAACTTTGAAGCTTAGAACTTTATTAATTCTCTTTAGCTAACAGAAAGTTGCAAAATCGACTTTCTCAGAAGGTACAGCAGTTGTTTAGAAATATATTTCTATATTTGAAAATATTTGGGACACCAAAAATTCTATTGCTTACAGAAACATTTTAACATTTTTTAAAAATGTATTCATAAATCTTATTTCCAGTAGTAGAGGAACAGAGGTGTACGCTGAAAATTTAAAAAAAATTTTTTTGAATGATTGGTTGATTTTAAAGGTTAAGTTTCCTGACCCCTCACTCTGAACTTCAGAATCAAAATAATATGGATGCTGAAAACCTAAAATTAAAGCATAAAGTGCTAGGAATGTTGAGGAAGACAAGCAGCAGATGTGCAGACAGAAACAGAGTTAATGGGTGGAATTTTAGCTTTTCTGTAGTGGCGATAATGATGGCAAGTAAGGTAACTTAATCATTCGAGAGTCCAAAAATTAGGTTCTCGATATGAAGGAAAGTTCTCCAGAGTCAGTCCCCTAAGCGTTAGATGATGAGATCAGAATCATGTTGTTGAGTGGAAAGAGTCTTATTTAGTGTATCCACATCTCATTATTAATGCAACTTGCATCATTAACATCACACTTCCATTTTTCTTCTTTGACTTCAAGAAAATTGATACACAAAACCTCCAATGCTTGCATGGGTGAAAGGTTCAAGATGAGCGTGGCCATTGATCATGGAGGCAGCTGAAGCAGGAAAGCGGTTCCACGTAAACAAACATTAAACGACCGGTGTTGCTTGAGAATCTGAGATAACACGGTGTGAAGCTGGATGAAAACAGCAGGCCAAGCATCATCAGAGGAGCAGGAAAGCTTGACCTTTTGGGTTGGGATCCTTCTTCAGAAAATGTGCTATTCTGAAGAAGGGTCCCGACCCAAAACGTCAAGCTTTCCTGCTCCTCTGATGCTGCCTGGCCTGCTGTGTTCATCCAGCTTCACACCGTGTTATCTCATTAAGTGACCGGTGCAGTGATTCCACAATTTGCAATGGAGAAAATCTCCACTGATAAATCAGAGCATCTTGTTTTGTCTTGTCAATGCCCATTGCAACCCCATGGTGTCTCTGTGGTCAATGGCCACACTCATCTTGAACCCTTCACCCATGCAAACATTGGTCTCAAAACATCAGCTTGTTGTCACCCCAACTCAGCCACAAATTCATGACTTCAAGCAAGATTTTGGAATTGACTGATAGTCAGGGCTTATAAATTTATGACAGGTAATTCCGCATGAGGGGCATTCTGGCATTCTGTGTACCGATGCAAAATTTTAGTGTTGACATCGAACCAGGCAAAATCTCCCCTCCCCCACTGCCTCCCAAAACCAGCCCAACTCATCCCTGCCTCCCTAATCTGTTCTTCCTCTCACCTATCCCCTCTCCCACCTCAAGCCGCACCGCCATTTCCTACCTACTAACCTCATCCTGCCACCTTGATCTGTCCATCCTCGCCAGACTGACCTATCCCCTCCCTACCTCCCCACCTACACTCACCTCTACTGGCTCCAACCCTGCCTCTTTAACTTGTCTGTCTCCTCTCTACCTATCTTCTCCTCTACCCATCTTTGATCCGCCTCCCTCCTCCCTATTTATTTCAGAATCCACTCCCCCTCCCCCTTTCCTGAAGAAGGCCCAAAACATCAGCTTTTGAGCTCCTAAGATGCTGCTTGGCCTGCTGTGTTCATCCAGCTCCACACTTTGTTATCTCCGATTCTCCAGCATCTGCAGTCCCCATTATCTCTGATACAATTTTTGGGTCTTAGTCTGCTTTTTAGGACTCAAGGTCTTTAGTGCTTAGTTGGAGGCAGGCAGCTTCTGTAGCTTTTAGTACAAAATGTCTTTAAGTGTTCTGTTAGAGGCAGATATCTTTGGTGTCCCAGCCTGGTTTGTAATGCACAACATCTTTAGTGCTGCTTTAGAGTTGGGGATCCTTAATGATATAACCTAGATCTTAGCATACAAGGTATTCAGTGCTGCTTTAGAAGCAGGTGATCTTTGTGGTATAACTTGCTTTCTAGAGCAGAAAGAGAGGTGGGCTTCTTATGGCAGTAGAGAGTACTTAAGAATAAATGTTTGAGTCAGACAGGAGATGGACATGTTGCTGTATGGCATAGAGCTAGTTCAACATCAGAGCTGCAATGTGTGCCAGTAGCTTATATAGTAAATACATTGCAATGTCCTGAAGAAAATGTATGCAAGTCAAAGCTTTAAGCAGCATTAGGGTGCATTTCAATCATTTAGGGGATACTGCCAAAGTTATTCATGGGCTAGTCAGAATCCACTTCAGCAGGTTGGTCGCGATCAATCAGATGCTTGGTCCTTTGCGTGTGCTGGGATTCATGCCTGGGTCACGGTCTGACTTCAAGACAAGTATAAGCAAGCTTCTCTCGTGCATCTTGTAGATGGTGCACATAGCTGCCAACAACCCATCGTCCTTGTGCTAGGTATTGCTTCACAAGTGGAGAGCTTTCCCCAATTTTCATTTACTTCAATTTTCCAAGGAACTTTAAGGTCACACGTGATGCATCGTTAATGTTAATAGCAGTTACTGTTACTCACCTTGAGACATTTGATCCTTTTCCATGTTTTGTTCAAACCTGCTAGGAGATGTGAAAGCAAGTACTCTTTGCAGAATTCAAACTGAGTTTCAGTAAGCAGTTTATTGATTGCGACTTGATAACACTGTCAGTAAATGATTAAATTGGATTGGATTTGTTTTGTTTTCTGTGTACAGGGCAATGCTGGTCAATTTTGCACTTTGTTGGGTAGTTGCCAATATTGTAACTGTTTTGAAAAATCTTGACCAGTGGCATGGCTCATTCTGGAGCACAAATGGTCAGCATCATCTATTAAGATCTATTAAGAGTCAATTCATCAATGTAATTGAATATTCATTACTTGCCTGCTTGAGTACAACCATGACAACGCTCAAGAATTTCAATAAATCTCAGCATTTGCTTGACTGACAACACTGACACCAGGCTCAGTATCTGTGTCATTCTATCAACGTAGACATAATGACTACAGGATGCATTGCAGCATCTTATTAAGGTTACTTTGACAATGCCTCTCTGCCCGGCAAGAGGAAAGAACAATATGTTGTAGGAAAACTATCACTTGCAAGATTATTTCCAAGTTATACAATATCCTGATTTAGATATATATCATAATTCATTCGACAACTCTGAGTCAATATTTTAGAATTTGCTACCTGATATTGTGGAAGCACTTGGATAGTAGCTGTTCAAAGAGAAACCCCTCTCACAAGCATCCTAAGACCGTTGAATAAATAAATAATGAATTCATTCCTGAGAGATTTTTTTTAAGTAAAATTAACCATTCGATCAACAAAGCTGACTGAACGGTACTGATACATTTTAAGAATTTTAAGAAGGTATGTAGTACAAGCTCAGACCGTACAATCGAAATTCACTTCACAGTTTTATACTACTGGACAGTATGCTACCAAGCTCAAGTTCAAGTCCACCTTTGAGGGAGGGGGTAAGACCTTAAAGTAGAAACTTCAGTGAAAACATTAAAAGCCAATATAGACAATTCGAATAATATATAATTATGCTATTGTAAAATATGAAGCATGTTGTTTTGTCATTTTCCTTGAACCTTACTGCATTAATTTGGACTTTCAGCATTGAGGGAAAAATTGCAAATACATTTTCAAAATACATTTAAAATGATTTGTAGATGAAGGATCAGTACAATTAGCCAATAATACACTTTGTAAAATACTGAGTATTAAGTGAAAGACCATGTTTGACAAGGAACGTGTACCATTCCCAATACTGAGGCTGGATGTTTTACTTGCAGGAGCAAATGTGTTTGGGAGCAGATGAAGGGATGACAGCAATGAAGTTGACAACACATCAGGAAGCCAGCTCAAATCAACTGTCTTCTGCATTTAATTATAATGTATTAGGTTGCAGGAGGCAGAATGTTAATTTTAAACTGTAATCATTCATTAAGAAGGATACTAACATGGGCCTTAGTATTTAACTATGGCTGTCCAAGTTTCTCAATTTTACTTGGACTTGCGACTGAAAATAAGGCAAAGACACAGCACCAATTGAGTAAACCTGTAGAAATTACAAGCAAAACTTTCCATGAGTACTGAAACTTCATGGCTGTTTTCTTAGCTAATTAGTTAAATATGAAAGACATTTGCTTGATATTTGTTCTCAGAGGTTTCTTTTCTTGAAACTCTAAAGTAGTGAGAGTTACATTTTCAGTACTTTATGACTGCTTTCTTTATTTTGGAGGTTTGTGTGTTTGATATCCACTTTAGTCAGATCAGTATGTGTGGTTCATATTCTGTATTAATGTGGATATCAAATGACAACAAAGCTGATAAGCAGAAGCAAGAACAAGAAAAATACCAACATGAGCACCAGCAGCAGCACAAGAAAAGAACAGCAGCTGTTCCTCTTCACAAACCTGATGCTCAACAGGTGAGGTGATGAGTTGCTGAGCAGTTCACAGGATGCAAAACCTCGATAGATGCTAAACATATTTTCAACATAGAGACAGAGCTTCCTAAATCTAGTGGAATACAGGTGTCTTAGTCATATCAAGTGATGGCAGATATGTGCAGCCTGCCAGAAAACCTGATACTAAGTGGACCTAATGGGCACAGGCAAGAACTAGAGGATAATAAAATGTGAGGCTGGATGAACACAGCAGGCCAAGCAGCATCTCAGGAGCACAAAAGCTGACGTTTCGGGCCTAGACCCTTCATCAGAGAGGGGGATGGGGGGAGGGAACTGGAATAAATAGGGAGAGAGGGGGAGGCGGACCGAAGATGGAGAGTAAAGAAGATAGGTGGAGAGGGTGTAGGTGGGGAGGTAGGGAGGGGATAGGTCAGTCCAGGGAAGACGGACAGGTCAAGGAGGTGGGATGAGGTTAGTAGGTAGATGGGGGTGCGGCTTGGGGTGGGAGGAAGGGATGGGTGAGAGGAAGAACCGGTTAGGGAGGCAGAGACAGGTTGGACTGGTTTTTTTCCAAGATAATAAAATGTGAGGCTGGATGAACACAGCAGGCCAAGCTTTTCCAAGATAATAAAATGTGAGGCTGGATGAACACAGCAGGCCAAGCTTTTCCAAGATAATAAAATGTGAGGCTGGATGAACACAGCAGGCCAAGCATTGTCTTGACTAGTGAGGCTGGTATAGTAATCCAGGAGGTGGCACTTGATATGGCCAGATCCCAGTGAGGTTCACCAAAGTTCCAGACAGGATTTAAAAACCTGTCCAGCTTCTTGGTGAGAAGCGGTGAACCAGCTTTCATTTATTATTCATCTGGCCATTTTGTTGCTTGCAATGTTAACTTAAATAAAGGATCCCTTCTTTAATGATGCCTTTCTTTCAGCCCAAATTTATGTTTTAAAATTAGTGTTTAACCAGGCTTTCTTGAGCTAACAAAAGAGTGAGTTTATTATTTACTAAACACAAAAAGACATGATAACGCAACAAACTTAGGGATAGGTAGAAATAAAAAGTGAGTCCAAGAAATGTTGTCAATTAGAAAAGATGTACATATTAACCTCTGACTTACATGAAGGTGAAACAGTTGAACATTGTGGCTGTTACTTTGGGTGATACCAGCAGCACTGATATTGGTAGGTGTGTAGTTGGTTTTGAGATACTTAGATTTGCCGGTCAGTTGAAAAATCTCTGCCTTGTTTCCTTTTGCCTGCGGCTTCATTTGCTTTCTGGTTTTCAGCAAAAAGACACCTTCTGTCTTGTCATACTTGCACTGCAAATGACATGACAGGAGCTTTCTCTCTCTGTTGAAAACCAGAAAACAAATAACACCACAACTGAAAGAAAATGGGACAAAGATTTTTCAGCTGATATGCAAATCTGAGTACGTTAAAATCAACAGTAGCTACCAACTTCAGTGCTACCTGGTGTCACCCAAAGTAATAGCCATGTAACAGAATGCAAGGATGACAAGGGTTTTTCTTAGCTGTGATTCTTGCAGCACATATCTTTCCCACTAGCACTCAAAGAACAGGGTTGAAACTAGCAGTACTTGTATATTCTGGAAAGGGGGAAAGCACAAATACATCTTTCAACCAGACTGCTGTCTTCTTTGCCATCATGTTTATAGTCTAAGATAACTCACAGGAAATTGCAGTTCAATTTGCAGTTTATATCTCCCTTTGAAGCTTCCTTGACACCGAACAGGTGTAGTAAGCTATAGTTTCCCTCGAGACAAGGGATAAGTCACACAGCCTTTTTGGATGATCACTGAATTACATTACTCAAAATGTACTTTTCAGTCATTCTTTGGCTTTATGTCCTTTTTTAAAACACACATTGTAAGTGAAAAATCAGTACGTTCATAGGTGATCTAAAGTTTTAATCATCATCATGGCACATGGGAGGAGCCTTAGACCTGCATGTCCAACAATCTGTATGAACAAGAGAAGTAGCCTGAGGGAGAATGAGAAAATCGGCCATGATCCTTGTGATCATGCAGGTTGAGGGAATAAAAAGAGATGTGGTAGAGTTGGAGACAATATAGTTAGGGGAATATATGCTGTCACTGCAGCTAAAATATTGAGTCCCAAAGTTGCCTGCCTAGAGTCAGGACTAAGAACATCTCATCAGGACTGAATAGAAAATCAGGCTGGAAGAAGAAGAATCCAGCTATTGAGGTTCACGTGGATATCAGTGATGTAAGTAGGACGAAGAAAAAGATTCTGTAAGGACCTGAAAGACAAAGCAGAACGACAAGGTAATAAAATTTGGATTACTACATGAACCATGAACAAATTGGCATTGACAAATAAGATCAAAGAATTAAATACCTGCTATGAAGATTGGTGTCAGAGAAATTGGTTCCCGTTCATGCAGCACTGGCACTGGGGAGAAAGGGACATGTTCTTTTGGGATGAGCTTGACCTGGACCATGATGGGATCACTACCCTGGCAAGTTGCAAAAATAAGCCTGTGGAGCAAGCTTTAAACTAAAGAATATGTGTGTGTTTGTGTGGGTGTGTGTATGTTAGTGGTGTGGAGGGTTCAGGAGAAGAGAAACATGAAAAGTTGAAGAGAAAAGACAAAGCACTTGTGCTAGGTAATGGTAGGAATAATGATAATTGATGTGTGACCACCGGGGAGTTGATGTATAATCATAAGAGTGTATCAGCAAATAAGATCAGAATAAAGAAATATGGGACAACAAGAAAAGTAATTAAAAGGCCTATTATCTCTGAATGCATGAGCATTTCTAACAACATGGATGAATTTATGACATAAAAATAAATTGTTATGATCTGCTAGTAGTTGCAGAGATATTGGAAGATGACCAAATCTGGAGGCAGAATATTTAAGATAACAAAGTGTGGAGCTGGATGAACACAAGCAGCATCTTAGGAGCACAAAAGCTGATGTTTTGGGCCTTCTTCAGGACCCTTCTTCAGGAAAGGGGGAGGGAGAGAGGATTCTGAAATAAATAGGGAGAGGAGGGAAGCGGATCAAAGATGGGTAGAGGAGAAGATAGGTAGAGAGGAGACAGACAAGTTAAAGAGGCAGGGTTGGAGCCATTAGAAGTGAGTGTAGGTGGGGAGGGGATAGGTCAGTCTGGGGAAAATGGACAGGTCAAGGGGGTGGCATTAGGTTAGTAGGTAGGAAATAGGGTACGGCTTGAGGTCGGAGGAGGGGATAGGTGAGAGGAAGAACAGGTTCGGGAGGAGGGGACAAGCTGGGCTGATTTTGGGATGCAGTAGCAGGAGGGGAGATTGTGAAGCTTGTGAAACCTATGTGGATCCGCTTGGGGTGTAGGGTTCCCAAGCGGAATATGAGTTGCTGTTCCTGCAACCTTCAGGCGGCATCATTGTGGCACTGCAGGAGGCCCAGGATGGAGATGTCATCTAAGGAATGGGAGGGGGAGTTGAAATGGTTTGCGACTGGGAGGTGCAGTTGTTTGTTGTGAACCCAGTGTAGGTGTTCTGCAAAGTGATCCCCAAGCCTCTGTTTGGTTTGAACCGAGCCACCTGAAGCTTGCAGAAACAGCAACTCATATTCCATTTGAGAATCCTGCAGCCCAATGGCATCAATGTGTATTTCACAATCTTCAAAATCTCCCCTCCCCCTACTGCATCCCAAAACCAGCCCAGCTTGTCCCTGCCTCCCCAACCTGTTCTTCCTCTCATCTATCCCATCCTCCCAACTCAAGCCGCACCCCCATTTCCTACCTACTAACCTCATCCCGCCCCCTTGACCTGTCTGTCCTCCCCAGACTGACCTATTCCCTCCCTACCTCCCCACCTACACTCACCTCTACAGGCTGCAACCCCGCCTCTTTGACTTGTCTGTCTCCTCTCCACCTATCTTCTCCTCTATCCATCTTCGACCTGCCTCCGCCATTTCTGATGAAGGGTCTAGGCCCAAAATGTCAGCTTTTGTGCTCCTATGATGCTGCTTGGCCTGCTGTGTTCATCCAGCTCCACACTTCGTTATCTCAGATTCTCCAGCATCTGCAGTTCCCATTATCTCTGTTGGAATATTTAAGGTTATTTTACATTTTGAGAGGAAGGGAAGGAAGGGAAAACAGCGGGGGTAACTCTGTTAATAAAACATGGGATCTGTGCATTAGAGAAAAGTTATCTGGCTTGGAAGCTCAAAGTGTAAGCCAACTTCACGAAATCACAGAATTGTTACAACACAGGAGGAGGCCATTCGGCTTGACATGCTTGGATTGGTTCTCTAACCTCGTACCAATTTCCCGCCTTATTCCCACATCCTTGACACAATTTCTATCCAAATGTTATCCAGTGTCCTCTTGAATCCTCAACTGAACCTGCCTCTACCTTATTTCCAGGGACTCCATTCCATACCCTAACTACTTGCTGTGTGAAAAAGTTTTACCTTCTATCACCTTTACGATATTTAGTTTAAATCTATGCCCTTTTATTCTTTTTTGTTTCAAGACTGGGAATAGCTTCTCCCTATCTACTCTGTCCAGCCTGCTCATGATTTTGAAAACCTTGATTAAAGCACCTTTCAGCCTTCTTCAGTCCCAAATTCTTTAGTCTGTCTTCATAAGCTGAAGTTTATAATTCCTGGAACTATTCTTATAAATTCTTTCTATATTCGCCCAAATGCAGTCACATCTTTCCTACAGTGGGGCTGTACTTCAGTCGAGGCCTAATAAATGTCTTGTATAATTTCAACATCACCTCCTTACTCGTATAGCCTATGTCCCTATTAATAAAACTGGGAACAATTATGCTTTATTAAGTGCTCTCTGTCTGTCCTGCCAACTTAAATGTATACATATACGCCTAGGTCCCTCTGCTCCTGAACCCTGTTTACAATTGTACTCCCAAATTTATGTGTTTCAATATTCCTCAAACCAAAGTCTATCACTTCACATTTCTCTCATTGAACCTCCGCTGCCACCTGTCCACCCACTCCACAAACTTGCCAATGTCCTTTTATATTTCCATATTGGCCTCCTCTTACGGCTCTTCTAAGTTTAGTGTCAAGTGCAAACTTTGAAATTGTCCCGTGCACACCAAAATCCAGATCATAAATATAGATATCAGGAAAAGTAAGGGTCACAATACCAACCTCTGGGAAACATTGCTACAGACCTTACTCTAGTTCAAAATATATGGAATGATCATCAGTCTCTGTTTCCTATTAGTCAGTACTTCTGTATCCAAGTTGCTGCTGAGCCTTTTATATCATGAACTATAACTTTCCTGACAAGTCACACTGTATCAAAAGCCTTCAGGAAAGCCATATCAACAGTGTTATAGAACATAGAACATTATAGCACAGTACAGGCCCTTCGTTCCTCGATGTTGTGCCGACCTGTCACACTGATCTGAAGCCCATGATACCAATCTGAAGCCCATTATTCCAATCATCACTTTATCTCACCTCTTCCAAAAACAGCAGCAAGTTAGATAATCCTGATTTCCTCTTTAGAAATCTCTGCTGTCGCTACTAATCATCACATCTTTGTCCATGTGTTTCTAATTCTGTCCTCAATAACTGTTTCTAGAATTAACCCGACCACTGAAGTTAAACTAAGCAGTCTGTAATCACTGGGGATATCCTTACAACCTTTCTTGAACAAACCTGTAATGTTTGCAATTCTCTGGTCTTCTGGCACCTCTCCCTGAGTCCAGAAAAAAACTCTAATTTAGTTCCTTAAAAATCCTCGCATGCATTTCATCTATTCCCTGCTCTTTATCAACTTTAAGTGCCAATGATCTATCCACCAAGACTTTTTGCTTACTATTTCTGAACTCTTTCAGTGACAGGATTTCCTTCATTGTCACCAGGGCCTGGGCAGCATCCTCATGTTTTGTCCAGACAAGTGTAATGTATTCACTTAACACCTCAGCTCTGTCTTCCGCTTCCGTGTTATTCCCGTTCTGGATCTCTATTGGTCCTACTCCGCTTTTAACCGCTTTCCTATCATTTGGGATCGCCCTTTATGTTAGTTGCTAATCTTTTCTCATAGTTTCTTTTTCTTTCTCTTCCTCTTTGGTTTGTCACCTCTCCCATCAACCTTCAGATTAGGGTGGGCTAGCTAAATTGGCTGACAACTGGTTTGTGATGCAGAGTGATGCCAATAGCATGGGTTCAATTCCTATACTGGCTGAGGCCACCAGGAAGATTCCATCTTTTCAACCTTGCCCCTTGCTTGAGGCATGTTGAACCTCAGTTTAAAGTCACTACTAATAATGTAGAGACAGAGCAGCCCATGATCCTTGGTGACTTTCACTTTAAACCTTCTGTATTAGTTTTGAACGTCAACTGCAATTTTTGCCTTACATGTCATGAGCACTCTACTTTGTTTTAATGTTAATTTCTACCTCCTTTGTCATGCAGGAAACTCTGGCTTTGCTTGTCCTACTTTTTCCATTAGAGGAATATTCCATGCTTTTACTTGAATCATCGGCTCTTTGAAAGTGGCCCACTGTTTAGCTATCATTCTTCCCACCAATCTCTTAACCCAATCAAGCCTACGCAGCTCTGTTCCTGCCCCATTAACATCAACTTTAAATCAGTTTTTTTTTGTTATGAAAAACTGAGAGGATGTGCTGTTTTTGAAATAATTCACCATCCTTCAGATTAATGGCCTCTATGCCTGGCATCATACCAGCACTGGAATTCGTATATCATGCGATCCATTTTTCAGATAGGATTTGGCATGGAGCATGCTGTTCATAGAAAATACCACTCGTGTTCCCACTTTCAGGACCATTCATTTTTTTTTTAATTTCGTAAGTCTGTCAGTTTAGTATAGCCATTCATACTCCATTTAAGAAAGCTCTAACCTGTTCTTCTTCAGTTTTCTGCACGTGATAAATCTTTGGTGATTATTCACCAAACTATGGTAAAGTGCCATGTTTATGTTTACTACAGCTTAGGCAAGGAGGCAAAACATCCATTCAAACTTCTTCAAGGGTCTCCTGAGCAATTTCAAAGAAGTTCAATATAAGGTTGAGGATCAGCATATCATCTTTCAATTAGGCATTTACAAAACTTCTGGATTCAACATTGAATCACTGCACCCATTTTGTCATACAGCACCTATTGATATTGTCTTTATAATTCCTGGTCACATGTCCACAAGATGTCTGTTATTTATTGTCCCATTATCATCCCCTTTTGTTTTGCACATTCTTCCCTTTTGTCATTTATTCTTCCCAGAATCAACTGGATCACACATCTTCCTTTTTTCATTCCCTTCCTCTGTAATTGCTTAAAACTTATTCTTTCTCTCTAACTTTTTACGGCTCTGTGAAAGGTTGTTGACCCTAAACAATGGCAGAATTTTCATGTTGTGGGAGGTAATTAGAAGACAAAACTATTCCCATCACTTCAGTGCCCTCTTTACTCAAAACTGCCTGGAGAGACTCTGGACAGGCAGGCATCTGAAACTCCTGACTACTTTAAGCCCACCTCAGCCAACCCATTCACGACCTTATACCCTCAACCATCTTAACATCAACCCCTCAACATTTACAATACTGAACTTTAGTCTAAACAAATAGACTTGGTTATTGTCCTAAGATACTTCTTAAAACACCATCTAAGTATATGTACATTTTTTTTCTCTCACTCACTCAAGATCCTGGAACTCCCTTCCTTATGTTTATACCACTAGTATTGAAGCAAATAAAGAAGTGAGTTCATTATCATCTTCTCAGAGCAATTAGGAATGGAAATAAAAGCTGACCCAGCCAGTGAAGCCTACACCCATAAAAAAAAACAAGCCACTCTACCTTTTTTATCCATATAACTCATCTGAAGATTTTTCCACAATTACAAGGTTGACCTTTTACTTAACAATTGCCAGTTGGCAGAACTAGATATCGCAATTTATTTCCCGAAGTTCTCTGGCTTCCAAATTCTTCTCCACAGTAAATATTGAAGCAAAATATGTAATATTTCCTCTATCTCCTGTAGTTCCACACATAGGCAGCCTTGCTGATTTTTAAGGGGCTGTATTCTGCCCCAAATTACATGTCTCACTAACTTAAATTGAGTTTTTTGAAGAAGAAATGAAGAGGATTGATGAAGGCAGAGCAGTGGACGTGATCTATATGGACTTCAGTAAAATGTGCAACAAGTTTCTGCACGATAGTCTAGTTCCAATTTCACTTGGAATACAGGGAAAACTAGCCATTTGGATACAGAATTGGCTTGAAGGTAGGAGACAGAGGGTGATAGTAAAGAGTTACTTTTCACACTGGAGACCTGTGATCAGTCACTTAACACAAGAATCAGTGTTGGGTCCACTGCTTTTTAGTCATTCATACAAATGATTTGTTGCATATGAACATAGGAGATATGGTTAGTAAGTTTGCAGATGGCACCAATATTGGTGGCGTAGTGGACAGCCAAGAAGATTACTTCAAAGTACAACAGGACCTTGATCAGTGAGGCATGACAGATGGAGTTTAATTTAGATAAATGTGAGGTGCCGCATTTTGGAAAGGTAAATCAGGGGAGGGCTTATACACTTAATGGTAAGATCCTGGGAGTGCAGCTGAACAAAGACACCTTGGAATGCTGGTTCATAGGTCCTTGAAAGTGGAGTTGGAAGTAGACAGGATAGTGAAGAAAGTATTTAGCATACTTGCCTTTATTGGTCAGTGCATTGAGTGTAGGAGTTAGGAGGTTGTGTTGAGGCTGTACAGTACATTGGCCAGGCCACTGTTCGAATATTGTATTCAATACTGTTCTCCCTCCTATAGGAAGGTTGTTGCAAAACTTGAAAGGATTCAGAAAAGATTAACAAGGACATTGCCATGATTGGAGGGTTTGAGAGGGGACATTCCAGTATTCATCCAAGCATGTTTTTAAAGTTCTAATGTTACCCATCTCAACTATCCTCCCAAGCGGTGCTGTCCACACCTCTACTGCCATGAGGGTAAAAATGTTTTCTTCAGTTCCCCTCTAAACCTCCTGCCTTCCGTTTTAGAAGTGTGCTCCCTTGTTATCGACCCTTCACCTAGGGGGAACAGCTGTTTTATATCCACCCTGTTCATGTCCTCTTAAGCTTAAGCACCTCTATCCCCTATCTGTACCTCTATTGTAGTCTTTACAATTTTCCCACCTCAATCAGTGGCTTGCATCTAATGAAGCTGAGGCAAAATCCAACAGTTGCTAATGTCTACAGAGATAGTTAGGAGCTGCCGATGCTGGAGAATCTGAGACAACAAAGTGTAGAGCTGGATGGACACAGCAGGCCAAGCAGCATCTTAGGGTCTAGTTGTTTTCATGAAAGTTAAAAAGTGTGCCTTGGGCAGGCTTTCAATGAGCCCACGATGCTGTTATTTGCTTCCTTCGTAATAGTGTGCGGGTTCCATATTCTATGTCCTCCCCTATCTTTGTGAAAATCGCTGTATATGGGAACAGAGGCAGGACTTTCATGATTATACTCATTAGCAACTTTTTAGCCCAACCTCCACCTAGTCTCTGTAGGGACTATGAAAATCTGGACCATTACTAAGGAAACTAAACCAGCAGAATGGCTTTGTATGTATTTGTGATAACCAAAATATGTTATTGTGCTTTGAACATCTTAACAGTGAAATGCTAAGAGAAGTGTTACAAATGATGTATGTAATGACTGCCACAGACTGCACACAAAGGCACCTAGAGCAGCGGTAATGATAACATGACACCTGCAAGCCAAGCCAGTGTACTAAGTACTTTTGAATTTCTCCTATCAAAATGTTCTTTTACAAATTAAGCAAAAAATTATTTTGTATGCTTACTGTACTACTATTGTAACCATAAAAGATGCAACACCTGCCCACATACCGCCGCCGTCACTTCCATTCAGGACCCTAAACAGTCCTTCCAAGTGAGACAAAGTATCACCTGCATCTCCTCTAATCTAATCAATTGCGTCTGGTGCTCCTGATGTGGTCTTCTCTATGTTGGTGAGACCAGACTACGCTAGGTGACCATTTTGTTGAGCATCTTCAACTGGCCCACAACTATGAACCTAACCTCCTGGTCACTGCCTATTTCAACTCCCTTCCCACTCCCCCTTCAACACGTCAATCCTCTGCTTCCTCCAGTGTTGCAGCAACTCACAATACAAATTTGAAGAACAATACCTTATCTTCTGCCTGGGCACCCGACAGCCTGGAGGACTCATCTTTGAGTTCTCCAATTTCAAACAACCTTCCCACCCATCCCCCAGTTCCCCTTTCAACCGCACCACCTCCCTTCCATTCCACCTTTTGACCCTCCCTTCCAGCGACCAACCAGATTCATCCCTCCCGTCGACCAACTAGGTTGTACCTATTACCAGTGTCCACCTATCGCCACCATTTTTCCTCCACCCCTCCTATCCCCTCTCTTTATCTGCAGCTCCCCCTATCCCTACATCCAGCCCTGAAAAAGGGTAATACCCGAAATGTTGACTGCTCCTTTCCACCAAATGCTGCCTGGCTAGCTGTGTTCTTCCAGCCTCCTGTTTGTCTACCTGGATTCCAGCATCTGCAGTTTTTTTTGACTCTAAAGAAGTTTTTAGTTGTTTTCGCAGTCTAAGCAGGCAGATTGGAAAAATCCACAGGCATTTATTAAATTTCAGCAGGAAAAGCCAATGAGTTAGACTGTCTTTGTGTACTTCAAAAAGAACCATCCAGTGAATGCATCAAAAGGAAATGCTTGTGACCTTATCAGCTAAGTAAGTAATTAAAGAGTCAAGATTGTTGTGACACTTCACTCAAGTTGAGTTTCCATAAAGGTTATTACTTGGAAAAGGCTTTTATTCTGGTTGTTTATAATATCTTTGTCAATTATCTTACATATCTAAATGTAGGTTTAAGAAAATTTATTTCATGTAATAAACTTGTATCTTTTTGTTAAAAGTATTTTGACAGTCACATGTGAATATGTTCAATGACTGATGACCATTGTAATCTAACTGCAAAAATAAGCCTTATGGTCTATTAAGCCAGATTTCATTCTGGGCTATGACCTGCCTGTTGTTATTATCAGCTTGGATCATATCAAGATCTGTTGAATTTGTGCATACTGTCAGTACTCCAGGTTTTTTTTTGCTGCTACATGCGGTTAAGCTAACCTGTAAAAGTTTGTCACTTTCTTGGTTACTCCCTTCTTTCCTAGCTCCTCTATTTTATCTTTCAAAAGTAGACTTTTGGGCAGCTGAAACTGTCTTCAGGAGATTCTGCTATGGTCTCTCACACTCATTTTTTTCAAAATAATATTTGTCAGGATGACATTTGAGACCTGTAAAAATACTTTTGTAATCTTATTGGATCTGTTCAGCAGTCAATGGTTTTGTAGCCTGTGATATGCTACAAATCTCTTATGGCCTGATTAGAATTTACTCATCTAAGATTTATACTTGCTACAGCTGACATGGCTAGATTTTGCACAACATCTACGATCTGGAACATCAGATTTTCATGCTTCACATTGATTTGAACACTCAGTTTCATTTGTCTTCTTGACAAGTTATTGTTCTATCATATTGGCTCAATTTCGCTTTGGAGGACTTCATCATTGGATGACCAAAAGTCTGAAAATCTCTTGATGTTGCACAAACTACTGATGACCAACTAACACTTCACATTCACGTGATGATCTTGTCAGCAGTCATCCTTGTAACAGTCACAAATCAATTATCGTCATTAGAACTCACAATGCCAACCCATTGTATGCTACAGAATGATACATCAGACTCACTGGCTGATATCTTTGCAGCAGCCACCTTTAGAGATTTGCTTTGTGTCTCTGTAGCTAAACACTTGCGTACAAAATGATTTTGCTCTTTGCAGTTCGAGCACTTCTCCACCCACCTGGACATGCTTCCCTTTCTTTTGTGTGGTGGCATCTTCAATATTAATATCTTGTCCTCTGGCTTTGATTTTTCAGCTTGATTTTCTGCAAATATTTCTTTCTTTTTCACAGTAGGCTGTTCTCATTCAGCATGGACTGTGTCTCAGCATAATAGAAAGTCAAAATAAGATAAGTCAAGATAACTGGAAGTCACTCTGTTCTCCCATCAATATGCTGCAGCTGATGATTGGCAATCTCAGTCCTTCTACATATATCCATAGCTTTCTCCACAGTAAATTTCTCCCCTCTCTCGACAGATATGTTCTCACATCAGTACCTTTTATGCTTAAATTAATCCAGTCTCTGATGAGATCATATTTCAATTGCCAAAATTCATAACATTCTGCTAGATGCACTCCAGTATGAAACAAATATTGTTCCTAAGTAACACAGGGCTCAAGGTATATTTTCAAACTTCACTAGTCTGGTGTTTATGCTCCCAGTGAGATCTAGACTGTAATGCAGCTTGTAGCTCTCTTTCCCCAGCACAGATAGCAGTGTTGCTGCTCTGATTTGCTCAGTCTTTTTGTTTAGTTCTGTGGCTCTTTCATAGTTTTGCTACTGAGAGCAGAAAACATCTCATTTGTCATATTTCCTTTAATTTCCACAGCCACAGGGAACAATTTTGACTGACTCAATAATTGAAAGTTGCAGACAGTTGTTTTCTTTTCCATTGTTGTTTCTTCCAGTGAAATAAGTAAATTGCCATTGTCCTGCTGGACCATAACGCTGCTGTCTCATTAGACCTGAGGTTTACCATGCCTCAGGTGAGGGAAAAGGTTGAAAAGGAGACTCCTTCATAGTAACCTCAACCAGAGCAGGAATTCAACCCACAATGCTGGTGTCACTCTTTTGCAAACCAGCCTTCCAGCCAATTGAACTAGACAATCCCCATTTTCATTTAAAAATAGAAATTGCTGCAGAAATTCAGCAGGTTTAGCAATGTCTGTAGACAAAAAGCAAAGTTAATGTTTTGAATCTGAGTTAATGTTTCAGGTTCGGTGACCCTTCCTCAGAACAGTTTTGAGGAAGGGTCACTGGACCCAAAATGTTAGCTCTAATTTCTCTTCCCACATGCTGCAGACCTGTTGAGCTTTTCCAGCAATTTCTGTTCTGTGTAAAATTTCATAATGTTATCTTATACTCTCTCAGCTTAGAGTAATTAGAATTAATGTTTTTTCTATATATGGCTGATGTTAGATCGATCTTAGAGGCCTATTTGTCTTAAATGAATATCATATTATGAAAGCGAATCATATTTTCTTGTGACTTCCATCTAGTATTTTAACCTAATTTCTGTGGAATATGTTGTTGAAATTTATTTTGGGTACGGTTGAGTTGCATATATTTTTCTTTTCAATCATTTCCAAAGGAATCTGATTGACCAGGGTGTGGAAGTAAATGTGCTTTGCCAATAGATGGCCCACTGTATTTGTGCTGCAACCTTATTAAACGACTTCCTCAAAAACTCTTCCCCCTCCAATATTGTCTCTGATTTAAACTCTTGCTAGTGTCTGTGGCTGAGTTATAAAAAAATGTTCCAGGCTGAGACTGGTAGGATGGAAAAAGCCTATGTCAATGTTTCGAGAATACTCTTAATGCTTTACTGTGAAGAGGGTTCTGTATGCAGGGCTGACTGTTTGGTCTTTGTTTCCTGTCCTTGGCAGAATGTAAAAGAATGAGGACTGCAGTGAGAAGGCCCAGAGTGTCACACAGTGGAAATAATAAACCATTATCTTCATTAAACAACCCTTGTTTTAGCAAATAGATGCCTGAAATTGAAAAAGCAGTTTGAGTGGGGTGGAGGTGCAGGGGTAAGCTTTAAAAAAAAAATCACTGAGAGGAGTCTTTGTTTGAATCTATGGCTACTTACCGAGGAGATTCACATTCAAATAGACTGGTTTTGTGAATTGGTCATTCACACATTCTCCTATACCCAGGATGGCTATGATTATAGCTAATTACAATGATGAATGAAATTTTAACAGCAGTACTCAATCACGTTGTTGTTCATGCATGAAGCAACTAGGGCAAATCAATGGAAGTGTGATTTCAATAATTACGAACAATGCAAAGTGTTTGCAGAAAGTTGAGTGAATCTGAAAGACAAAATAAGATGTAATTTTTCAGTTTACAACAAATTCACAGGTTTTGTTTGTTTACCCTGATTATCACAAAAAAGTTATACTGACAAACATGTCACAAATATCCTTCCATATGTATGTTTTGGTTTGACCAAAGTGTTACAGTTAAAGTTGTGTGATATCTCTTCTAAGCTGTGGTTCAATTCTGAGACAGCTCACCACAACCTTCTTAGGGGCTATGAGGGATTAGCGATAAACGTTGGCTATGCAATCAATGCTCCCATTCTGAGTTAGTAAAGAGTTAATTAGTCTTTCTTTCCCATTCTATAGATTGAACATAAGATTAGATAAAATTAGGTGTTGTACTGAGTGCGAGAATCACATTGATACACTTTATCATGGGGTTCAGTTTGCTTAGTTGGGCTGGATTCTAGTTTGCACTATAGAATGATGCTTGCAGGGTGAGTTCAATTACCCCACTGGCTGAGGTTACTCTGAAGAACTCTCCTCTCAACCTCTCCCCTTGCCTGAAATGTGGTGACCCTGAGGGTTAAACCATTACCAACTGTCTGTTCCTAATGAGACAGCAGCCCTAGAGCCCAGTAGGAATGTGGCCACTTCAACCTTCCAGCCCATCATGTTTATGTTGGCTTTCAAAATGACCATCTCACTTAATGTCATTCTCTTGCTCCTACCTCTTCACCTTGCATATTGTTCCTTTCCAAATAACCACTTCATTCCTATATTGAACCTGCTTCCACCGTACTCTCAGCCAATGCATTCCAGAATCTAACCTGCACTGTTGGATGTGCTGTCTTTCAGATGAAATCAAACCAAGAACCCATCTGCTCTGTCAGCTGGATCGAGGAAATCCATCCCATGGTACTATTGCAAAAAAGAGCAGTGTTGTCCTATTTTCCTTACCAATATTTGTTTCACAATAAAAAATACCATTGAGGGTCACTATCTGGTAATTATATCATTATCTTCTTTATAGCATTCATACTCCTCTTTGAGGGCCTAATACTACCTCCTTCTTTATCCCTTTCTGGAATTCACTTACCATTGCATGGTGAAAATTCCAGCCACTTAGCCTTTGGCCCTCCATTCACCACAACATCTCTAGTTACTGATTTATTCAGCCACATTCTCATCTCCACCTTTGAAGTCCTAGGGCCTAGTAAATCTATTTTTTTCTCACATTTCTCCATTGTTCTTGAGGACTACTTTTTGATTTCAAGACTTTGGTTTGGCTTTTGGGAGCCATTTTTTGGTTATCAGGGGTTGCAGTTAATTCTCTCTAACTCATTTATTCGGTGATGCAGTCATACCTCAATGTTGACATAAAAGGTATTTGAACGCTCATATCCAGAATTGGAATTGATATTCCAAATAATGATCAAATCTCCTCAAACTAAAAGCTGAACACACAAGGAAAGCATTAATTTCTGAGACTGTCCAGTATTTAAATTTATACAAGTGACAGGCATAGGTTAATAAAAATATTTTTTTCCAAATAATTGACACTTCTACAACCAGAAGCTATTATCCTAAACATGCCTCCATAGACTGATGAGGCCACAGCTAATGCACTTCCAACACACATGGGCAAAGTTTGAACATTTTGTCTAGGTGGTTACTACCCTGTTTACTACATTTATATCTCAATGTCATATTTAAATTTAACAACTTACTTCATTATGGTAAGATCCACAATACCTTTTCCAAATGTAGCAGCCCCTGAACATATCCATTCTAAACTTGACATGCCATTTCAAGGAATTTATTACCTCTGTAATTTGAATTTTTTTTGGATTCCAGTTCACTGAAATTTCCTTTGGATAACAGGGTTTAAGACTGTTCTCTCTTCTTTGCAGTCTCCCTCTCCCCCCAACCTGGAAAACTCCCTCTTCCCCTTTTGGCTACATACGTCTTGCGACTTCCTCATTCTCACACAAGGGCCTCTTGCCCCTTCTTCCACACAACATTCATGCAACCAATTTTTCCTCCCTTTCTGATTGGCCTCTGGCTGATTCCCCCAATAAGGACATCAAACTCGGGATAAGATTGTTATGGATCAAACCTGACCCCCTCAAAATATTTTAAGAAGCCTAAGTAGCCTAGACCCTAAAATGTTCTTATTATTAAAGGCAAATGTGAAGTGCCTATTCCAGATACAATACAATTGGTCAAACTACTAAACATTAAGCAAAACACAATTTATTTAAACTCTAGTTAAAATACAACCAAGGAAAGAGAAATTTAGAATAACAACTCTATTGGAAAAAATAACAGAATAATAGATAAAGTAGTTATTGCTAATTATCTGTTCCATTGTAGTAACATCCCATAAACACATCTCTTGGCAAAAAAAGGAAAACTCAGATGGAGGCTTTCACATGCAGTTCTCCAATCCAGGTAAAAACATCAAGAGAAAATTCAGAAAGAGTAGCAGCCAGGAGACATTCACTAAAGCTTTCATGTCTGTTGAGAGCCCAATAGCTTCTGCTTAAAGCTAAACTTAAGAATCTAGAAATCCTGATCTGTGAGAGCTAGCTACACCTTTCAGGTTGTTTTTAAAAAAAAGCCCAAGTCCTCCTAAGCGGTTTACGTTCGTGCTTCTGCCTTACAACCTCTCTTTAAAAAAAGGATAAAATAACTTCTTAAAGTCACAGCATCATTATAGGATCCTTCTGGCCTCAGCAGCATGCTGCAAGGCCCAATCTCTGACATCTTGAACATCTATACCACTATGAACTCTTCTGTTCTTTATCCTATTATTGGAGGTGTACACATGCTTTTTCTTACCTCATCAATCCCCACAGCTGCTGTATATCTCTATTTGAGTTAATTATTTAAGCTGACTGCCTTCTGCCAAAAGGCTCTGCAAGGACCACATCAAGTTTGTTGAATTTGCTGATCAGTGTCTCAACAAGATGTATCCATTTATCTTTGAGCCTACAACGTGAAAGTTATAATCCTGAAGCTATAATTTATTTTTAAAAGTATGAATTAGGAACCAGGTTTTTGCAACACCCAGCCCCACCTCACCATAATCCTACTTGACTCCTCCTCTATTGCTAAATTGTCAGACTGCGTGGTTTGGATTTTACACTTTCTAGCAAGATAAGGAATATGGAATGGGAAATGCTTGGTTCACTCCTCCTTATCCGTCTCATTTCAGCACATCAAATCAAGCATCAAATGATGGGAATGCCATCCAATAAGCATTGCAAAGTGGGACTCCATTTTTAATCAATTTTCTTGAGCAGGATGTCAGCCAGCAGAAGGGCTAGGCCATGAACTCAAAGTTGGTTCCCACCACCAATTCAAAGACTCCTTTTCATCTTATTCTCTATTTAATTGATATGTTAACCTATAAAGATTGAACAAATGAAGTCTACTAACTGCCAAATGCAAAGACTCTGTGTCTGCATGCAACTATGGAACTGTTAGCAGGCCTTTTCATCGCCCTTGGACCACCTCCTCACACACAACATAACAAACTCCCAATCTACATTGACTTCTGGTCAGGTATATTGGTACTTTAAAATTATTTTATATTTTGTTGAAAATCCTCCATGCCCCTACATGTATCTATAATTTTCTGTAGCTCCACAAACAACTAATATATTTATGCTCCTTTAAATCTAACCTCTTGCATGTTCCCAAGTATAATTTCTCCATCATTTCTGACCATACTTTCAGTTTCCAACGCTCTAAGTTCTGGAATCCCTTTTCTACACCTCTCTGACCTCTGTATAGGCTCTTTCCTTTAGGATACTCCATAAAACTATCCCTTCGGTTGTGTCACTTGTGTTCAATATCTTACTTCGTCTTATATTTTCCTGTGAAACACCTAGAGACCTTTCATCTTTAAAGGTCCTGTATAAATATGATTTTTTTTATATTGTTACTTCTGGGCCATGCTCTGAGCAAATTAGCAGCTATGTTTCCTACATTATGACAGTGACTCCACTTGAAAAGTATTTAATTGGATGTAAATTGTTTTGTAATGTCCTGAGATGATGAAAAGTGCTATATACTTAAGTTTTTCTACATGTTGATCAAAATTTGAATGCTAGCCTGTTTCTCTTGCATTCAGTACAAAGTTTTAGGAGTGCTTTTACATTACAGTGCTACTATCTGACTGATGGCAGCATTGTAACATAAGAGAAGCATCACTATCATTTCCAGCAGCACATGATACAGCCTCATGAGAGGTATCTTTGGAACAATTGCAAAAAGCTAATGTGGAGCATTATATATAGTTTTACAGCTTGCTTTTATTTTATATCAGCGAAGATTCTTGTCCATGAACCAGCAAATAATTATTGACAAGACTGAAGTCATTGCTTTTGGTGCCCAGTTCAAATTCCATTCCTTAACAGCTAACTCCATCCCAAATCAAATGTATATGTGCGCTCTCAACCACTTTTACATATGCAATGCAATGCAATGTGAACAAGGTGATTCCAGAGGCGGGAACATACTTAACATCTAGCTGACCTGACCAATAAAATGTGAAAGTAGCGGTTAGTATGCAAAATATTCAAGATGTTTGTTTTTCACAAGGAGAATATAAGTTGTTTACTTTTCCATTTTTTCAATCAACCTGTTCAGAGATGTTATTACACAGCTCAGAAGCACTTGGGACTTGAACCAGAAGTAAATACAATACCATGGCACAAAAGCCCCTTGTTCACTTCTCTAAAGCTGTGTTTCCTTGCACATATGACCCTCATATCCGGTAAGCAATCATCTGAGCTCGAAATAAAATAAATCAAAATGCTTATACAATTTACTACAAGGGAACAGGGGTTCTGGTGTAGGCCACACAATGCCTTTCAGTTGAGTCAGATCTAGTCTCCACCTCAATTTCATTTGCTCAATTTTCTTTCATATTCTTTGATGCCTTTGCCCAACAAAATTACACAAAATAAAAGCAGAAAATCTTGGAGAGACTCTGAAGACCTGGCAGCATCTGTAGAAAAGAAAAAGAGCCAGTGCTTAATATCCAAAGACTCTCATTTGATAAACAAAACTACATCAATTTCAGCCTTGAAAACATCAATTGGCACAGCAAACACAGATCTGTGAGGACACAGTTTCATGCTTCTGCTACCCTTTTTGTGAAAAAGTGCTTCTTGATTTCACTGAAAAATAACCGCTCCTAATTTTAAGTTTAGGCCCTTTGGCTCTGTTTTATCTCCTAAATTAAATTTATTAGAAAACCACCTGTGCTGACCAACAAACCGAAAGTGCCAATTTTTCCAAACTGTCCACAAACAAATGGTTATGATTTCACCACTTTAAATTTTCAATCATGTCAAAATGATGACAAATTAAACATGAGATAACAGACACACTTCAGCCAACATAAACTGTGAGTTATGTATTGAATAGCACATACAACAATGATGTATCTCATGGATTTACTGGGCAGTCCATAGCATTCTTGACTCTAATTTTGACTATAAAGTGCTTAAGAGTGCCAGACTTTCTCTGGTAGAACTCCAGTTCCTCCTCTGTTTGAAGATTTTGCCTAATCTGCAGCTGAGAGCAGTCATCAATCAATTCAAGTGCCACAGGAAAAGCCTTCACTAAAATGATACAAGTTTGCAGAACCTCCTCAATTCTGTTCACGAAAGCCTAGATGATATGAATCCACTGATGTTATCTTTAAATAACAGAAATAGTTGGAGTAATTCTCGGATCCGTCTTCCATTTTCTTTAGCCTTCCTGCACTGCTACCACCAGGATCCCCAGAAACCTGAAGATTCCATTTTGTTTCTGTTTCCATTTCAATTTTTCATAAGAATGAAAAAGTTCAGTTTGCCTTTAAGCTCGCTGAAGTTTCAATTTCAGTTCCTTGTAGGATCTCTCTCAAAAAATGCAGGTATATTTTCTATTCATTCACAGGACTTGGGTGTCATTGGCTAGGCCAGTGCTTATTACCTATCCCTCGGGCAATTAAGAGTCAACTACTTTCTGTGAGTTTGGTGTCATGTATAGGCCAGGCCTGGTAAGCACAGTAGAGTTCCTTCCCAAATTGACACTAGAGAACAATCAAGAATAGTGTCATGATCATCATGGTTTGATTCTTAATTCCTGATTTTTATTAGATTCAAATACTGTCGCAGTGAGATTCAAACCTAGAATATTAACCTGAGTCTCTGGATTAGTAGTCTAGCAATAATGCCATTAGGCTATCACTTCCCTCAAATTTACCCCAACTGCCCTTGACATTAATGACTGAGGGAGATATCAAGCAGCCCTAGCAAAACTCGAATAAATAAGAATCAGGGCTAAACTCCTCATTGGTTGAAGTCATACTTCACACAAAGGAAGATGTTTGTGTTAAGGGAGATTAGTCATCTCAGCTCTAAGTTGATCTCTGCCAAAATATCTTCTGTTGCGTCATTAATTACCTTCCTTCCAGCATAAGGTCAGATGTGAGGACGATTACACAATGTTCAATGTTGTTCACAACTCCTCAAGTACTGAAGCAATCCATGTCCAAATGCACCAAGATCTGGAGAAATTTCAGGCTGACAAATGGCAAATAATGTAAGCAGTAGAAAAGAGCCAGTCAATAAAAATGTTCAACAAAAGAGAATTCAGCCATAATCCCTTGACATTCTACGGCATTACCATTGATGAACTCCACCATGAATAACGTCCTGGGTATTATCATTAAGTAGAGATTGGACTGGCAATATCGTCATTGTGGCTACAAGAGCAGGTCAGAGATTAAGAATCCTTCACCAAGTAACTCATCTCCTGACTCCCTAAAGCCGATCCACCGAGGCACAAATCAGGAGTATGATATTCTCCACTTGTCTGAATGAGTGCGGCTCCAACAGCAAGAAGCTTGACATAATGGCACTTCCACTCTTTCTACCATCAGCACTCAGTCATAACATTATATACCATGCACAAGATGTGTAACAGGAATTCACCCTGACTCCTTAGACAGCGCTTTCCAAACCATGACCTTTTGCCCATGTCCCATGAGTGAATAATTCTGGTCGGCCAACGTTTATTGACTGCCCCTAATTACCCTTGAGAAGGCAGGAGTGAGCTGCCATCTTGAACCACTGCAGTCCATGTATGTAGCTAGACCTGGGTTGGGAATTCCAGGATTTTGAACCAGCAACAGTGAAGGAATGGTGAAATATTTCAAACTCAGGATGTTTAGTGACTTGGGAGAGGAATTTGACCATAAGACCATAAGACATAGGAGTGGTCATGTTCCCATGTGACTACCCTTGTCCTTTGAGATGGAAGTGTTTGTGGGTTTGGTAGTGCTGCCTCAGGATCTTTGGTAAATTGCTGCAATGCGTCTTATACACTGTACACATTACTGCCACTGAGTATTGGTGATGGAGGGAGTGGATGTCTGTACAAGTGCCAGTCAAGCAGACTGCTTTGTTTAAGATAGCTTCAAACATCTTGAGGGTTGTTGAAGCTGCAGTTATCCAGCCATGTGGGGAGAATTCTATCACACTCCTGACTTGAGATTTTGGTGAGCCAGGAGGCGAGTTACTCATTGCAGTATTCCTTGTCTCTGACCTGTTTTAGTAGTCACTGTTTTTATATGATAAGTACAGTTGAGTTTCTGGTCAAGAGTAACCCCAAGAATGTTGATAGTGGGGGATTATGTTTTAATGATGCTATTGAATATCAAGGGACAGTGATTAGATTGTTTCATATGAGAGATGATCATTTCCTGGCATTTGTGTGGTGCAAATGTTACTTGCCATTTGTCAGCCCAAGCCTGGATATTGTCCAGATCTTGTTTCATTTGAACATGGACTTGTTCAATATCAGAGGAGATGTGAACATTGAGCAGTCATTGGCAAACACTCCACTTCTGACCTTATGAAGGAGGGAAGGTCGTTGGT
Organism: Stegostoma tigrinum; assembly: GCF_030684315.1. Taxonomy (NCBI): domain Eukaryota; kingdom Metazoa; phylum Chordata; class Chondrichthyes; order Orectolobiformes; family Stegostomatidae; genus Stegostoma; species Stegostoma tigrinum. The sequence continues at coordinate 23,917,582 of NC_081362.1, read as the reverse complement.
GAAGCAGCTAATTATTGTTGGGCCTAGGACATTACCGTAAGGTACTCCTGCAGAAGATGTCTTTTGAGCTGAGATAACTGACCTCCAACAACCACAATAATCTTCCTATCTGCCAGGTACAACTCCAAACAGCAGACAGTTTGCCTCCAATATCCATTGATTTCAATTTTGGTAGGGATCCTTCATACCACATTTGATGGAACATTGTCTTGATGTCAAGGATTGTCACTGTCATCTCACTTCTGGAATTCAGCTGTTTTGTCCATGTTTGAGCCAAGGCTGTAATAAGGACAGGAGCTGAGTGGCCTTGGTAGAAATCAGACTGGGCATAAATGAACAGGTTATTGCTGTGCAGGTGAAGCTTGATAGCACAATCAGTGACATTTTTCATCACTTTACTGATAATTGAAAGTCGACTGATGAGGTGGTGATTGACCAGATTGCGTTTCTCCTGTTTTTCGTGGGCAATTTTCTACATCTTGCATAGATGCCAGTAACTGTACTGTAAAAGCTTAGCTGTGGGAGTGGCAAGTTCTGGAGTACAAATCTTCAGTACTATTGCCGGAATGTTGACAAGGGCCCATGTAATTTGCAGTATCTGGTGCCTCTTACGGTTTCCAGATATCACATGGTATGAATTGAATTGGCTGATGACTGGTATCTGTGATGCTGTGGACCACTGGAGAGGTCTGAGATGGATCATTTATTTGGCACTTCTGGCTGAAGACTGCTATGAATTCTTCACCCTTATCTTTTGCACGGATGTGTGAGTCTTTCCATCATTGAGGATATGGACATTTGTGGACGGTCCTCTTCCAGTGTGTTGTGTAATTGTCCATCATCATTTACGGCTGGATATGGCAGAACTGCTGAGCTTAGATCTAATCTGTTGGTTGTAATCACTTAGTTCTGTCAATCGCTTACTGCGTATGCTATTTGGCATTCAAGTAGTCCTGTTTGGTCCTGCTCCTGGCATGCCACCCTGCACCCTCTATTGAACCAATGTTGAACCCTGGTTTGACGGTAATGGTTGAGTGGGGGATATGCCAGGCCACAGATTGCAAATTGTGCTAGAGTACAATTCTGCTACTAGTGATGACCCACAGCCCTTATGGATGCCCAACCTTCAGTTGTTAGATCTGATCAAAGTCTGTCCCATTTAGCACAGTGATAGTGCCACACAACACAATGGAGGTTATTCTCAATATGAAGGCAGGACTTCATCTCCACAAGGACTGTGCAGTTGTCACTCTGACCAATACTAGCACAGACAGATGCATCTGCAGCTAGCAGTTTGTTTAGAATGAGGTCAAGTATGTTTTTCCCTCATTTTTTCCGTCACCACCTGCTACAGACCCAGACAAGTGGCTATGTCTTTTAGGACCCGACCAGTCTTGATTAGTATTTTTGCTGCTGAGCTATTCTTGGTGGTTGATATTGAAATCCCTACCCAGAGTTCATTTTATGCCCTTGCCATGCTCATTACTACCTCCAAGTGTTGTTCAACATGGAGGAGTACTGATTTATCAGCTAAGATTGGGTAGCACATAGTAATCAGCAGGCTGTTTCTTGCACACATTTAACTCGGAACCATGAGCCTTCATGGAGCATGGAATCAATGTTGTGGATTCCCAGGGTAACTCCCTCCTGACTGTATACCACAATGCCGTCACCTCTCCTGTTTCTGTCCTGCTAATGGGACAGGACAAGTCTAGGAATAATGATGGTGGTTTCTGGCACACTGCCTGTAAGGTATGATTTTGAGCGTATAATCATGTCAGGCTGTTTCCTGACGGGTTTGTGAGGCAGCTCTCCCAATTTTGACACGGGACCCCATATGTTAGTAAGGAAAACCATGCAGGGTTGATAGGCTTGTTTCTCTGCTTGTCTTTTCCGGTGCCTAGTTTGATGCTAGGTGTTCCATCAAGTTTAATTTCTTTGTTGAGACTTCGTAGCAATTGATACAACTCACTGGCTTGTTAAGCCATTTCAAAAGGAAATTGAGAGTCACCCACATTGCTGTGGATCTGGAGTCACATGTAGACTATACCAGGTGAGGGTGGCAGACTTCCTTCCCTGAAGGATATTAGTGAGCCACCAGTGAGCCATCTAGAAGAAAGCTCCCCTTTGACTATCCACTCAAATCCTGATATGGAAATATATTCCCTTGTTCGCTCCACACTGGCCTCCAACCCCACCACACCCGGCACCTTCCCCTGCAACCGCAGGAAATGCTACACTTGCCCCCACACCTCCTCCCTCACCCCTATCCCAGGCCCCAAGATGACATTCCACATTAAGCAGAGGTTCACCTGCACATCTGCTAATGTGGTATACTGCATCCACTGTACCCAGTGTGGCCTCCTCTACATTGGGGAAACCAAGCGGAGGCTTGGAGACCGCTTTGCAGAACACCTCCGCTCAGTTCGCAACAAACAACTGCACCTCCCAGTCGCAAACCATTTCCACTCCCCCTCCCATTCTTTAGATGACATATCCGTCATGGGCCTCCATGGTTGCAGGAACAGCAACTCATATTCCACCTGGGAACCCTGCAGCCTAATGGTGTCAATGTGGACTTCACCAGTTTCAAAATCTCCCCTTCCCCTACTGCACCCCTAAACCAGCCCAGTTCGTCCCCTCCCCCCACTGCACCACACAACCAGCCCAGCTCTTCCCCCCCCACCCACTGCATCCCAAAACCAGTCCAACCTGTCTCTGCCTCCCTAACCGGTTCTTCCTCTCACCCATCCCTTCCTCCCACCCCAAGCCGCACCCCCACCTACCTACTAACCTCATCCCACCTCCTTGACCTGTCCGTCTTCCCTGGACTGACCTATCCCCTCCCTACCTCCCCATCTATACTCTCTCCACCTATCTTCTTTTCTCTCCATCTTCGGTCCGCCTCCCCCTCTCTCCCTATTTATTCCAGTTCCCTCTCCCCATCCCCCTCTTTGATGAAGGGTCTAGGCCCGAAACATCAGCTTTTGTGCTCCTGAGATGCTGCTTGGCCTGCAGTGTTCATCCAGCCTCACATTTTATTATCTTGGAATTCTCCAGCATCTGCAGTTCCCATTATCTCTGGAAATATATTGCTGTTCCTTAAGTATCACTCATTCAAAATCCTGGAACTCCCTCCGAAACTGCACATAAAGCAAGTGAACTGCATCAGTTGAAGACAGCGGCTCACAATCACCTACCCAAAGGCAATAAATGCTGAATCCTGAAAACTTATGAATGAATTAAATGAAAAGGCGGAATGAAAAGAATTGAAAGCAGTTTTTCAGGTTGGCCTGGTCAAGACTCTGAATAACTGATTTTGTCCTTGATGTCCTTGAGACAACCTTGAGATAACAACAGTCAACTTGACGATTGCTTTTTATGAGTTTCACACAAATCTTAAGTGATTTGTATACATGGACTCTGATTTCCTTTGTTGAAATTCAATTTTTAATCTATCATCATTAAAAAATTATGATTTGTTGTTTTCAATCCATTGTGAATGGCTTCACATCTCTCCACAAAAAGTCCATCTGCAATTGTTTTTCCCACACACTAGATTCTGTTTGCCTCTCTGGCAATATAATGCTGCGTGTGTCCTGCCATTAGAACTGGACGTATCAGGGATGGTGATGATATTATCTGGGACATTGTAAAGTACGATTCTGTGAGTATAACTATGTCAGACTGTAATTTGATTAGCCTGTGTGATAGTTCTTCAAATTTTAGCATTTCCTACCTAGCTGTTGTTGATGATACCAATATCTCAACAAGGGGCCCAGCAATCACTTCCCTAGCTTCCCACAAAGTTCTAGGGTACACCTGATCAGGTCCTGGGGATTTATCCACTTTTATGTTTTACGTTGTCCAGCACATTCTTGTCTGTAACATGGACATTTTTCAAGATGTCACTATTAATTTACCCAAGTTCTCTAGCTTCCATATCCTTTTCCACAGTAAACACTGATGCAAAATACTCATTTAGTATCTCCCCCATTTCCAGTGGTTCCATACAAGTGGCCATGCTGATCTTTAGGGGCCCCTATTCACTCCCGAGTTACCTTTTTGTTCTTAATGCATTTGTAGGAGCCCTTTGGATTTTCCATAACCCTATTTGCCAAAGCTATTTCATGTCCCCTTTTCACCCTCCTGATTTCCCTTTCAAGTGTACTTCTACTGTCTCCCTAGCTTGTGGAACTGGGAGTAATCCAGATATTACTACCTTCGAGACCTACTTTATCACTTCTTGCCTAACTTCCGATATTCTCTACTCAGAACCTTGTCCTTTTCTCATCATATATTGTTAATTTCAATGTGTACAATAACCTCCTGCCGCTCCCTCTCCCCTTTGAGAATATTCTGCGCCCTCTCCAAGATATCCTTCATCCTGGCACCAAGGAAACAACAGACCACTAGGATGTCTCAGTTGTGGCTGCAGAAACGTTTGACTGTGCCTCTGACTAGAGTGCTTCCTATCACAATTGATTGCTTGGATATTGATGTATTAAACACCTTGTTACTGTAGAGCCAGTCTCAGTACCAGAAACTTAGAGGTTGGTACTACATCTCTCAGAGAGTCACTCACCCTCTATATTTCCCAAAACAGCGTACTTGGTTTGAGATGGGGTTAGCTACAGGAAATTCCTGCACGAGGAGGTGCTGGATGTCTTAAAATACATGAAAGTGGACAATTCCTTACGACCTGATCTGGTGTATTCTAGAACTTTGTGGGAAACCAGTGAAGTGATTGTTGGGCCCCTTGCTGAGATATTTGCATCATTGATAGCCACAGGTGAGGTGCCAGAAGGCTGGAGGTTGACTAATGTGGTGCCACTATTTAAGAAAGGTGGTAAGGAAAAGCCAGGGAACCATACAGCAGTGATCCTGACATCAGCGACGGGCAAGTTGTTGAAAGGGATCCTGTGGAACAGGATTTACATGTATTTGGAAAGGCAAGGACTGCATAGGGATAGTCAACTTGGCTTTGTGCATGGGAAATCATGTTTTACTGACTTGACTGAGCTTTTTTAAAGAAGTAACAAAGAGGATTGATGAAGGTAGAGAGATGGACATGACACAGCAAAAATTCATCCCTAGGTAAAAGAAGCATGGTATAGGGAGGATGAAGCAACCATAGTTGACTAAGGAAGTCAGGGTTAGCATAAGAGCAAAAGAAAAAGCATAGAATGTGGCAAAGGGCAGTGCGAAACCAGAGGACTGGGAAGGTTACAAAGACCAACAAAGGGTAACCAAAAAAATAAGGATGAAGAAGATTAAATATGAGGGTAAGCGAGCCAGTAACATAAATGAAGACTGTAAGAACTTCTTTAGATATATAAAGGGCAAAAGCGGACATTGGATCACTGGAAAATGACAGTGGAGAGATAGTAGTAGGAAACAAGGAAATGGCTGAGGCACTGAAAAATTACTTTGCATCAGTCTTCACGGTGGAAGACACGAGTAACCTCCCAAAGATTCAAGAGAGTCAGGGGGCAGAGCTGAGTACGGTGGTCATTGGAGAATGGCCTGGAGTTGGATAAATAACCTGGACCAGATAGACTACACCTCAGTTCTAAAAGAGATAGCTGAAGAGATAGTGGAGGCGTTAATGGTTATCTTTCAGGAACCGCCAGAGTTGGGCAGGATCGAAGAGGACTGGAAAAACACTAATGTGACACCCCTGTTTATAAAGGGAGTAAGGCAAAAGAGGGAAAATTACAGGCCAATTAGCCTAGCCTCGGTAATGGCTAAGATTTTGGAGTCCATTTTAAAGGGTGGGATTTCTGAATATTTGGAGGTATATGGTAAAATAGGGCAATATCAGCATGGTTTTCCAGGGGAGATCATGCCTGACAAATCTGCTAGAATTCTTTGAGGAAGTAACGATCAGGATAGACCAAGGAGAGCCAATGGATGTTATCTACCTGGACTTCAAGAAGGCATTTGACAAGGTGCTGTACAGGAGGCTGCTGAGAAAGATAAGGGCCCATGGTGTTAGCATGGATAGAAGATTGGCTGTATGGCAGAAAGCAGAGAGTTGGAATAAAAGGGTCTTTTTCAAGATGGCAGCCAGTGACAAGTGGTCAGCGTTGGGACAATAGCTTTTCACTTTATACGTTAATGATCTAGATGAAAGAACTGTGGGCATTCTGGCTAAGTTTGCAGATGATACAAATATAGGTAGAGGGACAAGTAGTATTGAGGAGGTGGGGAGGCTGCAGAAGGATTTGGACAGGTTAGGAGAGTGGGCAAAGAAGTGGCAGATGGAGTACAACATGGGAAAGTGTGAGGTCATGCACTTTGGTAAGAAGAATAAAAACATGGACGATTTTCTAACTAAGGAGAAAATTCAGAAGTCTGAAGTGCAAAGAGACTTGTGAGTTCTAGCCCAGGATTCTCTCAAGGGAAACTTGCAAATTGAGTCAGTTGTTAGGAAAGCAAATACAATGTTGACATTTATTTTGAGAGGACTTGAATATAAAAGCAGGGATGTACTACTGGCTTTGTAAGATTCTGGTCAGGCCACATTTGGAGTATTGTGTACAGTTTTGGGCCCCATATCACGGGAAGGATGTACTGGCCCTGGACGGTGTTCAGAGGAGATTCATGAGAATAGTCCCAAGAATGAAAAGTTTAACATACAAAAAACATTTGAGGACTGTGGGACTATACTCATTGGAGTTTGGAAGGATGAGGGGAAATCTAATTGAAACTTACAGAATACTGAATGACCTGGACAGAATGGATATTGGTAAGATGCTTCCATTGGTGGGAGAGACTCGGACCCAAGGGGACAGCCTTAGAGTAAAGGGAAGACCTTTTAGAACGGAGATAAGCAGAATCTTCTTCAGTCAAAGAGTGGTGAATCTATGGAATTCACTCCACAGAAGACTGTGAAGGCCAGGTCATTGAGTACATTTAAGACTGAGATAGATAGGTTCTCAATTATCAAGGAGATCAAGGGTTACGGGGAGAAAGCAAGAGAGTGGAGTTGAGGAACTTATCAGCCATGATTGAATGGCAAAGCAGATTCGATGGGCCGAATGGCTTAATTTCTGCTCCTATGTCTCATGTCCTTGTGGTCTTATCTATATGGACGTCATTAAGGTGTTTGTCAAGGTTCTGAATGGTAGACTGGTTAGCAAGGTTCTATCACATGGAATACAGGGAGTTCTAGCCATTTCGATACAGAACTGGATTGAAGGTCGGAGACAGAGGATGGCAGTAGAGGGTTGCTTTTCAGACCAGAGGACTGTCATCAGTGGTGTTCCATTAGAATTAGTGCTGGGTCTACTGCTTTTTGTCATTTGTGTAAATTATTTGGATGTGAACATGGGAGGTGTGTTTGCAGATGACATCAAAATTGGTGGTGCAGTGGGCAGCAAAGAAGGTTATCTCACAGTACACCAGGACTTTGATCAGATGGGCTGGTGGTCTGAGCATTAGCGGATGGAGTTTAGTTAAATGTGAGGTGCTGCAGTTTGGAAAGGCAAATCAATATAAGACTTATACAGTAAGGTCCTTGGGAGAGTTGCTGAACAAAGCGACCTTGGAGTGCAGATTCATAGCCCCTTGAGAGTAGATCACAAGTAGACAGGACAGTGAAAATGATGTTTGGTATGCTTACCTTTCTTGGTCAGTACATTGAGTATAGCACGAGGGAGGTCATGTTGCGGCTCTGCAGGACATTGATAAGGCAACTTCTAAAATATTGAGTTCAGTCCTGGTCTCCCTGCTACAGGAAGGATGTTCTGAAACTTGAAATGGTTCAGAAAAGATTTACAAGGATGTCCTCAGGGTTGGAGGGCTTGAGCTTTTGGTTCAGGCTGAATAGGCCGGTGCTGTTTTCTCTGGAGTTTCGTAGCCTAAGTAGTGACATTATAGAAGTTTATAAAATTATTAGGGGCATGGATAGGGTGAACAGCCAAAGCATTTTCCCCGGGGTAGCAGAAGCCAAATCTAGAGGGCATAGATTTCAGGTCAAAGGTTGAAGATTTAAAAGGGACGTAAGGGACAATTTTTTCACATTGGTCGTGCGTCTATGGAATGAGCTGCCTGAGGAAGTGGCGGAGGCCAGTACATTTACAACATTTAAAAGGCATTTGGATTGATATTTGAGTAGGATGGGTTTAGAGGATTATGGTCCAAATGGGACTAGATTAATTTAGGCTGTCTGGTTGGCACGGACGAGTTGGACCAAGGGACCTGTTTCCATGTTCCACAGCTCTATGACTCCATAAGCCATTCGTGAAGGGGGATTTGAGCCTGAGTCCCAAGACCAGTGACAGTACCAGTGCACTGTTGCTTCCCCCAATATTTAACCAATCAAGCCAGGTTCCATTCTGCGATCTAACTTGTCCAGTAAAGTGATAACCTGGGAAAATAACAATATACGTATTTAGATGGTGCATGCTTAATAGTTACAAACCTTACTCTACAAGTATTTTAAAGAAGCCATTCAAAATCAAATATGTTTCTATGTTTAAATTGGTGATTTATATTTTCATGCACCCAAGATTGCTATGATTACAGCTAATTAAAATGAGGAATGATATTTTGATAAGTGCTCAATCACATGATTGTTTATTCAAAGCAAATTGGATGAACAAATGAAGCTGTAATTTTAAACATTACAAACAATTTGCAGAAATGTTAATCTATCTTGACAAAATCAATTTATCCTGAATTTGCAAGCTGACCAGTTGTTTTGTTCTCTCATCCTAAATAATAAGTGCTGGATATCAGGAATTTGCTACTGGTAGTTCCTTGTCATTTACTAAAATTGCTAAGCAATTACGTAAAAAAATTCCCTCTAAGTATGTGTTTTCTGATGCCTATTATAAGATGTTCATATTACTTTAGCCTGAATGATGTCTTCATTAAAGCACTGGATCTTGGCTAGAGAGTTGAAGGATGTCTAAAATCTGTTGCTATGCAGGATGCTTCTCGATTGAGCAATACCTCACCAAAGTAACTTCTGTCCTTTTTGGAATGCATGAGTAGTTGTTTAACTCTGAAGTCGTAACAACATAACAAGCTAAAATGACAGTCAAGGAGGCTTGTGATGATTTAAAGTACATATAACCTTAGACCATAAGACCATAAGCCTATAAGGTAGAGGCGCAGAACTTGGCCATTTGACGCATTGATTCTGCTTCACCATTTGATCATAGCTGATAAATTTCTCAACACATTCTCCTGCCTTCTACCCATAATCCTTTGATTGCCTTACCAATCTAGAACCTATTTATCCCAATCTTAAATACATTCAATGACTGATCTCCACAGCGCTTTGTGGCAATGAGTTTCACAGATTAGCTACCCTCTGGTTGAAGGAATCCCTTCCCATCTCAGGTCTAAAATGTTCTCTTCACTGTGTGGTTGTGCTCTCAGGTTCTTGCCTCTCTTACCACTGGAAACATCTACCCCACAACCACTCCAGCTAGGCCTCTCAGTATTCTGTAAATTTCAATCAGATTCCCCATCTCCCATCCTTGTAAACTCTATTAAGTGCTGACCCAGAGTCCTCAACTACTTCTCCAATAATGAGCCCTTCATCCTTGGGATCATTCTTGTAAACCCTGTCTGGATCCCCTCCAATGCTAACATATCCTTTCTTTAACACAGGGCTCAAAACTGTTTGCAATATTGCAAATGCAGTCTGTCCGGAGCCTTGTTCAGTTTCAGTATTTTGCTTTTGTATTCCTGCTTCTTGAAATGAAAGCTAAAACTACATTTGACTTCCTCATCACCAAATAAAGCTGCATGTTAACCCTAAGAGAGTCTTGAACTGGGGCCACCAAGCCACTGTGTTTCAGATTTCTGAAGCCTTTCCACATTTAGAAAATATTCTACACCTCTTTTGTTCCTATCAGTTGTGTAATCTCACAATTTCCCAGATTTTATTCCTTCTACTACTTCTTTGTCCTCTCACCTAGTGTGTCCAAGTTCCTCTGCAGCCTTTCAGGTTCCTAAACACCTCTTGCCCCTCTACATACCGCCACTTATCTTTGTGTCAACTGCAAACTTAGCAAGAATGCCTTCAGTTCCTTTGTCCACATCATTGGTGTATAATCTGAATTGTGTTTGGCCCAACACTTACCCCTGTGGAATTCCACTTGTCACGGCTGCCATCCTGAAAAAGCCTCCTTTACCCCTACTCACTGCCTTCTGTCAGTCAGCCAATCCTTTATCCATGCCAATACCTTGCAACCTAACACTATAGACTCTTATTTTATTGAGGCAATCTCCTGTGCAGCAGCCTTGTCAAAGGCCTTTTGGAAATCCAAATAGTTCACGCCCACTGTTTGGTGTGTAAATTACCACAAGTTACCTTTAATTTGGCTATTTATTAAGAAATCTCTCAGTTAGTCAAATAATGAAACAACTTTTAAAAATTTATTGCATGCGGCAACTAAAATAATTCACTTCAAGAAAACAAGTTAAGCCTCACAACTCAATTTAGCTATTACCTGATTAATGGAGGAGACAGCCCAATTGTATTATTGCTGGACTTTTAATCCAGGGTTGTTGGTGGAATTTGAATTCAATAAAAATCTGAATTAGGAAATTAATGATGACCATGAATTCATTGTTGATTGTTGGAGAAACCCATCTCATTCACTAATGTTCATCCTTACCTGGTTTAGCCTGCTTTAGTTACGTTCTGAGATGGGTAATAAATGCTGGCCTACCCAGTGATGCATCATCCCATGAATGAGGAAAAAAATGAGTGGAATTTAGCTATGATCCCAGCCTACAGTTTCTGTCTCTAGATGTGTTCAAAGTTCAATTCTTATGCAGTGTTGTTCTTCAGAGTTCTGGTCTCAATGTTGGGTTGAAACAGCCCGGATCCAGGCCCATGGCTAAGTATTTAGAAAGGACTAATGCGAAACTTCTACTTTTGATATTTTTTTATTTGCTACTTTATACCTAAGATTTTGTAGCTAGATACCTTTGTATCTAAGATGACGTCAGAGAATGGCAACTTTGTACACTTTTTGCTGCACTCCTGTGTCCCTGCACATGAGGACATGTGACAATAAATCCTAATTCTAATTCTGTCCCTGACCACTAACCAAATTTAAGGTAGTTAATCTAAAGGTTGTGATTGCCTCCTGAAACACAACATCCAGGTAATTCTCCCTGTCCCTGATGTCTTGCAGTGGTCGAAACTCAGACTCCAGCTCATCAACTGTGAGCTAGACTTTCTGAAGGAACAAACACTTGATTTGGCCATGACAAACCACAATGGGGTCCACTGGTTCACATACCATGCAGTTCCAATACATTGCTAGGCCCAGCATCCCTATTTTAATTATTTAAAAATTTCATACTGGTCTTTTAGTTTGTAGCCTGTAATTATTTCCCCTGTTTACTTTTATTCTGAAAGTAATCTGTAATAAATAGTCAAATTAATAGCTATCACCAACCAATGAACTTATGGTTTACTTGTAATATCATTTTTGTGCTGGGTGCCTGATCCTGGGCTTCAACTTACCCTGTAAAAATACCTTATAAACTATAAGCCAAAAGAAAAAGCAAAAAAAATGCACCTTGTCCTCTCTGCACTGACTTCTCTCATTGCCTCTAAGTTCCCCAAACTATGTGCTCACTGAGTCTCTGTCTCAAAGTATATGTGGTCTATCCTGACCATGCAAAGCTTGCTGATTATTTTAGTTATTTAAAAACATCCTACTAAGGCATGTTGTGACATACATCCAGGGTATGAACCTGGCACTCCTGTCTCAGAGATAGGGACGCAATCAATATACCAAATGGCCCTTCCAAAGTGCATGTTTGTTTACAGATGTGAAGGTTTATTTACACTGATGTGCCGCTCATGCAATGTATGTGCTGTCAGCAATCTTTTTCCTTGTCGTCCCACTACCTCTAGGTGCAATGCCAGCATCCACAGTTCAGGTTGCTAACAGTAAAGATGCAAATCCCTTTCAGAGCAGATCACAATGGCTCCAGAGCTAATTGAGAGCAGGTGATGATCAGCAAACTTTCAATTTAAGAACTGAATTCTGGAGGGCTCTTGTGGTACAGTGGTCATGCCCTTACATCTGAGCCAAAAGGTTTGGGTTCAAGTCCATCATCTCCCAAACCATCCACAACCTCATCACTTCAGGTGACCTCCCACCCAAAGCCTCCAAACTCATCGTTCCCCAACCCCGCACCACCCGCTTCTATCTCCTTCCCAAAGTCCACAAACCTGCCTGCCCTCGTCGACCCATTGTCTCCACCTGCTTCTGCCCCACCGAACTCATCTCCACCTATCTGGACTCCATTTTCTTCCCCTTGTTCCAGGAACTCCCTACCTATGTCCGTGACACCACCCACGTCCTCCACCTCCTCCAGAACTTCCAATTCCCCGGACCCCACCACCTCATTTTCACTATGGACGTCCAGTCCCTATATACCTGTATTCCCCGTACAGTTGGCCTAAAGGCTGACTGCTTCTTCCTGTCCCGCAGGCCTGACCAGTCCCCCTCCACTGACAGCCTCATCCGCTTAGCCAAACCCGTCCTAGCCCTCAACAACTTCTCTTTCAATTCCTCCCACTTCTGACAGACAAAGGGTGTGGCCATGGGCACCCGCATGGGCCCAAGCTATGCATGCCTTATTGTAGGTTACGTGAAACACTCCGTCTCCCATACCTACACTGGCCCTAAACCCCATCTCTTCCTCCGTTACATTGACTGTATCGGTGCCACCTCGTGCTCCCATGAGGAACTCGAACAGTTCATCCACTTCACCAACACCTTCCACCCCAACCTTAAGTTCACCTGGACTATCTCTAACACCTCCCCCACCTTCCTGGATCTCTCTGTCTCCACCTCGGGCAACCACCTAGAAACCAATGTGCATTTCAAGCCCACCAACTCCCACAGCCACCTAGAATACACCTCCTCCCACCCACTTTCCTGCAAAAATGCCACCCCCTATTCCCAATTCCTTCGCCTCCACCGCATCTGCTCCCAAGATGAGGCATTCTACTCCCGTACATCTCAGATGTCCTCATTTTTCAAGGACCGCAGCTTCTCCTCCACCATAGTGGTTGAGAATGCCCTTGACTGTGTCTCCCGCATTTCCCGCAACTCATCCCTCACACCCCGTCCCCACAATAACAACAAAGCAAATCCCCCTCGTCCTCACATACCACCCCACCAACCTCCAGATCCAACGCATCTTCCTCCGACACTTCTGCCATCAGCAAGCCAACCCCACCACCAAAGACAATTTTTTTCATTCCCCACCCTTGTCTGGTTTCCAGAGGGACCACTCTCTCCATGACTCCCTTGTCCACTCCACATTCCCTCCAGCCCGACCACACCCGGCACTTTCCCCTGCAACTGCAGGAAGTGCTACACCTGCCCCCATACCTCCTCCCTCACCCCCATCCCAGGCCCCAAGAAGACTTTCCACATCAAGCAGATGTTTACCTGCACGTCTGCTAATGTGGTATACTGCATCCGCTGTATGCGTTGTGGCATCTTCTACATCGGGGAAACCAAACGGGGGCTTGGGGACTGCTTTACAGAACACCTATGTTCGATTCGCAATAAACAACTGTACCTCCCAGTCGCAAACCATTTCAACGCCCCTTCCCATTTCTCAGACGACATGTCCATCCTGGGCGTCCTGCAGTGCTACAACAATGTCACCCGAAGGTTGCAGAAACAGCAACTCATATTCCTCTTGGGAACCCTGCATCCCAATGGTCTCAATGTGGATTTCACAAGCTTCAAAATCTCCCCTCCCCCCACTGCATCCCAAAACCAGCCCAGCCCTGCCTCCCTAACCTGTTCTTCCTCTCACCTATCCCCTCCTCCCACCTCATGCCACACCCACATTTCCTACCTACTAACCTCATCCCGCCCCCTTGACCTGTCCATCCTCCTTGGACTGACCTATCTCCTCCCTACCTCCCTACCTACACTTACCTTTACTGCCTCCATCCCCGCCTCTTTATCTTGTCTAGCTCCTCTCCACCTATCTTCTCCTCTATCCATCTACAATTCGCCTCCTCCTCTTTCCTTATTTATTTCAGAACCCTCTTCCCCTCTCCCATTTCTGGTGAAGGGTCTGGGCCTGAAATGTCAGCTTTTGTGCTTCTGAGATGCTGCTTGGCCTGCTGTGTTCATCCAGCTCCACACCTTGTTATCTCGATTCTCCAGCATCTGCAGTTCCTATTATCTCGGGTTCAAGTCCTCCCTGCTCTGGAGGTTTGTAATAATATCTCTGAACAGGCTGATTAAAAAAACAAGATAAGAACTGAGTACATCAGTGGTGTTGTCGTCTGGACAGTAAAAGGTTCTAGGAGGGAAAGGTGTGCTAAACTGTAGATTTACAGTAAAGCCCTTATATATTTCTGAATGCCCTTTGCTGCCTAATTCACCATATTGTTATCGGTCTATTAAGCAGAGTACAAGAAATGTGGTCTGTATTGGACCCTGTTGGTCAGGTTCGTCAGACAACCAGGGGTTTGTGTGGCCAAATGCTCAGACATACTGAGACTGTCCTGCCCAGATGCAGGCTTACACTACTCTGGTGCATCGGCTACAGAGTTGGGGCTTGCAGGCATGGTGGAAGTAGAGAAAACTGGAACCTATGGAGTATCCTATGATAAAACATTTGCAGAGATTTCTGGACAGTTCTTCTTCTGTACCAGCTGGTATCATCTGCCTCCTTGAGATGAAGCGCAATCAGGAGAGAGGTCCAAGGTCCCACATTTCTGCTTGCCTTGCTGCTAATACTGAACACTAGTGGCTAAAGTGCAGGTCTATGTACATTTGTGGCAGCCACTGAGCATTTTTCTGAACCTGTCTTTTCATGGTGGCTGCGAGCTCACCCATGACAGCCAGATGCACACATACTGGACTCAGCACAGTACAGACAAACAAAATCAGAGATATATGGAAAAGCTGTGAAGGTCTGGCACTCTCCGGGAGAATGCAGAGTTAATAGTACAGGTGCAGTGACCCTTCTTCACAGCACAGTGCTGATAAAATTGTTTGACTCCTCTAACCTTCACTTCCGTCGACCGTGTGTTTCCATTTAACTTCCTGTTGTTCTGTGATTGCGCAGTATGAAATCATTAATAGCTGATGCCATATGGTCATCTTCTTAGATTAGATTAGATTCCCTACAGTGTGGAAACAGGCCCTTCAGCCCAACAAGTCCACACCGCCCTTTTGGAGCATCCCACCCAGACCCATCCCCCTATAACCCACACACCCCTGAACGCTATGGGCAATTTAGCATGGCCAATCCACCTAGCCTGCACATCTTTGGACTGTGGGAGGAAACCGGAGCACCCGGAGGAAAC
Source organism: Stegostoma tigrinum (assembly GCF_030684315.1). Lineage (NCBI taxonomy): Eukaryota > Metazoa > Chordata > Chondrichthyes > Orectolobiformes > Stegostomatidae > Stegostoma > Stegostoma tigrinum. Next base: position 23,902,248 of record NC_081362.1, on the reverse strand, counting down.
CCTCGCAGACACGGGGAGAATGTGCAAACTCCACACAGACGGTTGACTGAGTCTGGAATCAAACCTGGGTCCCTGACGCTGTGAGGCTGCAGTGGCTACCACTGAGCCACCGTGCCGCCCCAGGTTGAGCCAGTGTCTGGTTTCTGGCAGTTATTTGAATGCCAATGACTGAGAGGCATTTCTTCTTTGACCAGCTGCAAAGATGTGCCACTGATGTGCTCATCAGCTGGTGCTCCTGAGTCTAATCAGACTAGAGAACCTGTTTACATGAAAGTTTCAGACTTCATGCGCAAGTGCATTCTCTGTTAATGTGATAAACTGTATCTGCCTTTCCTATTGTGGCCTCTTCTACCAAGCAGACGCTTGGGGACTGCTTTACGGAACACCTATGCTCATTTCGCAACAAACAACTACACCTCCCAGTCGCGAACCCTTTCAATCCACCCCCCATCATCCCCCCACCCCCCACCCCCAACTCCTCGGATGACATGCCCATCCTGGGCCTCCTGCATTGCCACGATGACGCCACCTGAAAGATGCAGGAGCAGCATCTCATATTTCAGTTGGGAACCCTGCAGCCCAATGGTATCAATGTGGACTTCACAAGCTTTCAAATCCGTCCCCCCGACCGGATCCCAAAACCAGCCCAGCTCGTCCCCACTTCCCTAACCTGTTTTTCCTCTCACCTATCCCCTCCTCCCACCTCAAGCCCCACCCCCATCTCCTACCCACTAACCTCATCCTGCCTCCTTGACCTGTCCGTCCTCTCTGGACCGACCTATCCCCTCCCTAAATCCCCACCTACACTCACCTTCACTGGCTCTAACCCCGCCTCTTTGACTTCTCTCACCCTATTCTCTCCTTCATGCATCTTCTATCTGCCTCCCCCCGTCTCCCCATTTATTTCAGAATGCCCTTCCCCCACCCTCATTTCTGAAGAAGGGTCTCGACCCGAAACGTCAAACTTTCCTGCTCCTCCGTTGCGACTTGGCCTGCTGCGTTCATCCAGCTCCACGCCGTGTTATCTCAGATTCTTCAGCATCGGCAATTCCTACTATCTCTGGAGGAACTGTTGGGCTGGTCTGTTCGGGGCAAGGCTGTAAGGGTGTCACAGGTGCCTGCATAAGAAAAGACAGGCCATTAGTTGTCTAATAGAAGTAGAAGCTTGAGCACCTTAAGAACAAGTTAACTGTGTTCATGATGGAAGACCAGTGCGGTACAGCATAATAGTACTTATTGGGCTGCCTCCATATTAAAGTCTTGCCATTCCACAAGTGACCTCTGCCTTCTTCAGCCATCGAGGGTCTTCTCTTCACAAGGAATGAGAAGCCAAAAGTCAGCAACATGGGTGCCCATTTTAACACCGTAACATCATCAGAGGTTGGAGCAGAAATAGGCCATTCAGTCCATCAGGAATATTATGCCATTCATTGTTGAACAGCTCCACTTTTCTGCCTTATCCCAATATCCGTCGATTTCCTTGATAATTAAAAATCTCAGCTTTGAATATACTTAGCGACCCAATCTTGATAGCTCTCTGATAAAGTATTCTGCAGATTCCACACAAAAACCTGCCTTTACATTGAGAATAAACTCATTGTGTTGTGTGGCACCATAAAAGGTGAAATGACGCAGATTTTGAACAGATCTAGCACATCAAGACTGGGATTCATGAGGCACTGTTTTCCACCAACAGCAGCAGAATTGTACTCCACCACAAACAGCAATCTTATCTCCTATTCAACCATTACGATCAAGCCAGGCAATTGACCCTGGTTCAATGGAGAGTGGAGGAGAGCATGCCAGGAGCAGCGCCAGGCGTACCTAAAAATGAGCTGTCAACCTGATGAAGATAGTGAACAAGACAACTTTCATGCCAAACAGCATAAGCAGCAAGTGAAAAACAGAGCTAAGCAATCCCACAACCAAAAGAGCAGATCTAAGCTCTGCAAACTCTGCCACATCCAGTTATGAATGGTGATGGCCAATTAAACTACTCACTGGAGACAGGTTCCCCAAATATATCCATCCTCAATGATGGAAAAGCCCAGCACATCAGTGCAAAAGATAAACCTGAAGCATTTGTCGAAATCTGCAGCCAGAAGTGCTGAGTTGATGATTCATCTTGGCCTCCACCAGTGATCCCCAACATTACAGATACTAGTCTTCAGTCATCTTAATTAACTTCAAGTGATATTGATAAATAGCTAGAGACTCTGGATACTGCAAAGGCTATGGGCCTGACGATATTCCAGCAATAGTACTGAAGACTTGTGCTCCAGAACTTGCTACTCCCCTAACCAAGCTCTTCCAGTACAAGTACACCAGCATCTATCCAACAATGTGGAAAATTGCCCAGGTGTGTCTTGTACATAAAAAGCTGGACAATTCCAACCTAACAAATTACTGCCCCATCAGTCTACTCTCGATCATCAGTAAAGTGATGGAAGGTGTCATCAAGGGTGGTATCAAGCAGCACCTGGTCAGCAGTAATTTTCTCAGTGATGCCCAGTTTGGGTTCCAGCAGTGTCGCTGAGCTACTTACCTCAATGCAGCCTTGGGTCCAACATGGATAAAAGAACTGAATTCCAGAGGTAAGGTGAGAGTGACAGCCTTGACCTCAAGGCTACGTTCGACTGAATGTGGCATTAAGGAGCTCTAGAAAAATTGGAATCAATGGGTAACAGGGGCAAACTGGGCTGGTAAGAGTCATACCTGGCACATAGGAAGATGGTCAAGATTGGAGGTCAGTCATTTCAGTTCCAGGACATTACTGCAAAAACTTCTTTCGATAGTGTCCTCAGCTACAGCACCTTCAGCTGCTTCAATGACTCTCCCTCCGTCATAAGTTCAGGATTTCTAGTATTTCTAGGATTTCCACCTTCTCAAGGGGAACTCTGAACAGGCAATAAATGCTGCTGAGCTAGTGATGTTCGCATCCCACAAATGGAAAAAAAAATTACCTGTCCCCCTTGCCACCTTGCATTCTAGCACACAATCCACTTTCTACCTGGTACCCGAGCCCCAGCTGGAACCATACTGAGCTGGCATCTTTTCCATCTGGCATCACAACTCTCTACCCAGCTGGCACACCATCCAGCTGGGATCCCACTTACTTGGCACTCTACACACCTGGCAGTTTTAGCTGGCACCTGACTCACTTGGCATCATACTTCGCTGGCACCCTTTCCCCATCCATCCTATACCCTATCCACCAGCACCCTAACATCGTACTTACCATCCGCACTTAGTTGACAGCAGCTTGTCAAAGTGGCTGACTGGACCTTATATTTCAGAATACAGTAGCTGACTGCTATGAAATGAGTGCATAGTTTGCCTTCCTGTGACAATTCTGCATTACGAAAGAATTGTCGGAATTGAAGTACAGCTCAGCATTTATGGAGGAGCTCTGAGCAAAAACTCCTCACAAATGCAGAACTCCCTTCTTTTGTATAAAAGAAGGGCCAAAGTAGAAATCTGCATGGGATTGCTTCTTCCTCAGAAAATCCATCCTTACTGTTTTTAAGTGCATTGATAATATTTTCCAAAGAATAGATTCCACTGTTTTTCTGGTGGCACATGATTTGTAATCTACTATTATCTACTTTCCTCCTTTCTTTACTAATTGAACTGAGTCACTACTTTTGCTCTTGGGTCTGTACCAAATGTATAGAATGTTGAGTTGGAGTGTCCAATTTTCTGTTTTATGTCATCTTCAGTTTCACTGAGATCATTCAAGAATTTAGAGAATTTTAGAACACTGTAATCAGTACATCCCCTGTCTCTGCAGCTACTTCTTTGGAGCCCTGCAATAGAGCCCATCAGACCTCAGTGTACTTAATGGCTTTTAGTCTCTTTGGTTTCTCCAATACCTTTTTTCTGCTCATATTAATTCTATTAATTTCTCTACTCTTATCATCCTCTTGGTTACCCTCCACTTCTTTTGTGTAATTTGTGTGTTTTACTGCACAAAGGCACTAATTTTAGACCCCAGGTTGGGGGCACAGAGTTGGTAGAAATGGCCATCTACACTTCAAATTTTTGATCTGGGATGCAGACTGGGTTGGGAGCCAGGCTAGATGATTCCTTGGGCAGAAAACCTACCTGGGGACTCTTGGCAAAATATGCAAAGCTAAAAATTAAAGACATAAGGAGAAAAGATCCCTCTAACTCTCATATCTAATTTGTTGTGCCTCATGCCAATCTGTGCCCCTGCAAATAGCCCCAGCCCACTCATCCTTTCTATGTCAACACATACCAATGCACTCACCTCACATGGCTTTTCATATCTACTGTACCACCTTATGCCCACACTTATAGTCCCTCATAGCCCATTAAACCCCAATAATTCTATGGTCCTTTATAGCCCCTATGGCAACTGACTATCAACTATCCTTCCACCTTGCACATTTTACATTTCCACTCTATGCCAACTTACCTATTTTCGAGCATGAGCATTAATCAGGAGACATCAAGAGAAAATAAAATTAGCAGTTTATTGATTGTGTCACCATTTTAAAACAGCATGTTTTCATTGAAAATTGTCACAACTCATTGGGGTAGTGTTCTGAAAATCATGCTCTACTATTACATCTCGTTATCCATTCTATCCATGTCACATTTCTCTTTATTAAATTCCATGTGCCATTTGTCTCCATTTTGCTAGCTTATTCTATCTGATTTCAGTTGGTCTGTATCATCCTCACTGTTTGTAATTTGTCCAAATTTGGTGTTACTAGCAAATTTTGAAGTTTAGTTCTGTATAATATTTCAATATTCATGACATTTATATGGATCAAGACAGCAATGGTCCTAGCATTGACCCTTGGAGAACACTACTGTCCAACCGTCCTCCAGTCTGAAAAGTAACAATTTTTCAAGATTTGCTGTTTCCTGTTGTAAAGCCAATGTTGTATCCAAGCTAATGCTGACCCTCCTATTCCAGGAGCAGTAATTTTGTTAACCAGTCTTGTGGCACTTGTCAAACCCTTTCATAAAATCCATACAAACAAGATCCACTGCATTCCCTTCATCAAACCTCTTTTACCTTATCAAAAAATTAAACTGATCACGATCTATTTTACAAATCTGAGCTGGCTATCCTTAATTAGTTTAATACCTTCCAAGTGTCTGTTGATTTTCTTCCTGGTTACATTTCTCATATTAAACTAACTGGCATGTAGTTGTACAAAGATCGTCCTCAAACCCTTTCTTCAATAAGACTGTCACGGTTGCAACAGTCTAATTCTTTGTCACTTCCCCCATTTAAATGGAAGATTTTCCATTCTTCCACCTACGATAACTTCCCAAAGAAACATGGATGCAAACATTAATGTGATAATGAACAGTTAAACTGCTTTTGCTAGAAAGCGATATGCAGTCAAAGCTTTCCATGTTGCCAGGGTGATGCCAGGTATGCAACAAGTGATGGATCATATCAAACAGCACATCCTCCAGCTGTTCCGAACAGGTGGTATACTGACCATCCTCAACGTTCTTATAAAATTCAGAACATTGTGTCCAAAATTAGATGCAATTTTGTAATTAGAGAGCACTTTATGAAAAATCCCAACTGTGCTTAGATTTACACAAACAACCCATTAAGGATTATCATCAATCAGGCTCACAGCATGGCTCACTTATTCTTAGAAGTTACAATTATCCATTTACAGGGCCATGACCTCTGAAAAACAAACGAATTTGTCCAGTATTATGCCCTTTTCAACTAAATAAGAGCTTGGGGAACAACTATCCACTGGTACATCTCACATGATGACACCTCAACCAATTTGCAAACCAAACAACATCCATTCTCACACAGTATAAGCTGTTGTTCCATTTAAAATTCTTGCATCTGTGTCTATGAATGCAAAATACAAAGCTTTAACAGCATTTGTTCTTTTTTGAATAATACTCAATTTCTATGCTGCCAAATACCTACTTTTTTTTGAGGATGGCTAGAGGATAAAACCTAGCAGAGATACTAAAAAGAACTCATCAGTCTGTCTCCAAAAGAGCGCCACTGATCTTTTATTTCCAACTAATTCAGCAACTAGAATCTGATTAACATTTTGTCTAAAAGACAGCACCTTGAAAATGATCTTTCTGATGAAGTCATGGACTGAAACTTGAATACACAATCTTGTGAATCCAAGGCAAGTACGCTTTTACTGAACCACAGATGATAGCTAACATTACTAAACGACGAGGTTTTGTCAAAATCACATGGCTGTCTGTGGAAACTGACAATCTGCAAATTAGCTGTCCTGTTTCCGACTTTGGCCTGGTGACTTCACTTGAAAAGTAGAATCGTAGAATCATACAAGGCAGAAGAGGCCCTTTGGCCCATCAAGACTATACCAACACGTGAGAAACGCTTGACCTTCAACCTAACCCATTTGCCCCATAGCTTTGAATGTTTTGATGTGCTGAGTGCTCATTCAGTACTTGTTAAAGGATGTGAGGCAATTTCCCTCTACCACCCTTCCAGGCAGCACATTCTAGACCATCACCATCCCATTTGGGTAAAAAAGATTTTCCTCACACTCCCTCAATCTCCTGCCCCACATTTTGAACCAGTGTCCCCTCATGACTGATTCTTCAACTCAACAGGGGAACAGCTGCTCCCTTAACTCTGTGCATTGCCCTCAATCTTTTATAACTCAATCAAATCGCCCCTCAGTCTTCTCTGCTCCAACAAAACAACACAAGCCTCTGTGACGTATCCTCATTTCTTAAACTTTCCATCCAAGGCAGCATTCTAGTGAATCTCCTCTGCACCCCCTGCGGTGTGATCACATCCTTCTTGTAATACAAACAATACTCTAGGGGTGGTCTCACAAGTTCTATACAACTCCAACGTGACTTCTCTGCTTTTGTAATCTGGACCTCAATCAATAAATGCAAATGTCCCTTATGTCTTTTTTCACCACCATCCTAAGATTCCCTTCCGCCTTCAGAGACCTTTAGACAAATACTTATTGGTCCCTTTGTTCCACAGAACCTCCTAGTGTGATGCTGTTCATTGACTATTTCCTTGTCAAATTACTCCTTCCAAAGAATATCACTACACTTTTCAGGGTTAAGTTCTATTAGCCACTTATTTGCCTAATTGACCATCTAGTTTATAGCTTCTTGTTGCCAGACACACGGTCCCACTGTTAACCACCTGACCAACAGTTTTGTTATCCACAAACTTACTAATCTAATATCCCCGCAGCCATCTATGTCATTTAGATATATGACAAATAAGAGGGGACGCAGCACAGATCCCTGTGGTATGCCACTGATCACTGGTTTCCAGGTACTAAAGCATCCTTCTGTCATCACCTTCTGTTTCCTACAATGGAACCAATTTTGAATCCATTTTCTCAAATGTATCATTGCATCCCAAGTGCACTTGCCTTCTTGATACATCTCCACCTTATCAAAAGCTTTACTGAAATCCACATAAAATACATCAACTGCACCACCCTCATCTACACGTCTGGTCACTTCCTCAAAAAATTCAATCAAATTCGTTAGGCATGATCTCCTTCTGATAAAGCCCGATCAAGCATGCCTTTCCAATATGCTTTCCTTCAGAATTTTCTCCAATAGTTTCCCATCCACTGACATAAGACTCACTGGCCTATAGTTCTCTGGTGCATTTCTACAACCCATCTTAAATATCAGAACCACATTGGCTGTTCTCCAGTTCCCTGTGGCCAGAGAGAGTTAGAGTTGGATCAGTGCCCCTACAATCTCCTCCCTTGCTTCCCACAGTCACCTGGGACACAATTAATCTGGACCTGAAGGTCTGTCCACTGTTAACTGTGTCAACATCTCCAATACCTTGTCCTTCCCTATGTCAATTTGCTTAAGCACCTTGCAGTCTCTCCTGGGTCCCACACTTTCATCCTCATTCTTTTGGGAGAAGGTAGATGTGAAGTGTTCGTTCAACACTCTACCAATGTCCTCTGGCTCCACCAACAGAAAGCCTTCTTGGTCCCAAATGAACTCTTCTTCCTGTTGGTATACTTTTCGAATATCTTGGAATTTTCCCCAGATCTTTTCCTAACCCCACTTTGCTTTCCTAATTGCTTTCTTAAAGCATCACCCTACACTTTCTGTACTCCACTAATGCTTCTGCTGATTTCTTTCCCTTGCACCTGCTAAAAGCCTCTCCTTTCCTTTTTATTGTATCCTGAATATCCCTGTTCATTTATGGTTCTCTGGACTTGTTACCCTTCCTATCACCCTGGGAGGGAACATAATGGGCTTGTACCCTCCCCATTTCTTTTTGAATTCCCTCCACTGCTCTTCTACTGATATCCCCACTAGTTGCTGTTGCCAGTCTACATTGGCCAGATCCTGCCCTATTTTACTAAAAGCCATTCTTCCCCAATCCAAAAACTTTTTTTGTGCAACGTACCCATGTCTTTGTCCATAATAAGCTTAAATTATACCATGTTGTGATTGTTATCGCTAAAATTCTCCCACACTACTACCTCAACCACTTGTCCAGCTTTATTCCCAAGGATTAGGTCCAGAACAGCTCTATCCATTATTGGACCCCCAACATATTGGCCTAAAAATGTTCTCCTCTACACTTGCCAAGAAATCCACTCCATCCAAGCCCTTAACACTATATCTATCCCACTTAATGTTGAGAAAGTTGAAATCACCTGCTATGAATATACTTTTGCTATTGTTTTTATATACCTTTGCAAATTGTGCATAAAATTTGCTCCTCAGTTTTCTGCTAGCTGGCTGGGGGTTTATCATAAACACTTACTAGAAAGTACTTGTAAAGCATCTTGAGACTCTTGAAAACATGAAAGGTGTTATACATGTGCAAGACATTCTTTCATATTTGAAAGTGGTTGTTAGTGCCATTCTTCTGATATTCCTCTAGCATTCACCAAAATTAGGAGAGGAAATTGGAACAGCACCTGTCAAAATCCAGGACTCTTCTGTGCCAATTGATCTGTACTTTTTAAGTTATCTCTTCAGCAATCACTGGCCATCCTGCTTTTGTATCATTTGTGAATTTTATGAAAGCGTACAGCTATTAAGGTTTCCAATAATGTGCGTAGTAACAGAATTATTTGTAAAGGGTGAAAATGAGCAGGCACAGAAGTAAAACTTCACAAAAAGTATTGTGAAGGGATTAGAATATTACACAGAAAGTGGTTGGAAAGAGGTATTCTCTGCAACAACTAAATTACTTTAAGTTATATGAAAGATCCAAGGATAGCTAGGTATCATTATACTTCTCCTTTCCCATTATATTACTTTTAAGATAATAATATCATTCAGTTTTTGTTAATAAAGTAGAGAATCTCACATTTATCCAAATTGTACTTCATCTGCTGTGCATTTGACCACTCACTCAAACTGTCTAAATCACACTGAAAGCATCTCTGCATTCTCGTCACAGTTCACCCTCCCACACTGATCCCCATCATCTGCAAATTTGGAGATGTTCCATTTAATTCTCTCATCTAAATCATAATCATATGTTGTGAACATCTGGAATTTGAGCATTGATCCCTGTGATACCCCACTAGTGACTGGTTGCCACTTGGAAAAAGACCTCTTTATTCCTAGACTTTGTTGTCTGCCAGCCCATTCTCTATCCGTGCCGGTGATGTGGTCCCTAATACTAAGCGCTTTAATTTTATATGCTAATTTCTTAATCTCTTGTATTCTTGAAAAATTCCACTAGATTTATAAAGCATGATTTCCATGAAATTTTGTAAATCTGTGATGATTCTGTCCAAACCTGTCACTGTTTTCCAAGTGTTGTATTGTTAAATCTTTTATAATTGAGTCTAACATTTTTCCTACTGCTGTCAGTATGACCAAGCCATACTTCCTTGTTTTCCCTCTTTTTCCATTTTTAAATGGTGGTGATACATGAGCTGCAGTCCGATCATAAAAACTATTATATAGAATATTGATTCTTTTATTTCTCGGGTCACTTCCTTAATTTCCTTGGGGTGTGGATTATCAGGCCCTGGGGATTTATTGGTCTTTAATCCTGTCAACGTCCCCAACAATTTCTCGACTAATACTGATTTCCTTCAGTCTCTCCCTCTCTTTAGACCATGTGTTCCCCAACTTTTTTGGGATGTTATTTGGGTCATCCTTTGTGGAGACAGAACCAGAATATCTACTTAATTGGTCTGCCAACTCTTTGTTCTTAATTATAAGTACCCTCTTTCTGCCTGATTAAGGGTGTAAACCCAAAACATCAACATTCCTGCTCCACTGCTGTGTTCCTCCAGCTCCACGCTGTATTGCCTCTTTCTACCTGTTAGGGACCTACATTTGTCTTCACTAATCTTTTTTTCTCTTCACAATGCTATTTAAACTTTTCCAATTAGTTTGTATGTTCCCCACATGCTCACTCTCATACTCTGTTTTTCCTTGCTTAATCAATCCAGTTGTCCTCTTTTGCTGAAAACGAAATTGCTGGTAATCCTCAGGTCTGTTGCTTTTTTGGCTAATTCGTACGTCCCTTTCTTGAATCTAATACCATCCCTTATTTACCTTGTTAACCATTGTCAGGCCGCCTTTCTGGTTTATTTTTGTGCCAGACAGAAATGAACAATAATTATTGCAGTTCATTTGTGCACTCTTTAAAAGTTTGCTATTGCATTTTTATTGTCACCCTTTTTCATAATGTTCCTCTATTTATCATACCCAGTTTATGTCTCATACTATCGTCATTTCCTGATTTAGATTCAAGACCTAGCCTAAATCACACTAATCTTAACAAAGAATTCTATCATATTATGGTCACTGTTCTCCAAGGGCCTCTCACAGCTGGATTGCCAATTACTCCTTTCCTGTTACACAATATGCAGTTTGGGATGGCCTCTTCTCTGTTTTGTTTCGACATATCGATCCAAAAAGCCATCTTACGTTCAGGAAATCCACTTCTGTGGTATTGTTACATATTTGATTTGCTCAAACCATATGCAAATGAAAGTCACCCATAATTAGGCTGCATCTTTATGACTTGCAAAGTTTAAATTGGAATAACAAGAACTGATAATATAACAGCTGGGTACAAAAACAGAAGTTGCTGGAAATGAAGTTCTGAGGAAGGGTCACCAGACCCGAAACATTAACTCTGATTTTTCGCTTCATTGATGCTACCAGACCTGCTGAGCTTTTCCAGCAACTTCTGTTTTTGTTCCTGATTTACAGCATTCACAATCCTTTCAGATTTTATTTAGTACATTTAGGGCGGCATGGCGGCACAGTGGTTAGCGCTGCTGCCTCACTGCACCAGGGACCCAGGGTTCAATTCCAGCCTCAGGTGACTGTCTGTGTGGAGTTTGCGCATTCTCCCCGTGTCTGCGTGGGTATCCTCCAGGTGCTCTGGTTTCCTCGCACAGTACGAAGATGTGCAGGGTAGGTGGATTGGCCAGGCAAAATTGCCCATAATGTTCAGGGAGGTGTAGATTAGGTGGGTTATAGGGGATGGATCTGGGTGGGATATTCTGAGGTTCGGTGTGGGCTTGTTGGGCCGTAGGCCCTGTTTCCACACTGTAGCAATTCTAATTCTAATTCAGTAATACAGCTGGGTCCAGTTAGTACGATAGGTTAAACGAAATACAGTTCTATGCAATGATTTTTAATGCCTTAACCCAGCTTTTGGAAATATCATATCCATTGGAAGACATGATACAACTGTGGTTGCTCGCAGATTGCTTTGTTTCACATGATGATAGTTTGGCAACTATTGCTATTGCAGAAGGCAATGATTAACTCTTCCACAGAAGTAAATCTTTTAAGGATCAAAGTTGTTTAGCACTATGCTCACCTTTCAGGGTGCAACAGTAGAGGCTGTTTGTGTCATCACAACAGTTCAGAGCCGGGTTTCGCGAGGAGCACAATAGACATAGAGGTTGACAAAGGTAGGATTTTGTTACACTGCGGTGTCTCTTTACAAAGCTTGGTGCATATTTAAGTCAGATGTGCGTCTATTTTATGTTTGTCTTTTGTAATCTAACACGAGGATTGCAAAATGTTAAGGGTTATATTCAGCCCATGCATACATCTCTCTTTGTAATAGTTATTACATGATGTGTCGTAAATCAAAAATCACAGATGTGGAGGCATTTCAGCTTCACAGGACAGATTTCCAATTAAACAAATAAGTAAAGGTGCAATATTAAGCTCCTTTATTAAGATTGCATCTCACTGTCTATGACAAGTATGTCACATTTATGTGGCACCTTTAACATAGTAGAGCATCTCCAGACACTTCAAGAGAACACCTGTGTGAATAAAATGAACCATTGAAAGGTGTAGGGGACTAGAATTCAACCAGGTACTTATGCATTTCTTATTCATCACAGAATTTTGATGCAGTTAAATATACAGATGGAAAATTTGTTTGCATAGAATGGCACTACATGTACAATGTCTATCTTGAATAAATAGTTCATGCCTGAAAGTGTTTCGTAATGGCTTAAGCTTCCTGATGTTATCGTATTTTAGACTAATACTAACAATAATGATTGGTGGTTGTGAAATTACCTAAATTCTGTCAGTCCAACTATTGTAATACGGTGCCAGCAGTAGCTGTCTGGAGATTTCATTACACATTATAGTATGCTAGCAGCAGTGGTCACCACTGTTTCATATAAGGTAGGAGCAGTAGTGGGCATAGATTGAAAAACTTTTCAATTCTACAAAAGACACAGCCTATAACAGCCTTCACTTTAACTTGGAGGGTATTTTGCTGAGGTCCTCCTTCTGATAACGGTGACTATGTCAATGCAGATCTTCACCCCTGCTGTGAGTTAGTGTCACTGTCGACCTCTACTAAAAATTTTGGAACTGTGTGACTTAGTCATAACAGAAGAAGAAAAAATCAGAATCCTGACAATGTATCTTTAAATAATTAATAGCAAAAAAACACACATAACCTGTTAGCTTCTGTAAATGCACCATTGGTTAAAAGAATAACAGTGCTGATAGCAGTAATTAAGCCTAAAACAGCCGAAAGCATTTAAAAATATTGAAAAAGCGTGAATAAACCGTGGAGAGTCTTACTAGTGCTACAAGAGAAAAATTAGAATTATAAGTGTGGGATACAATGGCCAATATTGGTCACCTGTTATGACTAAGTCACACAGTTCCAAAATTTTTAGTAGAGGTCGACAGTGACACTAACTCACAGCAGGGGTGAAGATCTGCATTGACATAGTCACCATTACCAGAAGGAGGACCTCAGCAAAATACCCTCCAAGTTAAAGTGAAGACAAGCATCCAGCAGAGAACTGTGATGATGCTGATTTGCAGTAGGGTTAAAGATTTGCATCAGTGTAGTCACCACTACCAAACTGTGGTTTGTGGAGGGATTGCTGTCAAGGGTGTTGGTCCATATGGCAAGCTGGGGACAGGTCCAGTTACCAGAGTCAGCATGTGTGTAGATAGCATCTCCAGCTACAGGTCCTAGAAGCTTGAGTTTCAGAGCTGGAGTGGTGGTCTGACATTGTGGAGTATTGTAGATAGCATGTATAGAGAGGTGGTCATACTGGACGCTCTGACTCGGTAGGCAGGAAGGAAATGGGTGACCACCAGACAGAGAGGGAGCGAGATTGGCAGGTTGCAGATATCTCCTGTGCCTATTTTCCTGCCAAACATGTATACTGTTGAGGGGTAGCACAAATTACAGATGCTAGAGCCAGAAATGACACAGTTTGGAGCTGGAAGAACACAGCAGGCTAGGCAGCATCAGAGGAGCAGAAAAGTTGACATTTTGGGTTGGGACCCTTCTGAAGAAGCTGTGTTGTCTGTATACTGTTGAGGACAATGACCTCTCAAGAGAAAGCAGCAGCAGCCAAACTCATTGCACCTCGGTTGGTTCTGCTGCAGAGGGGAGGGGTAAAAAGTGTGCCAGGACAATAGTTGGAGGAGACTCGATTGTAAGGGGAATGGACAGGTGTTTCTGTGGCTGCCAGTGAGACTCCAGGATAGTATGTTGCCTCCCTGGTGCTAGAGTCAAGGATGTCTTGGCATGGGTACAGGACATTCTGGAGGGGCTGGGTGAACAGCCAGTGGTACTGGTACACGTCAGTACAAATGATATAGGTTAAAAAAACGGGACGAGGTCGTAAAAGCAGAATACAGGGAGCTTGGAAGAAAGTTAACGAAACGGGCCTCAAAGGTAGTGATCTCAGGATTATGACTAGTGCCACATGCTAGTCAAGAGTAGAAATGATGGGATAGGTCAGATGAATACATGGCTGAACAGCTGGTATAGTGGCAGGATTTCAGGCTCCTGGGACATTGGGACCAATTCTAGTCAAGGTGGGACCTGTACAAGTCGGACAGGTTACACCTGGACAGGAGTGGAACTGATGTCCTAGGGGTAGTGTTGAGGAAGGTTTAAACTAATATGCCAGGGAGTGGGAACCAATGTAAGGAGTCATAGAAGGAAGGAGCAAGGATGATAACAAAAGGTAGAAAAGGGAATAAGAAACGTAATAGGCAGATAAACCAAGGACAAAATTCTAGGCTATTGAGAAAAATAAGTGCGAGATAAACAATGTTAAAAGAAAAGCTTAAAGATTTCATGCCTTAATGCATGGATCATTTGCAATAAAGTGGATGAACTAATTGCGTGAATAAATGTATGGAAGTATGATATAACGGGGATTTTGGAGGTATGGCTGCAAGGTGACCAGGGATGGGAACTGAATGTCTCAGGGTGTTCAGTATTTAGGAAAGACATGCAAAAGGAAAAGTAGTGGAGTGGCATTGTTGATTAAAGAGCAAGTTAACACAATGGTGGGAAAGGATATTAACTCTAACAATGAGAAGTCTGTATGGGTGGGGTTGAGATGTACCAAGGGGCAAAAAAAAGTGGGTGTCATATATAGACCCCCAAAATTGCAGTGGTGATGTTGGGAATGGCATTAAACAGAAAAGTAGAAATGGATTTAAAAAGGGAATATCACTGATCATGGATTGGACAAATCAAATTAGCCATAATACCACAGAGGAGGAATTCCTGGAGTGTATGTGGGATGGTTTTCTTGACCAAGATGTGGAGGAACCAACTAGAGAGCAGGCCATCTTAGACTGGGAATTATGTAATGAGAAGGGAATCATTGCTAATCTACCTGTGCAAGACCCCTTGGGAATGAATGACCATAACATGGTAGAATATTTTATCAAGATGGAGAGTGAAGTAGTTGGTTTGGAGTCCAGGGTGCTGAATCTTAATAAAGGAAACTATGAAGATATGAGGTGTGAGTTGGCCTTGATAGATTGGGGAGAATTACTCAAAGGAATGACAGTGGATAGGCTGTTTATTTCTGTCTGGCACAAAAGCAAAATGGGTAAGAGGGCCAATCCATGGTGTACAAAGAAAATTAGAGATAGCAGCTGATACAAGAAAGAAGCATACAGTTTGGCCAAGAAAAATAATATCTCTGAGGACTGGGAGAATTTGGTAAAGAAGGACCAAGAGATTGATTAAGAAGGGAAAAATAGCTTGTAGGGAACATAAAGACTGACGCTAAGAGTTTCTATAAATACATGGAAAGAAACAGATTGGTGGGGACAAATGTAGGTCAGAAACCAGGGGGTATATGATGGGGGCACAAAAAAATAGCTGAGCAACTGAATACACGCTTCGTTTCTGTTTTCAGAAAAGAGACACAAATTCAATACCAGAAATGTTGGAGAATGCAAGATTTATTGAGAGGGAAGAATTAGGGGAGATCAATATTAGTAGAGAAATGGCGCTGGGAGAATTGATGGGATTGAAGATGGAAAATCCCCAGAGCCTGATTATACACATATCAGAGTAAGGAAGTGGCTCTAGAAATAATGGGTACATTGGTGGTCCTCTTCAAGGATTCTATAGACTCTGGAACAGTCCCTACAGATTTGAGGGTAGCTAATGTAACTCCAATATTCAAAAAGGGAGACAGAGAGAAAATGATCAGTATAGACCAGTAAGCCTAACATTGGTAGTGCGGAAAAATGACAAATCCATTATCAAGGACTTTATAGCGGAACGCTTAGAAAGCAGTGACGTGACAGAGTCAGCATGGATTTATGAAGAGGAAATCATGCTTGACAAATCTGTTGGAATTCTATGTAGCTGTGATTAATACAGTTAACAAGGGGGAGGCAGTTGATGTGATATAGTTTGACTTTCACAAAGTGTTTGACAAAGCTTTGTATGAGAGATTATTGTGAAGATTAAATTGCATGGGTTTGGGGAATGTATATTGAGATAAGTAGAAAACTGGTTGGTAGAGAGGAAACAAAGAGCATGAATTAATGAGTTCTTTTCAAATTGGCAGGCAAAACTAGTGGGGTGCCACAGGTATCAGTGCTAGACCCCAGCTATTCACAATATATATTAATGATTTGGATGAGGGAATAAAATGTAATATATCAAAGTTTTCAGATGATACCAATTTGGTTGGGAGGATGGACTGTGACGACTGAGTCTGTGACAATGGTGGTTTGGACACCTTGGGTGAGTAGGCAAATTAATGGCAGATGCAGTATAATTTGGACAAATATGAGTTTATTCACTTTGGAAGCAAAAACAAGAAAGTAGATTACTATCTGAATGGCGATAAATTGGGAGAGGGGAGTGTGCAATGGGACCTAAGTGTCCTTGTGCACCAGTCACTGAAAGTAAGCATGCATGTGCAGCAGGCGGTAAAGAAGGCAAATGGTATCTTGGCCTTCATTGCGAGAGGTTTTGAGTACAGGAGCAGGGATGTGCTGTTGTAATTTTACAGGGCCATGGTGAGGACATAACGAGAATATTGAGTGCATTTTTGGTCTCCTTTTCTGAGGAAGGATGCTCTTGCAGCGAAGGTTTACCAGGCTTATTCCAGGGATGACAGGACTGATGTATGAGAATAAATTGACTAGTTAAGATTATTTTCACTGGAGTTAAGACAAGTGAGGAGCGATCTCATAGAGACTTATAAAATTCAAACAGGACTAGTTATGGTAGCCGCAGGCAGGATGTTGCTGATGGTGGGTGAGGCAGAACCAGGGGTTACAGTCTGCTGATTCGGGGTAGGCCATTTCGGACAGATATGAGGAGACATTTCTTCACCCAAAGAGTGGTGAGCCTGTGGAATTCATTACCACAGGAGGGTCGTTGATCCCAAAACATTAAATGTATACAAGAGATGGCTAGATATAGCACTTGGGGCAAATGGAATCAAAGGTTGTGAGGAGAAAGCAGGATTACGCTATTGAGTGGATGATCAATCATGATCATGATGATTGGCCTCCTCCTGGTCCTACCTTCTATGTGTCTATGTTTCTATGTTTAAGAGAGATGCTATGCTGAAAAGCTCAAATAAAGCTTAAGTTGCTGTTTTAAGCAAATGCGCATTGTGTTACAACCAAGATTCATTGTGGATATCCATTCAAAGTGGTTGGATGTGCATAGAGTTAATTTGTCAAACTCACAGAAGTCCATTGAAAAGTTGCGAATATCATTTGCAACGCATGGACTCCCAGAAATATTGATCACTGACAATGGGATGTCATTTGCCAGCAGGAATTTCGAGTATATCCTAAAGCTGAATGGCATTTGGCATGTTTGGGCAGCTTCGTACTATCCATCGTCCGATGGTCTTGTGGAGAGAGCAGTCCAAACATTGAAGGTAGGTTTAAAGAAACAGACTACAGCTTCACTCAATACTAAACTGTCCCCAAGTTCCTAGATAATAAAATGTGAGGCTGGATGAACACAGCAGGCCAAGCAGCATCTCAGGAGCACAAAAGCTGACGTTTCGGGCCTAGACCCTTCATCAGAGAGGGGGATGGGGAGAGGGAACTGGAATAAATAGGGAGAGAGGGGGAGGCGGACCGAAGATGGAGAGTAAAGAAGATAGGTGGAGAGAGTGTAGGTGGGGAGGTAGGGAGGGGATAGGTCAGTCCAGGGAAGACGGACAGGTCAAGGAGGTGGGATGAGGTTAGTAGGTAGCTGGGGGTGTGGCTTGGGGTGGGAGGAAGGGATGGGTGAGAGGAAGTGGAATAAATAGGGAGAGAGGGGGAGTTCCCTCTCCCCATCCCCCTCTCTGATGAAGGGTCTAGGCCCGAAACGTCAGCTTTTGTGCTCCTGAGATGCTGCTTGGCCTGCTGTGTTCATCCAGCCTCACATTTTATTATCTTGGAATTCCCCAGCATCTGCTGTTCCCATTATCTCTGTCCCCAAGTTCCTGTTTGATTATAGGACCACAACTCTCAGAACTACAGGGATAACTCCAGCAGTTGTTGATGGGGACAAGATTCCGCACTGCATTTAATCTGATATTCACGGACCTCAGGCGAGGGTGAACCAGCAGCAGAAATGCCAATCCCAGCCACATGTCTTTTCTAATTTAGAGGGACCATTTACTTCACGGGACAAAGTGTTTGGTGTTGAAACCACAGCAATGGCCCTGCATAGGCACAGGGCACAGTCGATGCGAGGGCTAGGTCCCGTGACATGCAAAGTTCAGGCAGATGAGGTAGTCCTGAATAAATGTGGATCATGTGAAAGCTGCTACCTTGCAAACAGGGTTGGTGCAAAGCATATCTGGCCCCTAGGAACACCAGAATCGCAGTCAGAAACCGTGGGATCTCTCCCTCTGCCCGGCATTGAAGAAACCTCAGAATTCAAGAAGATGCAGCTGATCTTGCAGCCTCGACACTGTAATTGCCTAAAGAAGATGAGGAATTTCTTACATGAGGAATTTCTTACAATGAGGAATTTTTTACACAGAGGGTGGTTCGCATGTGGAATGAACTTCCTGAGGAAGTAGTGGATGTGGGTACAATTACAACATAAGCACATGAACAGAAAGGGGTTGGAGGGGCATGGGCTAGGAGCAGGACTTGTTGGACCAAAGGGTCTGTTTCTGTGCTGTGTGACGCTATGACCCTATATTGCTTATTAATGCCGAGGATAGTAAGGCTGAAGGCGAGTCCAAGAAATGTGTTCATGCCTGGTCTACACAAATGATTTGACACTTACATCATCTTATGGGTAAGAGTACAGAATCAGTGAGCAATCTCAGGAGAACTTTTCTTTTCCTTGGGCTTTTCAAGGGAGCACAGTGACATTCAAGGCTGGGAGATGTGCAGTTGGCAGCCACTATCCACTATCCTTCATAATGCAGTCCTTTGGAAAGAAAAGCTGCTCAAAGTGCTGAACTGCTGGAAGTTAAAGAAGGATGCTCAAGCGTATCAACATATGTTACAGCCTCTGCTCACTGCGAAGTATTAAAGCGGTACAGATGACGGAAGGATCAAAAGAAGCTTCCTCAGGATCCATTGATGGTGTTTCCAAGTATCTGCTGCCTTGTCTTTTTTGCAGTCAGTGGTTGGAAGGTGCCATCTAAGCTACCCCAACTCCTCTTCCTCTTTGTCTGTCATTCCTAATCCCTCCATAGACTGCCTTGTCTGTTTTCTTTGCCTTTTGGTCATCCTTCCTGCCTGAGGAATCTTAGTCTGCAGAGTGACTACCTCTCTGTACATGCTATCCATAATGTTGTCAGTGTCACAATGTTCCACAGTGTATTCAGTTGCCCCTTCAGCTCTGAAACTTGGCCATTCAGGAGCTGCAGCTGGAGGCGTTTCCTATACATGTTCTAGTCTCAGGTACTGGACTGTCCTCAACTTCCCAAGTAAATCAGGTCCCACATGGGTTTCCTTTAAGATCAAGTAATATCAATTACTCTCGAGTCATTCTTTATTAGACCTTTGAATTAATGTCCTTACAAGCTGGAAAACCAAAATAAAGACCTTTTGCAACTATGCATGATAAAAATAACATAAACACTCACCTATCCTTACACACCTAACCAACTGCCTCTTCTTGGCCTGTGTTGCTTTTTGACACTCTTCCCAGACTGGTTCACAGTGAGCTGCTTCAGGTCATGTCTCACAAGAATGTTCCTAAGAGTCGGAGACATCCTCCTTTTTCTGTCTCAGATTTATAAGCTGATATTCACTTTTCACTCTTTTTATTTCTCCTGTCTGCTTGTCCCTTTTCATTCTCTTTCATTTTCCTTCTTCCTCAACTGAAAATCCAGTTCTAACTTTTTCCCCTCTCTGACATGCTGTTTGTCATTTTCTTCTCTCACTGAAGTTTAGACTTTTTCATTTTCTTTTCATTTTGAAGTGTTTTTAATTGTTTTTGTTCAATCTACTTTATTTGCAATTGAATTTTCATATATTCAATTAATGGACCAACTGTATGCCTTATTTCTTTCAGTTTCAGGAGCTATGCTATTATCCCAATTATGTCCCCTTTTCCAAGCCTCTGCTTTTAATTCTAACCTCAACCTGTCTGCCATTTCTGATAACCTACGCTTTTGTTACTTTGCAAATCACTCAAGGATAAATCTTCCATCTTTCCATTTATCCTTTCCAATTATAATTATTTTTCTACTTACAGTTTCATACAGCTGACTTTGTAAATCCCTACCTACAAGACACCAATTTTATAGTGTGAATGAGATGGGTGGAGTGCGTTGTCTTTCCCTAGACCTATTACTCCACAGTTCACAACATAAGCATAATGTTTTTATCCATTTCTCAATTAGACCAATTATACGCCTTCTGTATATTACAGCTAGATTAGAAAGATCCATCAACCAGCTGTCTTACAGAATTATTGGTTTATTATTAAACAAAACTTACTAAACAAAAATGGACAGTTTATTAAGATAATGAAATGTGAGGCTGGATGAACACAGCAGGCCCAGCAGCATCTCAGGAGCACAAAAGCTGACGTTTCGGGCCTAGACCCTTCATCAGAGAGGGGTTTGGAGTGGGGGTTCTGGAATAAATAGGGAGAGAGGGGGAGGCGGACCGAAGATGGAGAGAAAAGAAGATAGGTGGAGAGAGTACAGATGGGGAGGTAGGGAGGGGATAGGTCAGTCCAGGGAAGACGGACGTGTCAAGGAGGTGGGATGAGGTTAGTACGTAGGAGATGGAGGTGCGGCTTGGGGTGGGAGGAAGGGATGGGTGAGAGGAAGAACAGATTAGGGAGGCAGAGACAGGTTGGACTGGTTTTGGGATGCAGTGGGTGGAGGGGAAGAGCTGGGCTGGTTGTGTGGTGCAGTGGGGGGGAGGGGACGAACTGGGCTGGTTTTGGGATGCAGTGGGGGAAGGGGAGATTTTGAAGCTGGTGAAGTCCACAATGATACCAATGGGCTGCAGGGTTCCCAAGCGGAATATGAGTTGCTGTTCCTGCAACATTCGGGTGGCATCATTGTGGCACTGCAGGAGGCCCATGATGGACATGTCATCTAAAGAATGGGAGGGGGAGTTGAAATGGTTTACGACTGGGAGGTGCAGTTGTTTATTGCGAACCAAGTGGAGGTGTTCTGCAAAGCGGTCCCCAAGCCTCCGCTTGGTTTCCCCGATGTAGAGGAAGCCACACCGGGTACAGTGGATGCAGTATACCACATTGGCAGATGTGCAGGTGAACCTCTGCTTAATATGGAAAGTCATCTTGGGGCCTGGGATAGGGGTGAGGGAGGAGGTGTGGGGGCAAGTGTAGCATTTCCTGCGGTTGCAGGGGAAGGTGCCGGGTGTGGTGGGGTTGGAGGGCAGTGTGGAGCGAACAAGGGAGTCACGGAGAGAGTGGTCTCTCCGGAAAGCAGACAGGGGTGGGGATGGAAAAGTGTCTTGGGTGGTGGCGTCGAATTGTAGATGGCGGAAGTGTCGGAGGATGATGCGTTGTATCTGGAGGTTGGTGGGGTGGTGTGTGAGAACGAGGGGGATCCTCTTTGGGCGGTTGTGGTGGGGGCAGGGTGTGAGGGATGTGTTGCGGGAAATGTGGGAGACGCGGTCAAGGGCGTTCTCGACCACTGTGGGGGGAAAGTTGCGGCCCTTGAAGAACTTGGACATCTGGGATGTGCGGGAGTGGAATGCCTCATCGTGGGAGCAGATGCGGCGGAGGCGGAGGAATTGGGAATAGGGGATGGAATTTTTGCAGCAGGGTGGGTGGGAGGAGGTGTATTCTCGGTAGCTGTGGGAGTTGGTGGGCTTGAAATGGACATCAGTTACAAGCTGGTTGCCTGAGATGGAGACTGAGAGGTCCAGGAAGGTGAGGGATGTGCTGGAGATGGCCCAGGTGAACTGAAGGTTGGGGTGGAAGGTGTTGGTGAAGTGGATGAACTGTTCGAGCTCCTCTGGGGAGCAAGAGGCGGCGCCGATACAATCATCAATGTAACGGAGGAAGAGGTGGGGTTTGGGGCCTGTGTAGGTGCGGAAGAGGGACAGTTCCACGTAACCTACAAAGAGGCAGGCATAGCTGGGGCCCATGCGGGTGCCCATGGCCACCCCCTTAGTCTGTAGGAAGTGGGTGGAATCGAAAGAGAAGTTGTTGAGGGTGAGGACGAGTTCGGCTGGGCGGATGAGGGTGTCGGTGGAGGGGGACTGGTCGGGCCTGCGGGACAGGAAGAAGCGGAGCCTTGAGGCCATCTGCATGCGAAATACAGGTGTATAGGGACCGGACGTCCATGGTGAAAATGAGGTGTTGGGGGCCAGGGAATTGGAAGTCCTGGAGGAGGTGGAGGGCATGGGTGGTGTCACAGACGTAGGTAGGGTGTTCCTGGACCAAAGGGGAGAAAATGGAGTCCAGACAGGTGGAGATGAGTTCGGTGGGGCAGGAGCAGGCTGAGACAATGGTCGACCAGGGCAGGCAGGTTTGTGGATTTTGGGAAGGAGATAGAAACGGGCCGTGCGGGGTTGGGGAACAATGAGGTTGGAGGCTGTGGGTGGGAGGTCCCCTGAGGTGATGAGGTCATGAATGGTGTTGGAGATGATGGTTTGGTGCTTGGGTGTGGGGTCATGATCGAGGGAGCGGTAGGAGGTGGTGTCAGAGAGTTGGCGTTTGGCCTCGGCGATGTAGAGGTCAGTGCGCCATACTACCACTGCGCCACCCTTGTCTGCAGGTTTGATGGTGAGATTGGGGTTGGAGCGGAGGGCTGCCTGTTCTGCGGGGGAGAGGTTGGAGTGGGTGAGAGGGGTGGAGAGGTTGAGGCGGTTAATGCCTCGACGGCAGTTAGAGATGAAGAGGTCGAGGGAAGGTAGGAGGCCTGGGGGTGGTGTCCAGGAGGAGGACTTGTGTTGGAAGCGGGTGAAGGGATCAGTGGAGGGAGGGTTAGGCTCCCGGTTGAAGAAGTAGACGTGGAGGCAAAGGCGGCGGAAAAACTGTTCTATGTCCAAACGTGACTGGTATAGCCACCTCCGCTCGGTTCGCAATAAACAACTGCACCTCCCAGTCGCAAACCATTTCCACTCCCCCTCCCATTCTTTAGATGACATGTCCATCATGGGCCTCCTGCAGTGCCACAATGATGCCACCCGAAGGTTGCAGGAACAGCAACTCATATTCCGCTTGGGAACCCTGCAGCCCAATGGTATCAATGTGGACTTCACCAGCTTCAAAATCTCCCCTTCCCCCACCGCATGCCAAAACCAGCCCAGTTCGTCCCCTCCCCCCACTGCACCACACAACCAGCCCAGCTCTTCCCCTCCACCCACTGCATCCCAAAACCAGTCCAACCTGTCTCTGCCTCCCTAACCTGTTCTTCCTGTCACCCATCCCTTCCTCCCACCCCAAGCAGCACCTCCATCTCCTACGTACTAACCTCATCCCACCTCCTTGACCTGTCCGTCTTCCCTGGACTGACCTATCCCCTCCCTACCTCCCCACCAATACTCTCCTCTCCACCTATCTTCTTTTCTCTCCATCTTCGGTCCACCTCCCCCTCTCTCCCTATTTATTCCAGAACCCCCCACCCCATCCCCCGCTCTGATGAAGGGTCGAGGCCCGAAACGTCAGCTTTTGTGCTCCTGAGATGCTGCTGGGCCTGCTGTGTTCATCCAGCCTCACATTTCATTATCTTGGATTCTCCAGCATCTGCAGTTCCCATTATCACTGGACAGTTTATTAATACAATTTGCAATGTCAAAATGTAAATCTAAATAAAATACACACACAAGCACACACCAGGTAAGTGGGAAGGGGAACAAATTTGTCTCTGCACGTATTCATTTTAGGCAAAAAATACATTTCTGCCAAAAATTGTTAATTCTTAAAGGAAACAGGGATAAAGTGTGTAATATTCAGAGGGTGTCGATATGGAATTCTGGTACACATTGACATTTGGTAAATTAAGGCATTTGATATAAGTACAACTTACTTTGCTTTGAGACTTTTGAATGGTGAGTCACTGACATGTAGGTTTAATGATTACCTTGTATTTATGTAGATATGGTGATTTATTTTAAATGGTTTGAGTGCGATAGCCTTGCAGGAATAAGGAGTTTTAATTTACAACTCGGTAGTTTGTGTGTTGAGCACAGTCCATGCACTCGTACTTCAAGATTTCTGAAAGAAGTTTCTGGACCTTTTCTCTCTAAACTTAAGGGAAACACCCTAGCTCAAAATAAAAGGCTTAGTTTTAGTTTCAGCTTCAGGTCATTCTGTCGAAGTCTTGAATAAAGATAGAATTGTAAAGGAGCGATTCTGCTCAGTGAGAAAGGGAGAAGATAGTAACAATTAGATTATTTCCAGTGAAGAATTTAGTAATAGTTCAAGACTAGAAATGTTTGGATAAAATACTGAAGATGTTATTTGAAGCTGAGATCATTTAAGCTCAGGTGTACTGGTTGTGAGAATCACAGTTAAATGAAGCTTAAAGAGATGTTCAAAGGCAGTTCTTCTCTAGTGTGAGTACTGTACAGGGCTGCTTTGGGAAACTGTTCTGGGCTGCTTTTGGGATCTGTAAATGAGTGTTTTTTAGATTAATCTTACAATGTCTTTTAAAAGCTTTAATGTTGTGTCATATGTAAATAGTTTAGTTTATACTGTTTTTGGCTTTAAAATCTTCAGTTTTATTGTTTAAACCAAATCTATAACAATGTATGATTGTGTTGCAGTGAGAGATCATCTCAGTAAAACAAAAAAACGTCTATTAATCCCAATTTCAATTTGGTATCTGACTTATCTAGTAATAGCTGGAATTATGACATTAGACACTTGCAGTTTATTCAGGAGGCAGTGGTGAGAAATCTTCCAGACACTCTTTCAAGTTGAAAATCTGGTTACACAATCTGGTTATATTCTGGATTCATAATAAGGGTGCTTCAGTGAGGCAGAGAAATGCAATGAACAGTATGTTCCTTAGCAGGACCCTTCCTACTGAAAACCGAAACAATCTCCACCAACTGCAAGATAACAAAGTGTGAAGCTGGCTCTCTGATGAAGGGTCTAGGCCCGAAACGTTAGCTTTTGTGCTCCTGAGATGCTGCTTGGCCTGCTGTATTCATCCAGCTTCACACTTTGTTATCTTGGATTCTCCAGCATCTGCAGTCCCCATTATCTCTCTCCACCAACTGCAAATAGTGTTCAAACAGAACAGCCATAAACCACAATCAGGTGATCTCCGGCAAACAAGTTCAGCAGCTAGTTGAAACCCCATGTGACTTCCCAAAAATATAGATTTCAAAAAAACTATATCTTCTATCAACTTTCTAGATGAATAATCCAGTTATCTCCAGATAAACAACATTTCCACCCAACAATCCTTGAAAGCTTTTCTGCAAAAAAATGCTAAAGATGATGACTTCATACCATTATTGAATTCTTGAATATTGTAAAATCTGTGAGTAAAATTTTTATAAAGAAAGGGGCAGTCATTCGGAAACTTCGGAAAACAGCAGTATAAATCATTTCTGAAGAAGGGTCCAGACCTGAAACATCAGCTTTCCTGCTCTTCTGATGCTGCTTGGCCTGTTGTGGTCATCCAGCGCCACACCTTGTTATCTTAGTATAAATCAATTAATGTCCATGAAAAAATTGAAGGATGATAAAATTAGTGTTTTAAAGGGAAACAAGTCATTACTGTTCAACTGAAAATATCTTTAAAAAGCATTACCAGTCTAATGCTATTTTTTACAATGTAAAGCTCAGAATAGAAGCAGAATGGCCTTGAATCATCCATACTGTTAGAAAGGGCGCAAAAATCAGGAAGAAGGAGAAAATGACACAAAATCACAATCTTTCCTATACTTTGAGGGAAAATATAAAATACAATGACATTGAAATGTTTGAAAATTTTTTTGACAGAAAAATTAGATAATTCTGAAACATTAAGAAGAAAATAATCTTTATTTGAAACAATGAACAATAAATCAATTTCATCCACATAAAAAGAGAAGATTTATACACCAATTTCCAAGAAAATCAATTAAGTAAGAAACAGCACTGGGGTATGGTAGGAAATGATGTAGGAATAAACCTCCTTATGTAAAATAATTGTATAAAGGATTTCATAACCAGAGGAAAGTTTGGAGAGAGATGTTATATAGGGCAGTTAATACTTGAAAGAGTTAATTGACATCATATTGAAAAGCTCCATCATCAGATGTAAAGGACTAGTCCTGGAGAAGCTAACTGGATAGTGATGGTGCCAGGAGTGGGGATTCTTGGTGGCAGCAGATCACTGCAGCAGAGGCAGTGATCTGAGTGGGGATTCCTGGCTCTGGTATTCCTGAAACATGGACTCTTGCTGGAGCTGGAGAAGGGACACCTTGAGGCCTGGAACTCCTTGCAGAGACTTTGTAGAAACCCTGGAACTGTGTTTCAAGACCTCTTGTAGAGAAGATGAAACTTTATTCAGATAATTTCTTTCTACTCTTTTTGTAGCTCAAAATAGCACTGGAAAATGACAACAAACACTTTTCACTGTATCTTTCTCAATATATGTGACAATAAATAAATAACCCTTTCTGTGTTTGCTACAATATTTGTGTGGGAATGTTTCACTTGAAGTAATGTGACCTTACTCTTAAGTTGAGCCTGATGTCTTACAAGAAACCGTCATCAATTGAGATTCAAGCCTATTTTCTGCAACAATAGTTGTGTAGCTCAGAATAGAAGCCATGATTCTCTGCTTGGTATGTGTAGCTTAGATTAATATCAGCAAGAAAGGCAAAAAGATTAGATGAACAGTATGTTCCTCAGCAGAATTCCTCCTACTGAAAACCAAAACAATCTCCACTGCCAGCAGATAACATTCTAATAGAACAGCCAATGAAACTCATCAAAACTTCGCAGTCTCACCATTATAATACTCTGGAAGAGTTCTGGCTTGTTCTAAGTTCCCTGATATCTCAATGTAATAAATTTTGAGTCAGACCTGGGTATTCTCTCAGGTTCAGTAGTGCTGGCAAGTAGCTCAATATTGCAAGCCATTTCTGAAGAAGGATCAATGCACTTGAGACATTGATTTTGCTTTCTCTCCACAGATGCTGCCAGACCTGCTGATTTCTGACTTTATGTCGACTTCTTGAGCTTCCCAACCCTACTTTCCCACCACACACTCCATAAGTTCCACAGTTTCTCTGCTACTTCCATGATCTGTTTATTCCCTATTCCCATCCACAATCTCTTCACACCATCAAACTACCTCTATTTCTCACTTGACCAATTTGTCTGCAATTGCAGACTTGTGCTGCTGAGTTCCTATCAGATGGGTAGCCAACTCGCCAAACAGGGTGTCTCAAAAGTCAGGAAATGTAAAGCAACAAATTAAGACATACTTTATAATTAAAAGTCCATGCCGTTCAAATCAACTTTCAGTAACCTGATTGTAAATTCACCTTCCTGCTTTACATGGCTTGGTGATGAATGAGAAATTTGAACCTTTTCCAATCTGACATATTATGAATTATGATATTCCAGAAGTTGATGCATCTTGCACTAATATGTCCACTTTTTCAAAGCTTGTGAAGTTTACATTATTTTGAATCACCGATACTTGAACATGGTATAATTTTAAATAGAGAACTATAACACACTGCTGCTTCATGTTCCTTTCTCAGGGGTAGAATTTCTGATCCAAACGTTGCACGGACAGTGTTTAAGTTGCCTGGAAACAAAGGTGAACAGGACAGTGGTAAGAGCAGAAAGTGCTGGGTAAACATTTCTGTGCAGGAGCAATTCTGGACTTGAAATGTTAATTCTGCTTATCTCTCCATGAATGCTGCCAAATTTTCTGCGCCTCTCCAGCACTTCATGTTTTTATTTCAGATCCCCAACATATGTAGTATTTTGTTTGAATTTAAATGAATAGCTTAGTGACAATTTGATATGAATTAATGTTAGTTTCTTACTCTCAGCAGAGTAATCTTCCAGCAGAAGAAGAATCTAGCCAGTAGTAACTGAGTCTGAATGCTGAGGAAAGCCTAAAGTTCTGAAGACAAAATATAAGAAGTTAGGCAGGAGATTAAACAGTAGTTCCTTAAGGAAAGTAGTATCTGGACTGCAACTGGTGCCACATGCTATTAAGAGCAGAAAAAGGAGCATACAGCAGATGAATGCATGGTTGAGGAGCTGGTGTAGGAGGCAGGGATTTGCATTTTTGAATCATTGGAATCTCTTCTGGGGTTGAAGTAACCTGTATAAGAAGGATCAGAGATAATGGGAACTGCAGATGCTGGAGATTCCAAGATAATAAAATGTGAGGCTGAATGAACACAGCAGGCCAAGCAGCATCTCAGGAGCACAAAAGCTGACGTTTCGGGCCTAGACCCTTCATCAGAGAGGGGGATGGGGGGAGGGAACTGGAATAAATAGGGAGAGAGGGGGAGGCAGACCGAAGATGGAGAGTAAAGAAGATAGGTGGAGAGAGTGTAGGTGGGGAGGTAGGGAGGGGATAGGTCAGTCCAGGGAAGACGGACAGGTCAAGGAGGTGGGATGAGGTTAGTAGGTAGCGGGGGGTGCGGCTTGGGGTGGGAGGAAGGGATGGGTGAGAGGAAGAACCGGTTAGGGAGGCAGAGACAGGTTGGACTGGTTTTGGGATGCAGTGGGTGGGGGGGAAGAGCTGGGCTGGTTGTGTGGTGCAGTGGGGGGAGGGGACGAACTGGGCTGGTTTAGGGATGCAGTAGGGGAAGGAGAGATTTTGAAACTGGTGAAGTCCACATTGATACCAAGAAGGATGCTTTGCACCTGAATTGGAAGGTGTGGGGATTTTCCAGTGTTTTCAAGAGGTTTGAAACTGGGAAGGATGGCGGGGGTGGCAGGCGGGGGGGGGGGGGGTCGGTGGGGTGAAGAGATAGTGAGAAAAGAGTCTGAGGCTGGTGCAGTTGAGAACAGGAGCAAGTCAAACAGTCAAGGCAGGCAAAGGCAAGGGGGAAAAAAACAAGGTAAGAATGATAAATTAATCTGCATTTATTTCAATGCAAAAGGCCTGACAGGTAAGGCAGCTGAACTTAGGGCATGGTTGGGACATCATAGTTATCACAGAAATGTGACTTAGGGAAGGACTGGCATTTTAATGTTCCAGGGTATAGATGCTATAGGAAGAATACAAAGGCGGGGGGCGGGGTGGCAAGAGAGGAGGAGAAATGATATCTTTGGTTAAAAATAGCATTATGGCTATACAGATGGAGGATATTCCTGGGAGTACATCCAGTGAAGTTATTTGGGTGGAAAGGAAAAATAAGAAAGGGAAAGAAAGGGATGATCATCTTATTGCAATTGTACTATAGGTCCCCAGCCCCACATCCCTAACCCCATTCATCAGCGGGAAACTAAGAAGCAAATTTGTAAGGTGATCTCAGATATCTGTAAGAATGATAGGGTTGTAACAGTAGGGAATTTCAACTTTCCAGATGTAGACTGGGACTTCCATGGTGTTAGGGGCTTAAATGGAGAGGAATTTTTTAACTGTGTACAAGAAAATTTTCTTAATCAGTATGTAGATGTATGTACTAGCGGAGTGAAATTTGACCTTCTCTTAGGAATAAGGCGGGGAAAGTGACTGAGGTGACAGTGGGGGAGCGCTATGGGGCCAGTGATCATACTTCTATCAGATTTAAAACAGCTATGGAAAAGAATAGACCTGATCTAAAAATTAAAGTTCTAAGGTTTTGGAGTAGATCTGTAGTTCGGATTGTGGGTGTTGAGGCTGGTTGGCTCACCGAGCTGGTTTGTTGTTTTGCAGACGTTTCATTACCGTGCTTGGTAACATCCTCCGATGAAGCGTCAGTGTTTTTTCCCGCCTGGTTTTTAAACTCTGGGGTCCATTGCGATGGACTGCCTCACTTCCGGCTTCCTTCGTAGTGAAATGTATATGGGGTCGAATTCGATGTATTTATTAATAGCATGCTTTGTGGAGTGCCGTGTTTCCAGGAATTCTTGTGCTTGTCTCTGCCTAGGATCTTGGTGTTGTCCCAGTCAAAGTCATGGTTCTCCTTGTCCATGTGGTTTGAGATGAGTGAGTATTGGTCGTGTCTTTTTGTAGCCAGTTGGTGTTCATGTACCCTTGTTAGTTTCCTTCCTGTTTGTCCAATGTAATGTTTCTTGCAGTCTCTGCGGGGGATTTTGTAGATAACATTGATCCTATCCATGGTGGGGAGTGGGTCTTTAGTTCGGGTAAATAGTTGTTGTAGGCTTGGCGTGGGCTTGTGTGCCACTCTAATGCCCAGAGGTCATAGGAGTCTTGTGGTGAGTTCTGATGTGTTCCTGATTCAGGGTAGTGTGATGAGTGTGCAGGGTGTGTCAGATCTTTCTGATGCTGTTCCTGTAGGCATCTCCTAACCCAGTTCTTTGGATATTCATTACCCTTGAACACTTGGAAGAGGCATTCTTCTTCCTCTTGGCATAGTTCCGTGTTGCCACAGTGTGTTGTTGCCCTTTTACATAATGTTCGCACGCAACTTCATTTGTATATGCTGGGATGGTTACTATCAAAGTTCAGCACCTAGTCTGTGTCTGTGGCTTTATGGTGTACTTTTGTTTGCAGTTCCCCATTTGTCTTGCACTCTATCATGACGTCTAGGAATGACACCAATAGACCATACCACTAGCAAGGGTAACACTGACAACGCTACTTCAACAAGAACACAACCCCAGTGAAACCATCTCCAAGAACAACATGCTCAAACTATTGGACCTATGCCTGATCACTCACTTCACCTTCAACGGCCAAACATACAAGCAAATCAACGGGACACCCATGGGATCACCTGTCGCCGGACTCCTAGCAGAAGAAGTGATGCAAAGATCGGAAAGGACTCCCCTTTTGCAAATCCAACCTAAACTGTGGACACACGACGTAGACAACACCTTTGTCATCACTAAATGGACCAGATTAGAAGAGACACACAAAGTTATAAACAACACCCTCACCAGAATAAAATTCACCAGAGAGGAGGAGAAAGACAACCAGCTCCCATTCCTGGACATCATAGAACAGAGAACATTACAGCACAGTACAGGCCCTTCGGCCCTCGATGTTGTGCCGACCTGTCATACCGATCTCAAGTCCATCTAGCCTACACTATTCCATGTACGTCCGTATGCTTGTCCAATGACGACTTAAATGTACCTAAAGTTGGCGAGTCTACTGCTACCGTTGCAGGCAAATGGTAGAGTGCAAGATAAATGGAGAACTGCTAAAAAAAAATACGCCAAAAAGCCACACACACAGACCAGGTACTGAAATTCAACAGTAACCATCCCAACACAAACAAACACAGCTGCGTGTGAACACTATTTAAAAGGGCAATAACACACCGCAGCAACATGGAACTATGCCAAGAAGAATACCTCATCCAGGTTTTCAAGGATAATGACTATCCAAAAAATTGGGTCAGAAGATGCCTACGCGAATAGCATCAGAAAGACTACACGCCCCGACACACTCATCACACTACCCGATATCAGAAACACGTCGGAACCCACCACAAGACTCCTACGACCACTGGGCATCAGAGTGGCACACAAGCCCACATCAACCCTACGACAACTGCTCACCCAAACCAAGGACACACTCCCCGCCATGGATAGGATCAATGTCATCTACAAGATTCCCTATAGAGATTTGGAATCACCACATCAGACAAACCGGAAGGAAACTAACAACAAGAGTACATGAACACCAACTGGCTACAAAAAGACACGACCAATACTCACTTATCTCATTCCACATGGACAAGGAGAACCATGACTTTTACTGGGACAACACCAAGATCCTGGGACAGGCATGAGAATTTGTAGAAGCATGGCACTCCACGAAGCATGCTATTAATAAACACATTGAACTCGACATCATATACATTCCACCATGAAGGAAACCCGGAAGTGAGGCAATCTATCTCAACAGACCC